>NC_088346.1:3795000-5042500 GCF_036884655.1 Musa acuminata AAA Group | reverse complement strand
AGTTTACCACACTGTTTTGTATGTCTATGCAATGACTAAGCATATAACGATGTTCTTGCATGCAGAGGGCACAATAGAAGGTGGCATAAACCAAGAAGGAATCAAGTACTACAATAATCTCATCAATGAACTCCTCAAAAATGGTGAGAAAAAATTGTCCGATAATCATTCTATCTAATTCTCTCTATTTATCTTATTGAAATTATATGTAAAATGGATTTATCTTTATTTTCTAAATGTCTAGGTATCAAACCCTATGTGACTCTCTTCCATTGGGATGTGCCACAAGCATTGGAAGATGCATATGGAGGTTTCTTGAGTAGTAAGATAGTGTAAGCATCTGAGTCAACTCATTATTCAACTCATTGACAATAATAATGAAGTATTAATAATTACTGTGGAAGTTAATTTATATGTTAGCAATTTTTTGTAGTTTAGGTATTAATTACTTCACCAATATCTTGATTGATGTTCACATGATAATCCTCACATACTGTGTAGCTATTCAAAGAGTATAAAATCATTGCCTAAGATGAAATTTGTGAAAGAAGATACTGTCAAACTTCACTGTGTTCTAAAATTTCAACCAACAGAAAATTACAAACTGTGTTCCAAAACTTTTGAGCCATTACACATGTTATGAATCCCTTTGTCAGTTGCTTTTTTATCATTATCTTTAAAAATTAATTAGTAATTTAAAATGCTAAAAAAAACTATTTTTAGTGCAAAATTTTCTTACTGGGATTCCATCCAAAGTATTGCAATCATGGACAAAGCCTAGTGTTGTACAAGTATCATGCTTCTATAAGAATAATTATGTTAGACATGTTATGTAATCTGATATCATCTTATTTTATTTTTCCACAGGAATGACTTCAAAAACTTTGCAAGTGTATGCTTTCAAAATTTTGGTGACAGAGTGAAGCATTGGATCACATTAAATGAGCCATGGTCTTTTAGTAGCATGGGGTACTCCCTTGGCAAACATGCACCAGCGAGATGTACTCCAGTCTTAGGATGCCCAGTAGTGGGTGATTCCTTGAAAGAACCTTACATTGTTACTCACAACCTCATCTTAGCTCATGCAGCTGCTGCTACTTTGTACAAGAAAGAATTTAAGGTAATTGTGAAGTTAGTATATATATATATATATATTTTTTTTTTCTATTTGCTTACCTTTTGACCAAAAATTTGATAATTCTTCATTATACTAAAAAAACTATGCCTTTTGTCTTAAAAATTTAGACTGCTTACGACCGACTGATGATATTCGAATTAATTTTGATAATTATATATTTTTTGCATTAACATAAATTATTTTCTTTAGAGTAATTTAGATTAATACAAATTTTCTTTCAGGAAACTCAAAAAGGTGAAGTAGGAATAACGCTTGTGAGCATGTGGTACGTACCATACTCCGCATCTCATCAAGATATTGAAGCAGCCAATAGAGCTATTGACTTCATGCTTGGTTGGTTAGTACATAATGTCTTCCTGTATTAAGAGGATGTATATACATGTATGCTTTTCATATTTGTGTGAATTGAAGTGGATGATTAGCTAATATATTTTTTCATCATATTTAGGTATATGGATCCTTTAGTTTATGGAGACTATCCTTTTATTATGAGGGCATTAGTTCAAGATAGGCTCCCATTTTTCACGGACGATGAGGCAGAGATGATCAAAGGCTCGTATGATTTCATCGGGATTAACTATTACACTTCAAGATATGCAAAGGCAACACCGATGTCTCCAAACTACACACCTATCCTCAGTATTACTGATTCATATGCTGAGCAACTTGGTATGTTGATATCCTTAAGTCTCATCAAAATTTCTTTCTATTTATATTATTAATTTATTTGACATAGCCACCAGATGAAATTATACCTTTGAAGATAAATTTATTTATGTTTTTATTCAAATAATATTCCTCAAATAATTTAATAGGCTTCTTTTCTTTTTTCTGTTGTAGACTACATCACATAATTTTTATTACTTTATCTAATATGTTTTTATTTTCTTTCTGCAGATTCTAAAGATAATGTCCCAATCGGAGAACTCGTAAGCTCATATTTTTATTGATTCCATTTATTTTTTTGATATTCTATATCACCAAAATTTTGTAGATCATATACACGAGACTTATGTGTATATTTAGATCTGTGTAACTCTTTGTTTGTATTATTCCTTAGATTAACCCTCACGAAAGTATATACGTGCATATATATAATTAATTAATTATTATCTCATATATTGTATTAATGTGATACAGTATTTACATGTAATATCGGAAAATAACTAACTTAAAATAAAAGATTCAGACAAACATTTTGTTTCCTTTTTATTTGATGATAAGTGGTATGCATTATACATTTTAGTGCCATATGAAGTGGCTCATTCGTTTTGTTTTTGGTTTAAATGAACAATTACCGAATGATAGATATACTTTTATATTTTTGTTCTTATGGCATTAGTTATTAATGAGTATTGTATAATTTAAATAACCGGTGTATAAAGAAATTGATTACATGAAATCAAACATATTTGATTTCCATAAGAAATAAGAATTAGAGCTAATTTATTTTATATTTAGTTGCTACAGATTTCCTGATTATAATTATAATAGCCACGAAATTTATTTCACTCATGAAGATAAAATGCACTGTATTTTTTGGAACACATATATACATTTTATCTCTATACTATATTGATATATTTTATGATAATAAAACCAATCATCATTTATGTGACCAAGCCATTAGGTTCATTTCAGGTTTTTTGGTTTGATCCGACAATTTACGCTCCTATAACTCTTAAAATATACTATAATAAAATATATTTTTTCTAGATTAAGGAAGGAATAATATCGAATATAATATAATTTTTCCACACTCATACATCCATCACTTGTTCAATTGAGTCTATGCAAATTGATAATTATTTTAGTATTCTTAATGCAACTATATGAGCTCATAGATTCATAATATTACTTACCTAAATTTTATCAATGCAATTAGTATATTATTTATTTGTGTTATCCATGCATTTTGCTTGCTTGTTCTACGTTAATTCCTATGCCTAAATAGTCAATATATTTATGTTTCTTTGTTGCAGCAAGGCTCTTGGATATATGTTTATCCTCGTGGTATGAAAGAACTTTTACTACATATGAAGAATAGATATCAAAATCCAAATATTTACATTACTGAGAACGGTTAGTAGAAATCTCATCACTATTTTATGATGTTTAGAGTTAGCTTATAGAATTGGATTGTGAAATTGATGTCTTAAATATGGACTCGAAAGCTTTGTATTTAAGCGTAAAGAATGATGCATGAAATATACATATAAATTATTTTTTTGGTGATATATTTTAAATAAAAAACAATTATACACCATTTTATTCAAGTAGTATAAGAAGTTGCTTAACATAACAATTCTTTGGTATATTAATTTAAGTTATTATTTGTAGGAACATGTGAGGTGGATATCCCAAAACAGCCTTTGGACGAAGCATTGGAGGATCAATTCAGAATAGATTATCTTTCTTGTCATCTAGCTGAGGTTCGACAAGCCATTCGGTATGCTATTAATCTCAATGCCAATTACTTTGATAGATCATTATATAATTGATTCTGTGATTTTAAATAAATTTATTGCATCGACAATATTGAAAAATCTACTATGCTATTAATCAACCACATTATTCATATGTTACCACTTGTAGATGTATAAAATCGTAGGTCTTAACTATTTGAGCGTGAATACATGGATTCTTTATCGTTTCTGAGATATATAAAAAAACTATGTATTTAGATATGTTTAGAGTAATATGAACTTAAAAGATTGATTTGTTAGGAAGAGACTTAGCAAAGCCAAAAAAAAAATCAATAACAAGTTATCAAAATTAGAAGGCTATTTTTGAAATTTAATATTTAATTTTTTTTAATAAGTTAATCATCATATTGTTGTTATGATTCTTGTCATCTTCTTTCCAATATAAACAACCTAACAAAAATAGAATCCATGGATTCAAAATCCACTATTCTTTCAATACACTTGTTTTGATGTGTATATATATATATATATATATATAGTACTTTATTCTACCACAGTAAAAATTTATATACCATCTTCACACTCTTCTTGCTTTCTTCTCTCATCCTTTTTCTATTTACTGTTCCTTATTCTTGTGATCTGCTATATAAAAAAAAAAGATTGAATTTAATTTAAATCGTCAGAGCTATATAGTCAAAAGAAAATTCTGATCGATCTTCTATCGTATTCTGCTTTCATCATTGCAGACAGGGAGTATGTGTAAAAGGGTACTTTGCATGGGCTCTGACAGACAACTTTGAATGGGAGAATGGGTACACCGAACGTTTCGGGCTCAACTACATTGACTATGACAACAATCTCAATCGCCACCTCAAGTCATCTGCCCACTGGTACACTCGGTTCCTTCACTCCTAAGCTCCTGCTTGAGATGCTCCCTCCTTTGGCCATGATGATGATGCCCAAAGGAGATGATGAGAATAAAGAGGGGTCGATTGATTATTTCCACAAGCATTGATTAGTACAAGTTTGTGTGTAATGAGACTTGATCCTTTGTGATTTGTGGTTTGATGCTATGGAAATCTTTCTTTCTGGTGTGAATCCATCTTGATTTTTAGTGCGTGATTGCAATGGTCTTTGTTTATATTTGGAGGTAGCAATGAATGATGTCGACTTCACAGAAAGCTCCGATCAACCATAACAACAACTTCTAGTCATATTCCATAGAGATGGCATAAGATGCATGGGACTGTGTCGTACGTAGTCTGCCACTTAACAGTCTCGACATGGTTGCGCGGTTGGGACCTCAGGATCTTCGCGGACGCTGTTTTGGGAATCGAGTTCGCGAACCCAACTCTGCGAATCTTCTTCTTGTATGTTGCTACCTGTAACACACATGAGACGCGTCAGCTTTGATCTTGGTTGGTTCTGAGCTCTGAAGGAGATGGATGAGGGAGATAACCTTCTCTGCAACGAAACCCATGACTTGTGCTTCTGTTAGGTCGTGGCCTGGTTGCCTCACTATGAACGCCACGGGTATTTGACCTGCTTCCGCATCAGGATAACTGTCGTTAGCAGAGAGAGAGAGAGAGAGAGAGAGAGAGAGAGAATGGTAAGTGCTGGCGAGAAGCCGAGATAAGACTGACGCTGGTAGGGACGTACGGAACCACAGCAGCATCAGCGACTCCTGGTAGCGACTGTAGCTGGTGGTCCAACTCCGCCGGTGGAACCTGCAGCTCACCCACGTTATCACTGTTGAACACTCGTTCTTCCACGAAGAGAGAGGTGCTGCGCGAACCTGGTAGGCTTTGTACTTGATCAGCTCCTTCAACCTGTCCAGCACGAACAGGATCCCATCGCCGTCGAAGTAGCAGAGATCGCCGGTCTTCAGCCAGCCGCTGGAGTCGAAAGCCGGCCCATTGGCTTCCTCAACCCCCACAAAACCTGATCACAGAGAAGAGTAGATGACTTCGTTTTCTGCTTCACAAGCAGAAAAAGATACCCTTATACAAAACAGCGGCGGCTCGGTGTTGCTTACGTGGTGCTGTTGGTGATCTTTTCCACTATTCTTGTTATTAACGAAAATCTTAGTTTTTTAAAATTTTAAAAAAATATATAATTATATTAATAATTTATTATGAATCAATATATCACGTAAGCAGTTTTTAACGTCTGTTAACTCAGATTTTACATAAGGGGTTTATATGCTATATTTTTTATAATGTATGAGTTATTTTAGACATGAGTAACTCATTATGGCTTAAGAGTTTCATGACCAAAATCACAAGAGTTAAAATAAATCTTAATCCTAAATTATTATTATTATATTAATAATTTATTATGAGTCAACATGTCATATAAGTATATTCGAACGTATTTTAACTCAATCTTGACGAGAAAAACTTATATACTATAATTTTTTAAAATATAAGATTATTTTAGATGTAAGTAAATCATAAAAATTTAAGAGATTTATAACAAAATCCCATGGACTAAGAAGGAAATTAACCTTATATATAACCATTGGACATTTGGAACCGTTGTCGAAAAACTGAATCACCATTGAGCCGATTCAGGGTTGGACGATCAGTTTATGAACGCTTTTTATTCATTCCCCCAAAGTACCGCCATGTGGAGGGTCACAATCTCAATTCTTCAAATTTTCTTTCAGACTCTTCGCACGTGGGTGGAGGTGACAGTGCATTCTTTGTGTCCATGAACCAACCGATCCAGCTAGCTCGTGCATGATCGGGAACGCTTGAACCGCCCGATGATTTCTTATTTGACCCAAATAACCGGATCAAAATGGGCGAGTGCTAACGGAAGGAATTAAAATTCAAAGGAATATAGAAAAATACGCAATTCAAAAAAACTTCAGAAGACTCGATATGTAAAAATCCCATTATATAATTTAAATGATATAAAGAACAAGAAAAAAAAAAAGAAGAGAAATGTTTGTGAAACATTATACTGAGCTCCTCCTTTTGTCCTAAATAAACACATGCCTCGGACAACATTAACCTTAAAATGATCGAAACGCGCGCGCACAAAGTGTATTTGGAGTTGTCGGTACAAATTGTTTGTCCTTGTGGGAGCATGCACACGATTGTGTCTTGATCATGTGAGCAACCCATCATCATCACCTAAAAGAAGACTGTCTGGTATATTACTTAAAAGAACACACATCGATCGGATCTGTCTTTGCTCATCTTAATCTCTAGAGCATCCTCAATCCAAGATCCAATCCAATTAAGCCTATTATATGGATTTTTTTTCTTCTCTTTTTTTGTTTTCTCTAATCTATGTTGCATGCAAATCTCGGTCAATCTCATCATATATATCATATATTTATGATAACATTCTAGAGAGACACTTGAGGAGGCTACAACAAGAAAGCAAAGCACACAGGGATCGAATAAGGGTTAGGGTTAGCATTCTCCCTAAGCTAACAACTCGATCATCCTAACAAGTCTATCTTGTCATCTAAACTTGATAGTGATCTTTGTGGCAATAACAATTTCAAGATTAGCGCAAGCATCATGTCATGAACTCACCATCTTTTTTATCTAACATCTCAGTCATCCATCAACGTAAATTTTATCTAATGATCATTAGTTACGACATAGAAAAAATTAAAATTTACATTAACAAATGTAGAAAGACTAAAATAAAAATAACGCACCACACCTGAGACATAAGGTTAAGTTGCTTTCCAAATCATTTGGAGAATTAGATGGCTTCTTGAACGAAGTCACCATCAATATAAGTTATCTAACATCTATCTAAACGGAGAGAGATAGCTTTAAGGAGTGGTAGGCAGTGTCACTGGAAGTGGGAATAACAACAAAACATCAGTAATAACTGATGTCCTGTTGTTTTATGACATCAGTTACAAGAAAACACCAGTCAAAACATCAATCTCCACCATCTTCTTTTTGCATATACTCTTTAGGTCCTGTTGTTTTGTGACATCAGTTAAAAGAAATGACAACTATTGCACGTTATCCACTCAAACAATAGTGCAAACATCAGTTAAAAGAAATGACATCTATTCGTTGTTTTGTGCGATTCTCTCTATCCAGTCAAACAATAATGCAAAACTAACACGAAGTGGACAAAATTAATTACAAAAAAATACTGGAAGGAAATAGTTTTCTAATCCATGAACACTGGTGAGAATCAACGACCACCTGATAGTAGTAGACATTCCCGACAGCCAGAACTTCCAAATGTGGCAGCTTCCATTTGCTCCGATTCTACAAACTGAGTGACTCCTTGTGCTACTGCTTTTGTTCTATTGAAACTATGAGTCCGTCTTCTTCAAGCTGTTGAGCATGGATGAGATTTTAGCAGTCTTGAAGTCATCTCTAAGTTGAATGAACCTGAAAAAAGTCAAAAAGAGAAAGATCATTGAAAAAAGTCAAACCCATCTTATTTTGGCGGTGAACAAAATTTTTAGGTTGCTTAGAAAAGCTGGTGGTGGATACCTCAATGCATCTTTCCTGATGCTTGGAGTACCCTCAAACAGGGAAGCAAGGCTTTCGGGTGCCAGTATCTGATCTCGACAGTATCTGATCTCAACTTTGCTATCAATTCCAGGTTGCGAAAGATGCAGGCATTGCGAACCAGTATGGGCTGAAGAAGCTGACGAAGGCTGTTGGTAACGTGCGTGGCCTCACAAAACTTGACATGAAGCTCAATGACGCATTGCCTGAGATAAATGTGGACCCAGAGTCTTACAAAGTGACAGCTGATGGTGAAGTTCTCAAATGTGATTCAGCAACCTCTGTTCCCTTGTCACGGAATTATTTCCTCTTCTAGGCTTCTCCTTAATGCGCCAATTCAGAACGATGCAACTCAAGGTCAATCGACGACACCAACTTTTGTCGACATGTAATAAATAAAGCTGTAACATAAAACGCACTAAACTGTTATTCTGTTCTTAGGCTTCTTAACATTGTGTTTTTCTTCGTCCGGTATGTGGTTATACATGAAGTGCTTCATATGTATGAATTTAGCAAGCAACACAAGGATTGTCATTTCATGGCTTGCCCTGATATCTTTATCTCCCAAGCAAACGAATGATGTGTTGGCACAACCAGCATGACTGGATATCTAAATTATACTAGCAATGCCCAGGAATCAGTGAGAGAACTCTTTTAATCGTTTTACGCTGCTTTGAAGGATTAAAGCTTTTTCTTTTTTTTCTTTTGGCTACCGTAGCATTTCTGTCTAGAAATGACATTCTTAAAATTTATCGGAGTGAATAAATTTTTCACTCCGAAATTATGATCATTAAGACCTAATGGATCCTCTCATCCGTTAAATTTATTAGATACATTCTTAAAATTTATCGGATGAGGTTTCGAACTCTAGATTCTTATAAATGAATATATTTTTCACTCGGAAATCATGATCATTAAGACCTAATGGTTCTTCACGTGAGTCACGCATACAATAAGAAAATATACCAACAACCACAGTAATTGACCTAAAGATCAGATGCACCGTTTCCAATGAACCCTATCGTTCCAATCCAAATAATCCTTCCTTCTATTGACGAGTTGCTAACTTTCTTGTAGACTCTTCTTATCCGCCATAGGTATTATTCTTTTTCCGAGCCCAGCTGGATGCGAGTGCAAAGGTTTACTCGTCAGCATCAGTACCTCCCTCACGTTGTTTTCTCTGATCTATCTTGCGGATCGTGAGTCGTAACTTGGGAAAATGCCACCGAATTCCTCGAAGTTCTTATTCAAATCTTTAAAAGTGTTCAGTATACTTTTATGTTTTTGTCAATTGGTGGGAGTTTGTGAGGTGCATAAATTTACTGGTCAGATGTATCATTTCTTTTTCTTCCCGGCTTTGGAGACCGTGCATGGCGTTTACGTGCTGTGCATGGGTTGGCAACGCGAGTTGACTTGGTCTCTGCTGTTGCTGTATATATATATCGTGAGAGTTGACCATGTCGGATGCTAAGTGTCTGTACACATACAATGCTCATCGCAATTAAGTGAGAGTTGACCACGGCAGATTTACGCACGCTTTCATGATGTAAGCACGTGTCATCATGTAGTTGGAAGCAGTTTTATTGAGTTGACATGATTCACATGCTGCCATATGCACAACAAGATAAGAATATTATGGTAGACGTTGGATTTGAAATAGATAATGCTATCACTTTTGTACATTAGAATGGTGGAGAGAATCTGTAATCATGTTTTGATTTTTATTTACTAGTCCATCTCTAACATATTACAAGTTGATCAGAGAAGACTTGGATCCGTCGTCTAATAATTTCATACTAAAATATTGGTTTGGTGATGATATAAAATATTTATTTATCAAAAATTGATTGTTTAAGATCTTTTTGATATGTCATTACATTTGATAAGAAAAGACTTACTAACTCTCAATATATCATCATATCAAATGAAATAATATATGAAAGACTTACTAACTCTCAATATATCATCATATCAAAATTATATTCAATAATTTTTTTTTTTTTTGATAGACTTCCTAACAAAAGAGCATTGTCCGATAATGATAATAATCGAAGGAATCAGGTGACTTATATTAGAGCTAAAGTTAGTAAAAAAATTATTTTACGAAATATTAACATGTGAGGAGAGTTCAAGAAAATGATCAAAAGTAAGAATTGAAAGCGTTTACCGAGATCCACTGATTAAAAGTAAAATTATTATAAGAATATTCTCAATCACCTATCTATTTTTTATTTTTTTATAAACTGATCCATCGAATGAATATGTCTAAATATAATATTCTTGTACTACCTTATACTATTTTCAATAATACCAAGAAAATACCATAGTGTAATAGAAAAATACTATCGTGTAGTGTTTGTTATAATTTTCTTTTTGTGTTAGTAAAAACATTATAATACAGTGAAAAAACATCATATTTATGGTGCTTTTACAAAACTTGTAGAAACACATTATGTCACTATATTTTTATACTACGTTATGCCATTTTTTAATATTATCAAAAAAATACCATAACATAGTGTAACTATATAATAATTAGGCTAATTTATGGATCGATCTATAGAAAAATAATAATATTTCATATATTATATAAAATATGAAAAAAATTTAAAACTTAGGGATCGGGTTTTAATCTTATCATTATTTATTGAAGATATTAGTTAGTAAAAACTTTGACAATATATTATAAAGTTTTAAACTAAAATCTTACTTTCATCATTTATCCTTCATATATATATATATATATATATATATATATATATATATATATATATATATATATATATATTATAGAGAGAGAGAGAGAGAGAGAGAGAGATGCATTGCATCATTCCTTTAGCATAATGCTTCATGTCATCAGCTAAATAGGAATCGAATTAGGGTGATAGGACCACTAAACAAGCGAAGAGGGTATTCTTCGGTACACGTGACCATCGGTCACGTGCATTGCACGAGAACCCAGATCAACGAGGCCTCCGTTATATATACTCCATGCTCGGTCGCCTCGTCTTCGCCACAGAAGCATAAGGAGTGTGTGTGTGTGTGTTATCCATCTGCAGTGGAAACAGCAAGCATCGCCATGGCTCTCCTTAATGTTCCTCTGAACAAAGGAACCCAGGCTTCTCTTGAACTCCCCAAGGTAAGCCAATATGGATGGGTGAGCGGCGTGGGGAAGGCCAGGGTGCAACCTTGCCATGGCAGGCGAACCCTCTCTCCCATCCTGTGCTCTTTTCAAGGGAATGGCAATGTGGCTGTCAAGCCCCCGGCTACACTCCCTGCTCATGTCACTTTGGGGAGAAGCAGCTTCCCCCCTGACTTTGCCTTTGGCGCTGCCTCTGCTGCTTACCAGGTCTCTCTCTCTCTCTCTCTCTCTCTCTCTCTCTCTCTCTCTCTCATATAGATACATTTATATAGAGTAGTAAATAGCCAACAAAATGGTAACTGAAGTGAGGTTGATAATGGTGCAGGTGGAAGGAGCATGGAATGAAGCAGGAAGGGGGCCAAGTGTATGGGACACTTTGACCCATGACCATCCAGGTTTTTGACCTTAACAATGAAACAAGTGTGCAAACTTGTGTTTGTATATATATGTTTGTGTATTGAGATATCTAAGCTCTATAAGATACTATTGCACAATGCGATAGATCTATATGTGAGTCCACGTGTAAACATCATATATGTCATTTAATATAATACAAATATATTTTTATTCGAAACAAAAGAGAGTAAACTTTTGATGGATTTGACTCCAAATGCTCGACAAACACGTAAAGTGTCACCTATCCCTTTAATGTGTCGAAGCTGAGCCTTTGGATTTTTGCTTCTTATTTGCATTATTTATTTGTAGATTGATTTCTTAGGTTAATGATACTTTGTTTTCCAGAAAAAATTGCAGACAAGAAAAATGGGGACGTAGCGACCGATTCCTATCGCAGGTACAAAGTAAGTAAATGGGGTTCCAAAAGGTCAAATCTCTTAACTGAGTTTTCATGTTTTTTGTACTTTTAAATCATGTGATTAAGACCTTATTTTAATTACAGGATGATATTGAGATTATGAAGAATATGGGCATGGATTCTTATAGGTTTTCCATTTCTTGGTCAAGAATCTTACCAAGTAAGCCTTTTTATTTCCCTCTTATTCTATTCTATATGGATATTGCTAATAATGTGGACCAAATCATTTGGAACAATATTAAGTGTTATATCATCAGTGATACAATTTATCTAGTGATATTTTTTATTGAAGGAGAGGGAAGAGTTTACCACACTGTTTTGTATGTCTATGCAATGACTAAGCATATAACAATGTTCTTGCATGCAGAGGGCACAATAGAAGGTGGCATAAACCAAGAAGGAATCAAGTACTACAATGACCTCATCAATGAACTCCTCAAAAATGGTGAGAAAAAAATGTCCAATAATCATTCTATCTAATTCTCTCTATTTATCTTATTGAAATTATATGTAAAATGGATTTATCTTTATTTTCTAAATGTCTAGGTATCAAACCCTATGTGACTCTCTTCCATTGGGATGTGCCACAAGCATTGGAAGATGCATATGGAGGTTTCTTGAGTAGTAAGATAGTGTAAGCATCTGAGTCAACTCATGATTCTTCCATAAGGCTTTGACAATAATAATGAAGTTAATTTATATGGTAGCAAATTTTTGTAGTTTAGGTATTACTTCACCAAAATCTTGATTGATGTTCACATGATAATCCTCACATACTGTGTAGCTATTCAAAGAGTATAAAATCATTGCCTGAGGTGAAATTTGTGAAAGAAGATACAGTCAAACTTCACTGTGTTCTAAAATATCAACCAACATAAAATACATACTGTGTTCCAAAACCTTTGAGCCATTACACATGTTATGAATCCCTTGTCAGTTGCTTTTTGATCATTATCTTTAAAAATTAATTAGTAATTTAAAATGCTAAAAAAAATAATTTTTAGTGCAAAATTTTCTTACTGGGATTCCATCCAAGTATCATGCTTCTATATATATATTTTTTTTGTAAGAATAATTATGTTAGACATGTCATGTAATCTGATATCATCTTATTTTATCTTTCCACAGGAATGACTTCAAAAACTTTGCAAGTGTATGCTTTCAAAAATTTGGTGACAGAGTGAAGCATTGGATCACACTAAATGAGCCATGGTCTTTTAGTAGCATGGGGTACTCCCTTGGCAAACATGCACCAGGGAGATGCTCTCAACTCTTGGGATGCCCAGTGGGTGATTCCTTGAAAGAACCTTACATTGTTACTCACAACCTCATCTTAGCTCATGCAGCTGCTGCTACTTTGTACAAGAAAGAATTTAAGGTAATTGTGAAGTTGGTTGGTATTTTTCTATTTGCTTACCTTTTGACTAAAAATTTGATAATTCTTCATTATACTAAAAAAACTATGCCTTTTGTCTTAAAAATTTAGATTGCTTACGACCGACCGATATTTGAATTAATTTTGATAATTATATTTTTGCATTAACATAAATTATTTTCTTTAGAGTAATTTAGATTGATATACATTTTATTTCAGGCAATTCAAGAAGGTGAAGTAGGAATAACGCTTGTGAGCATGTGGTTTGAACCATATTCCACATCTCATCAAGATGTAGAAGCAGCCAATAGGGCTATTGATTTCATGCTTGGATGGTTAGTACATAATGTCTTCTTGTATTAGGACAATGCATATACATGTATACTTTTCATATTTGTGTGAATTGAAGTGGATGATTAACTAATATATTTTTTCATCATATTTAGGTATATGGATCCTTTAGTTTATGGAGACTATCCTTTTATTATGAGAGCATTAGTTAAAGAGAGGCTCCCATATTTCACAAACGATGAGGCAGAGATGATCAAAGGCTCTTATGATTTCATTGGGATTAACTATTACACTTCAAGATATGCAAAGGCGACACCAATGTCTCCAAACTACACACCTATCCTCAGTATTACTGATTCATATGCTGAGCAACTTGGTATGTTGATATTTTTAAATCTCATTAAAATTTGTTCTCTATTTATATTATTAATTTAATAGGCTTCCTTTCTTTTTTCTTTTGTCAACTACATCACATAATTTTTATTACTTTATCTAATGTGTTTTTATTTCCTTTATGCAGATTCTAAAAATAATGTCCCAATCGGAGAACTCGTAAGCTCATATTTTCATTGATTCCATTATTTTTTCTGATATTCTATGTCACCAAAATTTTGTAGATCATATACACTAGACTTATGTGTATATTTAGATGTGTGTAACTCTTTGTTTGTGTTATTCTTTAGATTAGCCCTCATGCAAGTATATACGTATGTATGTATGTATATTATATATATATATATATATATATATATATATATATAATTATTATCTTGTATATTGTATTAATGTGATATAGTGTTTACAAGTAATATCAGAAAATAACTAACTTAAAATAAAAGATTCAAACAAACATTTTTTTCCTTTTTATTTGATGATAAATGGTATGCATTATATATTTTAGTGCCGCTCCTATAACTCTTAATATATACTATAACAAAATATACATTTTCTAGCTTAAGGAAGGAATAATATCGAATATAATACGTAGCTGCATTTTAATTCCTTTATCCAAACTTTAGACATTTTATCACCTTCCACAATCACACATCCATCACTTGTTCAATTGAGTCTATGCAAATTGATAATTATTTTAGTAGTTTCCATATTCTTAATTCAAATATATGAGCTCATAGATTCATAATATTACCTAACTTTTATCAATGCAATTAATATATTAGTTATTTGTGTTATCCATGCATAATGCTTGCTTGTTCTACATTAATTCTTATGTCTAAATAGTCAATATATTTATGTTTCTTTGTTGCAGCAAGGCACTTGGATAAATGTTTATCCTCATGGTATGAAAGAACTTTTATTACATATGAAGAAGAGATATCAAAATCCGCATATTTACATTACTGAGAACGGTTAGTAGAAATCTCATCACTATTTTATGAAGTTTAGAGTTAGCTTATAGAATTGGATTGTGAAATTGATGTCTTAAATATGAACTCGAAAGCTTTGTGTTTAAGCATAACTAATGATGCATGAAATATAAGTAAATAAATAAATATATATATATATATATAATTTTTTTGGTGCTATATTTTAGATAAAAAACAATTATGCACCATTTTATTCAAGTAGTATAAGAAGTTGCTTAACATAATAATTCTTTGGTACATTGATTTAAGTTATTATTTGTAGGAACATGTGAGTTGGATAACCCAAAACTGCCTTTGGAGGAAGCTTTGGAAGATCAATTCAGAATAGATTATCTTTCTGTTCATCTAGCTGAGGTTCGACAAGCCATTCGGTATGCTATTAATCTCAATGTAAATTACTTTGGTAGATCTTTATATAATTGATTCTGTGATTTTAAATAAATTTATTGCACTGATAATATTGAAAAATCTACTATGCTATTAATAAACCACATTATTTGTAGACATATAAAACCGTAAGTCTTAATTATTTGAGCTCGAGTACATGCATTCTTTTTCGTTTCTAAGGTATATAAAAAGCTATGTATTTAGCAATGTTTAGAGTAATATGAACTTAAAAGATTGATTTGTTAGGAAGAAACTTACCAAAGCCAAAAAAAAAAAAACAATCAATAGCATATTGTCAAAATTAGAAGGCTATTTTTGAAATTAAATATTTATTTTTAATAAGTTAATCATCACATTCTTGTTATGATTATTGTCATCTTCTTTCCGATATAAACAACCAAAGAAATCCACTATTCATATCATTTGGGTATTATGATGGTTCCATGCATGGAAGAAATTTCAATTTAGTTTGTCATTTAATTTAGCTATTTCACAATCCACTATTCTTTCAATAGAAAACTTGTTTTGATGTATATATATATATATATATATATATATATATATATATATATATATATATATATAGTACTTTATTCTACCACAGTAAAAATTTATATACCATCTTCAACCTCTTCTTGCTTTCTTCTCTCATCCATTTTCTATTTAATGTTCCTTACTCTTGTGATCTGCTATAAAAAAAGATTGAATTTAATTTAAATCGTCAGAGCTATACAGTCAAAAGAAAATTCTGATCGATCTTCTATCGTATTCTGCTTTCATCATTGCAGACAGGGAGTATGTGTAAAAGGGTACTTTGCATGGGCTCTCACAGACAACTTTGAATGGGAGCAAGGCTACACCCAACGTTTCGGGCTCACCTACATTGACTATGACAACAATCTCAATCGCCACCTCAAGTCATCTGCCCAGTGGTACACTCGGTTCCTTCACTCCTAAGCTCCTGCTTGAGATGCTCCCTCCTTTGGCCATGATGATGATGGTCAAAGGAGATGATGAGAATAAAGAGGGGTCGAGTGATTATTTCCTCAAGCATTGATTAGTACAAGTTTGTGTGTAATGAAACTTGATCCTTTGTGATTTGTAGTTTGATGCTATGGAAATCTTTCTTTCTTGTGTGAATCCATCATGATTTTTAGTGCGTGATTGCAATGGTCTTTGTTTATATTTGGAGGTAGCAATGAATGATGTTGACTTCACAGAAAGCTCCGATCAACCATAACAACAACTTCTAGTCATATTCCATAGAGATGGCATAAGATGCATGGGACTGTGTCGTACGTAGTCTGCCACTTCACAGTCTCGACATGGTTGCGCAGTTGGGACCTCAGGATCTTCCCGTACGCTGTTTTGGGAATCGAGTTCGTGAACACAACTCCGCGAATCTTCTTCTTGTATGCTGCTACCTGTAACACACATGAGACGCGTCAGCTTTGATCTTGGTTGGGTCTGGGCTCCGAAGGAGATGGATGAGGGAGATGTTGGAATTAAACTTGTTCAAGTATGTTCATTGCATCAAGTGGGAGAATCATTACATCAAGAAGAAAAAATGGATTAAAAATCTATAGAAAGATAAGTCAAATTGGTTATTGGTTCTTGAAAGGGTTTCTTGAAAGAGAATGATTCAGCTTGAATACAATTAATATAATGTATCTTTGGGGACTATATAAACCCCATATGTTGGGTCATGAGTGAAATAGAGTTTCTGAAATTTGTAAAGAGTTTTTCTTGAGAGAAATATAGAAGATTGAAGCTTGTCATACTCTTCCTCTATTTGATATCTCTATCCTCTCTTCCTATCAACATCAACATTTGGTATCAGAGCATAGGTTAAGCTATGACTTCTTCCTCAAGTGTCATCCAACTCCAGATCCCCAGATTGACAAAAGAAAATTATGACATATGGTGCATCCAAATGAAGGTTCTTCTAGGCTCCCATGATGTATGGGAGTTTGTAGAAGATGGATTTGCTGAACCAAGTCCAGCAGAAGAAAGAGCAATGAATGCAGAAGGAAGAAAATAACTCAAAGAAAGAAGGAAGAAGGAGAAAAAGGCTTTGTTCACAATCTACCAAGGCCTTGATGATACAATGTTCGAGATCCTAGCTCCAGCAAATACTTCAAAGGAGGCTTGGGAAATGCTTCAAAGAGCATTCGGTGGTGTTGATAAGGTAAAGAAACTTCGTCTACAAGTTTTACGAGCTGAGTTGGAGAAATTATAACAAGGTACTTCTGAAACCATTTCTGATTACTACTCAAAAATCATTTCTATTGTTAATCAAATGAGACGAAATGGTGAACAAGTAAATGATCAAAGAGTAATAGAAAAAATATTGAGATCTCTAGATCCAAAATTTGATTTTATTGCTGTTGCGATCGAAGAATCTAAAGATTTGGAAAAAATGTCTTTAGAAGAACTTATGGGTTCCCTTCAAGTTCATGAACAAAGGATTACAAAAAGAGAAGAAGAGAAAACTATGGAGCAAGCACTACAAGCTAAGTTTGCTCTTGAAAATAAAAGAGAATCAAATTCTCGAAGAGGAAGAGGACGAGGACAAAGAGGAAGAGGAGGCAGAAATCAGACCAATCAAGAATCTCCAAACAATGAAGGTGGTGGAGAAAATTCTAGCCAAAGAGGCCGAGGTTATGGTCAAGGACGTGGCCGAGGCCGTGGACGTGGCAGAAACTCTAAAAGGTCTGAAATACAATATTATGTTTGCAAAAGGTATGGACATTATTCTTATGAATGTTATTATAATCCTAACAATCAAGATGATAAGGCAAATTTTGTTGAGGAAGAAAAGAACGTAAATCAAGTTTTATTAATGAGTTATGATAATTTGAAAGAGGATCAATCTATGACATGGTATCTAAATAGAGGAGCTTCAAATCACATGTGGCATCAAAGAGCTATTTTCAGAAATAGATACAAGCTATTCCGGGAACATTACATTTGGCGATTTGTCTCAAAGACCAGTAAAAGGCAAAGGTAAAATTCTCCTTGAACTTAATAATGGCAAGGAAGTATGCATTTCAGATGTTTATTATGTTTCTGATATGAAAAATAATATTTTAAGCTTGGGACAATTACTTGAAAAAGGTTATGAAATTGAGATGAAAGATATGACTCTCAACTTCGTGATAAGAATAAAACATTGATATCACATGTGAAAATGGCAAGGAATAGAATATTTCCTCTACATTTGAGTATTTTTTATCAATCAAATTGTTTTAAAGCTGATATTAAGGATATTTCTACACTTTGGCATCTTAGATATGCTCATTTAAATTTTGAGGCTTTGAAACTTCTAGAGAAATATAATATGGTGACAGGAATGCCAAAAATTGATCGTCCAACAAAATTGTGTGAAGTATGTGTCATGGGTAAGCAAGAAAGAAAGCCTTTCAAAGTGAAAAGGACAAAAAGAGCATAGAATCGACTCGATCTGGTGCACTTGGATGTTTGTGGCCCTATCAATTCAGTAACACTTGGAGGAAGCAGGTATTTTCTTATATTTACTGATGATCATAGTGGCAAAACTTGGGTTTACATGTTAAAAGAAAAGAAAGAAGTTTTAAGCAAATTCAAAGAATTTAAGGATTTGGTTGAAAGACAAAGTTATTGTAAGATTAAATGTTTAAGAACAGATAGAGGTGGTGAATATATATCAAATAAATTTGAAAGTTTTTGTAGAAATAATGAAATTCTACATCAATTCATCATGCCATACACACCTCAACAAAATGGTGTCTCGGAAAGAAAAAATAGGACTATCCTTAATATGGTCCGATGCATGTTAAAGGAAAGAAAAATTCCGAAAGAATTTTGGGGTGATGCTGTTGCTTGTGCAGTTTATTTGCTTAATAGGTTTCCGACAAAGCGAATTGGTAATGTTACACCAGAAGAAGCATGGAGCTTACAAAAACCAAGAGTTGATCACTTAAGGATTTTTGGAAGTATTGCATTTGCCAAGATACCAGAAGAAAAGAGAAGGAAATTGGAGGATAAAAGCCAGAAATGTATTTTGTTAGGTTATCCAGAGAATTCTAGTAGTTACAAACTCTACAATCCTATCACAAATAAAGTTGTGATGTCAAGAGATGTTGAGTTTGATGAACAACAGATTTGGAACTGGAAAAGTGATGAGCAGCATAAGAAAGCTATAGCTTCAGAAGAAGATGATACAATACAAGCAAGCACCGAAGTGGCTTTGCCAGCATCATCACCTAGATCAGCTAGGTCACATGATTCAAGAAGTCCAATTATAAGAAGGACAAGACCGATTCAGGACCTATATGATGTGACTCGGATTGATACTAACAATGATGAACTTTCTTTATTTTATCTTTTTGCAGGATATGATCCATTAACCTTTAAAGAAGCTTATAGAGATGAAAAATGACGACAAGCTATGAATGAAGAGATTCATGCCATTAACAAAAATAATACATGGGAGCTTACTACACTTCCAGAAGACCACCAAGCTATCGGTGTTAAGTGGATCTTCAAAACAAAAAGAAATGCAAAAGGAGAGGTGGAGAAATACAAGGCCAGATTGATTGCAAAAGGATATAAACAACAATATGGGATTGATTATGAAGAAGTATTTGCGCCAGTTGCTCGATTAGAGATACTAAGATTACTTATCTCTTTAGCAGCTCAAATGAAATGAAAGATTTTACAAATGGATGTCAAATCAGCATTTCTTAATGGAGTTATTGAAGAAGAGGTATATATTCAACAACCCCCTGGTTTTATTATTCAAGAACAAGAAGACAAAGTATATAAGTTAAAGAGAGCTCTTTATGGGCTTAAACAAGCCCTACGAGCATGGAATTCTCGAATAGATACTTATTTTATTCAAAATGGTTTTTCTAAATGTCCGCATGAACATGTTTTCTATACAAAATCTAACTCTAATGGAGATATCTTGTTTGTATGCCTGTACGTAGATGATTTAATATTTATAGGCAATAGTAGCTCCATGATTAAAGATTTTAAGCACTCTAAGAAAAAGGAGTTTGAGATGACCGACTCGGGCTTAATGACTTATTTCCTTGGTATCGAAGTTATACAAGATAATGAAGGAATTTTTATCTCACAAGAAAATTATGCAAAGGAGGTTTTAAAGAAATTTTCCATGGAAGATTGTCATCCTACAGATACACCTGTTGAATATGGCACCAAGTTGACTAAGGAAGGTGAAGGTACATACATTAATCCAACTTATTATAAAAATCTAGTTGGATGTTTAAGGTATTTGACATGCACTCGATCTGATATACTATTTGGAGTTGGTTTAATAAGTAGATTTATGGAAGTTCCAAAGACATCTCATTTAAATGTCGCTAAAAGAATTTTACGATATATCAAAGGAACAATTGAGTATGGAATGTTCTATTCATCATCTAAAAAGTTGGAGCTCATTGGATATAGTGACAGTGATTGGGCCGGAAGCTACGATGATCGGAAGAGTACAACTGGATTTGTATTTTATTTTGGTGAAGCTACATTCACTTGGTCTTCAAAAAAGCAACGAATCGTTGCTCTA
The DNA here is from genome assembly GCF_036884655.1 of Musa acuminata AAA Group. NCBI lineage: Eukaryota > Viridiplantae > Streptophyta > Magnoliopsida > Zingiberales > Musaceae > Musa > Musa acuminata. The sequence goes on along the minus strand of NC_088346.1, from coordinate 5,021,471 downwards.
TCCAGTCTATCATGAAAGATCGAAGCATATCGATACAAGATTTCATTTCATAAGAGATCATATCAAAAATAAAGAAGTGGAGATACATCATGTCAAGACAAGTGAACAAGTGGCTGATATACTCACAAAACCTCTTAAATTTAAAATATTTCAATAACTTCGAAGGAAACTTGACATGCTGGATGGAACAAGTTTAAGAGGGGAGAATGTTGGAATTAAACTTGTTCAAGTATCATAAAAAGGTTCATTGCATCAAGTGGGAGAATTATTACATCAAGAAGAAAAAATGGATTAAAAATCTATAGAAAGATAAGTCAAATTGATTATTGGTTCTTGAAAGGGTTTCTTGAAAGAGAATGATTCATCTTAAATATAATTAATATAATGTATCTTTGTGGACTATATAAACCCCATATGTTGGTCATACTTTTCCTCTGTTTCTGAAATTTATAAAGAGTTTTTCTTGAGAGAAATATAGAAGATTGAAGCCGGTCATACTCTTCCTCTGTTTGATATCTCTATCCTCTCTTCCTATCAACATCAACAGGAGATAACCTTCTCTGCAACGAAACCCATGACTCGTGCTTCTGTTAGGTCGTGGCCTGGTTGCCTCACTATGAACGCCACGGGTATCTGACCTGCTTCCGCATCAGGATACCTGTCGTTTGCACAGAGAGAGAGAGAGAGAGAGAGGGAGAATGGTAACCACAGCAGCATCGGCGACTCCTGGTAGCGACTGTAGCAGGTGCTCCAACTCCGCCGGTGGAACCTGCAGCTCACCCACGTTATCACGGTTGAACACTCGTTCTTCCACGAAGAGAGAGTTACTGCGCGAACCTGGTAGGCTTTGTTCTTGATCAGCTCCTTCAGCCTGTCCAGCACGAACAGGAACCAGTCGCCGTCGAAGTAGCAGAGATCGCCGGTCTTCAGCCAGCCGCTGGAGTCAAAAGCCCGCCCATTGGCTTCCTCATCCCCCACATAACCTGATCACAGAGAAGAGTAGATGACTTCGTTTTCTGCTTTACAAGCTGCTACTACTGCTACGCTCTCATGCTATATCACCTATCAGGCATGCAGGGCCTCGAATCCGTAGCTCTCCAGATTGGCCGATCGAGAGGGGTTGGCCTGTGACAGTATCCACAATCTTGGCCTCGACGTCTTGGGAGAGGCTGCCGACCGACCTCAGACGGCGGCACTCCTCGTGACCTATCATCGTTGATATGCCGCCAGCTTCGGTGGATCCATACGTCTGATGTACATCATTAAGAGATCTAAACTCCTGTATTCGACGACGATGCATCCTCTGTTGATGGAGATATTAATTTTTTTTACTTAAATTATAAGTATTATTATATTAATTATTTAATATGTCACGTAGGTAGACTCTAATATTTGTTAATTCAAACTTGATATTAGTTATTTTAGACATGAATTAATTATAATGGTTTATGAGGTTCATGACCAAAATTACAAGGACTAAGATGAACTTTAATCATAAATTATATGTATTATTATATTAATGATTTATTATGAATCAATAAGTAGACTCTAACATTTGTTAACTCAATCTTGACAAAAGAAACTTATATGTTATGTTTTTAAAAATATAAATATTATTTTAAATATAAATAAATATAAAAATTTAAGAGATTTATGATAAAATCCGATGGACTAAGATGGATATTAACATTATGTATATAACCGTCAGACATTTGAAATGTTGTCGAATAACTGAATCACCCTTGAGTCGATTGGCTGGGCGATTACTTTACGTCCGCTACTCATTCATTCCCCTAAAGTATCGCCATGTGAGTCACCATCTCATTTCTTCGAATTTTCTATCGAACCCTTTCGCGCGTGGGTGGAGGTTTCTATCGAACCCTTTCGCGCGTGGGTGGAGGTTTCTATCGAACCCTTTCGCGCGTGGGTGGAGGTGATAGTGCATTTTTTGTGTCCGTGAATCAATCGGTCCAACTAGCTCGTGCATGATCGGGAACGCCTGAACCGCCCGATGATTTCTTATTTGACCCAAATAACCGGATCAAAATGGGCGAGTGCTAACGGAAGGAATTAAAATTCAAAGGAATATAGAAAAATACGCAATTCAAAAAACTTCAGAAGACTCGATATGTAAAAATCCCATTATATAATTTAAATGATATAAAGAACAAGAAAAAAAAAAAGAAGAGAAATGTTTGTGAAACATTATACTGAGCTCCTCCTTTTGTCCTAAATAAACACATGCCTCGGACAACATTAACCTTAAAATGATCGAAACGCGCGCGCACAAAGTGTATTTGGAGTTGTCGGTACAAATTGTTTGTCCTTGTGGGAGCATGCACACGATTGTGTCTTGATCATGTGAGCAACCCATCATCATCACCTAAAAGAAGACTGTCTGGTATATTACTTAAAAGAACACACATCGATCGGATCTGTCTTTGCTCATCTTAATCTCTAGAGCATCCTCAATCCAAGATCCAATCCAATTAAGCCTATTATATGGATTTTTTTTCTTCTCTTTTTTTGTTTTCTCTAATCTATGTTGCATGCAAATCTCGGTCAATCTCATCATATATATCATATATTTATGATAACATTCCAGAGAGACATTTGAGGAGGCTACAACAAGAAAGCAAAGCACACAGGGATCGAATAAGGGTTAGGGTTAGCATTCTCCCTAAGCTAACAACTCGATCATCCTAATAAGTCTATCTTGTCATCTAAATTTGATAGTGATCTTTGTGGCAATAACAATTTCAAGATTAGCGCAAGCATCTTGTCATGAACTCACCATCTTTTTTATCTAACATCTCAATCATCCATCAACGTAAATTTTATCTAATGATCGTTACTTATGACATAGAAAAAATTAAAATTTACATTAACAAATGTAGAAAGACTAAAATAAAAATAACGCACCACACCTGAGACATAAGGTTAAGTTGCTTTCCAAATCATTTGGAGAATTAGATGGCTTCTTGAACGAAGTCACCATCAATATAAGTTATCTAACATCTATCTAAACGGAGAGAGATAGCTTTAAGGAGTGGTAGGCAGTGTCACTGGAAGTGGGAATAACAACAAAACATCAGTTATAACTGATGTCCTGTTGTTTTGTGACATCAGTTACAAGAAAACACCAGTCAAAACATCAATCTCCACTATCTTCTTTTTGCATATGCCCTTTCATGTCCTGTTGTTTTGTGACATCAGTTAAAAGAAATGACATCTATTGCACGTTATCCACTCAAACAATAGTGCAAACATCAGTTAAAAGAAATGACATCTATTCGTTGTAATGCAAAACTAACACGAAGTGGGCAAAATTAATTACAACAAAATACTGGAAGGAAATAGTTTTCTAATTCATGAACACTAGTGAGAATCAACGACCACCTGATAGTAGTAGACACTCCCGACAGCCAGAACTTCCAAATGTGGCAGCTTCCATTTGCTCCGATTCTACAAACTGAGTGACTCTTTGTGCTACTGCTTTTGTTCTATTGAAACTATGAGTCCGTCTTCAAGCTGTTGAGCATGGATGAGATTTTAGCAGTCTTGAAGTCATCTCTAAGTTGAATGAACCTGAAAAAAGTCAAAAAGAGAAAGATCATTAAAAAAAGTCAAACCCATCTTATTTTGACGGTGAACAAAATTTTTAGGTTGCTTAGAAAAGGTTTGTAATGACAAAAAAGCTGGTGGTGGATACCTCAATGCATCTTTCCTGATGCTTGGAGTACCCTCAAACAGGGAAGCAAGGCTTTCGGGTGCCACAATGAAGACATTTGCCACTCTGTAAACGATCGTATGTTAGATTGTATGATCTACACTCCCAGCTAATAATAAATGATGTGGATGAAATTACATACATGCCCAACAATTCAAAATTTTCATCAATGGAAGGAGCACTGAAGCTGCGAACGAACTCCCCATACTCTGTGATGTCACGTTTCAGCCGCAGCCCACCACTGTGAATGAGTGTTCAATATGAGAACCACAGGTGATTCACAAAAGCATCAAATGCAGAATTTTGATTTATATCATATGCTGTTGGCTTCTTTTTTCTTCCTCTTAAGAAAACTAGAAAACTTTAGTAAAAAAAAAACTTATTAAAAATCATGAAAACCCAACTTATATAGCTGAATCAGAGGCACAGTTACATTAAGAAACACTCATTCAAAAGAGAAATAATTGATGGTGTCACATTGTAAGGTAATCAATCCAGTTAACATAGTATTTTAAACAAAATGGTAGGGATGAGAAACAAGAATACAACTGAATTCCAACCTATGAAGAAATTCTAGTTTATTCGAAAAAGTTGAATGACTAATGCACTTATACAAACTACAGAAAGATGAAGTGCTTCAACAGATTTAGTGTTGGCTACTTCTACTTGCAAACATTTTTGTGGGGTAAAATCAAGCAGTGTTATTACCAAGACAATATACATATAGTTTCAAGGAGGTCTGTCAATGGCCCCCTTTGTCGACCTGAAAAACATGTTTTCATGCAATCAATAATCTTAACTATGATGGCAAAGAAATGAACATTACGCTGCTATTTTGATTTGAGGCTTCTCTTAACTTGAATTTTCATTGTAACATCAGTTCATCAAGATAACCTTGTTTAAGTGCTCATTTTCTATACTCGTAGGCAGAGACAGGCTTGGACAAAACCTAGTTTCTTTATTAAAAAAAATGCAAAGGACCTATTTTTCTACTCAGGTTCAGATTCTTTTGTTGATATCTGTTCTATATCAAATAAATTTCCATTGATTTTTAAACCATTTCAATATTAACATCAGAATTATAGCCTAGTTTGTGCTTTGCACAAATAAATATATAGTAATATAACAGCGGCATGCCTTAAACAAATATATGTCATCCATTACAAAGTAACTGGAAAGAAGTAAATCTTATACATTGGTCAAAAATACAGTCATTAGAATAACCATAAAAAGGACAGTTTCTTCACAAAAATGACATAAGGATCCGATGTCATGATAAGTATATGATACATGATGACATCATCATTGCAAAAAGAAATCCTCTCAATGCAGAATCAACAAGTATCAATTTTGTTTAAAAAAAGTCCAAATGGCGAATTTTATGATCCTGTTATTACATCGACTTGCATTTGCTCTGGTGAGATTATAAACTTTTAATGAGGATGGTCACACTTTTCGGTAGCTTTACTATAAGCATTTGCAAATCACACTAAGTTCCAATATAATAAGAATAAAGGACATTTTTGAAGAATATTTTCTGGTAATACTGACGTACTCAAAAGTAACTTAAATGGTTACCTTGCACTAAAAGTAAACTTCTGCCAATGGTTAATCAGCCCCTTGTGCAAGCGATTCCCCTGAAGTTACAGAATTCCATTCAATAAGTCAATATCCACTAAATGTGGGGCCAGTTTCTCATGCATTAACAATAGTAAAATTTCTGATAATCAAGAATATAACATAGGCATATGCTGATGTATGACGAATAGCAAAATTGAGCAGGCTACAATCAGAAAAACTTATTTGTTGATCTCGAGAACAAATACATGATCAACATTCAATGTATTGCATTTCCATGTCTGTTTAATAGTACGTCTGGTAGAATTCACTCCTATAATATGGTTATGTAGGCACGGCTATCAGTAGATGACTACTGGTTAGCTAATTATCCCATTTCTAATATGTTACATGCCGGTCCTCAAAATGCTACAGTAGCACAATGAATATATGCACCAGGTTTAAATAGTTAAGGAGAGATTTCTACCATCTGGATATTCAACTATATCAGAAGTGCAAATTATTTTTTCTAAGGCGGAAAAAAAGGGATAAACTCAACTTAACAGATGTGAGACACACAGACATGAGCATAATTAATGAGGACAGAGTACTTATCATTCTTTGACAACTACAATTGTGTAATTTACCAATTAGTCAGTCGATAACATGTAACAACAATTAAAGATTCATAACCAAAGATTTTTACATATGTAAGCTTACCAGGTCTGTCAAAAATGACTGCTTGTTGAGACCTTCTAGAGCACTGAATGCAGACTCAAGCACACGAGACAAGTAGGCTACGACTCTGAAGATGTCCCCATTGAACACATTAGTGATACATGAGTTACTACCCAAATGTCGAGCAAAATAAACTCAAATGCACCTTATGCACGCATTTGTTGGTCGATGGTCTGGAGCATTTCCATCATCAGGAGTACGGTAGTCTGTAGTCTTTTGTTCTGCGGACAGCAATCGCTCAACCTGCAAAAGGTATATACAGAACTGATAAAACCCAGATAGTAGCATCCACCTGGAATTTGAGAATTAACAAACTTTACATGCAAAATTAGGAAAAATTAGCAAGAAAAAGGATCGCCAATAAGGGAAACATATAACTCTGATGTGGCATTAGTACTGCCAAGGTACTCTGATGTGGCAACAAATTGCTTTGAGTTTACACCATCCTATATTTTGCACATCTTGATATTAGTAGAGTATGAAGAGTAGGTTGACAGTATTAAGTTGCAAAAGTCTAAGCATCCAAATCTTTTGTTGATCAAGGATGGTGTTAGACACACCATGATTTTAAAAACTGGTTGGACCGGTATATATGCCGATTGGTATTTGGCAGTCCAACCAGGAACCAGCACCCAAACCAGGTTGTCCTTACTATGACTAATCAGAATATGTCACCAATAAACAACATAAACTATGGGCTCTATTGTGAATCTTCCTAGTAAATTTGTCCATTGAAAAAAAATGTAATGATATAAACTTAATACCTGACAAAATCCTTTAGTAACTGGGAATTCTGTGCTTGCACCTCCTATTATCTTACATTACTAATTACTTCAATCTTGAAATAATTAATCTGAACTCAAGAGATGTAAATTTTAGGTTACATTTGGCAGCCCGATTGTTTATCCAAAATCCAACCTGCACTTAAGTTAGATTGACATTTAACAATTTGAATGCAAGCTAATTAAAATAAACAAATCAAAACTATATATTCTAATGAGTTTGAGTGTGATTACCTCAGTCCAAAATACACCCCAGGTTCTAAAAAAATTAAGCATCTTTAGAATCATGGATTTATGTTATAAGAAATAAGTGAAATAGACGACTTCCATCTAAATCTGGCCACAAATGGCACGATCTGGCTTTAGTTTTTGTAATATATTTGACATCCATTCTACCAAAATCGGTTCTACCCGTGTTTTATTTAATACCTCAACAACCTAATACTCTCATGATCAAAGCAGTGTTCCAAAGAAATAAAGAGAAAGGTGGATGTTTCAACTACGATACAGGGAAAAGAAAGAAATAAGACTGTACAAATACTGACCTCAGCCATGACAGTTTCAATACACTGTTGAAGACCCTTCTGAGCAGCACCCTCTACACTAGAGACAGCTGTGCCCATCTCTTCAAGAGACGCCGCATGAGCATCAGGTGGTAAGAGCCGAGAAATAGTATTTGAAAAATACTAAAAAAGACAGCAATTGTTAGTGGTAATGTCAGTTGTACATAGTATAATAAACAGTAAAGATGTTTCTGGATGGTTTACTTGCTGGAGTATTGCCACGCTACTAGCACACCGTTGCACAGCAATCATGAATGATCTGAAACTACTCTCACCAGCAGCAGCAGCAGCCTCGGCCTGTAATTGTTCACAATATGCTAGCCTTACGATTGCATGCAAATTGTATCGATGTCAATATACAAAAAGGTCAGCATGAGGAAGAAAGATAAATGTAGAATAACCATACGGCAGAAGCAGCTGCTGCAGCCACTCTTCTGCTGACACTTGCTCCAATAACAAATCTATCCCTTAAAGCTGCAGCCTCATTTAAACTCTCTCTGGCCCGCTCAAGTCCTTCAGTTAAATACTGGCTAACCTATAAAGAATTCAGCATTATAATAAAACAAATTAAAAGGAGATAAGTCAGCATAGTAAATATGATTATTTGTCCCAAACTTACTTGTCCCAATAAGCAGGCAAACACCGATCTCACATTACCTGCAAGGATAGTGGGCTGCAAAACAGTGTTATCCAACAATTAGCTAAATGAACAAATCAAAGAAATGCATGTTAAACACATGCTTCTTGTTATTAAGCATGTTAGAAGAAAAAAAATCTGCAACTTTAACCTTTTGCACCTCACATCCTTTAACAAGTGAGTCATCAGCATCCCTTGACTTTTACCAAGGTTATATACCAATAGTAACCTTGTTCCAAATAAGAACTCGGGGCGATCACTACCCGTCTAATGAATCATTTATCTACCAAGCATGTGCTATGGAAACATCCTAAAATTTTCAAGATAAGTGAGAAGACTCAAAATGAAAGCCCTCTTCCACTATTCATTGGTAATTATGATGTTAGTCCTCTTTAACTGAAAATTTATCATAACCATGTAACAGGTAGTCAGGTACTACCTCTTGGGAAACCATAATCATAAAACCTTCAATTCTTATTCTTTCTCTCATGATATTTTTCAAAATTTGGATAAGAATCCCATAACAAAAGATAAGTAACCATTAAGGATGATGGTATGCCACAGAATCATTGGCATGTCTTGTTTACCTTCAAACACAGTCTTCGCTTTGTTATTTGTGTTGCACAAAATGTTATAGGACATGCACAAAAGATGGACATAAATTACGAAATGCTAGAACAGATTCTAGATCATCATGGCTGACCAACAAATATTGTTTGCTAATACACTTAAAAATATGTTAAAAGACAACAAAAATACAAAATTTGGAAAAATAGTAAATACCAATATCCATTAAGTCAAATCTCTATCAGCTATCACCAACTATATACTTAAAACCAAAATGTTGGAGTGAGTTTTTAAGGGACAAACTAGTGCTAACCTGTGAAGAGAATAAAGTACATCTAGATATTGCTTCCTCATTCCACCGCACAAACTCAGTTACTATAGTAACTGATATCTGTTGGCTTGCAGATGGACTTATCGCTGCTTTTGTACGTGAGATTGTCCCAGTTGATTCAGATTGTTGCTGAGCTTCTGCACGCAACTCGTCCATCTGCAGCACAAGGTCAAAGCAGCCAGTATTTATGTACTACAATCGTAAAACGAAAAATATTGAAACAGAATAATAATTTTCTATTAGCACATATGAAATTAAACCTTCGACTGATACAGCTGTTGTAGGGATGCTTGCTCATATTCTGGATACTCGTCTTTGTGTGGAAGAAACAGCGACTCCGTGAGACCTGATAAGATAGGATAAAATACTCGAGTAGTGTGATCTCCAACAAATTGTAAAATAATATGAACTACTTATTAAGGAATACTGAATCTTGAGAACATCTATTATATGAGCTTGAGCTCAAAATAAAAGATTTTAAGCCAACAGCATCATTCTGATTGTGGCTGAGCATTTAGACTGACCAAAAACAGATTCACTGAGTTACTAAGATTTAAAGAATGAAAAAAACCGAAAAATTGATCCAATCTCGGTTTATCTAGCTAAAACCTAATTCAACCCAAACCAAACAAAATAATGTCTCTGTATCATAAACCCATCGCATAAAAACGGACAACTGATCTTGACCGGTCCCTATAAATACACATTTATAGCCCAAGCATAAGCCTCATTCTCCTATCTAATCCCAACCTAACCAACCCTCAACTCGCAGTCGATGTCTATCTTTCCCCTGAAGGTTGATATGTGTTTGTAGCTTCTCTACTAGTGTTTATATTGTTGAAATATTTTTTTGTGAATTATGCATGTTGTAATAGAACTTAAGGCTTAAAATAGTATTTACTAGCAAGTAGTAACTAAAAGCATTAACCCAGAAGACTAGCAACGACTCATTCAGATAGTAGAAGAAAAGTGAATCAGATGAATTTATGATACTTATTCTATTGTATATACCTTCAGCATCCAAGTCACCGCAGCCAACAGATTGTAATTCTTTAGCAAGATCTTCTGTTTTCTCATATGCCACAGCAAATATTCTTAAATACTGCAGATCCAATTCAAACACCAGAAATTAATATGAGATTCTTAGTGCTTCTAATATCTAATTGAAATGCACAATCTATCAGCACATCTTACCAGAAGAAGGCCACCCTGATTGACAGGAGGTAAATTCACAAGGGATGGCTTTTCTAGTAACCTGTCCAGAATTGTACTTACTCGCTGCTCTAGAACCCGCTGAGACACAGACAAATGAACAGAAATTAGTTGTCTTACACGTCCAAAATTGCAACTTGCTTCAGCATTAATGAGGATTTACAGACTTCCAATTATATACCTGCACAAGAATTGACATGACATCGTTAGGTGATGGAAAAACAGCCATTATCGTTGCTGCCTCTTTTCTCACAGTGTCTGTAATCAAAGTCAACAAATACAAACCATGAAAAAAATGTCAGCCAATTGTTTAAAATTTAGTTGGAGAGGGTCAATTACAACCTGTTATTTCTTTGTATAATGTAGAAAGGCCACGTGCAATGTTACTAGGACCAGCTTGTAAACCCTGGTCACCAAGAACTAAATTGATATCTGTGTTCATAACCTCTACATCGATAAACATAGGTCGTGAAGCTACATAATGTTGCATGGCACTAGTCCCCCTGTTAAACTGCACATGAAGTTATACAAGTCTTTCATTAGAGAAATGCTGTAACTTCAGCAAACATAGATATACTTGAGTTTTGCAAAATAATAATCTCTAATTTACAGTTTTAGCTTCAATGAAGTCTCTGGTAAATCAGTAAATAAGCATGATATAAAACCATATATAGATGAGAGTAACAGGAGCATGCTCGATGAAAGTAAAACTTCCAAAAAAGACACAAAAAGAATTATCAAGAAAAATGAAAATTGTAAAAACATAAAAAGATGACACTTGAGACTTGAGAGCAAGGTTCGCAATACCGTATCGTACCGGTATTTCGACCTGGGCTCGGTATCGGTATGGTACGGTATACCGAGCGGTATACCCAGGTGTACCGAGCCGTACACTCAGGTGTGCCGAGTACTGTAGCACTGTTACAGTGCTACAGTGCACTCGGACCGGTAACAGGCGGTCCGCATACCGGCAACCTGTCGAACCGGTACGTACCGCCCGTACCGGGCGGTACAGTTCGGTACTGCAGACCCTGCTTGAGAGTATGTAGAAGATGAAGAAAAGAAAGCATCTGACTTATAATTAGAAATAAAATTTTAGAATAAATAAAATACAATAACAGTAACATAGATGGTTATCTATAGATGCATTATACAATTCAACCTGATTTCAAAAAAAATTAAAAATTAAACAAACCAGAAATATATATTTTCTAGATTTTTCAAACTGAATTAATTCCATTAGTCCAAACATAAAACATGGGCTTGATGGTTTGTGCTAGTGGAGTCAATGAGTTATGTATAGTTTGTGTTCTGATGAAATGCATATACTAGAATAGGACTTTTAACACAAACCCAACCCATATAATAATTAAGCCAAAAGCTACCTCAACCGACCTAAAGATATGTGTGATCTCAGCCAATCTATGTAACCTTTTTAATGAAGAGGTTCATCAGATCAAATTAAGGTTGAGAAAACTAATTTTTTGAGATTTGACCTGCTCACAAAACCTGAAATTTGACATGAACAATCTGATAAGCCCAGTAACTACACAATTTGACTCATTCAGAAGATTCAGGCATGATACAATTAAAACGGTATGCAAAAGCCGAGAGATTAATGCATCAAACTGATTATTAATTGGGTTAATTCAAATTCCTGTTGTCAAAATCCTAAATCCAAACTCCACCCAATCAATAATTGGGTTTAATCATGTGAACCCATTTGCAACCCAAACCCATAAGGAACTACCTAAACCTGCCATCCACAAAACTCAAAACACAATGTTACCAGCCATACCATATCAGCAAAAGCTACATACCTGAGATAATATCTTGGCGCATTCTGCCATCGTAGACAATTCTCGCCTCTGTGATGCTGCATCAAATCTTGATAACAATCTGTTCTCCAACTCTAAACAAGAAAAAGATATCTATATGAATATATAAAAGAATGGAAGGAACATGAAATACTTATCAGAAAACCATGTACTTCCAAAGCCTACCATTACAATAGTCTTGAAGATTTCCAACTGCAACTTCGAGACCCCTGCTAGCATTTGCAGCACCCACTGCTGATGGCATATTAATTCCATGTGTTCCAACATCCTCCTCAGCAAATGATCCTATCATTTACAACAAAAGTTGCCAATGATAACTAAGAGGGCAAATAACCACAAATGACTATATGTGTATATATGTATATGTATATGTACACACACACAGATATATATATATATATATATATATATATATATATATATATATATATATATATATATATATCCAAATAGTTAATGGAAGTCAACTCCACACAGAAACCACCATTAACCTATAAAGGAGCCATGATAAACATATGCCAGCGCCTAATCATTCCATCTTGGACATCTGGGACTCCTGAAGGATCTGATTTCACCTCGAAATGGCAGGATTGTTCTCCTTCTCTGTTGTGTCGTGTAAAGAAAAAGAACAACAGAATCTTAAGATCATCAGACACCCCGCCCATATTGTCAACAGAATCCTTCAATGATTAAAAGTTGAAGAGGAATTATTTTAGTAAATTATTTTGGGCCTCTATGATAGGAAATTTCAAGTGTCTTCAGTACAAAGATCTATCCTTAACTTGAGCAATCTTGTTCTTTGAGTTTCTTGCCTTGTATTTTCTCTTTCATCTTTTGTTTTCTGTATTTATTTCATGCTCATAATAAGTTAGGATTGTAGCTTTACTGTGTCAACTTCCAAAAGGCAATCACAATTCACAATTACCACCTCTCTAATCCATTTCGTCTTTAGTATTTAGAAATGCAAGGATAGTAAAATCTCCAAATACAACCATTAAGAATATAACCTACTTTCTAATACCAAGTATTTCCAGTCCTTTGTACCCATATCCATGGGAATACAGCATTTCACGTAACCAATATAACAGGTAATGCAAGCAACAAGATCATTTGCACAATTGTTTCAAAACATTTGGTAGCATAAGATTCATCATTTAAGGTCCTTAAATCAACTACTACTACTTTTCTCCTAACCAATACGAAAACAGGAATTTATTAGACAACCATGCCCCTCCAACCCCTTAATAACTAATCTCAGTTTTCCAAAAAATTTTCAACAAGAGCTCAATAATGATCTTGGGCAAGCATGCCATAGCAATTCTTACAACCACTATATTTATATAACTTGAAATCTATGTTAAGCTCTCCCATAATGAACATGAGCAAGAATCCATCCTAGTCAAGTGTACTTTTTTTTTTATCTTGTTTGCCATGCAACATAAACAACTTCTTGACAAGCAAACATATTGTAAAAAGTTGATTGCTTCAGTACAAAGTCCTCTATCCATTACTTGTCATCTGCAAACCTGTCATTCAAAAGAAAACTGACTTTATCCGCCAGTCTTTTTTTACTGACCCTTCCAAAAGTACCACCAGTCTTTCCTAAGGGATATGCTAGTCCATTCCCTAAAAACGATTCCATCCGGTCCAACAAAATAGAAGTCAAACAAGGTAAAAGGCTACAAGCAAGGGCTTGGTACATCAACAAAACCGAAAATGAATACAATGTCTTGGATGCATTATATCTTTTAGTTCACGCTCCTGATTGAACTCATCTAAGTCCTGCCACACCAAACACTTTGTAGAGCTCTCTGTACACTGAGGAAGATCTAGATCAGTTTAACTATATTCGTAACTGCTAATAAGGAAGCTAATTTCATTTGGATTTCTTTCCTCAATTGACTGTGTAGTCATTATAGCAACAAAATAACAATAAATCTAGCACAATTTAGTAATTGGCAATTCTAAATTCCTGAAACAAAAATGGTCAGAAAAAAAATGCAGGTTTATTGAGCAGTTTCACCAGCACTCACTTTATTATATAAAGAGACATTGGAAATCAATCATAACAAGTATATCTACCATTATTTTGTCTAATGAGAGGAAAAAGAAAGGTGACTAGGATTCCATTTCCACACCTAGTCAAGAATGCCCAAGGAGCTATGCATGTGAACAGGTGATCTCTAACAAAAAGATACAGCAGTAAACCAATGGTAAATGGCAAAGAATAAATGTTCAAAGAAAAACAAAATATTAAACTAAAAAAATCCAATACTGAACTAGGGTCAGATGTATGCAGATATGAATCCACAGATCTGAAGATCATTACTGTGGTTCAAATTTTGATGCATAGGTTGCTATGGAGCAATCTTAGCACCCTTGGTCTATAATTAACTAGTCATATAAATTATAATATCTAATGAAGTACAAGTTTGTATAAATAAAGAAATTAGAAAAGGATGAAGACCCATAAGATAGAGAAAATGATAACTTACGCAATTTCTGAGCAATTGAAGCAGCCTCAGCAACACGACTGTCATCAGAAAACAAAGGTGAAAGTTCCATAAGGTCACCAGGACTGCTGTTGAACTCCATCAAGTACTGTAATTTTTTTTGAAAAATTAAACTGAACTCGGTTAGCAGAAAATGGAAACAGAAGAAAAAATAAATAGCCTCAAGTAATTGCTTCATTACCTTAATAAGCTCAATGGTCTGACTAGCAGTTTTTCTCTGAGAATCTGCACTCTAACAATCAAAAATAGAATAAATAAAAATTCAGTGAATTGCAAGCTATGATTGCCTTCAAGCATGCACAGACTAAGAACTTCTTTGGACATAAATCTCTGTTGCAACATAAGCATGTGTAAGAGAAGCAGCATCGTCCCAAGTAATGCTCCTTCATTTATTACCCTACGCAAAAACTTTACCTGCAGATGGTCCCCAATTTTGGCAGCAGTTTGTCCCACACTAGAAATTCTGGAGTCCAGTCTCTGAAAGCTTTGATGTAGACCATCTACCCCTTTTTCAAGCTGAAACAATGAAGAAAAAAGTAAGCAGAAATATATGAAATACTAGTGCTCATTGCTTCCATAAAGATCAACTTATATAGCTTAACCAAGTTGTTCCTAATATAGTGGGGAAAGATAATAATTCATTTTATGTGGTAGATGGCAAGTAGAAAAAAAAAATCACAAACATTCATGCCCAACTTTGTTATCGAAAGAAAATAGACAAGTATCACATTCTTACATGCAAGCAATACTAGATCGAGCATTTTGGAAGGTGACAAGGGATTTCAACTTGTCCAACAAGCAGTGATAAGAGTAGCTATAATTGGCCACATAACCCACCTAAAAAATCAATGCTGGACTCTAGAAGAACAAGGAGTTGAGTATATAAGTAAATGTTTTTTTTTTCAGATTTTACTCTCAATTGAAGGACAGGTAGCATATGCACTCTTAGTTAAATCTACATGTTTAAATACCTGTTTTTCATATTAATCAATAGTCAGATGAAAGAGACTTCGCATCACAGATCTGCATGAAACACCTAAAGAGAAAAAAGGGGATATGATGGAATCACAAGAGGGTAATTTTGAAGTTTTGACGTTGAAGAATCACAATAACCTTTAGAAGCATACTGCAAGAGACAAGCAAAACAGCATGTTCAGACAGGGATGTAAAAGGTAGTGACCATCAATCAGCATGAGATAACTTATGTAGAAAGGCCTGCTTCCAATAAGCAAACATGAGTACCAGAATGCCAAGGAAGACATCCTGTTTCAGCAGTATATACAACTATTATGTGCAACAAGAAAAAGGTAAGATACTCCTGACGTTGCATGAGGTAACACTCTTATACTCATACAACTGTATGCTAAAGTGATGTGTTATTCTTCCCTTCCATTGTCATAATGCACTTTTAGCTCAAGATGAAAGTCTAGTATGACAAGTTATATTTGTGCTACCATATTTCCATACCCTGTCAATCATCCACTCACAGCCCTACACCAAAGAATCAACAGATGATCCACGCCCTTAACTCTACTGATGACCACAAGTGCCAATAATAAAGACTGGTATTCATAATTTATCTTTCCTTGGAAGGTCCCAAAGTCCAAAGTTTAGGTAATCTGAAAATACTTGCTAAAAGTTGTTTTCTAAAACGCAAGATTTACAGTAAATAGGCACAAATCTTCAAATGATTTATAAAACCTTTGGATCGAATTCCATTCACAAGAGTTATTTTCTCCATGATCACCTATAACTAAAAGCATGTTGTGCTAACCTCAGCAAGCGTCTTACGGTGCTTTGCATCTTGGACCTCAACTTCCTTCTTCAGATTCTGGAGTCTTCCATCGATCTTCAACCAAAGTGCATGTATTTAGCACTCAGCGGAAAACAAAATCAACATTTGACACCAAAAACCTTGGTTGATAAAGAACCTGCTGCCGGAGATCAACCAACTCCTTGCAAGAATCCTTGAAAAGCGCGAGGAGATCCTCCACCGCCGGGAACATCGGAATCGCCGTCCCCTGCAGCCCTCGCATAGGGCCATTCGACAGCGCGTCCTGCCCTCCTCCGCCATCCGCGCCATCGGCATCGTCTTCTTGGAACGAGGGGAGAAGTTCGTTCACCAAATTTCCAAACAACGCATCAAACGAGAAATCTCCCTACAGTTCCCCAGAAACAAATCAACCGCGAAAGAAGATGACGAAATCCCTGCTCCACCGAGCAGAAAGATCCTAAAAATGCAAAGGGAATACCTTGAAATCGTCGATGTCCAGGATGAGAGGGAGAGTACCCGCCGATGCCTTGGGTGATCCCATCGGAGATGGAAATCCAGGAGATGAGGAATTCGAGGGTACAAGAATGATCCGAAGGTTTCAAGAATGAGCCGAAGGGTTCGAATGGAGGCAGCGGATGGAGGAAGCGTCGATCAAAACTCGAGATCTATCTTGCCGCTCTGGAAGATTGTAGCCTAGGGGAAGATGAAGCGAAGGGCGGGCGCAAGAACGACTCGAAGGCTTCAAAGGGAAGCGTGGGTTAGGGTTCAAGATCTACCTTGGCGCCAAGGTCGTGCGAGGGCGAGCCGGCCGTCGTTTCTTCCGCAGCTCGGCGGTCGATCTGATGCTGTTATCGGTCGAGAGGCGAAGAGGGTGGCTTTTTAAGAGAGACGGGCTGAATGAAGAGCGGAAGCGCAGGACGGCTTCCGGCCGCAACTGTTGGCTTTTACTTTCTACCCGGCTGCCACGCGCTATTAAATTTAAATTAATAGTAAAATGGTAAATATATATATATATAATATCTGAAACAATAGATTAAGTACAAAAGTAATTTCATTTTTCTAAATTATTCCTGAATGATAATGTATTAAGCGTAGTTGGCTCGCAAGTCCCAACCCATCAAATTCGTCAGCCCAATAACAGTAAGTAACTACCTATATGCATTAATTTTTTTCATAAAACAACATACATATTTATCCATCGAAAATCAGATTATTCACCCTTAAGTTTGAATTTGACATATAAGCAATCTCTAAGCTATCGTTTATTAGTTGAAACTCTAATATATATATAATCTTATAAAAACTCATCGTGACGGTAAAATATATTAGGAATATGTTAGATTTTTTTTTTTTTTGTTGACATGCTATTTGAGTTTAAACAAACTAATGATTAGAAATGATTAAACTAAAATTAACTATAGTGGCAGGCATACCTAAAGGATGTTAATATTTGAAGGAATGCATGTACTATGATTTATATAATAAATATATTTAGTTATGACCGAGTCGTGTTCCTGACTCGATCATATTTGTCATATCTACTAACCTCACAAGAAAGCGAAGGTGGCATGCTCCACGTTATTCCTCCATAGATGTACCTCATCCACTATCATGATCATAACGGATGTATGAAATAAGATTTCGAAATAAATCCAATTTGTATCACGTCAAATCTCTTATAAAAGACGGCTCCAATCAAACAACTATCAGTGAACTCTGAACACTGTTAATTACTTAACACTGTAAAAAAACCCAACGAAACCTCGATTTAACTAAAACTTCACGGAACACTGTAATAACTAGGACCTCAATTAATTCCCAGCGAGAACATATCGGTGAGATATGTAGCCCACAGCTCTAACACTCGGCAACACCCAGAAGATGACAGCAAACATACCATCATCTTTGTGAAAACTCTTTAAGATATCACCACCATGTCAAAACAAACTCACAACAATGTGATTAAAAACAAATTTACCACAAGGGTTTGAATTTATAAGTGCTACCATGACTATCACAGCCATAAAATGATTTAAGAATGTGAACATGGAAAGTCAACCCAACAAATTTCATGGAAAAAGGTTGCATAAACCACTAACAGCCTCCAATGTCACTTGTCAGGCTTATTTCATTATAGTTTCGTGGCCAGGGAAGGGTATAACCTTGTTGGGTATTTTATGGAAAACTGCGCTGATAGAGAGGGAGGGCACCTAATGCCTCACGCTCTGCATTCTCTTTTTTCACCTGCAAAGGAACCACAATTTCGTTTGATTTAATGCAGAACTCTGACAAGCCGAAAACTAAAATAGAACCATATAGAGGCTATTTACTTAAGAACATATATTACCAAAAATGCTAAACATATTACCAACACAAAAAAGAAAAGTTACGTATATATATTACAATTAGAAAGACATGGCTGTGGCGGATGACACAAGAGAATATATTACCTAAAAGGAATAAAAGACGTTCTTGACTATAGAAAACACAACAAGAAAACATCATGTTGGCTGTTGAGGATAACTCAAAAGAATGATTAAAGAAACACAATAAAAAGCAGAATCACAAATTCACATAAAGAAACTAAGGGGAAAAAAAGATGAAGAGAAGAATAGCCTTTAAATGCAACATGATTATGTTACCTAATTTATGACCAAGATTGGCAACAAAAACTGAGCCTAAAACTACGAATGAAGAGGTGATGGAAGGGACTCGGAGGTGGGAGAATATCTCAGGCCACTAGTCAGGTGGCAGTACAGAGGGGATAAAGGCCCTTGTTAAATGACTAGAGCAACCACTTAATATCATGTAGACCTAGAATATGGTTTAGATATCTTCCCCTTCCCTACCCAGGTAGCACTCTCAATCACAAGTAGTGTATCACGAATTATAGAAGAAAGACTTCTTTGGAACTTATGGGATAAGATAAGAAGCAAGTAATAGACAAATAAAGTGACGATGCAACATACTAGTTGAACTACACGTCAAATAAGCATCAAAGAGATAAGATTTTACATGTCTATAAAGTAAATAAAAGAGAGAGAGCAAGATTTGTTCATAAGAAATACTCACAAGAGCCAGCATATCTTTAAGATAGCTTCTAAAAGGTGTTTGCAATGCCTGTAAAGACAAAATTTTGTTACAAATGGTAATCAAGGTAAATCTCGAATAAGAAATTATGGTACATTACTAGACATGAATTACCTATGAGTCTAGACTACCTACTTAAAGGTCAAATGATCCATCCCGGATAATTAAGAATGTAACAATGATTTTTTGTATATGTACAGATGGAAATATGTAATTCGAGCTAATTTACGAGCCAGGAGAAGAGTAGCAAAAAGAATATAGAAGTTTTACATCACGAACAAAGCCAAAAGAAACTGTGAATAACAAAACAAATTTTGCAGGCCTCACCAATAAAAGAGTCATCGTTCTGCATCGCTTACAAGTGAGAGTATATATACCATGTAATTATAGGAAGAAGTTCTTACATCTAATGGTGCTAACATATCAATATCTCTAGCAAGGACTGGAAGTGTTGTACGATAAAATTAGTGCAAACGTGGAACAATTTAAGATATAGTCGATAATTATATAGTCAATCAACCATTGATGCTTACCAAGCATAAGAATTATATAGCATCCCATCCTTTTGTGTATTCATGTTCAACCAAGGAAATGGATGTAGTTCTCCAAGATATTATGAATAATCTAGTAAAACATTCTTGACAACTGCAAAAATGCTCTGTTACTAGTTAGTGAAATTTTGCACCAGGATATCTCACCAAGACATGAGAAGGCTCATGTCAAGTGCATATTATAGGCCTCAAATGTCACATTATTGTAATGATAAACAAGGATGAGACTGCTTTCCTAATATGACAACAAGCAAAAGCAAATAATTATATATGTGGAAAACAAGTTATGGATCATTTTGATTTTTAATATGATGCTGAGTTTAGTGCCTCGATAAGTTTTCTCCCTTTTGAACCAGGTGACCAATCTTCAAGTAACAAAACAAAAAGTTAGAAAGAAAAACACCCCGCTTGCAAGAGCAAGGTAATGTGACCCTCCCAGCGTTGGTAGGAGTTTCATGCACTGGCAATTCCTTTAGTAACAAGCAAAAGCAAACAGCATAAGTGTTATGCTGATGCCACAGCACAACCAATTCCAAATAATAACCAACGACATTTTCTTCCCAAAAGAACTACATCTTGTGCGAGGTAGGTCATATTTTCAAATTTGATACAAATTTAACAATTCTTGTGTCTAAAATTACCTTGCAATTAGATTATATTCTCAAATATCTAAATTTCTTATTTTAAACAATAAGCCTAAGCCTATAAAGTCATCTCCTTTCTAATAACGTGTTTGAATGTTTTATACCTCTCTTGTTGAATAAGCATGTTCTTATCAGAATCCTCAAAGTTGCATGGTTGATCATGATCCCCCTTAAAATTCAAAAAGTAATGTCCATTAAAAAAAGGCTAAGTAGGGATAACTAAAAACTGGATAGGCACCCAAATATCCCGATAAGACAACAGAAAACTTTTTGTTTGAATATAGGTGTCACCCATGTTTTGCTCATCCAAAATAAGCTTCTCAAAGTTGAAGCCTTGTCATGTGCCACAATTTACACTGTCTTCCTTAGCTAACAGCTATGTTCCCTGACACCACCAAGTATAGTCTGTTCTGGCTAGAACACAGATAATCATAAGTGAAAAAGGAAATAGGTAAAAGACTTTCATCATGCATTTCATATGTATTGCCCCAAGTCGTCAACAATAAAATGCAATGTCATCAATTAAAAGTAATTCTAAAACACTACGTTCCCAGATTCCTCCAGGTTAAAATCCAATATCACCCCGACAAACACACACCAGAAGACCATCTCTATGGTTTTCATATTATATCTAATTCCAGCGGCGTCAATAGAAAAGCAATTCAACCCTCAGCCTAACTACAAATCAACACGAGATCATTGCCCAATGTCAGACTCCAAGCAGCCTAAAGTTCCGAAACCTCATCCATTTCATGTCACCTAAAAAACAGAATTAATCTGCTCGGTCCATCACGCATTCAAATGACCACACCCTCGAAACAATCATATAGTCACCACAAATAGCTTAAAGAGATTATAATAAGATCCGGTGCCACCTGCAAGTCCTCGGGAAGGTACTCGTGCTTCGTGGAGAGATCAATGGCGCGCTTAAGACGCTGGTTCCTGGCGTCCACCACCTCGCGCGGCAGCCGCGCCAGGGCCACCTTGATGTCCAAATCGTACAACGGATCGTACAGATCTTCGTACCGCAGCCCTAGACCAGAGGGGGGAAAAGGGAAAGAACAAGATCAATCGGAGCAGATCCAAAAATCCAAGACAGAAACCCTAACCAAGAAGGGGCCAAGGGATGGTGGGATCACCGTATTTCTTGAGGCGATTGCAGAGGGCCTTGTAGTGCTGGGCGGCGAACCAGTTGCGGCGGGGATTGATCAGCCACTGCATCCACGACGACGCCATCGATCACCGAGACCTTCGCTTTCACCGCTCGAGTTCTCGATCCCTCCGCGTCTACAGCGAGAAGAGGAGCAGTCACTTGGGTTTTATATTTATAGTAACGATCATTTACGGGTTCAATAAGGATCGGGTATAACCCGAATCCATATGACCCGACCCGAAGTTAAGTAATAGTTAGGAAGATAGTGATTTCGATTTACGAGTAATATATGTTTGTGCTTTTTCATATGTCCTGTGATCTTAAAAAAAATCCTCGTATTAGAATTTTCAGGAAAATGTTAGATTCATAAAATAAATAGTGAAGGGTAAAAGACTTCAATTTGTGGATATATATATATATATATATATATATATATATATATATATATATATATATATATATATATATGTGTGTGTGTGTGTGGATAGTTGTCATGTTGTATTTTAAATATTAGTTTAAAGGAATATTCCCTATGCATTATGCATCAGATTTAGAGGAATATTTATCTAGAGAAGAGTAAATTGTACTGTTAATAGTTATATATCTTCAAAAAATTTGTGCCATTGCATTGCATGATAGAATTTGCGCAGTAGTTGTAATTCAATGTAAATGAGAAAATTTATCATTTGAATCAAATATAACTCAGAAAAAAAAAAAAAAACATTTGGGGCATGTTGAGCAATTCGGTGTTTTGATCTGCCAAGCAATATTATTCATTGATAATTATGCTGGAATAATTTGTCGAAGTTTATTTATAGATGTTATGAGCAAGTCTTAATCAAAACATTAACAAAGATGAAGGAAGTTAAGTTTGGAAATCAAATTAAAAATTTTCCCAAAAATTCAAAGAATAGTAGCATGATTTATTTACCAAAATAGATCCAAAGTTTTCCTTCAAAAAAAAATAACATTTCTCAACCCTATTTTTCTTGGATAATTGAAAGATTCATCATTGTGTTCTTTCAGATAAAATAGATATCATCACAATGCTATTGTGGCATGACACTCATAATATTTTCCACCTCAAATCTTAATCAGATTGTAATTTATATTTGTATCAATGAATCTACCAAGTATTCTAGGTATCAAAGTTGAACTAGTAGTTTGTATTCGTGTTAGATGAATCTGCAAAGCATTTTTGGGTATTGGAGTCGAACTAGTATTGGCATAGTAAGGAGTTAAAGTTAGAAAGGATCATCAATAACCATGTATAGGGTTGAAGCGCACATGAAATGCCACCAACTTGAAGATGATATTTGCTGCAATTTGTGTCTTTGGTAAGAGTACAAATAATTTATATGGATACAGCACCTATAAGATGGCAGTGATACTAGTAAGATGTATCAATTTCAAGCAGGCACAAAACTAGTTATTGGTTCATCAGAAGAAGAAGAAGATAGATGTGTGTCACTATCATTCTATGAAATGCTGGAGATGAGAGCAAACAGAAGATACGCTGAATGCTTTTTTTCATAAGCAAATACAAACCATGGAAGAACATCAGTTGATACAGTCAGTGCAAGAGCAGAATCAAAGCCTTAGTTCCCTCGACTACAATGGCAATGGCAACTTGAAGGAAAGAGAAGAGGATGGTAAGTGTTCCTGTCCTACTAATGTAATCTGCACTCAGGGAGTTACCTGTGGCACGCTCGGTCAGTTTGGCCTCCGATTTGGCACGCTTCTGTCCCACTCTTCGTGCCACCGCCCACTTTTATGCTAATTTTTCTTGAGCTTGCAATCTGATTCTTCTTGCCTTGACCTATGAGCAATGAAGAAGAATGACCCTTCTTTGACCTCGTATTTGTTGGTCTCGTACATTGGATTTGAATGGCATTGATACTGCCAAAATATATCAAATTCAAGAAGATTTTTTTTTTCTTATTTTTAAGGTTGAGAGCAAAAAGAAGATACATATGGAATGCATTTCTCTTAAGAAATAGAAATTATGATGAACATCAGTTGATACAGTCAGTGCAAGAGTAGAAGTAATGCAGTAACACCTAAAGCACCGGCTCCTACAATACATCCGATGGCCCTCAATTGCAAAGAGAAGGCAACTTGAAGGAGAAAATTGAGGATGGCAAGTGCCCTGTCCTCCTAATGTAATCTGCTCTTTCAGAAGTCATTGCGGCACGCTCATTCAGTTTGACCTCCGCACTGGCACGCTTCTCCTCAGCCATTCTTCGTGCTGCCGCCAACTTGTTTGCATATTTTTCTTGAGCTCGTGATTTGATTCTTTCTGCCTTAACCTACAAGCAATGAAAATTATCCAGAATTATCTCATAGGGAATAAAAGAAAATGCGCAAGTTACCGTATCGTGCCAAGCATGTGTTTTAGTTTAATTACTGTCCAAGAATTATATTTATAGAGGTATCAAGACAGATGCCTCATGTCTCCAACTCTGACAATTTGAAGTAACCTCAACTATAACCATAAGGTTTTCTAAAACAAAAACTTCCATGAGGAAAATAAAAAAGAAGGGGAGAAAATATGCTTGTTTTATACCTCCATTCTCCTCATCACCATTTCAGCTTTTCTTTTCTCATGATTTTCCCATGCTTGTATCTTCACCTCTTCACGCTTATATCTGAAGATGCATAACACAAAATCATTTCAACAAGTAGAAATAATGAGATGCTAATAGCAGATGCGTTGACGCAGACAAAGCAGCAGAATCACTATTTTTTCTAGTATAACAATGTACAATATGCATCTGAGCACTAGAAGAGAAAGGACTCTTTACATGTAGAAGAGAAATAGTTTTTCATGTTTTGCAAAAATATTAGCTTTTTACGGATCTCAATAGCGGTAAAAGATTCATGCGGCCAACCTCAAATAGTTGGACTTACTGTTTTGGGACTCTCAACATGTAGAAGAGAAATATTTGGGCATGTTCTGCAAAAGATCCATGCCATTGACCTAAAATAATTATGACTTACAACTTTATTGTGCAAAATATTTCCTAAATAACATGCAAGAAATAGTTCGCATTCATGCTTTGCGAATGTAACGCATCCACCAGCTTCATTAGAGATCACACAAAATTTGGAGGATGAGAATTGCAGTTCTTTCATCTCTTAGGTTGCAGCCAAGCATCCTAATGTTGCATTCAACATATATATGTGAATCATATAGACCAGGCAACAAAACCCAATGCCATCAAGTGTAATACAATTGCGGTTCAACATATATACGTGAATTGCAGTTCTCTGAGATCAATGTTGCATTCTAATGTTATGTTGTTCTATGCTGCGTCGCGAGCTTTAGTTTAAGCTTTTGGGTTGCGTCGATGTCCGATTGCCCTGTTTTCCTTCTTCTTCGATGCATGAATTCTCACAATATTTCTCTAAGCCTAAATCAACAACTATTTAGATTTATCCAAAGAACAATCAATTATGATTTCACAGTAGATGCACAAATGTAGTATGCATCAAACTCCTTACAAATGCAGGACAAAGGCAGGAGAATGCTTCATGTTTCATTGCAATGCCACAGAGCAGGATCAAAGCAAACGAGGAAGAACACGAGCAGCAGCAAACCAGTCACAGTTACCTGGCCATGTACTTTGCGCGTTCTGCCTCATCCCATGCCATGGCTCGGGACTCCAGCGAGCTCGAACTCCTACCTTGCTCTGAGCCATTGATCTCAGAGAACTTGCCACCGTCGACCTCTGCTTCCCCTCCATAAGGCCAGCCAAAAGGCACCGCCTCGCTTCTCCTCTCCGCACTCCTCATCCCTGCTTGATAGCCGTCGTGCCGCCGGCATCTTTCCGGGGTGGACGACCTCGAAGAGATCGGACTCTTCGACACCGGAGTCGTCGCTCGCAGTGGCGTGCCGGTCCTCGATGGCTCTTTGCTCGCTATGGGCGTCATCTCCGTGCCTGCGTCCCTCAGACACACCGATCTGACCACCATGGACGAGTCCTCGATCGGCTTGTTCGTCCGCCAGAGCGCCTCACTGCAGTCTATCTTCTTCGTTTCCCCTTCGTCTTCCTGAGCAGTGACCGCGAGCACTATGTCGTACTCCAAGGTTCCGTCAGCGCTGCTGCAGGAGTCCCTTCCTCGCTGGGACAAGGACGAGAGCAGCCTTCTGTCGTCGGCGTTCGAGTTCCTCGGCTTGCTCACCGCATGTTTGTGATCTCCGCTGCCTGACAGCCCCACCAGCCACTTCTGGGCATCGTCCCACTTCGAAGGGGTCGGCTTGCTGCGCGACCCCAACACCTTCCGGCGGTGAAGAGCGTTGTTGGCGACGGCGCCATCGTGGAACTCAAAGCTGTATGCGTTGGCGCAGGGCTTATCCATAGGCCTCATTGTCTCAGAAACCAGTGCGATGGACGGCACATCGAACACTATCCGATCCCTTCAACCAAATCTTCACATCAAGGAACGGAAACCATGGTAGCTCAGATCCGCTCACAAGTAAGCTAAGAGAACGAGCTCATTCTACTTGTACCCGCAACTGCAGCTCAAAATCGAGTGCAGCTTAGCATACCACATCCCAAGTCACAGCCACAGAGCAAGATCTAAAGATCCGTTCGAGCCGGAGATGACAAAGGAGGCATGGGTGTGAGTTCCGGGAAACGGGCCAAGGGAATGGAAGTGAAGAGATAGATCCAGTGGAGGAGTGGAAAGAAGGAATGATACCACCTTGGAAATGGCAACCTTTCTCACAGTAGGAAAGCAGGTGACGGAGGAGGCTCTCAAGGGAGGAGGAAGAATCTCTCTGAAACCTGCTGCTGCAGCAACGTGAGACTGAGCAAAATATTATAGCAGCCAACTGTACTGTCTCCATGGCTCTTGTCCCCATTCTCCATTGGCATCCACCATGCCGAGAACTACAGCTTGGAAAACAGTGTTGTAAGCCAAGATTTCAATCAATATCATATTTTTCTTCACGATATTACGCAGATAACACCAAGTAATCATACAAAGAATATACCTATCACAGCATCAGCTTCTCATATCGTATCTCAACTAAGAACAATCATAAGCTGCAAAATCAACATTCATTCATTCATTGCCATCGAACTCCATGATCGAGGAGGACATGTTTGGTGAAACATCAGATGCTTGCATAACGTGCACACTGACTCTGCAAGCTGGCAATTCTTCTCCTCCTTCCATCCCTGTGGATAGCTTTTACTAGAACTAAGATGGAAGAAATAGGCCATCTGACAGAAAGGTCCCAAGCAGCAGTAGTGAGTGCAGTGGATCCAGTGGTTTTAGAATTGGCAGAAAATTACATGCATACCCCTCCATCATCAACATTTTGGTACTTGTATCCCTTAAATAAAAAAATTAAACTGCTTGTTGATACTTTTTAACTTATAGTAACACAACAACAACAAGCCATATAACATTACAAATATTGTCCAACTTCATAAAAAGACAATATTCTTAATTATTTTTTTATTATAGTTTCAATAATTTTTTTTAGATTTCTCCTACTATTGGTAATACCAATTATCTCACTTCTTCTAATTAAAGTTTTTAATAATATATTTTAAATTATATTACGATCAAAATTTATCGTAATATATTACGACGTATCACTCGTTACAGGAGTACATACCAATCTAATAGAAGATCGATACGAACAATACACTCCTATGTATCATGTGTCAGTATACTTAGTATAGCTCGATATATGCTTTAAGCTTCGTGAGCGATGCGGCAGCTGATCATTGGTCGAGATACGATAAGGCACGATTCTCAAAGGCGTCGATTGATGCGAAGCAACCCAGCCGTCTCTGTCTAACCCCCAGAAACGGCAACAATGGACGACCCGTCTCATACGTCCACGTGTCCAGTTCTTTCGTACCTACGTCTAGAGTTCCACATCCGAAGAGAAGAACTTGGCACTATCTCATTGGCGAGAACGACCCTCCTCCCACCCACGCTACGCCCACCCCGACCTTCACGCGCTCTTTGCCTCTGGACGCGCCACCTGTAGCCTGGCTCAAATGGGAGCGCGAGATGCCTCGTGGACACGTGTCGGCCGCCCTCGCGCTATTTAGTCTCCTCGTTGATCGCTACTGGAAGTAAATAAGAGGGAAATAAATAAAATAGTGGGGAGGAGTAGATCGAGAGGAGCGGCGGTTGCTGTGTTACGATGTACGGCGGAGGCGGAGACGCCGACGTCGCGCGGAAGGTGGGCCGGGCAATGATCCGCTTCCGGCCTATAGCGCCCAAACCTGCCGCCGGGTCCCCTTCGGCCGTAGCTGCCGCAGCGGAGGCGGCCGCCGCGCCCAGGAGGCCGAAACGGAAGGGATCCGCTAATCCGGCCTCCGGCGCGAGTGGGAGGAAGCCGAGGAAGGCGGAGGCGAACCCGTCGCCGTCGTCGTCGGCGATCGTGACGTTGTCGCTGATACCGGAGACGCCGGAGAGGAAAGGCGACCGGGAAGCGGCGCCGGAGCGGTCTCCTAGTTTCCCTTCTCTTCCTTCGGCCGTGGTGGTTCCGCGCATGGTGCCGCCGGTTGGGGCGATAGGGTCGTGGGTGACGGTGGAGTGCGTGACGGAGACGGACGGGTGGAGGGAGGGGGAGGTCGCTTGGAGGAGTGACGAGGCGGTGGCGGCCGCGCTGGCGGCAGACGAGTGCCCCGGGTTCGTGTCCGACGAGTGGGACCGGGTGACGTGGATCAACGAGGCGTACCGGAGGATGGTGGTGGGTACGGCTCAGCGCTGCTCCTCCTTAGAGGGAGGCGGAGCTGCGGAGAAAGAAGAGGAGGTGAGGGTGGGGCTGGTTTCGCAGGGGCTGCTGCCGGCGGCGGGGAGGTGCCGGGCGTTCACGTGCTGGGTGCGCGTGTGGTACGCGAGGCGACTGAGGAGGACGAAAGGGCCTCCATCGCCGCCTCTGCCGTCGTCGTCGTCGTCGCTGGCGGTGCCATGCGACGTGTGGAGGCTGGACGGCGGCGTTTGCGCGTGGAGGCTGGACGTGAAGGCGGCCCTAAGTCTCAGCTAGTAGCGGCAGTGGAGGAAGAGATGATACGTAAATAGCTTGGCTTTCGGGGCATGTTTTTTATTTCTGCAACAACCGCACGTCGACTTGTTCATCTTCCGCAACGTTTTCTCAAGCTTATTTAATCGCCCATTTTTTTCTACTGTGTTGATTTGTTGCATCAACGAAAACAGTCGGATAGAATCGACCCTCCGACATCGACCATATTTGATCATAGGTGTTTCAGTCCTTTTTTTTTGGAAAAGAAAAAGAATAAAATGTATTTTAAGCGAGCTGACTCCTCGCTCTAATCATCATTTCTATTATCCTATCACTTTTGTTTTTATTGTCATTGTTTTTCTTTATCACACGCACTCTTTATCTCTCTAATTATTTATTCTCTTTCATCTTTTTTAATAATTTTTTTTCTCACCATTAAAGTTTCACCACGTGTTAAATATTGCTGGCCTATTTTTCCAAATTT
Organism: Musa acuminata AAA Group; assembly: GCF_036884655.1. Lineage (NCBI taxonomy): Eukaryota > Viridiplantae > Streptophyta > Magnoliopsida > Zingiberales > Musaceae > Musa > Musa acuminata. The sequence goes on along the minus strand of NC_088346.1, from coordinate 4,992,310 downwards.
TATATTTTAATCATCAGGTTTCCCAAGTTCATTCTATAACAAAATAACATTTAGAAACTGCATCTTTATTATAATTTTTAAACACCTGCCCACCTACCCGACCAGTATAAAATTTGGAATGGATTCACAAAAAAAAGTAGGTGTTGTTGGTCTTTCTCCCACTAAGAACAATAGTTTCCTACTGTGCTTATGGGAAAGTTTGAACAAAAAACTATCATTTACAAATTGAATGATACTTCGAGAAGTTCTTTGAAAGAGAAAAAAAAAAAGCTAACGAGGATATCAATCACAATTCAGAGGAAAAAACAGTGTATTCGGTCAATCACAACTCACCCATGCTGTATAATAACTGCTCCTACAGGTAAATAAACCATGATAGTCGAGCCCTGAACTATTTAAAGCTGTTGACTACAGGAAAATTACCAAACGTGGGTCTTCAACTCGCCTACAACAAAAGCTAAGAATCATCTACTGTCGATGTGCATGCTTTCCAACACAGATTACTTCTATAAAACGAACCTGAAAATCTTAGTTGCTGCACCAGCAAGGCCGAGAAGGACCAAGAAATCATCATCAAGAACGTAAAAATCAGCTGATGAAGCGTACATGCAGTTACAAGCCTCTGCAAGCAATCGAGATATGTCGGATGATTATGTGAGATAAAGCCATTTTGTATGGCAAGATAATCATCGCATTAATGAATAGAATATGAACAGCCAAAAAAGGGATACAATCTAAATATATACTTGCAGGATGCAGGTTGTTATGAAGGAAGACTTCCATTAAAGAGAACTATTTGGCCTGCCAGAGTTTGCTGAGTGGCTTGCCCTTTTGGCATGTCAATATACAACCCAACGCAATCTCTCTTATCTGTTCCTCCAGTGTTTCCACAGGGAGGCCACCATCAACAATCTGCAGCTTGAGCATATCAGTGCCATCAGGATATTGCAGCAAATGTAAGATACAGAATAGATGATGACAAAATTATATTGCTAGAACAGTCTGTTTAGAGAAAAAGTATAAAAAATTATTAATTGCAAGAAATGAAATTTGAAGCAGTCTGTGCATAAATATTTGCTCACTGGGACAAAGTCAACTGTCATGTTCTCTAAATCTGTTGTATTTATGCTGAACTTTTTTTCACTCAAGAAATCTATGTCAAGAATGCTCGACCCCGATGATATTGACTTGATTTTACTAGACATAGACGAGACCAAAAGAAAAAACATTCTAGAACAACTGGATTGCTGAAACTAAACAAAATTCTTATAATGGGCATGAACCTAGTCTGGGTGATAGAACAAGAAAAAGAACATATCATCTGAACAATGTGTATATTCTGAAAATGGGCAATTATGGTAGATCAACAATGGCTATAACTAAAATATCAGAAGTATTAAAGGGATATTATTAACACAACATTATGAAACAGGTAAATCTAACACCAGAACCAGTGTATTAAAAAGAATGCAACAGTAGAATCAAATAACTACATTTAGTACAGAAACTTCTGAAATGAATGCTACCTTCCAAGAAGCATCATAAAGGGTCCGATAATGCTCCGCAACTTTCTTTTGGAATTCCAGCCGCTCATACCTTTCAGTGCCATAGCCTCCTCTTTCTGCCGCTTTCTGAATAGGATTCAAATTACAGATTTCAGAATGATGAACATTAAATGCTGAGCAATAATAAAGAAGGAAAAAGCAGATGTTGTCCTCATGATCGAGCTTGATAACTGCAAGCACTTATATTTTGCCGTGTAATGCATATTTAAAACAAAAGCATAGATAAGCTAATAATTCAACCTGAATAGCATAATAGATAAGATCCTGTAGCAAGCACTATGATGACTAGTTGGCATAACAAAAGAACCACCACAATCTTGCAACACTGTCCTAGGTAATAACCCCTGATAAGCCTAAATGAGGCTCTCAGGCAAATAGGCATACACAGTGTACAAGTAAAACATATTAAATTTTCAATGAGAACAAGAAAAACACTATCTTTTGTCAAGTAGCAAAGGCTTTCAAAGTGACTTGTCTAAATTTGACTTCTCAAAAAGCAAAGGTGTTCATCTTAATTAGCTAACTCTCAACTACCTCCATTTGACTTGTTCATATATACTACACTAACTTTTAAAGGATGCAACTCGGTCTGATTGCTCATTATAATCTTCTCAGCGCTCTCATGGACCCTTCTTCAGCGTGTGTACTCTACAATGAACACGTATTCATTTGGCAAAACCTTAACGAGGATTTGAATTATTTGCATTGTTCCAATAACATGATTCAATTTAGATTGATTTCCCATTAGGTGTTCATCACAGGATTAAGCATCACAACAAGAAACTGTCCATGAAATTCTCAAAATATGGTATTTTGTAACTATGACAAATGACCATTAATACTCCTTGAATATTGTAAAAAAACATGAAATACAAAAAATATATAAGCTACCTCTGCAGATATATCAAGATATATAACCAGATCTGGAGCTATCAGTCCCACTTCTGGAGCCTACATAGATAGAATACAATATTGTAATGTAAGCTGGTTCAATGTTTGGATATCAAGATCCTTGGTTTCATGGAAACTTACCTTACACCACTCTACATCTAGCCCCTTAGCGGCAGAAAATGCTACTCCAGAATATGAATAGCGATCAATAATAAGAGAGGTTCCACTCATTACCTTGCTCTCCATTAGTGATCTGCAAATAAGGAATCAACCATATTTGCATTTAAGCATATGTATAACTGTCTTCAAGCATGAAAATTGAAAGCAGATATTAAAATGACAGAAGCAATACATTTATATTCATCATGACTATATATTCCTGAAGCATCTAAATAGCAACTATATAAACAGTTCCAGATACTACAGCTAAATGATTATATATTTGACAGAAATGGTTCACAAATTGTATCTTATGAACTTATTAACCATGCACATCAGCTTCAAAAAAAAGATACAATAGTTAGAAAACAGATTAAGAAATAGAGTAAGGTAATTATAGTTCACATCATAAATGGACCAGTATAACACAAGGCCGACTTATCTGCAGAAGATGGCATGGAATCTTGAAAATTAACAAAATTTGCTGATGGACATGTCAAGACCATGGTAAATTTTTCAGTAACAAAATTACTCCTCCCATTCAGATCCTAGGATGTATGCCATGCCAAACATATCTAATCACTGAATAGTTGCCACATCAATTTGTCAACAATGGATCACAAAAGTTATGGATAAACTGAAATTCTGCAGAAACATAGATTTGCATCAAACTAGTTCAATAAGGAACCTTCATATCTACAATAAGGGTCACAACAAAAGTGGAGGTGATACATACCATAATAAACTGTAAGTACTCGGCAAATCAGGCATATGTTACCTTTTCTCCCAGCGATTTGCACTAAAAAGCAAATGTATTGCTCTATCATCTAATTGTGATTCATTTGCAAGATATGCAGATATCATTTGGCCGGTAGAAGTGCTTCTGTCAGGGAACCGCCATAATTCAACTGATAATCCTTTTTCCTTTAAGAATGTGACCAGTCTATTAGATTGTGAAGTCTTCCCACTGCGGTCTAGTCCTTCTAGAACAATAAGGGAACCTCGTGAATTATCATTGTGGGCAGTGTTCATCTGCATTTGCCTGAATGAGCTCCTGATTTGGCTACAGGGACAAATCTTTGGATGCCTTAGAGGACCCACTCTTCCAAAGTTCCTGCAAGTCAAAACAAATTGTCAAAAATTATGGAAACTTCATGCCTTCATCAAATTCTGAGATTATTGCTCCAGATACCATGTCATGCTGGCAACACATGCTCCAAAAAACCTCTGTGCCATAAATATTTAAAAATCAGATTTGTGTGACAATCAAATAAAGATTATAACTTTTTGGATAAACATATTATTGGTCCAAAAGATTCATAAAAAAGAAAACCTATAATTATAATACCTGGTCGGGTTAACATAAACAGTTATGTATGATTTTTCTTGTGAAAGAGAACTAAAAACGTTGATAACATGACAGGCCTTCAGATCTCACTGAATCTAATGGTGTTGTAAGGAGTAAAATAAACAACAATATTGTGTATTTAACTTTCTTTGGACATGATTAAGCCTCAAATCAGTAAAACAGATTGCCATTTTAGTATCACCAAATAAGAAGTTTGTGATGCCTCATAACAATTCATACAAGCAAAGAATGAAATTAAGAAGTGTCAACAAAGTTCACAAACCTCACATAATCACAGTTCTGCATACTTTTATTTCCTATATAAGCCAAGGTTAACTAAAAGTGTTTGAAATTTAACTTCTTAGACCTCAATGCTGTTAGAATACTTATAACATAAAATGGCACAGCTGCAGGACCAACTTTGGGATTTTGAATGCCCAAAAAGAAAGGAGCATTGTGCACTTAGAACAGGGCCACTACAATCTCCCTGTTCGCCACATACGCATAAAATAAACACAGGCTCAGTTCCAAAAGAAGGTTCATACAATTCAGGTGCAACAGCAGAACTACATTCATCAGATATAAAATCATATTAATTGAAAACATACAATTTATCTTTCACTTATATATATTTTTCATGTATACTCAGGCCCAATGAATTTGGATCTGCTTTGGTGTTAAGAACAATTATTAATCCACATCTAGCAACTTCCATAATAGTTAGGAGAATCATAACTATATCTCAAGATGCACAGTGACATACATGGTGCGTGCATGCCAACAAACTTGCATGTTGCTTTCTTGAGAGCGGACCTTAAACATCATTTGCAACTGCAAAAACTAGACATGTGCATCTCTGCTCCTAGTCACAACTTTTGCAACTGGAGAAAATCTCAGCTTAATACAAGAACATCAAGCATAGAAAATAGAATGATGCAGTATGTCATCTGAAGAACAAAAGCTAGTTGACCAAGAAAAACCTGTCATCACAGAAAGAAGAGTTGCCTTTTGATGAGCATAAAAAGCCATCACCGATCTATATCATAATTTATTTTAACCAAGTTGTAGTCGACTTACGTGCTTGCAAGTGACCCTGTGACAGCACACACTTTTTCTGGTACCATATGTAAAACACTAATGTACCAATTTTCACATTACTAGTGAGCTACCAAAATTTCCAGCAAGAAACTTGTATATATTTTGAATCTAATGGCTATATCTCAAAATCAGCGAGTTCATTGCCAGGGAACATGGGCAAGCTGATAATCATCTAGCAGCGTGTATTCAAGCACCCAATTCATCATGTACCAATAATACGACATAAGTCATTGCCACTCCAGTCACCTGGATATAACATTAACAGCTATATGCGAGCATCAGTCTTGGCACATGCCTGTGCTCAGTGCTAATATGCTACCACAATATCAAGACACAACCAGAATAGTCAGTCCGCTATGACATACATAAACATGAATGCAAATAGTTATCAATATCAGGATTCAGTCAGAATGAAGTAGCATGGTTTTAGGCATAATGGAGAGCAATGAAAACAAGCTAGTTGCATGAATGCCAAGAAGCAAAAAAGAAAAAGGAAGTCATATGTAATAACTAATAACCAATTCACTAGCATGAGGTGTTGTCAAACTCAGTTTTCCTACCTAGGATTGAAAAGGGTTGCAAACTTAGATTGTAAGATGCACATAAATAAATAAATTTATATACAATTCTTTTGTTGATATTAGTAACTCCCATATATTCTTCGGTTAATAATTGCATTTTTATTAAAGTTAATGCAGAATCTCTTATTTGTAAGAATGAATACTAATTTCATTGCTTTGTGTGCTCTTCTTTCAGGTTTACACCAGTTCAATTGGTCTCTCCACTCAAGTAGCTCGATTCAGGAATGATACTCATTTAAGGCAAACAGTGGTCATTCACATCAATGATGATATTTTATTGTAATAATTAAATATATTTTAACCTCGATCAAATGCATGTTTTTTAGTTTCTGATCCATGACAGATAAAAGGCATACAATAACCCTTTTCACAATAAGAGGTGTTATAAGCTATGCACATGGATAAACCTCGGAGGCAAATATAGAACTACACATTAGAGATTATATGAAATGACTCGCCTAAACCAATTATATGCACTAGTACATGAACAAGTGTGCAAATATAATAAGAAAAAGGAACACTTAGTATGCATTTGAGTTACTTCACTTAGATAAGTCCAGCTCTTGACAGGATATTAACAGAATATTTGAAGTTGTTGAATTAAAACACAATGGAATTGAATGAACCAACTCAGACAACTGAAGGACACAGAAAGGAAGTACTTCTCTCGGTAAGTCAAAACACTAACACCATCCAAGAATCAACACGAAGGCTGAATGGTACCGCAAGATCTGAACATGTGAATGCAAACAATTGGCGATTTCATCATATATATCATCAGAGAGGAGAAGATAAGACATAACGAGAGAGGGGAGGAGACGGGACAGTGAAGGCGAAAAGCGGAGAGAAGAGAACCAGAGAGGGTAGGAGACCTTCTGATGATACAGACGTAGAAGAGACAAGAGGAAACGGAAGGAGAAGATAGGGGCGGAGAGGGGCGGAGAGGGACGGAGAGAACAGTACCAGCGAGAGGAGGCGGCTTGGCTCGGCCAGTGACGTCGTCAGTGGCAGAAGCGGAAACCCTAGGGCTCGCTCGTCGTCTGACTTCCCGCGCAGACCGCCTCGGCTTTTTTGTCGCTTTTGTCTTTTATATGAGCCCAATGGGTCGACTCGGTGAACTCGGAGAAGTTGGAATCGGACCTAAACGCCGCGCGGCAACTCTCGAGAGCAGACCCAGCGATCCAACTAAATTATAGATTGCATATAGTTTGTTATCTTTAACATTTCGATTCTTATATTTTTAAAAAATATATATTAATATTTGTATAATTATAAAAATAAAATATTTATATATATTTACCGTAATAATATTAGTTTTATTGATAAAAATATAAAAATAAAAAGATAAAAAAGATAATCTCGGCATCGGTAGTAACAAACGACGGTGTCACTAGCATCGATATTGATACAATTGTCTAACTGCCTCCGACGCTACTCGCCTCCATGAGGAATATACCATCGACCACATCGTCTGATGCAGATGCAATTGCCACTTACAAATTATGTTGGCGTTGATGTAGATGGTGGCTGCTCCCCATCCCCTCGCTCCTCTACCACCCCATTCTCCTGGGAGCAACGTCCTAAAATCCCCAAATCCCTCTCCCACCCCACCATAGTCAAGGACGCCTCTACCCACCCCCTCCCTCTCGTGGTCCACTCCCACCCACTCGAAACTCTTCACCATATGCAAGAAGTGCTTTCCCTCCTCCCTCGACTCGTTCGTAGCTATGCTCGCCCTATGCTCCAATGGCCTCTCGCACGACAGCAATGACATGGATGAGCTCTGGTTAGTGCTCAACGTCGTGCCATAGAGGGCAACATGATCGATTCTGGCTCTTCGACTTGTACGGCTCATGTAAGGCAGCGTGCTTTGTCGTGGACGCCATGGTCTGCCTCCCTTGGATCGAGTTGTTGGGTTTCCTTAGCTATCGACCCGGCTCAAACAACATATGACCCATTTGTGTTGGCATCGACGTAGTTGGCGAGCAGCATCACTTTGCATTTGCATTGATGCCGATGCAAATGTAGAGCGATAAAAGGGTCGCTCGGTGAGTGAGGGGAGCGATGGGAGCTCTAGCAACCCTAGTTTTAGGTTGAGATCCGTTCAACAAATTAGCAGTGAGGCGGTCACCATCTTTGCCATAGATATCTTGAAAGGTCCATCTTTAGAGATGTATAGCAATCACAATTTTGACTATCTTGTCGTATCATAATTATTGGTTGCTCTAGTTATTATATTAAAAAAAAATTATTTAGACAAAAGAATATTTTTTTGATGAAATTAAATATTTGAATATTTTTTTTAAAAAAAACACTTATTTTTATACTATTATTTTGGATGTTGAAATACTGAATGTAATGAATACATATTCGAATAATACATTATCTACATCATCATTAGTTCGATACCTAGTATGAAAATAATAACGTGGTAAATATCTCGATGCTATATAATCGATACCTCAACGTTACATCATCATTAGTGACTGACACTGTATCATCAAGTGATCGACACTTCAGTACTAAATAGTCGACACCTTAACAATATGTAATCGATAGTCATAAGCATGCTAGCACATAAGCATTTTATAATCGACATCTCGATATTTAGGTGATTGATATTTTAACATCGTATCCATTGCACTTTCATCATCCTCAGCTAACATAACAATGCTCTTAAGACATTATCAACTATATCGTGTCTATAACATAACAATGCTCTTAAGAGAGTACACCCGCAGACTGCTCGACAATTACGTGAGGCTTGTCTAAATAAACTCGACAAACGGATGTGGTCGATTAAGACATCAGATCTTTCGCGCATCTTGACGTAAAGGAAGCAACCGAAACGGGCCGACCGCCTCACGGTTCGAGTCGAACCCCACCCAAACCCATTCCAAAACCCCCAACTCTGTCTCCTTCGCCTTCGGGGATTCCAAGAATTCCGACGCGACCTCGCCTTTTTAGTTCATTCCTACTCCACTTCTCTGGCAACCGTCCGTCCCTACGGATCCGGTCTCTCTTCTCGCCTTCTGGCGCTCTCCAGATCTGTGATGGCGGCGTCTTCCATTGCTTTCACCGGCCTTTCTTTGATCCCCGTCAGATCCGGTCCTCTCCGGAGGTCCGCGAACCTCCACAGCTTCCTTCCGATGTCCAGGCATGGATTCGTCGCCATGTCGCTGTCCCTCAACTCCAACTCCAGACCTGATAGAACTGTCGCCTTCTCTGGTAACCGTTTCCTTCTCTTGACCCGATTAGGAGAACGAAAAAGGTGTATAACTCTGGAGATGTGATTTAGATCATGTCCATCTGCAAAATGCTAAATAGATGATGGTGTCCTAAGGGTTTTCAAGAATAATTATCAATTTTAACAAGTCTCAATCTCGTTCTTCATTCATTAAAGAACAATCTGACAAGTTATGAGTAACGACACTTGGCAATTAAAAGAATAGATCAAAGCGATGCTATCGTGGACTTAAAAGAAAAATTGATTTTTTTGGCTTTAGTTCAAAAAAAAAAAAACTTCTTCTTTTAAATGCCTAATGCCATTCCATCAATTCCATATTCCGGTGCTTTTTGTTTTTGATCAACGGATTTGGAATCGAGTTCAGCATGATAATTTCTAATAGAAAAAAATCTGTTTATAGGCAAATTCTGACAGCTGCTTTTTATTACTTATTCTTCTTAATGCTTCCATCGCAAGTAGCTAGTTTTAACGATGACCATGTTGATACCTTTGGTCCATCTATTAATGACATTTACAGGTGTAAGGACGTATGTTGCAGCTGTTGAACAGTCAATTACTACAGAGGCTCAAAAAGTGGAAGCACCTGTTGTCATTGTTACTGGAGCGTCTAGAGGTATAGGAAAAGCGATAGCTTTAACACTAGGCAAAGCTGGTTGCAAGGTCAGTTGATATAAGATGTGTGCCTACTGATAGAATTAACTATTAAGACCAGACATTCTATTTTCTACTGTAATAGATAAATAACTTGCTATTTTATGTTTCTCTTTGTTGCTTTTAGTGTGTACCAACTTCATGCAACCGAGCAAACTCGCTTTCTCATGTTAGCTTGTATCCGAGGTTATTGTCATAATTGTCTGTCATATACAAGGTTTCTACCAAGATCATAGGACTAGAATTGGGATTGGCCTAGGTGCTGTAGAGCAGGAATTAGGATGGGGCCAAAAATAAAAACTGAAATATTATTTTGATATATATCAGAATTTTGAAAATTTTTATGAGATATATCTACATCTTGACAACATGTTGAATGATCATTTCTTTTGCTGTACTGCGACTTCGAACCTAGAACTTACATTTCTGTTAAAAGACAATTGTCATGCTTTGTAAGGTACCAAAGAAATCGTTTCATGGGCTTTAAAAGTTCATTGAGTTATCTCTACTGTATTGTAAATGTCATGAATGTGTAATTCATATAACTATGCAAAAATTCATATTGTAGTTCTATTGCTGAACAGATTTTCTGAATTTCTATCGCATAATTCTCTATTTGATTCAGGTTCTCGTGAATTATGCACGATCATCAAAGGAAGCTGAAGAAGTCTCCAAAGAAGTAGGTCCATATTGCCTATCTTTTACAAATTTTATTTTCTATTCAATTCAGAGGAAAGTTCACTATGATTGTCTGGGGTTTCCCAATTTCTTCATCATTTGTCGCATTTGCTTCTTTGTGCCAAGAAAACAAAATTTTCTTCTTAATAGTTTTTTTTTTTGTCAGAAATCATTTTAACTCTTGTTAGTTTTGTTTCAGATCCATTCTATATATAAGTTATACAACCAGCAAAAACTTTTAAGGTTGGTATGTGATAAATGAAAATTAGGATCTGAATACTGGTGATTGTTATATACACCATGATACTGGTGGTTGGTATATACAACCACGTACAACTATGTTATTATGTAGCCTGGAATACTACTGGGGAAAAATGTTCGATTGTTAGTCAGCATGTGGCATACAATGTATTGGCATGTGGTCTGACTGGTGAGTGCATATTTCGTGTGTCATCAAAATTAATCTTTACACAGAAATATGACGATGATACACTGATACATGACTCTTAAAGGGTTAGGGTACTGTTTCTAAAGTAACGAGCAGCATAAATTTTTTAACAATGCACTTAACAAATTTTTTTAACATTGTTTGCATATTCCTGATGTTTGATGTACTTTGCAGATAGATGCATACGGTGGTCAAGCCATTACTTTTGGTGGAGATGTTTCCAAAGAAGCTGATGTGGAATCTATGATAAAAACTGTTAGTCAAGAACATTGCATATATTCAACAAATCTATAAACCTAATCTTTGGCTGATTTTATGGCATATGTGATTCTTCAGGCAGTTGATACATGGGGAACGGTTGACATTTTAGTCAACAATGCAGGTTCCTAGGATTTCACTACTTGATCTGTTTGCTTCTAATATTTTCTAATGGAGACCAAACATTAATGCTTCCAGGAATTACACGGGACACTCTGTTGATGCGAATGAAAAAATCACAATGGCAGGAAGTCATTGACCTGAATCTTACTGGTGTTTTCCTTTGCACACAGGTTTGTGTTCTTGTACCTTCTGGAATTGACTTTGCAAGTTTTGGATGGTGAATCTTTTAATTCTTCATTGGTGCAATAAATTCTCCTGCAGGCAGCAGCCAAAATTATGTTGAAGAAGAAAAAGGTACCGCCTAAGGATTTCTTTCACATTGGTTTGTTAATAGATAGTGTTTGATTAATATGTGATCCAGAAAAAAGTTATCTACATAATTTGTTGGGTTAACGTTAAAAAAATCTTTTTTAGCTCATGGCAAATCTTGGAAATCCAGAAAAGGAAACTTTGTTGATTTGTCTGTCGTGATGCTCTTTTTGGTGCTAATTAAAGTAAACTATACTTAACAGAAAGCTACTGCCTAATTTGTTTGAGATGCTTGAAAATTTCGATGTTCTAATTGTTATATGTTATAGATCATGTGTTCATAACCATAACTTTGTCATGGTTATTCATAATGGTGGGGCAGGGTTGAGAGGCAGGGATATGTTTGAAGTCAGTATCAAGAAATCAATATTCTTTTGAAATTCATGGAATTATAGATTTTTAGGTGATTTTTCTTCATTGAATAATTGACAAATTCATGTTATTTTATCAATATGAAATACTGTGTAGCACCATCGGAAAACCTTTTTTTGACTTGTTTGCCGTCTTTTGTTTCTCTATTATAAATTAAAATATGATAGCAAGAAAAGAAGGACAACTAGTGTTTGTCCAGTTGTCGTCATTGCAGTAAAGTAACTAAGATCATGTTCATGTGATCACATGAAAATATTCGTGATAATGGGTATATTAGAGCTGCATAAGGTCTTATATCATAGTTTGCTATTAGAGAGGGGATAACTTGAATTAGGATGCAGTTGTCAATTCAAGTACACATCAAATTTGATTGACTGAATCTTATCAAGAAATTATGGTTTAGGGCTAGTTATTAGCAAAGGGAATTTTAACAAGCTTTCATGGTTTACTTAAGTTTTCCCATTACTTTATTTCTATACTCTCTACTTAATATATTCAAGTAAAAAGTTTTAGTCTAACCACCGAATTTTGAACTAAGCTGATTTCATCTTGTCGGCTCTTAAACGCACTTTTCACATCTTTCCTGGCTATGGATTCCCTGACTTTTATTTTCTTAATAATTACTTAAAATCTTTTGTTTCTACTACTTTCTTCTTTTAGAGACTACTCCGGATAGGTATTGTATTCTTGAATTAGTCTGGACCTTGAGAGCGAGTGCCCAAATTATTCCACATATCTAGGAATTATTTCTGGAAACAAGATTCATAACAGTCTTTGCAACCTGAAGTTTTCCCAGTCACCTGTTATGCAAGCAGATACTATCAATTAGTTTGTGAGGCCAGTAATTTTGATCATTTGTGCTTTATTACCAAATACTATATGTCTATATCTCCATGATAGTAGATATAGTCAGTCCGGGAAAATGACTCATCGATATATGAAGTTCTCAGATTGTCGTATTCAGTTAATCAATTTGCTCCAGCAGATTTATGCCTTTGTTTTTTGTCCAAATCATTCTTCAAACTCGATGCAATTTTTGTTCAATATGCTTCTGACAGGGAAGGATCATCAACATAGCATCTGTTGTTGGACTAGTGGGGAACATTGGCCAAGCTAATTATAGTGCTGCAAAGGCAGGGGTGATTGGTTTTACTAAAACTGTTGCAAAAGAATATGCAAGCAGAAATATCAATGTCAGTTTATTCTCTTATGTAAACCTTGCAATTTAATTTTGTGAATTCCTTTTATATGACTGTTTGGTGATACTTCCTAGGTTAATGCTGTCGCTCCTGGGTTCATTGCATCTGATATGACTGCTAAACTAGGAGAAGACATCGAAAAGAAAATATTGCAGACCATTCCATTAGGTAAGATTGGAAATATAACTTCTTGGAATAACATACTGAGCAGATCTTCTATAGTGATTGTCAACAGCTGTAAACTTCACTATTGTCTGTGGACATGTATTTCTTCTTGTAACTCTCCACTTGGAAGAAATTTACCTGACTTGGCAAGACTACAAAGATAATCATTTTAGCCTTCCCATTTTCCCTTTCAGTTTGACGCTTCAGGCTACCTCTGTAAACCTAGAGGTCTTGGGTTGTTCTGGGCTGAGCTACTTATGATTAGATTATAAACTGCTTCCATTTTTCTCTAGAAACTTTGCAGAAAGTCATAATTTATGTATATAAGAAGAACGTTATTATTTAAAATGACTTTTCAGCGAGGTATGGCCAACCAGAAGAAGTTGCTGGCTTAGTGGAGTTCTTGGCCCTTAATTCTGCATCGAGTTACATTACCGGGCAGGTAAATGCCATTTTAGTTAATGAACAGATGCCTGTTGTATGATTCTCCAGAGATGATTTGGTTTATGCTTTTGACAGTTATGATAGTTAACAAAAATATTTGCGACCTTATTTTGTTTTATTTTATTGGCTTTCATCACTGATCTGCTTTTAGCCATTATTATTTTTGCAATTTTCTTGTCTGAGAATATTTACTCTGATACAACGCAGGTCTTTACCATTGATGGCGGGATGGTTATGTAAACATGGGATGAGTTTTTCCGTCTTGAAGAACCTCTAACCTTTATTTGGATTGCTATGTTCACTGGCATGTTAGATTTTGGACAACTATGCAAACTTTCCTTTTTATCAGTTGTTTCCCTTTTTTTTCGTTTTGTTGAATGCTAACTTTTGAAATACTGCCTGGAAATAAGATTTTAAAGAACTCAGTTATTTCAAAGCATTATAATTGATGTTCCTCTCTTCTCGTATGTTTGATATGATCATATCATGCTTAAGGCTCTTTCACAGAGAGTTTTTTTAGATTGAATGCTTTATATTTCAATCATCTTCATCTTCTCCATAGCACTTGGCTTGATGCAATATCCCTCCATTGATTGTTTGTGCTATTTTATTAGCGTGACAATCTTATTGTCGAACATTGTCATCAACAAATTGAGTTCGAGTTAGTCTATAAGTGGGAAGAAATTGGAGATGGTTTATAAGTTGTTGATGTCATTAATGGTGAAGCAATTCTTCAAGTCTGATTCAACTGGGTAATCATAATATCTATAATAGACGTTCTCATGATGCTATCAAACAGTTCAACGAGCGTATTTTGGATCCTAATTGTCCCTATTTAAGATTGGCTTCTATGGTTTGTCCCCTTGCATCATCAGGTTAAGAGTCGTCGAGATCGGTCGGGAAGCAGCCACGCGTCTGTCCTTCCTCCATTAAACCACTGGGAAGACGCGAGTAGACGGCCGTCACGGCGCTCCGTTCGCCTGGTGTGGGGTTCACGGGAGCCGTTGGATTAGGACGCTCCTCTTCCCCTTACCGTTCATCAGAAAACCCTGCCCTGCCCTTATCTCTTCCGACGTCCACCAGCGAAGTCGTCTATTAAAGCTGCTCTCTCTCCCCCTCATTTGGCTTCCGATTAGGGTTGGAGCTTACACTTGGGCTCTACGGTAGCCCCCATCGATTGAAGGTTGTATTCCACCGTCGATGGCGACCTCGGCGGCTCAAATCCACGCCCTCGGCTCCGTCCCCTTCTTTCCTTCCTCGAAATTGCCGTCTTCCCGCGTCGCCGCATCCAGTTCCCTCTTCTTCGGCGTCCGCCGACCTGGCAGCGCCAGCGGAGCTCGCCTCAGCGCGAGGAGGCGGAACCAGCGGTCCGGCTATGGGCCGCTCCGGGTGGTGTGCGAGAAGGTGGTGGGGATCGATCTCGGGACCACTAACTCGGCGGTCGCGGCCATGGAGGGCGGGAAGCCGACCATCGTGACCAACGCCGAGGGCCAGCGGACGACGCCGTCGGTGGTTGCCTACACGAAGAACGGTGACCGGCTGGTCGGGCAGATTGCCAAGCGCCAGGCAGTGGTGAATCCGGAGAATACTTTCTTCTCTGTCAAGCGGTTCATCGGGCGGAAGATGTCGGAGGTGGATGAGGAGTCAAAGCAAGTCTCGTATCGGGTGCTGAGGGATGAAAACGGGAATGTCAAACTTGATTGCCCTGCCATCGGGAAGCAGTTTGCTGCTGAAGAGATCTCGGCTCAGGTGATGAATTTTGAGTTCTATCTTGAAGTTTTACCCAACCGTTTAATTCGCTTTATGCCACTATCTTGTAGAACAGTAAATACTTACGAGCTTAATGAGCTATTCTCAGTAATTTTGACCAGTATGCTTCTTGTTCCATGTTTGGAGTTTGTTGGAGAGACCATATGTTAATGCCTTAGTCTTGGATAATTATTTCTTCTTTCCTTGGTTCTTTCCTTTTATGGAAAATGTCAGCTTCTGAGAGATTATAGTTTGGCAGCTTTTCTTCTTGCATGTTCTTTCTCTTTAAGTTCCTACGGCAGAAGCTTGGAACGAATGTACTAACCTGATCAAATAGTGTTTTGAGTTTGGCAAACTCTTTGAAGCATCATGTTTTGTGCTCTTGATGTTGTTTTTTCTTTGCCGTTGTGTTTTGTGCATCTGTTTGCTAGTTTCTTTTATGGAATCCACACAATGAACTTGCTCTTTGAAGATACATGTAGAGTACACTTTATAGTGGTTGTTACTTTCTTTTTGTTTGTGGTTTTCTATTACAATTGGAGATTAATCTAAATGGTGTATGTTTTCCTCATTATGATGTTAAAATCCCAGGCTCAAAATTTTTAATAGTTTACTGTTGATTTACATAATTAAAATTTTTTGTTAGACTGTTATGATATTGAGTTTTGGTATCTGTCAAATAGTTGGAGATTATGAGTGAACTTTACCATGGCTGCAGGTATTTGAAGTTAATTTAGTGATTTTATAGCCTTCCTGTGTTTTGAGGCTAAGAATGGGGTGCATTCTCTATTTTCTCCATGATTGCTGAATGTCTTTGTTTTTTCAGGTTTTGAGAAAGCTTGTGGATGATGCATCTAAGTTTTTGAATGACAAGGTTACAAAAGCAGTGGTTACAGTTCCTGCATACTTCAATGATTCCCAAAGGACAGCTACAAAGGATGCCGGTCGTATCGCTGGCTTAGAAGTTCTTCGTATCATCAATGAGCCGACAGCTGCATCATTGGCATATGGTTTTGAAAAGAAGAGTAATGAAACTATTCTCGTATTTGATCTGGGAGGTGGCACCTTTGATGTTTCAGGTACTGGGGCTTACTATTCTCCCAAACACCGCTTCCATAACTCTGTGTCATTGTTGCTTCTGCCAAGCATAAATCATTTAGATTTACTCCTTCCAATCTTGAAGTTCATGGGTTAAAGTTATTTCCTTTCTTTATTGAGAAAAGTAGTTCCTTTTAACTTTCTGTAATAGCCTCTATGTTAATATACTGCAGTTCTTGAGGTTGGAGATGGCGTCTTTGAAGTACTCTCAACATCAGGAGACACACATCTTGGTGGTGACGACTTTGACAAGGTTGGTTATGTTAAATATGCGAAACTCTGGTAGTATTTCTTTTTTACTTTTTTGTTCTTGAGTTTGTATTTTGAATATGAAACCTGGTGCTGTCGTTATCTTATGCTTGATCTGTATTGTGTTAAGCACATGATTGGTGCCCCCTTGTGCAATTGTTCTGCTGATGATGGTAAAATACTAAATTTTTCAGTGTTTGCAGCTATCATGGTTGCATAGATATACCAGTTCCAGTCATTGAATTGAGTAGTGCAAGTTATCTATGTTATATATTGTAGTTTGGTTGTCTTTAGTTGCCAGAATATGGCGAGCTCCACATGAAAAACCAAGGGATGGGAATGATCATTTCTATTTACATGAGCTTATTGAATAGCATAATATTTTTTCTAGAAAGGATAACTATGAGTAACATTTCTCTTATCCAGTGTGGAACAGTAGCATTATATACCATTTAAAACTTAACCTACTGTTGGAGAGGGAACGGATGATGTTATTTTCTTCCTGTTGGTTTCTACTTTCTGGTACAAGTTTTCTGTAGCTTCTAGTCCAGTCTTTTCTTTCCATTGACTGCTTTTCTTTTTCATCTTTTCAGATGAATTTATGAACTTGGGCTTAATGTTCTATCATTTTTTTTGAGCTCATATGAAATGTCAGTCAATTAGTTTCTTTTTATTTTTTAATCTGGCTACAGTCTTAAATACCCCTGCTCTTGAACTTTTAGTATCAAACTGACATTTGAAACTATCTCCTCTTGTTAACCTAACTCCTGTTCTTTCAGTTCCTTATTCTATCCTTTAACAAAAAACTATAGTATAGTTTATACAGCATCTCTATTAGCATGTTCTGGACAGGGTTGTGCTGGTGTCAGCACTGAATCTTTTATTCTCACATACACTTAAGCAGCTACACACTTGACAAAATTTTTCTGATCTACCTGTTCACTGGAATGCATCCTAAGTTATGCTCACTGAAGATTATATATCGCCACATAAGTTGTGTATACTGAAAATGCATTTATGTGGATGGTATAAATGCATTCATATTATTTTCCATGTTGATCAGAGAATCGTTGACTGGCTTTCTGCTGACTTTAAGAGAGATGAAGGCATTGATCTTCTGAAGGACAAACAAGCCCTTCAGAGACTGACTGAAACAGCAGAAAAGGCTAAGATGGAATTGTCCTCCTTGACCCAAACAAACATCAGGTTAGATTCTGTTGTGCCCATGTTTTCTTTGTCTTCACTATGTTCTTTCTGAATTTGGTTTTCTTGATATTTTTAGTCCTCTCTAATCTAGACTCTCTGTCTGATCTTTTGGCAGTTTACCATTTATCACCGCTACTGCTGATGGTCCTAAGCACATAGAGACAACACTTACAAGGGCCAAGTTTGAGGAACTATGTTCAGACCTTCTTGACAGGTATAGTAAAATTTTATATCATGAATTTTTCTTTCTGCGATGTAGAACAAGTCAGTTTACAGAATCTAAGCCTGCTCAGGCCGTTTTTTGTATAAAACGCAAAAAAAACCATTATGATTTACACTGATGACTGCTTTTCTGGTTGTTTCACTAATTTTGGATCTGATCTGATGTCTATTGGCTGGATAATGTATATGTGTGCTTCATATTTTTTCTGACATTTATTTCATCTTTACTCATGCCGTTGGTGAAACAGGCTTAAAACTCCTGTAGATAATTCCTTAAAAGATGCAAAGCTCTCGTTTAAAGACATTGATGAGGTAATTCTTGTTGGTGGGTCAACTCGTATCCCAGCAGTTCAGGAACTCGTGAAGAAGATGACTGGGAAGGAGCCCAATGTTACTGTCAACCCTGATGAGGTTGTTGCTCTTGGTGCTGCAGTGCAGGTTTGGCTTCCAAAAACATTAGCATGGACCCGAGCAATTAGTTAATTTGAAATTTATGTTGTTAGTTCGAATTTTCAATTTATAATAATTGGTGAGCTACCTAAGTGACAAAACTGAGCCAATTTTATGCTAGAATCTTATAAATATATGAACAAGGTTGTGCTCCTATGACAATGAAAAGTTCAGTCACTTTATTTATTCATATTGAAATCCGATGATTACTACTAATTTTTTAAACTCCAATGAACCTCAAAATAGAACATACATATTTTCTAGAACTGATAAGAGTAATTTATCTATGCAACACAGCATTATAAGACGGATATATAGAATATCTGTTGCATTACTTGTGATTTTATGGGTCAGGTGATATCTGTATTTCAAGTTACATGCCGCCATAACTCTGGTGCCATGGCATGTGCAGAACTCTCTGATGTTGAAAATTTACACAAAATTCTGACGGCTATGATGGGAGACCCTCATGTCCTTAGCCTCTGTTTATTGATGACTTCATGATAAATATTTTTGATGAAAATCTGTCCTGAGCACTTTATTGCTGTCGGTCATCCGGTTGACCCATACACAAATTTGTGCAAAGATATTGGTCTCTTTCTTCTGCACCAATTTTATTAGCATGCTTATAATTGAATTCACAGTACATCTTCAGGATTTACTATCATGAATGAAGTTCTGTTTTTGTAATCTGTAAATGAACTCAAATTAAGGTGGTTTGAAATCAGATTTCAGTGCTTGTAAAAAGATAAAATAGTCCTTTCTTATTCTTGTCTTTTCTCTTATATTAGTGTTGTTAATTACTTCTGCACTTAAACTTTTCAGGCAGGAGTGTTGGCAGGTGATGTCAGTGATATTGTCCTTCTCGATGTTACACCTCTATCTCTTGGTTTGGAAACACTGGGTGGTGTGATGACAAAGATCATCCCGAGGAACACAACACTGCCAACATCCAAATCAGAAGTCTTCTCGACAGCAGCAGATGGCCAAACAAGTGTCGAGATTAATGTTCTTCAGGGTGAAAGAGAGTTTGTGAGAGACAACAAATCACTTGGCAGTTTCCGTCTTGATGGAATCCCTCCAGCTCCACGTGGGGTACCACAGATTGAAGTCAAGTTTGATATTGATGCCAATGGAATTCTTTCTGTTACCGCGGTGGACAAGGGTACTGGAAAGAAACAAGATATCACTATTACTGGGGCTAGCACCTTGCCCACCGATGAGGTGAGCTCTCCCAGTATCATATTTAACCACTTCTTCATTCTTCACTCATCGCAGGATTTTGTTGTTGCATATGTAGAATGATCCATAGATGTTTCCATTCCCATCTTTTAAAGGTCAAGTATCGATATGTTGAAGGTCTAGTTTGTCTTCATTACCTTCTACGAGTTGAAGTTTGTGTTGAAAGATCAGCCAAATGTGTTAAGAAAGCATAGATGGTTTGGAAAGATTAAAGCCAACACGCTTGTGATCCTTTGCACTTCTCTGTCGATTTAGTTTATCCATTTAAACCATAATTATTGTTTCAAACATTAGAATTTGGCTGTCTGCAAATCCACATATGTTCTAACTTCTAACTGATGTTTGCCAACGGTGCTATCCAGGTTGAAAGAATGGTGAAGGAAGCTGAGAAGTTTGCCAAAGAGGATAAGGAGAAGAGGGATGCCATCGACACAAAGAACCAGTCTGAGTCTGTGATTTATCAGACAGAAAAGCAACTGAAGGAGCTCGGAGATAAGGTGCCTGCTGCTGTCAAAGAAAAGGTAGAAGGAAAGCTGAAGGATCTCAAGGACGCTGTTGCTGGTGGATCAACTCAGAGCATGAAGGATGCCATGGCAGCCCTGAACCAGGAGGTGATGCAACTCGGACAATCGCTCTATAACCAGCCAGGCGCAGCCGGTGCTGGTCCTGGTGCTGGTGCTGGTTCTGGTCCTGCTCCTGGAGCTGATGCTGGGTCTTCCGGACCATCTTCCAAGGGGTCTGAGAATGGCGATGTGATTGATGCCGATTTCACCGATAGCAATTGAAAATGCCGACGATCTCGGGAAGTACAGTAAGGCCACTGGGATTCAAATTGTCATACAGTCCATCGAGTAAATAGCTTTAATAAGGTCTTACTATTTTACTTCTTGTCCGATGCTCTCATTGAATCGCTCTCCGGATTCAAGATGTCGAGTTTTGTTCATTTAGAACAACTTGTTTGTGATTTGTTACCAAATCAAGATAGGATTGATGTAGCTGTTTCAGGATCTTATTCAGGATCTTATTTTTTTCCTACGAGGATTAATTGCCCCTAGTCACTTGGCGTATCCTTCGTTGTATATTGTCAACATTGTGCTGTGGCATGTCTAGCAAATGCTTATATGCTAGCGATTACTCGATAGTAAACGCAATTCAGAACAGCATCAGTTCTATTTTTTATCTTAATTTCCTATTATAAAAGCTTCCGAACAGGTAGCAGCTATATGAAACTCTCCACAACACAAAGCAGATGCAAACTTCAAAAGCTTTGCAGAACGTAGACAGACTCCATGGATAGGGTATTACTGACTGCACCAAATGCTTAAACTAAAGATCATCAAACCGCTGATGCCACCAGTGAGGGCTTGGATGCATGATTAGATTGCTGTTCATCTGCTTCCATGTGCTGTGCCCCGAAGCAGAAGTACTGACTCATCGGTCTGCCGTTCACAAGGCTCCATCTCGGGGTCGCATTCTCCACCGCACTATAATTCATGGAGGAACTGGAACAGGAGGCGCCATCATTCTCGTTCTCCGAACAAATGCCCTTCCGTTTCTCCATCGCAGACGATGCAGCAAACTTCTTCCTCGTGGCTGGACTCGGCACCGCGCTTCTCACGGAAAGAGGTCGCTTGTTGCTTGCCATCATCATCATCATCCATGTCGACTTGGAGAACTGCTGCCGGAGTGGAGTCGGAGCTTCTCCCCGGTCGACCAACTTCTTGAAGGACTCCAACGACTCATCATCTCCCACCACCTTCTTTAAAGTCTCGGCCGTCTTCCCCCTCCTCCGAGGCCACCCGAGTAGAACCCTCAGATGCCTCGCCACATTGCCGATGGAACCGATCTGCTGCTTCTTCCTCCTATCCGAACCGGCACTGAAGTGGCTGACCTCGCTCTTGCTGGCGCTCGAGCACGAGCTCGGCCTCGCACTGGCGTCCGATGCCTGGATGCCCGTGTACAAAAATATCTCCGCATCCGAAACCCTAAACGCGGTGCCTGGGCTCTTCGCAACGCCTTGCATCTTTAGGTGGGAAGCGATGGCCGACCTCGTTCTGTAGTCCTTCGAGTTCGCCATCCCTCCCGCAGAGATCAACTGCTTGATCAGCACCTCCGACGACGCCGATCGAGGGTGCTGTCGGAGCACATCCAGCGGCGTCATGCCATCGCCATCTCGAACGTTGAGGTCGATGGATCGGACCGTCATCAGGAGCTCGACCAAATCCGCATGCACATTGCCGATCACGGCCATATGGAGGGCGGTCCTCCCGTCCTTGTTTCTGACATTGACGATCTCTTGAACGCTCGCAGCGTTTCCATCGATCAGCTTCCTCACCAGCTCCATCTGCCTGTCGAGCCTGCGGAAACCCGGGGTTCTGAAGCCTGCCACTGCCATGTGAAGGAAGGTGTCGCCAGCTTCATTGATCGAACGGGAGGAAGAGGGTGAAGCCGCCATCAGGGCCTCTGCAACAGGTAAGTGTCCTCGAAAGGCTGCTATATGCAATGCTGTGTTCCCTTTCTTGTCTCTGGAGTCGATCATGTCGATAGATACAAGTAGATACTTGACTACCTGCATTATTATAGTTAGAAAAGTAGCCATTTGATTGAGGTACAATTCATTAGAACACAAAAAGCAAAGATGCTTTGTAGAATTCTAAGGTAGAACATGCCATGTTCAAACCCAGTGGACTGCAACATTATCCATTCTGCTTTAGAGTAGAACACAAACATTTTTGTTTGCTTTAGTTCATAATATAATTAGTCAAAGAAAACTTGTTGTCTAAATAAGATAATAGTATTTTAAAGTTCATAATATGTATTTTATTTTCTCTAAATAAGTTGCTCAACTTGCAAGATAGAGAAGTAAGATATACAATTGAGTCATCATGATTCTTACAATGTGTAATCACAAAAAAATGTTGCATGTATTCCAATTTCTAGCTTCTGCTTCCTTTAAGTCACAAGTCTAAGGAGTTGTCTAGCTAACAACTGATTCAAGCAAAACATAGCAATGCCACTTTGAAATGAAATGAAATCTTGGTTAAGTGGAACTATTTAAGACTTGGATGACACAAGAGCTAGAGAGAGAGAGAGAGAGATTCCATTAGCACCAAATTTGATACCTGACTAGTTTTAGTTGGTCATGTCTAGCCTTGTGGAGACTTCCATGATGCTGTAAAAGGCAGGTGCTCAGCATTGACACTCATTAACCCAAATTGGATGAT
Organism: Musa acuminata AAA Group; assembly: GCF_036884655.1. Classification (NCBI taxonomy): domain Eukaryota; kingdom Viridiplantae; phylum Streptophyta; class Magnoliopsida; order Zingiberales; family Musaceae; genus Musa; species Musa acuminata. The sequence continues at coordinate 4,969,334 of NC_088346.1, read as the reverse complement.
TGCTGAAGTATGTTTAAAGATTCATGTATGAGGAAAACCAGTTAGAGAAGGCTGTAAGTTCATCTTTAGATATAGAGTGTACAACCTGGCCTAGATTTGTTCTTTCCCTAAAGGTTTCATAAGAGTAGAAATGAAGAATACCCTTTCTAATGATGTTGAAACCTCAAACAGATACAACAATAATTTGCTGCTACATGATCAATATGAGTCTTTATTTGCAGCAATGCTTTACAATTTTCGTGTATCGATACTACTAGGGCTTTGACTAGTACCATATCGGTCCGTATGATATACCAAATTTCAAAAAAAGAAGAAAAAAATAAATCAAATGATAAGATGAAGAAATTGTCCTATCATCAGGAGTATCGGACGGTATAAAGGCCTGTATTTGGGAGTATCCCCCTGTTTACCCTTAAATTTTCAGACAAATAAATATCTTCTGTATCATTGTGTATCGGATGGTATCGCAAACCTTAATTTTTGTAGTATGATGGAAACTAGAATGAAGTTGCTGAAACTTGGTGCTTCTGATGCCACAGACAACATCATGAGTGCTGAAGAATCACTAGTTCAAACAAACTTGTAGAGCAAACAATGAATCAAGATCAAGGCTTCTGTGGAAAGCACAAGCAGTGTCTCACCTCAACCTGTCCTCTACCAGAGGCAGTATGCAAGATGGTGGATCCCTGGATGTCTCTGTAAGCCACCACATCTGAGCAGTCCACCAGAAGCTCCTTCAAGAACTCCAAGCTCCCTCCTCTGGCAGAAGCATGGAGTGCCCTGTTCACCATCTCCCACCTAAAACCAGAGTCTGCTCCTCCACCGCCACCTATGGACCGCCTCGGTGACACCGCAGAGTCGAACAGAAGCCTGAAGACCTCCGAGCTCTTGCTCCTCGCCGCGGCATAGAAGATGTCAGTGACGCCATATTCCCCTTCACCGAAGACTAGCAGTGGTTCTCTGTGGAGCAGCTCCTGCACAAAGCCCATGTCCCCTGCCGAGGCTGCAGTGTAGAGAAGCCATCCACCGTAGCCGGCACGGATCAGCGAGTTCTTCCCGTTCCTCCCCTCACACTCATGGAGCAGGCGGCGAGCGACAGTGGACCGGCATCTGGCGGCGTCCACGAACTGGGCGTCGTCGTCCCACACCGTCTCAAGCCGGCGGATGCGGCGAAGGGAGGTGAGCTTTATGAGGAGATTGGCGTCGAGATGCAGCAGCTGCCGGACGAGGTCGTAGTGGCCATTAGCTGCTGCCCAATCGATCGGGGAGGCGTACCACCACTGGTCTCCGGTGCTCTCCCACCGGAGGGGGAAGTAAGAATCCGGCATTCAGCTGATGCCCGAGGAAGGCGAACCATTTCAAATGCAAATAGGAGCGGATACTGTGAGAACGAACTCATTCTATGCAGATCAAATGCATCACATGAAAACTAAGCAAGAAGACAATACCAAGACACTGCAGAATAATATGGCTCATGGTAGTTCAAAGCATTGAAGGCTGGCAGAACAAAGATGTGAGCAAGACAGATTCCAAGAAGCTAAAAGAGTATATACAGCTAAAATAATTGGAGAATAGGAGGAAAGCTGATACAGACTCAAAGAAACAGCAAAAACTATGAACAACTGAGTGTAATAATAGATTGATGGTAAGGAGACAGGTGAGAGGATTAGGAAAGAGAACTTACAGTGGATGATATGACCAAGTCAAAACCAAGCACTTGGCGAAATGAAATGGAGAGACATCAGAACTTAAAGGCAACAGAGAGGAGATTGATGTGAATCGAATGTGGGGAGGTGTGTGTGGTCCTCTCTCCAAGTGCATGAAGAGGTGGTAATTGTGGTTAGGGCTAGAAAGGGTGGTTTGCAGTGAAGAAGGAAAACACAGGCTGCTCTCTGCCACCCAAAGCAAAAAGTGGGGAAAAGCTTCGAGTGGTATTGTGCTTAACATGATGGGACCTCTCTCTCTCTCTCTCTCTCTCTCTCTCTCTCTCCGTCCCTGTTGTGTGTGATATTACATCATATCTACACCACCTCTCAGAAAAGGTCATGGACTGATAGAAGGAAGGAATGGTTGGTCAGCAAAGAAAACGTAGCAGTGACATGTGTGGCTCTTTACAAGTATGAGTTCATTGATATCTGGGAGGATTAATCACCAGAAATATGTTGCAAGCTCTAAGTTGAATCAAATGCTATCCACACTGTGGCTTTCATGCAAACTTCTGGAACTCACCTTTTTCCCACTGCATCAATCTGACATACATACATACATATATATATATATATATTCCCTCAAAACATTCAACAGAAAGAATAAAGATATTAGCTAATGCAGTATCATATCATTTTCCACGTCAGAAAATTAGTTTTATGTGAAGGATCATTTGTCAGCGTCGGAGTGAAAAGAAAGAATGTCTTGGCCACTGGTTTTCTACGAACATCTTGGAATGCTGGAAGTGATAATGATAAAGAAAGCAGAGCACACAAACGAAGGATAGGAGATTGAATTCACTACAACCTCTCGAGACAAGTGGAGAAGATGACTAGAGGATGCACACCACACACAGTACAAATCCGCAAAGAGACAAACAAGAAGATAACCCCATGAGATGCTGCTCCGAATGCTCGTGGGGATTCGAGTGGGAGTCCGTGCAACATTTTTGTTTCATCATCTTTGTCAACAAAGAAGAAGCCATCGATTGAGTTCAGATATCGAAGGCAGGAAGCAGACAGAGTGAGTGGCATTGGGAAATCCGGACTTCCATCTGTTTTGGCTTGCAGTCGCTTTCCTGGGGCCGGACATCCTCTCCATCACCGAGGTCTTCTCTTCATACATCTCAAGAATCTGCCTCTTTAACTGTGAAAGCTAAAACTCTCTTTGACTTATCTGAGCTCTTCTCCTCGTTTGGGTGATTTCAAACGACATGTTCGAGTATGCTTAGATAATAAAGATATGTTTCTGGAGGATTAAAACAGTTTTATTATACGAATACTCTACTGGAATAGAGTCAAAATTGAAGAAATTTGTTAGATTTAACCAGGGAGGTATAATTCGTATACTTCGAAATGAAGATTCAAATACTTAGGTGATTTTTGTAGTATTTTCGATACAATTCAAATTAGAATATATATATATATATATATATATATATATATATATATATATATATATATATATATATATATATATATATATATATATATATATATATATATATATATATATATATATATATATATATATATATATATCTTCTGTTCATAAAAGTAATGAAAAATGTCAATTGATCCTTAGGAGCCAACTAATTATATTGATTTGTTTCAACCCAAGACATAGACAGAGACAAAATTAATCTTTCTAAAAAGAAATTTCTTAAAGAAAAAAATTAAAAGATATCTTCATATTAGTTGACATGAAACTTAAATAATATTGATTGGACTAAATTAGATTTAACCAGGGAGGTATAATTCGTATACTTCGAAATGAAGATTCAAATACTTAGATGATTTTTGAAGTATTTTCGATACAATTCAAATTAGAATATATATATATATATATATATATATATATATATATATATATATATATATATATATATATTGAAGAGACTTATATATATATAACTTCTGTTCATAAAAGTAATGAAAAATGTCAATTGATCCTTAGGAGCCAACTAATTATATTGATTTGTTTCAACCCAAGACATAGACAGAGACAAAATTAATCTTTCTAAAAAGAAATTTCTTAAAGAAAAAAAAATTAAAAGATATATTCATATTAGTCGTAAGGTGACATGAAGCTTAAACAATATCGATTGGACTAAACTAGATTAATAATTTTCATGCTTAAATTGTATAAAAAATTTTACTCATCTAAAATTGATGGTATATATGTTTAGCAATAGGTTAGGTCTGTTCATAAGCCTCTTGAAATATCAAGTATATTTATTTTTATGCTAAAAAAATAAATCAATGACTGAAAAATGAGAACAAAATTAGAAAATTGTATGAGGAAATGAGGAAATAGATGAATATCACAAGAATTTGCTATATAATTTAGTAAATGGACAAATAAAACAGCATATGTTGGGCATTTGATAGAGATTAGGCCTTAACTTAAAAGCTTTGGCACATCTTGGTGATGGCAACACCATCACTTCACAAGCATCTAATCATAAATGCATAAATCAATGGAAAGACAGTAATTGGTTGACCACTCTACTTCACATTAAACCCACACCAGAAATTGCATGGCATCATTGACACACAATATGCTGGATTTGGTGATGTTGAAGCTTTTGGGAGGTAGAAGATATGAGTTCTCATTGATGACACTTGGGACCAAACAAAGAGGTTCAATTAAAGCCCTCATTACTCTTTGTAGTGTACTATACATTAATCTACTTGCCAGAACTTAAATGTGCTAACTTGGGACCATGCACAGCATTGAAGATCAAGCAAAATTAACATGAGGATGTCATGAAGGAGAATTAAATCTTTCTTACTTGACCAAGTATATTGCTGGAATAATCAACAACATGAATTCAAATCTCAGTCAGTAGCATAGCATTCAGCTGTCACTCTGCATGGAAAAAAAGTGAACAGGGTGAGAAGCAGCTTACTCTATCCAATCATATGTTTTGTTCATTAATCAGGCTAAGCAACTCCGATCATTGTTGTGATGGAGGGGGTGACAACTGATCTAATCAGCAGAAATTGTTGGGTTCTGGAAGTGCTATTTTCTAGATCCAAATTCTCCTGCTTCCCTTTTTTCTCAGGCACCAATATCTGTGGCATTTCAAGGGGCACAAGATCATAACACACCACATGTGGCAAGTAGCATGAGGAGGAGGGCATCACATGCCAATGGACTACAAAGTGAGCAACCAAAAGTAACCATCACATGCTACAAACAGAAGATCAACTAAATTCTGTAACAAAAAAATAACTGGAGGAATTCATGCAACATATGACTGTAACTCCCCCAGATGGAGCAAATCAAAAGTTTTTCTGAGGCTGGTAAGTTAGAAATTAACCACAACTGTATTCAGGTAATCAGGAGACTGAAGATTAGCCAACAATGTCCATGAATGCAGGAACAGGAGAGTGATCAACTGATGAGGTCATTTTTGGTTTAGCTCAGTGGTCAGTTTCTTTGTCTGTGCAGCTAAATAGAAGCATGAAAATAGTTGTCATCCTATCCCCAAAAAAAGTAGCAAGCAGAACATGGTGTGCTTCGCAAGAAAAGCAGAGAGAAGTCATGGTCCCAATCTGAGTCCAAGCATGAAAGCTTCAAGACAGCACATGACATGTAGGAAGCATGGCCTGCCACAATGCAACAAGCAATGAACAATCCTTTTAACTAACTACCAAAACCTCTCTTTATTCCCCTTTTCTTACCCTTCTTTCTCAACTTTGCTTCTGATAGACAACAGACATGGGAAAACTTTATGTTCCATGAGATAAGGAAATCACTAAACTCCAAGCTGTGCCCATAAAGAATGTACAATGAGTCAAACATCAAAACTGGAAAGGAAAATTTAAAGAAAAAAGCTTGGAGTGTGAAGCCTACAGGTGCACCTGTGACCACCACAATCATAATTAAAGGGCAAAAGGAGCTATCACTCAGAAGATATGATCATTCACCACCCTCCTTGAATGAAGATAGAGCTAATCAGATGTCACACTCTACCTTACCAATATTTGTCATAGAACAATATGAAACTTTATCGCCAATTATTGGCGCAATGAGAAGTATGGTCCTGAATGCACTAACATAAGCAGAGAAAACACTTGGACTGAAAATTGAAGCACACGGCACATATGAATAGCTTTACCGACATATTTACTGCTTTAATAGCTAGCTAGCATTTTACTTACCTATTTGTGATGGAACACATCAATTGTATGTCAACGAAAAAGAACACTTGCTTCATGCAACAGAGATGTTTTGTAAAAACCTGTATCAGTCACCATAATTAATAAAAAATTATGATAAAAATAAGCCATGCCCCCTTGGGTAACACCAATGATTGATAATCCCAAACCAAATCATAATAGACTTGCTGGATGGACAGATAAGGGGAACAGAAACGAGAGACAACATAACTAGAACAAAATCCTGATGAACTACATTAGTCACCTTAATTATTCACCTAAATCAATCTTCCTACAAAATGTCTAGTTCTACATGATTCTCATAGCTGATAGTTTAGATTAATAATTTGATAAAAATCCTTCATCCCTATTCTATCTGGTAGTCAATGCATAAACAAAATACATTGCAAAACAAATTCCTTCAGATGCAATATGATCACACTCTGGACTTGGGATAGAAAAAAGCTTAATCAAAACATCAGCTGTATCAGATGCCTGTCATGTTAATGTTGTAATGCAAAATCTGCCCAACTTGTGTCAGATAAATCGAACGTACAAGCCTTTTTGAGTCCACAATTTTTTTCTTTTCCAAATCACTACAGTTCAATCAAGTCTGCTTGAATTATTGTCCCTCTGCTTTTGGGCTATGGATCAACATCCACCACTTATAATTGAGCTCTGATAATTTTAATTTGGACAGTCAGATGTTACATCGATATGAAGATCCCAATCAACTTGAGATATATGAGACATAAGATAAAGCAGCGCTAACAAATGCGTCAACACACAATGTGAAGATTGTGGTAGGGGTGCAAAAATAAAATGGTTAAGATGCTCGAATCCTTGGCTCTACAAAAGTTTTTAATCCCTTCAATTATTTTTATGCAAATCCTACTTATCAAATTCATTGCCACCATCCCCTATCTTGGACAACAAAGCACCTCTCTTCCATAGAGAAAGTTTGTCGAACACCTCCCATCTTATACGGGCTGCATATTTTCAAGTAATCTTATGAGACCTTGTGACCTATGTTGCAGGATGAGAAGCACAACAAGCATCCAATGGCCCAAGAGACATTTGGGTAAATCAGCAAGTCTGCTATATTTCAGACAGATTAAGACCAATATGTTTCATTCTAACACAAGATTGACACATCAATGGCACATTGGACTTCAAAAAGGCAAGAGGAAACTTTATCTATTTAAAATTTGAGCACATAGTGGAATCCAACAATAAGCACAAGAAAGAAAAACATGAAATACTGCTACTCATTAGAGAACCATATTATCTGACACAAAGCATTCAGCCATTCACAGCTCTGTGCTCATAGATACATAGGCTCACAAACATGATGGGAAATATACTGCAATCGGAAACATACTCTTTTAGTGAAGCATAAATCATAAAAGAAGTCACTTAATAAGTACTATCAAAGCAAGTTATAAGGTAGCTGGTATCCATATGTACCCATGAGTTTGCACATATCCCACTTTGGCAAGTAACTCATCTGCCTCTGCTGGACCACGGCTGCCTGGTTTATACATAACAGGCCTCAGTTTCCCCTCTTCAATACTGTTTAAAAGAGGAGTGAATATCTCCCATGCCACCTATAAACCCAAGCAATACAGTAAAAACCAAACCATAGTTTTTTTTTTTTTAATGTTGATTAATTATGCATGTAGATACCCTCAGTTCATCTCTGCGCACAAAATGTTGCTGGTCACCCCTTATTCTGTCAAAATGAATATTCAACAAGTTAGGTGATGTAGAACAGACCCACTCCCGAGCAGATAAAAAATTTCAACAAGAAATATAGAAAATTATGGATTTCTAAATGCAATGAGAAATCAATTTTAGGACTATGATAACAGATAGCGAAGGGAAAATAGGTGACCAGGAAATCACAAGTTCAAATTAACAAGAAAAAAAAAACAAATAAACGCCAAGATCAGGCTAAATTTTGAGACTTAATAAAAGCTGCAGTATATAGATGAATTCCCTAAACATGAGAAATTCATAGTTCGTATGCATACATATATTATTGGTCGGTTGAGCATATCAATTCAGACATCATACACTGGAAACATCAAACATTCTCGGTAGTCATAGAGATTGGCATTTGAACTTCCTAGGACATGTTTTAGAGCCAAGAAATAAAATCATCTCTGTAATCCTGGTCAATTTTGGAATCCTATGCCTCCATTAAGTTTCTCAGTGACATTTCAAAACTATAGCAGATGGTCATTGTAGTTTCCAGACTATCTATCATGTTTAATATGTGGCAAGCTATAAAGATACAGATAGTGAATATAGTCCGAGTCTGTATAAAAGGTAGCCAATACTAGTTAATAGAAGTTACTGAACATACGTGTCCAAGATTAATCGCTCATATGCCTCTGGGATGTTGGCATCTTGATACCTCAACCCATAAGATAAATCTAGTTCACTCTGTATGGTTGACATTTCCAGTCCAGGTTTCTTGACCTGTGGAAGAAGATAAAGAAATTCCAAGCTAAATCGTTATAGCGTGGACATACAATAGCAAAAAAACATTTTAGTGGTTCCAAAAGCAAGAGATAAGTCATAATAGTCCTAGCATGATATCAACATTCTGATGATAATCACTGGAATATGATATAATTCCCTATCTACCATGCAATGGTCTCAAAGGATGGAATCTTTATCGTAAATGACCGTATGGTATATTTATTGAACTTCTTACAGTCAACCAACAGGGTGAATGCAGCCAGACAGGCACAAAGGCTGGAGTCTGATGTCTAACAACTCTTGAAATAATATAACAAGAGACCAAAAAGTTGCCTATGACTAAAATGCACATTCCATTAGATGGCATACACACTACAAGACTGATGATGACATGATATCATACCCTCTCTGACAGTTCTAAGCAATGAATAACTTACTGTTAGTTTCATATACATGGCTTCTGACGGTTGCAGGCGAATGACAAATTCATTTCTCCCGTGCCTTTTACCTTATCACATTTAGTAAGAAAACATTGAAATAAGTTTCTGTAAGTAGATAATGGAAAGGAAATTACGAAGTGGGCAAGAAACGAAGTTATGGTAGAACCATAGAAGCATCAACATTATTATGTTTATTTAATTTATAATTTCCCAGAAACCGTCTAAAGTGAACTGCTATCCAAGATCCATGACATTGTTCATCATTATGGGTAGGACAAGACTGACCAAAAAAAAACTTTTAAAAGAGAATGTTGACAAATAAATAAAGAGTCTAACTGAAATTTTAAAAGCCATACTTTCAAAGATATCCCCAGGAACATCTTTAAATTGAATACGAATTTCTGCTTTTCTAGAATTTAAAGCTTTTCCGGCCTTGAGAATAAAAGGGACACCTGCATTGCATGATTTAAAAGTGTTAGTGAAATTCATAAAAGCACAATAAAAATGGCAGTTCAAAAGTTGTTTTGCCACATATCATCATGGCAAAGATAGTCATCTCATAGAATGAGAACATGTTGATATTTTTCTAGCACAACATGATATCATGATGTGCCAGTTGACATGTTCCTAATGCCAGCTAGCACAGGCCAAAATCATGCCAATGTCAATATCTATGACACAAGTTGGCTGATCAACATGACAATCCTTTCTCTATTGTTCTATGTATTGCAGCAAGGAGAGATGACCAATAAAAAGGAATAAAAATATGTGCACATTGAGTATTATAATTGACAGGTCTACCAAAAGGAAATCTAAACCTTCCCATCTTTCATTGTATATGTGAAAAACAATAGTTGCAAATGTTGGGGTGTTTGAGCTGTCAGAAACTGTTGGGTCATCTTTGTAGCCTTCATATTGTCCAAGTACGACCTCTTCAAGTTTTATTGGTATCACTGATTGAAGAACCTGATAGCAACAGAAAAAGTAAGAAAAAGGTACCATACTCATGTGACAAAGTTTGGATAGATGAGGCAAAAAAAAAACGTCATAATTTATACATTGTACTACAGAGTGGGATGGCTAAGAATGATCATGTTCAAGAAATGCTATAAAATGAAGACAAAGCTTTCTCCACCAAAGAAAATCAGTTATGACCTTCACTTTCTCATCCCGAATGTGCTCAGGATAAAGTGAAACAGGTTTCTCCATGGCAACCAAACAAAGTACCTGCATCAGTACATAAGAACTTATTTAACAATTATTATATATTCAATGAATTAAAAAACCTTATACCAAACAGTTTGTTAGATTAAACAATCAACTATCTCTAATTTTCCAATTTCCATTACCTGAAGCAAATGATTTTGAATGATATCACGAATGATTCTGCAAAATAATGAATGAAGTTAGCTTTATTTTTTAATTAATCTACCAAATAGTGTTACCGAATATTATTCGCCACAAATTTACAAGTATGATAGTTCATGACCAATAGTTTCAGAAGAAAACAAGAGACAGATAAACAAGATATTGACCCCACTCTTTTTTAGCAGTAGCAGCTATTTGCATTGCAAATAATGGACTCCTTGGAAGTTAAAAGTGTGGTCCCCAACAATCTTAACAATTTACAGAGAAATTTTCTATACTTCAAAATTTCAAATCATTTTAGGGAAAAAGGTTGGAGGTTGGAATTGGAGCCCCACTTCAATAAACAAATAACTGCTAAGAACTCCAAGGCATAATCTCACTTAAAATCATGCAAAATTATCTCTGGAGTTTTCCTGTCACCATAAACATGTGTCTTCACTCAACAACAATCTCGGCAATGCTAAAGTTAACAAAAGTGTTCCCAATGCCAAGAGAAAGATTTGGTTCTTAGTTTAGAGGATATGTTTCCTTCAAATTTGCAAAATATATATAATGGACATACCCGTATTCATCAAAATATCCTCCTCGTCCTTCAGTTCCAAAGTCCTCTCTGAACACAATCTGTAGAATCACAGATAGACTTGTAAATGAGAATATTGTAGATTACAAGGCCAAACCAGTTTTGACATATTTTTCATTAAAAAATATTTTTTTTATGTGATATCAAAAAGTTAAACCATTATGGTAGAAGCAGGAACAATGGCAACACCTCTCAAACTCATGAAATACAATGACTGCGTCACCATAAAATAATATCGAGTACATGAAGTGCCTTTTATATGCACTTAACCAAAATACAAAAGTGATTTAAACAGTAAGGATTTAGAAAACAACACATCCAAAAGCTAGTGCCACTGAGTTGAAGAAGTTGAAATAATGGTCATGGAGCTTTTAGAAAAGATAGGATAAAAAAAGAAAATAAATAGTCATTGTATAAAAACAACTTAATCATGGTACTAATGGCTCACCCTCCAAATGATCACATCAAAAGGCAAAATGAGAAATAGTGATTTCAAAAAACCAGTTGGATTTGTGTATTGATCAGTATTTATCAGCATTGATCCAATCAGGATCCGACAACTGGATCAAATAATTTTGCCTGATCCAGTTTCGAACTGTTTTTTTTTATTTAATTTCGACTGCTGTTGACAGCCGTTTTGGCTGTCAACAGCAGGGATGGCCCTCCTCTTCCCCCATCCTCCTCCTCCTCTCCCCTAACCCTCTTCCTGTTTGATCCTCGCCAACCAATACACCAGCATACCATGCGTCAGTATGGTGATAAGTACCAGACCCATACTGGTCCGACCAGGCAGGTAAAGGTTTCGGACTGAATTACTGAAAATTAAATATTTGGTGTCTGCAATGCTCCTGATGAAAAGCTCAGAACAAAGGTACCTGTTTGCAATACTATGCATGACAGAATTCTAAGTTATCCTCATGGATCATGGATTTAACCATGTTTCTACTGTAATACAAAAATTACCTGTATATTGTCAATGTTATCTCGATTCCAAAGGGGCAAAAAGAGGCGGTTTGCAAAACGTAGCACCAGCTGTAAATTCAAACAGAGATAGGAAGATAATTAAATGAAAATAGAAATTTCAAAGAAGATTGTGGGGTGTCTTCCCTTCAGTTTTCCTTTCGAAAGTAAATATAAGTTCCAGTTACACATTATTACCAAGTTCTGAACCAACTCCTTTCCCAAGTAGTGATCAATTCTGTAAAGCTCTTTTTCATCAAATAGTTCTCCAAGCTGAGAACTTAAATCTTCTGCAGTTTTCAAGTCCTTTCCAAAAGGTTTCTCAACCACAATGCGTGTCCACCCACCAAGATCAGCTGAGAAGTATCAGTTTAAAGAACGAGGAAAGGTGTAGCTTCATATCAGATAAAAGAATATGAGACATTATAATGACAGCAAGAAATAACTTTGGACATAATCACATAGCAAAGGATGAATATTTTTGTATAACAAGCAGTTTTCTTAAAAGTGAAACATGAAACGATAACATAAGATCATACAGAATCTACAAATCTAGGCTGCCAAAAATGCTAACTTCAATTTGTGAATGTAAGCATCAACAGTGCAACCTCCAAAGTGATGTGATAAGATTTAACTTCGTATCTACAAGAAAAATGGAAAAGGAGGTAAGAATCTAAGTTTAGATAGTGCACCAGAAGGCAAATTTGAAAGAGAATTATATGTTTTAAATGCAAAGGACAGAGTGGTACAGTGATTCTTGTAACAGTAAGTATGCATGATAGATCCTTGTCGCTCATGAATTTACCCATGTTTTTTAAAACTATATCATTCATAGGATAAAAACTAAGCTGTAAATTATCAATGTTATTGCAATTCCAAGTGTGCAAAAAGAAGACAAAACCTCTGATAAGATCAAACTTATCTGAAAACAGTTTCTGAATCATATTTTCTTTATTAAGATTTTGTGCTACACAATGTGTAAGCTAAAAGCCTAAAAACATCTAGTAACACTTATCATAACCAAGATTTAATTGTTCTCAGAGTGACCATGACCATTCTAAGTGTAGTGAGACAAGAATTAATGAAGCTTCATAGAACTCTCCAGACCTTTGCTAAAACCTATACAGTGGTTCGCTCTTCAATCCTAATATACAGTGATGGTTTTTTTAAAGCAAAGGCAGAAAATTACCCACTTATTATGTTAAGATTGTGAACTAAGTGTAGTAAGAAGAAAGGGGAACAGACATAAAATGGAAATAATATGAAAAGTTAAACACAAACGCACACTCTCTCTAATGTGGCAGAGAAAGAAATAATTGTTTATAAAATCATCAAAAGAAAAAAAAAAAAACTCTTCACATATGTGCTAAATTGACTCTAAAAACTTTTTGCTAACCTACTAACCATAGTAAAGTATCTAGGAAAGAATAAATTAAAAGACCTGTCATCGATAATATAAATAAAGTTTACAAATTCAAATGACATGGCAAACATAAACGTCCACAAATATACCCATTGGTGTACGGCATGTTCTCATATAGAAATTGATTTTACTGGTGAAGCATACTTTTATCCAAATGAATGCTTATAACAAGCAGTAAGTCAAACTTGTCATCAACAAACCTGATGATCCCAATGGTTTCTTCAATTACTATTTATCCATTTCAGTGGCAATAATAAGAAAGAAGAAAAAATTATATCAATCATTAATCTACATAATAGTAAGCATGAAATATTTGAATTCAGATGGTAAAACAGATGCTAAATTCTACGAAAAGTGCATCTTATCACCATTTTATATTGGCAAACCTGTTTATCAAATTATCAAATTTATGGGAAGCTTACAATTGGTTCATGCAGTATCTTCTTATCATTTTGCAGACAGAAGGGTTAACAGATGGAGGAAGTGCCAGGTAAAATAGCCTAAAATTATATCAATCATTAATCTACATAATAGTAAGCATGAAATATTCGAATTCAGATGGTAAATACAGATGCTAAATTCTACAAGAAGTGCATCTTATCACCATTTTATATTGGCAAACCTGTTTATCAAATTATCAAATTTATGGGAAGCTTACATTGGTTCATGCAGTATCTTCTTATCATTTTGCAGACAGAAGGGTAAACTGATGGAGGAAGTGCCAGGTAAAATAGCCTGCGGGAGGTTCCTGGCTCACTTCGTTTTGATATCTCATGCTCAGAAATTTGCTTATTTAATAGTTGAAAACCACCCTCACTGTCATATGAACCACTAACATATTGAATCTGCAAAGTAACAATAAAATTTTACATTTCCTGTACTCAAAAGTTCAGAGAATAAGAGAGATCGAAGAGATAGAGTCAATCTACCAATTGCAAGAACCTTGATAGAACCTCTGTTGGCTCAGTTGAAGCAGCTTGCCCAAGGTATCTGAATAGCATTAACAAAATTTAATTTCTATTATAAACTTCCTTGTAGAAAGAAATTAATGTTAGAATCTTCACTGTAATACTGCAAGTGCTTAATTTTCTTCCACTGCTCATTTTTCCCTAACTGAACATTGAACAGAAAAGTCTTTGCAAAAAGGAAGCAGAAGTCTGTTTATACGGAGAACTACCATTTTTTTGTCTGAGGCTTATTCGAAGACTTGAATGTAATCAGTTAAAACATGCAACACATCCCTATGCTGTGCTTGGAGTCGACCCTCTTGAGCAGCCTCAGTTTAACCATAGAAAGCACTATACATCTTCATCTATCCTGTAGACTAGCTTTTTCATCATCAATAGTGAAAAATCATGATTCACTTGCTACTATGACAACAAATTATAAGGTCCCAACTATTTGTTCAGCTATATTAGTCTTTTTTTCCTGCCATTTTGCTTTGTTGAGGGCAATATCACTAGTTCAATAAACGCTCTCACATATCTTTTTTATTTTTTTCTAATAAACTTTTCTTAGACCTTCCAATACCTTTCCTAGCACCATTAATGCTTAATCAGTTTATCTAATTTAACCCTCATCTTAGTTCACTTGCTGATTCATAATATGTTTTCACATGTAACAAACATCAATATATCATCACAAGTTGTTAAAGTATAGAAGTTTACATATGCTGATTTCTAATTCAACAACAATAATTACAATGTCTGGGGTCCCAACCATTTTAGCTGCATAAATCTTTTCCCACCATTGAGCTTTGTCAGCTGCAATATCACCAGTCAAACTAAGTTCCATCATATCTCATTGATGGATTTTTGTGGCACTCAATTTTTTGCATAAATGCAATCGAAACTCTCGTGCTTGCATTTATCAACCTGCAAAGTTTCCTATGTTTATATATCCTTTGAGTCTTATGAACTTTGCAAACATGAACTCCCATAGGGTAAAATATGTAATGAAGAAAATTGAGTGTTGTTAATGTGGCTTCAGATTGTTCCTGTCGTGCCATGTAAAGATTTTTTTGCCCATGACAATAAACAATATTTTGTTTTATTCTTTAAGAAAAAGGGGCTGAGCATAAGCTCACTGATTTCAGCAGCAAAAGTGGTGGATGAGGAGAGAACTGAAAGTCATTGAACAATATAGAGCAAGTGGATAATGGAACATTTCCAGTAAAATGAAGTTAAAACACTTTCCAATAAGCTAAAAAGAATACGATCATTCACTATAGCAATGAAGATGCAAGTGGCAATAACCTACTGCATTTAATATACACTCTATAGGCCATTTTCACTTCTGAAATACTCCCACAGGTGGAAATGAAGAAGCCAGTCCAGCCATAATGGTGAATTATGTCACTGCACTCGCCACTATAGGATATCGGAACATGATTGATGCTATGAATAGGCAACTACAAGTAAAATCTGTTTTCTAGTGGGCAGCACAACCTTTTCAATGATATTCACGGTACATTCACTCACATAATTGATTGTGTATGCACGAAATGTTGGCCTAGTATATAGGTTTATGTACACATCCCAAAATTTTAACATTTTAATTGGCCACTTCTGAACCCACCACTTAGAAAAGATTTTTTACTTTTATTTTTTCAACCTTTCAAGTTAATGCTTTCATTTTCATGTTCCAAAACTTTGCCTTAAAAAATCAGTACCTGGATTTATCACACAACATACTTCTCCAATTTTAATTCATGTGGCTTCAGATTGTTCGTGCCGTGCCATGTTAAGATCCTTTTTGGCATGATAATTGAACTATTTTTTATCTTCTTCTTTAAGGAAAAGAGGATGAGGGTGGAAGCACTCACAAAGAAAGTAGACCTGACTAGAACCCAAACAAAAATGGTAACCACAATTAGCCCCATCAAATCCTATCAACCTTCCAACTTTATCATAGTTGCAGAATACAACAAATCCTGGGGAGTGAACTACCAAGATATATCAGGTGATGACAGCTGGATCAGCCAGATAACATAATTAGCCTATACCAGGAGATAACATTTCCAGTTTGTCATACTAGAAATCTCTGACATATTTGATCCTTCGTCCTGCTAAAAGAAATTAAAGATCATTCAAGTAAAAGATTCAACCCTTTGTCATGATGGACAATATTCTCTGGGAACTTTTCTTTTCCTTTCATACATGAGTTAGCAACTTGTTTCAATATCCAAAATTATATACATTACATAAAAAAATCTCCGATGCACAATCAAAATCTCAGACAATAATTAATGCAAAATAGAATGCCCAAGATGATATTTCACAATTCACAAAGTAGATAAGGCCAATATTATTGAAGAAGCTCATTAGCAATCAAGAAGCTTTATGGCAACAACAAAATCTTACCCACATATGCGTTCTCTTAAATCCTCATCTGATAGCTTTGACCGGGCATAACCAAAAATGTGCACATCATTCTCTTGTAAGAATCCCTATTTATGTCTCAGTTAATATAAGAACTTTAGTGGAGTAATTACATCTATTATATAATTTGTTTACTCAAAAGAAATGTCAATTATATAAACCATATATCACAAAGAAAAGAAAGCTCAGATGTTATAACCGAAAAACATGAAATTAGCATGCTTACATGTCCCAGGAAAAATTTCACGTGATTAATTGATTAACATAAAAAGTTGAAAAAATGGTCCATAAATAATCAGACATTATCTAACATTTTTTAACATGTAATTTTAAATGTGTAATAGGATGCATGAACCTAAGTTTTAAGACACATTAAAAATGAGTCTAGAGATAAACAAAAACATAAAGAGACTATTCACCAACTAAGACATGCATGGGATAATAAAACCAATCAATAACTAAACAAAATCTTCAGACTATCTTCAATATAGAATTATTCATGAAATGGCAGAATGCCGGTAGATGGGGATCCAGCAGCCACCTCATATTCAGTCTCGACACTTTTGTTACTGAATTTTCCATCATGGCAATAGACAAAAAAAAAGATAAACAAGAAAAATATATTGGCCGAGAAACCAAATTAAAAGGTAAAATGGACAGATTATCATCAGTACAGTAATTAGAAAACATAAAAGAAAAAATATTGTGCATATATTATTTGACAATGGCCAAAAAATGATCAAGGACAGAAGACTCATAGTTTCTCCTTGTCTCATGCATCACATTATAAATAGGAAAAAACTCATGTTATTCAAGAATCTAAGCTATCATATTTTTAACATCCTAAACAGCAGCCTTTTGCTTAGACATCAACCATAATTTTGATAAAATCAAGACATTAATATACTTCTGACATGAGCCCATAAAGCATTGATCAAGATTAAGCGAACATTAAACATCTTACTGCAATTACAAAACAGGGTGGTTTTTAAGTAAATTTCTGCCAACAAAATATAGTTATAAGGAGGTCCTTATACATATTAGTCAGCAAAGGAAACTACACAGTTAATCTAAATAATGAACTCTAACATATCAAGTTATAAATGACAAAGTTCCAGGACAGATACGCGACATGAACCTGTTTAAAAAGGTGAAAGAGCGCAGGAAATGTTTTCTTCTTGGCAAGATCACCCGAAGCACCCAGCACAATTATGGATAAGCAACCAACCTCCTGTACAATACCCGTGTCTTTCTCTTCTGAAAAAGATTCACTCCTCAAACTGTTACTTCTGAAGGAGTCATTTCTCAGAAATGCATCCGATACAGTTGACATGGCTGACCACAGTATGATGATCTTATCCTTTGTAGATAAAAACTGCATAATTAGATAGAGAAATGATCATTCACACATTGAGGATGGATCGGATTTCATCACACAAATATCTCTCTTAAAGAGACTGTGGGAGAAAAAGGCTAACCACAAAAAGGCAGAAATTGAGATGCAAAGAAGAATGCATTAGTGATTATTTATCTACTGACATGACACTATAACAACATATAAAACAAAATACTAAAACCAATTTTCTCAAAGATGCATGAAACCGGAGGAACTTTGTTGAATCGAGGGGCAGAACCTTGACTCTTAGATATATGAACCATGTGAGGTTGTCTGAATGATAATCAATAATCACCGTGTGTTATCACCGGTAAGAACCCTATGCTGTTATACTGCGATGCCATTTAGTGCGCTGCATAGCATATAGAGTCTATCTAGCTTGCATATGTGCTGCATGAACCAAGCATTACAGAGCCACTGAGCCAACATAGCACGCAAACCACTTGACCTCTGTAAAGCATTTTGATTGCATCTGTAGTCAAGAAAGAGTATTTCTACCAAAAGAATTTTAATCGCCACCCACTTACGCCCGTCTACTTCTCCAACCTATGCGATCGACTAAGGCCGAGAATACGATAGGAGGAGCGAAGGAATAGATTCGATAATTTCGGACAAGACCAAGTCCATGGCATACAAAGAAAGAACAAGAATTAGCAGTAGAAATCGCTGGAAGAAAGAGAGCAGAGAGCAGAGAGCGAAACCGTAACTATCAAGCGGCGAGCGATCTTGCTGATGGCGACGGAGGCATTGGGGATCTCTCTCCTTTTTATGCTCGCAGGTAAGCTCTCCCTCTTCGGTCGCCGTCTCTCTCTCTCTCTCTCCCCCCATCCAACCGCCGGTTTCGAAGTAGCGGCGCGATATGTTGAAAAGAAAAGGAGGAGAAAAAAAATGCAGAAAATATTACGGGGAGTTTTACGCGATGAGTTGGCAGCGCATGGATCGTTGGATTTCGTCCATCAAGAGAGTACAAACGAGACGTAGCTCTTTGAAGTACAGCCACTTCGCTTACTCCTCTGGGTTTTATTAATTATTGTGTTGCTTTGGATCGTTAATTGGGAGAGGAAACACTTACCGTTACCAACGCCTGTGTTGTTCAGATAAATGCGAGGTGCCCCATGTTCACAACAAGCACAAGAAAGAACAAGCAATAGTGCAAATAATGGCAGCACGTCTCCGATCAATGGAATGAGGCCGTAGTCATCAATTTCCGTGCTGCAACTTCAGACCACCGTTTTCGTTTTCACCATGGCAGCCTTCCCCAACACCGTTCTGGCTCAGTATGCATACAAACTTGAAAGTTCGAGGGAATCAACATTTCAGTGGGATATGCTAGCAAAATACAAGTTGGCTACGTAGATATTGCAAACTTCTCCGCTTCCACCGCCTTCCATTGCCAGCCTCCATCGCTGGCTTCCACAATTTTGGGGCCTTTTTATTCTTGTTTATCATGTTGGTTAAAAATATATATATTTCTTATTTATTATGGATGGTAATTAGGGCAGGTCGAGTGTTTTCAGATCCCGTTGGTTTCATGTTCGATTTAAAATTATAATTGAAACGGTTAAATAAAAAAAATAAAATATACTAAGTATATGGGTACCAACTCGAACTCCACCAAACTCTCGCTCGACCGAGTTATCGAGTCTTATCACATGTACCACCGATGTCTGTAGATTCCACGGCATATGCCGCTCACAAATGAGATCATTTCAACCTCACTCGAAGGTTTTATTTGTGTAAATATTATGATTTTTTAATAAAATTAACTTGTCGGCTAAAAATAATATATAGAATTATGGACTGCACCTACTATTGTTCTTTTGACCACCGAACCACCTATGACAAACCCTTAATTAAACTCAACCCTAAAGCAACGACTTTAAATCTTGATCACCACACAGTCTCATCTGCCATTGCAAATAAGAAATCACATAAAAGTGATACCAGTGGGGAGCGTGGGTCTTACCTTTGCTGTTTTCGCTTATAGTGGGGCATTTCTTGAAAGATTAGCTTTTCCTGCAAAAGCTTTGATAAGAGTTTCCCATAAAGGAAGGGAACTGTGAACCAAAGAGAAGCATTTTCACCAGAAACAGTTAGTAGTTATATTTGAACAATGTACAAGATACTGATTTATCAAAGTGCAAGATCATCTTTACAAGTTACTCCCCACCTCTGACTGTTGACGGTAAAGAACCAAAGTTCTAGGCTTAGATGGGAATCCATGACAAAGCGCCCTGGAGTTTTCATGCCGCCAGTACCTAATATCACAAGAAAATATAATCACATTCTTTTTCAGGCCAGCACCTAGTTGACAATTGTAGTTATAATTTTGCCATCGGAAAGAAAGCCATCGGAATGCAAATGAACAAACAAGAGAACCAAAAAAAACACTGGAGCCATAGAATTCAATTCGTGCGGATTTCAATAATGGATCTTTTTCTTGCAGAGAAATCACAACACCTGAAGTCTCATTGGTGCAGATTTTGGTTTGTTTAACAAACAAGAAAATGAAGGCAGAAAATTACCTATAGAGACATTTCACAGTTTAAGCCATTTAGGCTTGGTTGGCTTCTTTGCAGCTGGCTTAGGATCAGGAAGAGGAGATGCAACCTCCGGCGGTTTTGGTTTTGGCTCTTGTTCAGGATGAACAGGATCCTCCACTTGTTTGGCACTCAAATCCAATCCATTCAAGGATAGAATATCATCACGAAGATATGGCCCCTCCTTTGCAACTGCATTATCATACTCTGAATCTGCAACCAAAATCCAAGATACTACTTCTTAACATCAACAAGCCCCACCATAATATCAAAACACATCGTAAAAGTTTCACAGAAACAGGCTTTGCAGATCGTTGAACTACATTAGTGCACTAGAAAATTTAAATTTAAATATGTCAAGCATGTTCTATACAGGCAACTAGGAAAAAGTGGAAATTTTCCTTCCTATAATTCTGTGCCAGTAACAGAAGTCATGGTGGCGTACTTAATAACGTAGTAAAAAGGAGATCATAAAGGAATGTCCCAAGCAACAAATTTCTTTAGTATATGAATTTGTGGTTCATTATCAAGCTAGCGAAATTATGAAATTCAATGTGGACAATAATGTCAAATAAGACAGATATTTAACATAACAATGAGATTTGCAATTTAACCTGAAAAATTTTAGAAAATAAATCAGCACTTCGGAGTTCCAGTTATGTAAGAAATTCTTGTCCAACCAAGACAAGTTATTTGAGTACTCATTAAATAGGCTAATTTCTTACAATCATACAACTTCTCCATTGCAGGCCCATCTTAAAATTGTCTTTTTAGAAACATAACAGTTAATTTACAAAACAAAAACCCAAAGACAATGACTATATATTTCAAAAGGTTCAGTTTATTCTGATATGAAGTTTTGATAATGCTGTGCATCTTTTCAGAAACAAATGTGCAACACTTTAGATTTTATATTATAAGTAGCAATAAACAAATTGAGAAAAGGTCTCATCCAAATGGCAGAAGAGATAAATTCAGCAGTAACTATTTAGATTTTGTAGACAGAAAAAGCACACTGTGTAACACACAGAAAGTCACCAGGCAGTGCCACTATCAAGAAACATATCCTAGTTTTACTCAACCATTGGATTGTACATAGTAAAACAACTACCAGTTAATAGCTCTCTTCTCAAAATATTACAATAATTGATGAATCACCAAATCAACCTAGTATATAATGTAAGTAAATAAACCTTTTGGCCAATCATAAGAAAAGTAAACGATAGCCCCAGGAGCAAAACCAGCCGAGTAGAAGTCCTTTGATGTGTCTTTGATTCGCTCCTTTGGAGGAGTGGTATCTGAAACAAAATTTGTTAGAGAATTATTCACATGCATGACATTAGTTTCATTAACCTCTTAATGTTACAAATAAAAACTCTTATGTTACACCACCTTTACGAAAAATTAAATGGTAACATTTCTAAGAATGATAACAAAATGCATGATATATACCTCATTTTCCATAGAGGAAATCATAGATAACTTAAGAAAAAAATTGGATGATGGGTTTAGAACTCCCAATTAAAGAAAATGATTACCACAGCTGTCTGAAGGGTGTATTAATTAATTTTAAAGCTCATGTTATTATTTAGGCCACAAAATGTATTATTATCATACATATAGCAACTTATTTTTTAGGGAAATCAAGTATTCAGTTTAGCAAAAACCATGCTTGTGCCAACTAAACAGCCTTAGAAGAATATTTACAGACAAAAAATAATATTTCATGGAACAGACACATGTTAGTACCCTTTTGGCAGTATATGTACCAGGTGATAGCAATTGGCATGCTCCTTTTGTGCCACAGGCACTGGCCAAAAATTGAATTCACCATGTATCCACATGGTATGCAAGCCCAACATAGATACAATATGACATATTTCAACCTTGCAAATCATCAGATAAAGCAATCTGATTTAAAAAGGAAATGCATGTATACTGAAAAACATGACTAAAGTCAAGAATAAAAGCAAATAATCAAGTCAAAGAATTTTGCATATAGAGAAGAGTTTTCAACTGTAGAATGGAAGATGTTTCTGAAGATTATGAAAGGTAAAAGGACAAAAACAGGCACACTTTCATGATGGGGAATTATGTGCATTGTAATTATATAACATTTTCAAAATTCTCGTGTTTTGTCTAGTATCACCTTGATATGTCTTAGTCTTAGACTCTTAGCTTATACAACTGAAGATAATTTCAACTAATATTAAAAAGAGGATAAAGCAACATTTTTTTTGTGTTGAAGAAGCTGCAGGTAACAGCTTTAGAGCATATTATTTAGAAAATCAAGTATCGCATCTAATGTTTTATCCAACCTTATATGCTTGTCAGGAATTACCATGCAATGGTTGGATTGGAACATATTTACTCACAATCAATATATGGAGTACAATCCTCTACGGCATGCCTCTAACTTATGAGCGCATTATGCACCACAACATATGTAGCAGACACTAACACAAGACCAACATCCATGTGCATAAAATTCAGGGAATGTCGTTAGACAGGCACTCACATCACTATGAGAAAACAGGAAAGTTGTCAAACAGGTAGTAGGAAAGCCCCAAGCAACATCTAATGCTGAAGTCAATAGGAATGGTCAGAGAATAAGAGACCAAAAGAATGATGCTTATACAAGTGGTCAACCATCAAACATGCAAGAATGCCAAGTGATGTATGTAGAGGATATACTAAAGTTCAAACAGGCTATCTTACATCCTTGAATAAGATCAATGGCACAAACTTTGACATATCATATCCATGCACATTTGTCAATTACCTCACTAGAGTATATAATCAAATGTTTTACTTTAAAAATCTAATGTCTTTTAAGATTAGCCACTTGGAATACTTGCATTTAGACAAATTACAGCAAACTACCACAGAAGATAATTTTGTTGATATAACTATCTGTGGATTACATTTTACTGATGCTATGTTGTGCTTTTAAAGATACAGATACAGGCTCATTACTTACATATATAAAATGGCAGATCCGGTCGAGCAACTACTTTTGTTAAAAGATCCATCAGACTTTGAATTTTCTCTGCTGGTTGAAACTTTACCTCTAGAACATAGTTATCAGGGAAGCGAACCCTGATAACAGCCTGCATGAAAATTTAGAGAAGAAAAAATAAATAGAAATCGGAAATCAGAGACCACGTTCCAAAGAAAGGAACACAACAGTAGATACTAACTGGGGAAAAGGGCTAGTACACAACCAATGAGACCTGCTTCTTAAAAACTCTTGCAAAAATATGCTATATCGACTCCTCTCTTATTTTAGCATTTTATTTAATTTGTTAACTCATGCTATAACTCCTTCAGAAAAACTACAAATACCATAAAAAATAAGCACTTAAATTGATATTGCTTTTAAAAAGGAAACAGTAGCCTGACTGCTAGAGCAATAGAGAGAGAGAGAGAGAGAGAGAGAGAGAGAGAGAGAGAGAGAGAGAGAGGAGAAGGAGATGCGCAGCAAGAAAGAAAACAGAAATATCAAAAAACTGACAAAGGAGACAGTAAGAGGGACAGAGGTTGCACATGCCATTTTTATTTCAGAGAAATTAACTAGCATGTCATCTCCTCTTTCATAAGAAAAGTTTCCGATCAAACCAGTCAGGGACCTTAAGATTTTATCTATCACTAAACAATTAATTTAGCTAAGATAATTGCATAATTTTTTGCTATTCCTTCCTAGCCACGATTTAGGTGGAATATGAGCCCATTCAAGACTCCTCCAGCCAAACAATCTAGCCAGCCACACAGTCTGTCCATAGATTAGAACTAGACATTTACTCTCCATTACAGGATTCATGCATTAACTCAACAATAGCTTCTTAGCTCCTCTTCCAATTGATGTCAACTTCAACTCCAAAGGAACTTGACTGAATTTCTATTCCATGTCAGCGGAAGAAACAAAAACAATATACTTGACTCTCTCTCTCTCTCTCTCTCTCTCTCTCTCTCTCTCTCTAACACAAAACAATATACAAAAACAAGAATGGGAGAGAATCTAAATGATGACAAAATGATCATTACAAAAGATTAAAAAGGGAATTAATTACTAGCAACATAAAATCCTCCCTCCCTCCTTCCCCCATTCACTCATAGAGACAAATGGCCAAGCATCTTTAATTAAAGTAGCAAAGGAGAAAGATAAGCTGAATCTCATGTCATCTAAGTAAGAATCTTGAACGGAGGACAAATCCAGTTAGATTATGTACCTTGGTTATTCTCGCTCTACGGACTGCTGCTTCCGCCTCCCGTATTTTACGGGTCTTGAGAACTTGTGATTGTGCTGTTCAGGATTTCAGTATAACAATATTAAAAAAGAAGTTCAAAAGTATTATATAGTATAATGCTTGAAATGTTTTCCATGGAATGAAGAGTGCTCAGCTGAACTTTACTTGAAATGTTCCAGGTCATGCTGTAAGGGGCTTGGACAACATAATAATGCATAGTTTTCCATGGATAGTGAGAACTAAAACCTCAAAATATAACTACCACCACACAGAACTCAGTTCCAAATGCAAATCATTTAATCTAGCATTGTCAATATTACCTCCAATTTTTTCAGACATGATTTGATAATAATCCTCAGGTGTAAAATCATAAAAGTCATCTGGCTCCTCTGCACATAGCATAAGCAGTTAATTAATCATGTGAAGAGAAAAAACACAACTCTGGATAGCCTGGTTAACCTTAAGCCAAATAAAAGTATTACATATGGGAAAATTTTAAGTATGTCAATCATGAACAAGAACCTCTACTAGGTTCTTTCCATATTAGCATATAACAACATGTAAAAAAAGAATAAACAGGAACAAAGAGGATGGTCGTATATGATATAATTCAAAGATAAAAACCTGTAGCCGAAGCAGAAACATCGTCCGGTTTTTCAGAGGCCGTTGTGTTAGTGAAAACACGAATTTCATGACCAAGTTCCTTCTGCACAGCTAAAAGCTTAGCCTGAAAACATTTGACACGAATTGTGTGGATTAAATAAGATTGGAGCCATATACAGTCACACCAACATGTCAACATATCAGATATTAATCCATAACCCAGAAAATTCTTTAGACGTAAATCCAAGGAGGAAAACAAAATCAAACTCCCAAAAGTCAGTTCCACCACCTTAACTACACACAGAGAAGGCTCGGCAACGCCTTCTCTGGTTAGATAAAGCACAAACATCTCTTGTCACGTTAGTTATCTACACCTATAAACTGTTATACGCAATGCAGATCAAGATTCATCCTCGTACTAGTTACATACAACGAATGCAAATTAGTCAAGTATCAGCTCATCCATGCTTTCTTTAACATAATCGATCGCTTAACTTCGTAAGTTTACTGAGAAAATCCCCATAGATATCATGACAACTGAAGCAATCGTCCGCATCATTCCCAGCAACAGCAAACCCTAGGACTGATGCGCGGGGTAAAGGCATCGCACACACAACAAGCACGAGTGACAATAGATGGAGACTCGAACCGAGATAGGGGAAAGAGACGGGAGGGAAAGAATACCTTTGCTTCTTCTGCGTCCATGGAGATCTTAATTCCCAATCGGAGCGGGAGAAAAGAAAGGGAAGGAGAACACAAACGCCATCCAGTATATTTTGATCGAGGTGGAATGGGTGCGGAAGTGCTCCAACAAAAGAAAAAATTCTTTCCTGTACCAGTCTTTGGTTGCCGTCTCACGTACCTCGGGATAGCAGTGGACCCCGCAGTAAGTTATTTGATGGGTACATCGATGGGTGACGTCTGGCTCTTGTTCCATACTTTCATTCTTCCATTCTTCTTCATGTTTACATATCCATCCTTTTTCAAGTCCAAAAATAACGTGTTTGCCCCCAAATGCATATGATCTGTTTGAGTTGAAAAGAAATAATAATAATAAATACCTAAGATACTTCTAAGGTTCTGATTATAATATTTTAAATTATACTAATGTCATTTTAAATTTTTAATTGATTTTCAAATAATAGTTATATATAGGAAATTAATCATGATGTATTATATTTTACATAAATATATATATGCGTTAATTTTAAAGTTATAAGTACAATCACTAATCATGAGGAATATAGATGTTTGATTTTTGCTTTTTCATTTCTTTTCGTTTTATGGTGTTCTCTTTTTTTATGTTTTATTTTTTTCATCAATTTTCCCTTTTAAGAAATTAGTGCCTTATTCAAAAGGGAACTTCTTGGGTATATATATATATATATACTAATTTATTAGAAAAAAATTTAGTATTAAACTTTTAACAAATGATGCCTCATATTTAATTTTTATAAAGGGATGTCTCTTTTCTAAAAAGTCTCAATAATACCATTGAATCGGATTATCTGGAGACATAGATTCAAGGGCTGATTCAATACGATCAAAGGATTGTTAGGATCGGAGCAGCACTATGAGAGGGGGGTGAATTAGTGTAGCAGATTAAAACTCGTAAGTTTGAAATTGATTTCGTAAATGTATAGAGATTTCGATTCGACGAATAATGACTTAGCTAAAATAGCTCGAGTAAAGATAGTCAGGGAGATGAAAACCGAACGTTTGCAGCTAAGTAGAGAAATAATTCAGAAAATTAAACACTCACACATTCAAGGAACACAACGATGTATAGTGATTCAGTCAAATGACCTACATCCACTTTCGAAAAAGTAGATTCAAGGGCTGATTCAATACAATCAAAGGATTGTTATGGTCAAAACTTAATAGACCAGGTTGAATTTTGCTAAACATATAAACGAGTATAACCCGAGTTCAACTAGGTATAACCAAAATACTTTCAACAAATCAATTCAAACTTATCCAAAATTACTAGTATATGATTATAAGATTTTTTTTTAAATTTCTTATGATTTTATGATGAATAAATTTTTAAATATGATATTTTTGGTGATTGAGTGTAACTAGAAATTTCATCAAATGTATCTAAACTTCTTTAGAACTATTAGGGTGAGATGATAATATACTTAGTATCATATTTTTTATTTTTATATAAATTTAGAGTGGTTATTTTTTTTAATATGATATTTTAGAGTTGAATTTGATAAGTGTAACACAAATGTAACCTTTTTTATTTTCACCAAATGTATCTAAACTTCTCTCGAAACTATTAGAGTGAGATGCTAATTACTTTTTAATTTTTGTATAAATTTACGATGATTAATTTTTTAAATAAGATATTTTGTATAAATTTATGATGATTAATTTTTTAAATTACATTCAGTGTAACTTGAATGTAATTTGAGTTGATTATCATTAAATCGATCTATACTTATTCAGAACTATTAGTATATGATTCTAAGATATATATAATATTTTTTTTTCTAATTTCTTATAAGTTTAAGGTGCTTGAACTAAATATGATATTTTTGAATTGAAAATACAATCGAGATTCACTCAGTTAATTTACAACAAATTAATCCAAACTTCTCTAAAATTATAATCATATTATTATAAGATATTTAGCATCAATTTTTTTTCTATTTTTTTATAAAATTAAAATAATTAAAATTTTTAAATGAAGTATTAGCCCGTAAACATGGACAGTATCAATGTTCATTTAAGAAATTATTTTTTAAAAATAATTATCATTGAGTATAACTCGAGTTAAATTTTACTAAATCAATCTAAACTTTTTCTAGAACTAGTAGGACACGATTCATAGATCAAAGATAATTTTATATATAAATAATATATTTTTATTTTATTATGTGAATAAAGTATAAATCAAGTGTAACATTTTTTTGGATAAGTTAGGACGATTTTATATTAAAATTGATATATATATATATTTTAAAAATTAAAATTTTAAACATAAATATAATATTATATATAATTTAATTTATTTTGTGAATGAGTATAATTTGAGTGTAATAACTAATTAGATAAACCATGAGAAGGAGGCGAAAGAGGAGGAGGCGAGGGATGGTAGGAGAGATAACAAGCTTACCATTTAAAGTCCCTTTTTACTATTTATAATTTCTTAAGAATTAATAAAATAATATTTTATTATTCACAGTCTCTTTAATTTTATTTTTATCATATTTTTTCCTTTCTTACCATAATCGCATGCTCTCTGCCCGTGCATTATGCTAGACAATTTATAAGTATATGAAAAATGATATCTTCTGAGTTAATACAATTGAGAATATGATATTTTTAGACTATTATTACATAATGTACATAATTCTAAAATATTAAATTATTATAATAAACATCAAAAAATTATTTCTCATATTTTTCCTTTTTATCATCTATTTTTCTCAGTCATTTTATCTCACCTGCAGCGATTAGAAAAAGGAGAAGAAGAAGAATAAGCAAAAGAAAAAAAATAAATTGTAACCATGGAATAAAAAGATGTTATTGAAATTAATATAAATTAAGAATATACATGATATATTTATAAAGAAATAATCAAAAAAATTAATTTCTTAATATGACGTTATCAATACGAATATTTTAAATAAATTACTCATATATATATATATATATATATATATAGTGTGAGAAATGAAATATAATTGTCATAAAACTGGTACGTTGAGTTTGACCCGACATCGGACGTACACGGTGCGTTGCATCCACGTCTACCAACGTCGTTTCAAATTCAAACTACCAAGACAAGCATCGGAACGGGGCGGTTCGCCTGTCGCGATTCATCAGTGGGCCCATCTCGACCGGACGGGTACGAAGCTGAGTAAGATGGTACAAGCGTTTCGAAGTAATGGTTTCGACACTCAAACACGAACACCCGATCACGACACCCAACGCTTCTTCACCGTCGATCTCACCCACTGATCCCGTTGATCATATCCGGCGCGAGGGAGTCGTTCTTGGTTGCCTGGAATCCCTAACGAACTCGAAACGCCGGTAACTACACCACAGGTGGTGTCCGCACCCCCCGAGAATTTCAAACGGACCAATCGGCGGCCTCCGTTGATGGTGGGCCCTTTCCGTCTTGGCCAGCCCCAAAACCTTCGAAATAAAGAAACGAAGACGGAGACGGAAACGAGAGGCCCGTCCATGGAGATCTATTGAACGATCGAGACGAGAGGGAGGAGAGAGAAAGATCGAATCGAAGAGGGGGCGGAGAGATGGCGACGGAGCGAGAGAAAGAGAGGGAGGCGGAGCTCGAGAACGCGATGTATACCAACTGCCTCCTCCTCGGCCTCGATCCGGCCGTTCTCGGCGGCGGTCCCAGGCTGGGGCATTTCCGCCACTCCAATCCCAAGTTGGGCGAGCAGCTCCTCTACTTCTTACTCTGCGCCCTCCGCGGATCCTCCAAGGCAACGAGATCGAATTGATTCAGATCGTCGGACGGTTTCCCTAATTTCTCAAAGCTGATAGGGATATGCTGATTTTTCTTTGTAGGATTTTGATAAAGTTTGGCCTATCTTCGACTCTGCCCAGTCTCGTGACTTCCGAAAGGTTTGTCTTCATCGCTGATTTCATGTCAATTTTTCTTGCTTATTCATGTAAATTATTCTGGATAATTATGTCTGGTTTCTGATTTGCAGATCGTGCAAGGGATTATTAGTGAGCTAGAATCGCAAGGGGTGCTGCCGCGGAGTAATTCTAGGGTTTCGTCCCTTGCAACTTGTTGTGGGCCGAGGTCAGCACAAGGATTTTCTATGTTCTCTGTCAAGTGTTAACTTCTTATGCTCCTTTCTTTGATATCTGGCTTCCCATATGGAAAGAATGGGATCCAGATTCCTTTTTCCTTCTAGTTTGAGGTTATTGGTCCTATTTGCAATTTGTGTTATTTTTTCTTTTATGCGGTGAACAGCAAACTTAGTTAGAATTGACATGTGTAGTTATCGAAGAGGCCTGAATGAATATATTTATGTATATCCTTATATTCGTAAAGAATTGAGAATAGCTCCACTTGAGGTTTCATTGAGGCAAAACCCATTTACTGTGGCATGTGTCTCAAAAAGGGATCTATAGACAGGTTAAGTATATTAGAACTAATGGCGTGAGGAGATAAAAAGAAATATTTTGAATCTTTATTGGAAATAATTTAAAATGCTTGATTTAGATTGAGATTGAGTAACAATATTTTCCCCAATAGAGCTCAATGGTAAGAAAAATGTAGACAACCCAAATAATTGGGTTTAATATTCATTACCACCAAACAAAGGATTCTCTTCTCTGTAGCTTCAGAATGAAAAATCAACTGGAGACCATGTTCCTACGATCATCGGTAACATTCAGTTTGTTGAGAAGTATCTTCAATGAAAAAGAAAAGCCATGAAGATGATAATTCTGAAAAAGACTCATACTTGAATTTACCGAGTCCAAATCAAGTTAATTTAGTGGTTAATTTTCTTCTTTCCTGGTACTCATGTGCTAAGGAACAAATAATCTAAAATTTATGTATCCAGATCACACTCTATAATATTTTGCACCTGATGTGGTTAGGAATGATCCAGAGCAGAAAAGACTCCCAAGCTTGTTAAGGGTGTTGGGGCCTGAGTTTGGTGGTTGGATTTTAGGGTGCTGTATGCTAAACATGATGAAAGAAGACGTCAAGACACATGATAGTTACTGTTCATTGATTTGGGGAAATGTTATTGTGATAGAGCCGAGTGATATTAAAGTTCTGCAAGGATCTTTATAGATATATTTTAAATGTATTGATAGAAGACAATATGCCTTTTACAAGACATGAAGACAACATTCCTTTCCTTTGTTTGATTCTTTTGCTACACTGTTGCAACCTTTATGACATGGAACATTATCGGATTCCTGGATGCAGATTTGTTGAGCTTCTGTGGCAACTTTCTGTGCATGCCTTGCGAGAGGTTCACAAACGAACATTTGCTGCTGATGTTGCTTCTAATCCTCTGCCTCCTGCTCTAACAGATGCTTCCTATCAACATGCTGCTGCATTGCTTCCAGTGACTAAGGTAATCTCATGAATTGGTTCTTTCTTTCACTGGCTTGATACTAGATAATTCTGTAAACTTTTAGTGTACCTTTCTTGACTTGGGGTATTGCATCTATTAATTTCCGGCCAGGATCTTCTTTTCCAGCCAGTCACAATTCTCAGTATAGAATTGAAAACTAGAAAAGCAATACCCAATTTCTAATAAATATCAAATGAGCAAGTGAAGATCCTTTTGATGATGCAAGATGTTACATTACAAATGAAAATGTTACCTTTGCCTTTTGCATCGACCTATCACTTCTTTTATTTTTCCATTCTTCCTCATTCTCAAGTCCCATATCAGTTTGACTTAACTGCTTGATTGTGATTATTGTTCTTCTATTTTTTTTTTCCACAAGTTGTCTTTGCATTCCTTTATTTGTTCTCCATGTTAATAATCATACTGGACCTTTTATCTTGTATTCTGATCATCTTTAATTTATTTTTCATTGCTTCTCTATCCTAAAATGCGATGATGGATTTGTAATCTAGTTGTCAGTAGGCATGGAGAACTACCAAATTGATCTAAACCTTATCCAATGGTTTGATGTGGATTCAGAACACTTTTTTATGCATTAAATTATTGTATCAAATATAGATGCTAGAAACATTTTCAGGTATATTAACTAATTTCTCAGATCGAGTTAGATTAAAATGTGAAACTCAGTACAAACATGCAAAATCAGATTTACGTTGGTTCTTTCTCTCAAGCCTTAGATTTGAGCTAAAATTTGTGTATATATTTTTTTTCTAACTGCATTGTTCTTTGTCTATGAACAATTTGGAATACATGGGTTGTTGAATATATTTTTCTTGTAATATAAAATATTAAAAGTATACTCTTGTTATCGTTAATAGATTATATTTACTTTAGTGAGCTTGCTTTATCTTTTAGTAATATTTTTTTTGTTAAGCAGGCTAGAATAGCTCTTGAAAGAAGAAGATTTCTGAAAAATGCAAATGCTGCTGTTCACAGACAAACCACTTGGTCAAACTTGGCCCATGAAATGACTGCTGAGTTTCGTGGTCTTTGTGCTGAAGAGGTAGTTTCTTTCATAGAATTGCAGCTTTCGGCTTTTCTTGATTCCAAGTTCTTTATACTTACTTCTGCAGACAACACAACTGATATTATCTTTCTCAATGCCAATTGCTTTATTTAGGCCTATTTGCAGCAAGAGTTGGAAAAACTGCAGGACATAAGAAGCAAAGCTAAATCGGAAGGGGAATCATGTGAAGATCATGTCTCCAGTTCTGCTCAGAATTCACAGTTAATAGCCAAGGCTACTCGCCTTTGGGAGTCATTATTAGCTCGAAGGAGTAAGTACACAAAATTCATTAGAGCTTTTGTTATTTTTAATTGCAGTTTTAAGCCCTGTTAAAACTTTATAATGGGTAAATATTTATTTAACAACAGAATGGCAAAAATCCGTGTTCCCATACTTCCCTATGTTCACTATTCTCACATTGACATTACTTATGGCCCTTCTTAAATTGAATTTTAACAATCTGAATGGAAGGAGATTATATCTCAGTAATTGCATATAGACTAAAATGGAGTTGTCATTGTCGAAGGTGCTAGCTAGCCTGGCTGGTAAAGACTTTGACAGATCATTGCAAGGTTTTGGGCTTGAATTATGCTTTCGGCACATACTCTTTGCAAAAATTAAAACTTGATCGGTTTGTTAGTAGTAATTAATTTAAAACAATAGAAGCTACATTGTCTGGTTTATCTCATTGAAGTTACTTACTATGCTAAGTTGCTGGTGTTGTGAATACAATCATCAGCATTGTTCTTTTCAGTTAATCTAAGTTTCATATCCCAGTTCATGATGCTTTTTGCACTTTCCATGATATGTGTTGAGATGCTGAAATTAGATTCCAATCAAAATTATTTTGATCAGTTATATATTTTTAACAACTGAAAGACCAAAGTAAGACAAACCATTCTTATTCTGGAATCCATTCAAAGACCAAAATAATTTGCTTAATGTTGCAACTTGCAAGTGACTTCAGAAAGTAATTAATGTACATCATTACCAAAATACTATGAACTAGATCAGTGAATCTCTTCCAAAATACTGATTTACCTGTGAAATACCAAAACAATGATTTCAATGTAGAACTTCTAATTGAACTTTTAATAATTATTATAGGTTTAGAGAAGTTAGTACGAAAACTCATGAATTTGGAAGTAATTGAACCATTTATTTGGATGATTACTGGAGCTCTTGGAGAAAGGTCAATATATCTAAGGACAATTGATTATTTTATTGATTGTACATTAATGAAGGAATTGTAATTTCTTCACATTTTTGACATTTTTTAAGCTTTCCACTTGTGATAAATTGATATCTTGTTCATCTCAGTCTTTTATCATTATTTGATATGCAGGTCAACATGAAGTTTTAGCATCCGGCCCAATTGAGGATTTGATAGCCCATCGTGACCATAGGTAAAGTTCAATAATTGGTAGAAATTCCTCCATAATAACTAGGATTCTCATTATATTTACTTTGATTTGCTAGATATCGCATCTCTGGGTCATCTTTGGTTGCAGCTATGGATCCAACTTCACATGTTCCTTATTCGGGCATACTATCAGTTTCTTCTGGTGAAATGTCTTCACCTGTAGATGTTCAGGAGCAGATGAATTTACCTCATCCTCAAGTGAAAAGTGAGACCCTTTCAAAGATGGTCGATAGGGGTGGAATAGTTCATCCTACAGTTGATGTTGCTGAAATTCTCAGACGTTGGACTCATGCTTTACAACGTATTCATAAACAATCTCTTCATCTGGTATGTTGATTCATCTTAAACAATTTATGCCACAAGAATTGGACCAGAATGTGCTTCAACATTCATATCATTCTTCTTCCATAAGACCAAATGGTGAACTTGTTAGTATCATGCATATCTGTGGCTAATGGATAGTTTAGCAACTTGACAGTATTTCCTAGTTCATATATAGGGTTTGTTTTTCGTAGTTGATAATTCATAGTCAACTTATTTGTCTTCATCTCCTTTTTGATATTGACATCATGCTTATTTCACATTATAATTACTAGTACTTCTGATTCTGTAAAGCCTATTGTGTTTTCTGGGCTAATGGATTCCTCATTAGCCCTCACAATTAAGTTGGAATAGTACCATTTTCAAATACTTGGTAAGATAAAAACTTATTCCCAACTGCAAAAATGACAATGAAACCCCTTCAAAATAAGAGGAAGCTAGGTTCTAGTTTGTTGATGATTACTTTTTGATCTGTTTTGATTTTGGTATGATTTTCCAACTTTTCATGTCCACTTACTAGGGACCTTATGGTTATTGTATCAAAGGAGCTAAAAACAGGCATATTTAAAAAAGCAAAACCTTTTTATGCTGCTTGTTGATTATCATTAGCTACTTAGACAAAAAACCAGTTCATTTTAGTAAAATTAGATGTAAATGTCTCTTAGGGTGTAATTGTCTCTGTATCCCCATTGTTATCTTTGCCGTGGATGATTGGAGATCTTGTACCCCTCGGATGTAGTATCCTGCATTAGCGTCGTTTAGTATAATATCCATCTATTAGCATGTTATGTTCTACCTTTTCTTCTCATTTAACTTAGGTCATCATTTTGCCAAAATTTTGAAATATGCTATTTCATGTCCCTTGTCACATTTGATGTGTTTTAAAGTTATACTCTTTTTGGTCATGTTAGACTCCACAAACACCTTGCTATCTAAGTCACCTCTTTATAATTTTCATAGATACATCTCTTTTACCTCTTTTTTTTTTGTAATAGGTTTTTTGACGTATGTTGTCTGAAGAAAGGTATACAATTTCGAATGATACCGCCCGGTGCGGGCGGTACATACCGTTCTGATAGGAAATCGGTACGCGGACCGCTCGCTACCGGGCGGTGTATATATATATATACTGCCTCGTTTTTCTACGACGTCGCCCCCACCTGGGGAGAAGAGAGGCGACATCGCACATTGTTATATATATATATATATATATATATATATATATATATATATATATATATATATATATATATATATATATACCGAACGGTATACTGCTCGGTATATAATACCATACTATACCGAGAGAAGGTCGAAACTCCGGTACGGTACGATATTTCAATCCTTGGTCAGGAGCATACTTATTTTCTTTTTCATCTGTGCCTCTTTGTTTTAAATGAACACAGTCAGAGGTGTCTTGTGTTGATGATGTTCTGTCATGTCTTCGCATGGCCAATAAGGTAAAGTCATGGAGGTTGTGTTTGGCCCACACAACTTAAAAATCTGCAAAAGAATGTGTTTGGGCATGACAGGATACCCTCGAGGTTAAAAAATGTAGTTAGTTATATCTGACATGCAAATTGTACTTGTCCTTTTCCTTACTGTTATCCATCTATTCAGTCCATGCCATATGATTTTGCTTACACTAGGACCTCGTTCACAAGTATCCTTAGAGCATTAAGTTAGAGATCTTCCATTGCTTCTACTTGTTGCAGTCTGCTTTTTATAATTTTTCAGTCATTAGATCGGGTCATACCCACATCATTTATTTCCAAGGATTTTAATTTCAAATAATACTGCCCGTACTGGGCGATACGTATCGGTCCGTCAGTAGACCGATACGCGGACTGCTCGCCACCGGGCGGTAGCGTCGATTGGGGTTGTTTCCTCTCTGTTATCATACGAAATTGATCGTCATCGCCCGCTACCAAATGGTATTAGCAAAGGGAGAAGAAAGAAGAAGAAGAAGAAGAAGAAGAAGAAGAAGAAAAGAGAAAACCTGAAGATTCGGCACCACTCTCCCTCGACGATCCAAATCCGTCCCTGCCCTCCCTCATCGGATGCTGCAGTTGATGTCGCCTTCTCGTCTGAGGCGACGATGCTTCGGCATCGTCGACGACGTCTCCTCATCCGTGCGGGGAGAGAAGAAGCCTCGGCGGTGTCACGGGGAGAAGCAGTTTCTTCTCCCCACACAGACAGAAGGAACGAGGCGTTTTTTTTTTTTTTTTACTTTTTGCACGGGGAGAAGGAACCCTCGGTTTCTTCTCCCCATGCAGGCAGAAACCGAGCGATGTCGCCTTTTTTTTTTTTCGCGTGGGGGGAAGGAAATGGTTTCTTCTCCCCACGCGGGAAGAAATCGAGCGACATCGCCTTTTTTTTTTCGTGCGGGTAGAAGGAAACATTCTCCTCACGCGGGCAGAGCACGGGGAGTATCGAGGCGACAATTTTTTTTTAATATATATACATATACATATACATACACACACACACACACACACCGAGCGGTATACCGAAACATACCGCTCGGTATACTTAATACTGTACTGGACCGAGCTAAGTTCGAAACTCCTGTACGGTACAAAATTACAAACTTGTTTATTTCTTCATGTATAATGATGTCTCCCCTTTGCCTTCACTTTAGCAGTTGAAATCTAATCGTGCTGGACTTGGCCAATAATTCAAAGGTCTCATTTTCTCCCTCAAATGATTATAGATCAAATTATTTAGAAAGGAAGTCCTGAGAAGGTCAACCCTTGAACTGGTGATTTAAAACGACGCATGCACGAACATTGTGCAAATAGTTAAAGAGTTTGTGTATACTACTTGTATGTGTTATAGATGTTTGGAAAGTATTTTGTTTCATATAATTTGCAAGTCACCATCCAACAAACAAGTAGGGTATTTTTGGAGCAACCTTTTAGCTTGTCAATCGTTTAAATTTGTCAGTCATTATATATGTCAATCTACATTGTAATGATTGAATTTTCCAAAAAAGATATATATTGTCCACTGCTAGCACATGTAATTGTTAAATGATTTTTAAATTATTAAATAAGCCAGATCATGATAATCTGATTTCATCAACAGAAATTTATGCAATGACTTGGCGATTTGATCGATAGATTAAGATTTCACAATAGTTCAATCTGCTCTTATGGTTATACTGGATATTCCAAATAAACCCATAAATTAATAATAAGGCAGAGAAAGGCCTATTTGCTTTTTATCATATTGGGTAATCTGAATATGATAACAACCTTCTGTCGTATGTGGGGTGGTTTTGGAAATCATAATTACAGGCTGCAAAGTTATTTTAGCAAATACTGATATAGTGTAGTTTTGTAACTTCATCTTTAATCTCAACAATTTGGTGACATATGTTTAACCTTTTCTACTGAAGGTCAAGGCTAATGATGGGGAGGGCCCAGAGCTACTCCGCAGCTCATCGGATAATGTTATGAGTGGGCATGCTGAGTCCTTGGCTGTAACTCTTGCAGAACATCGCCAACATTTGGTTAGCATACAGGTAAGTTGACACTTCCATTAGTGGTACATTTTTTTTCTGCTTGATCATTTGGATGCTTGTTTCACCCACTGTGAATTCCGTATATACTAAAATTTATCAATAGTTTAGTACAGACCAAGTCTTTGCATGATACTCCAAACTATAGTTATCTTAAAATCCCTTGAAATTTTTTCGATTATATTTTGGTGCTGGGATCTAGAGAAGCTACCCACAACCTGAAAGTACTAACAAAAAAGAGTTATAAGAATTTGTGCCGGCATAAGACAATAAAAAAATAAAAAATGACTTACAAGTCAAAATTTGTTTCAATCAGGTATCTTGTATTGGTCCTTCATTTGCAGGTCAAATACATTAAATCAAAGGTTTTTAAGTTAGCCTGCTTTAAGACAGGTTGGATTTGATGCCTTGGTGGCAATTTTTTAATCACAACTTTTTCTGCAATGAAGGGACTAATTAGTCAACTTAAGGAAGCCATTCCAGCAATGCAAAAATCTATTGCAGATCTCACTGAAGAAGTAGAAAATATTTCATCAACTACAATGGATGGGTTTAATGCAAGACCAACATTAAATATGCAGTCACAAGGGGCTCAAGTAAGAATCCTGTCTTTGTCTGTGAAACTGTTCAATTTGTTTGAGAATTCTAAATAAATGTCATTTATTTTTTATGCTTTCTACAATAATGCCTTTTTTTTAAACTCATGATCAGGATATTGTTACCGATGATGTTGTCACGTTAAATTCTAGACTCTCATCCCTTCAGCTTGAGAAAGCTTCCACAAGTCCTGTTCTGAAACTCCCTCATTTAATCAGCCTGGCCCCCAATTCATCAGGAAAAAATACACACACATCAAAGAGGACTGCTATAATCACTCAATCCATCCAGGAATCTTTGCCAGTGGGAACATCAGTAGAATCTCAGTTCACAAATGACCGTACAGGTAGCGCAGCAAAAGGTTAGCATCGACAGTTGTCTTCCAACTTTAGATACCGGCAACTGTTCTCTTTGATATTATCTTTGCACTCTTTGGTTATCAGTCACGTTAATTTCAGTAAGCATGGTTTCTGTCTCTATATATAATTCCTTTTTCTTGTTATACAGAGGATGATAATTACAATGTTCAGAGTATAAGGCATTCTGTTCGCGAAGCAGCATTGTCAAGACCATTAAGAAACTCAGAATTGCTAAAAGAAAGAAGCAAAGATGATGGTTCTGAACACTTCTTCATACCTCTATCTACAGGAGTTCCACTAAAAGAAGTAGATGCTGTTGCTATTAGAAGAAAACAACAATTAGTTTTGTCTCCACCAGAAAACAACAATCACAATATTTCAAATTTTTTTTTCTCTAACTCCAAGGGCCAGCTAGATTCTGTTCAAACTTTATCAATTAATTCATATGGGCTTGACGGGCACACAAATCAGACAGGCTTAATTCAACCAGCCACTGTTAATTCAAAAAGAGTATATCCTGATATTGATGATGCTCTCGATCAAGTTTTCTCACCCCCATTGTTAATGGAATCATCATTCTTCCAGGATACTTATGAGGACTTGCTTGGTATACTTTTCTCACCAACTGATTGTTATTTATGCATTTATATCTTTGTCTATAGTAGTAACAGTACATTTGTTTTCCTCTCACTACATCATACACTGACATCTGTTGACTGAAGTATCTATTTTAGATATATTTCATATGAGGTTCAATGTCTTTAACTTCTAGGATAAATGACATAATATTGAGTCGTTTGAGATATCATTTATTTCTTGCATTATTTCATGTTTTATGGTCGACTTTATAGTGCCTGCCCACTGTCACTAATGCGAGTTAGTACATAATTATACATTTAACAGGAATGTTATGTATCTCTAAAATTGTAATGTAGTTTTTCATACTGGTGTTTCACCTGAAGTTCTCAACAATTTCTTGACACAAAATGTTTTATCCTTCTGCAGCACCATTATCTGACACTGATGCTGCCCTAATGGATTTTTAGAAGTTCGGGTTGAGTGCGTATCAGATCAACTTTTGAAGCTCAGTATCTTGATAGATAGTTCAGTATACACTCTCTGGTCCTTACTCTCGAGGATCTGTATGATGACATACTTGCCAAATGTAGCATGTGGATGTGCTCTTAGTATGATAACAGGTTGGGAGTCTGTACATTGAGGCCGAAATGTGTTTGAGTAAGCCAGTTTGGGCACTTCACCGATATTAATGTACACTAAACGGACAGCATTTTTGTATGCAATCTACAGCAGCCGTTCTTTGTGTTGAAATAATCCTTTATTCCAATACCTTCATCTCCATTCATTTGCTTCATTTATATACCATTGCTTCTCGAGCTTCTAGATGCAACCCTCATGCCGGTTCATGTTTTCCACTCAACAAGTGTCTTAAAGCGATATCCTTTGTCTCATTTTGTGTGTGTGTTTGCTGATCATGTTGTTCTACTTTAAGTTTCAATAGCTGAACATAAAGCTGTAGTTTGTTGGCTTGAATCATTAGACGTCTCAACTGTGCACTCATAATCTGGATGTTGCTTAGTCATATCTTTTAGAGAGGCCCAAATGCTGTGCCATTCCGTGCATGCATCAAAATGATTGTAATTTGTGAGCATGCTACCCTATGACCTCCTTGGGGTAGTTCCTCCTCTTCTGTTCCTTCATCAAATACTCCTGTGAAGTATTTAGGCATTTGAAACCCCATCAAGTGTTTTTTTCATCTCGAGAACATTTGGTAAAGTATATATACGTCTGCTCTTTTGTTGTATTTACTAATGTTGAAGCTGTAAGCTTCCTGGTAGGTTTTTGCGCATTTTTATTTTATTTTATTTCGATTCTACATAAACCTTGTGTGAATATAGTATAATAAATGATATCCTGATTTAGACAATTATTATCGCATTTTATTCATTATGTTTTAAATCATGAGCCATTACAGTGGACTCCCATATGCGATAAGATCTCACCACATCAGATTCGAAATCTAAGATCTCACCAAATAGAGCGATGCAATATTGGTTGACGGTTTCAGAAGCTTTAAATACATGATCTCGTTCTTTCCGATTTAACATTATTCGTTAAAGATACCGAAGAAGAAGTACCATGGACGGGCAGCCATCACCAATGAAACAACGGTGATTAAGTAGCCTCTTGATGTGATCGACGGCTTCTTCGATCGTCTGCTGTTGTGGGTCCCGGTTCTTAGCCCCTCTTTGCCGGCGTGAGATTGGCGAGCATTTATGGGCCCCCGATTGGCGTATCTCTTCCCTTGGTTCCTTCCCTCCTTCGACCTCAAAAATCGCCCCTTATCATCACGCACGACCGGTTCACCCGCGGTGTTTGCCCGTATTCTAGTCGTGTTTCATTGGGACCCACTCGGAGTGGTTCGCATTAAGGCAGGTTGTCGGCAGGTACCCGTCGAACGGGTGAGAAACCCTTTCACACACACGCCCCCCCCTTCCATCTCCCCCTTGCCCCTCTTCGTTACCTCGCTTGCCGTCTCCCCAACCAGTCTACACTTCTGTCATCTTCCTGACGCGTCTTTTTTGATGGCAGCGTAATGTTGTGACGAGGAACGAGGAAACAAGGAGGAATTCTTTCGGATGTGCGTCTCGTTCTCCAGGAGTCTGTTACTTCTCTTTGGTTTAAGATATCTGGTAGCTTAAAGTTTGCTTCTTGAGGTTTTTTTTGGGACCATTCGTTTTGAGATTCCTGAGATTTTGGTTTCGGTCTTCGTTTACTTCATTCACGTTGATTTAGTTCGTTTTCCACGTTTACGACGTTGACCTGATGCCGTCACCGCAGTTGGATCGTGTGACACGAGATATACTCTTGGGATTGTCAGCGTTGGCTCGCTGTTTTCTTGGTTTGCTGCTGCTGCTCGTCATTTCTTGCGGAGGTAACTAACGATGGAAACCCTCGCGATCCCAACCTGTGCTCCAGCCCGCGTCCAGCCGGCGAGCCTCTTCCGCTGCCGACCGACCCCGGCGTTTCGCTCCCCTTACGCTGCCGCCGCCGCTTGGACTAGAAGGTACCGCTTGCGCCGCCTGTCCTCCTGCTCGATTCCCTCTATCAGATGCTCCGCCGTCCCCCCTCCCTCTGTTTCCGCCACAGGTACCGACGCCGTCGTCATTCCTTGTGGCAGCATTAGTTCGAGTATCTTGTATGCGAATAATGCGCGCCACGTGTTTGCTTTTTCTTCTAGTTGGCAATGATGAGCCCTTTAAGTTCATGGAGGCCGCCAAGAAGGGTAATTTGGTGCCCCTCTACCAGTGCATTTTCTCTGATCACCTCACCCCTGTGCAAGCCTACCGTTGTCTCGTGAAGGAGGATGACCGCGAAGCTCCCAGCTTTCTTTTTGAGTCGGTGGAGCAAGGTCTCCGGGGGACTAATGTCGTAAGACCTGCGGTTCATCTTTCGACATTCTTTTCTCCTCGCTTCTCGTTGTTTAAGGTTTCTGGTGGTCAGGGCCGATACAGCGTGGTGGGAGCTCAGCCAGCCATGGAGATTGTTGCGAAGGAGAACACGGTCTCCATCATGGACCACGAGGAAGGGCGCATGACAGAGGAGACTGTCGAGGACCCTATGCAAATTCCCCGGAGGATCATGGAGGGTTGGACCCCACAGTTGATCGATGATCTTCCTGATGCCTTCTGTGGTAACCTTTTGTTTCCTTTTTATTTGACGATCAACTCTTACTTTTCTTCTAAAACCATACATAAACATGCGCTGTAGGCGATTGCGAGAAAGTTCACAAGGAAAACTCTTGTCAAATTGATAATTCTGGTCTGTTTAGAATTATCGGAGCATGTTGGAAGGAT
The DNA here is from genome assembly GCF_036884655.1 of Musa acuminata AAA Group. Taxonomy (NCBI): domain Eukaryota; kingdom Viridiplantae; phylum Streptophyta; class Magnoliopsida; order Zingiberales; family Musaceae; genus Musa; species Musa acuminata. Next base: position 4,926,790 of record NC_088346.1, on the reverse strand, counting down.
TGTATGCATCCTTCCTCATCCTAGGAATATCAATAGCTACTTGGTGCTTTTGGGAGTTGCTGAACATCATGTCATATATGGAACCACTTTTACGCTTTAACATTAGAAGTCCTACCTATTCGACAAATTTGGGTGTTAATGTGACCCATTGGGTGGTTTTAAGCTAACTGAGCTTATGCTTGGTGCTTTAGGTCTTATCAGAAGTCTGTAACCTTCTTTACTAGTGGCTACACCATTTAGGAGGCTCTAAGCCAATCATCTTGCCCTTTGATTCTGATTGCAATTTATGATATTCATGTTCACGTTCTTCTGCAGATTATACTGAAGGCAGAGGTAGTAGCTGTGTCTAAAGAATAAATAGAAGGGGAACAAAATGTAGAGAAATAATGGTGCATAATCAATGTGTACTTTCTTTTGTAAAGACAATTACATGCAATGAAGGGCAGTCATGCCTGAAGGTCCTCTTTCTATTAAATTTTACATTTACAAATCCTATTTTGGTTATGATTGCTAAAGGACACTTCTCTACATGGAAAGATAAACCAATTTTTCTTTACAGTATATTGTTGCTATCATTTGTTTTTTTCAGCAATTTCCCACTTCCTAGTGCATAGAGACAATTTTGTCAATTCCTTGTATGTTCATGCTTTGTAAGCATTAGTATGCATGATCTTGTGTGTACAACTGATTTGCTGTAAAATACAACATTTTGTATATAGTAAATTTTTAGAAGTATATTTTATCTAGAATAAAAGGATAGGCCATGGTGTTATCGTGAGTTTGCTCCTTTACAACACAAGTGATCTAGATTTCAATCATTGTTGAATGGGTATACACTAGGCTATGAACTTTGGCCCTTCCTAGACCACACATTGGTGGGAGTTCAGAGTTGTATACACTAGGCTGCCTTTCTATGTTTTGACTTGTACCTAATAGAATCCTCTCCTCTTGAATGCAAATTCTAGCTCCAAATTAGAGATCAAATTTGGTAGAATGATATACTTCTTGGTTTAACATATTGTTTCCTTTTGGCAATAGGAAGCTCTGGTACAATCTTTGTTTTTTCATTTAATTGTTTTAGTATGGATATCACAGGCCATGCATATGAATGCAATGAAAAGCATTAAATTTTAAATGTTGTTACACGAGTGCTCCATGATTATTTTTTTTTTCCTGTTCAGGTGGATGGGTTGGGTATTTTTCCTATGATACAGTGCGATATGTTGAGAAGAAAAAGCTTCCATTCTCTAGTGCTCCTAAGGATGACAGGAACTTACCAGATGTCCACTTAGGACTCTACAATGATGTCATAGTGTTTGACCACGTGGAAAAGGTATGATATTTTTGACCCTAATAACTTCCAATGAGCTTCACTTGGAATGATGTCTTGATTCACTACACATACTCTATTATGTTCGCATGATTTGTTGATGAAGTTCAATTGTAACTTCTTTATTTCACAATGACAGCTCATCTTTCTCCTTAAAAAAAAAGAAAAAGGTAAAATTGATAAAAAACAAGGAAAGAAGATAGGCTAAGAGGTTTGGTACTGTCAGTTGCCTTGAGAAGATGTAGGAACGTGAGAATGTTATTAGTGTTTCATCTCTTTTGCTATTGCACTTTGCAGTTCTAATGTGAAAATAAGGGAAAAAGTTTTCTTCTTGAGCTTTATGTCTTTTTTCCTTCTTGTATATTTTTCCATTGTGGAATATAAGGAATTCCTTTTTGTTTATCTTCCTCCTTGGTCTGTTTATTACAAATTTGAACTTCCACACGAGGTATTTGTTCTTTCTTCAGGGTGATAAATTGTTCCTTTGATGGACTAATTATTTATTGATCCTTTGTATCTCTTTATGCTCTTATCATTCATTACAATTTTCCTTCTCTAAAGAAAATAAATTTTTAGATCTGATTTGGAAAATAATTTCCCATATATCTTGATATATTTTCATCTTTGTATGATCTTTAATCAAGAAGAAACTTCCTTCTAGAGATGAAATCTTCCTTCCTTTTTCTTTAAGAGCTTCAATCAAAACTGTTATTGTCTCATTCCTTTTGTTTGGCTACTTTTTACTTCTTCTTGGATAATCATGGTGACAAGTATCGGATTGTAACAAATGTTATGTGGCAACTTATAAAATTTGCAAAAGACACCTGAATCTAATAAAAAAATTAAATAAATAGGAAATAATTAAAATGGTCCCGCATAACTTTCTTTCTTTGTTTCAATAACTTCCATATTGGTGAATATGGTTGTGTCAGTCACCTGATCTTGAACCAAAGAGTTAATTTTGACTATTATCTTACTGAAGATCTCTCTGCCCATGCTTATTATAATGCAATACATATTCTGTCCACTAAATGGATTTATCTTGATGTACAAGGCTAACCTATGTAATTGCTTAATTAATGACTGAAATGCATTCCACATCTAGCTAGAAAAATTTTATGACTTGTGCGGTGGAAAGATAGGGAAAGATCTATAACTTCAGAGAGATGTTACCTTGTTTGGTGCTTGAATTAGCAATGACACTAGAGATGGATAGTTGGATACTATCTATGTGAAATTAGAAATACTAGTTCAAATCTCTAACTTTAGAGAAACTATCATTGTGGTTTAATTGGTTTAGTCTTATCTGTTAATGCATAAGCGTCTATCATCTACCATTCTACCTTGCGATAACTCATTACAGAAGGGAACATAAAATTTGTTATTGTTTTCAACAATGTTTCAAATACGAATACAGGAATTATATGTGGTATTAAATAATGTAAGAAGAGCTCATGTCGTATATTGTTTTGATATCTGATCGAGATATGATACAATTTAACGACCATATTATGTATGAATTGTCAGTGGCATCTGTTTTGTAGCCCTGTCATATGGTTTTGTGTCTTGAATTTAATTATTCTTTGTACTAGCTGGTGTCCACACACATTTCACAAATATGTCAAATTACGTATTTTATAGATGTTACATTGTTTTGGTGACCATAACCAAATAACTCACTTTTAGTGATACTTTATTCTTGGGATGTTTCCAAATTTTTGTAAAGGATTTTATTTCATGATTCAAATGCCAATACTTCAATTACATCACAGAAAGCATATGTGATTCATTGGGTGCAAGTGGATCGGTACTCCTCTGTTGAGAAAGCCTATCAAGATGGGAAGAACCATTTGGATAATTTGCTGTCTAAGGTGCAGAATGTCAATGTGTGAGTAATTATGTCAGTTCTTTTAGTTGAGAAATTATCTTCTTTTTTCTTGTCAGCTTTCTGCATATTAATCTTTTGTAGTTTCATATTTTAGGCCCAGGCTTTCTGCTGGATCCGTAAAAATGCATACTCAGCAGTTTGGTACTACTTTAACAAAGTCATCAATGACAAGTGAAGAATACAAGAAGGCAGTTTTGCAGGCAAAAGAACGTATCTTTGCAGGTGATATTTTTCAGATTGTCTTGAGCCAACGTTTTGAGCGGCGTACATTTGCAGATCCATTTGAAGTTTACCGAGCACTAAGAATTGTGAATCCAAGCCCATATATGGCATATTTACAAGTATGTTAAGCTTTCATCAACTGTTTTGCATTTCAATTTACTTTAAAGCAGGTTTGGAATCTTGATCAGAACTGGTTATGGTATTGGTAATATACCGAACTGGTATAGTATCAGTATATCAGACATTAGACTGACCTGTGCTGCAAATACTGGTTGGTGCACATGGTACCAGTGTCTCATATAGTATACTGATTTGGACAGTTCAGAAAATAAAAATAAAAATTAATACTGTCCGGTGCCAGCAAATATCTGTGGGTATGGACAGTACTAATCGATATTTGAAATCTTGTTGTGAAGTATTTATATGCTGATAAATTTGGTGCTGCCTTCCTTCTGTTAGTGTGTATTTATAAATTGTTTTTCTCATGTTTATTATATGCACTTTCTTAACTTTGGTGAAAAAAATCCAGGCAAGGGGATGTATTCTTGTAGCATCAAGCCCTGAAATTCTTACTCGTGTAAAGAAGGTATGTAATAGAAATTGTTGAAGTTTATGAACATTTTTAGATGGCCTTTTTCTTCCCTTTTAGCTTTTTCTGTTTCCGGTGAAGGTATTGTTGTTTTTGCATTTGTGTTCATGAATCAAATTACATCTTGCATTTTTAGCTTGCAATTTCTTGGGTAATATTAAACTCCGATACCTTAGACATATTGTTTCTATCATAGTTGTTTTTGAGAATCCAATACGCTGGTATTGTTTCTACCGTGGCCTTTGGTAAGGTTGAAACATAAGGTACCTTACACATTGTTTCTACCTTAGACATATTATTTCCAATGTGAGTAGTTGTAAGTCTTGTGACAATGGTAAGATTGCTCCTTTGTGATATGAAAGACAAGGGTTCGAGTCACATAAACAACCTATTTATATTTTGGGATTCGGAAGACTGTTTATATTGATCCTCCCTAGACCTTATATTTTTGGGAGCCTCATTTATGGGATATGTCCTTTATCTATCAGGAGTTATGTGTGCTAATCAAAATCCTGTTCCTTTCCAAGGCATAGCTGGTGCAATTCATGGTAGCAATATGTTCAATGGTACAATGAAACAACTAATTTGATTGGAGGACAAGGAAATTCAAAAGTCGTGCTTAGTTTACTTGCTAAGTTGCCTGTAGAGAGTGCATCAATTGGATTATCTGAGTTATTACTATGAAAAGGTCATTGTTTCCAACTTTTGGAATTGAATGGATCCTCTCTCATCATTAAGCTCTACTGAGGTTAATGGCAGTAAATAATTCAAAGGCAATAAATTTTTTCCTTGACCTATTTTATCATGACTATTGAAATCACGATGACAAACCATTTCTTTGATCTCCCTTGATCTTTTTTGTTGTGAATAATTTTGACTATAGATCAATTTTGGATGAAGCCCAACATAACTTAGTTGATTTTCTATCATTCAATAGTAATAGGTAGTTAGGTACTACTTATAATCTTTAATGATTGCAGTTGTATCTTACACTATTCCTTTCTGTTACTCATGGCATCTGACTCATCACGCCAATGCTTACGGCACTGGCTTTTTGGATACTTATATCTTGGTAAATATCAATGCTGGATGACTAAACATATTTTTAATCTCCTGAAGTTGGTTTAAGGTTCAGTAACAAATAAAAACATTTATACTGACATATAGATATGCAATTTCTATAAGAATGAAATTATATCTTTTCTTTACTCCTTTTTGGTTTGATACATCTAATTGGATGTCTGTTCCATTGCTGCCTTCTTATGCTAATCCATATGTTTTCAATTCTGAGATGCAGTATTGCCCTTGAGCTATTAATTCTGCACCCACAATTGGAGGAACTTATATTTTTCACAGTCAAGACTCTTATCTTCATCCTGCGCTATATAATGAAAAACTTGTAACATCAAAATTTATGCTTAGTTTTTGTGGATGCTCAAGCATTTGGATATTCTTGTTAAACTTTTTGTACATTCAGATTATGAATGTTCTTCTCAGATACTTTTATGATGTGAAAGACAATGATCTTTTGTCATATGCAGACTGAAGTTTCCTCTTGTTCGCAGGGGACAATCATTAATCGACCTCTTGCTGGGACAGTTAAAAGAGGAAGAACGGATGAGGAGGATAAATTGAATGAACAACAGCTACTTAATGATGAAAAACAATGTGCTGAGCACATTATGCTTGTAGATTTGGGACGGAATGATGTTGGAAGGGTTTGTCTTGATTTCTTTATATGTGCTTAACATGTGTTTTTTAATTTAAGACTATTGTTCTTATGTTTTGCAAAACTGCAAAAAATATGGTTTCATATAAACTTCTTTTGCAGAAGTATGCAAAAGATACTTCTGCAAAAGAAGAACAGGGTGTAAGGTTTTCCTACAATACTTCTGCAAAAAAGAAGATACTTCTGCAAAAGAAGAACAGGGTGTAAGGTTTTCATATAATCTCAATATTGCACAATTGAGATATCTCTAATGGCATTCTGCTGTCAAGGCAGGGTGTAAGGTTTTCCTACATTTCAAGTTTTTTTCATAACTACAGTAACAGGAGTGATGGTTAATGTTCCTTAATAGATGGACGAGCATATTGAGATTGGCTCACTGTTTTTTGAAACTTGTCCCTTCATCAAGTTAATTTTGTTGTTTGCAACCTTCTTTATGGTGATATATTCTGTAATGTCTTCACCTTTGATATATGATGAGCTTTTAATATGGATGAGGAGACTTTAGACAAGCAATAAGAGTTAGATAATTCATAGGATAGCTGTTTATGATAGTTGGTGATTTTATAATTCATACCATATTAGGGATTATGGCTATAAGCATAGTGTATCCCCCCTTTCCTTTAAGTCATTCAGTTCCAAAAAATCATTATCAAGGTTATATAGACGCTACTTGTTTAACTTATGCATTAAGAAATATCACAGTACTTATTATTGGCATATCCATTGCAAAACTTGTTGGCCTTTATTTCTGTTGCATGAGTTTGTTTCATTCTCCTAATTTGTTATCGTTTGACATGTTTATGATGACAGGTATCAAAACCTGGATCAGTAAAGGTGGAGAAACTTATGAATGTTGAGAGATACTCGCATGTGATGCACATCAGCTCCACGGTGAGTCCTTACAATTTTCAAATAAGATGATTGGTTTTTGTCTAATTTAACCATGCTGGGCTTTTATGATTTTTTATTTTTGACAAAATGCTATAGTCAAAAGCTATCATCTAAATAGGTCTGTTCCATTAAACATGAACATGAAACCTTTTTTTAACAGTTGCCATGGATGGTCATAGTTTGGCACCTGAATTTCATCAAGTTTAGATCATCTATATTTGATGTCATTGACTTTGTTATTATTTTGAAATAACATAGTGAGCATGCCACTAGGGTAGCTAGTAGTCTTATTATTACTACTGCTTTTAATCAAGCCTGCAACGGTCATTTCTTATTTCTTTTTGTTTCTGACTTATTTGATTATTAAGGATCAGGACTTAACCAATCCTGTTTCTGATTATTAAGGATCAGGACTTACCATGTTTTATGGAACTTACATATCTATAAGCACTTTCTTATCATCTATGTTTTTAGGAAGCGAGTTGACATCATATACTTTTACAGGTTACTGGAGAGTTGTTTGATCATCTCACTTGCTGGGATGCTCTCCGTGCTGCTTTGCCTGTAGGAACAGTCAGCGGAGCTCCAAAGGTTCCATTCAACATTTTATTTATCTGGAATGCATTATCTTCAGTTTGGCTTGCTCATGGAAATATAGTACCTGCATTGATAAGTTAATGTGTATGCCTGTCAAGACCTTTGGGTAAATCTTTTCACTATTTTAAATTCTATTCCAAGTAAGTTGCATCCTTGTTGTGTTAAATATGAAATAGGTCTGTTCAGATGAAGCAATCTCATAGAGATTGCTTGGAATTGTGCTTCTTTGTTGCCGAATTTCCTCAATCAGAAGATTCAGAACCTTATCCTCATTATTGTCGAAACTGACCTATTGCTAGTACCTAGTACCACCATTTAAGGCCTTCTCATTGGTCTCTGTGCCCCATAGACCTTCATTTCCAAATTGTATTTTCTTTCTTTATTATCTTGATTCTCTATAGCACATGAACATGCATGCCAGCATTTCGGGCATTCCTTTTCTCTCTAATTTTGCTTGTTGCTTAATCATGTAACTAATTTGATATGTGGCTCCTTTTACCAACTAGGAATTTGATTACTTGTGGTTAGTTGCTGCCATCTAATATGCGATACTGTAGAAATAAAGTGATCATATGGTCCTTGTTGTTGTAATTACTATTTCTTGATTATTGGACATCTGATACAAGAATGTCGCAAAGAAACTTTTTGCTACATTACATTACGATCATAATGAAAGTGAGACTTAAGTCACAAAAGCATCTGTTTTTTTTGTAATTGGTCCTCACTCATCTCTTTGTTGTGTCCTACTCCTAATATTGATTTGCTTTGGATTAGGTAAAAGCGATGGAGTTAATTGATCAGCTGGAAGTCACAAGAAGGGGGCCATACAGTGGCGGCTTTGGAGGGGTTTCATTTACTGGCAACATGGATATCGCGCTTGCCCTCCGTACCATAGTCTTTCCAACCGGAAGCCGATTCAACACCATGTATTCATACAAGGACATGGGCAGGCGCCAAGAATGGGTTGCGCACCTTCAAGCTGGAGCCGGCATTGTGGCGGACAGCAACCCCGATGATGAGCAGCGAGAATGTGAGAACAAAGCTGCAGCGCTTGCTCGTGCCATTGATCTTGCCGAGTCTACATTCGTTTCAAAGTCATAGGCTTCACAGAGAAAGGCTCATCACTCGGAATGGCACCGGCTATGCTTGTAATCTCATCCATCCAAAAGAATGGCTTAGTATCACAGTTCTTTTTTCCTTGTCAGAAGATAGAATCTCAATAAACCATCGATCGGTTGCTGTTAATGCTTTATTTATTGCAAACCATTTGAAAGGCTGCTGAAGAAACCATACTATTGGACAAATTCTATTTGCAGATAGATGGTGAACAATGGTAGCTGCAACTTGTATGACTCTTGGATTGTTGATCTGTTTGGGTAATTAAAGCCATGTTGCAGATGTTTTTGGCCTTATCAGTGTTGCAAATCTCATCTCAATTCCCCTGCAATGACTGAAAAAGCATCAGGCAAATTAGCAAATCTGCAGATCATGTTGTCTTGCTATATGGAGTTCTTTTGATGCTTCCTCCTGTAAAGTTTGAAGTGGTGTTCGTGATCTCGTCCTACCTCCTGCTCTGTTAAAGAAGTCTTTCGCTTTCGACGTGCACCCATCCGGCTACCTGCCCTGTGATTGCTGGCACCGGGTTGTCCCACAGGTGGGTCCGGGGCTTTAACGACTATACGTAGACTTACCACATCGCACCCTCGCCCCTCTTCTTCGTATCCCCCTCCCCGACTTCTCTCCGGATTCGGTGTAACGTTTCATCGTTACGTCTCCAATATCTCTCCGTCCGTTTGGGCGGCTTCTGCTCTTCCATTCCCCAGATCCCGATTCCTTCGGGGTTTCAATTTGTGTTGAATTCATCGAGTCCCGTGGATCTACTGCTCCTTTTGAACTCTCCAATTGATTCTGGATCTTCTATCTTTTTCTTCTGGGTTTGGCCGCTCCTCTCGATTGCTTGGCGAGGATTCTTGATCTGTGAGTAATGCCGGACCGCTCGGACTCCGACTCCTCCCCCAAGTCGTTTAGCGGGGACTCGAGCTCCGGCAGCGAGGAGGTGAAGCCCATCCGCCGTGCCGGGGGCTCGCGACGCTTCGCCGATCCCGGGTCTCCCAGCAACACCCAGCAGTCCTCCGACGAGGGCGGCAGCAGCGACGGCGTGCTCGTGGATCTCCCCGGGAACCGGGATCAGGTACTCGATTCGGATGGTCATTTGTGTCTTTTGGAGGCTGAAAGTTGGGATCTTTTCTTGATTGGGGTGGTTTTGGATCGCGTGATTGCGTTCTCAAGGGTTTGCGGCGCAGGATTCCAGGGGGTCGCCAGGGGAACCCGACAGTGGCATCCTGGTAAATATCGACGGGTCGATGCAGGAGTCCACGGACGACTCGGGGAGGAAGGATACTTTTGAGGATGCGCCGGATCAACTAAGCGTGGCGGTCGCGCGGAGCCTCCGGCTGGAGGAGTCGATGGCGGTGATTGACATCGGGGAGAGCTCTGCTGGTAGATTGGGCACCAACGAACTTACCAGGTTTCAGGCTCGGCTAGAGGACGTTGTTGCTGAATGCCAGAAGTACAAGGTTATGTTCTTCTTTCGATCTTAGTTTCTTTCGATGAATTTCTATGAAGTGGAAACTGAAAGTTGAATTCTTGATTCAGGATGAAAGAGAGGTTTTTGGAAAGGAAGTTGTCAGCCTTTGGCGAAGACTTCAGGACATCTTTGATCGTCATTCTTTACTTGCTGCTGCCAAAAATGATGAGTCAGTTAGTCTCCCTCAGCTTAAAACAAGTGGGGGTGAGGATAGGGCATTGTCATCACCCACACCGTTGCACTTGATGTTGAATGAATGTTCCCAATTCTTAGTTGATTTGGAATCCACTTTAGATGAGAGGATAAATTCTGATGGTATAATGAGGGAGCTTCGTGCTGTTCTAAATGAAAAAGACCAAGAAATCGAGGATCTCAATGTCAAGGCCTCAGAATCTTCTGTTTCTCATGATGTCATTTTTTCCTACTTGGGCTCACTTCGCAAAACATGGTCAAAGTCTATGGAGGACTCAACTAACCTTCTTACCAGAAGGTTACTCTCTTCCCTTGAATCAGTGGTTGGGGAAGCACACATGTCCATTAAAGATTCTCCTACTGATGACATCTCTCTTGTTGAGCAGAAAACATTAATGTTGATAGAAAAACATTCCCAGTTCTTATCAGAGATCCATCTACTTCAGCAGTGCTTAGCAGAGGTTGGACCTGCATTCACAGCCTCAGAAGAAAATGAATTGGGTAATATTTTCAGTTTTGCTCGTGAGAAGTTGTTTGAAAGCAAGACAAAGGAGGGCTATCTTCACGAGGAAATGAATAGATTGGAGGAAGAAAATAGGAGACTCGTTGAACAGCTTGAGAGAATGAAAGAGAGTCTAGAAGCAGCAGAAGTGGAGAAAAACAAGACAAAGGCAGAGCTTGAACAGTCAGAGAACAAGTTGGTGGCTACCAGAGAAAAGCTAAGTATTGCAGTGACAAAGGGAAAATCATTGGTTCAACATCGTGATTCATTGAAACAGTCCTTGGCAGAAAAGACAGGTGAGCTGGAGAAATGCATGCAGGAGTTGCAACAGAAGTCTGAGGCTCTACAAGCTACTGAAGTCAGCCTTGAGGAGCTGAAACAGTTACTGTATGAGAGGACAAGTGAGCTTGAGAAGTGCTTGGAGGAGTTGCAACATAAAACTGATGAATTTGAGACCGCTAAGGTGATCATTGAGGATTTGAATGCAACCAATAACTTAGTTAGCGCTCTTCAAGAGTCACTTTCGCAAAGGGATAAGTTTCTTCAAGAAATTGAAGAAATTATGTTGGCGACAAATTCCCCGCAAGAAGTGCTTTCCATGGAGACAATTGATAGGGTAAGGTGGTTTGTTAACCAAAAGAATGCTGCAGATATCATAATTCTGGAAAATAAGAAAATCAGAGATGCCATATCTTCCATTGAATTACCAGAAGATGTTTCACCCAGGGAATTAGATTATCAAATTAATTGGCTTTTGACTGCATTCACGCATGCTAAAGATGATAACAGTAAGCTGCGGGATCAAATTAGTGGCTTCCAGCTTGCTATGGTGTCACACGAAACAGAAATGTCAGAGGCACATAAGGAAATTGCTTGCCTGGAATCATATCTTCTGGAAGAAAAGTCAGCAAAAGAAATTCTTCATAATGAACATGAAGATTTGAAATGCAAATATGAGGAGATGGTTCAAAAACTGTCTACACTTTCTTCTGATAAAGATCAGTTGATGAAAGTATTGTTGGAATTATCTGAAAGCACATTGGATGACCATATTTCTGTGGATACAAGTTCTATAGTGGAGAAATGCATGATTATGGTCAGTGAAAAGATGAAGTCATCTCTTGCTGAAATTGAACGGTATGAAAGGATGTTGAGCACACTATATTTAACAGCTCAGGAATTGAAATTGTGTGAGGGGATTCTTGAGGATGAGATGATTGACAGATCTGCCATGGTGAAACTATCAGATGAGCTGACAAAATTGTCAAATGAAGCATTTGTTTTAAAAAATGAGAAGGACTCCATACAGAAACAGCTAGATCTAGTTGAGGAGAAAAATTCTCTGCTTAGAGAGAAGCTATCCATGGCTGTGAAGAAAGGAAAGGGTTTAATGCAAGAACGTGACCACTTAAAACTCTCTGTACAAGAGAAAGAAATTGAAATTGAAAACCGAACACATGAGCTGCAGCTAAAAGATTCTACTATCAACGAGTACCAAGAGAAGATAAAAAATTTGTCAGCTAAAGTTGAGCACATTGAGAAGCTAGAGGCAGATATAGTCTTATTGAAGGATGAAAGAGAGCAAAGCCAACAAATTTTGCATGAGAGAGGCACCATATTAAATAATTTAGTTAGTTCTATAGGAAAAATTGTTGTTCCTAGTGTTGAGGTCCTTGAAGGGCCCTTAGAAAAGGTTAATTGGATTGCTGAGTACATTCAAAAAACAGAAGTGGCAAAAAGTAATGCATTAGAAGAGCTTCATAAAGCAAAAGATGAAGCTAGCTTACAGGCTAGCAGGTTATCAGATGCCTTTGCAACTATTAAATCATTAGAGGATGAATTGTCCAAGGCAGAAAAACATATTTCTTTTACTGTTGAAGAAAAGAATGTCATCCAACTTGGCAAGATTTCTATTGAGCATGAGTTTGAGAAGCTCAAGGAGGAGAGTTCTTCACATGCTAGAAAGTTATCAGAGGCCTATGCCACTATAAAGTCACTTGAAGATGCATTACAAGAAGCAGAAAAGGATATTGTTCGACTAAATACTGACATGAATGAATTGGAGGCCAAAAGCGAACAGGAGATCATTGACTTGAATGCCAAATTAATTCAATGCCGGGAGGAGTTGGCAGGAACTCGTGAAATTATAGAGAACCATTCAGCTGAGCTAAATAATCAACTTGGATATTTAGAAATGTTCATAAAGGATGAGAGTCTATTTTCCAGAATGGCTGAAAAATTCAGCAAAAGTATTGAGGGATTGAGAACAATGAACAATCTTATTCAGAATATGCACAGCCACTTTTCTTCAGTGGGTCTACGTGTGCATCCTAGCATGCAGGTATTTGGGATCTATTTTTTCACTTATATAAGAGCTCTTATATGTATTGGTTTATTGCTTATATAATTCTTGCTTTTTTGTTTTTGGTCACTGCTACTCAAATGCCTTTTTACCCATGTTGTAGTAGTGATGAAAACAAACATGACGAAAATAGGGAAGAAATCAAGTCGATGTGCAAGTGGAAGGAAGTAAGAGGACAGGTTGCAGCATCTTAGTAGTTCATTGTAAGGTTGCTTATTGGTGATATAGGTGGCCAGAGTTGAGCTGGTATGGGCTATGTACATTGATACCTCTCTAGACCCCAAATTGATGAGAGTCCTGTGCACTAGCAGCCCTTTTAAAGAGTGATTGATACTAATTTTGCCACTAGCATTTACTTGATTTGGCTCTACAGCTGATAGATGGAAGGTAATTTCATGGAGAGTTGAAAGATGAAATTAAGGCTATGATGGAACATACTCATATCAAGTTATGATCATGTCAAATATTAGTGAAACATGCACGATGGTTGCCTAATTTAAAATGAGCAAACAATATCACCAGTATATGGACTGTATCAACATGGTAAGCAATACTTTTAATTTTTTTTCTTTCCAACTAATACCTATTGGTCCGATAGGATTCTTTGTAACAGTCAGAAATTAAAACCTTTGCTTCAACACCAAAGTGACAGTTTTACTATGTTCTAGTTTATATGAGTTTTCATAGTAAGTGAAACAAAGAAATACTATAACATTTAAGCTTTTATATGTCAGAGATGAGAACATATTGCAACCATTCATTTGCTTCTTTAGAGTTTCAGGCTTTGAATAAATTGATGAGTTCAAATGCTACCTTTCATTTTGTTTTGCCTCTTGATTTATCTTCCATTTATAATATAAAAATTTTGATTGTTGTGTTATTTGTTTTTAAGAGGATTATGTTGAAACTTTGATATAATTGTTCTATTGATATGTACTTCACCAGCATGACCCTGCATTTAGAGAGCTTCCTTCTCTACCAAAATTTGAGGACTTCATGGACAACAGGGCCATACAATTGGAGGCAAGTGCTGCTGACAATGAAGATATTTCATCCTTGGCCAAGATTGTAGGAAGTCTGCATGCTCGAGCTGAGCTTTGTGGTGACAATTTTGAAGTTTTCTGCAAGATTCTAGACGAGCACATAGCAGGAATATTGCCAGCCATGCAAGCTACTAGAGACGAGTTTGTTCATGTTCTTGAGCATAGCGAGTCCTTAAAGCTGGATGTACATAAATTAGAAGCTCATAATAAGGTTCAAGAAGCAAAACTTGTTTCTTTACAGAAAGGATTGATGACACTTTTTCCTGCATGCATTGATGCTATGCGAGAACTCAATCAATTTAGTGATTCAAGTGGCACATTGTCTTCCTTAGATAAGGAAGCTTTTTCAGGAGGATTAGAAGAGAAGGATACTGAATGTTATGCTAAGGCAGCAGATAGTTTATTACTTGCAGCAAAGAGAATCAAGAATCAGTATCAACAGTCATCAAATTCAGAGAAAGTCTGGTTAACAGCCACAGATGATATGAAAAGCAAACTGGAAGAAGCTGAATCGATTGCTAAAACTGCCATTCAAGAGCAGATGATCGACCAAGAAAGAATTTCTACATTGGAGAGAGATCTTGAAGCATTGAGAGAGTTATGCCATGATATGAAAATTAAGGTGGAGAATTATCAGGCCAAGGAGGATATGTTGAAGGACAAAGAACAAGAACTTCTGACAATGCAAAATGCTTTAGACAGAGGTAATTCATAACATCCAGCTATTCTTCTAGATATTTGTGTTATCTTCTTCAATTCTCATTCTTTTTGTCTTTTTGTCATTCAGAAATCGGTGGCCTGGAATTGTTCAAAAGCCAAATGAACGCGCTGATGGATAAAGTTAATAAGCTAGAAGTTCATTTCATTGAGACAGAAACACACAATCCTGAAGTTCAGTACTCAGGTCCCGTTGAGAAACTCTTTTTTATAGTTGATAAAGTCATTGATATGCAGAAAAAGATGGATATCTTGACTTACGATAAGGAAGACATGCAGTTGATGATTGCGTCCCATGTGCGTGAGATTGAATATCTGAAAAGGTCAGCTGAAACAATCGATATCAAGTATCAGGAATTGGAATCACAGAAGAATGAATTATTAGAAATCACTGGTGATTTGGAGAAAATTGTAAAAAGATTAGGGGGATATGATCCACTCCAAGATCAAAAACCTTTGAGTGCAAAACTGCTCCTAGCAGTGCTGGAGAGACTGATAACAGCCTCAAGATTAGAATCTGAAAACTTAAAATCTAAAGCACAAGAATTGGGAGCTAAATTACAAGCAAAAGATAATCTTATCAAAGAATTGTCAGAGAAGGTAAAAATTCTTGAGGATTCAATTCATACTCGGCAGGATGTCACAAAAGAAAGGACTGTTTTTGAAGAAACTCCCACAACATTGGAACCGGAGATATCTGAAATTGAAGATGTGAGATATTCCTGAAACTTTTACTTTTTCCTTAATTTTTTAACTTTCTAAGTGCAATATATGAGTCAGTGAAATGCTAGATTAATGAACAGTTGAGGTTGCTGATATTTTATCGGTCCTGGTACCGTATGTTACTGTACTGGGTTAGTCAATTTGGCTATTTCTTTTAAATTCAGATGCAAAGAACATCTGGTAAGGTGATCCAGAAAAGGGGAAGAGGTATTAAGGTCTAAAATAAAATCACTTAGTAATATGTTGAACATAACTAGGCTGCATCTGGTCATAATGAATTTGGAGTGCCTTGAATTAGATATAACTCCAAAGAACTTATTAGTGCAATACCAGGTAAATTAAGAAACTTTGTACAATATCTATAGAGTTAAAGAAACATGGACATCCTAGATCACATAAATTTCCATTAACCACTATTCATTATCTTATTGATTTCTGAACAATTGCAAGTTAGTCTTTGGCTTTTTATCCGCAAGAGTACTAACGCCCAACGATTATTGTATGATAAAACATTAACAAGTCAGTTGGTTTTAAATTGTTCAAGATCCTGCTAAGTGCACACACATAACCTCGCATAATTTCTTCTCCATTTTCTCATTTGATTGCACAAGGTTAGAAGAATTGATGTTCGAATTTGATTGGTCATAATTGTTTTATCAACTCAGTCAAACTGTGCAAGTAATAGGTGGATTGGGTTTCTGCCAAAGAGTCTTCAGACCCAAGCTTATGGATCGGGTTTGGACTTCCGTGGTCCACCCAGTCATGTGTATATGGCCCAGGAACCAGCCCAGATTGGTGCTTCTAGCAAGCCCACTCATCAAATCAGCTGAATTGGGTCATTTCCACCTGGAATTGTCTGGTTTTGGTCGACATTGTGGACTTAATCGTGCAGGTGTTATTTTCAACCAATTTGAGAATCGCTTCCAGAATTGTAGAAGAGAAACCAATTTGAGAATCGTGTTCTTTATATAAATTTATGTACAGAATAAAATACATACAATTGTAGAAGAAAGTCCCTATCATATTTTTCCTTGTTCATTTCCTGTCAGGCCATGGTCCTACCTAAAACAGGCTTTACAATTAAGTTTTTCAACATCTGGCTCTAGTTTAACCTTTTTATAAGTAAAGAAAAGCATGCATATTTAAGAATGAAATAGAAGTTGTTTACCCTTCAAGGATATGTAGTATGTAGTTCAAGTTATGAGAAGTCATGATGCTTTACTCCGCATGAATATTTTGCAGGGACTCTTGGCAAAGAACATATCACCTGTTGCAACTGCTGCTCAATTGAGAACAATGCGGAAGGGGTCAAATGACCATCTCATCCTCAACATTGATTCAGGGCCTGTTCATTCAATTGCTGCCCGGGAGATTGATGCCAAAGGTTTGACATCAAGCTTCTAAAATAGTTCATCAGCACTCGTGCATTTGCATTACACTGAAAACTCTGTATCCATTCTGTCTTGAACAGGCCATGTTTTCAAATCTCTGAATACTACTGGTCTAATCCCAAAACAAGGGAAGTTGATTGCAGATCGAATTGATGGTGTTTGGTGAGTTATTAATCATCATCTTACCCTTTGATGTTATCATGCTATCTTGTTTTTTTCCTAATATCTCCCTTGAGTGCCAACTTCTATGATGTATTTATCTTAGTGTCAAACACATTCTTTCTCTAGGTTCTTGCAAATATCTGATACAGGTAATGCAGGCAGTTAGTTCACTCTCTGACATCAGTTTACTGTCCTTTTCATGAACACTAACATACCAAATTAGACAAAGCATAAATATCAGTAGCTTCATTAAGACCCTAAACTGCCAAATTGTTTTGCGAAACTCATTTTTCAGCAGAAATTTAGTTTGCAAGGTGGTGCTTGTTGGGTCATTGCATTTTCCTGGATCCAGTCAGAGCAAGGGTTCTTTAGAAAATCAAAACAGACATAAACGTTCCTTGTTGACACAAATAAACTCTTTTCTTGTGTTTCAGCATTTTTCTTATCATGCTTCTCATATGTATTGTTTCTTTCAAATGCCGAGTTTAACACCATGCATATCTCTGCCTCCGAGGCGCATAGTTTTCAACTAATAGATGCCAGTTTGATTTGATCACAGGTTAATATTATTCGATTTCGTGCTTATTGCTTTTGCAGGGTTTCTGGTGGTCAGTTACTGATGCGTCGTCCCGGAGCAAGGCTAAGTATCATGGCTTACATGTTCTTCTTGCATCTATGGTTGCTAGGCACCATATTGTAACAATGTCAGCACAGCTACAAATTACAAATTGTAACATAGAAGTAAAAAAAATAAGCTCTTATTATCATTAATTTTTTTTATATTTAGTTAATGTCCCATTCGTTTTTCCCCTCAACATTAGTTGAACATGTATTCAGATCATTTATTAGCTACCTTACAAATGTAAGGTGATAAGATATATCTTGCCCATGCATAATATATTACATGCTACATAGAAATTTTTTTTGACAGGTTATGTATGTTCACGCGTTAGCCATGAACTTTAATGTTTCTTGTTTAATGCTTTGTTGTATCCAACAAATCTTGTGCCTAAATCTTGGGATTTAGATCATGTTTGTAATAAAAGAATATAGAAGGTATCATCACACACAATTGTTGTTTGGAAGAAAAGAGAATACGTCTACTCTATTCACTTCTTGTAATAAACTGACATACAAATCATTTGCCAGAAATAAGAAAAAAATGTCTCTATACTGTGTTAGTGGATTTTTGACATCATACATGATGTAATGTAGTCAGTCATCAATAATCACAATAATTGTTTTCTTTATCTACCTTTTATAGAATAATATCCTTAGTTAAATCAAAAGCATTTAAATTTTATTAACAAACATTAATCCAAACGCACCTAATTATTTTTTATGAGTGAATCATCCATCATATAGCCTTGAAATAATAATAATAATAATAATAATAATAATAATAATAATAATAATAATAATAATAATAATAATAATAATAATAAATCTAACACAATTTTGTCATTAACAAAAACAATAAAAAGATTTTTATTTTTTTATAAAAGAGCATTTTTTTGGACTTCCATATGCAGAAAGAAATAGGTCAATATTCTTACGCAATAAAGACGTGACGAGGCAAAGGAATTGATTCGGTCAAACGATGTTTCGTTAATATCGATTCTTGCCCGCGCCCAAACCCCGCTCTCTTAGTTATGCACGCCACCGCGATTTCTTCCTCCTCTTCCGCCACCATCTGCCGCAGCTTTCCTCGTGGGTTCCAGCCTCGGCACCCACCTCGCCATGGGTGTGTAAGCATCTTCTTGTCGTTTCCTCCTCCTGCCCTTTTCTCGTGGCCGGACAAAGCCCTCGAGGTTCGGTCGCGAAATAGCTGCTGTCGAGCACGATCGACCTACCCATCTGTTGCTTGCAGAATCATGCTTCTGGGGTATTCGTTTTCGTTTCTTGTGACGAGATCGGTGATTTATTGTTCGATTTAGGTTATTTCGGATGAGTTTGGGACTCTCTTTCTTGGGTTTTCGTTCGCCTTTTTCCAAGATTGTACATACGGCCGCCCGAACTCGTCGAACGCCAACGCCATCTCCTCCGCCTCGTTTTTGTCCCTGCTCCACTTGACAGCACTAGTGGCAGTCGTGGATTCCAGAGGCAACCACCAACTTCGCTTTAGTATATATAACGTTGGGAGAGTATGGTTTGGACACAGAGAGACACGTGGCCCAATAAAGGCCCAGAGAGACACGTAGGTTTTCGCTCCGGTAAAAGTTACTGGCTCAAATGGAACAAAATGAGAAGCGGAATTAATCCCTCATCAAAAACACTAACGAAAGCGATTTGCTTTTAAGATTTAGTTTATGCTCTTATAAGATATCTAATATTATTTTTTATTCTTATAAATCATATACACATACACATAAAATCAACGGACGAACGCATGGTTGAAGTCACTCATCAACCATTGTTCAATTACAACAACAATACAACAAGCGAGTCGAACACAAGAAATAAATTTACCATTACAATCTCTATCGTGTCAAACATATGCACATACACAAACCAGGTAAGCATTCATACTGAATTGCACAAAGAAATTATACAGGAAAATTATCAAATGAATCATGTGGATCAAATATCCAACTTATTCTGTATAGATGACAGCAAGTGCTCACAAAAAAGAATAATCACTAGAGGACAGAAGCTTACAAAGTTCTATTTTCTTCAGCATAATTCTTTTGAAAGCTTCAGTACCTGAAATATAATCTGAGGGCAAGAGTAATGAATCGTGTATTAATATATAAAAAAATATCATGCTTCTTCGTTTCATTTCAGCACGGAAATGTCCCTGTTAATTTGATATGATCAAGAGTTCGCCGGAGGCCATACTGCAGAACTGCACGGTTACCAGCTCTGAAACCATCTCCATATGCTGGTGATGTGTCTGATTCGATCTGGTGCTTAAAAAAGTCGCCCAGTTTTATCTCGAACTGAAACCTGGAACCCTTCTTCGATGTTGTAGATGCCGAAGAGGATGAGGTGGATGCAACATTATTGCCAGACCCTGAGATGATCTGAGAGTCCAGCCACATGTGCGCCAGAACCTGACAGATGCCTTCTTCAACTTCTTGGCTAAGAGAACGATATCCTGTAAGACAATCAGAAGATTATTTAGTAAAATTAATAGAGAGCAAAACTGAACCAATGCACATGCTGTGAACTACAATGTGAAATGACAAGGGCTATTTTGTACTTGAGATTTCAATGCCTTAGATGAATTATGAAATTTTTATTCATAAATTAATATTTGTTTGTGGTTGGTGGTGAAAAAATGATTGTCTTCTGCAGTATGGAGATGCTGATTATTTTTCAAGAATTTCGACTGATTGGACAACCTAATACGATTCGATCCCACTGTTGCTTAACTCAAGAGAAACATATCAGACAACAGAACATACTAAATGGGTGGCAGCAAAACTGAAAAAAAAAAATTGCTTCGGCAACTTTACACCAAGATTGATTGGTTCCATGCTACAAGCCACTGGGGAAAAAGAGAAGATATCCAACTGTTCAATACTGGGACATGGTCACTTGAATAAATCATGATTTTAAAGCAAGTCATGAGTTTGAAAATGCTCGACTTTAAAACACAATAACTCATAGCCAGGGGAATTAGCATTTCAGAAGTCCTCATTTTTGTCCAAGAGAATTCATCACCCTTTAAACACCCCACCCAGATCAACCTAGGACAAGCAGCCTGGTCGAGCATATCCCCAAGAAATGTCCTGACAACCACTCAAAAGTAGATTATGAGATGGCCATTATCTATCGGACTAATAATCATGACCACGAGAGGAACCAGCAAAATATATATCGGAAAATTTAACTAAAAGCCTCTTTTAATCCAACCAACCAATTCTGTGGGGTTTGAGATGTTGAAAGTTGAAACAATAAAGTTCTCACACTAATACATGAAATCAGATGCTAGCTAGTAATCTCAAATGGGAAAATACTCATACAACAGAAGACCAAAAAGATCAATAGACAATGAGAACAAGAAAGGCAATAAGAAAAACATTTCAAACTAGAGAAGTACCTTGGAGCCGAAGCCATGCATGCATCATCTCATGAGCTAAAATACACCCAGTGAGCAGTCTGCATAGATGAGAATTCAAGAATGTATTTTTAGAAGTGATTGCAAAATATATCACTGCTAGATCTCGAAAATTGATAAAAATCTTAGCATTAATGCCAAGATTTTAGCTAGAAGTAACTCAAACATTTGGCAATATAAAAAGTTCGAGCTATATTCAAAAAGGTAGACACCAACTTTAGTAGGGACTAAAATCATTTCTGATGCCAAGAATAATTCAAGTAAGTAACTAAACAATACCTTGGAAGACCATACAAAATAAGAATTGCAGTTACTTCACATCTGCGAGTAAGTGTACATGGCTCTGTTATCATGTTCATTATTTTGTTTCCAGCTCCAATTCTTGGCCTCCTTAAAATCTGGATTTGGCAACCCAAAGTTTTTTAGACCAATAGATCTAAAATGTAAATAAGAAACACAATCTCAACAAACATGACATCCAAAAATAGATGACGAAGATTTTCACCCTGCTGACTGTCTGCTCCTCAGATAGACAAAGGCCTCTTGTTTCTGGGAGGTGATGATGCCCCTACACCCATGGAAAGATAAATTACCAATTCACTAGTAAAAATGAAGCATTAATGATGAAACTTTTGATGCAATTGTCTCACATTTTTCTCTCCTTCCATGGCCTCATTTAGAGCTTGCCTCTCAACGAAGAGCAAGGGAACCTGCTGTCCGATTTTCATATTTAAACTTTCATAAAATTCCTGTATATCAAGGTACAGAGGTTGGCAGTCATTTGTATCCATTACTGCAGAGTCTAGACACTCCAGGCAGAGCATCCTCCCATCATCCAGAGTGACATATTTTGTGTCTCTGGGCTGGAAAGCACAAAAACAAGAAAGAAAGAGCACCACACAGTAAAAAGGTGATGCATGTAATTTATAGAGAAGTAAACCGATTGTTTAAACTTTAAATCACATGGAGAGCCATCTGGATGCATTATCAATTCTACAAAACCTAGAAGATGATATTGAAGTTCTAAAACCAACCTCCATTCGTTCACAACTGCAGCACCTGGGTGTACCATCCATTTCATGTGAAGGACAGTACTTCTGCAACCAGAAAGGAAGTGCCCTGTACTCGATAAAGCCATTCATATTTGTGGGAATCTGAAAAGGAGTTAAGATTTATAGATTAAACATATGCCACAAGTTCAGAAAAGGAGTGATTAATAAGAACATCCACAAGCTGGATCAAAATTGCAAGACACCCTACCCTGGCATTCCTTGATGCAATTTTAAATTCAGACTAAAGAAATTCAGCTACAAATTCAAGTGCGTTCCAGGTCATGAAATCATGAGCTTCTAAAGTTATTAAATCTATAATTTTAATAATAAAAGATTAGATATTTTCAACATCAATGAGAAAGCATGTTGTATTGCTGTTGTTTCATTGAACAAAGTAATCTTGGTAAGCAATATCCATTAGTAACTTAGATACAATAACTCAGAACATTTGACACCTGCATAATCAAATGCTGCCAAAATCCTGTCAGACAAAGAAAAATTATCCTTTGTTGCAGTAAGGTCAAAATACATTACAGCATTACAAATGCTTTCGAATTTGTAATGACCACCACAAGGTCCTCTTGACGTTTTCTAAATTTATAGTAAGCACTTAAAAGCAATATATTGTGATCTGATGTTCATCAACAGTGCACCAGTGTATCAATAATATCTCAGACAACCTGACAGCCTTTCAGAATGAACAAAAACTGCTTCAATTCTATGATCTTTCAAGTACATAATTAGCAAGATAAGCACTCACAAATTGCTTGCAGACATCACATTTTGGGTGATAAAGCTCCTTGTAACAAGATTTATGGTAGGGGTACTTTCCAGACATGGAGAACTGTTCCAAAAAGATGTCAAGTATTAGACTTGATCTTAATTTCTGACAAAGATAATTCATTTTCTCCTTACCTCATAATCAGATATTGGTTGACTACAGGCATGGCAGCGAAAACATTCTGGATGCCAATAAGCATCCATGCAACTAAGAAAGCGTCCATGACCAATCTCAGTATTACATCCAGCACATATCCTATAGCAAAAACCAGAAAAGTTCTGAATGATAAAAAGGAGACCATTACTACATTGAACATAGATGATAAAGTTTCTTGCATTGGAGTTATAATGCATGGTACAATATGAATAAAATACATTGCAGCAGATTTACTGTATAAAATCTTTTTTATCATGGAATTCAGATATTATTCAATAAGAGAGTATCATCAAGCCTGTCCATATATGTAGTGACCATGAAACAAGAGGAATTTTTCCCTTTTCAAATTAAGATTTACTAACTGCTTGATCAGTTGATAAGAGTCATGGACACCTGTCATAACAAAACTATTATTTATGATAATATCTAGCAATGTTAACTGGCTAACTCAACAGGACCGTCGATATTAATAGCTCCAATTTAAAGTATGAATCACCATCCTTATAGTCAAAAAGGCTAAGAATGATTGCAGCATTTTGTCATTGCAAGTTGCTTTAATTCTAAGGGTAAAGGAAAAAATAAATTATGTGACACATTTTCTGAACAATTGATGCAGTGCTTTATCAGCAAAGAAAAAGCAGACAGAAGAACCTCAAACATGGGTCCCATTGTGTTTTGAGTTTTTGGCATATGAAGATTGGAATGAAATCTTAGTTTTTGACATATGAAAATTGAAATAAAATCTTAAAATTCATAGAAAATGTACATTTTCTTATAAAAGGATCATAAGATTGTAAACAGCATATATGTTCAAGTATAGAAAACATGTAGGCTTTTAAAGTATCATGCAGATGCTGCCAATTTATTTAAAAAGTATCAATACTTTGTAGTGTCACTAACAAGCAATACAAGTTATATGGCAGAAAATGCGGAAAGTTCGATGAATATAGAATTATGTGTCAAGTTCTGCAATGGAACCAGTTTAATAAACTATACATGCAATAATAAGGATTCTCTTGAATTTTCCCCATAATTTCATGAGATCAAAAAGTTTTAGACGAGGTAATTGAGATATCAGATGCCGTGGGAATTCTGTAAATGGTGGAAATCATTACATGTTCATGTAATTACAGCTGGTGAGTGATAAAAAAAGTAAAGTGTTATCTTCAACGATTTTGCTTTTAACAAGTGCAAACTATTCCAGGTGTATGACAGAATATAGATCAAGATATGCAATACCGTACCATACCGGTATTTCGAGGTTGGCTCGGTACGGTACGGTACCGGTATATCAAGCGGTACACCCTGATGTACCGAACAATTTAATATATTTTCTTCATATTGTAACACTATAGCACTACTGCAGTATAGTACAGTAGCACTGTGGCACTGCTACAGTGTAATACTGTAGCACTGTAGCGGTATCGGACGGTCCGCGTACCGGTATACCATCGGACCGGTATGTACCGCTCATACCGGGCGGTACCATTCGGTATTGCATACCCATTACTGATAACTTCTTAAGCAACAGCAGCATAGCACACAAGGTTTCCACCAATTGCAAGGATTGATAAAGGTCAATGAATTAATATTTTCCCTAATAGCAAAGAGGCTGCTTATACAAATAAATCATAGTCACTACTCTTTAAACAAGAGCAATAATATTAATAAATACAAAAGAATTTTGGTATCATCACTAACAAGGTTCGCAATACCGTACCGTACCGGAGTTTCGACCTGGGCTCGGTACCGGTACGGTACGATATACCGCTCGGTACACCCAGGTGTACCGAGCGGTATATTCAGGCGTGCCGAGCACTATAGCAGTACTACAGTACTACTACAGTACTGCTACAGTATTGGACCGGTAACAGGCGGTCCGCGTACCGGAAGCCTGTCGGACCGGTACGTACCGCCCATACCGGGCGGTACGGACCGGTACTGCAAACCATGATCACTAACTCCTAAAGATAAAAGATGATGAATGATTAGACCTTAGCATTTAATAATATAGATAAACACTAATGTGAAGTGAAAATCACCTGAACCCTGACGAGAAGAGTAACGGTGCTTGTTGAAAAGCATGACCATTTCCTCGAGGAGGGGAAGCTGCATTAAGACTTTCTTGCAAAGCTCTTGCAAGTTGTTCATCTTCCTCCAAGGTAGATGCATTTTCTAATATAGAGCAACAATTCGTCAAATGCCAAACATAGTTAGAAATATGATTCTCACTAAGGCTTCAATATTGGTAAAACTAAATTTTTTTTCAAGACGAAATTTGAAAAATCAAACAACCAAAGATGCATCTGTTCTAAACTTTAAGCACTACGTAAATATATAAAGAGATCATAGAAGTAAGAATGTTCGATGTTCTAACTCTGCCAAAAGCATTCCTATCAGCCAAAGCAGGTTGAAGATACATAGCCTGAAAAAATAGTCTAAACTATATGGCATTTCGACTGAAAAAGATGATATTATTTCAGTTAGTTGAGCAACATGAACTCGTCAATACAGACAAGATACCGAGAGGGTCCAATATGACATGATATATATAATGAAGGCAGTACAATCTGGCACATGTAAAACATCAATAATATATTTGGATCTATGATATAATCCATGACAAGTCTTGACATCCAATTAAATAGTCTCAATATATGTCCATAAATGAAAAGTAATGGGAATAACTAATAAGTAATTAATGACTATTGCAACTTTACTCATCAAGAAAGGAGTTAATTTAATAACAGTGCCCCAAAAAATAAAGAGAAATTAATAGAAATTATAAGGTCATAAGATGGACTAGCCATTTAACTTTTTCATATAGACAACATAATGGTAAAGAATAATACAAAAACATAGAAATTATTTACAACAATATTAAGAGTGTTGAGAATACCAGGGCCATATAATACAAAAACTTTGCCTATAGTTTGTCTATAATAATTAAAGAATGTCTTTAACTATGTCACAAAGAAATAATCACTTTGATGCAGATTAGAGTTTCTATGGTTATTAGAAAGCGATGTGGTCTTGCCAGTCACAATTATTTGAACATAAAAGAAAACAAGAATAAATGGCTTGATGCGGATTAAAGCTTTCCATGGCTATCAAAAACTGATCATGCTTGTTAGGATCATTTTAACTGCTGTCAGTCTTTTTTCCCCTTTTTCCATTCTGAAAATGCCTTTCAATGAAAAAACAGTTTTCTAATGCATTTTTTGTTGAGAGACAGAGAGAAGCAGAAAATGATATAAACATTACCAAAATTATGGAATCCTGAATAAATATGCAAGAAAGAAAGGTGTTGATGAATGATTTTGTAGCAAAACAAGTTATTATCTGGACATGAAAATAGCATAGATGTCATGACCTGAGCCTGATGGGCTAACTAGCCTATCAACTTCGTTTGGTCTAAACCACTGACCAAAATGCTTAAGCTGAAGTTGATAGTAGTACACTCATCAGACCCTTATAAGTCAATCTTAGTCTTGCCCACTTTCGATGTGGGACTAATCAGGGATGTTACAATAGAACTGACCAGTTGCCTTTGCCTTCTTTTGCTCTTCTTCTGATAAGGAAATTGCAATAGCACGGTCCACATCTTCATTTTCATACTCTGACAGAGCATCCTGCACACATGATATAACATATTATCTTAGCTAACTTTTTCTAATTTGGAATAATATAGAAAGTCTTGACATATTTAACATAATACACCATTAAAAGAATATTTAATTGAGAAAGAAAATACACTTTCTGTATAAACTTGCAAAAGCTGTTATATTATCAAAAGTCAAGTGAAACATTATATATGTATATGTATGTATATATGTATATGTATATGTATATGTATGTATATATCTATATATATGTATGTATATATCTATATATATGTATGTATATATCTATATATATGTATATATATATATATATATATATATATATATATATATATATATGCATGGCACAGAAAACACAAGATATATCATCATGACACTGAACATATGACACATGTCTCTTGTACGTTGCGCTAGATCATAACTCTTTTATTCAAAATAAATGAAATGCAGAGGAGCATAAATCATATTTAGTATTTACTAAATACTAAGGGATCCACTATGCAGATCATTTTTCCCTTTAGGCATGTTACAGTTGGATTATACTAAATTTTCATTCTTGCACCCTTCACCCAGGAAAGAACTGCAATGAAGATATCATATTTCCAAAAAATAACATCGAACTTAAAGACAGCCCTTGAAAATGTAAAGAAGATGAACAAGCAAGTCTAAAGCATTGCAATTACCCAAGAACTGGATCGTTCATTCCAAACTCCATAATCACCATAATTTCCATGATATTGTCCTTCTGAAACTCTATGGCTGGAGCCTTTAAAATATCTGCTCAGCCAACCCATAATGCACTATGTTATCTGAACATTCCTGTGTTTAATTTCCCCGCATATCCAATCAGCATTGGATATATAACTGAGTAAAACATGTTAGAAACATTAAAATACACAAGAAACATAACAGAATATGTGTTTACTCATACTTCTAAAATCTGGTGACAGAATAATAATATCTTATGATGTCCAAGTACCTGAAAATGTAAGAACATCAGTTGTCGATTCATGCTGTATAACAGTAGTTGTTGGAAACAACATATACCGAAAAATTGCATGGAATCAAAATACCAAGTGATATTGAGATTGAGACCTAATAAGTTCATAAAAATTTCACTAATTGCAAATGTAACTGTATTGAAATACCCTGACAGCCTCGTATTGTAGACAGTTATGAACAATTACCCTATTGTGACATTATGCAAAAACCAAGCCACTTACTTCTCCAGTCTAACATGAAATATATCACAGAGAAGGTTCCTTTTTCTTAATCTATCACAGATCCTATAAAAAATGTTTGTCTTATCCTGTGTTGAAATACCCTGACAGCTTCATAGTGTAGAAAGTTATGAACAATTACCCTATTTTGACATTATGCCACACATTATGCAAAAACTAAGCCACTTACTTCTCCAGTCTAACATGAAATATATCACAGAGAAGGTTCCTTTTTCTTAATCTATCACAGATCCTATAAACATAAATTCCTTCCTAAAGCCTGATGAAATACCTGTGCCTCTGAATGTTCATCTTTGAGTCTAGACTATTGAGGCATGATGGGGTTTGTTCAAATTGCCTCTTTTCTTTATAACCTATCAATGCCACATGTGCTCCACTCAAAACAACAGTATCAACATCATCCACCGAAAGGGATATATCAGATGACATATTCTGAACAAATCAGAAACTAGTGACTTAAACAATCAAAACCAAGATCAACAAGATGGACACACATATCATACAACAATCACTAATAATTTAAGCACAAAGCATTGCATATTGAAGAATTCAATCATCATCAATCACAATAACAGAACTTGGTAAGTATATCATAACAATATTGCAAAACATAGTAATTGCATAAGAAATTATTTACAAAAAATCCAGCATAAAGCAAACTTTTATAACAATCTAAAAATAATTACCAATATTTTGTATATAATTTAAGCTCAACTAAGAATATCCATAAGAGATAGATAAGATCATTGTAGCGACACGGAAGGTCCCAAGCCCTGTGTTTTGAGTAAGTAACATTAAATTACACGACCACATACAAGGAAGTAAGAAAGAAGCAGAATTCCTGTTAACACGAATAGAACAGGTGCTTGATCTGAAAAATAATTAGCAGAGAGAATGATCATAACCAAAATAGCATGAAAAGTTTATTGGCAAACTAATCAAGCAAAACAAAGCAAATTCATGCAGTGTTTTGATACAAATATCTCTAGTTCAAATTGGTCCAGAGAAGAGGACGTGTTATACAAAAAGGAAATATATTATTGTTGAACAGACTGACTAGAGCTTTTAGTTCCATTTAGTACATAGCATGACAGAATACATGGTATATAGACCATGCAGATTTATGAACAAATCTAATGTGGAACCATAACCTAGAAGCCTAGCCATCTACTCAGTGGCTCTAGAAGACTATTGGTTATTCATTCCATACAAGGCTGTCACCCTTTCTTCCTGCTAAATCATACTTTGTACCTGTGCAACTCATACTCCCTTCATCTTGCTAATCTTGTAACACGTCAGGATATTCCATTTCAATTTTATGTACAATCTTTCGTTGATTGGAAATCAAGGATTTAAATTCGCAAGTTAAAGCGAGTCATGACAAAGTGAAAAAAATAAATAGAGAGGGGGAGAGAGACATTAGACGGCACAAAACTGAAATGATAATAGTCCTCTGCAGTCATTGGCAAGTTCTACAAAAGAGCATACTGTTAACATGAGATCAGAGACAAATGTCTATTAGAAGAGGCATTCCTATGGCCTTATCAAGTGCTGATTTATCCAAGTTATTGGTACACACCAAAAAAGAGTTATAATATTCTTCCTAGAACTAGTGATCAGCATCTGCCGAGCTTTGAGGGGAAAAAAGGCTTCTATTGTGCTTCTAGGGGAGGACTGTTGCACATCAAAAGGCAACAACAATCCAAGAATCAGACGATGAAAACACGATCAAGTCATCGGCGTAGCTTCGATGCTAAGCCCGGAGTATTCTAGTCCAAGGTAATCGGGGGATTCACGGCGTAAGATGCGGACAAAGCACGCAAATCATTCGTCGTCGAGCTAATTTACCGGTTAGGGTTTCGCCTTGAGTCGAAACATCATTGTTCAAATTGCAGCGGCGGACGGAAGAAGCAGGGAAAGGAGAGGAGGAGAGAAGAGGAGCCTGCGGCGGCGGAGAGAACCAGAGTACCTCACGAGGATCGCAACGGCGGGGGGAATCGGGGCAGCTTAAGGATCGGTGAGACGGACGGAGCCGTCCGGCTTCCTTTGGCCGGGAGGGGAGATGCGCAGAGTTCACGTCCAACCGCAGCCGACGTAGAAAAGAGCCGCACCTTAACGTGCGGGTCCCGCACGTTAAGTTCGCTACAGTCGATAGAGAGAGTGACAGGGGCTTGGGGTCCCACCCCACGAAGTAGGCCTGTAACAGATCGACGCGGGTCACCAAAGGTACGTCCCTTTACATTTTCCATGTCCCGACCCCACCAACTCTTTATTTCCTTCTTTTGAGAGAACCTAATGGAGCACGTTATTATTTTATCATTATCAGAATCAAAACCATTGAATCAATTAATCAGACAATGAATTTATTTATTTATTTTTATAATATGTTAAAAATAAAAATAATTATAAATAATATTATGTAAAATATTTTTTTTATTTATATAGTAGTGACAACAACTAGAGAAGAAGAAATACGTTGACATATATAAATTTTTCTTTCATCTTTTAAAAAATATTTAGAAGTATATTTTAAAAAATAAATATCTTTAATAACATATAAAGCATTGAAGGGAATTTAATTAGTCAATCGAACTGATTTGAGGATCGAAGCAAAATATTACTTACTTCCACGATTCAAACACTGCTGAAATGTACGTTAGAGGCCAAAAACTTTCTCTCAACTTCGTACCGCTGAGGTGCCAACTTGCATTGCTCATCTTGAGTCCAACCAAATTTGGCCATGTATTGGAAAACGTAAATCCAACAAAAACAGTTAATAATCCCACAGATTTTGTCTCATTTAAACCTGCTTCGACTGTCACAATTCCACAATTAATTTGCCTGTTCCTTAAAGCAATTATGAACCAATGGCATTTGCACCGATAACATCAAAGAAGTATGCTTCTGCTCAAGTTTGTTATTTCTCTAAAAGTAAATAATTTGGTGCAGTTGAAATATTAACACAACCATGGCAGTTCATTTGCTTGGACAGAGTATATGACATCTTAGAGAGAGTTGGTGTGATATCATCTTTGTTCTGAATAATCCCATAGAAGTTTACAGGAATATGTGCTGAATAACCCAAACAAAAAACACAAACAGGGTATTCAGAGATCACTGCTATGGTAATTCATACCTGAGGCAATGACACATCTAATATACAACTTGAAAATCCCCTCTGGTTGCCTCTCAAATGTACAGATTGGGAATGATTTTTGCCCGTTTGTGGCTTCATAAAAGATTATGAACTTTGTTTATGCTGGCATTCAATCCTTTGATTTCAGTACATTCCTTTGAAGACAGGATTCGTTCGGCATATGCTAGCTCCATATTCCTCGTATTCTGCTTTTGTGTGGCAAGCCTACATGAAAAAGGGAAGCATCCAATTTAAATCCACAATGCAAGGAAAACATTCACAGTGACGTAAAAAAAAAGATTACAATTACAAATGTCTTCGAGTATTAACTAAAAGACAGTGTACCTTCTGATCTATTCTTATAAATGTTTGAGGTCCCAAAGAATCATTCTGAATGAGCTGATATGGTGGTAAGATTGTATCAATTTTTAGGATCTTGTATCAATTTTTAGGATCTAGTAAATTTGGGCTTCTGTTGTTTGAGATCATACATATATGTCATACGGATAACTTGAATATCTGCTTTAGTTCTACAAGTCGTACTTTAGTTCAGAATTTTTAGGATCATTCTGAACTAAAGTAAATCATACTTTAGTTCTAAAGAAAATCACATTCTAGTTCATAAAGATCCTAAAAATTTACAGATATGAAACCTAAAGTAAATCATACTTGAGTTCTACAAATCATGGTCGACCCAATGGATTAAAAGTGTATCTGGACTTGAATATCTACTGAAACCAATGCTTTGTCATACATACAATGCAAAGATTATAAATCACTTGATAAACATAATATAGAGTTTGACACTTTTACTCACTTAAATGAGCGCTTTTATTCTCCTATTTTAGCTAGTTAGATAATTGCATGCATTAAGTCGAGTTCAGAATTACCCCATAAAATTCAGAAGTTGATGCAAGCACAGAACCTCCAAACCAAACTGCATATCTCTGAATAGGATGGCTGACAACATTAACTTCAATGGGTTGAGCCTAGAGTCCAAACAACAAAAAATTAGCACCCTATACAAGTAGCCGAAGAAGATTGAATTTTATTAGACTACTTACTTTTACATCTTTGAATTGGGCTTCAGATGTGACAATCCGTGCATCCACTATCCTTTTCAAATCTCGTTGCAGTCTTCTATGGAAGTCCTTAAACATGGTTGATCCCCCAGATAACACTATATTCTGAGACAGTAACATGAATGTATGATGACTAGAAACTGGAAAGTTCAATTGTGAAGCCACAATATTTGAACACTTGCCTTATATAGAGCCCTTCTGGTGTCAATTGGTGATAATTGAATGCATTTGTCAACAACGGCAGGTAAAGGAGTGGTAAAATCACTATTGTATATCTCAGGATGGAAGAAAATCTGCACATATAACAAACCAATTTTTGAAACAAACAGCAATAACAACATATGCTTAAGATGTAAATACAAACAACGGTAATGAACAAACAACAGGATGTTGTGAATGCAGTCCTGCTTTATTAGTGAAAAAGAAGTGAACATATCATACAAACTCCAAAATTGTATTGAAAATAGTAAAAGGTTCAAAAAATTAGAAGTCCATGGAGTAACTTTAGCAACACATACAAAACAACTGCTCATTATCAGTAGGACTATTACCACAAAAACACATTATTCAAATTGTCCATAAGCTTTGAAAATTAATGTCAAATTTAAAATTTTGCAATGCAGTTTGACCAAACTAAGCCAGATGACAGCAAACAGAAGGTCAACCCCATAGCCACAAAATCCTTTCCAGCCAAAATGGCCAGCAGATAATAGCACAAATGGGCTCCAAAAAGACTTCAAAAGGAAAGACTAAAGCCCAAAAAAATTAGACATTTGGCTATGGAGAAATTAAGACACATGAAACGCCTGAGATGGAAAAAAATACATCCATTAAGTCATCTGTGGACAAAAACTGGTAGAAGGTGATTAGAAACGCAAGAATTTATTCAGGTCTGATGAAGTGTACAGCATAAATATGTTTGCGCATCATTAATGATGATACCAGTTGGATGTAGCATCTACAAAGTTAGCGGAGAAACTAAATAATAAAATACTATCTTATCAAATAGCTTGCTTAGTGATCACGAGAAAGTTAAAAGTTATGACACAAGCCTCTACCACAGCCCTTGATAAAGAAAAAGTGTAACATGGTATTCTGCAATGTCAGTGTATATATTTGTAGCTCATATCTTTCTGGAGCGACCATGGTAAAAACCAAGCTTCATCGCATCTAATACATCAAGGTAGTTATCTACTATTTCCAGATTCCAAATCAAAGATTATTTCAAGAAATTCTAACACTGATACCATAACAAGGTTAGCAATTTGAAGGAAACAAGACAGAGAAGAAATAATTTGAAAAAATTACCTGCTTTGATACTATGATAATCCAAAAATCAGTTTAAATCACTTGTAAAAAGATTTGGTTCATAGCATTTCATGAAAGAGCAATTTAATCAATACCTCTACAACAGTTGAAATAAATCTTGTGAGGATTTCATATTACAAATTGCTATATCAAAAGACAATCTGCATGATATGGACATATTATGACAATTTTTGTCATAACTATTCATGATAAGAATTTGTCTGAAAGCCAAAATCAATTGAAGTGGCAAGATAGGATTTATACCTCAGGACCAAGAAAACGCTCATATCCAATATCACAAGAGTATCGCACCCCAGTCTTTGGTTTAGTACCAACCCATTGCTTTGTATATTTACCAGGCTCTTTGTCATGCCTATTGAATTCCTGATATCATAAAATAAAATAATTAGTCATTGAAAATATAACAGCTAACAATTATTAGAAGTTCTTATTGCTAAATCTATTGCCGCATAATTCATAGCAGTTAACTAGATATCTCACACGAAGTTTAAGAATGAGAAAATCATAGAACACTATTGAGCTCCCACATCACATAAGCATGTTGCATTTAAATTGATAAGAAATCCAATAACATGATTTTACTGACAATTAAATCCCATAAAGTAGTTAAATATATACTTAAAATGGCCACTTATGAGTGGATTTATTTTTACTGGATCATCTCTATGGAGTTAATGCACATCTTTTATGCTCTAAGATCTTGTGTAAATTAATGATCATTTTACCCAAGAAACATTCTAATCATGATGAACATATCTACATGCAGCAGACAATGTCCAAATGAAGTCTTTTAATTATAGTAATTTCCTTAAAACACAAGAAATGTGTAAACAGAAGTTTAATCATCCACAAAGCGGTATTCATAAAGAGAGTTGATACAGCATTAAGAAAAATTTACACGAAGCATCAAAAGCCAATATTTCCCCTTCCTGAGTTCAAATCATGTATTAACTAATAAATAGAAAGCAAATTACCTTTACAATGTCTGAACACGTGTAGCAATATGCTTCTTTAATCTTCCTTGCCACTTCAAAAGAATCTTCTGGTGGTATATGCTCACCCCTCTCCTATAGGAATGATAATAGCTAATCGTGAATACCAGGACATATGCCACAATGTGTGCTTCTTAAAACAGTGTCCAAATTCATGCCAAGCATTTTTGCAAAATCAAAATCCAAGTGGTTCTAGCTAAAACAATAGCCACACCTCATTGAAGTTGAAAAATGGATACTTATGCTTAAGACACGAAGATTCTGAAAACAAAAAATTTACAGTTGATGTGAATAACATAATTAAGTTTCCTTGACCTACCTACAAGTTTCAGTCCTTGATGACCGTTAAAGATTCAACATGGGCAAATTTTTTCAAGCTTATCTTTCATGGTGTATGGCCCTTATCAAGACATTATTAGCACCTTCGAATGATGCCATCATTCAGCTTAGGTGGAACTCAGACATACCAACCCACCCCCAATAAATCAGAGAGAGTCATAACACTATTTAAAATTGAAGAAATCAAAAGGCCAAAGGTTAAGTCAGCATAACAAACAGTAATAGGTATTACTACTGGAGGTGAGAGTCTATTCAGCACCAAAAACTTTGTCACATGAAGACTGCTTCTCGAGATCCACCCAAAGACATGGTCCCAAATTTGTTTAAAACCGCTGGTCTCTGCATCTCCAGAAGTCTGCACACGTAGGACCTCTTGGCTTCTATCCTTCCCTCTTGGGACATTTGATAGTTACCTAATAAAATAGGTCATGCCTGTCTATCTGAGCCAAACAGGTCATAAGAGACATATTTTTATGATGTTAATCAGTTGATGCATGCCTATGACAACAAGAAAGTCAAGAAAATGAAAACATAATATGAGAAGAAAAGCAAATCTTGAAGAGAGAATTGATGAATTTAAGAACATATAAAATGTAAACAGATGTCTCATTTCAACAAGTTCTATGCTAAAAAATTTATCAAAACCCTTTTATTTATGATCCATCAAATGGTTACAAATTTCTTTGCCCAAAATGTAATGCAGAACTAAATTACTTAGAATATGTTGGATTACTTAAAAAGAATAGGTGTAAATTCATTTACTTTTACCTTCATAAGCTGCTGAATGAACTGGGTAACATTCTTGCCCGCTATAGGTATTGATCTGATACTACTGCCTATCACATAACCATCTGCAACTGGAACAACATGTGTAGCACCATCTCCAACATCAACTACAACACCTGTCATTTCACACTGAAAATTGTACTGGTCAACATAAACTATATAAGGCAAATTATAAGACTGGTTAATATGAACCATAAGACTATATACAATCTCAAAGAACTACAATGAGAAATTCAGTTTTAGATGGCAGAGAATGCAAAGTACAAACTTATAAACATCATCAGAGTAAAAGCAAGATAGATAGATGTGAAGGCGGGACTAGTGGATGTAGAATACAAACTCCCCAACTTAAGGGCTTAAAGCCTAAAGTTGATAGTAGTACACACAATAGACCCTTATGGGTCTATGTTAGTCTTGTTCACTTCCGATGTAAGACTAATTAGGGTATCACAAACTCCCCCACTTAAGGGCTTGATGTCCTCATCAAGGCCAAGCATAGCCTAGATCAAACTCTAGCATAATGCATGTGAGACGTAACACAATGGTGGCTCTATGTCGTGATGACTCCTCTGACTCCATCGACTGACAGTCCTTTCCTACTCGAGCCCCCTTACCATGTTCGAATACTAGGTTGACTCTGTTACCAAATGTTATAACCCATGCCTAATAAGTTAACTGACTTGTCAACTTCATTGAACACAAACCACTAGACAAAATACTTAAGCTGAAGTCGATAATAGTACACTCATCATACTCTTATAAGTCTATCTTAGTCTTATCCACTTTCGATATAGAATTAATCGAGGTATTACACATATAGTTCGAACATTATCAGCATCTCTTTGAATCATCGTAGGTCTCAAAAGCTTCTGTTCTCCCACCTCATCCTAGTACACAAGTGACCTACACTTTCTCTCATACAGAACTTCAAATTGGGTCATCTGTATACTAGAGTGGTGGCTATTGTTGTAAGCAAACTCAATTAGGTGCAAGTATATCCCAACTTCCACCAAAGTCCAAGGCACATAAGAGGCCTTCAAGAGTTTGTATTGTCCTCTCATATTGACCATCCGTTTGGAGGTGAAAAGTTATACTAAACTTTAATTGTGTAACTAAGGATTTCTACAGACTTCCTCAAAACATGGAGATGAACCTTGGATCTCCATTAAAAATAATACTAATTAGCTCCCCATGATATCGAATGATCTTCTTAATGTATAAACTTGCTAGTTTATCTAAGGAATACTTCTTGTTAATAGGAAGAAAGTGAGCAGATTTAGTGAGCATGTCCACTATTACTCAAATTTCATCATATCCTTCTGTAGTCTTGGATAATCCTATCACAATATCCATAGAGACCTACTCCCATTTCCATACTGGAATTAGAATCTTTTGCAATCTTCCCACAGGTACTTGATATTCTATCTTCACTTGTGGCAAACCAGACATTTAGATTTTAGACACAAGCTCTGCTATATCTCACTTCATACCACGCCACTAATAACTTTGATGCAAATCTCGATACATATTGATGGTCCCGGGATGGATATTAAATCTTGTTCTATGGGCCTCCTCCTTCATCTTGTTGTATTTGATATACGCTAGTAGGATGATTAACTTTTGGATATGTATTTATTTTACAATTGACTTATAAGGGTTCCTACTCAGCGTTACTAAAATTTCTTCGTTTTGTTTTATGTTTTCTAAACAACCTCCTAATAGCACTAGACCGGATTTTAATAGAGAGTAGACCTTCCTCTACCGCTAGGTAGAGCCAGTTGGATTTTATTTCAAAGTTGACATCACTATGTTTCTCAATAAAGCCTATGGCTATTTTTTACTTTTATTTTCATGAATAAATAAATTATAATAAATATTTATAATTTATGCTTATTAATAAAGTAATATTTATTTATTTGGCTCTTGATGTACCTATGAAAATATGTTGTAATCCTATGGAAAAAAAAAATCAAGGATGTGACAATAAAGAAACAGAATCTTTTTATTTATGCCAAGAACAACAAATAAACAACAAAAAGTTAAAACAAGAGAAAATAGAAATGGACTAGAATAATACCATCTTGATGGGGTCCCATGCACCTTGAAAACTTGCCTTGAACCAAATACTGAAGAAAGCAGTCATCATTCTTCCATTATTTTCTTTTTTTATTGTTGCTTCAAAAAGTCATGGAAACATTCCATCTTATTTATATTATAAGAACTGTAAAACCTTAAAGAAACTAATTCTAATCTTTCACTAACTAATGAAATCACTTAAAGCAAACCAAAAACTATATAAATAGCATACAAATTTTTACTTTTTATTCAAAGTACAAAGTAACAATGTTGGTCTAGATGGGATCTGGTATACAATTGTTGAAGCCAGACTTGGATCCAAAATTTCAAATGATTTTATCTCGAACAACACCTAGCCCAAAAAAATGAGTCCAGATCACATTCAAGTTTCTCGACTTACACCGTAACTAGTAACTACAACAAAAACACATTCATTAGAGAGAACAAATTCATGTCTATTATAATATTTGAAAGGGGCACAGCATGAGACCTAGATGCTATTCATTGTACAATCTTATGCGCCAAAAGAAGCAATCCTACAAAACACTCGCAATAACTTACTACCAAATCTTTGTCATACTATAAATGGCTCAAGTTTTCATATCTTAGAATCAATCACAAAACAAGTAACTAAAAGTTCAAGGCAGGAATTATCCTAGATTCCAAATCATAAAAGAAATGCATGTCATTTCATATAAAATTAAAAAGCAAGAATGGTGTATATTTATCTGAACCAAGTAATTTCTTCAACTCAAGATCAAAATGCAATCTAGGTGTTAATCTACATAACAAAAACTAGGTGTAACTTAACACATGTGCCACCTTAAAAATAAAAAATGTCCTAAAAAGGTAGCTGAAAGTACCTTTGAAGTAGTGTAACCAGCAGCAAGGGCTAGAACTGGTTGGACTGCTATATACAATCCAGGAATATTAAAGGTCTCAAACATGATTTCTCCTGTATATTCACGGGTTTCAGGAGCAGTAAGTGGGCTCTCCGTTAGAAGAAAATAGTGATCTTCAGGGTCACAACGTAAATAATCAAAGATACATCGTTGCCAAAATCTTTCCATCGTATCCCAATTTTCCACCTGCAAAATTGGCACTATATGCTCAAAAAAATCCACAAAAAAATAAAATTAAATGGACCTGTATATCTTGCCACTATCATACCTGACCATGATGGATGGGGTAACTAAGACTGTACATATTACTAGAGCGAGAACATGTTAAGGCTTCTTCTCCAATTAAAAAGTCAAGGTCCGCCACTACACCTGCAGTATGCTGTGTGAGCCAATTTCCCTTACTAGAACTCTTTGGTTGATTCGAAAAAGATTCATTGACAGCAACTATGGTTGGGATGATGAACGAAGGTTCGACATTGCCAGCAAATCCCATTTTTGTATACCTAATAATGGAAAAGCTTCAGGTCATCATGTAAGCAGATATGTAGTTAGAAGTTAGAACTATTTCAAACATGACTGCAATCTAATGGAAGATTATTATCAAATCTCATCAACTATTCAGCAACAAGGGTCATATTCATATAAAAGAACCAAACAAACCAAATTTAAATAAAAAAATCACAATATGATATTCAACCCATCTCTCTGCAAAAGATCATCATAATGACCTTGATAATCCTTTGCCAAAGGATGAATCAGCATGGCTCCCGCCTGTGAAGTATGGAAGAGTTAATTATACTTATCCTTGAAGAGATTGTTTCTGTGTCTCGAATTTTGTTCTCTCAGTTCGGTAAGGAGTAACTTGACCATCCTCTATAATCCTTTGACGAAGCAACTAAACAATCACTGAAAACTGGAAAATCTTGCTAGTTCTAAAAAATTCGATCGTTTAGTTTCCTGTGAAAGTAATATATCCACTTTAACCAATGTACCTTTGAAATGTCCTTAAAAAACTGATGAGCTATTCCTAGTACTGATGGCATAATTCACTTAGTCCAAAACAATACAGTTTAAATTTTCTGGACCATTCACATATCGTTTTCCTTATTCTCTTCATCTGTTGAACCTTTGGCATTCCCTCTTTCACAACAGCCTTTGTGTTTGAACAATAAAGCATCATTTGATGCTGTCAATTTTACTTCAAAGCAAGTTAAGGCATCATATCAGAAAACGTATTACTAATTTCCAGAACCCACATCCCCATTAATGTAACACGCAACAGATAAAGGAACACATGCCGAGAAGCATCAACAAAACCCTGTTACACACTAGCAAAGTACCACAGCCATAGCATCGGTCTAACAATTAACCCCGCTTTTTATGGCCATCTGGTATCTGCAGTCGACCACGTATTCCATGCCCTCTCACGTATCACTCCAACCTCGATATTCCACACACTTCACCTTCGGATCATTTCAAGAGCACAATCCCTTTCTGATCGACACCAAATTCACAACCCTCAACTTATGAACCTAAAGATGCATCCACAAGTGACGAAAAAGGAATTCAACATCTCAATCTACATCCTCGAGGTCTCCTCCAAAATGATCCCTTGCTTTGTCGTCAACTCATCAACTAATTTTGACTATAATTCACGACTTTTACGCAACCAGGAATCAAAGTAGCAGTCGATTTACACTAGAAGCACGCAATTGCACAAGGAAATACCCGGTGCCATTGTCGATGACCACAGCTGGGCGAGAGGTAGCGTCCATTTGGATATTTGAGGGCGGATCTGCCGGCGAGATCCGAGGCGTGGCACCGCGAGGGGCAACCGCTCATGGTAGTGGCGCCGTCGGCGGCGGCGCTGATGTAGATCTCGATGCGATAATGCGGAAGAGGAGGAGGGGGGCAGCGTGGATCCGAAGCGACAGCGGCGGCTCAACGGAAATCCATCATCGCCCGCCCCTTTCGGCTTCCGACAGGTCCCGGACGAAGCGAGGTAAGTCTGCCCCCGGTTTATTAGCCCTAAGAAAATCCGATGCAAAAAGCGTTGCGGTTCTTTTTGTTTTTTGTTTTTTTGTTCCATCGATTGTTGCGGCCAAGCCAAAATTTGACGCTATTGCGTGTGGTTGATCTTAATCATTTGTTAACATGATCGAAAATGTTTTCCGTTTCCACTCCGCCAAATGTTGCTGATTTGGGGCGCTAAATATGAATTCCCGAAATTAAAAAAAATATATACTTCTTTTTAATTTTTTTATAGGTAATTCTTTTTTATATTATCCAAAAGCCGCCCTTTATTTCTTATTTTTAATTTAAAAATATTTTAATTGTTCCTCAAAAAAAGATTATATTGTTCATGTATGTTAGAGTATTTTTGGTTTGTTACAGTTCTAATATCTTGGTCACAACAACAAAAATACTATAAAGTTATAAATTATATAAATGAACTCATAACATTAATCAAACCTATGTAAAACCTAAAATATGATGTCACTTTATATTATTTTTTAATAGTTTTATGGTAGTTTTAGTACTTTGATAATAAAAAATACTATAATATTATTTAAAATATTATAATAAGTCAAAAATAAATTAAGGATATCAGGAACACTTGAATATCATAGTAGGATTCAAATATATATATATATATATATATATATATATATATATATATACTTTTTTAATTCAAATATAAAAAAGAATTACCTATCAGAAAAAAAAAACTTCTTTTTTTTCTGATAGGTAATTCTTTTTTATATTATCGGAAAGACTCCCTTTATTTCTTATAATTCTTAAAATATTTTTTAATATCACCATCATTTATTTATCATATTCCCTGAAATACCTTTTGAAAAAAACATATTTTTTTTTATGATGAATGTACCAGTTTGCATCCTGTATAATTTTTTTTATTGCTCCAATATAGTTAATTAAGTGAAAAATTATCCTTTTGAAATATTGAGCTTTTGACAACAATGAAGTTAAACAATTTGTAAAAGATGCAACTTAGAAAAAGGAACAAACCTATCAGTTGTGATCTGCAGAGTAAAGGAGTTGGAATAAACATTATCAAGGTTTAAAAGTTCCCCTGCCACATTTTCATTTTCTTATCTTTTTCCTTTTGCTCCTCCTGTCACTTGTCTTTCACTGCCAGTGGTCTGCCCAGACTCATATTGATCTCCAAGGAGATGGGTGGTAATGATCTTCTATTTTGGATGTTGTATCAGGCTGGACTATGCATTCTTTCTTAGCCAACATATAAATAACCAATCTTAGGTTCTTTTTGTCATAACTTAGGGACTTTCTGGTCATAAAAGTAATGTAAACTGGATAAGGGAATATGACTGACTATATGGAACAAATGCTCTATGATGTGCAACAATTATAGCCTTTAGAAAATCTTATTATTTTCTTTGATTAAGTTATGCCTCTGATATGATTTTGTGGTTTTGATTCACTTCCATTCTTTCAGAATGAGAGATTGGAGAGGGAAATGGAGATTAAGCAACTCAGAGGAGAGCTGCTGGCTCAAGCAAAACAGAAGGATTCACTTATGTAATTTTTGTTACTGTTTGAACTGCTTGATTCACTGGCAAACTTAGTTTGCTAATGCTTTGGTTTCTCTCAGAATGATGTTATCTTGCCATTTTATGCTGGCAATAAGATAGGGGGTCATATGTTGAACTTCCTCTCATTATCATGTATAAGCTTGACTTTTGAATGGATTTGAAAGTATATTAACTTTGCATTATCAAGAACTCAATCTGACATATATAAAAGCAGTCTTGTTGGTTTGTTCCAAATGAAAAAGTGCTAAATCCTTAAGAATACATTTCAACCATCAATTATATTTTAGCTTATTTTGGATATTGAAGCATGCCTACATTCATACTGTGATGCTTAAGGCATGTCTAGCATGTCTAGCAATAATAATTGGCATCAATTATTAGCTTCCAGATTGATAATTATCATGACTTTAATGTGATCATGGTGCTAAATTGGGACAAGTGTGCTGTGTTAGTTAGCCTCTTTATCTCTGACATACATCTGTGCTGAAACCTTTCTTATATGATATGGTAGCTGATTCTTGACATGGCAAGAATCTTCAAATTTGTTACTTAAATTGACCTTTCCAGTAAATTATTGAATGTTGTGTTGTTCACCAAGTCTTGCTGTGTTGCAGCATCTTTTATATCCATAAAATTTTGTTATCTGTTTTTTTTTTATTTTTGTAATAATGTACAGTACAAGCATAAAGTTTCTCCATTTTGTTAACATAAACTCTTTTTCTTTATGATGATACTGAACAGATTTTGAAATGTCTAATTTTCATCTGAAGTAGATGACAACTGATGGATGCAAGCAGCCATAATTTTCAATTTGATAACATCCATCACAATATATCCCTTTGATAGTTGTTCATGGAACAATTAAATATATGAAGGAAAAGTGAAGCATAATCTGCTCAAATGGATAGAAAAATACCTTTGTAGCAAACGCAGAATGTTCAGATTAAACAAACTACAAATCTACTCAAAGTCCTATAGATCACTAATGTTGCATTAGCAGAGTACCATGACATAGACCTGCATATTTCTATGGCATTGTACATCTCCATGTCTTACTATAAGCATCCTTCTCCCCGGAGACATTAATATTTCTCAATGAAAGAGGCAGAAGGAGTTATCTCCTCATGAAAAAAATCAATGGAACAAATTAACTGCAATTGTAGGAGAATTAGCTTCATTCCCAAATATTCTTGTCAATTGCCACAGGAACAAATTACATACACACCACATGAACAACTACACTTATTCCACCCTGTTAAAGCTGCTTAAACATCAAGAATAAAAATGTTGCTAAATTATAAGCCAAGAGCATCAATCACTTGTCATCTAGGCTTCCTTTTCAGCATCCACTCATTGCCATATAAACATCCACAAACAGATTACATGATTGGTAAGCACAAATAAATGTACAGATACTTCTCCCAACACAATCAAGCCCATGTATGGATTCCACAAACAAATTAAGACTTCAACCGGCCCATATCCTATCCAATCTGTCGACACTCCGACGTCCTCTATCCGGTTGATCGGCGACGTGCTTCCCGGAAAGTCTGAAGCAATCCAGACTTCTCCTGGACTTCTCTGTTTTGTCAAATGATATCTTCATCTTCTCCTGCTTTTCCACATTGGGAGACGTCTGATCCTTGCTTTTAGACTTTGCAGTGCTTGGCTTAGATCTTTCTCTCCGACCAAAGCTCATCCTTGATGGCTCCAAGCGGCTGGTGCTCATCCTCGATAGCTCAAATTGATCTGCATTTCTTCTCCAGGTGCTCCTCTGAGAAGGCGATTTCTCGACCGCAGAT
Organism: Musa acuminata AAA Group; assembly: GCF_036884655.1. NCBI lineage: Eukaryota > Viridiplantae > Streptophyta > Magnoliopsida > Zingiberales > Musaceae > Musa > Musa acuminata. The sequence goes on along the minus strand of NC_088346.1, from coordinate 4,882,930 downwards.
ATAAACTTCTTGAGGTGTTTGATGTACTCAGGAAAAAGCTCCAAGTCACAATGCTTTCCTCCTTTGAGCCAAAGCGGTTCATACTTCTTATTACATAATTCCCAAAGCTTTGTGCCATGAGAGAAGTCCACAACTTCATCTGATGTTCCCTGCAGATCGAAATAAGTATTAGTAAGTGCCTGTAATTACATTTAGAAATAATTATGACATGAAAAATTGGAGAACTTCTAACTCGGAAATTGCATACAGGTCATTGTTTATGCACCCATGAATAGCTCTGAAGCTACAAATCCAACTTGCAATGATGCAGATATCATATAACATTCCTCGAAGATGCAAACATAAAATTTATCATGTCATCATAATTCAAGGAGTAGCTCAATTAAGTATTTAAGTATTTTTCTGTCAGTAGTAATACAAGTTCCTTTCAGGATGGAAATTTCTCATGTACATTTTATATTATATTCATTTACATTATATTCAGAATAGAATGTAAGAGAGATATACTCACATGAATTACCAGCACAGGACAATTGACCGATGATATTTTGTCAATATTCTGGACAAAATGAAAGTAAAAAATTTAAGATACACAATTGAACCATAAAAAACAAGGAACATAAGCAATTGCATGAAATTTAACCTTGTAGATGTCAAACCAATATGTGTGTTTTACGGGATACATCACTCTTAAACCGGAGAGTATAGGGCTATGCAATATGACAGCTCTTAAGTGAGGTAGTCGGGCAGCCAAATTCACCGTCGGTCCACTTCCGACAGACTGACCATAGAGGACAATTTCTTCCTCCTTAGCACTGTAGATCTCGACAAGGCACTTATAAGCAGCCTCTATATCGGCATATGTGTTTTGCTCACTTGGCTACAAATATGACAAATCTGTTCAGTTACCCTGTACCTATTAAAGCAAAAAAAAAAAAAAAAGTCATCAAGCAGAGGTAGAGAGATGAGCATATAAACCTTTCCGGATGATTGCCCATATCCAGAATAGTCATACCTGCAAGCATATGAAAGCTTCAGCCAAGTTAGGGAAAAGAGTTATGAGTTAAAAGCCAGCACTAAAAAATAAAGCAACTGGAGTAGATTATAAATGTTGGTATTAAGCAATACCGACAACTGTTTAGTTATTTAGTAGCATTTTACTTATCATAAAGAACTTAGAATGACAAGGACAAATGTTGATGAACATACGTCTGCAAACCTGAAAACAGAGTTTCTTACCTCAGGTTTCGCAAAAACTGAAAGTGACTGTATGATCATAAAGATGAGTCAGGTTTGCTTTGCAGAACAGAAAGGTTCATGGTTTGATATATCTTACAGATCAATAAAGATTTCAATGTCAGTCCAACAAATTTAATGCAGCTCAATAATAGAACTCAGAGGGACATCAGCTGATAATAAGCTGCTCAGCTCACCAGTGTTAGTAGAAGAACATTGTTTTGAGGTCAACTCATATATAAGCTTATCCCAACAAGATTAACTCATATATGATGTACTAGGTAGTGTGCTTGTCAATTAATTAGATGGTAATATGGATCATTATTTAAGACTTTGTATTTACTGATAAGTGAACTATGAAACTTTGTTCGGTCTGGTTCAAAACAAAGCTAATTAGGTAAGCTCACTGTATCGGGCTTACTAGGTTATAAGTTAACATATGGAAAGTTTTTTCTTTATAATATAATGATAGTCGTTATGATTGTCTTTTTTTATTTGCTTTTCTCTCCTCGATATACTTCACTGCTGTATCATCCTCCTCCTCCCCCTACATCAACTCTTCCTTAGCCGCCCCTGCATCCACCTCTTCATCTTCTTCTCGTTCTCCTCCTCCTCCTCTGCCTCTGCCTCCTTCCCCTAATAAACTCGTAATGATTGGTATGCAAGTGTACCGTATCGATACCAAACCAAAATTTGACACCTTGATTTGGATAATGAAGGAACCATATCCAAAATCAATAATTTGGACAGTGAACGATTTTAATACGAAGACATGAATGTAGGGGCAGATCCACACTATTCATGCAATGAAGGCACTGTGGAAGCATTTAAATGACAGATAACCAAATATGTGATTTCTTGGTTTGTTTGGATTTTAAGATATGTCATCAACGTCAAAGGCCAGAGACTTGTTAATTTATGGCACGCATAAGATCATTCCTTTCGTGATGCTATTATTCTAAAGTTAGATTTGTAGTCAATAGATAAACAATATCATGCTACTCACACATTTAACAAAACAGAACATATCTCTTCTAATATGACCAACGAATCAGATTTTTGGACATGAAAACAACCTTCTAATCATCAGATTGCTTGTATCCGCAAATGAGATATACTGATCAAAGTCAACAGAAATTGCTTTTCTCGTACCAATCTTGAGCTTGAAAGGTAAGTCTCGATAGACCCAAATCCGGAGGAAATCTAACTTATCACTTAAATTAGAGCACAAATAGGAGAAGGGCATCACATCGAACTCATCTGAGAGTGTGATCTACTCCAAAAAGAAGCAAATTAATGTGAAATTGACTCGAGGATTTCAGAACTGCATCAAAGAACCCTTTTTTTGTTTTTTTGGCTACGATTCAGAAGCATAGATTTTTCTCCAACCATCAGAATCTGATCTTTCAACACCAAAAGCGAAAGAGAGAAGGGAGGAGGTACCCCAAAAGGTTGACGCGGAGGTGGATGCTGAGCTCGACGAAGAGCTCGTACATCTGGCCGAGATCCGCGGCGTTGCCGTGGGAGTAGAGGAGGGTAGAGGCCGCCAAGGGGTTGCGGACGTACAGGGCGACGATCTCCGTGCCGCGGCGGGTGGGGAGGCGGAGCACCTCCACGTTCTCGCGGTGGGGGAAGCAGCTGAGTCGCACCACCCCTGACTCCGGCTCCGTCACCACCTCGTACGACGGCGGCGACGGCGGGAAGAAGGCCAGCTTCGCCGCCACCGAGGAAGTCACCCCACCCATCTCCCTCTCCGGCGCCGTGTGGGTGTGTGTCTCCCTGTGAGAAGAAGAGAGATATAGTACGGAAAGGGAGATAATATTACTATATTAGGAAGGAACGAGTTAAGCTGTTGGATTTCGGGGGGTCAATCTAACTAGATTTGATCTTCTTCTTCTTCTTCTTCTTCTTCCTCTCTTTCTTTTTCATCCCAAAGCCGAAAGCTTTGCTTTCCACTTCACAGTATTTGTTGCTTTTTCCACCATTCAAGTTTCGATTCATTAGATCTTTTGTTGGATCAACCAATGCTGTCTCATAAATTTAATATTCTTATATTCTATAATATTTTTTAAATTATTTATTATATTAAAATATAAATAATATGGATAAATACAGACCATATAAGGGATGAGAGAACAATCGATAAATCATGATGTTTGATACATATTATATATATATATATATATATATATATAGAGAGAGAGAGAGAGAGAGAGAGAGAGAGAAATACAAAAATCACATATATGCTAAGTTTACCAAATTATGAACAGTATGTGGAGCTTATCCACAGAGGAGAGAGAGAGAGAGTTTGACCATGGTTGGGTTAGGCCACCTCAGCTCATGATCCAATTGACATGTGGTTGACCTGAAGCTGCATGACACCATCATTGAATGAGTCATATAAGTTATTGAGCTGAGTAATTGAAAGGCTTATGGTTGGCCAATGGATAATAAGTTAGATTAAACTCAGTTAAGACAGACATCTCTTGATAAGTTATAGAACTATGAATGACTGTTTCTTTATACATTTAATATGGTCAATGCAACTTAAGAGGGGTAGTGAATTAGGTAGATGGACTAAAAAAAGAAAAACATGTAAAAATAAAAGAAAAAAAATTGGGCCAAAAATATAATAGGACTAAATAAAGAAAATAGAGAGAGAGAGAGAGAGAGAGAGAGAGAGATGAAGATGAAATTACTGAATGTCAACTTGGAATGACACCCTAATATTCTTTTGATAAATTAAATAAAAATATTCATTTTGGATAAAAGGAATTCATATATATCTGAAAGAAAAAAAAGGTGCACTAGAAAAGAAGGAAAACTTCTTAATAATCCTAAAATAGAAGAAAAAAAATAGTCTTAAGAATTATTTATATTATCCATCTCAAAGATATATTAAAAATAAAAATATAAAATGATTGAAAAGCCTCTTCTACATTTACAAGTGGTCCAAGAGAGAGAGAGAGAGTGTGTGTATGTGTGTGTGGGGTTCTTTGCTACCAACAACACAATCTCCAAAACACCAACATGCATGCCAACCATTGAAACAAGAATCCGGATTTCGAGTGGCCATGGTTTCTGTGCATCAGCTAAGCTCTCAAAAATTAATGCCCCATTGCCCATTTAGGGTTGCAAGTTTGTGCCCTCCTCCAATATTCCATGTGGGGAAGGAAGGAAACAAAGGCATGTGGGGGCATTTGTAGCTTCTATTTTACTCATTGGGCATGTTTTTGTCATATAGCTTCTTGGAATATGATGAGTGAGGATGGTGGAGAAGGAACCATGGTTTATAAAACAAAATTAAAATATTATATCATATATATATATAGCATTATAATATATATAAATATGTAGAGTTCATCTTTGTCACTAATATCATTTGGCTATTAGTTAAAAGTATTAATTTGATGATGGTATATTATGATAATAATTTAAAATTGTATTTAATAAAATATTAATCTAATAATGATATGTCAAACTTAACCGAAGGTTTTTAATTTTATTCGATAAATTATGTACGCTTAATATATTAGTCTATCGATTATGTATTTAGTTAATCTATCTCCATCCGAACACACATTCAATTATTATTTGAAGGTGCTATTTTGTTTATCTATTAAATACTATAGATCCCGAGATCAACACTCATGTTCATCGTCTACCATTTATCAGAAAAGAAAAAACTCATTATGATTATAAGCATAGTGCAAGTATTTTAAGTATCATCATATTTTTGTATATTTTTTTAAAATTCAAAATAGTTAATGTTAATGATTATTAACCTTGATTTACCTAAATTTTCTAGATGAATGCTAATGTAAAGAATACACATGAATGATCTTGATATCTCCGAGAAGGATAGATATGTAAAAAAATCATTGAAATTAAAGGAGAGGACCACATCGATTTTAGCACAATATATGATTTCAAATACAAAATTAATAATCGAGGAAAGAAGGATAAGATAGGATTAGACATGCGGCTCGGATCATGGGATTCTGCCGCCTACAAGTAAGTTGGTACTTGTTTGTCTCCCAAGGAAAAGCTAGCATTAATTATTAGTTTGACTTCTAAGAAGGCGTTGAGCCTCACGCCTCATTGATTCTTCCTAGAGAAGGTCAAGTTGAGGCTTGTGTGACCTACAAGAATGATGAGGTACTTTGTGCATGTCGATTTCACAGTACTATATAAAATTAGATGCTGAATGATGGCTTTTCGGGCACTACATTTGCAAATTTATATTATTATTTTTTTTGTATCAACATTTGATAGAGAAATAATTTTCAGTTCATGTCGATGGTAAAATGATTTGAATATGTGCATTATTTTTGGGGGTAATAAGATCTAAATTATTTTGCTTAGTGTATGTCAACGTAACTATATCTTTTGATCTAAATAATGTTTGCCTACAAAAGTAATAAATTTAAATTTAATATAATTTTTTAAGATTGTTAGAGAAAAATATTATTGACATCTTGGTCAACTCGACATGGTCCAAACCCTTATACGTAGGATTATCTGAATTCAAGATTGATCTAAGGTGAAATGATCATTCCCTCTTTCCTTATTCATGATATATCTTTATATATTGAAGAGAAATAAAATTTATGATGTCTTCTCGAATGCAAAAAAAAAAAAACTTATAATTTGTCTTATCTGTTATAAATGATGAATTACTTTTTTTATTATAATGGATAAAAATAAAAATTATGATTATTTTTATTATCATAATGAATAAGAAGATGACTGGATGGTAATTTGGATCTCACGTGACAATCACGTATATAGTAGATTCATTATCAAAGATCATAGTATGTTTAAGTCAACATATATATATATATATATATATATATATATATATATATATATATATATATATATATATATATATATATATATATAGTAGAGGACTAATCATTTATGATCGGTATTTAAAGAAAAATACTCATTTTTTGTTCTTATAGCAACATGATCATCAAATTTGTTGAAGATAAAAACATAATAAACAAAAAAAATAGCATTAAGAACTAACATTGTGATCGCCATGTAAAACACCTGCTAAAAAATTTCCTATATTGCTATGTCATAAGTGGCCTCAATTATATCATGAAGTAGATGCCATATTGCCATGAGATCAAAACAAATTTGATTTTGATTCATCTTATAAGTTTCATGCATGTATGAGTTGATCGTAGTAATCAAAGACAAATAAATGATGCGCCTTCGAATCTAACGATAGCAAACAACATTCGTGAATTCTTAGATTTCACTAGATGAAATGAGAGGATTTAGTTTAATACGATATTGGATAGAAGTAGTAAAATGATAATGAGTAAAGGTATATAAATACCTAATAAAAGACTTTAATATATAATATAATTAATAAGAATTTAAATACTCTTAGTTTTATCTATCTCATGCAATAAATGTTTCATGTAAATCGATATCAAATAATTGAGATTTATAATCTTAAATAATTATTGTTATTATAGGCGTAAGCTTCATATGTGAGTTTATTACTAGTAATCAAAGACAAATATTATATGATGTCTCAGAACATAGAAACATAAACACCCATGAAATGGCATGAATCTCTCTCTATATTTAGCTTCACTGGATCTGAAACAGCTTTGATGATTATTTGGTGTTGCAAGAACAACTCGATATCATGAGATCAGTTCTTCCCCTTGTCACCTTTCTTTATAGACTCAATCTAATACACAGCCAATGCTTCTTCTTCCTCAGCCAACTTGACCTAACTCCGAGCTGTTTGTTCCTCCTCATCCTTTCTTTGTCCTGACACACGACACCGAGGACTTAACTCACTGTGATCCACAGTCGACTACCTTCTTTACGCGTCCTCGATGCCCAACCCTCAGCGACAGGCAGCATGCCGACTGCCATGTCCATCACACCATACTTTCAGCGCCGAGACATGGACGTGCTTCATGGAATATGATGAGCTCATGCCATCGTCAAAATAGTGCGTACCTTCTGGAGCTCCTTCCGACGATGGAACTCGATGAGCTACAGGCCTACAAGAGAGCTCTAGGCTTCTTTCGACATCACTGCTCTTGGACACCTTTGCTGCACCAGCATGGTGACCCTCCATGTCTGAAGAAGATCCACGACAATCAAAACAACTTCAATTAGTGCGCTTCATCACGCCTACCTTTTCTGAGACTATGGATTTGAACTATGCATGCAGTGTGGTCCATGCTAACCGGTAGCTTTTCAACGAAGCACCGAAAACTATGCTTAGCTCCATGGGAGTTACTGCAGGTGCCACACAGGTTTTCCTAACCCTCGAGTAGCTCGGGCACACACACTGAGGATGCCAGATAGGTATACTATGGATTCATGTGTTCCTTCTGTGTTTGATCTTGAGCCAAGAGAAGCAGCAGAAGACGACAGCATTGGCACTTGTTCTGTAAATAATTCTGCTGCATTTAATGGGATCTCATGCGCAAATGAAGTAAATGTTACACAGTTCTGCGAGAGCTCACAATCTCTTTTTGGAAGGTCACATCAGTGACCTTGATGCAATTTTTGATGAGGGTAATAATGACGACATGACGCGCTACGACGTCAGCCATGAACGACACTCTACCCAAAGAAGACAATAATGTCGACGCGACATGCGCCGACGTCATCCGCTCTCAGACAACGATTTCATCGTCGTCCGACCCAACATGCTTGGCCGAAAAAGAGGAGGACGACGATCGAGGCGCGCCTATACCCTACGGCAGTTCGGTCCTTCCCACCACGCCAATACCAGTGTCAGATGCTACTAGGAGTACGAGCCTGCCCTCTGCAAGCGGGCACATCAGGAAATAATAAACTCCCCTATAAATACCCTCGAGTTCTAAACAATGAGTGGGGGGACGAACGCAGACAAAAAACTCCACTCCACATTGTCTAACTTGATCGTCGGGGGGTCCGGCCGAGCTTCCGACCTGAGCTGTGTGCAGGTATCAGGACGAGGTCGCTTCTTCCCGACGCTGCGGAAAAGCCTTCCTCCCGACACAACGGCCCGATCGGACCACCGTAATCGACCACCCGGACGATCTCGAGGGGGGCCGTGCCAGATCCCCATCATTCGGACCCCAACCAAGCCACGTCGGCCCCGAAGCCACGGCATAAAGTTGTTTACACTAACAATTTTCACTTGGCATCATCGGATCAATGGAAAGTAAAAGATCCATGCACAGTGAGAGACAACTTAACCTTGGTTTTTTCTTATGCTCAGCTATTTTTGTGTCAGATTTTGATGAATCAGGCACTTTGCACTTGTTGAACTTTTAGCTTTCCCGGAGAAGATGACATGCAAAGTCTATGTAGAAGATGATATGCAATTCAACTCTACGGAGAAGCTGACATGCAAACTCTGGAGAAGATGTCTTTTGACTGTCTATGTTCCATGGTCCTCTTCGTGTCAATTATTGTGAAGCCAGCTTCCGTTAACCATGTTGCTTTTGTCTTGTTTCTGCTGCCATGTAACACTTGGTATGTTGCTCTTATTCATATATTTCTCATTATCAGATGTGTCTTATCACATCCAACTGTAGTCTTCGTGCCATGGATACCTTCCTGGAGCTTACGAGGTGTGGTCTGTATACAACTGGATATCACTGAGCGCTTGCATGGCAACTGCTTGTCGGGCATGCAGCGTTGGCGGGACAAAACTAGGGTTTGTGGATTTGGTCACCGAAGCGTGTGGAGCCCCCGGAAATGAGAGATAAAGGGCTTTACTCTACTGCTTCCACGTCGGCGAAACAGAACCGAGCTGTGACGCAGAATTGTACTCATCTCGTGCACCTAGTCGTCACGCGCTGAGCACGTGTGCTTGCAGATGTGGATGCGGTTGTAACGCGGAGTTCTCGGCCCCACTTGATGGACCCACGTCTCTTTCTCTCTGGCTTCGCCACGCAGCTCGCGATCGCTACGTCATTCGCACGATAAGTAGTTCGCCCCCCTCCGCTTCCCACTCTCGCCGGTGCATCTGCAATGTCGCTCTGCCTTCCCTCCAGTACGGAGGACGACGCCACCTCCGTCGGGACCCTCCCTTCTCTCCCCTCCCTTCAGTCCGTTGTCCCTATCTACAATTACCCCGACAGTGTACGCTGTTCCGCATCCCACCTCTGCCTGTCGTCGATCAAGGCCCTCACGTCCTCCTCCTCTGCCGCCGCCCTCGCCGTCTCGGCCACCTCCTCGTTCCTTTACTCCGCGTCTGAGTCCGAGATCACGGTTTTCGACCTCGTCTCCGCCCGCCCGGTCGAGACCTTCGCGGGGGTGCCGTCTGCCGGGTTCGTCAAGTCGGTCGCCCTCTCCCCCGACGGCAGGCTGTTCACCGCCCACCAGGACGGCCGAATCCGCGCGTGGCGCCGGTCGGTCCGCTCCGGCAGGCACCGCCTCGACGCCACCCTCCCCACCGTCGCGGACCGCCTCCGCCGTCTTCCCCTCCCTGGTAACTACGTCGCCGTCCGCCGCCACAAGAAGCGGCTGTGGGTCGAGCACGCCGACGCCGTGTCCGCCGTCGCCTTCCGCGAGGGCCTCCTCTACTCCGTTTCGTGGGACAAGACCCTCAAGGTCTGGCGCGGCGGCAGCGACTTCCGCTGCCTGGAGTCCGTCCCGGCCCACGAGGACGCGGTGAACGCCGTGGCCGTGGCCGGAGACGGCACGGTGTACACGGGCTCAGCGGACGGGAGGATCAGGGCGTGGACGCGCTCCCTGGTCGAGGAGGGACGGCGGCGCCGGCACAGGTTGGTGGCGACGCTGGAGCGACACCGGTCGGCGGTGAACGCGCTGGCGCTGAGCGGCGACGGCGCCGTGCTGTACTCGGGCGCCTGCGACAGGTCGATCCTGGTGTGGGAGCGTGAGGAGTCGGCGGGCCACATGGCGGTGGCGGGGGCGCTGCGGGGGCACAGGAAGGCCATCCTCTGCCTCGCCTGCGTCGACGACGTGCTCTTCAGCGGAAGCAGCGATCGGACGGTCAGGATTTGGCGCAGGGAAGGCGAAGGCAAGGGCTACACTTGCCTGGGCGTGATGCAGGGGCACGCGGCCGGAGTGAGGTCGCTGGTAGCGGTTCGGGTCGACTCGGGGAAGGAGGATAAGGATGACGAGTATCGGGTTTGCAGTGGGAGTTTGGATGGGGAGGTCAGAATCTGGCGGGTCCGGATTTCGGCTACTGAAGAATCCGGACCCGACGTAAAGAATATGAAGACAAATTGAAACAAAATCCTCTCCCCAGTAGGCTTCGGAATCCGAATCCAACTAGGAAAAGTCCGAATCTGATTCGGACTATGTAGTAAATCTTCTATATATATGTTACCTCGTCGTTCTAGCAATCCACTTTCTCGCTCGTTTCTTTTGCCTTGCATCGCTTCCAAGCAGCAGAGACTTTGAGTTTTCTGTCGCCATGGATTCCGGAGAGCACCGCGAGAACCCTTCGCCCTGCGCCAGCGGCTGCGGCTTCTTCGGCAGCCCCGCGACTCGCGGCCTGTGCTCTCGGTGCTACCGAGACGTCTGCCTCATGGAGCAGCTCGAGAAGATGCGGCCGCCTTCGGCCGCTGCGGAGTCCGATGCCGGGAGCCGGAAGGTCGCGGCCTTGCCGTCCTCCTCCTACCCGGGCGAGGAGCCCCCGAAGGCGGCGGACCGGTGCGGGAAGTGCAAGAAGAAGGTGAGGCTGTGCGCGAGGTTCGAGTGCCGGTGCGGGAGCACGTTCTGCGCGGCGCACCGCCTCCCGGAGACGCACGAGTGCGCGTTCGACTACAAGGCGCATGGCCGCGCGGCGATCGCCGAGGCCAACCCCGTCGTCGTGAAGGACAAGCTACGGAGGATCTGAAGAAGACGCAAGAATATTAATGGCGTCGATTAGATTAATCGAAGCAATGGATGATGATGATGATGATTTGGTATATGGTAGTTCAATTCGTATTGCTTGGCATGGATTACTTTCCACAGGTTAATAAATGAGCTTTTCTTTAGAACCCAAATTGATTCATAAATTAGTATTAATGAAATTATAATGGAAAGATTAGCTTTTGTTCCAAAGTAGCATAAAAGGTAGAATATTTGCATTATGATAGAATATATTACTAAGAAGTGAAGCATCAGCCTTTGGTGGTACATTCTTGACTATCTCAGGCTGTGTAAATCCATCGACAGATTGGAAGTACCGCACGACCAATCGAACTCGGCTGTAATCACTCCCATCCCTCCATGCACTGATTGCTTTCTCATAAAATAGCCGATTGAGAACCCTAAAATCCTCTGCAAATACCTGCAGCAAGTGATTCACGTTGAGATGATCACAGTTCTGCTTCGTGGGTGTGGATGCTCGTACGAATTAGGAATGACAGTTCTAATTGGTCCTTTGAAGTTGACTTGAAACCAGCATCGACATGACACTGAATACTTGTCGAGACGTAACCCCGTTTGACACCACAAATTAGTTGGGTTGACATGCAGTCGTGCCGTAACCCCATTAACGACTAATGACCTATGCCGGCAAGTAGTAGATAACCAGGTAAGAAGTGAACGGAGCTACTTCTTTCCATTGGCTCTCTACGCTGCAAGCGGACTTCCTTACCGGCTCTGCCGGCGAGCTTCTGCTTCTTCTTCTTCTTTAAAACTTGGGAATCAGCACTTCATCTGACACCAGAATTTGCAGCAACAAGGACTAGAATGCCTTTTTCTCTCCATTCCTCTTCTCCTCTTCCTCATAAAGCAAGGAAAGAGGAAGAGATCGGGGCTGCCGCCGGGGCCGTGGAGGCTCCCCGTCGTCGGGAACCTCCACCAGGTCGGGGCAAATCCTCACCTCGCCCTCCGCGTGCTGGCCGAGCGCCACGGCCCGCTCATGTAGGACTCGGCTCCATTCCTACCGTGGTCATCTCCTCCGCCCACGTCGCCCGGGAGGCCCTCAGGGCCCACGACCTCGCCTTCGCCGGCAGGCCGACGCTGTACGCGGCGGAAAGGCTGTCCTACAGCCTCCGGGACGTGGCGTTCGCGCCGCACGGGGAGTACTGGCGGCAGGCGCGCAAGATGTTCATGGTGGAGCTGCTAAGCGCCAAGCGGGTGCGATCCTTCCGCGGCGTCAGGGAGCGGGAAGTGGCGTCTCTGGTCGCCTCGATCCGGCGGCTCGCTCCCTGTTCGTCGTCGTCCCCTATCGACCTGAGCAGGATGGCACTGTCGGTAACGAACGTCGTCACGTGCCGAGCGGCGTTCGGCGACGAGTGCGAAACCGCCGGGAGCGGGAGGCTGCATCGGGTGCCGGAGGAGATGCAGAGCGTGCTGGGGGGGTTCTGCGCCGGGGACTTCTTCCCGTGGTTGCGGTGGATTCGTGCGTTGGACGGGCTTCGGGCAAGGGTGGAGAGGGTGTTCGGGGAGTTGGATGATATCTACAGCCAAGTGATCGAGGAGCACCTCCGAGGAGACCGCACATCGGACCAAGGAGACTTGGTGCAGGTACTGCTTCGGCTGCGAGAGGATCCAACGCAAAGGAACACCATCGGCAGTATGGATCACATCAAGGGTCTTCTCACGGTACTCTCTCTCTTTCCTCCTCTCCATTCATGAACGCAACGCGATCTCTCTCTCTCTCCGTGGTCATCAACGAGTTCTACGAGATCCCCGCGGGTACGAGAGTCGTCGTCAATGCCAAGGCCATCGGCACGGACCCCTCCAGCTGGAGCAACCCGCAGGAGTTTCGGCCGGAGAGGTTCTCGAGCGGCGGCGATGTCGGCGACGGCGACGTCAAATGGGAAGAGTGCTTCGGGTTCGTCCCCTTTGGGGTCGGCCGGAGGAGCTGCCCGGGCATCAACTTCGGGTTGGCGGTGGTGGAGCTGGTCTTGGCGAATCTGTTGTACTGCTTCGATTGGGTGGCGCGGCTGGGAAATGGAGAGGAGTTGGATGTGGAGGAGGCGTTTGGAATGGCAGTGCATAGGTGTTGTGGTAAACAACCCGGAGCGGTTGCCTCGGGCCCGACGCGGCTCGGTTTGGGTCCGGATGGCGGGATCCTCCTGGTGCGGCCCTCGGGCTCGCCGAGGTAGTCGGCTGCGGCGGTCCGATCGGGATGGGGTCGGCCGTCTCTGCCGGAGGGGGCTCCTCGACGCGCACGCGCCCTGTCTGCGGTCCTGCACACAGGTCGGGTTGGGAGGCTCGACCCGACCCCTCCGACGATCCAGTCAGTAGATGGTGGAGGGGGTAGAAAGAAGAAGAGGAGTTTGAGGTGTCTTCCTTGCGTGTTTTCTCCCCTGTCCGCCCCTCTTCCTGTTCGGAAGTCAGGGCTTTTATAGGGAAGCCTACCGTTGTTTGATGTGTCCGCTTGCAGGGGGCAGGTTGGTTGCGTCTGACGTTGGTTTGGCGTGGCGTGAAGAGCCGAGCCCGAGTTGGCGTTAATGCGCCTCAGGCTGTGTTCCGGTCTGTTTGATCGGGTGCCGTCGCGTCGTCCGAGGCGTGAGGCGTCATCAGACGTCAGCCGGGTCTTATCATAATTACTATCCTCATCATATTCCCCCCCGGAAAGAAGCTATGTGTCGGTCGTTGTAACGGGAGTCCGAGGCATGGCTTCAACTTTCAGACGGGCTGGCCGCGCAAGCGCGGTCTCGGGGGGCGTGTAGCCGAGGAGCACGACGCAGGCGGGTTGGCCGCGCAAGTGTCTCGGGTGGGCAAGGAGCCAGGGGCATGGTCCGAGGAGCACGACGCAGGCGGGCTGGCCGCGCAGGCATGTCTCGGGAAGCATGGAGCCGAGGAGCACGACGCAGGCGGGCAGGCCGCGCAGGTGTGTCTCGGGAGGCATGTGCCGAGGAGCACGACGCAGGCGGGCTGGCTGCGCAGGTGTGTCTCGGGAGGCATGAAGTCGAGGAGCACGACGCAGGCGAGCAGGCCGCAGGCAGGCTGGCCGCGCAGGTGTGTCTCGGGGGCATGAAGCCGAGGAGCACGACGCAGGAGGGCTAGCCGCGCAGGCGTGTCTCAGGAGGCATGTGCCGCGGAGCACGACGCAGGCGGGTTGGCCACGTAGGTATGTCTCGGGGGCATGAAGCCAAGGAGCACGACGCAGGCGGGCTGGCCGCGCAGGTGTGTCTCGGGGGCATGAAGCCGAGGAGCACGATGTAGGCGGGCTGGCCACGCAAGTGTGTCTCGGGGGCATGAAGCCGAGGAGCACGACGCAGGCGGGCAGGCCGCGCAGGTGTGGCTTCGGGAATCATACGGTCGAGTAGCACGACGCAGGCGGGCAGGTCGCGCAGGTGGACTCGGGCGGTCTATGGTCGAGGGACATGGCTCAGGCTGAGGGGCGTGGCTCGGGCCGAGGGACACGGCTCAGGCGAGCAGGCCGCGCTGAGGTGGACTCGGCGGTCTGTGGCCGAGAGATATGGCTCGGGCTGAGGGACGTGGCTTAGGCCGAGGGACACGGCTCAGGCGAGCAGGCCGCGCTAAGGTGGCCTCGGTCTGTCTATGACCGAGGGACATGGCTCAGGCCGAGGGACATGGCTCAGGCGAGCAGGCCGCGCTGAGGTGGCCTCGGCGGTCTGTGGCCGAGAGATATGGCTCGGGCCGAGGGACGTGGCTCAGGTCGAGGGACACGGCTCAAGCGAGCAGGCCGCGCTGAGGTGGCCTTGGTCTGTCTATGACCGAGGGACATGGCTCAGGCCGAGGGACTCGATCGGTCTATGGCAGAGGGACATGGCTCAGGCCGAGGGACGTGGCTCAGGCCGAGGGACACGGCTTAGGCGAGCAGGCCGAGCTGAGGTGGACTCGGCGATTTGTGGTCGAGAAATGCAACTCAGGTGGTCAAGCGGCCCTAAGGTGGGCTCGACAGTCTATGGCCGGGAGATGTAGATTCAGAAGATTTTAAGCCTCGAGCCGAGAGGGGGTCAGGTATATACTGAACCTTTGCTCCGAAGAAACTGAGGCAAAGCTTAGATCTCTTTTTATGACTACATCGGGTAGCCGCCGCGGGTGCTTGACCTCTCTTACAGAGCCCGCGGTCAGGAGTCGTCCCTTCTCCTCACGGTCTCCCAGGCCCCCGCGGCGATGTAATGGTTAGCTCGTTGGAGCGTCTCTGGCACCGTGGTGGGAGGTCACTCCGTGAGGGACCAGAGGAACCTGGAAGGTCGCAGCCTATCATCAACACCTGCACTAACAGAGAGGGGTGAGTGTTCGGCAAGCCCCGGATTTGCGTGGCAAAATGATCCACATAATGTGAGAAGAGCTCGTCCTCCCTTTGTTTGAGTCCAAGGAGCAGTGTCGCGGAAGGCTTCGGCCGTGCATAGGCCACGAAGTGGAGCTCGAAGTTCTTGACGAGCTGGTCGAAGGAAGCGATCGTTCCGGTCTTCAAGGCATCGTACCATGCGTGGGCCGGCCCTCTCAGAGTGGTAGGGAATGCTCTGCACATCAAGGCATCAGAGTTTTCGCATAGCGCCATCTGGGCGCGAAAAGCAACTACATGGTCCGTCGGGTCGGTGGAGCCATCGTAAGCGTCGAGAGATGGAGCTGGAAGTCCGGGAGGACTGTTTGATCTCGTATCTCGGGCGTGAAGGGAGACCCTTGGTGTGCGTCCTCCCTTAGCTCTTCCTTGGACCTGCGGACCTCTTTCTGCACCTCGTCGAGTCACTGACTGATGAAGTGTAATTGGGCCCGCAGGGAGTCCGAAGAGAGTGCCTCGGTCTCCGAGCGGCCGCTCGGGTTTGCCATCACTGGATCCCCGAGTGTGGCCGGTCGGACCCGAGGCGAAGTGGGGAACTCCGGAAGTGTCGTGTGGGCCCAAACGGGCGGCTCGTATTGTCGCAGTGGTTGGACTGCAGGCGGGTGCGTCGGATGAGGAACGAGCGGGATGATGGTTTGCACCACATCCATCAGAGCTCGGACTTGACGGGCGAGGTCCTGAAAGGCCTCGGGTGACACGGGCGTTGAGTCGGCGAGGGCACCGTCGGGCGACGACAAACCCGGGTTGTTGGACATTTGCCAGTATCGTTTGAAGATCGTGGCGGAGTGTTCGTCACGATGACCTCTGTGCGGGGGATGTTCCCCTAAGGCTTCAGTCGGGTACGACTTGTCAGCCGTGGCGTGAAGAGCCGAGCCTGAGTTGGCGTTAATGCGCCTCGGGCTGTGTTCCGGGCTGTTTGACCGGGTGCCGTCGCATCGTCCGAGGCGTGAGGCGTCATCTGACGTCAGCCGGGTCTTAATAGCCTCTTTGTCCGGTGGCCAAACCTTACGATTATGGTAAGGCCTCTTTGCATACTGTTGTGAGCTTTCTTTTTATGGATATGTTTCTTTATGATTTGGGTTGTCGAGGTTTGAGCATATTGGTCTCAGCTTTTGTGTGGATTTATCCTTTTTTTCTAATTTGATGAAAAATATGTAATATCACAAAAAATCCCATTGATCACACATCATTTTCATACTTGTAGATAGATCAAATTTAGGCTTCTGCACATAAATCCTCGATTATGTCATTCTCGTATTGATCGTGCTAATGATTCGATATTCAATTATAATTACAGTTAATACAGTTATAATTACAGTTTAATACGAGAGAACAAATCGGTACTTAACGTAAATTAAACAGAAATTACTACAGTATCTTCTCAAAACAAACAGTTCGAAAATGAGAGGAAAACAGACATCGCATTTCGACGTTATCTCTCATGCAGAAAATATGAAATTTTTAAGCAAAAGAAACCAAGATTTAGGTTAAACTACTCGTGTAATCCCTAACAAATTCCACAACTCAGTTTCCCAACGTATTGACATACTACTAAAATATATACATAAAAGACTAAGACTTGGAAGATTTGAGATTAGTAACATACTTGGCAGGAGCACGATTGCGCCATTTTCCTCGAAAGGATCCATCAGCAGTCCCTACTGCACCTCTCCCACTCACCGCCCATGGCCAGGGAGTTGCACTAATCTTATTTGCTATCCAGCAATCCCATCTATTCTCCTGAAGCCGAGTCTTCATTCTCTCACTCAAACACTGCTGCATTTGCCCCCAGTCAGAATTTGGCATGGGCTCTACAAGACAAGAAATTTTTGTATTTGCCACAACTGCAACTCAGCTTCATCGTAAAAATGAATCGGATGCCGAAATGATATTTCACACTGAGAAAAGTTTGTTGATACCTGTGACATGAGTACTCGACTCCTTGGCGCTTGCTACTGATACTGCTACTTCCCAGTTGTTTGCTGGTGCTGCCATCTTGTTTCCATCACCTTGCATGTCACTCGTAGAAATTGCTTTCAACAAACCAACATCCACAAGCAAAGGGTATTCACTCTGTTGTTGAAGAAAAATCATGTATGCAAATTAAGTCTAAAATCAAATATAATACAACAACAACAAAATCATAAATCCGAATTATTTGGGGTCGACAATATAGATCATTTGTTGTTATTGAGATACATTAAGATCTGTAAAAAAATCATATGCTTAGTCTAGCTTAGTGTTCCTAAATATTTATTTATAGTTTTTATTAAAATCTTTTTAGATCTTCCTCTATATCTCCTTATGCTACTTCTCGTAATACCACTAACATTGAGGGGTAGAAACATGAAGGGGTAGAGGAAGACCTAAAAAATTTATAAATAAAGATTTAAGTATTCTAAACTTAATTAAACTATAAAACCAACATAGTGACCAAGAAAAACAAGTGCAAGCTAAATCAGACTAACATGGGTGCCCTACTCAAGAAAATAGATCTATCATTGCTAGAACACACAGAGACAACTTAACCACCTTGTAACTCAAAGGCTAGCCACCAAGAAACTCTTCATACTTTTCAGATACATATAATATTACAGAGGTAAGTCCAGATAAAAAAAATGCTCCAAAACTATGACAAATATCTGTCGAGAAATCTCTTCTGGCTGAATTATCTGCCAATTTACTCCATTAAATTTATAATTTTTGCAATATATCAGACTCCAAGCAGCTACTTAAGGAGGGAAAGAACAACAAACATAACAGAAATAGGAGAAAATAAGGTAATCTACACATATGTTTGCCTCTGGTCATTTGACTGCAGATTTGAAAATACTGCCCAAGGATTTCTTTTAACACCAAAATAATGGAACTTATAAACTTTTAACCCTAAAAAGTTAATTTATACATTATCTATGATCAAAAGTTTACAAGATAACTATCTCATAAAAATTATAAAAGCTTAACAGCAATGTAAGTATAACAAACCTGTTCTGCTTTGCCATTAGCATGAGATTCAGGCTGACTTCTACAATAGTTTGCATGCGCCTGATGAAGCCTGTTTGAAATGAGTGAATCGCATCTGCCATCTCCATCAGATGTCCCATCTTTCCTATTTAAAATTCTCTTTAAGCTGCTTCTCTTCCGAACAAAGAGTTCATTCTTTTCGAATAGAATGTTCTCATTTGGCTCAGCAGTTATGATAGGCTTTTCAGTGTTGCTTGGATTTAATTTCCTTCTCCTTCATCAAAGAATAAGAAGCGACTTAATTAAAAGAAATATTTACAACTAGAGAAGAGTAAATTGCTCCTAGTGGAGCAATTTATCAGTTCTCATACTAGGAAAAGACCAAGTTGCCCCTGGTCCTTCTCCTAGTACTTATAGGTTACTCCACTATGGTCAATTATATAAATCTTCCCCTGCAACTATCATGTAAGATAAAATGAAATGAATCAAGAACTTAGTAGGACATATATATATACATATACATATGTATGTGTATACATGTATACAGATACATGTATATGTACATGTACACACACACACACACTATATATATATATATATATATATATCACACACACACACACACTATATATATATATATATATATATATATATATATATATAGTGTGTGTGTGTGTGTGTACATGTACATATACATGTATCTGTATACATGTATACACATACATATGTTTATGTATATATATATATGTCCTTTATGCCTAATGCATGTCCAAGAGTTTGTTAAGATCCCGATTTTCAAGTAATTTAAGTCTTAGATTGTTCAATCAGTTTGCTATTGATATTTCTTTCAGGAAATTCTTACAGAAATGCGTGTGAATTATCCATCCATCAAAAACAGCATCTCTGCCAGTACTGAAACAAGTTAATCAAATCAAGAAAAATAATGTGCCATCTAGTTTACATGTAAAAAATGTCTATGGATTACACGTAGAACAAGAATCCTGGAACTAACACCAGCATTACAATATTTTTTTCCTCCAGCAAGTAGGCAATTAGAAACATTTGGAGAAACTTATGTTACAATGTTCAGTGCACGGTTGAATAAGATTAACAACATATGAAGTTAAAAGTTGCAAGGTCAACTGAGCAAAAATAAGATGCATTGCAGATACAAACTCATAGACAACTACGGTAAACAGAGAATCATAACTCTAAAAGATAAAGGCATATAAAAATTACTTCAACATCCGAGTCTTGTTCATATGCTCCTTTTTTTTCAAGTTTGTCTCTTCGCTCAAAATTGCATGGATGTTTGTTGTGTTCTGTTGAAAATCACAGCTACCCTCTCCTTTGTTTCTTTTATTAGTCTGTGAGTTCACGGGGAGATCTGGATGAACGAGAAGGTTCTTATCAATATGCTTGCATTGTTTCACAACATTCTCAGAATCTTGCATGAAATATGCACTGTTACATGTCCCAAGAAGCTGCCTCTGTTTACAAGCCTTCTTTCTCACCCTAGAATAAAAGAAGCACAGTGTCATTATGGGAGGCCATGATGCCATGGAAACTTACTATGACAAATACTTATAAGAAATGCAATTCCAAGAATACAGGATAACAATGTATAAATTCCTTCTCCTTGCTTATGTCATTGTGCCTCCATCGAGTATCAATTTACTGGATATCATGAGAAGAAATCAACAAGATATAATGTACACTAGGCATTTTAAGGGAAGTAATCAAACATGTAAAATTCACCACTGAAGCAGCACATTTATGAGCAGCGAAAAAAGAACAGTACTCCAAGATTTATCTTCCCTGATTGTGATGGCTTTACACAAAAGAGTTAACTAATATACTTAAAAATTAAAATGACATAATTAAACTGTAACCAAATCCTGTGTATCATTTAAATTGGAAACTAAAACATACATCAAGGATTCAACCTTTTCTCATGAGCCAACTTATGAACGGTTTATACAAGAGAAGATGTAAGAGTAACATAATGATCTGACAGGATGGAAACCATCAGGAGGTCTACTGATTCAAAGCAAGTGAAAGTATAAAGTTGCACAAAAGGAATTGCTTAACCTAGAATGTACAAAATGATCATTTTTTTATAACTGTATATAATTCAGCTTAACCTAGATTGGATCTCAGACAATTATTGAATATGCTCTAGCAAGCTACAGAAACAACAATAGTTAATACCTTCACCTTCAACAGCTGATTTTGTGAGGAATGAAGACCAATACTAGAATCCTCTGAAGTCAAATTTAATATAGTCTACACATCATGAGTTCCCAGTATGCAGATGTATATGAGAAGACTACCCTCAACCTTTAGGTTCGTCCTTGCGATACTTGTCCTAGTGAATCTCATAATTCCTAGAAAGTGAAATAGTCAAAAGAATGTATACCTGATGATATCCTTGTCCCTGAAGATGCTGGTTGATTCAAATGGAGGTAAGACAAATTCATCCATCTGTAGTAGGAGAAAAAAATAGATTACGAAAATATACATATAATGTGGATGCCTACCCAAATTGAAACTCGATTACTGCTTCGTCCATTAGCATGATGACCATAACAATAATCAGAAGCATCGACGACGCAGTTCAAAGAAACACATCAAGAAACAAGAACATACACAAAAGTAAAAAAAGATTAGACAATAGATTAAAAAGAAGAGAGAAGAAGTAATGCACCAAGAAAATTTCGCCATTATGAGACGATATTAAGGATTTGAAGCTCAAGATCATTACAATGTTTCTTGATGGGGAGGAGGGAGATGCGCGAGGAACGGCGTACGTAGAGGCAGATGCCGCGCGGGCAAGAGCGGTGGAGGGCAAAGGAGCGGGCGAGGTGGGCGGCGAGATCAGCGACGGTGGGCAGGTGGGGGCCGAGGAGGATCCAGCAGCGGTGGAGGCCGTCCTTCCGCTGGGACTTGGTGAGCAGTCGGCGATGGTCCTCGAACTCCACGCGAACCCTCATCGGCTCCGCCATGAGGGAGGCCAAAGCGGTGGAGTTGCTCGCGGGGTTTCTTTCACCTCCTCGGGGAGGGCGAGAAGCGCACCTGTCCGTGTTCACGTCCTTTCCTCCCCTGGAACGTGAGACCGACGGCGTCAACGTCAGTTTGACGTCTGTTTGAGTTCATGCGCGATCGACGCTAGACAAACTGACGGGGTTGGCTGAATCACCTTGGAAACTTCCACCGGGTGTTGTGGCAGCATCTCGCGAAACCCCAAACAATGGTTGGTGCGCTGATAAGTTTTCTGGGTCCCACGTCACGCCACTAAGGTAGGCGACAGGTCGCTCGGACGCACGTGCGAAGAGAACTGATGATATCGGGTCGGATCAGAACGGGTCGTATCGAGATGAAAACCGAATACGTGCTCAGCACCTCGTGCGGAGGCTCCATGATTCTTTTCCAAAGATTATTACAACACTGTGTCTTAACCCTCTCTAAATACATAATACACAGTACATAGGGCCAGGCTCTGCAACCTGCTTAATTCACAGGTGAATTGTCTTCATGCAAAATATCACCTGGATTCAGTGACAGATCCTTGTATTATTATACAAAAATGACGTCTCATTGGATTCCATGAGCAAATCCTGCAAAAATTGCGTATAAAAACAAGTAATCAACAACAACAACAAGCAAAAACTGCATCAACTGCTTTTAATCCAGCTTTGCAATGACTGCATCAACGACTTCTTGGGTCGTGCTGCTTCCTCCCAAGTCTTTAGTCCTGTACTTGCCTTCTGCTATTACGCGCTTCACAGCGGTTTCAAGCCGGTCTGCAAAGGATGGGAACTGCAGGTGCCTCAACATCATCGCAGATGATAGCAGCAGGGCCACCGGGTTTGCCTTCTTCTGCTCCACAATCTTCTCATTCCCTACGTTGCCTGCTGAAGCACCTTGCTCAAACACTGCATGATCTTGACCAACATTACCTGAGAACCCGAAAAAGAAGATGATCAGATGTGAATTCAAGTTAATATACTGATAATTAGAGTTTAATCTTTGTAGTGCCATGAGTGGTCAGCATTGATAGGTTCAATTACATAAACTAGATATGATGCACCATGCCATAAATCTAAATCTAAAATTACATAGGCCAAAGGAGACAACAAAGTCTAAAGCTATAACGGGCACATTGCAGAAGTCGACACCATAAGGGTAGTACTAGATTTTTGTCATTTTGTGTCAAATTCTTGTCACCTACGGCCTCCAAATGCAGAAAGCCGATAGCTTAGATCCCCATGGTCCCCTCCATCAGCATGAATGATGGAGAATTAAGCAACAATGAAATTTTAGGTCAGAACATTGTTAAACTAACCTCCTGGCATGACACCAGTGCCTCCAGCAATACCTGCAGCTGTGTTCGCCACCAGATTGCCGTAAAGATTTGGTGTGACCTGCAAATGGATGATTCAGATTCAATCTAGTGCTGATACTTTATATGCAAGCATGTGTATAAGATATTCTGTGTTTGAAACATACAATTCACTTGAATCATAATATATAAATCATCCATATTTAGTAAATAAAATAAATGTTACTTAAATTACATAAGGCCACAGCTCAATCAAAATAAACCATTCACATTTTAGCATGAAATAAATGATATATGATGCCTTGTTAGAAGTATCATAAACTTACTTTCGAATTTGCTAACTTATGCTACATATGCAAGAAGAGGGAAGTTAATTTTTGTCAAATGTATCTTGAACCTTTCAAATCACCTTTCTCATGTGATGAAAGTGAATTAACTTTTTTATGTTTCGCATAAATGTTCTTGTTATTCTGTTGGGATGGGCTGGAGATTCTCACAATTACATATTCTAAAGATCATACATTGTTGAAATTGTACAAGGTTGTCCTAGTATGCAACATGTAGCATTATCTAGGAAAACACAACAATTGATTGGTGTCCATGACATGCCATGCCCAACTATACTAAGATTTTTCATGACATATCATGTAGTTCCCATGCCACAAGTCATGTCCCTGCTTGGAAGCCAGGCACTTCAAAATTATACCACAACAACATGATAGTGATGGTGGTCAACAAACAGTCCAGAAGCTACACGAATAAAAGTAGTTACACAAATTACATGGACCCTCCAAATGAAAATAATCACTCTAATAATAGATCTAAGAAACAATAATCCAAAATTTTCATTAACTTGAAAAGTGAACTAAATATGATGCAGCATACCATAACATCAAACTGCTCAGGCTTTGAAACGAGTTGCATACAGCAGTTATCAACAATGATCTCATTATACTTTATCCCTGGATATTTTTTTGCAACCTCACGACATGATTCTAAGAACAGACCATCTGCAAGCTTCATAATATTGGCCTTGTGCACAGCCGTGACTGTTTTTCTGTTGTTAAGGTATGCGTACTCAAAAGCATACTTGGCAATTCGCTCAGAACAGAACTTTGTAATCACCTAGCAAAGATGTCAAAAGGACAAGAAATAAACAAGAGGGGAGAAAGACTTAACACAAACAAGAAATGAAAGATATCAATCACTAAAGGAAAGCAGTACAATATACAGACTGCTCAAACTGAAGATTGATTTTGCTATATGGCTCTACTAGAATTTAATGCCTAATTGCATCCGAATTTATCAATTAAAACAGGACTGATCCAACTCCAAATGGACAACTGAGAGTTTAAAAAGACAGTCAAAGTAATAGTCATAACTTCAGACAAAGTACAAGCAAGGACATCAGAGAACGAAGCTAGAGTAAACAAGCAATCAAAATAAGAAAGCAAAACTACAGCACACAAAATGAAAGGAGTGAGGACTTTAAATCGAAGTGAGATTATCTTGTTTCATAGATTTTACAGTGGTTCTAAGAGCAATGGACAGCAAGAGATAAAGGACAGTCCCAGTTTGGCTAGGGATTTAACTGGTCGATTACCAAGATACTAAGTATCTCTATATCAGGGGTTCCAGTTTTGTTTCAGGTGTGCAAGTTATTGGGAGCTTTTTCCAAAGGATCTTAAGTGTCATGAGGTTTTCTATACTGTGATCTAACTATCCCCATGTGGAAGTCAACTAAAGTGAAAATTGTTCATCTGGCTTTCTTTATGGTGAAAATTCTGCATTTCCTCATGTTAGCAACCAAATGATTACACAAAAAGAAAGATGAAATGCAGTAAGACGATTAGTGTTCCTAATTAGGGTTTTAGGGTATCCTACACAATGTTTTAAGGCATACTAGAATAATTGGAAGCCAGTAGTTATGCAATTTCAGGGATGACAGACCACTAGGAATTTATTAGAGGGGTAAATAGAAAAACCCAACAGGAATCATACTCTTTTAGAAATCTTGGTTAAAGAAAACACCAAATAGAAAAGGAAAAAAAAATACAAAAGTGGTCAGCAACTCTGATTTCTCATGTGAACAAAACCAGAGATACGGAAAACAAACTAGTGCATACTTGTTTTTCATGACTCAAGAAAGAGCTGTGCCAGGCAAACTGACTTGCAGGCATCTTTTAACTCTTTAAAAGAGACCCAAAAAGAATATCAACTGACTATTACATAATATAAATGGTTCCTACCAAATTCAAACAAGTTCAAAACACAACATATTGGTCCTCTTTGGCAGTAAAGAATTCTAAAAAAAATATGCCAAAAAATCCTTAGAAAAGGTGAAAAGGATCTAGAACTCGTAGACATGTTATGCTCAAACTGGATTTTAGGTCCACCTGAACCTCACTTATTGTGAATTGCATCAGCTTGCAGCTACAACAATCATGTACTCAAAACATCATATGTATAAGCTTCAAGCAAAGTGCAACACATCACGATTTGATGAAACACTTTTATGCAACCCTGCCTACAAACTGGCGCATAATCGTCAAGTCTCATGCTCATCCTTCCTTTTTTCTTGACATCAATGGCAACCATTATTAATATGACCTTCCTTTTGCACTGAATGTCAACATAAGGATCACCAAATAGGCAAAACCAACTTTTGTATTTGTTGTTGCTCTTTCAGTGGCTCTTTGAATAGTATTTGATAAACATAATACTCTTCTTCAATATGCTCATGGCATGGTTCATCTCATATGGCCTCTTAGGCCAGTTGAACTGACAACTTGCTATGGTTGTTGTAGTGTAGCCTTTCACATCTTCTACATGCATTAGATACCACAAATTGGGGAAAGTTAGCCCAGCAACCCCACAACTTTATCAAATTTTCCATCCAACTTCAACAATAAAAATCATTCACATCAAGTCTTTGAATTAATTGTTGATGCAATCCATCATTTAAGGGCTCTAATAACAAACATATGTAGTACCAGGCATTACAGGACTCTACAAGGATTTGGATATAGGTGTCCAGAGTGAGAACCCAACAATGAAGGTTATGTTCAACGGAATCACCGTGAATAAGGTTTGGTTACAAAAGTTAGCAATTAGATAGAATGGATACTACAAAGATGGTTAACGAGTAAAATTTTAATGTACTGTGTGTGATATTATAGCTTAAAGTAAAAAAGAGACAACACACAGACACAAACATATAAAAGCTAGTCTCTGCCACACCAAATATATAGTCAGCGATAAGAGTATCCAAGGGTGACTACCATACCAAAAAGAAAATCATCCATAGGAGTCTAATAGCTTGATTGAGAAAACAAATATCTATAGCCATGCATGTCAACTCTGCTAATTTAATTTGTAATACTACATAAAAAGCATGCATCAAGTCCCAAAATAAAAACAGCAACCGTAAATTCAGTCATTTTGCTCAATCCCCTTCAACATCATCCCTCATCTCCACCACATTCAGGCATTCGTCACCACCAGTACGACCTCTTCTTTGCCACTGCCTACTGATTACTATTACGAAAATAATTATGCATTTGCTTCATCACGCTCTCTGGCACTTGTGACCAAACACATTTTTATCTACATGAACTAATGATCCACAAGAACAAGAAAGTCTTATGCAAACAATAATGAAAAGAAAATCTTATATTGGCAATTCTAGCGACAACTCGAATTCCATTCCATGTACAAGGAGCATACAGGTCATAGAAAAGAATTATAAAGTTGGAGAATTGTAATCATAAGAGTATTAGGTAAAGTTCCTCGTCCAAGTCCCCAACTCGCAAAGCTTTGGCAGAAATGTAAAGCTTCATACCTTGAGACTCTCCACGACGCCAGGAACGACCTCGTGCTCCAGACCGGAGTACTCCCCCTCGGTATTCTCCCTGATCACCACAATATCCACGTTCTCATGCCTGGTCGGCAGTCCCTGAAGGTTGAAGCAATGGACGAGCGACGCGTAGAGATCGAGTTCCCTTCTCAGCTGCATATTGAGGGAGCTGACCCCTCCGCCCACCGGCGTCCTGAGGCCGCCCTTGAGGCAGACCTTGTTCCTCCGGATCGACTCGATAACCTCTGCGGGCACCGTGGTCATGTCGCCGTGGACCTCATAGGTCTCGAAGTATACCGGCGCGTGCATCGCCTCCATGACCTGCTGCACGGCGCCGGTGACGAGGGGCCCGATCCCATCGCCTGGGATCAAGGTCACGGGCCTCGGGGCTCCGTCCCCGGGGCGGGGCATGTAGGTCACGAAACGCCGGGCCTCGGCGCGGCCACGCGGGGACCGCGGCGAGACGATGCCTTCGGCATCACGGAAGAGGTGGCGGAGAAGCGAACGGGTTCGCCTCGCCATTTCGGTCTTTGTGTCGTCGAATCGAGAGGTTAGGGTTTCAGACAGAACGACCAAATGACGAAGACACCCTCACTAGAGAGGGGTTTTGTAGTCATTTTGTCAAGCTAGAAAAGAGATAACGAAGTCAGCGTTATGATTATATAACGGATGTTATGATTATATATAACGTTCACAGAAGAAAGAAACGGAAAGTAGTGCGTATTTACTGATGTGAGAATGTTTTTATCTTTTTCGGAACATGTAAATTTCAGAAGATATTCTTGAGGATAAGGAAAAGGAAGAATTCGACAGACTTATGAGTTCTTGATTTCCTTTACTCTCTTAGTTAGGGAGCTAAGGGCTCTGTCTGATGGCCAAACACACGTATCTTTTAGTTGGATGTTGGATGTGGAGAAGGTGTTCGAGCTCACAATGCATAGGAAACGACCTCTTTGTCTGGTGGCCAAACACACATATCTTTTGGTTGGATGTTGGATGTGGAGGAGGTGTTTGAGCTCACAATGCATAGGAAACGACCTCTTTGTCTGATGGCAAAACACACGTATCTTTTAGTTGTTGGATGTGGAGGAGATGTTTGAGCTCACAATGCATAGGAAACGACCTCTTTGTCTGATGGCAAAACACACGTATCTTTTAGTTGGATGTTGGATGTGGAGGAGGTGTTTGAGCTCACAATGCATAGGACACGGCCTCTCTGTCTGGTGGCCAAATACATGCATCTTTTATTTGCATGTTGGATGTGCGTTCCGCCTTGTGAGCATATCCTTTCAGACAACTTTCTACTTGCAGGTATATTAAGATAGTGAAGCAGCATAGTCTGGAGATATCACAACCGGGAGTAGATCCAAGCACTGGATTAACATGGCAAATGACCAAGAGGAGGAGACCATGAAGTCTGCAAGTGAGCACCATTATCAGGCCTGACACTATTGCATTCGTGCCAAATGAAAGATATGCTACTGGGTGGATGGGTTTTCGACAGAGAGACGGAGGAGAAACCTGGCCGGTGCTCTGACCCTCGTCTTCCGCCGTACTCCGTGAAGGAACCATTCTACTCTAATGTGGCGGACAATCGCTCGTGGCCCCTTCCATATGAAACGATATCATCACAGGTATAATCATCCCGGAAAGCTCAGGGCGACGTCGTGCGACGCCGATCCGTGTAGGTTGGTTGATGCTCGCACATAAGCTTAAACAGACTGTAATTAATTGACCCCATACGGCTAACTCATCCTCGCAGGTATAAAAGCTAACACTTCTGATGGAGAGAAGGAGATTTTTCAAGAAAGCTTAACCCTTTTAAACCACATCGGTGCTAACTTAACATTTGGAGGGGCTAAGTCGGGAGACCCTTCCCCTCTCGACTCAGGCCTGTGTGCAAGAGCCTAGCGACGATGAAGCAGAATGCGTATCGATAGATGAAGCGTGCATAGAGCCAACTCTGAGTTTTGAACATCGACAAATGGACCGAGTCGTGCTTGACACCTTGGCTATGGTTAGAAAAGTTTGTTAATACTTACTATGTTTGGCAAATTATTAGATATTAAAAAAATGCATTTACCTTAAAGGAAGATGAACAACTTAACACGGTCCAATATTCAAATACTATATACACAACACTATAACAAGTTTAACAATTTATACACTACTGTCATACCTACCTCTGTCCCTCCTTTTCAAGGTTGGCTTTTTCTTTCAAGTTCCATTTTGACTGATCCTTTGATTGATTTGTCCCCTGTCTCGACACTTGCGGTCATGTCGATGACAAGCGGTTTCTCCGCTTGTTCTCGTGACAGAGAACAGGTTACTGAGAAGTTCTGGTTGGAGTCCCCGAGCTTCTACGAGTACTCAACGGAGACGGCAAATGAAACTCGGAATCTCAGGTTGACGTTGCCCATCGCCGGTAGAGGCGGAGAATGAGATTTGTTACCCATCGGTTGCAGAGTTTATAAGGTATATGTACAAGTGCATTTTTGACACGTGACAAACCTTAGCCCTTTGTCAGAACAGGTTTGCCACGTGTCAAAAATACACTTGTACATATACCTTATAAACTCCACAATCGATGGGTAACAAATCTCGTTCTCCACCTCTACAGCGATGGGCAACGTCAACCTGAGATTCCGAGTTCCATTTGCCGTCTCCGTTGAGTACTTGCAGAAGCTCGGGGACTCCGACCATAACTTCTCGGTAACGTGTTCTCTGTCACGAGAACAAGCGGAGAAACCGCTTGTCATCGACATGACCGCAAGTGTCAAGACAGGGGGCAAATCAATCAAAGGATCAGTCCAAATAGAACTTGAAAGAAAAAGCCAAGGTTGAAAAAGCCAAGGTATGACAGTAGTGTGTGTAAACTGTTAAACTTGTTATAGTGGTGTATATAGTATTTGACAGTAGGTATGACAATAGCTGCCGAGGCATAGAACTCGCAAAGCAAAAACAAATATCATTAAAGGAAAATAAAGCTGGACTTTAAATGTGAACTAAATATGATGCAGCATACCATAACATCAGACTGCCCAGGCTTTGAAGCTAGTTGCATACAGCAGTTATCAACAATGATCTCATTATACTTTTTATCCCTGGATATGTTTTTGCAACCTCACGGTATGATTCTAACAACAGTCCATCTGCAAGCTTCATAGTATTGGCATGCATCCTCGAAAGCATACTTGGCAATTCGATCGAACAGAACTTTTGTTATCACCTAGCAAAAAGATGTCAAGAGGCCAAGAAATAAAAAAGAGGGGGAAAAAAGACTAAACACAAGCGAGAAATGAAAGACATCAATCACCAAAGAAAGGAGTTCAATATACAAGACTGCTCTAACTGAAGATTTGATTTTGCTATATGGCTTTACTACAATTTAATGACTCATTGCATCTAAATTTATCAACTAAAACACAAATGGACAACCGAGAATTCAAAAAGACAGTGCAAGTAACAGCTATAACTTCAGACGATGTGCAAGCAAAGAAATCGCTGAACGAAGATACATTAACCAAGATATCAAAATAAGAAAGCAAAACTATCACACAAAATGAAAGGAGTGAGGACTTCAAAACAAAGTGAGACTATCTTGTTTCATAGATTTTAGATTTTATAGTCGTTCTAAGAGCATTGGACTGCAAGAGATAAAAAAGGACAGTCCCAGTTTGGTCGGGGATTTGACTGGTCGATTACCAAGATACTGAGTATCTCTATATCAGTGGTTCAAGTTTTGTTTCAGGTGTGCAAGTTATCGGGAGCTTTTTCCAAAGGATCTTAAGTGTCATAAGGTTTTCTATACCGTGATATAAACTATCCCCATGTACAAATCAACTAAACTGATAAATTATTCATCTGACTTTCTTTATGGTGGAAATTCTGCATTTCCTCATGTTAGCAACCAGAGGATTTCACACACAAAAAGATGAAATGCAGTAAGATGCCTAGTGTTCCTAATTAGGGTTATAGGGTATCCTACATAATGTTTTGAGGCATACTAGAACAATTGGAAGCCAGTATTTATGCAATATCAGGGATGACGACCACCAGGATTTTATTTGAGGGGTAAATAGAAAAACCCAACAGGAATCATACCCTTTTTAGAAATCTTGGTTAAAGAAAACAGCAAATAGAAAGGAAAAAAAATACAAAAAGTTTAGAAAGAAACATAAAAAACTATAGAGAAAGAGAAGCGAAGATAACCCAAACACCCAAATGAAGGAAAAGTGGTCAGCAACTCTTATTTCTCATGTGAACAAAACCAGAGATACAGAAAACAAACTAGTGCATACTTGTGTTTCATAATTCGAGAAAGAGCTGTGCCGGGCAAACTGACATGAAGGCATCTTTTAACTCTTTAAAAGAGACCCAAAAAGAATATCAACTAACTATTACATAATATAAATGGTTCCCACTGAATTCAAACAAGTTCAAAACAAAACATATTGGACCTCTTTAACAGTAAAGAAAATCCATAAAAATCCACCAAAAAAAATCCTAAAAATAGGTGGAAAAGCTCTAGAGCTCTAGATATGATATGATCAAACTAGATCTTAGGTCCATCTAAACCTTACTTATTGTGAATTGCATCAGCTTGCTGCCTGCAACAGTCAGGTACTCAAAACATCATATGTTTATGCTTTAAGCAAAGTTCAAAGCTTCATGAAACACTTTCATACAACCCTGCATAAAAATTGGTGCATAATTGTCAAATCTCATGCTAATCTTTCTTTTTTTCTCAACATCAATGGCTACCATTATTAGTTTGATCTTCCTTTTGCACCGAATGTCAACATAAGGATCACCAAATATGCAAAACCAACTTTTGTATTTGTTGTTGCACTTTCAGTGGCTCTTCGAAGAGAAGTTGATAAACAAATCACTCTTCTTCAATATGCTCATGGAATGGTTCATCTGGTATGACCTCTTAGGCTAGTTGAACTGACAACTTGCTGTGGTTATTGTAGTGTAGCCTTTCAGATCTTCTACATGCATTAGATACCACAAATTGCATAAAGTTAGCCCACACCCACAACTGTATCAAATTTGCCATCCAACTTCTGTCATCAAAATCCTTCACATCAATTCTTTGAATCAATTGTTGATGCAATCCATCGTTTAAGAGTCGTGGGCTCTAATATTGAACTTATGAAGTACCAGGCGTAACAGGACTCTGCAAGGACTTGGATATAGGTGTGTAGACTCTAGAGTGAGAACCCAACAATGAACGTTATGTTCAACAGAATCATGTTCAACAGAATCACCGTGTTACAAAAGGTAGGAATTAGATGGAAGGGATCCTACAAAGATGGTTAACAAGTAAAATTTTAATGTACTGTGATATTATTACTTAAAGTAAAAAAGGAAGCCAACACACATATAAAGGCTGGTGTCTGCCACACCAAATAGAAAAACAGTGATAATTGTATGCAAGGGTGACTACCACACCAAATAGAAAATCATCCATAGGAGTCAGCTAGCTTGATTGAGAAAACAGTATCTATAGCCATCCATGTCAATTCTGCTAATTTAATTTGTAATACTACAAGAAAAACATGAATCAAGTCCCAAAATATAAAAAAAAGAAGAAGTAACTTTACATTCAGTCAATTTGCTCAATCCCCTTCACCATCATCCTTCATCTCCACCACATTTAGGCATTCTCCACCACCAGTACCACCTCCTCTTTGCCACTACCTACTGATTACTGTTACGAAAATGATCATGCACTTACTTGCCTCAACACGCTCTCTCGGTACTTGTGACCGGTCAAACACATTTTTATCTACATCAACTAATGATCCACAAGAACAAGAAAATCCTATGCAAACAATAATGAAAAGAACATCATACATCAGCAATTAGAGTGACAATTCGAATTCCATTTCTTGTACGAGAACCATACAGGTCACAGAAAAGGATTATAAAGTTGGGGAATTGTAATAATAAGTATTAGGAAAATTTCCTTTTCCAAGTTTCCAACTCACAAAGCTTTGGCAGAAATGGAAAGCCACATACGTTGAGACTCTTCACGACGCCAGGAACGACCTCGTGCTCCAGACCGGAGTAATCCCCCTCGGTATTCTCTCTGATCAACGCGTAAAGATCGAGTTCCTTTCTTAGCTACACGTTGAGGGAGCTGACCCCTCCGCCCACCGGCGTCCTGAGGCCGCCCTTGAGGCAGACCTTGTTCATCCGGATCGACTCGATAACCTCCGCCGGGCACCGTGGTCATGTCGCCGTGGACCTCATAGGTCTCGAAGTAGACGATGCGGGGAATGTAGGTCACGGAACACCAGGCCTCGGGAGGGGCCCGCCGCGACCGCGGCGAGACGATGCCGGCCGCATCACGAAGAAGGTGGCGAAGAAGCGAAGGTGCTCGCCTTGCGATATTGGCCTTTGGGCCGTCGATTCGAGGGGATAGGGTTCAAGGAGAGAGAAAGAGCAACTGACCTCAATAAAGGGGTTTTATAGTCATTTTATTGAGCAATTAATGGAGCCATAGAAACGCCTGGATTTATCCGGACCTCAACGGTATGATTGTATAACGTTTATATCGTGAGGTGATCGACTTAACAATGGCATCGACGTTATGATTATATATAACGCTGTCTCGGTCCCGCACGATTCAGGAAAATCCATCGACGTCATCGAAGACCCTCGAGCTCCCCCATGTGGGGACCCACGGGCAAGCGTCTCTCTCTTGAGCTTGGCTCGAAGCATCGGAAGTGATCTTGAGCCGTCCTTGAACGATCAAGTCTTCTTGATCATCTCATCATGGTCGTCCGAACGCAAACCCGGCTCGCTAGACCCCAGCATGCTACGCACATCGAACGCATGCGTTGGACCGATTTGTTAGTCAAACGTGAGCTTTGGTCTGGTCGGGTCGGGTCAGATCTTCTAAACCGTTTATAAAGTGGTAACATTTCCGTCACATATGCTTACTTTTGTATACGCAACATATTGGATGGCATATTTTTATCCGAAAAGATCCGACCCGCATTGGACCACAATAATTGCGGAGTGAAGTCGATCTCCGGACACGAGTGGCCGTTCCGTAACTGAATTCCACGGCTCTCAACGGCCAGTCTCACTCACCCATATTACGTTCATTGCGTTTCGTTTTCCTCGTCATTTCTTCTCGCTCCCTCTCCGTTGGTTTTCCTCTTCCCCGCAAGAAACGGCTCACGAGTTCGTAGGGGGGTCGACGGCGCGAGTGCTCCAATCCCTCCCGCGTAGGCTTCTCACACTTCTCCTCGGAGGTGACGGCGCACCGAGGGGCAAATTCCGCTTCTAAGGTTTCGTCTTGTGGGAGGTCGGACGGCCCTGGTTCCCAGGTGCGCCAGCGAATCTCTGCTTTGTTCTTGACTTGCTTTGCTTCGAATCGGAGTTAACGCTCGAGTATCTCTCTTGGTCCTTCTTCCGCGATTCCTAGGGATTTGGTGACAAAAGGAGATCATTCGGCAGAAAGTTTTTGTGTTTTTGTTTTCTATCATGTGTGGGTCTTCTATTACCATAATATTAGAAATGGACTTCGAGCGCATTTTTATCCTGATCGAAGAAAGAAACGGTAAATGGTGCGTTATTCAACTAAAGCTAGTTGTAACCGCTGAAAAGCGAGTAAACAAAAGGGATTTTTTTTGACTTGGAAGCTTCCCTCTTTTACATGCCAAGCTTCGGATGCAATTTACTTGCCATTGATTTGAGAAATTGCAGTCAAGTCATCGATCCGCTTATTCCTTGTAATAGCAGGAACAGAAGGGGATGTGAGCTGAAAGAGTTAATCTACTTGAGTCAAGAGGACTTATATAGGATTCCTTTGTTAATGTTAAAGAAATTAGCGTCACGAAGTTCATACCGAATACCAAACATACTCATTTCAAGAGAAATCCTTTGAGAAACACTTTATCGAAGTAGCAGGTTGACTGGCAGTTTAATAGATATCAAGCAAAGGCAACGGCTCTGCATGAATCATATCATTGTGAGAACCTTCTCACTCTTCTTCAGGAAAAGTTCATGATGCATCTTGAATATGTACTCGAGGTGTTGAATGAGCACCACTGTGCCAACAGACATTTAAGTCAAACTGCAAAAGAAACCATGGTGCAGGAACAGAACCTTCGATTTTGTTGTCTTCTAGCTTTCCTAGTTAGTTCTTCAATTCGGCTACCATTTTGATGTATATGACTCATTCTTTGAGGTTGACACTATCAGCTACCTTTACACCGAACATAGACCGGATTGTATCCAAGATAGAAATTATAATATAAATGTTTTGCAGGCCCTTCCTATGTCCGTCT
The DNA here is from genome assembly GCF_036884655.1 of Musa acuminata AAA Group. NCBI lineage: Eukaryota > Viridiplantae > Streptophyta > Magnoliopsida > Zingiberales > Musaceae > Musa > Musa acuminata. The sequence goes on along the minus strand of NC_088346.1, from coordinate 4,848,014 downwards.
ACATAACTCACCAAAGACCGGATCCTTTTTGGGTCCGAGATTCTTCTTCTTCTTCTGCCAATGCTCGACTGAGATCTCAATGATTGTTTAGCACACAGGTTCATCAGAACAGACATGCTGCCGCCTTGAATTTTTCACGAGTCTTTGGATGCATGTTTAACAAATTAATTTCTTTTAGCCTTATCAATTTACATCATATATATATACCACTTTTATCCATGTTCTGTAGCAGTTTGGTCGTGAGGAAGGCCTACCTCTCTCTTTGAGGAGCTTGTGATCATGAAATTTTTGAGCACTGTAGAGCAGCTTCCAGTGGCAAGAATCAGTCTGTCTTTGTGACCTGGGTCATAATTATGGCAAGATTTGGAAACCCTGCACCCAGGTTTGTAGATTATCTGGTTACTTTCTCTGAGAGCTATCAAATATATGTTGCAAATTAGAGATGACATTTCTTTCTATTGAATGGCATCTCGTCATCATATGACCACTATCCTATTCTGTTTATCATGGCTTGCAGTGGACCTGTTTCACAACCCAACGAGAGCATGAAGTTGATCATAGCAGTTTCTATCGGAGTTGTTTTGGGCTACTTCATTGGAATCTCACTTCCCGCAGTCAACATAACAAAGGTACATTGTCAAATTATTCTGAATGATTAACTTTGTTTATTTCCAAAATTAGACCTGAAAATTCTATCTGCTTAACTCGTCAGCTCCACTTTCCCCGTAGCATCATTGTATGCACGGAGGAAGATAGCCCAAGTCTCGACACTTCGACTTCTGGACACGTTCACAGCAGCAACAATAGAAGACTACATTCTAACAATAGTCTCAGTCACAGCAGTAACAATACAAGACTACATTCTAACAATAATCTGGAGGTACTTTTATATTTCTATGTTAAATTAACTGCGAGATCTATCATGAGGTCTTTTATGGAACCATTTTCTTGTTATAGAATCCAATTGTTCTTCTTATCTTGTTTCATGTATGTTGCACTTATGATTCACCTTAAAATAGAGTTTATGAGCTTTAATGATACTGAGCTTCTACGGAGTAGATATTGGAGATAGTTCACATGAGGAACATCCATGTAAATGTAATAGACCAGGTTTGATAGATTTGATTTACACTGCAACAGCAGAATGTAAATGAACATACTGAGCTGATTTTAAACTCTTAGTCTAATATACTGTTAAGGTTTTTTTTATCAAATTATAGAAGGGAATAATAGCAAGATGCTTCCATTCAAGTGTCATGAAACAGGGACCAGATCAGCTGCTATCTTATGTAGAAGTCAAGCTGCACGGTGATCATGGACCATCATATTACAGAATTTCGTTGTCTCCGATCATTATTGTTATAATTCAGGTTATGCTATATGTGAATAGTACTTGGTAGATTTTTCTTTCTTGAGCCTCCAGGAGGCTCAACTGAAACCCTTTTTCTAATGTTCATGCCTCTGCAAATATTAGCTGAATTAATTTTTTTTACTTTGTCCACCCAAACTTTTTAGGTAGTATGGAGTTTGTGTGAATTAGTAGCAGTGATCTGATTGGTAATTCTTTTAAGAATCAAAGTTCATGTATCAAAATGATAAATGACTCATAGAAAAAGTGTTGGTTCATTCAGATCGTGCAAACCTTCCAAATGATTGCTTGTGGAGGTCAATTCTATGGACGTGCAATGACTGCAGTTATGTTCAGACTTCTCATGTTCATGGCCATAATTTGAGGACCATTATGTAATTAAATGCTCATAATTTGAATATGTGATCTTTGACTATTCCTCCATCTGTTAAGTTGCAGGTACATAATATGTTACCTTAATGGCAGAATTTTCAGTATGGTCCCTCTTATTTTATCTTTACACTCTTCTTTAAACATCTTAGCTTCTTGCTTTTTGCATTAGACTACATACTCAAGTTATTTTCATCATGTTATGTCTGGTGAATTTAATTTTCTGCCTATTTGGTATAGATATATGTTTCAACAAATCCCCGAGGTGCAGAAAGACTACCACCGGGCATGGTGGTATCTGAATCAGATCTTTACCAACGCAGGCTGTGGGGGAAGCCAAGTGAGGTATGTTGATATGGTTGTATGTTGCTTTCATGCCAAAAATAATTCATGGATCATGATGCTGCCAGTGTATCTGAATAAACATGCATGTGCTACTGCCACTGGTATGCCAATAGCTAATGGTCTCTTCTTGTTTTCATCTCCACTTTCAGTTTCATGACATAATGACGCATTGTTTGGTGAATTGCAGGATTTACACATCCTCCAGAAATACTTGGTTTCATTCACTGTTGGACTTCGCCAAAAAAAGATTGTTGATGCAGCAGTCAAAAAGGTTAGCGAAGGGGCAAACTTGAATTGTTAGCCATCTTTCCAGTAATTAGGACAATTTGTTCGACTGTGTATGTTAGATATAGTATGCTTCTTAATCATATAGTTCTTCTTCTACTTAATCTTAGTAGTGTAAGACTTGACTGCAGAAACTCATTTCCTATCCAGTTTCTAGTCATTCTTAAGTTCTCATGCACATGAATGTGCATCAGATAATTAGGATCTCAGTTACTGAGCATCCATAGTTTATTTTGAGCAAAATAATGAGTTCTCAATTAATGTAAAAGCCATGTTCAAAATATAATGATACATCAATTTTAGTAACCTATTATATTAATTGTGCACGATACTACTTGTTTGACGGCAGATGAACCATCTTCGATAGCTTTTGACACTGATATTTGATTTTTATTTTTCGATAAATCATAGCCTGACTAGAGTCTCATGATTTTACAGTTCTCTGAAAATTTTACGATCTTGCTGTTCCATTATGATGGTCAAACAAGTGAGTGGGATGAATTCGAGTGGTCCAAACGGGCTATTCATATTAGCGCTAGGAAACAAACTAAATGGTGAGTGAAGGAAGCATTTTTCTGATAGCAATGTTATTGATATACATATTTAACACTCATCTGTGTATCTCAAGGTGGTATGCCAAGCGATTCTTGCAACCTGACATTGTCGCTCCATATGATTACATATTTATATGGGATGAAGATCTAGGAGTTGAACATTTCGATGCAGAAGAGTGAGCGTTTGCCATAGTTCATGTGTGCATTCCGCCTTGTGAACACATCCTTTCAGACACAACTTTCTACTTTCAGGTATATTAAGATTGTGAAGAAGCATAGGCTGGAGATATCACAACCGGGAGTAGATCCGAGCACTGGATTAACATGGCAAATGACTAAGAGGAGAAGAGACCATGAAGTCCACCGGTGAGCGCTATTATCAGCAGGCCTGATACTTTTGCATTCTTGCCAAATGAAAGATTATACTAATGGGTGGATGGGTTTTCAACAGAGAGACGGAGGAGAAACCCGGCAGGTGCTCTGACCCTTGTCGTCCGCCATGCTCCTCGTAGGAACCATTCTACTCTTTCTCACCCATTCTGCCTCAGAATTTTGTGCTTACCAGGACTGAGTCTTCCTTGTCATGCCATGAATAGATTCGTAGAGATAATGGCACCTGTGTTCTCCAGAGATGCGTGGCGCTGTGTATGGCATATGATTCAGGTACGTCAATCTATATCAATCACTTTGCGTAGCTCCTGGTCTCTATCTCAGCTTAATTGCAACTACTGGTTGCTGTCGCAGAATGACTTGGTTCATGGATGGGGTCTTGACTTTGCTTTTAGGAGATGTGTGGAGGTACTCGGTGTACATTTTGAAGTCGAGCTTCTTCTGCAATAAACCTTACTGTTTTGCCTGATCTTGATCGTTTATTGTATGTGTAGTCTGCCCATGAGACAATTGGCGTTGTGGATTCTCAATGGATTGCTCATCTAAACATCCCTTCACTTGGAAACCAGGTAGGAGATGACTGCTCTGTTCCCCTATCTTTACCAGCATTAAAAAAAAAACAGACCTAATGTAATATCATTAGTATTCTTACACTTCAAAAAGTATTAGTATTGATCCAGTGATGATATATCAAACTCACTCATGGAAGATCGAAGGTTCAAAATTTTATTTGATATTTTTTTTACCTGAATATTGGCCTAGTGATAGATAATAAATCAGACTCATTTATAGTTGAGGATTCAAAAATCCCTCTAAATTTTTTTGAAGATATTAACTAGTCTAATCGGTAAAGATCATGATTGTAAATAGGCCTTACGGTTGATAGAAAGATCTCTATCTTTCTGGTTTGTATGTATCATGAGTCTTTCATGTTCTACAGGGCAAAGGAAAGAATGAAAAGGCAGCAAGGCAAGGGGTATAATAGATTACATGTCTTCTCTCTTATTTGCATCCTCCTTCTCATGCCATGACGACTTGACATTGGTTTCTGGTTTTGTTGATGCTACCAGGTGAGGCAACGATGCTACGAAGAGGCGGCGACGTTCGGAACTCGAATGGCAGATGCAGAGAAAGCATACTACAGGGAGATGGGGATGCTCCCCCTGAAGCGACAGCTATGTGGACCATAACATGATCAACTCTTTTGCTGGTGCAGTGAAGCAGCTTGCAGCGGTAGAAGCAATCACATATTCTCTGTATGGACAACCCCAACGTTAACTCCCTTTTTATTTTTGTTTCTGGATGATTAAATTTAACATAATTATCTTTGTGAGGAGTTATTACGGTTGAGGTTAAGAAAAGGGAGTTCAGAACATTTCTTTAATGTGATGATCTTGATGAAGGAACACAGTACTGCCAAGTAATAACAGTGAAGAAGTCTTCAAATATTTATCCTCAAACACTCGATTCTTAGAAAGCATAACCAGGGAATATTTATCTCTAAAGGAAGTATCTGAACAACTCAGGACAGACAAATAGTTTGCTATTAAGTATGTGGATCTGAGATGCTGGACTCCTTCCTAGTCCTTTAGAGAATTCTGATGTTTGGAGATGCCTTACTACTTGTGATACCTCCTTTGAAGGATGCCATGAATTGGAATTACTACAATGAACAGATAAATTCCCTTTGAAGTAACTTCATGTATTTTCTTCCTGATGATTATGCATATGCCAATACAAAAAAAAACAACATGCAAAACATTAACAAAGATATATATCCTCACATATCATCGAAACAAGCCATCGGGGATCTCAACCATATCATATATTACGATCAAAGAAATGAAAATGAATCGATTAATGAATCGATAGAAGAGTACATGACAAAACTGCGCTCATTTAGTGACCTGTGTGCACACAGATGGAAACAACTATCAGCTCTACTAAATATTATTGCGCATATGTACATGACAAAACTCCATGCTTGCCCTCTCCTTCCCAAGAATTCATCCACCTGTGTCAGATGCTCATATCCAATACAAGACTATCATTTTCTCATACCATTGCCATCAATCTACAATGCCATTGATTCACTCAGCCACTTTCTCTTTTGCAGTTCCCAGGAAGGAGGTATCTGTATCGGTCAGCATTCTGAATTAGGTAACCCGGAAGGTTTAATGCAGAGTATGAACTGGGAATTGGCCCCAACTTGGCAATAATCTTTTGGAATGTGTACTCCTCAGGAAACATATCGAAAAGGTCTGCTCCTCGACAGATGACATCCTGAATTCTCTTGGGATTAAGGTAATAGGCAAATCTGATACGATCGACATGGCTGTATGCTCTCATTTTGAAGGTAAATTCACTGATGTGCCGGAAGCAGAAGCTGCAGTGCCACCCAGAATCAGCTAACAGGTCATCGGACTGCCGGAAATGGGCGTACCTGGTCTTCCCAGCTCGGTATCGGTGGACCGAAGCCCTCCAACTGTCATCATCAAGGTGGAACTCAAAGGAGTAGAGGTAGTTCCTAAGCTGGAGATGAAGCTTCTCCGGGATCTCGTCACACCATCTGAGCAGGTTGATCGTGTGGCCACTGGGGATCTCATCAACATCCGACATGATCAGCAGGTCATCGTCGCTGATGCCGGCGATCCTGATGAGCTGATCCAGTGCCACTCGCTGGTACGACTCCTCGACGAACGGATTCTCCCCTTTGACGAACCTCCCCCCGACGGTCCCGTAGGTCAACCGCGACTCTACGAACTTGAAGCGGCGGCGATTGCTCGCGAAGAGGAGGGGCTTCTTCAAGGCGGTGAAGGTCGAGTTGGACTCGAGCAGAATGAACTCGGAGACGAAGGGGCTGAGCTCGTTCCACCGCACTTGGAGGATGTCGAGCTCATTGTTGAAGAGGACGGCGTCGAAGACGCGCCTTGGCGTTTCCCGGACGCCCCAGCCATGGAGCTTGCACAGGTGCTCCATGGAGACGTTCTCGTGGTAGTAGTGCGGTATGGTCCTGAAGGGTTTAGGGGGGGATTCCCACAGCGGCCGGAGGAAGTAGGTGAACTTTTGGCCGTGGACGTAGATGACGAAGACAAGGATGGGGATACCGACGAAGAGCAACAGTAATGCCTTGAGATCGAAGCACCGGAGGGCGCACCGGAGCCGCCGGGACATGCTCAGAGCTGCCCTTGAAGCCTGCAACAGAGTCCGAACACAGCGTAAGGCTACAATAACAGCAAAACATGAACACGGGCTCAAACGCCACGAATCGCACAAAATAAAGATTAGATTTTGAACAAAGACACAGCTTTTCAGATCTTTTCACAAGAGTTACAGAAACAGAAAGAGGAAGATTACCCCGCCGCAGACGTTCTCACAGATATCATCCGTCTTCTTGGAGCAATAAGGGCACCCCGCTTCCGTCATTCTGAAGAAAGCACTTCGCCAGCAACAAAAAGGATCGACCTTTACTCCAAAAAGATCCGCCTTTCTGCCAAATTCCTCCACACCGATACTTCCCGGCGCCGATCGGATCCCGCAGCCACAAAACGATGTGCCCGATCAATCCGATCTCCGCCCGCCCTCTCTCTCTCTCTCTCCCCCTCTCTGATTACTGTAGTAGTATCCTCTCTCTCTCTCTCTCTCTCTCTCTCTCTATACCAGAAATAACACCGAACAAACACCTCAAACCTCTTCCCCACTACGTCTGCCCCAAAGCTCTATCTTTTTTCCCTCTTGTTACCGGCGAACGGCCTACCACTCAAATCTCGAAGCTAATGAGCATTCGATGAACAAGAGCAGAGCAGATGAGGAGACGAGAAGATGAGGTAGGGAAGTGGGGCGCGTCGGGCTCTCATATAGCGCGAATACAACACGGAGAAGGAGACGGAGAAAGGGCTATTGGGGGAGCCGCGTCGATCGAAGGCTTCCTCGTCGGTTCCAAAGACAGGGTATGCGTTGCGGCATTTAATGGGCCGCGTCGTTTAGTCACCACGTCGTAACGTACTCCGGCCGGCCTGTTTTCGTCACCATGTTAATCTCCCGTCATAACTCCGTTAACTCCTTCCCGTTGTTAGTCTTATTATTATTATTTATTATATTAAATTACATTCAAAATATTCTTAAATGAATCCCAATTAGATAAAATTAATTGGTGTTGATTATGCCTAATAAGTGGGTTTGTGTTTGTGTCATCAACAGGTTGACATGCTTAATCATATGTGTAAGTGAGTTGGATTGGAGTTGAGAGAATTATTTTTAATACGAAGTACATTAATCATTTCATATTCGAGCCATATAAATAGGTCAAAAGGAGAGAGAGAGAGATAGAGAGAGAGAGAGAGAGTCTTGACTTGGAAAATAAATAATACATGCATATTATGAAAGGGATTGAGAAGTGGCAATGTTCAAATCTTTTGAATGCTCCATCGCAAATACAAAATGTTAGCTAAGAATCGTTTTCGTGTGTTGCGTCGGCAGAAATCTCGTGAACTAAATCTTATAGGTTAAGCAATTTATCAAAGCAAAGCAGTAAATAAGATAACAACATGAAAACGTGTGATGGACGAAGTCTTTGCCAATCGAGTCTTCGACGACTTGGCCCGTTCACCGTTGACGATCACACTGCCTAAACTTGTTCCGAGTCGTTGACCTCCGCGACTTGGTGTTGCATCCTAATTGCTCGAGTGGGCAAGTTGGATTGCGTAGGTAGAAAAGATCTTGAGGTTTTGCGTGCATTGGGAGTCCTCCTATCTCAAAGGGATGTGACAGGAATATTTCTTGTACCTTGATGATTCAATATATGGAGAGTTCATGTCTTTTGAGCATGCAGATGAGTCACTTATCATGACAAAACCTCAACACACATTTTGACTCTTTCTTTCTATAGCTTCGATCGGCAGACTTGTGTGCTTACACGGTGCAAGATCATGAATGCTTGGACTTGGTCAGAGTCAAAACACAACTGAAAAGGATTTGATCTGAAATGATATGTTTGCAGCATCATCATCATCATCATCACAAAATTAAAGCTTCAACTACATTTGACTTATGGTAATTAACAGAGATTAACTACCATGATATACTAACAAGTTTCTATATCTAAGAAGAATATATATATATATATATATATATATATATATATATATATATATATATATATATATATATATATATATATGATCATGTTTTCATTGAGATATCTAAGTTAATTATTGTATTATTCTACAAGTTAAAAAAAAAAATTACACCAAAAAAATCATGATCGAAGAGAATGACCGACCAGTGAAAGATGATTTTTTTTCTCAAGGATAAATGTGGAGCTTAAGGGCCCACAAAGTCATTGCATTATAGAAAATTATTAGGAGGGAGAGGTTAAGAAAACAACATAATCACATGCCTTCATGCATACATATATACAAAGGAATCCCCAAGTAAGCTCAAGTGTCTCATCACACCCCACAACACATGCTTGTGGAGGTCACTCGCACTCGCGATGATATGAAATGTTCACCGTCTGCATCAAGCCTCACTTGCTCGTTGGCTTCTTTGTCCTCACCATGGCTGGAGACCGAATTGGACCACTTGTAACACCAAGCTCTCCTGGTGGACCTCAAACGGTGCACAAGCATCTCACCGCTGCATGGTGTCAAAAGTAGCCATCAAGAAAAGATCGTACAGCCAACTCTGTTTGAACTCATTCTCCGCACTCGATCAGTAGTTACAGCAGAGCTCCTACTGTCCTGCAAAAGTTGCTTTTGATAGTTAAAGAAGATGATGCTGCTGCACCAAAAGTATTTGATCTGCTACTCTATCTCGACTAATGCTCTGCACTTGATTAATAATTACAGCAGCTCCTACTGTCCAGCAAAAGTTGCTTTAGATAGTTAAAGACGATGCTGCCAACACCAAAAAGTATCTGATCTGCTACCCTGAAACATGTTCTTCTGTCTTCTTTATTCTTGCAACAGCAGTATAAAGTTGCCTTGGATAGTTCAAAATTGTACTGCATCAGAAAGTGCTGTCATTTTGATCCGCTAATCCGCTCCCTCCATGTTCGGGTAATCCCTGCTGACTTCACTGTGGACATTTCTATCTGCCGTTGTTCTTGCAGCAGCCAACATGAAGTTGCTTTAGATGATTGACGATGACACTGCATCTAAAGTCTTATTGTATTGATCTGCCACTGTGCTACATGTTCGGTCGACTGCACTGTGGACTCTTTTACCTGCTTTTGTTGCTGCAGCATAAAGTAGCTGTAGATGATTGAACTTTGCATCGAGAAGTACTGTTGTTCTGATGTGCCACCATGCTACATTTTCCCGGAATTCCCGTTGATTTGTTTTTCTGTGGAATCTTCTACCTGCCGTTGATTGTTTCTGCAACAGCAACATAGAGTTGCTTTTGTTTTTTATTGTCATTTGATCTGCTACTGTACTACACGTTCCTGCTACTTTAAATAACTAAAAATGACACTGCAGCACGTTAGATTATATGATCATATTTAATCAGATAAAATATATTATAAATGTGATTTAATTTTAGCAATTAGTTCATTTATAGTAATACAAATAAAAACACTAGTGCCTGGATAAGAATAATCAAAACCAACACTTACTAAGTACCAAGGGACCTCCTTGCTCCTGGAATGCATCAGAGCAGAATTCTTTTCCCAGCCTCCAGCAGGATTACGGATCATGAATATTCATTCGTACTGAAGAAGTATCAGATGAGGGGATCACATTAGACAGAACATACATAATTGCCAACTTAGAAATATTGAAACCTTTAGAGCAGTCAAAAAACTTGTGAATAAAGAATTACTGTTTCTGTAACTATAACACTTTTCAGACGACTTTGCTCACAGTTGATTGGTGTTTCTGAGCCAACTCGTCCAGTTACACTAACAACAAGGACCTTGCAAGAAGCATCTTAAAGAATGACGAAACAAGATAGCACAATGTAAAAGAAAAAGAAACAAATGAATTAAACCAGCAGGTAAGATAATCCAAGATCTAACGATTAATATTTCATCAAATATTTTAATATTAATTCCACAAATTGCTCTGTCTTAAAATGCAAATTTGCATCTAGAACAAGAAGACAACGGAAGGTACTTTTTGCACAAAAATTTCTAATCAAAATTTAAATTATGGTACTATAAAATAAATAATATGCATCTTGCTAATTAACATCGTTACATCAAGGATTCCAATGAAATTCAATGAGTCAAGGTCTCAAGCAGCATAGACCCAAAAAAAAGGGGTCAAAATCTACTAGTATTAGTTATAGTGTGTACAATGTTGTTCCTATATAACGTAGGTGACCAAAGTTTAAGCCATGTAAATAGCTTGACGAATCTCAACGATAAGGTCAACGCAGATAGATTATTCCAAAACACAAACCTCCAATATTCAATACAAATATCCACCCAAATAGTCAAGTAGCTAAAATAAGGGCATTCATGTGGTGTTATAGATATCTCAAACATAATCATTTTCCCTTACCCCTAGGTACTACAACAATTCTCGGTATGAAATGTTAAAACAATCCAATGCAAAACAAAGTAGGGTAAGATTTTCCTAAAAAAGTAAGCTTCATATGCTTCAATCAGACAGCAATAAAGTCCCAAAACCATATCCCACTCAGATAACCCTATGTCTACAAAGATGATTACAACAAGAATTTCAGACAGGGGCACACACTCACCCAAATTGTTCAATTGGTCGACTCTGGTGACTGATCTGAGGTTTTCCGCATGACTGCTCAAGAATCTCATCCGAAATCAACGCCATGTCCCGAGGGATAAACAAGATAAAGAAGCAACCGGAGAGAGCACATACCATTTCCCAGTGATTTAAAAAGCGTTAGACGCCAAGGTCCAAAAACACCCGAGGCGCTTGCCCGAGCGAAGTGAGGTGCTAAAATATTAAAATATATAATATAATTAATAAATATAATTATTTAATAGTATTAAAATCAAAAATAATATATCATTAATCTAATAAATACAAATACATTACTGTTACTAATATACTGTATACTGTTAACAGTATACTTTCGAAAGAGGAGAAGGAAGAGGAGTGTAAGGGAAGACCGAGGGTGCAGCGACAGCGGTAAAAGTGAGCAGCAGCGGCGAGAGCGGCGAGTGGCGACAGTGGCAACGGGAGCGGCGACAGCGACAGTGGGAGCGACGAGTGGCGACAGTGACGAGCAGCGACAGTGGGAGTGACGAGTGGCGACAACGACGAGCAGCGACAATGGGAGCGACGAGCTGTGACAGCGACAGTGGAGAGTGGCGACAGCGGCAACGGGAGCGGTGACAGCGGCAACGACAGTGAGCAGCAGCAGCGGTAGCGTGAACGCGAGTAGGGTTAGGGTTGGACAGCGGTTGCTGATATCGATGCTTTAGTTGGTTCGATTGAACACCGGAGACCGAGCCAGACCTAAAACGTTGGTTCGGTCGCCTGGTTTAACCCAGGCGCTCGCCCGAAGCGCCTGACGCCTGGGTTCGGGCGAGTGCCCAGGTGACGCCTCTTTGAAGCGTGCCGCTTGGAAGTGAAGCGAGGCACTCGGGCCTCGCCTCGTCTCGCCCGAGCACCTAGGCGAGCGCCCGAGCGCCTATTGAAATCACTGCCATTTCCTATCCCGCCCAATAGCAGACAGCACCGCTGCACTCATGCAGTAGAACAATCCACCAAATGTATACATCCCTAGAACAGCTTCAAGAATTTGAGAAGAGAAGAATAGAAAACGACAGTAGTGAAACGACTCTTCACGACTGAAGTGATCGAAAGAGAACAAGAAATCTGTCGACAGTAGAGGAAATTGATCATCATTGAGGCATGGAAGAACGACGAGCCAAGAATGGGGAAGAGCCAAGAAAAAAAATAGAATTTTTTTTTTTAGATACCAGTCCCTAAGGAGAAGGTAAAGAAAGTTATACAAAACATAGAGCCAAACAATGTATCATAATTAACTACAACTTAAAAAGGAGTTTTATAGAATTGTAAAGATATTTAACTACTTAAAAAATATCTTTAATTATCTTATAACCATAATGAATTTTAAAAGAACAATAATAATTCTTCAAAATTTCAATAAACATTTAAATAATAGTTAATTGATGAAGATAAACTTAAATTTAAAATAAAAATACAAATTATTTATTTTAGATGGATTTTCTATGTGTATATACATGATGAGTATCATAGGTATTTTGTTATCTTTTATGTGTGTGGATTGTTTTGGCTTGCTTTCTTGTGAAGGAAAAAATATTTAAATAATATATAATACTAAAATTTTGAAATAAAATATATATTTAGATTTTAAAGCAGTCCCAAATACTTGTATGTTCTTGTTAATTGCTGAGAAAAAAGTTTGACATCCAATAAGCAAGATGGGAAAAATTTTTAATTCCCTCGTATATCCATTGTCATTGGAAGTCAGCCATAACACATAATATTATTAATTATAAAATGTACTTCATTAAAGATAATTAGCTTTAAGATTGTCTTTTCTTTTTAACTTAATGTCAAATACTATTCTTATATATCAGAAGAATTTCATATATATCACAATTGTATACATTGTACATGAATAATCAACATACCAAGAATATTTTAATTTTTTATACATATATTTGTTTTTAAAAAAATCAAATTAGCTATAGTAATCATGATTATTAGTCGTCACATTCAATAATTTGAAGGAACATATATGCTATATTCAGTCTTGTTAAAGGTGCTAGGCGTTGGTCAATACAAAAATTATATATAAAAAAAAAAGCAAGGAGAAAGAAAATTAAGAAAATTAAACGATATATGAGCTTCATATCATTTTATATTCAAAATAGCACCACTAAGAACTCGAATTACATTTGTTTAACCATCTACAAGGCATCAAAATACTACATTGTTCACATTAAACAACAGGAATAATAAAGAAAAAGAAGATGAACATCAAGGGTCCAAGAATAATTAACAAAAGTTAACTATTATTATTAATAATTAACGTTTCCATTAAATTCAGGAGGAAGTTGGATGGAGGATGCCGGGAAGAGAAAGAAGTCAGGCGCAGAAGAATGGGGCAGTCGGGGAGAGAAAGAAGGAAAGAAGGGGTGGCTGCTGGGAGAGAAAGTTGGGGCCTGTTGTTGAAGAAACAGGGCTGTTGGAGGAAGAAGCAGAGAGAGACAGGGAGGAACGGAGGAGGAGGGGGAAGGGGTCTCTGTTGGGAAGAACCAGGGAGAGGCAATGGGGTGTGGGCGGAGGGGAGGTGGCCTGTTGGGGAGGCTCGACAGGGGTAGAGAGAGACCCACCGACGACCGCCTTTGCACGCGGAGGAGAATCGCTGATGGACGCACGGAGAGAGAGAGAGAGAGAGAGAGACGCACCGCGGCCAGAAGGGAGGAGGTGCACCGCCGATGGCCTTTGCACGCGGAAGAGGATCGACACACGAAGAGGATCCCAAGGAGAGGGGACGACGGTTGGGGTTTTCAAGTTTTGTTTTTGGAAGGGAACAGTGTATATTTTGACGTAGTGGGAAAAAGTAAAATATAATAATAAGTAATGTTTAATACTAAACTTTTTCAAATAAAATATATTTTATGATTTACGACGATTTTTTCTGAAAAAAAAATCTTTTTTATTTTTTTATTTTTTTCCATTAGGTGCCTTATTTTTATTTTTTCAAATAGTATTTTTATTTTTAATAATTTCATAAATATCCTTTCTATTCTCTACGACATAGACACCTATGAGAATTTATCCATTACTATACACTTAGAAGAGGATCTCGTCACCTTATTCGACTTCTCGATGGAGATCACTATTAGCTTATGCAGAGAGATCAAGGTGGAGGTTAGCATAGTCTCTTTGGACAATGACCACGACCAGAGCATAGAGCTCTAAACAAACTAAAATAAATATGAAGGTTCGTCAAACACTCGATGAAGATCAAATTAGGTGAAAGAATAAAGAATATTAATTCATCACATGTAAACATTAAAAGGATGATTTTGATAGACACGATCTCATGTAAACATTAAAAAGATGATTTTGATAGACACGATATGATATGATATGATCAATGTAAAAAAAAAAAAAATTTTTTTTTGAAAAGTTTTTACATCAATTCAGCAATTGCTACTGTACAAATATCAGCGTTACAGATCAAACTAAAATGAAGAATAGCACACGAAAATTTGGAGGGCTGTGCATGAATTCCTCACCGAGGATGTAGCCAACAAGGAAGATGGTGAACACTTTTACAATCAAGAAAAATTTTCTGTATACTATAATTTTTCATCATTTTGATCATCTAGGAACCGAGATGCCCCACCATGTCCACCATCTCACCTTCCTGCAAATACAAGAGGCGAATTGCCCTTTAGTCATCAGGAACCAAGAGAGGTTATGGAACTTCAAAACGACACATGATATAAAAGTTCTAGTCAAATGAATGAGCACACCAAATCAGTGCCACTTCATGTATCTTTGCATCAATGAGATGGACAAGTGATAGAGCTTTAATCATTACATAATCATTATCTGACTAGTGAACATAATTAATTTAAAAGAGCAGGTCGACATAACATTATTATTTGCAAATTAATACTGATGCCAACTAAATTTGGTCTTGACTAAAGGGATATGATATAGATAGAGCAAGCTTCAGCACAACAGATGTGGAAAAGATAATTCTACCTTTGAATTGTATGGTGTAAAAGGACTATCATTTTATGTACTAGACTCATCGATTTATCGATACGTAGGAGTCGATACTGATGTATCAACATATGGTAGACCAATAAGTTTCTAACATTATGACTTGAGGCCATTTTTGCATGCTATAGTAATAACAAGGTTTAACAGATTCCAGAAAGATCAAAATAGCAAGTAACATACATATTTATCTGTAGTGCACCTCAAACAGGCGCAACATGCAATTCTTGCTTCGGAAGTGTAATTTTGAGCATTTGGTATGATCAATTTTGTTCAAAGAAATAAAAAACCATTTAAAAGCAAAGCATTATGCTAAAAAAAAAATAGGAATGCAACTTTACCAAACTTTTAATAGATTAAGTGCAGAAACCTGTCCAGTCGGTCGGGGATTCTTGGATCACATGACTGATGTCACTTGCACCACAACTTCGGTAAATAGCATTTGTTTCACTCGTAAATTTCCCACTATTGAGGATGTGAGCCTGGAGAATATAATGCTGAGCCAGCTTGCAATGAAGTGGATGATTGGACAGCAGAAGCAGTAGCTGTTTTAGTGGGGGCATTGAAGTCTCCATCACTGTCACATCAGAAAGATCCAAGAGTTACCTGCATAACATCAGTAAAGAACTCTCATCAATGCTAGTACCACGCAGGTATATAAAAAAAGGTACTTGGTACTACCACATTTATAATTCACCTGGACACGATTTGTAGCAGTTAAAGGACCATCCAGTAGCCCCCCCACGAGATGACCAGAGCTACTGGAGAGGCATATTGGCAACCCTCCAGTGACCGATGCTCCAACAGGTGTTTTGTCCACAAAAGTTCCAGAAAGTGATATAATCTCATAACATCCCTGGAGAAAAGTCATATAGGAAGTATTAACAAATGTGGAAAATGTAGCTTTTTGAAGAACTTAGATAGCAAAATAGAAGTAAATCATGCTAAATTTGCCTTGCACGATCAATCTCTAAGTGACTTAAACTAGGAAAGTTCTATGAGAGAAATAACAAGAAATATAAGTGATAAACTAAACTGCTGTATTAGTAACAATGAAAATGAAAAAAGGCAGTAGAGAACTCATCTGAGGAAAAAGAAAACAACAAAGGACAGATTATTAGCATAATCAGATAATATACAAAAAGGTAAAGTAGAATAATACAGGTCTATATTTAATCTTTAGAGTCGAGATCTGTCTTATTCTGTAAATATCATAATAGGAATTGGCAAAGAAATAATAACAAAATAGAAGCAAATATTGATTGATAGTAGCAAGGTTTTAAGTTTCAGTCGAAGACCTGTAGTGGTCCCTAATCAGATCACTACAAGTCCAGAGTATATTAATGTACCTTCATATGGTATACCGACATACCAATCAACAAAGACAAAAAAGAAAGAGGGATGCAAGGGAAGAGGAGGAGAAGAGGGTTGCTGATAAGCTTTTTAAAATTAAAAAATGTTTCTTGAAAAGTTTCGGACTGGACTAGGTGAAATTGCCTGACCCAATTATCATACTGGTCAATACCAAGTGGTACATAATGGTCCGACTGGTTTTTCAAACATTAGATAGTAGTACATGACAAATTAGAGTAAGCTAAGATGATAGTTTTGACTTGGTTTAATTAGGCCACTAATATACAGTAAACAAGTAAAATTGACCTAAATAGTTAAATCTAATATCGGACTAAAAAACCAAGTCCTTTTTCTTTTCATCATGGTAGTGTTACTCTTCTGTGACTGATAACAAGGGTAAAAAGTAACAAAAAAAAATGTGTATCTGCTAGCAAAGGTAAGGTTGTATAGAATATATTGATCCTTCCCGAACCCAAATTGTCGAAAGCATTTTGCACTATGCTATCCCTTTTAACACAAATCTATTAGTTACAGTGATTGCTTCAAACAAAACACTCAATGAACAATAAGCAGAACAACTAAATTTTGAGAAAGAAAAGAAAATTAGAGGACATATATCTAAAAATTGAAGCACAAAGATATCTGGGATTGGCTAGGATCCTGTCCCTCCATTTAGCTCTTTTAAGAGCATTACCATATCTCCAATTATTATAGGACTTTATATAGAATAATTAATTTAGCTTTAAAATATTTTTTTTATTAATATGGACAAACATTTGAATATAATCACCACCAGAATGTAGTCGTAGGTTTAAAAATTAATGGATTAATATAATTCAAGCAAAAAATTGATTTTTCCGTTGCAGTCTTAAGTATAAAGGTTTCATGTACATGCACTTGCATCAATCCACAAATGTTGCATGCATTCGTTGTGCCCAAACATTCGATTGCCTACACATTCTGTCTACAAACCGCAAAAGGTTGCAAATTAGCTGTCGAGACTGCATTTCTACATGCAACTACTGTGTCAACATAACATTTTAATCTGGTTGCAACTCCAAATGCCACTACCATTATTCCCTTTGGCCACTGCCATCCCTTCCACAGCTGATTCCCAACTGCTATCATCCCCCCCATTGTATCTCTAGGCCACTGCAGCCCCTCCAGCCCACTAGATGAATAAATTATCATACCAAACAAAAGTATATGCAAACTGTGGTTAGGATGTATGAAACCCAAAAATGAAGTCGTTTTTCTTAGATTCAGAATTACAATCATACTACCCTGACACAGGTATTCTAATTTTAAACAAACAGACAGCATGTAGGTACAAAAGCTTCACAAACTGATGGCAGTTTAACTCATATTTGCATGCTTTGCAATAGACTCATAAATTGGACACACAATTGAGGAAACAGCAAAAGTGAGTTTGTAATGAATAAGATCAAATTTACAAAAGCAATAACGGTCCTTGGGCAGAATGTTTATCTGATAGTGTAAGACATGCAAATGGTGCATAACGTCATTATAACTGATCTTCTATCACCAAGTAAAAAAACTATTTTTAGAAGATAAACAAAAAACAAAATAAGAAACAGAAGAATACAGTTACAGTAGCCAAAATGCTAAAATGATTATAAAAAAAAGACTCGCAAAGTGCATCGGAAAATACTTTTAAACAATGACAGCAGAAAATAAAGACAAAAGCTATAAACAAGTACTCCAGCACAACTTGAAGTTTTGACATAGTGTTTCTCTTTTTTAAATTGTCTTAAATATTCAAATGCTTTATTAAAAAAATCTACATTTACATGTAGCCAAGTGTAGATACAATTATACATACATATGTGTGTATATATATTCAAATACCAGAAAAAGCCAAAAGAAGGGACAAGAAAGTTTCAGGGATGCTTGCCTCATAGGATACACTTCCTCCAGCATTGTCCAGATGAAAAAGAGATACCCCATTAACCGTTCCAGTTGCTGAGAGAATACATGCATTCTTGGCAATTTCCACGAATGACATAATTTTCCGAACCACATCCTTTCCAAAAGTAAAACCTTCATACTGTTACTAGGTCACTGATAGAAGAAAACAGTACTACTGAATATATTTTACACTATCTCAATCAAAAAATAAACAAATATATGAAATGCAACCAGTTCCCAGGCCATCAATAGAATTAATACTAGTTTGATGATTTAGCTGTCTAAAGATTTAAGCTGAGTAAATAGAATGCAATATCATTTTTGCTACAAGAAATAATGCATAGATAGAGAAATGGGAGAAATTGAGTTGCATATCCAAATTTAAGGTACAGTAAGTAACAGATGAAAAACAACACTTGGGTAAACAAAGGAGGAAAAACAGTTCTAGTTGACCCATTTATGGTACTGAAGTTTCCATGTCAATATAAGATATTGAAAAATTCACAACAAGCCTGAAGAATAAAAGGTCCATCTTTAATATTATTATGGTAGGTCACACTTACTGCTGGGCCAACCCAACCTGATCTCTGATGCCATTGATCAAATGATTTGCTTGGTCATAACCTTATGTATCCATTCTTGGAGACCTCCTTTCCTATACTACATTTCATTGCTTTCTAATATTGCAAACGCTGGATAGATCTGCAGAGTCAGATGAAAATGTGTTCAATAGTACCAATCAATGTCTGCCAAACCGAATCGTACCGCCCGGTACAGGCGGTATGTACATGCCTGATAGGCTACCGGTACGTGGACCGCCCGCTATCGGGCGGTACGCTAAAAGAACCTCGTATCGGATGATACGGGATAATATCGGGCGGTAACGGTCGAAATTTCGACCGTTACCGCCCGCCACAACTCGGTAACGGTCGATTTCGATCGTTACCGCCCGCACCGTAGCAGTGCTATAGTGTTCCAACGGTCAATTTGACCGTTGGAGCCCTTTCTCCTTCTATTTAAGCCATTCTTCTCTCCCCTATTTCATTATACTCTCTTAAACTCTCTCTCAAACTTTTTTTTTCTCTCCTAAACTCCATAAAACAACGATTTGTGAATTCAATCGAGGCTAATTTGGGAGAATCATACGGGCAACAACAGTATAGTAATAGTTGGTCATCCTTCTCTGAGCAACAGTATGATACAGAACAGCAGATCAGTAGCGAAAATAGAAGCTCTGACATTCACCAATATATGCTTCAAGAGCTACCTCGGACAAATATGATTCATGATGACCAGTCTACGATCAGCACCACATTGATGCATCAATAGTATACAATGTATCAATACACTATGTTACGGGATCAATTTCATGATTGGGTCCAACAAACGTATCATATTGATATGCAGATGTATCGGATCGAGGATCCTGATCCACCACCCGTAGAGGCCCATCGTTCGTTTTGGTGATAGAATCAACGATCAGATATATCTACATATGTGATTATTTAATTCATTTAAAATTTAGAGTTTATATTGTAACAAAATAGTCTAACAATTCAATTGATTTTTCTGTAGATATTTCAATCTATAACGGGTTGAAATACGAACCTCGAACAAGACTACCTCAAAACCCGAAAAAGATATGTGATACTATTCTTACCTAATTTACATTGATTTTGCTAAACTTATGGTATTACTATATTTATTTGTAACTTGAAAACCTTATCCTAACCTTTTTTTTAATTTTCAAGTATTTTCGGAGGGTTAAATCTGTGAAATCAGGTGTACCGCTCGGTACACCGTACCGTACTATACCGAGCCCAGGTCGAAACGCTAGTACGGTACGGTACGACGAACCTTCGTACCAACCTCCAAATTTTTAGTCTTTCATCCTTTAAATTGCTTTAAGATCCAAGGAAAAAAATTAGATATACAAACAAGAAAAGTAGACAACTCCAAATAGTTGAGACATTACTTCTTGTTATTGTTGTTATTGATTAGAGAAGTTTAGAACTACATGAGTAAAACAAAGCAAAACTTCTGGCAAGGTTGATTTCAATTCCAATGGACAATAGGAGGTTGCCTAACAATTACCACTACCAGGTGAAACAAAAGAATATTATATCAATCCACAAGATCTAAAAGATGAAAAAGGAATACAATCAATTTTCTCGCCTGATGAAGTATCACATACAAGCAACATAGAGGGTTTTAGAGAGAGTGTGAGAGATGTTGGATAGTAGAGCAATTGTGGGAAAGCCTTGGTAGTTGTTTTATTGGAAAGTGGTGCAGTATGTTTCTAACCTTACATCACTAAGAGATTTTGCTTGATTTTGAATGATTGCACAAGTTTTTTCTTGGGTTTGGTGTTTTACAAGTATTGCACTTTTAGTAGATGATGAATGTTTTAGAATACAGGTTGGAGGAGCGAGGAATACTAACCAGGAGTTTTCAGAAGGTCACAAAGTACATGAATCAAAAGAATTATCAGCCACAACATTAGTTTGGTTTGGTTGGTTTAAAAAGCGGTCAAACCTGAACAGGTTTGGTCTGTGATGATCTGCAATCTTAAAACACTGATCACATAAATTTATGTGCAGTAGAAAGTATATGAATTTTCACTATGTTATTAAAAAACAAGCAATTATCTGTTTTTATGCACATGTTAAGGCCCACGGATAATATGTTTAGAAGCAAAAAAAAAAAAAACATAAGTGACTTCCATGCTCATGCATTCTGTGTTAAAATTTATTAAAAAGATGATATAATTTGCAAACTTCTGATTTTAAAAGTAGAAAACATTTGAATCAGGAAGTAATGGACCTCTCCACTTTCAATTATAAGGACATGCGTCATGAAGTTACGCCCTGCATTCCCTGCAAAAGAACACATAGGCAATGAAAAATTGCATCTTTTCATCTTTAATTTCACAAATGGGATGCAGAAACTTCTATTTTTGTACAGATTCCATCTTGCTGCAAACAAAGAATATGTTGCCATTTAAACTTTGTGCCAGTAACATGCTACATTTTATATGCTGACCAGCATGAGACAACAATATGCAAATGGCCATTCTCACCAAAGCATGGGCCTATGCCAACACAAGCACCACGGAGTTAAGCTTGTGGAAACTTTAAAACATGGTATTGAATACTGGATGCACAAAATATTGGTGTTATAAAAGTAAATGAAAGAAATAATTTGCTAACTACTAATAATATGTTTGGCATATGTATTTTTGACCTTAGCATTATAGTGAGGTTGCTCATTTGTAGCCTGGGTCACAAGCTATTAAAGTATACACATAGCCTCTGATTGCAAGGAAAAGGCTACATACGTTGACCCTCATCAAAATCCATATGGACAAGAGCTTCATGTTTGGTTGCCCTTTCTTTTAGCTTACATATTTCTGACCAACATCCCAGTTTGTGTAGGGCCATGCAACTGTCTTGTGTGCCTTGCTAGCAAGCAAAGACAACAAGAATATTTGCTACAGATCGGCATGTGAAAAAGAGAGACAATGGGTGCTACATGATAGATCAAAAAGACAAATAATTAGGGATTAAGGTGATATTAATGCTTATTAGCCTGTAAATAATTCTTAAAAGCCTCTTTAACACCTTGAAGAAGAGAAGTATACTAATTATCCGAGTTAACACAAGGGAAATTCACGCATTGCTTCTGGTCAAGGCTATAGTATATACAAATCCACTCTCTTTTCTCTTCTTCTATCCATGGCTTCCCTCACTCCTCTTGGTCACATGATCCACTTCGATTGTCTCTTCCAGTTCCACTCTCTCCTCTCTCCTTCCTAGCCGTCTGCTGAATATTAACCTATTGCCTCTTCTTTTGCATTTTCTTTCATGTTTTCATCTACACTACTTTTTCTCTTCTAATATACCAAAAATGACCAGTATATTATTCCATTAATCCTCAAGCATTCTGATAGCTTGTTTTCGCTTCATTGTATTATTTCAATTAAGTTGTCAAATATGATTGATTTAATCCACAAATGTCTATAAAAGATGGACCTAGTCATCTAGTTTAAATATGTCCACCTATATGTTTGCTCTTTTTCCCTGAACTACATTGACAGATAACTAACTCTTTACATAGTTTTCTATATTTATTGTAAAACTCAATATTTTCGTATTCTCACAGATAGATCCCTCGTGTGTTCACATATGTGCCTGCATTCTTCATATGTGTCAGGCCATTAATATCCTCATTCTGCTATTCAGAACTATGGAAAATTGGCACTACTATCTAATTAGTCAAATCAACGAATGATTCACAAAATCACTCATCGCCATAGTTTGAACAATAGGCAAACATAATCCCAGGGCCGAAAGCTTGCAGACCATTTAATTTCATTTCTAGATCGTTATTGACTTCACATAGGCAAACAACAAGAGAAACTATATATTTTTGAATATGAGGACTATGTTTTCTAGAAGAAATTTGGATAAATAACACAATATTCCAACAAATGTTCATACTTAATGATTCTTATTGGTTTTCTAATTAAAAGTTAATTATTCATGACTGTGCAAGCAAGTGTATGGTGTGCCAGTAAAAGCTATGACTTTTACACTTTGAGATTGAGCAATATCTACTTTTATTGGACCCTTCCTACAATGTACAAAAATGAAGATGTGCCACATAGTGTGCGACGACTGGTGATTCTCATTCCACAGTCAAAAGATATGCCAAATGTACCTCTCTAATTTAACCACGTCACTCTTACACTTTGAGGTTGGGCAATATCTACTTTTATTGGGGCCTTTCTACAATGTACAAAAATGAAGATGTTCAACAATAACTCAAAGACAATATTGGTTGTGGCACAAAAAGAATCCAACAAGTTTAAGTTGGATTTTGAAGGGTGATACTCCTCGTAATAACTTTAAAGTTTACTCTCTATCTTGGGACACTTTAGTCAAATTCGAGTGAAGGGTGAGTTCAAAGACAGAAGAAGCATGGAACAGTCACGAGGCAACAACATACTCGTACCACATTGACCAAAATCACCGGCCCCTGGTGAACACCAAAGGTAAAATGAATGCTCATTTGGTCTCCTCTTATTTCGTCTCATGTGTGCCCATTTGTTTTGCTTTGAACTATAATAGCTGGTTCTTGCACATGCAATAATTGTTAAGATCTTGAAGCTTACAAATAAAGGCATTGTAGCATTACTGTATAATAGACAATCTTAATTTTCACCTTTTAATTAAAACAGTTGACCTTCCTACCATATTAATTTCAACCTCTTTCCAAAGACAAACAAATACATAAACATAGCAAAGGAAAGGAAAAGAAATCATTCTTGTGTTCGGTTTCTATTATCATGAAAAAACAAAAGAATAATTTTCTAGGAAACACCACGAGCCCACAAGATTTTACTTTCAGTGGAAGCCACCCACATGCACCTAAAATTTTTGAAGTGTTTTCTACTATCACTTAAGCAAGCTTTATCAAATTTTTCTCAAGAACACCACAATAGGAACAGAGAATATGAGACCCTACAAAGCTCTATTTCTATAGGAAGCCATCCACAAGCACCAAAACTTCGTAAAGATTGATGTAATGCGTACCCTGAAGAAAGGGCATGAACAATGAACCACAACTAGATACCCTCTTCATCAAACGAAGAAGAATCATATCAAGAAATGCCATGGCCCAGAATCTTTCTTGAGCTTTATAAAACAAGAAACAGTAATACCAGCATCAATTACCAAGAAACTGCGGACGGACATCGAAAAAGAGAGACCAAGAATGGCAATTAGAACGAATCCGGAAGCAGTAGACTGACCTAGCGCCTTTCGAGACCGGCCTCTTGGTCGCCCACGCTTCCTCCGGACAGGCTGGTCGGGGAGCGGCGCGTCGGCGGAGAGGGAGGACGATGGCCCGGGCAGAGGAGACGAGGTCGTCCTTTGGTCGACGGCCCGGCGAGGGTGAATCCTGGGTCGCCCCCGCTTTCTCCGGACGGACCCTGGGTGGAGCGTGACCTGGGAAGCGGAGGCCCTGGGATCAACGGAGGGGGTAGAAGCAAGGGAGACGGGAGTGGGATTCGAGGGGCCGTTCTCGGCGGGTGAGAAGACTCCACTGCTGCCGTCGCGGATGTCGTGCTGTTCGGTCGGTTGGGAGGCGAGAGTGGGATACGAGGCCATGTTCTCGGCGGGAGAGAAGACTCCACTGCTGCCGTCGCGGATGCCGTGCTGTTCGGTCGGTTGGAAGGCGGGAGTGCGATACGAGGGCACGTTCTCGGCGGGAGAGAAGACTCCACTGCTGCCGTCGCGGATGTCGTGCTGTTCGGTCGGTTGGACGCGCTGAAAAGAGTAAGATACGCGACGGATGGTGAAGGAAGCGTAGGAAGGTACTCTTCTCGGGTCCATGGCGGTCGAAAGAGCGCAGGCGAGAGGAGAGAAGAAAGAAAAGCAGAGTGAGTTCGAACGCCTTTTATAATTATTATGAATTTTAATTATATTATATGTATATATATATATATATATATTAAATTTCCGGTATTATTTTTCTGATGCATTATTGCCTACTTTGAGAACATTAAGAAAGAAAAAGGAATAAAAACGTTAAAACATGAAAATAAAATTAATAGATGCAATGTAACTCAATTTAGATCTCCAATATCATATAAAATGCACTTTTTTTATTCCGAATAAAAGTTTTATTAAAAATCTATTGATTGAAAAATGTCAATAAATACATAAAAGTATTTACTGGTCCGATCAAACCATATAACTAACTTGGTAAAGTTGGATCTCGAATTTTGACGATGAAACCAATTGATAGAGTTAATGATCTAATTTGTGTTTTAAGAGACATAAGACTAGCTTTGACCATGAAAAGACAATTAAAATAGGAAGAATCAATCTTCGGAGTGAAACATGTTAGAAGATTGAATATCGAGGTGTAGAATCGGTTAACGTGTCCGCAAAAGGATTCGTGCCATGAGTTCGAGCACCAGGATTAGAAGAACGGACATTGCGCCAAGAAAATCAGAGTTGCAGAGGTAAACATATAAATTAGACAAAAGGTCGCAAAAGAGGACGATGCATCGGAGGATTGGACGAAGCTTCGATGAACCAATAACATGTCAGACAACATGTGATTAATGCTTTGTAATAATTGTTTAAATCGAAATAGTTTTAAGTTGTAATTAGGCTAACTCAATTAGGGGGCCATTGGGCCTAAGTTAAGGCTGAGTTAGGCCGAATGGATGGTCCACTCGGCCACTTAGAACTATGCCAAGCGGTGGCATCGCCTAGGGTGTGTGGTAGAACCGCTTGAGGCTCAGCTTCCCAAGAGGACTGGGCGATGATACCGCCAGTAGTTAATGTTGCTAGGCAGTGGCATCATCAGAGCCTAGTCTCCGAGACTCTATCAGGCAATAGTATTGTCTAGTGTCAAAGTGTCAGGTGGTAGTACCACCTATTTCTGACGATAGTACCTCCAATATCCCGAAAACCCAAGATGAGATCGTTTTGGTTTCAAATTTAAATCCATTTGGGGCGTATAAAAACCTCACTCATCCTTACTCAGTGAACATCATCAACTGTGAGCAAAAAAGAAAGGAAAACTATGTTGTAACATTAGGAGAACTCCTTTCAAGCTCTAAGTATTAGGTGAAGTTTAAAAGAGAGGTGAGTGATTATAAAGATTATCTCCTAAACCCTTGAAAAGGAGAAAAAAAAGTTTAAAATGGTAGTTGATCAAGATCGATAGTCGAAGCCGGTAGCCTTAACTGAAAATGAATTAGGAGTGAACGTAGGTCATTCATATTTAGTTTATATTTACTTTATGTTTTTCATTTATATTGAAACTAATTTACTTATTCACTACGTTTATAATTGCTTTCAAGTTAAACTTATCTTCTCGATACGAGCTTTATCGAATGAAAGTTTTTTAAACCGATGTTTTTAACGTAAGCACTAATTCACCCCGACACACACCCTCACCCCCCCCCCCTCCCTCCTCCCCTCTTAGTGCCGACTTAGTCCTAATAGGTACCATTATATCATATTTTTTATTATTTTTGAAGATATTCTCATGCTAGTTGATTTCTGTCACTCTGTTCTCTATTGATTTAATAAATTATCAAAATTAATATTGGACCAAGGTTTAGTGTTTATTATATAATCATATAAAAATAATCTAATTTATACGAAAACTTAGTCAACTAGAAAGGTGAATATCTATCAAATCTATTATGAATATATATTCTCCCTTTAAATTTTGTTTTCCATATGTTACCTTTCCCTCTCTTAAGAGCCTAAAAACAAATAATATCGTTATATCACATAATAAGGGCAAACAAAAAATGTTAGATCAAATATTTCTATGACCAATGTTAAGATAATAAGGATATATATATATATATATATATATATATATATATATATATATATATATATATATATATATATATATATACACGTATATATATACATACATATATATATATATATGTATATATATAGTAAAAGATAAGTAATGAAGCTAAAATTTTAGCCCAGAAACTTATAATATATTTTCAAAATCTAATTTAATATATGTTTTTTACTGACACCAGAAAAACACTATAGTATTTTTTAGTATTATTAAAAATACTATAAGGTAGTATAAAAATATTATAATAAGATAGATTCGATCTATTTATAATTAAAAATAGATAGGTGATTGAGAATATTTCAGATATTAAATTAAAAAAAAAATATTAGAGAATTCTGAAAATTAGAGACACCTTTCGAAAAAAAGAGAAAAAGATCAATTGTTTTCGAGAATTAACTCTAATTTAACCGGACCCATGACGTATTTCCTACCGTGTTAACTCAGGACCGTGACGAGTCGGCAGCCCAACTCGGGAGAAAATAAACACGTCCCGCATCCGATCGAACCGGTGGCGACGACGGAATTCTTCTCTGCCGACATGGACGAGCAAAGGAAGCGGACCGCCGTCTCCTCGTTTGTCCGCGGCAGGTCCCGCCGACGGAGGTGGAGCCCTCCATCGCCCCTCCCCGCGCCTCCTACCGCGGCGGTTAGCTTTGCGGACGTTCCGTTCGACGTGCTCGCACGGCTGGCGGCGCCCTTCGACGTGCCCACCCTCTGGGCCGCAAGCACGGTGTGCCAGTCCTGGCGGGAGGCCCTCCGGCCGCTTCGGGAGGCTATGGTGCTGCTACGTGTGGGAAAGGGTTACAAGCGCGGTCGCGGCCCCGGGATCGGCCGCCCCAACCCTCACCGGGCTCTCGAGTACTTCCTCAAGGGCGTCGACCGGGGTTCGGCACCCGCCATGGTCGACGCCGGGCTCATGTACTGGGAGATGGGGAAGAAGGAGGAGGCGGAGGCCTTGTATCGGAGGGCAGCTGAGCTTGGCTATCCGGCTGGGCAGTGCAATCTTGGCGTCTGCTACTTGGAAGGTAACTGTTTTATAGATAATTGAGTTCCGATTTACAATTTGGATGCTACTCCACAATGATCCTCTTGGTGATCTTGTGGTTTCATAGGTCGATCCTGTGCCCATCGCTTGCTGCCTGTAAAATTTGCCATTCTTATGTTCCGCAAAACCTAAATTAGCTATATGTCATTCAGCATGATCAGTTTTCAGGGTGATTTATCGTGTAAAATGAACCTATGCTGTTTGCATCCGTCTGCAACTATGCAAGTCACCAAACATGATTACTTCTAAAGTAATTCCTATGGTTCCTGAATGAACTGATATATTATTTGGTTGAATTAGAGTCCTAACTTCACTGCCATTTCATTTTTTTCCCGCATCCATGGAATTCAAGTTATCGACCTTTGGTGGTTTTGGGACTCTTCGCAAGAAAAGAAAAAGTTATCATCACTTCAGGATCTGCAGCTGGTTTGGTTTATCTATAGTCAATGGTGGAAAAAGATTCATATAGTCAACCCCAAATAGTTGGGATATCAAGTCTTGTTGTACACCTGGTTCATCTTTTTTTTTTTTTGGAGTGTTTTCAACCTTGGGTGCTTGCTGTCTTTCATTCTAGAATGTTGTTGAATTAGTTTAGCTGTCTTAGGTTCTTTTTCAATTACAATTAGATTCACATATAGCTACTTCACATGCATATATTTCTACTTGTTACTGTTCATCTTTGAGTAAAGATATAGCCTCATGATGTTTTGGTCACATTTTCTTCTTACTTGCTCTCTCTTGCATAGCTGAAATTATAATACAGGATAAAGAATAGTAGGCCATTTTGTTTGCTAATCCTCAAAGGCTGCTGGAGAGTGATCGCTGAATTACTTGTTATTAGTATTTATAGTGTCTTACTTTCTTTCTTGTTTTGAACAAATAGGTTTGGGAGGACCTTTTTAACCTGTGCTAAAAATATTCTGTTGCAGCTGATCAACCCAAGTCAGAAGAGGCTGTGAAGTGGTTCTATCGAGCAGCTGAATCAGGTTATGTGAGTGCTCAATATAACTTGGCACTTTGTCTTCATAAAGGCCGTGGAGTGAAGAATGACTTAGCAAATGCTGTATGCTATCTATAAACTTTAAGCCCTTTAGACTTATCTTCATGCTTACACAATGGACTCTGTAGAATATATATTCCTTTTTCCATATGGTGATATCCATCCTTACTAATATGTAATTTATATAGGAAATGGATCTTTTTTCTGCTCATGTTGCTTTGTTACATTCAGACATATGATAATTTGGTACAATTTTTGCTATTGAAATGTGCAGAGTTCATTTTTTTTTTTTTTTTTATTATCATTATTTGTTGGATGAAATCAATTGACACTAATGTTTTGTTCAACATTAAATTTATAAATCTTGAGGCTGAACTTTTTTGTTGCATGAGTTTTTTAATACAATTTTGTTTATCTTATTTTCTATTTTTTTAAATTTTAAATTAACTTTTGGCCAAAATGTTGTTCCTGCAACTTATGCAGTTGGTGGTCTGATTTTAAGATCATACCCTATGGCTGTTCTGGAATTCCTGAAGAATAGTGCATTCAAGTTAGAAATTTCACACAGCACAGATTGGTGGTTTTGTTTGGAGTAATAAGAGCATGATAGCCCTTAGATCATGTTGAACCTGTTTGTTTCTAGAGTTGATTGGTTATAATATTTACCAGCCTGGTACATGCTGGTATATGTGCTGGCACAGTAACATATTGGCAAAATGTCAAAACTTCCAAGAAGTGTGTCTTGCCACACCATTGTCACGGCACAAACATGAGGGTCAAAATCATAGTAGGTCAGGACAAGTTTGACGTCACTATTAGACATCAGTGTTTTTGCTCAAAGTTCACCCAAAACACAATAATGATGATGATGACAGCAATGACAGGCCATGAAACCATTCTTATTGCCTCTTAAAATATTTTTTGGCCCTCCACAGTCTCTCCTGGATACCATTACTCTGGATTATTTCCTAGCAACACACTTTTAGATCTTTCAACATGTCCAAAACATTATTAGTGATTTCTTCCATGTAATTTCCTATTGGTACTAACCAAAAATTTCAAGGGCATAAGTTTTTAATAATTTTTTTTGATAAAACCATTTATCCATCCAAAACATCAATGCTAGCTTTTCAATATGTTGTTTACTAGTTGTTCAACATTTTAATGCCTAATGCACAGTTAGCACTGTAATTTATCTATGATGATGGTTAAATATTTTCAATTTTTTTACCAAAAGATGTTGCTCAACTTGTGTCCTTTAACCTTTTCATTTGTTTAAATTTTAGCTTTTGGGCAAGATCCAAAAACTTGAATGATATTGTTGACAGGAAAATTTCTATGATTATGCTGGGAAAGAAAAGCCCAAACCAATATTTGAGTTCGTGGGCCAAGCAAATGATTCCTAAAAGGGTTAAAATTCCAAGGGATAATCTACTTTCTAAAGAACATATATAAATCACATTTGATTCTTTGTTGGTTAACAACGGTGGCTTTGAATCCTCTTAAGTGTTGAAATTTGGTTAGGCCTATAAATAAGATTGCAGACCTTAAAATACCTTTCTAAAATGTTTACCTTATAAAAGATACCTGGTTTGATAGAGGATAAGATGAGAGAAAATCGCTTAAGATGATATGGGCATATGCTTAGGAGACTTCCGAATGCGATAGTCAAAAGAGGTGAAATGATTAATGTTAGTAGTATGAGAGATAGAGGAAGACCTAAAAAAACTTTAATATAAACTATAAATAAAGATTTAAGTACTCTGAACTTAATTAAATATATGACTTTTTACATATCTCAATAACGACAAAAGATCTATATAGTTGACCCCAAATAATTAGGACTTATGGTTTTGTTGTTATTGTTGTTGTATAGAAGATATTTGGTTCATTATGAACCAATCACATTTTGCTCATTTTTATCTGATTGTTTAACTGAATCAATATATTTTTTTAGTACTTGAGCATTGGTGATCCGTTCCTGTTACAAGATCTTTGTACATCGTTCTTTAATCTTTTTAAGAATGACATTTCCTTGCTTTATTTTTATTGGATTTAAGTAGAAACCCCAAGTGCATAAAGTGGGGGCATTAGGTGACCTTAAGATCTAGTAACCTTCTAATGTCCGATTCATCATTTTGATAAAAGTAAACAGTGCTTGAAGTTAGGGTTGACATAATGCACCACCCGCCCAGCCAGCACAACATATCATCATTATGACCCATGGACAGTAAGGCCACAGTGTAGGTTATGATGGGCGGTTGGATGGAATATCATGAGCATGGGGGGAGATGATATTGGTGGAAATCGTCAATCTTAAATCTTCTATTTGGAGAATCCACTTTGCTTGATTCCTCACTTGGCCTTCAGAAGTTATGCAATTTATGATAGGATTCCTGTTCATCGATTGGTACATTTTTTTCATATTAATGTCCGTGAATCAGTTCGCTAAATCAATGAACTTTTGCCTTAAAATTGTGTTCTAAATGATAAGATATTTATCGGTTGGTACAGGCTAAATGGTACCTGAGAGCTGCACAAGGGGGGAACGTGCGTGCAATGTATAACACTTCCTTGTGTTATTCCACGGGAGAAGGATTGGTCCAAAATATTGGGCATGCAAGAGTATGGATGAAGCGTGCTGCAAAAGGTGGCCACAGTAAAGCACAGTTTGAGCATGGTCTTCAGCTTTATTCTGTATGTCTTCTCAGCATATTGTTTACTATCTACTGAAAATGGCTTGTTACCTCGAAGTTTGATGAAGCAAATTATAGCTATGAAATCTTATTTCATAAAACAATACTTAGTTTTCAAAGGGTAAAAGATGCAAACAGGTTTCATGATATCTGCAAAAAATTCTAATGTCACTTTTTGTACTAGCGAGTGTGTATGATAGAGATTATGAAAATTTCTGTTGGATGCTGTCTCTCTTTCTTTTGCAAAATCTTTATCTGGACATTGTCAGTGGTAAGTCCCCCTTTTGTGCCTATAAATAGCGTGAAACATGAAAGTTATCACAATTTCTTCATCTCTTGAATTCATGTTCTGGTATCATAGTATATAGTGGCATCTAATGCATTAGCTAACTTGCTAGGAACCAATGTAGGTTCTTATTTTTATGTTGTTCTTAGTCAGGGGACATGACGGAGGCTCTTGTCTACCTTGAACTGTCTACACGTGCTGGAGTGGCTGATGCAGTAGGTATAAGAAACAGGGTTCTGCAATCGCTCTGCCAAGCTTCACGAGATCATGTGATGTTGCGTGTGGAGAGATGGCAACCATTGTGATTGCATCCTGTGCATTAGGACTATATGCGGCCCTTTCACCACCCTTGGAGATTATCCGGATCAATGGCACTTTTCAGCTGCTACCTCTTGCATCCTTCATTGATCAAGGTTTTAGGGCTGCTGCATTAAGTAAACAGTTTACAGTAACAGCTGGGGATTATTTTTGTCAGAATCAGTTTCCTGTGCCAGTTGGGATCATGTGAAGCGAACTCGTGGCTGCAGAATACATAAATCGGCCTTGAATCTTGATTTGTTTGGTTCAAAAACACTTGACGCAGCGGTCGACATATTTATTGTACTGCATTTATGTGTAATAATATGTGCAAGTTGTTCGATAATGTCACTGTATTTTCCTTTTTCTTATTCGACATTGAACATCCCAGAGATTATTATCTGTTTATGACTTGTACCAAATGGGATGAATACTCTCATAATGATGTACAAATTTTGTTCCAAATGAACAGTGTCGAGAATGTTTTGTAGCACTGTTCTATCGCCCATTTCTTTCCTTCACTTGTGACTTGTTGGACATCTCATTTACGATATCCTACAAGATCAGAAGCAAAATGTTGCATGATAACATGGCAGACAACATATCATTTTCATCAGAAGACTCATATGGAAGATGATCGCTAATTTCTTTTATTTATTTTTATCAATTTAGCTATTTAGTTCCCGACAAGGACTTTAATATCAATCATATATTTCATTCAACCCAGCAATATACTCAGAAAGAATGACATTTGGGCCAGTCATCACCCAACCATTTCATCTGGATGAATGACAAAGCAGGTAGGTCGATTGAGTAAACCTCGAGGGGTAAGCAACTCGCTTAAGCTACACGAATTACCGGAGTAAGACCCGAGGGAAAGGGAGATAATTTTTTGGACCCACTCTCCCACTCTATGCTATCCAATGAAAAAGCAGGTACAAAAACCGAGTGCCGCGGCAAGGGTAACAATCTACCGGGGTGAAACAATAAGAGAAGCGACTTTCCTACTCGGTCACGCTACTCAGAAGATTACCTTCTTTTTACTGGATGAAATTACTGAATCACCGGAGCCCACTACTGCATGTGATACACATGGGTAAGAGGGGAGAAATACATTCTTTGGTCCCATTATTTCATCCAATGACAAAGCAGGCAGGGCCGAGGCGACGGGAACCCGTCTCGTATACCTTTACATGATTAGGGCAAATGATGGAAATTACCGGAGCCCACAGGGCATTGCAGACGTGTAAAGGCCGGATACGAGAGGGTATATCTAAGACGGTGGATTCCGGAGGCACTTATTCCAGAACTTTCGAGAGCCACACACGTCGCCGATTCGCCTCCGCCTCTTCGCTTCGCTCTGTTTATTCTTCCGTGCTTCCGCGTGGTTCTCCCGGCACGAGATCGGATGACTAATATCCTTTATCTACAGTAGATTTGGATTAGTTCTCGGATTTTGTTCTGTTTCTTTTGTCCATCGGTTGATGTCGATGGAATTCTAGGGTTTGCTTTTCCTATGCTTCTTCTTGATGATGTAAGAACTAATATGTTTTACTTAACTCCAATTCACGGGGAAGCCAGAGAGAAACCGACCGGCAGAGGGCTCAGGCCCGAAAAGGTCAGGTGAAGCAGAGAGAAGACGGCCTGACCCCCGAGCAGCGCCGCGAGAGGTGTACTCTTCCCTTTTATCCTGTTCTTAGGGTTTTGTTTGGATTTATTATTATCTTTAACAATTTCGACCTTATTCGATTAATTTTAAATGGAAAAAAGATTTTTTGTTAGATTAATTCGGTAATTGACGGGGAGAAACTGAAGTTATCTTGATTGTGTAAAGGGATGCAAAATTCGATTTTTTGTTAGATTATTTTGGTAATTGACGGGGAAAAACTGAAGTTATCTTGATTGTGTAAAGGGATGCAAAAGCACTCCAAGAGAAGGCAGCCAAGAAGGCTGCACAAGCAGCAGCTGGTGGAGGCACCACGGACTCCAAAAACAAAGGCAGTGCAAAGAAGTGATTCCTCAGGTCATTAATTTAAGAGGATCATGACGTTATCTTCCCAAATTGATCTTGCTTAGTGGACTATATCCTTGTATCTTTGATTTATTCTTATGTGGCTACTGTTTGATTAGAAAGTCTTGAACTTCAAATTAAAAGTAATCTGTTTGCTTCTCATGACCTATGTAAGTTCAGGCTTGCAAATTGTGGTTATCAAGTGTAGATTGTCTCACTGATGGGGTTGTGTACTCCACTGCGTTCGTGACACTTTTACTAAACAAACAGCATGATACATGGTTTTTGGGTAGTGGCTACCATGAAATTTTTATCATTAGAAGGAGTATTTGGTATTCTATTAGTTTTCTTTGATTTTAGCTATGCACCTGGGGGTAGTTGCTGATGAAGGTAAAATAAATATTTTGATTTGTAATCTTTGACGCTCATGATTCTTACTAGTGTTTGGCTCAAAACTGTGTAGATGTTGTATTTCATGCTATGTCATTAATTTAACCATCCTCGTTAAGGGAGAGAAGTAGGATGGGGAAGAGGGAATTGGGGAATGGGTAGAGGGTGAGTAGAGATGTTGGACTAACTGATGCAATTCAAGGATCGGTCAATGCGTGCAGTCCGTATCTGCAGAGAAGAAAGATACGGCTGAGTTCCAGTCATCAGCCGGAATTGGTGTATGCACGGCATCCTCGCCTTTTCCATTCGTGTGCATCACCACCTGTAGCGCCTCGATGGATGCCCGCATGCCGCCAAAACACAACACCTGCCACGGCCGTCGTCTGGATGACGCTTCCTTCACTCCATTCGCTGCAAACTACTATGCCGCCCATTATCTTTGCAGCCGAAGACTACTGCAACCTCCATTTCGATCTCTTCATTCGCTGCCGAAGACTATGCCGATCTCCATTTCGATCCCTCTGCCCAAGCGAAGTCAATCTCGACTGGAAAGTTGAAGAAGGTAATGTGATTCTCCTCAGGCGGGGTCGTAGGCGTCTATGTTTCAAAGGATAGAGAAGATGGCATGACGGCATTTACTATAGTTCAGAACTTAAAAAGAGTCACGATGCAGAATCAAAGAGTACACTTGACGAGCTTGAATTGACTAATTTGAAAAGAGCAGATCGAATCAACTTTGCCACATCATATCAACGGTCGAACTTTTAAATGACAGCAGATCGAATCAACTTGTGCAACACATGGCGGTTTTGGAGTAAACCCGAATAAACATGGAATGTGTGAATCTTTGCTCAGAACACAATTAATTACGATATTCAAATAAACTGTAGAAGAACTGTGCATATATACAGAAAAAGAATGCGAAAACTATCGCTTAATATACAGTATCACAAAATTTTGGATACATCCATGATCGAGATGCAGTGATATTACCAAGTCATCGGCTGATGCAACTTTGAGACCATCTGTAGGCAACCATATATCGAACGTCATGATATGTAAATGATAAATGATGTCCTATCTAAACAAATTCAAAGTGAAAACAACTAGAAAAGTAGTTCACACCCAGCATCATGTATTTGCATATACTTTTGATATGATCCCCCCTAACCTTTCACTTGTAATTTTGCAGCTACATTTAACTTAGCTTCTTGCTAATGCATCAAGGAAGCGAGATTGTATAAAGCATAGGTAAAAAAAAAAAAAAAACAAGGTATACAATTTGCTAAAGCAATCTACTTTGTTTTAACTAGAATGCCACAGGCCTCGCATGATATTTCTTAATATTCAGAAAATGTTTCATCTGCATTGTGTATGTGTCTGTGACAAAATCCATTAATGGAAGAATATTATCTACAATCTCAATTGGATGATAGTAACTGAAAAGGAGCAACTTGCGATCATGTTTAGAACTTTTATATTCTGTACAATTCATGCCAGTTCAAATATTAAGCTATGGCCTAGACATGTTACTTGCATTGGTGAACAAAGCTGATACAGTGTGCCTTTTCACATTGTTTTATCATATTTGCATTGGTTTGGCACCTTCTCCTATTCTGTCAATATTTGGTAAAATTTGGACCATAAAGTAACAGTCTGACTAATTGGACAAAGATTCCCAATAATGCATGATTATCGAAAGCAAGGGGATCTGCAGACCTCCTATTTTCCAATAGAAATGTAGCCTACTTCTAGAACAATTACATATCCAATTTGGCTGATGGACAAATATTAGACAGATAGCAGGGCACTTACTTCTAATCAACAAATATATGGCACATCTTAAAGACCTATGAGCCAACTAGTTCATTTCCAGTTTTTCAGTGGACATCTTGTGGATCATCAATTCATATCAAACTTTCAAAAGAAAATTTTGAATTTGCACAAATAGAAACGTTTCGGTGGAACTAAGCCTATTTTAGAGAATTCCTGCATTGAGTTCATTATGCTAAAATTTGGTAAAAGCTCAGGCAAAAGATCATTCTATTTGCTCAATTGTGTGAACTATAACAGAGATTTTGAAAGGAATTTAATCAAATTTCATGCAAACTACTTCATTAGAACTAGACTTTCAAGCTGAATGATGGAACATTAACCAGAATGTTAATCCATGATAAATTCATCAAACAACATTCAATGTACTAAATACAAGGATACTAGACATACTTGTGATGTCATGACCCTATCTAATGGAACAACTAACAAATCTACTAACTTGATAAGCCCAGAACCACATGGTCCAAAACTGCTTAAGCCAAAGTTAATGGAAGTACACTCATTTAGCTCCATAAACCAACTCAATTGTGCTCTCACATCACATGTAGGACTAAGCCGTTTTATTTACAAGATTTTTTGTCTTTGAAGTCCTTAATTCCATCTCATGGAACAGACAACTAACATGAAATATAGGAACCACATTAATATCCATAATAATGAAGATTAAAATTAATAAAATTTGTTTATAAAGTACTCTGGGTGGCTGAACAATACAGGGAAATGGTTAGTAATATATAAACTTTGATGTATAAGAGAAGATAAAACATAAAATTGGAGTATGGATTCTTGCAGACAAGTACATTAAGAAATATGTTGCAGAAGTAACAAAAATAATTGGCAATAGAAATCTATTATAGAACTTTGTGATAAGAGAACAGAGATTAAATGTTACAAATAATAGTGCACACGAAATAGGATTAAATTCATAATTCTTAAAATCAACATCAGAATTGGAATTGGACAGGGAAAATAACATAGTGATTGAAAATTTAGTTGGATCAGATGGGGACGATCAGGATCACTTGTGAAAATAACTTAATAATCAGTTGTGAAAATAATTTAATAATCTAATTTTTTTGTAAAAATAAAAAAAAATTCCATAAGGTTATTTTACCACCATCTTTCATGAAACATTTTACTTTAAAAACACTATGAAACTAAATTATAAAAGATAAAAACATTAATATACATTTATTTACTAAATACTGACAAAATTTATTTAATGAAATTAGAACTAATCTTATCATACAAGAATATTCCTATGGTTATAGAAGAGAACACTAATACCAAAAAAGAATATTTTGGAAAGAGCACTCATGGAATATAACGTTAATTTTTAATTCCGTGCCATCTTCCTCTTCATAATACCATTCTTTATAAGGTTATGAGCTTCTCTCTATCTGCACCTTTCCTCCCCCTGTAGTTTTTCTTTTGCCATGATGAGCAGTTAGCACTTAATAGCAAAGGCAAAAGTTGCAGTACTTTTTCATCTATTGCATGATCACAATTACATTTTTCTTCTTTAACCTTTCCTCTATCTCATCTTCTCTTTTCTCCTTCACCTCCATTTCTTATGGCAATGAAACTGAGTAGAATTTCCAAAATCAACTACGTTTGGCTGAATTCAATTTATTCAAATTAATTCCAACCAAATTTGGATTAGTTGGGTAGATTTTGAACAAAAAGGACATTAAGAGTTCTATATGATTGTGAAATGCACTTTAGAATAATAGAAGCTTTATCCAGTGTTGTAATTTTTTTCTCAACTTTTGATAACTGCAAGAGAAAATAAAGTTCCAGCATTGCAAACAGCTCTACCAGAAGATGTACATAAATAAAAAAAGTCAAACATAAAGGAGAAAAGTATCACATGTGAAAGATCATCCTTGTGGTAGGTAATGTGTCAAACCTTTTAGCAGGAGCAGAAGATGGCTACAGCAACTTCAGCACCGAGTTTTGGGCTAATCATGAAGTCAAGCTATGAACTTCCACCAGACTCAGTATGAGAATGTTGCTTATACTGACTCTATATGGTCTCAAAGAAGGTGTTCTTGCTCAGATTGTGCTTGAGCAAATATAGCACCAAAATCAGAATGCACAGTAACAGACACTTCATCATCATCCATTACTGAGCTCTGAAAAGTTTCTTTAGCAAATACTTCAGCTGGAAAAACTGTTTTGCGTGGGCTATATGGTTGTGGCACCTTTCTTCTCTGTCCGTCCTGTACCATAAAGTTTGTGATGTACAAGTTTAAAGGTTACAACAGTTGTTATTTAAATCTATCCAGAATATGATACAATATAATATATATATATACCTTTGAAGCATAAGGACCGTATGTGTTTAATGCTTGTTGAATGGAGGAATAAATATCACTAGCTTGTTCAGATCCACGGCAACACTTTATCACACGAATGGTATTTGACTCAGCCGACCTCATATGCAGATATAAGATGAGACGTGAAGGTAGTGATCCTTGTTGATCTTTCTTTCCACGTGTCAGCTCCATTGTCACCAAATCATCCCACAGGACATCCCACAATACTGTACAAGCATCTCTTGCTGGATTGAATTTCCTTTGCCCCATGATATTTGTTGGTTGCTGATTTAAAAATGATGCTTAAGTGGATACAAAGAGAGATATTTAAGTAAAAAAAAACCTATTGACAGTGATGTCTACTGACCTGAAGTAACAATACTCTCCGATGAGTGACTAAAAGAATCTTTCCTTTTGGAAGCATAAAATGGTCTTCATAAGCATCAGATAATGCAAATTTCCCTCGGACTTTAAAGAGATCAACTTGGCCAAAAAATGTACCACATTCAGCAAATTGCAAGATAGCCTTCATAAGAAGTATGAACACCAGTCAGATTGCTCCTTAAAACTATGTTTCAAGAATGGATTGATCAATTTACACGAATTGTCACTCTGCAAATACAACAATAAATAGGGAAAAAGGAACAACTTCCGACATGTTGTATTTAAACATGAACATATAAATAAACAAAGGATAGCCCAGTGCATCAGGCTCCCGCCAATGCATGGCCTGATGATGATAATTTCTAACGATAATTTCACCAAAAAAAAACAGATCAGCAAGTGTTCTTACACTGTATCTTTAACCAACATCAGATAGGTTACTAGTTGTTTGAAATTTTGGTGGCACACATAAAAGGGGACAAATAACATAAAACCAAAGGAAAATAGAGATGGCTAAACTTACAAAAAATTTAAGTCTGAATCCCAAATTAAGTCTATAATATGAAAATGAATAAAGAATCTAGAAAGAGATGGTGAAAAACATATAAAAAATGGGAGTTCAATATCTTGACCGCGATTCCACCAAGTGAAGGCTCGATTACCTGTCCTTGTGCTTTATATTCATCATAAGGGCGGAGCAAATTATCTCCCCCAATTGCTCGGGGTAGACGTTTTCGGAGCAATTGCTCTTCTGACATGATAGCTGATGAAATCTTCATTCTTACAGCATTGGCACCTTCGGTAGTTTTCGATAAAAGATCAAGGACACCACTCACAGGTTGAGTTGCAGCACCAATTAAACCTTTACCGACACCCTGAACAAAGCCTTCAACACCTGAAGTTTTTGCACCTTCTAGAGGCTTTGTTAATATGCCTGTCACACCTCTAAAGAGGCCCTTTGCAAGAGCTCCACCTCCTTCTCTAATTACATCACCAATATCTTCAACACCTTTGCTATCCTAAAAGAAACAGTACAATAGTATCTCATTACATTCATTTAAATGCTTAAATGATGCATCATAGAGTATCCAAAATCTCATTTAATTTGATTGAAATTTTCCACACCTGTTTTTGTCGGCTTTGAATAAATTTCTTGTCCATGGATAAAGCAGCAACACCTTTACTCATATTACTAAGTGCACTACTGGCGTTTCCAAGAATATCAACCCCAGAAAGCAACTGAAGAGGTTGAGTAAGAAGATCTTTTTGTATATTAGTTGCTGCAGTACTCGTAAGAGCACTTTGACGCATGCAAACTTCTTCACGGTATCTATGAGGGATGCGCACCTAAAAACATTAAAAACCATAAAGGACTCAATTTTTTTTTTTGCAGCGAAACAACTATATCAGAAATACTTGATACCATTTACTGGAGAATATTAGACCTACCGGCATGTGTTCCATGTTACCAAGTGCAGTCATCAAAGATGACCAAAAACCAAGAACACCTCTTGGTCGTTGAGCGGGTGACATAGCCATTGATACTTTAAATCGGATTTCAGATATGTTAAGAAGCCTAATAGCAAAATAATACTTCATTAGTATCTACGTAAGTGAAGAGATTGGAACAGTTCATACTTCATACCAAAATGCAGTGCATTGATCAAAGCCATGCACAGGTCTGGCCAATAGTAAAATTCAGTGAAGTATTGACATACCCAATTTTTATTATTGGATCAACTGACACAGCAGTTGAAGAGCTTGATATCCTGTCAATCTTCACTTGTTGGAACATCTCATGAAGGCGCCAAATAATTGGTTCATGAATATTAACCAAAAATGCAGAATTATCAGGAACCTATAAGAAAGTGAATGTTGCTATAAGTCATTAATCCACCAGAAAGAACATCAAAAGATTCAGAATAATGTTGTTTAAATTAAAATAGTGACTCAAGCAGGAACAATCAACATATGCACCTGCAGACCGATATATGGGTATACGCAAAAGTCTAAGGAATTATTAGTTTGCATGGTCATAGAGAACTTCAGAACAAAGTCTGTCTGTTCACCAACTCTCTGTAATCTGAACAGAACTGGCATTGGGCTCAAAGGCAATTGATTATCCACTTGAATCTCATCCATTCGTAATTTGAATCTGCACAAACAAAAACACAAAAAACAAGAAGATGAAAAGTTTAAATAGCCAGAGAATGCATAATCTTGTGTAATTTCTGTTCCTCGTCACTGTACTTTCCTCTTGTATAGATTGTATTCTCTTGATGAAATAAAGTTGCATCTTTCCTGCTTTGCTATAAAAAAGGACTCACCTGCTGACTCCAGAACCCAGCCCAGACGAATAACAAATGAGAAGATTCTGCACAGATAGATACAGAACCTCCTCAGGCATATGGTCTATTAAGGACAGCCCCAGCTCTGTTAGTTCAAAAGTAACATGGAATTCACTATCCAAGGTAGAAGATGGTTCCTTGTAGTCAATCTGCGGTGAAGGTGCATGTAATTGATCTCTCTCATGTACATATTCCTGGGTTTCATTTTCTGGCATCCAATCACTGATTCGAGTAATGTGCATCTTCCCCTCTTTATGAACGGTAACTTGCAAAGCTTTAATAGGTCCACTAGATTCCAGCATAGGATGACTCTCCATAACCTCATCAATGTTATATCTAGCAGATCTCAAGGGGTCCATTCCGTCAACTAAGACCTCTAATAGCCGTAGTCTACCAAGATCTTGCCAGAAAAATGAAGCAGCAGAATTAGGAGGAAGACTTTGCCAGGAATCATCAGTACCATCCGCTTGGCGAACACGCACAGGTAAGAACATTGAGCGGTTTTCAATCCTGTTAAAAGTGACAAATATCCATGAATATTAGAAGCCCACAAGGAAAAACTAAATATAGAGTAGAGGCAGAAAATATACCTGTAAGGGCTTGTTAAAGTGGCAAGATGGAAAACAACTTCATAGCGAGAACTTTTTGTTCCCCCTCTTACTTCTACTCTCAGAAAAATCAGATCATTTCCCAGATCATCCTTTAGGAAAACACACATCATACCATCATTTTCAATGCTAAACGGCGTACTCCACTTGTATTCATCAAGTCGTATCTGTCAATAGAAGATAATCAAAAACATAAATTTTCCAATATAAAGGATAACATAGAAACAAAGGCAAAACAATTAAAATTGATCGAGAATCCTCACCCTCAACAACTCATTTCTAGCATTCGAATCCCATTTAAATAGCTTTGGAGGATCAGTTGGATGAACCCAATTTTCTCTTTCAGAGTTACACTGAGACAAACATATGCTGTGTCCGATCCTGTTGATAAATAGAGTCCGTGGCAGGATATGGACAACCTACACATGAATTACAATTTATTAACTGCAAGGTTACAATTAACCACAGATGAAGGTCGAATACCAGTTTGGGTTTTGAAACCAATAAACAATAATCTTAAGAAGTAATGATGTGATGAAGTTTTCAGTTTTCACAGCTTATAAAATAATGACATGTAAAATTAGAATGTTTTTCACTCTTTCACACCATGGCATAAATCAGAGTAAGCCAAAATTTATACCATACACTTCAATCACCAAATCATTTCATACATTTAAGCAAGGATTGTTGTACCACCCAAAACGGTATGAAACAGGCAGTACATACCGGTCTGGACGTGGACTGGTACATTGAGCACCCCCATTCTAGGTAAGCCCGGTCCAGTTCTAAAAATAATAAAAGAATCGAAAATAGTGGTGGGCTTTTCGAACTCGGCATTAAGAAAAGAAAAAAAAATCCTAAAATAAAAATTAGGGTTCATGATCACGAGCTCTCTTTCCGCGTTCAATGCTGCTGCTTTGCCGCTACCATTGCCAACGCCATTGTTGTTGCTTCACTACACCGCTACCAATTTCGTTGCCACCACATTCTTTCTTCCCAGGTACACTCGCACCTCTTTTCCTCTTCTTCCTTTTTCCTTCTCCTTCCTTCATCGCCCCTTCCTCTTCTCCCTCTTTTTCTTCCTTTCCAAAACATCGATGCATAACTATGTACCAACAAACTGTTATAGAGTTAGTTGGCTTTGCCTAAGTCGTGTGGTAACCTTGTGCGTCCATCCGCAAAGGGTCAGTCTCATCGAAACTTCTTATGGTCCCACAAAAACCTGCAAAAGAGAAGATAGGCTAAAAGAAGCATTTAACTTGAGATCCAACAAGCGAACATTTCAGCAAATACTTGATAGACAACGTAAATAACAAATATATACTTCCCAAGCTCTACACAATCGCACAACAAAGGGTTCAAGCGGGTCCACTATAACCAAAATTCCCCACAAGTGCCCACATGACATTGCCCTGGAACAAGGCAACGAACCAACCCTTAATAATACCCCAAAGGCCAAGCCAGCCATGTGCCACTCAGCTAACTCCAAGGTGCAATAAAACCCCCAAAATGATTCCTGGATGGCCTATTCTTGGGTAGCTATATCTCTATACGATGACTGCACACAACTTACATTTATAAGACTAAAGCGGTTACCAAAGCTAACCAAAATGGGGCAGCCAAGCCTACTACAAGCCCTCTACATATTGTGTAAAGCATAAACAAAACCGAAAGGTACGGACAAACACAAACATTACATCAAACACCCTGTGTACAGATTTGTGTGTGACATTCTCCCTCATTCTTTTGACATCCACGTCAAGGCCTTTGCGTACGTTGTATCTCCTCGCTTTTGAAGATCTTCAATCTTCTGCTTTAGTTGCAATGCT
This sequence comes from Musa acuminata AAA Group, assembly GCF_036884655.1. Classification (NCBI taxonomy): domain Eukaryota; kingdom Viridiplantae; phylum Streptophyta; class Magnoliopsida; order Zingiberales; family Musaceae; genus Musa; species Musa acuminata. The sequence continues at coordinate 4,804,243 of NC_088346.1, read as the reverse complement.
CCTCCCTCGACTTCTAGTTGCTCTCTGCCGTTGTTATTAAGTAGTCAAACTTTAATCCGCCAACGCTGCTTTAACTCACCAGTGACTCTTCTAGTGTGGGGTCGATCGAGTTGCGTTGATCTTTAATCCGCCTACGCTGCTTTAACTCGCCAGTGACTCTTCTGGTTCTGATGCGGGGTCGATCAAGTTGCATTGATCTTTGGTAGTTTCTACAGATTCCTCATATGAAGGAAAATACCTTATTACGGGTAAGTCCCTCAAACGTCTCACATCGCTTGAATTGGGTGCATGCTTGTTGGAGCTTTAATAAGTATCGCCGTAAAGACTTTGAAGTTTTCCTTCGTAAAATTTGTCCATCGATTCCTCTTCCACTTAGTTGTCACCTTCAAGAAGGCTTGTATCATTTCTGCTTTTGATTGGTATTCTATTGGGAAATGAAGCGAACGTCCTACTCTCGATGGAACCAATCACCATTGGTAAGAATTTGACAAATGTTTTTTCCACGAGTCTCTTCAAAGAAAATTTGAAGATGTGCAGAGCTTATTTGTTGGATAAATAAAAGAATTGGGGTATTCGATTTCACCTATTCTCTTAAGAGTTGAGAAGGCAAAGGTTACTTAACTTCACTTGCCTCCTCGAGAGTTATAGTTCATGCGTCAAGCTAGTTACCAGCCTTCTCTTGCTCTTTGGTCATAGTTCTGAAGCACTTAAAGCGTTTGCACTTCTTGCGTTGAGTTAGCTTCTACAATTCGCCTCTTCATTGCTATTGAACTTCCAGAATGCAAGAAGTTTTGCCAGAAAAGAACAAAATTTCGTTTCGACTTGAAGCATGTCTTCAATAGTTTTGGTCACCTCTAGGATTATATCGTCTTCTCCATCATTTCCACCGCCTACTCCTTTAAGTAGAAAAGGTACAATTTTACGTATGACCTACTATGTTCTTTGGTAGAGCACTCTTGCATCAACCCGAAGTCCCCTATTTTCGGTTATCTTGATAAGAAGCTCATCGACACCAGTCTTACGAAGTTCCCTAGCCTCCGCCCTTCTGCTTTGTCTCAGTACTTGGTATTTGCCTCTGCATTCTCTACCTCCACGGTCCCATTTCACGATCATACACTCTCCCTCCATAAGAGTAAGGAATCGATGACTTCACAGAAGTCTTACCTTTGTAATACCATGGTGTTGCCATGCCCATGACCCTAACTATTCATTGTCTCACATCTGCGTCCCTTTCTTTGCGATTAGTAGATCCGCCTCTATAGTATTGTGGCACTTCTTCGAGTCTACCTCCATCCTAACCAACGTTGGTTTTAGGTAGCTAAGTTCCTCTGGACTCATCGTCACTTCCTCGTCCCTTTTGACCACTTGCTTCAATACATCTATATTCTCCGAACAGTTCCCCTTGGTCGATGGAAAGATAAACTGCAACTCTCATGCATGACCTCCGCCATCATGTTGCAAGGCTCGCGTCAATTTTGTTCTCCTTTGTATCTTTGATAGCAACGTTCGCTCGCTCAACCTTGTCCTCTGACTTGCCGAACTCCCTCAAGCGAATATGAGCTCTAGAGCAGTCTAACTCTATAGTCGCTTCAGTTATACCTCTGCATGATCGTCTCCCTTATAGGACTCCCTAGTACTTGCACTTCGAATCCCCCTCGATGGTACATAGCCCATCATATGCTGACGACCAAGGCTTTTATCCAAAGCAAATTTGGTGCACTCATGGAAGACTTGCCTCTACGGTACCATGACATTCACTACTTGAAAACATAGCCCTTCTTGCCATCATGTTGCTCCCCAAAGTGGAGCTCCTAATATCTCTTGATTATACCTCTGTATGATCAAGTCCCTCATGGGACTTGTGTGTCGCATTGCCTTAAACTATTCCACCACAATCCGCTACACCATGTCGCCTCTTGGTGACATGTCCATTGTATTCTGATCTTTATGGGATGAACTTGGACTGTGATCTCTCCATGTGTGGCCTCTGCTAGCACAACGCAAGATCTCCAACACCTTCGATTGTGTTCGCTCTTTTAGTAATCGATCTTTGTCCACCAACTCTTGGGTCACACACAAATGAAGCGCAACTCTAGGATAGTCCATCACCCAGGAACTCTCGAAATCCACTGGCTTCGTTGAAATTGGTGGGTCAATGATTGAATCTTGGACCCTTGCCCCTAGCATAATCTCCAATGCACATAGCTTCTTTTGCGACAACTCGAATGACAGCATTGCAGCATATTCTTCAAGAGTACCCACCTTTACGTTATCTTCCCACGTGCCAAGGCCTTTTGACCCAAACTTCGTCTCGGCAAGTTGATTCGCCTTAATCCCTCTATCAATTGCTTTGTCGAGATAAGGTGCATGTGCCTTGAAGCTTCCTTCGACTTTGCCACCATGTAAGATGAGTCTACTTTATCAAAACGAGAGACACATGGAATAACATGATCTCGCTCTTACCTCTACAAGAGTTCATATCCTTGACTTTTATCCAAGGAAAGCTTCGTGTCTCCGCTTCATGCTCTATGTTCTATGTGGACTCCCTTCAAGCGACTTGGGCACTTCACCCAAGTTACTCCACTCCTTGATTTCCATTGAGTTGAATAGTGGCCCTCGCGGCCACCATTTTATGAGTTAATCCTCTATTGAGTTTGATGACTTTAAGTGTGCATTTGTTTGGTGTTGCCTAGGGTCGCTCCCCCACTTGATCTCATAATGTGTCTAACACTTTACCTCGTACGAGATCATTCAACGACTCCTTACCGCTCGTTCGGTCCATTGAGCTTTATGGAGTTGTCTTGAGGTACCCCTCAACATGTGCTGTCTGTTGTACATGATTCTCCTTCTAGAGAACCAAGACTTCTCTCCTGGATATCTATCCAGTTAGAGCAACTTTCCTCTTTACGTCCTTTCCTTTAGAAGTTTAGGAAGCCACTATCCCCTTGGACTACTTTGCGTTGCTGAACAAATCGTGCACTGTTCTGCCATCGCGAACGCACTTATTAGATTATGACTCATTGCTAATATAGCCCAGTTGCACCTCTCGAGGACTAGTAATATGCCGAACCTACTACACACTTCAGCCTCCTACAAACGTATCCCTCTCATGCCATAGAGAAAGTTTTCATGCTCCATAATATTAAGTTTCAGTTGACTTGGGATGGCCACAAACAGTCCACCATTCATATACAAGCCCTTGCATAAGTCGTGTGGCACCCTTGTGTGCCCACCCGCAAAAGTTTAGCCTCCCCAAAACCTCTTATGGTCCCATAAGGACTTACAAAAGATAAAATGGGTTAGAGAAAGAATTTAACTCGGGATATCACAAGCAGACATTTCAACAAATACTTAATAGGCAATGCAAATTACAAACATAGACTTCGAAAGTTTTGAATGGTTGAACGGCAAAGGGAATAAGATGATTCGTCATAACAAAAAGTTTTCACAAGTGCCCACAAGACACTGCTACAAAATAAGACAGCGAACTAAACAATACCCCAAATGCCCATCTAGTCATGTGCCACCCTGGTAGCTCCAGGACGATGTACTGGCTGACACTTTGCACTACTCTACGGAGCTAGAAAAACCCCTAAATAACTACCTATATGACCTATTTTTGGATAGTTTTGCCTCCACGCGATGCCTACACATAACCTGTGTTTACAGGACTCAAACGATTACAAAAGTTAATCAAAATAAGACTATCAAGCGTACTACAAGCTCACTACATGCTGTGAAAGACATGAATAAAATCGAAAGACATAGATATACATAAACATTACATCGAACACCCTATGTATATATTTATCTGTGATAAGACGGTGTGCTAGTATTGACTAGTATGTACAGATTCAATAGATCACCGAAACAGGTCTAGTATCTAAAATGACGATCCTTGCGTTTAAGAGCTCATAAAATAATAAAAATAAATTTATGAAGAGTTAAAAAAAGCCTGAATTATGGATTATAGAAGTGTCAATTTAGAAACTCATGCTTTTGTTTAACAACTACTTCTTCATTGGTGTTATTCCACATTTGTTTACTAATCCGCAAACCTTATCCAAGAAATGGCAAACTAAAGTCGATTTGACAATGCAAGAATTTTATAAATAGAGAAGCCCATATAAAAGTGGTGTAAATCTTGATTGTCTCAACTAAAAAATGAGCTGCTGTTAGTTATCAAATATATCATGTTGTATTGGAAGGACCTAGATGTTAAAGTGAGAGTACACATACAAAACTATAAATTCAAGTTGGGAACCATTAGAGCCAATTTAGAATAATCTGATTAATAAGTACTTGTCAAGAAAAGTAGGACTAACTATCAATATGATTACTTCCATCAATTGATATCATAGTGATCAAATCAGTGTTATTTATGGTTTAATAATTGGAATGGATATTGTTTGGATTTTGAAACATTAAACTAAGTTGCCGCTAGTTATTATTATCACATAGGAGAAGTCACAAAATCACATAGACAAAGTTTTTAAAAAAGTCAAGATTAATATTATTGACCAGTATTTACTGACATGACCAAGTATTCGTATTAGAACATAACTGGATACCTATGCATATACTATTCATTTTTATTATTTTATTAATTTATTAAATGATACCAAATAGTATAACAATATTGTACCTGTCCAAAGGAAACTGGTCTTAGACTAATAAACTATAAACTTCACATATGCTTCACATCATCACCCTCTAACATGAAGGAAAAGAAAGAGAATGGTTCTTTAGCTTTTCTTTTCTTATTAATAGAATTACATTGATCAACAAGGCCTGATTTTACAACCTAAATCAACTGAGGTTTGACATTAATTGCTTTGGTTGTTCCAGATACAAAAAGATTAATGATAACCAGGAACTAGTCAGTTCAGATGGGTTTGTCAGTCCCAGATGATCCTGTATAATATGCCAAATATATAAAAAGAATGAGAAAGAACCTTGGTTCTGTCAGAAGCCATCTTAAGTTGTGCTGATAACCTGTAATATGATCCATCAGAAGCAAATGCATTAAAATCAACCCGCTCCTGTAAAAGATTTCATGTCATTAATCATCAAAGCTCAAGACAAAGTATAAGCAATAACAATATCAACTTCTCTAAAATCACAGATTAAAAACACATGTATAGAGATCATTATAACCTTGCTTTCAAGCTCAAGAAGAGAGATTCCAAGACTGTACTTATCAGAGTGGCTGACAGCAATAGATATTCCTACTCGTGAGGTACAAGTACTGCTGCCACGAGACTGAAATGACATACTGCCACTACGGTTCATAAAATCCTGTGGAGAGAACATAACGAATTTTGGACTAATATCCTCAATAACATCATATATCTGAATGTTTCTCCTTGTATTAGAATTTCTTCTATCAAAAGACTTTGAGGAGCTTCTCATGGAAAACTTTGCAGATTTAACTGCTCTAGAAATTAATAGAGAATCAGCATCGGAGCTGTCCACTGGTTCCACCTCTACAATGCGATATGAAAGTGGCACTGATGAATCATTCTGAATCCAGTAAGGTACGAAAAATCTTATTGTTTTTGGAGAAGCATCAGTTCCCCCCAGATCATGCTCAACACTCACCCGCAACCTCCTGAAGACACCACTCCATGATGAATAAGAGATCTTAAAACTTAGTGATATAAAAGAAATAAAAGCCAATTGTTTCAACATTAAAGAAGCAAATTTAACATAACAACCATGTGCTTTTTCCTTGTTAATAATTGATAAAGTAACTCTATATATATATATATATATATATATATATATATATGAGAAGGGAAATGACTAATCTTTTTGTAACCAAATGTCCAAATTCTGACCCTACAAGTACATTACATATGTTGATTTAATTTTTAACATCATTATTGAATTTCTGATTGAAATTGCTTAAATGAAGATTATTCTGTGCAAACCAGAGAGAAGTTCCAAAATTTACACCGAAGAAGCATGTTGGTGATGTGACAAACCAATATGTACTAACCAAAATGTGCTTTGTGCATACAGATAAACACACATTAAGTGCTACATACATATGCATGTGGTAAAAGATACTTTTAGATGAAAAGGTTTGCTTATTCAATTATGCTTATTTTAATTGAGACCATGTGTATTTTTGCTATGACAAAATCCGATGAACCTACTGCCACAATTACTTCGATAAATGGACGTTAAACCATGCTATCGAAAGTGATCAGGCCCAAGTTATTATTTGTAACCAATCAAGCATTACCAATTAATCCAACATAATACACAGTCATCAGGCCCAAGTTATTATTTGTGGGCCTATTTATTGGGTGGCACTTTGTTTATATATCATAACAAAAGGTATCAATTCGATCCAACCAACATACTAGGCAGACATGATTTTTTATCATGTTTGAACAAATGGACCAGGTTAGTTGAACATCAGGTCAGGTCAACCAAAACATGTACAAGTCTTACTAAAAGTAACTAAAAACATATTCTTTTTCCTGAGGTATCAGGCAAAATTCCTTTCTCAAATTTTTTACTATTATTATTTCTCATGTTCAATCGACACAAGTTCTTCGGACTGCCAACTGCCTAGCTGTTCCAATATGCACATCACTAACTTTATACATTCTGTGTATGAGAGAGAATTAAATTCTTCCATTTAGCTTGTAGGGACAATTACACATATGACAGACCTGTTAGTTTGTTGCTGGAGCATCCAAAACGAAGAAGCATGATCAAGGCCTAGTAAATCCAAAATTAGAACAGCATCCTGAGACAGAAGGCTAAATAGAGTCAGGTAGAAACATTCCTTGTAGATATTATGAATATCATAGCTAAAGTTGCTGTTACCTTTTCCAAAACCCAGCCACCTTGAACAAACATTGTGAAGTAGATAGGTTTCCGAATATCTGCTGAATAGACAGAAGCACTTTCGCCTGGTAAGATAACACCATGCTGCCGTTCAATCATTTTCCCATCAAATGTTTTCTCCCAAACAGCATATTCAGTTTCGCTCGGAAGCTTATTTTCCAATCTGAGAGCTGAATTAAGAGATATTTTCCAATCATAAACAGGAGCATTCAATTGTGTGTGAAGAACTGTGGCATCAGTCCCAACACTAAGCCAGAAACACCGCTGAGCACTATTGCTTGGAGTACAATATGAAAGAAGGTCCTTCTTCTCAAGCTGATTCAATCTAAGAACATAATTCTGTGACGTAAAATCTAAACATTTAGAGGTACTTTGCCTAGAAAGTTGAGGTTGGACGTTGACAGGCTGCTCCTTTCTGGAACCAAGGGTGAACATCTGGCTCCAGGTGTAAGATTCATGAGAACTTTCTGAAAAAGGACGAACTTGCAAGCACAAGTCCCTATCCTTAGTCATACTTGTCCATGGTAAATAAGTGGATGATCCTGGACTAAGAACAGCAATTACATTCCTCCTATTATCTACGTTTTCCACAGGCAACTGTTCCCTTGTACGTGTCCATCGCCTTCTTCGCACAAAGTCAAAAGCTGACCTAGAAGATGATTTAGAAGAATTTGGAGGCCAGTTAAAACCCTGAAAGTCAGTTCCATATGCCCACCCATCAGAGTCCAAAAACTGAGACTTATCAATTTTCCAAGCCGAAGTCCACCTCCAACCAGTGGGAAGAGCAGGCTCAAAGAAGTCCTTCAGAAATATATATATATATATTTTGTAAACATATTACATTAAAAAAGGGCATTCACCTAAACTATGCTGAAAATGAACAGTTGTTTATCGCTCACCTTAGATGAATATGAATAGTCCCTGGTACTCCAGCGTGCAGGATCATTAGCACAAGTACTGGATGACTTGCCAGAAATTGGTTGATATCTCTGATTTTCAAAGACCTCTTCTGTCACAGTGACAGAACTGCTAGTTCCTGTGTTCAAGACAGGACTGATAAGTGATATAGAAGAGAATAAAGACACTTCAAGCTTGATATCAGCATCATTGACAAGGAGAGCAAGAGATCTGAGAATAGCATGCTTCTTGCTATTCCTCATGATAACTTCAAAGGCCATAGCTTGTTTATTAAGTAATTTTGGAACAACAGCTGATAGTGGAAGAACCGAACTGAAGTTCTCCCACGGGCCATCAGGGCCAAGGCCAACCCAAAAACCAACATCTCTATTGGCAGGTACTGTTCTGTCAGTAATTTCAAAGTTCTTTTCAGTATTTTGATCAATATATGAAATGGAAATTACAAGAGCACCACAGTCTTTGCTTTCCTCATTTCTGACTATCTGTCCCTGTGTCCAAAAATAAAAGATTTTGTGTTGGTTAAAACGACAAGGTAGGAGTAAAAATATTCAGAATATAAATGTCCTCAACCATTTTGTATAAGATCCTGGACTTGCAGAACAATGCCAGAGATGCAACATAAGTACCTTGCACCTAAGAGGATAGGATGAGAACTCTTGAAACTTAGCTGCTTGCTGTAGCATTTTTATTGAAGCAGCACGTTTCAGCATGCTTGCACTGCTACTGACTGGAATACAAAGTGCCCCTATGACTTCACCTGCACACCTCAGCATTGGTCAACATCATATAAGTCCATACAGCCAAAGCATAAAAAACCATTCAAACTCAAATAAGAGCTTGGGGGAAAAAAACAGAAACATCTTATGTCAGAACTGAAAAAGAGGTAATTAGGAAACTGGGAACAACTGTGATCCAAAGTGAATGAACAGCAAGAATTTATGAAAGGTTATGAAGATAATAAAAGAAGATTAAACAGAAATTAATCAACTGAATATTATATAAATATTACATTATGTAGGATTTTATGAATGAGTTTTTAATAACAATGGCAGCTAAAAGCAAAGGAAATATTACTTCCTACATGTAGACAAATATGCACACATAACACAGGAAGTTATCACACATGCATGTTAGAAGTTCATATTTCGGAGGAGCATGAGTTATAATAATCCACTACTGATATGCATATGATCTTTCTAGTGACATCCATCCATTTCAATTTGTACTCTTTATCTTTAAAACATCATCTTAATGGAACAAATTGATAGGTTGTTAACTACATTGCCTTCAGAATGTAATCATTCCAAGAGAGAAGCTTCTAGTAATCTTTGTAAAATTTTCCCATCAAAATGCATTTCATCTCTAATATATTTGTGTTCTTCATAGTAGTGTTAAAGTTCGATAGGAGTCTTCGAGGTATTTAGAGCCCAAGACAGTTATCTTTATTGATCTGAACAAGGCTTAAAATATGAATATTGGTCCACACCAGCATACTGCCCATGTATTACAATAAAATAAGTACTATAACAATGTTTGATATGTCAATACTGGCAAGACAAAGTAGTATAGCATCAAACTGGCATCAAGGTTTGTTTCATTGTGATACTGTTGTATTTGAAATTGTAGACCCACAGATAAGCTTTCACTTGTATGGATCTAGTCCAATTGAAGTTTGGAGTCTCAATGTCCTCTAATTCTTAGTCAACTGATATATTTAGTTTTTCAATATATCAGTCGCCTTTAAGAAAATAACAATTGGAAGTGGCCTAAATGGTAATCATGCCATTATGTATGCAAAATTCAAAGAAACAATGTTGATGATGCATTATAATTAGTTAAAAAAAGATACCAAGGAAAGCAGATATTCATATCCAACAACCTTTCTGCAGTAATCAGTTCTCACACCAAATAAAAGTATCACAAAGTTTCATTCATCGTCTTGACAGAATACCATATTGGTAATGGGATCTATATATATTATACGACTTTCACATCGGTCACGAGTAAACAACTGCAAGCATAAATATTGCAGATAAAAATGAACAATATCTATTTTCTTTTTCTTCAAGGCAAATAGCCGTAAGCCCATTCAAACTCTCATCATTAAGTAAATGGAGTAACAAAAGAACAAAAACGAGAAGATGTTAAAAGAAGGGGAATGGAGGCTTGTAAACAGTTTTACTATTTGCCATTCACTTAACAAAACAAACAGGTTTCCTGATTCCTAAATGCTCCAGATAAAAGTATACAGGACCAAGTTGGTGTCTACATATCAGTACCTTTCCCAGCTTTCGAAGCAAGATTTGTAACCTCAACTTCAAGATTAGCCATTCCCTGAACATAATGAAGAAATTGCTTATGCAACTCAGGTATGAAATCCTCATACTGGAGGTGAGTCTAAAAGTGAACTGAACAGTCAAAAGTTTTATGACAAGAATGGTAAATTCTAAGAGGATGGAAGTGGAACATTTGGTTTTATCATACAAAGTTTTTAAAAAATAATGGCATATGAAAAATACAAATTGGCAAGGCTCATCAAACAGCCAAAAACACAGATCTTATGGCACTTGTGTGCATATATTAGGGCTAAAGAATTTAAATTCTAGTCCTCGAAGTCACCAGGCCTTTAACTATGTGATCTAAAAGTGCATGCATATGTTATATTTAAAGCAGGACAAGCTCTACCAGCTTCATCTTAGTAGCAGTATGTAATCACATGCAAGGATTTTTCATGTGACCATGCAAAATGGATCTGGTGGCATGAAATGCTCATGTAACACCCAATGTTGCATGCCAATGCTCAAAACTTTTATATTGGTACTATATTTGTTTCATGCACACTAGCACCTTGCACCAAGACAACAAATCACTCATAATCACTTTCAAACCTGATGAGCCAAACTGAGCACAATACAAAATATTTATTTATATATAAATTGTTACTTTCTGACCATTAAGCAGACCCCCTGATCCATCTTCCTTCCAATCTTCCAGCCCCATGTCACCACGTACTCTTCTTCAAAATCGATCAAGTGGACTCATGAGAATAGGTTATTCCTCTTTCCCGTCACTTTTCTTTTTCAGTTACCCATTTTACTTTACGTATCAATTATACAACATATAAGTAAAAATGTCACCTGATTTCAAGCAAGGTAGTATGCCACAACTATAAAATAAGGATCCTCTTTTGAAAACAGAGAACAAGGAAACAGCAACACACAAGGCACAGGAATTTTTCCGTAAAATTCCTAGTACTCTAGCCCAAGGTATGCAATTTCGAATGGTACTACCCGGTACGGGCGGTATGTACCGGTCCGACAGGTTACCGATATGCGGACTGCCCGTTACCGAGCGAAACGCTTAAAAACACCCTGTATCGGACGATACGGGGTTATATCAGGGGCAACGGTCATGGCACAGCTCGGTAACAATCGAAATCGACCGTTACAGCTTAGTAACAGTTCTCCAACGGTCAAATTGACCGTTGGAGCCCTTTTTCATAAGTTTTTAAAACTTTCTCCCTTATTTCACTCCATTTCATTCTCATACTTTCTTAAACTATCTCAAACTCTTTTTTTCTCAAATTTGTGCTCTCCTAACCTCCATTACACCTAAATTAGGTATACCACTCGGTACGGTATTTCAATCCTTGCTCTAACCTGACATTACCAATATTGAGAAATCATTTTGAAGCAACTGCAGACTATCCTAAATGAGCAATACAGACCTATATATATATATATATATATATATACATACATATATATATATACATACATATATATAAATACATACATATATATAAATACATACATACATATATATATATATATACATACATATATATATATATATATGGGACCAAGGTTTTAAATATCGGTTTGATATCAAGTTGCAATTATTACCAACTGGTACAATATATTAGTATATAGAATTATACTAATATATCAGCAATATACCAACCGGTACAATTCTGTATCATAGAAAATAAAAAGTACCAATCGGCAAGGTTCACAATTTCGTGTACACATACTGTACCATAATGGTCTGCATCAATGTAACAAGAGTGTCAGTGCATACCAAGTTTTCAAAAAAAGAAAACCAAAAAGATGACTGCCTAGTACAGGGCCTGTACCGAACCATATAAGCCCTATACCAAGCCGACTGCAAGGTCTCGTCTAACATATGAACCAGGAAGCTGTAGGAACTGTAAATATCACCCGTATCATACCATATTGAGGTATTGCAAACCTTCTCAATCGGTTCTTTAAATCAGTTTCATTTAAAAGAAAAAAAGTGCATAGTGATGAAAACTCCATCTAATGAGAAATTGATGAAGTTTTTGATGACACTCAGAATCTTGAACAAAAGAGCAAGAATATAAAAGTACAGAACTATAAAAAGAAGTGTTGTTCTGATAAGATAGAAGGTCAACCATTTATAAATGAAGATGGTTTTTAAACCATAATATACCAATTGAAATATATCAATGTCCTAATGTATCAACTGTATCAGTATCAATACTTTTAAAGTTGCCTTTAAAGCAGTTACTTTGTAAAGTTGGTTCCATATATAGGCTACTACTTTGCTAAAGTTGGTTCCTTTATCACATGAGAAATCCTAGGGCCTTTAAAGTTGCTACTTCATAACTCAGGCAACCAAACTTGAGCTACAGAAACAACTACTGACTTCTATAGGGTTAGTATATCAGACATTGACCCATTGACACTCTCTAGATCTTGTATCAACAGAAGCCTCATCCGCTGATTTTCCTTTTTACACTGGTAACCTTCCCATAATCAAATCTGACATATATGAACAATACTAAAAAAAATCATATGATATGTTGAAAAGATTGGTATGTCGTTAAGTATGATTGGTACAATTAGTATGCCAATGGTATGTCAACAAGCATGGTTGGTACAAATAGTATGCCACCATATTAGGAACCATAGAAATCATAAACTTACACAGCTTGTAATAGTTAATAAGCTTGAAGTACAGCTAATGAATGTTTGGAATAATTTGCTTGACTCCTTGAATATAAGAGGACAATTGTAACAACACAACCGAAGTAACAAATTTAACTGCCATCAACATTGACGAAGATGCAAAACAGAATACATAAAAGTAAAAATCAAACACTCTGAAAATAAAGATAATCTATTAATTAAAAAAAAAGATTGATTTTAGATGGGTATCCTCAAAAGCAAGTTTTGCTCGCCTGAGTCGGTATGGTATGGACGGTACATGCCGATCCAACAGGTGAACAAGATAATGATCGCTCGAGTCCATGTCGGCACGCCCCGGCATACCATGTGTTGGTATGCTAGTACGGAGCAGTTCGTACCATACCATTGGCCGATCGGCACGAGAAGTCAAACCTTGCTCAAAAGTCAAAATTGTTTCTGTTCTAAGCTACAAGACAGTTTTGAATGACAATTCCCCCAAGTGCATATCATTTGCAAATGGCCAGCTAAATGCAAGTTGGAAGCTAAACAAAACTTGCCTTCTCTGGAACTTCAAATATAAAAAGTTCATTCCACTTGGCAGATCCCTCAGCTAAGCCATTTCCCGAAATCAATGGGCTTACACATCTTGTCCTTGCACTCTGTGGAAAAAGCTTATACTGTTCCGATACCTTACCCTCAATCAACAATCGTAACGCACAAAAGTATTCATGGCTATTGCCATCATCCACAATAATAAGCCCCTGCAAATGATTAGAAAAGATTAATATCCAAAACCATGGATTTTGAGTCAACTCTTATTATAAATAAAGTAGTATGACCTTAGAATCAAGAATTTGTATGGCAACATAGTAGCGTGATTCTCTGGATTTGGTTACTACATTTAGCTTATCTAAAAACCTTGGAGGTGGCAAGGACATTGACACTTCCTTGTCATGCTGTAAGAACTTGGTAATCTCTGAGTTTGAGTTTTGCTCAAAAACTCTCAGATAAACATCACATCCAAGTTGGTTTTCAAGAATCACTTTCTGAACATCATCATCATCCAACGCAGAGGAGATTAACTCATCATATTGAGCAAAATTTTCATCATCTTCCTAGAACAAAAAATATAACAGTATTAATTCAAATATACAAAAACATATTAGATTTCCATATGCAGTCAAATTTAAGGCACATAGGACCTCGACCTTTTTTGATGATTTGTGCTCCACATCATTTTGCCTACCCCATGACACAATAGTTTCTGTCAGGGTTTCGAGATTTGCAGCACTAACATTAAGATTTAGAGAAGTTGTTGCAGAAAATCGAATCTGCTTGCCAACCTTTGATTGAGAGTTTTTGCTTGTATAATATGTTTCCAACCTAAAGAGCATGTAAATGGACCAAAATGAGAAGTTTGACACCTCAATTATTTGACTTGAACAATGACCAGGCAAGCCTTGGAATTTAACAAAAGTATGTAGAATAAAAGACCAAAAAGCAATAGGATATAGTACTTCAATATTGCATCAAATGGTTCAATTAGAGGTTCCCATGCTTCTATTTGCCTATTGAATGTGGATGCAGCAATTGAACAAATCAGTACAGCATTCATTGCCTCGAGACGCCCATGCGTAGCAAGATTCATGTTGGTCACTGTCGCATCAACAAGTGGCGTCATCTGAAGAGAACCAACAGGGTGTGATAAGCATTGCTATCATGGATAGGGTGAGGCATTCTTCTTTCTCATCTAACACACTAGAGCTGTATTAACAAGGCTACTCACTGTTCCACAAAAGTTGTCCGAAACACTAACTGAAAGAAGTCCCAACTTCAACTCAGCAGCAACATTTTCACGAGCTTTAGGTTTGACATAATCACTAATTTTGTATGCCAAGCGGGATGATGGTGTTTTGAGATCAGAACGTGCAAGAAAAGTGCAGGCCTGTTACAAAGGAGGTACAAACAAGGGGAGAAAATTAGAAGGGATCTGAATAAGGAACAAGAGTGAAAAATAAGAACCTATCACATTGACAGCAATACTACATAAAATAAATGCCTAAGGAAATAACATCAAGGACCTGATTTTCAACTTTCCAGATACTCCAGCAGTTTGAGCCCTTCGAAGTGGATGACCTAGAAATGGGTTCAACAGCAACATTTGCTTGGCTAACAAGGTCCAATCTGGGACAGCAGACAAGATCCTTCTTTGGCGATTCATCAGTTGTTGTCACTATGCATCCAAATGAAGCATAACCAGGAGGAGGAGTTGGATACCAGAAAAATGCTTCATCAAGTCCTTTTCCAATAACATGTGCAACTTTAGTGAATTGCACAGGCCTTGCAGATATTGCTGGATAATCACACTTGAAAACTAACCCCAACGCTGGTGGTTCTAAACTGATAAAGGAAATAAGCAACTTGTCAATTATCATACCAGAAAAATACATGTGTATGTACTAGGAAAGAAAGTCAATAAAGTCAATGTCCAACCCTTCTGTCACACAATCACCAAGTGCACTGAAACCTGGACGTCTTACTGGCCGCCATATTGAAATTGGCCTTCTTGTATCACATCCTTTATCCCACCAAATTCTTTCAAAGTGTGGAGTAGATAAACAATAAGCAGCAGCTCCAGATAAAGATCTCAAAATATCCCATCCAGAAGAACTATTACTGCTACCACCTTGTTCATAGTGTAGCTTGTTTTCTGTTGTTTCCTTTGAGCTGATATCATCAGGATTCCGCAGAAGAATCTGGTGCAAATTGAAACTTTCTACCTGAGGAGGACTGTCCACTGAATTATGTGCATAAAATGAACCAACAACATTATCAACACGCCAGATGCTAAATCCAGAAGGAACCCTAAGAACATGCCAAAGACAAGTTAGTACATCACCTTGCCATACATGTAAAACATATTATAGGGAAATGAACATGGTACCCAGAATTTGGCGGAATAAAGCACATGCAGCCAGAAAAGTTGGTAGATGTCAAAAGATCAGCACGAAGGCAGTGTACAATGTGGTTTGGAGGAGGCTGGCTCCCAGGATGTGCTACACATCCTAATGCTGAATAGCCTGGAGGTGGAATTGGCATCCAGATTGAGCAGTCAGAATCATTATTCAGCTTGGTTACATCTCCCAATGCCAGAATATTAGAGATCAAGCCAATGAACTTGAAGCCAAGTGGTTTCCGGACCCGACCGTAGGTATTGCTCACTGCAAGTACAACTTGCGACGGAGGAATGGACCTGTGGATGCATTGCAAAGCATAGCTGTTCACAAGATTTAAGGGCAGAAATTTCCTCTGATCATAATAATTATACAGGCAACTGTCCAAAAAATTTGCACCACCACCATAGGGCCAAAAGATAACATAGGTAAGCAGAAAAGGAAATCAAGAAATGATAGTCATATAGCTCAACCGTGGAGTCAAATTTTTGACATGTAATACAAACAGAACCTCTAGCACAATGTAATTAGCAACAATTTCTGACCTGGAAGTACCAAATCTGGTCTTGGTTAAGGGTGTTTCAGTCATGAGATGCTGTACTAGCAGTTGTATGCAAGTTCATGCATGCGTACAGTATGCCAATATGCCTTTTGTAGTTTTGCATAATATCACAAAACTAAATCCTTGTTACAGAAGTAGTCAACAAAGAAAAAGGCTGTTCTGCCTTTAGTCCTCTTTTAATTTCCTCCCTTTCTTTTATTGAACTTTAATAATAACCATAGACATGTATAAAGAAAAATGACAACAATATTCCTGACTATATAGTTTTTCATTGAATCACATGCAGTCAATATTAATACACGGAAGAAGTAGCACCTGTGACTTCAGTTATCTAGACATACTCTATGACTTTCAGCAAATAGAAGGTTAAATATCAACGGGATATGAGAATTTGAATGGATTGAGGCATAAAGGGGTCTACTATTCCCTAAGCCTAGATGGCTACATCACCACCTTTTTAAGAGAGAAAATGAACTAACAAAGCAACTCGTTCATATTGCTCCATTATTTTCTTTTTCAGCATGTATTGACGCTGCAAGTTACAAGAGAAAATGACAACTAATAGAGCATGTTATTCAGACCATTAAACAAGGTTAAAAAGAAAAAAAAAAGGCTAAATGACTGCCATATACCATACAACTTAGGTTGATGCTCATGTGAAACAGTAATTCGGCAATCACATCCATAATTTTCAATAACAGACCGAGCTTCTGCACTGCTTGGACTGGAACGTGCTACTGAAACATGCTCTGTGATATGTATGGCCAATAACTTTGGTTACAAGGCAAAGAACGATGAGACACTGGCCCATAACATCTAATAGCTATTTCTGGTTGACATATATCATGAACATAGCAGTGAAGGTAAAATTGCCTGAAAACCTATGAAGGCCACATAAAATTCTAATAACAGAACATTTTCTGATCTGTGAGGCCCGAAGTATGTTTATTGATGCAGAATAAAATCAAGGAGCACAATTTCTTGACTACCAGCAGGAATTTGAACACCAGAAATATATTTCAAGAATGAACAAACATCTCAATTCACATCTTGTCTACAAAAAGACAAAGACAAAGAGCAAAATTATGCACCATGAAACGATGTTTAGCCAAACGAAACTGACAAAGTATCACAAGTTCACAACTACATTTTTTTGTAAGCTAGGACTCGTTATCCAATACATACACCAAGTAAAATACTTCCTTCCTTTCTTGTTTCTTCCTTTCTGCGTTGGTATCCGTAAGCGGGTTTGGCTGAAACATACTTTGTTATATTTATGGCCAATAACTCTGGTTATAAAAAAGAATTATAAGATACTAGCCCACAGCAAGATATAATATTGAATTTACTGCTGATTGCTATTTCTGGTTGTTATATATCATGTGCAGACAGAAGTGGAGGAAAGACCGTGTGAAAACCTATGAACACTGCATACAACTCAACTGACAGAACATTTTATGATCCTTGAGGCAAGAAATTTGCTTACTGATACATGCTGTATGGGCATGATTGATTGGAAGTTCAATCAGAATAAAAAACGAGCACCATTTCTCGACTATCATAGGAATTAGAACATCAAAAATTTAATTCAAGAAAGAGCAAACAGTTCAATTTACATTTTTACTTGCTACATAAGATAAAGATGCAAAATTTTGCACCATGAAACGATGCTTGGCCAAATAAAACCTGCAAACTATCACAAGTTCACAACAGCAATTTTTTTTCGCTGGCAGGACAGATATCCAATATATATGCCAAGTATAACTAGTTCTTTCCTTTTAATAAAAGGTAATTCATAAATAATGCCTAGTCAAGTAGGAAAAATGTTTCATTTCACTTTTTAGCAAGGTTCTTAATTTTGTATCGTACCAACGTATCAAGCTTTGCTCTGCTCGGTACGGTACAGGTGTACCAAGTGGTATGCTAGAGTGTATTGCTCGATATATATATATATATATATATATATATATATAATCAAAATAAAAAATAGTATTAATTTTTTTAAAAAAGGAGGCATACGCTACCTTCGGCAACATCACCTCCTCTTCTCCTCATCGCATCAGAAGAGGAGAAGAACACCATCTTCTCCTCATCTACGTGTTCGGTGAAGACGTCGAAGGCTGCAGACATCTCCGGCCTTCGGCGAAGAATGCGACGAAGAAGTTGAGCCACCGCCTCTCAGTTACCTCCTAGATCGGGATCGTCGGGGGAGGGTGGCGTCAGATCAGGAAGCATCGAGGTTCTCATGATTCTCCCACTTCTTCTCCCTCTTCTTCGAGCGCCTTCTCCCTCTTCTCCCTCGATGCTTCTTCTTTCCTCGTCGTAGCCAGACTGATATCGCTCGATAACAGGCAATGACGGTCGAAATCGACCGTTACCAACCTGTTTCGGGCAGTGACGATCGAACAATCGATCGTACTGCCCGATACAGCCATGTATTGTTCGATACGGGGCTAGATCAATGGTATCATCTGATAGCAGGCAGCCCGCGTACCGCTCTGCTGACGAACCAGTACGTACCACCCGATACGAGCGGTATCATTCGAAATTAAAATTTGTGCTTTTTATAATGGTCTTTCTAGGAATAAGAGCACTCAAAAAGTTTGGCAAAACCACACTTAAACTCATTGCAATCTATTTTATAAATGAACTAGATCTTTTTATCAGGGTTTGTCGTGCCGACCTGTACCGCCCGATAGAGGTAGTACGTACCGGTTCGATACGATACGATACGCGAACAACCCTCTACTAGTGCCGACCTGTATGACTTAATGTCTGATATATTATTTGACATGTTTTCTATGGTAGAATAATATTAATTAAAGAGTAATTACAATCTTTAATGTTGTGATTAGTATGTTTAATATTAAAATTTTCAAAATTAAACACTTCAAATTTTTATATTTCATGCATATTAAGATGATTTATATGTTTGTGATGGTATAATAAGTTTAATTAGGTGTTATTTAAGTTTTTTAATGTTGTGATTAGTTATTTTAACAATAATTCAATGGAAATTTAATCAATAGTGGCTCAATTCAATGCCTTTAATATCTATTAGGGTATTTGACATGTTTATAATGATGAAAGATGACTAATTCGGGATTAATTAACTATTTAATACTGTGATTAGTATATTTAATTATGATGATAGAAATTTGACCTATATTGGGTCAATCAAATGTCTTTAATGTCTATTAGAGTGTTTAATATGTTTATAGTTATGAAAGAGAAATAATTAATGAGTAATTAATTATGTTAATGGTGTGATTAGTATATCTAATGATGATTTTATCGTAATTAGACCTATATTGGATCAAAATTCCGTATTTAATGCTTCTTAGGGTGTTTAATATTTTTATAGTGGTAAACTAAAATTAATTAGAGTTTAATTAAATTTTTTATTACTATAATTAGTATATTTAATGATAAATTTAATGACATTGAGTCAATTCTATGAATTTAATGCACCTTGTAAGGGTTCATTACGACATTACGTATAATCACACCTTATTATTTTAAATTAAGGGTAATCGCAACTTGCATATTTGATTTAATTTTGGTATGAAATGACACCAAAGGAACAGACACATGATAACGTTGGGATCATGCCCGAAAGATAGATAGGAACCGTCATCATTGGCAATTCATTTATTGTGACTACATCGACAAGGCTAAACGAATCACCCGGTCGGCCAACATGAGACAACCAACTACCCCTCAGTTATACCGAATTGGTAGCATGGGGCAGGATGGAATCTGTGGTTATATAAGAGGACTTAGCATGACGTCCGCACCATATATTATTGATATTGATCTGCAAGATTATCCTCCACAAACAGCGAAATAGACAGATTAATGATGTATATACAGAATAAAAGAAGTGAGATATTGGGAAGGCATTTGCAAAATGATTCAACTTCTACAGGATTCTAGTAAACACAACCCAATGTCCATATTATGAGAGCATGATCTCCTCTATTCAAAAGTCTAGCATGAGGATCCTACCTCCAACACCGAAGGAAATCCACGACATATATTTAGATGAGAAAGTGGCAGACCTGAAGGATTGGATCAAATCATTCAAGAGGCAGTGGGACAAATATAGGGTGAATGCGTGACAGTTGGACAGGATCTACAAGAATGAGTATCATCAATTTTCTTATTTATTGCAATAGACGAATGGTTTTTCATAAGTCAGGTAATGCTTCCGACAAGATTCAAGATGCAAACTATATTGAAAACCTAACGAACACCGTAGTAGAGGAGATCGGAACACAGTATGTTATCTAGATAGTTATCGGCAATGAAGCCAATTTTGAAGAAGACTGGTTTACAATTAATAGAAAAAAGAAAAACATTGTTTTAAACTCCATGTGCAGCTTAGTGCATGGATCTAATGCTGAAGGATAATGGTGAGCTATCATCAGTCAGCAAGTGTGTAGCTCGAGCATAGTCGATCACGAAGTTTATATATATCATCAATGGGTCCACTCTTAAATGCAAAGGTATATAAATGGTGAGATACTCAGACCTAGAGTCACTCGATTTGTGACAAATTTTATTGCCTTAAGGTATACACAACAAAAGAGGCAGAGCCTCAAGGCAATGGTGACCTCACATGAATGGTCCGATTCCAAGTATTCAAGATCGAGCGATGGAAAAAAGATGAAAAAGACTATTCTTTGTTCTAGATTTTAGGATATTAGGATTCTTTGTTCTAGACTATTCTTTGTTCTAGATTTCTATTGTCCTTCGTAAGGTTCATATGGATAAGCGTCCACAATTGATATATCTTAGACGTGTTGATTACAGTAAGAAAGAAGGTCATTCAAAGATGGTTTTAAGGTCGACCAATACTTACAGATCATTAATCGCGGGACTGAAGTTCATATGGACCAAGATATCTATAATGCAGATAAATCCATATTCAATGTAATTTAATTCATAATTTTTATTATTTAAAAAATTATTACTAACAAAATTATGTCTTGCAAAGTATTATCTAAAGACAACCATTCGATTGTAGCGTATTACATCTAGGAACACGATCAGATTTATTGGCACCAAGAAATGTTAGATATCGACTCTAGTCAAACACTACCGATACAACCGATGCTATTATAGAGGGTCGATTATTTCGAAAAACAATTGGCTCATTCTCCATCGTTGTAATTGTATCGTGAAGTTACAATATGGATCCTAGTTAAAAAAATTTTCACATATTGATTATAAATTATATTTGATATTAATTATTTGTTATGCTAATAAAATCTTATTTATATATTTTTGCAGTCGCATGGTGACTACAACTTGGAGGAGATGCACTAGATTTAAGAAAAGTTGTCATCTATGTACTTTCGCAAACAACATCTACCGATTGCGAACGTAATTGATCAACGTTGGCATCGATTCACACAAAGGTCCGCAATGGACTATCGTATAGAAGGTTGGAGAAACTAGCATATGTCCAATATAACATACGACTAAGGTTGCAGTTTGCCGAGCTGGACAAGGAGCCAGAGGAAACAAAGATTAATCTCATCGCCCAGCAATTCTACAAAGAAAGATTCACAGTCGATGTTAGAGTGGGTCTAAACAGCAACGAACCAAAAGAATCCTCTACTTGATAAGGCGAGAGATCCTCAATGTCCTTTGCGTTTTATCACTAAGGCAATAGAAGAAAAGAAAACATATCCCCAGCAGAAAGATCCCCCTTGGTCAAAATGTAATAGAAGGAGCCGGATAACATCGAGTTAAATTGCTCTAGGAATCAGAGACACCCAACCGTCATAGTCATCCGCCCAGCATATAAAGGAAAAAACAAAGAGGAAGGCAGTAGCATCAATTGCACCGTTGGAAAGAATCAAGTTAGGCGATGAGACACCTTTGCAATCGCATTCAACAACTACTCGGTCTAGAGCCACAGCAATGATGTGGACAGGAGTGCCTCGACTAATAATGACAGCAACGCCGGGGAGTCAATGGTCATATATATATAATTTGAGGGTGGTGCATGAACCAAGGAACAATATTTTACACGTCACCCAAGATTTGGAATATGAAACTCGACAAGGTACTAGTCAAGTTTATGCACAAAAGGGGAAGGGAAAGGCAGTGGACGATTTTGAGTAGATGCGACAAAGCCTACATGACGTAGCTATAGAGCGAAGCTCATTGTATTCACAGTCATCGCATTATGGAGAATCTTATGACCAACAGCAGCACGGTGATCGTTGGTCATACTTCTGCGAGCAACAGTACGATGATCGATCTTATAATACGAAGAAATAAATTAGTAATGAAAGTAAAAGTTCTAAAGTTCTCTATGCTCCACACCAATACATGCAACATTCGTCCTTGCCTTAGAAGCCGCCTCAAACACATGGTTCACGACAATCAGACTACTACCATCACCACATTGATGCACCAATGGCATACATTATATCAGTACATTATATTATGTGATCAATTTCAGAATTAGGTCCGGCAAACAAATCATATTGATATACAAATACATAGGATGAAGGACCCTGAATCACCGCCCATGGAGTCTCATCATTCTTTTTGGTGGTAGAACCAAGTATATCCATCGATTAATTACTTAATTCATTTGAATCTTAAAATTTAAATTATTTAAAAACTAATCTAACAATTCAAATCATTTCTTTGTAGATAATTTAATATAACGAAAGGATGATCTGGAACGTATCACAAAGCTACTCCTCAAAGCCCGAAAAAGATGTATCATTATTTTTTCCTAATTTACATTAATTTTGCTAAAATTATACTAAATTTATATTTATTTCTAACTTAAAAACCTTAATCTAACTTTTTTCTATTTTCTAGGTATTTTTGGAGCTATTTTTGATGATTTTGGGTGTACAATCGGTATGCCCCTGCATACCATTAGTATGTCTCAGTACGTATCGTATCGACGCTTGGTACGTACACCGGTACGGACCGAAATTGCAAATCTTCTTACAGTCTAACCTAAAACAATTGTGTTACAGAATCTTAAGGAATTTTGTTAAATTGTTTTGGGCTTTAAAACAAACATAAATGAGCCATCAATGGCACAATAGCTAGCTAAAACCCATTGTAAAGGTGCTACTCTGTAGTCTGTGCTATTCTGTACAATGTTGGTCAGCAAGCTATTGTGAAAGCAGAAACAGACCAAAAATTATCCTAACCATATGTTGCTACCATTAGCATGGACTAGCATAGTGCATTTTATTTTATTACCTTCCTGGAGACAGTTTGTTTCCGTTCTGATCAACAGGCAATCCTAGTTTTCATCTATAAAATTCTATATCGCTCCTAGATTGCAATTAACACAAACAATAATATCGACCGAATATGTAACCTTGTCAACCTAAGAGTGGACATAATGTTACAAATGGCAAGCACATAACTCTACTTGGAAACTTGGACAGATCAATAGAGTTAAGGATCGAAAATCAATGACATTAGAAACAGCCATATATATTCTCTCGAAATGTATGATAGTTTGTAGATGTCAGTGACCCTATTACTTCAGGAGTTACACTTTGGCATTTGATCAAGACATTTAAGTTATTCAAGCCAAGGTTTCAAATTTGACCAGTATCAATACCAGTCATTGGCTGGATCAATATGCTAATGGCACCAAACCGTCCCATCTATCGGGGTCAACTAGACAAGTGTGTTAGTCCCAGACTTCATACACCTTTCAGAAACCCTAACATTTTTGTTTTTTTAATATTCAATAATGAAAAACAAGGCTTCAAGCCTTCAACACATTGATCTGATACTAACTCTGACACTTTATTGGCTGATAGGATACCTGTATATTCGATGGTAGACCCTCATGTACCACCCAATTCAAATGAGAAAAAAAAAAAAGAATACCAACCAGATTATATGATCTACTACCAATCCTTTGTCAGATCAATATATACCGACTAATATGTACTAGTTCGACCAAAATATAAAATCACATACCTTATAATTACAAATCCAAAGTTCATGCATATGTCAAAAGTCATGCTATACTAATACATGTAATGGAAATCTCAAGACAAAATGAGAAAAGGTAATAGTTATCCTGACCACTTCAACTATAATAACAACAACAAAGCCGTAAGTCCCAACTATTAGGGGTTGACTACATGGATCTTTTGCCATCATTGAGATCCTAACCATTTCATGATTCCTTTGACAATTAGGATTTACATTCTAGATATATCGATATAATAACAAAGGATTGATGTGTCAAGTAGGCTAATCATGCCAATATAATAATAGTATAGTTAAAAACCATATGTGTTTGTACATAGGTCTATAAACTGTTGGACATAGATCAAACAAAGGCTCATCGTAACACGACATACCACTCGGTACAGGCAGTTCATATCGATCCAATAGGGGATTGGAATGAGTAGTACATCATTATGCCCCCATGTACTATGTGTTGGTATACTCGATAGTCAATACATTTCGGTACATACCGTACCAACAGCTGGTTGATATACCGGTATGGACCGGTAAGACGACCCATAGATCAAACCAAAGAAAATATAATTGGATCAGATCATTGGATTGGGTTGCTTATTTAGTCACTAGAATTGATCAAGTCAAGTTGGATTCAGCATAGACCGAATTAAAGTAGAAGGTGATAGAAGCCAGATAGGAAGACTTCATGTTAGGGTTCCATGTGTGATGTCAACAGTTAGATTTCAATATATACGATATACATAATACAAGAAACCTATTTGGATTGTCATCAAAACAGATCAACCTCAATCCACATGCTATAATACTACAGATTGAGTAACTATTTAAATATCAGATTGTATTAGTTCTAACTGGATACCTGAATATGTATCAAATCGGATCCAATTCACTTAATTTGCTACCACACTCCCAATGCTAGGCAGCAGGTTTGTGTTAGTGAGATTCCAGAGTTGTATTAGACTAGCATAATACTTGCACACTTAAGTGATGGTGAACATGAGATAATTGCTCTTCAGAAAAATTCTTAAATAGCACCAAAATATAGAAGGGTAACCCTTAGCAATTTTCTTATCTCACTGAAGTCTACATACCTTGATGTTACACAATCACCCAGAATAGAATAATTAGGAGGAGCTTGGGGCCTCCAAAATGTGAGATTGTATCCAGGAAGGTCTCCTGCAACAATTGACTAATGAAGGATAAGAGCATGACAACCAAAGATTATACAAATATAATAACACCTAAGTGTAAATCTGAATTTTCTAAACTGAAAGACATGAAAACAAGTAATAAAACAATCATAACCTTTTGGTGATGCCCATATTTGTTTGAAGTTGGTACAAGAAGCCAAAGGATTAACATTACCAAATTGCAATGCAGCAAGAGCCTCGTTTTGCAATTTAAGTAAGAGAGAAGCAACACTAAGAGACAAGTGGATGCATATATCTGTAGATGTGATGGATATATTTGTCTTCTCCTTGACAGAGGTATATCCTCCTGAAATATCAACTGGTGCTAGAACAACAAGACCTGAACCGGCTTCAACAGTGAGATCTTTCACGAGGGATCGAACCCATGTGTCATTTTCTTTTGAAGCATACCTGTCAAGAAAAATTTTGAACAAAATGTGAAACGAATATAATAGGATCGGCTATTTCTGGAAAATGATAAGAGAAAATTACCCTATAATCAATTTAGTGAATGTGAACACTTACATGAAACTTAAGTCCATCTTTGCACGGAGTAACTTCTCAACATGCAAGGAATCATTATACAGTTTTGAACTATCATAGAAGGTAAATTCTGAAGAGATAATCTGCAATAGACAAGGAAACACAAACATCAATAGCGACAGTGTTCCCTCCTGTCAGGTTTCATGATGTATCTATAAGAATACAGCTCAATAATCTCACTTAGTAAAGTCAATCATCAAATACCAGTAGATATTAAACAGCAAGTATCAAACATGACTACAAAGAACTCGTCTAGGCAATAGATATCCTAAAGCAAAGCATGAGAGGGGAAAAACAAGATTACATAATAAGAAGTTAATTCTCCTCCATCACATTATGAAAGATACATAGTTCAGATTTTCTACTAATCATTTTAATCCCAAAACCATCTCCTTAGACAAGCTAACTTTTCAGATATATTGTAACTTAATCAAACAAAACTGCAACTCATAGGGCAACTTGGTTCTTCTAACTGTCATTTATCATTTAGTTCAGAGGAACAAAGTGGACAGAAAAGACAAAGTAAATGCACTTATCCACTTTAGGTATACTGCTCTCAGCTTTTTGAGGCAAGGAAAGCAAAGCATATTGTTTTTCCACCTCTACTTCCAGTCCCTTTTCTTGATATAAAAACCAATCATTTTATTTCACCAAGATTTTAGAAGTACATGGATGAGAAGGAGAAGAGATAGAGAAAATACACAAATGGGGGATAAAACAAGGATTCTACTCCTACATGTTTAACATGGGATCAACTTTCAAGCAGAAAGATCCAAAACAAACAAATTTCTTCCTTAGAATATTAATGTTCCATTCAAGAAGTTCTTACACTGCTCTCCTTGCATGTCTCCATCAAGTAGCAACTCTCAATCTTTTCCGTCTAGTCTACTTTTCTAACATTTATATGATAGCTATAGCGCCTTGACCTAATGATTTATGCCCAACAGCTACTTAGCCATTGTATATCCAAGATTTTTGTTAGTTCATAAAAGATTTTATTAGTTCTTAATACTTTTTGAACAATGTATTTAGCAAATTTCATAGCAAGGGCAATTGCTAACACCTTTTCAACAAGGCAAAGTAATGTGTCATGCCAGTCAACTTGGTCCTGTGGGTCCAACAGCTCAGCTTGTCTCACCGGCTCAAATTAGACAAAAGTGGCCAATAGACCTGATCAACTCATCCAGCATGAATCAAAGATATAAAATAAAGGACTAAGCTGAAGCTATACAGCGTCAGGGACAATGATAGAGAATCAGGGTCACCACAAAGATAGAGAAATTGAGGAAAAATGGATGGAGCAGGAAAGAAACTCAGATGCCATTGTGTCTTGTTTTCTTTAGGCAAAGGTTAGGCAGTAGTCAACTCATTTCCTTCCTAAACAATAACAGCAATGCCATAAATGAATACAGGAGTGTGCAGCAACAAATGGTTTTATGTAGAACCCATACTGTATCAGATGGTATGTACAAGTCCATCAACTAATCGGTACACGGACCAGCCCGCTCAGAAGTACACTGTTATGTACCACGTGGTATGCCTCTTGTATCGTTCGAGACAATTCAAATTTGACTGTTACTGACCAATACGGATTGGTAATGGTATAATATAGCAATGATCGGATTTTGATCATACCAGTCTCCTCTCAAATCAATCCAGCTCCCAACAGTTAAATTGATCATTGGACCTGTTTTGACACTTTAAATCCTCCTCCCTCTCCCCTATTTTGCTCACTCTCATTCTCACTCCGCTCGCTCACTTACTCTCATTTATTTTTTCATCGTATTAACCTAGAATTTCTATTAATTAATGGCTTAGATACATTTTATTCTTATCTAAATAACTTACATACTAAGAAATTAGGAGAAAAAACCAAAAATATATTTCTCAATTTTGGACCATTTTTTGACCCTCTACAAAACACTGGTATGTACTAACACATGGTACCGATGTACCAATGTGCCAACGTACACCAATATGTTCTGATATACCAACACATGGTATACCATTATGCACCAGTGTACTAAGTTATGGTACACTGGTACATATTGGTATGAGGCCTACCAACAAGACACGAGACAATGTTTCTTGATAAAAACATCGTTCCTTGCTAAATACATCAATTAGGGGCACAATTAGAGGACTCAGGAAAAAAAAAATCTAGGAGTTCATCACTCAATATGGTTTTCTAAACTGTTGTGCTATGCCAACTACACCACTTAATGTGTACCGTTGGGTCAAATTGAGCTCTTTTTTTCTTCTTTTCCTTTTTTTTTGTTTCTTTATTCCAGAAGCACATCAATCAATCGCATTTGCATGTATAATGGTCAGTCAAATCCCCTTGTGCTGTTAAACCTCGTAATCTCATTTACACGTTTTGCTAGCAAGTAGTCATGAAAAAGCTAGAGAAGGCAAATTACAAAAGTCAATGATATGGCTTGAGAAACTAATACAAGCATGCACAAATACTGTGTACCTGAGCTTCAAACGTAAAACTAAGTATTTGACTTGAAGTAGCACTTATATCAGCAATTGGATCATTTGTCTGTTGGCCTTGAGTTTCAGCAGAACCCAGCTTGGCTATATCAGATGTCAAACTATCCAATAAAGAAATCTCAACCCCATCATCTGCAGACACTGAATAGCTGCTACCATTATTCAGGTACGTACACTTTCTCAACAATGCACCATTCTGATGAATACACAAAATAAAAACAAGTCACCTACAGGGAAAAAAGTTTGCCACATGTCGTGATAATAACAACAACCACAGCAGGACAGAGTCTATAACCAAGATATAAGTTGATAACCAAATTTAACCGTAAAAAGACAAGTTCTATTAGAAAAAACACAGGAGGCAAATGATAAGGCATCAGCATTAATTAAAAAACAGCAAACAAGGAAAAATATGATATGTCATACAAAATGGTCAACATAATACAGACTGAAAAATATCCAGCAACTCCAATAAAGTTCTAGAACTCATTTTAGCTCCAACATTGAGAACTATTGATGGATATAAATCTAGAATGTCCCACAGGAGGGAACCCTAAATTGAAAAGATAATTTTACATCCAGTATATGTACTTACACAATGAATCATCCATCCTTTCTGGTTAGCTAACTAGTAGAAGCAGA
The DNA here is from genome assembly GCF_036884655.1 of Musa acuminata AAA Group. Lineage (NCBI taxonomy): Eukaryota > Viridiplantae > Streptophyta > Magnoliopsida > Zingiberales > Musaceae > Musa > Musa acuminata. The sequence goes on along the minus strand of NC_088346.1, from coordinate 4,775,127 downwards.
TATTCAAAAGGTTCTGCATATGCCACTTAACAATGAATCTGAGACAATTCTACACTGTTCATACTTTGCCAAAGTCATAACATGGAAAATGTGATAGAATAGCTCCTGCAAGTAGATTGGCCAATGATGAGATATCACATCTCTCTAAATGGGAAAACCATCAGCAGCTCCCCACTAAAAATTGACAACATAGGAGCCAACAGACACTATATTTCATCTTTAGTAGGGACAAAATTTTAGATGAGTCCCTCTGCACTCATCACAAAAGAAAGCCTAAAAAGACACAAACTACTTCAACTTTATCTGGTACGATAAGTTTAATGAGACCCTTTGCGTTCATCATTAATAAAAGCCTACAAGAGAAACACTGTAGGTTCTTTTGACTACCCTCTTGAGTCTTGCATCTATAACTAGAATAGGAGGCTTTGTATAGTATGGGAGCCCTTAGAGATTCTCTATTTAGTACTGATACGATTTTACTTTAGGCAAAAAAAGGATTTTGCATCATCATCATGGATCTACAATAACAACATTTGTCACCCTAAAGAATATGACAAACAAATACTTAGGCTACAAAAGAAAAGATTCACATTAACTGCCCCTATAGATAGAGGTTAACCACTACTTGACTGATCCTGTAGCATGTTAGCTGGACATCCCAAAATGTGCTTCCATAATGCTACCTGTCCCATCATCTCTAAAATGAGTATACAGCTTTCAAAGAGCTAGACAAGCTATATGGTTTGGTCCATGATTTGCAATACCATCTGGTACAGATTGGTGTGGTCTGATAACTTACAAGCATGCACACCAGGGTAAATCGAGCAGTATGCCTGATACTTCCTTTTTTATTTTTCAGACTTCTTTTCATACTTTTTTTTATACACAGTACGTACCAATGCACCTACACATAGTACACTGGTATGGCCGTGACGTGTACGGATCTAGGCCTGCACCAGTATGGGTCCAGCCCTCGAGATTGTGTTCCTTGCTTTGGTCTCTTAATAACCATAGGCCTGATGAGGGGATGAACATAATGTAGCAACTAATATCATGGTCAATTTCTGCCCATGCTCGGTCCATATCGCAACTTGAGAGAGAATTAAAAGCTAGAGGATAGAACCCACTTCCTGAAGTTCAAATACTCTTTTGAAGAAGGATGATCCCAAAAAGCCCTCATGTTAGCCATTACATCACCATCCAAAAATGAGACAAAAAATGTGGTCAACTTAACAAGCAAATCATATCCAGAATTTCCATACTAAGTTGAAATTTAAGGGGATCTAATGATCAACACAGGGAAGTAAACATATATGATAGTAGACAATAGGCAAGCTGATGAGTAACAAGAGAATAGATCTGTTTGGCTGATACATCTTACAAAAAAAAGGTTTTTCAAACAAGTAATATGCAAGCTTCTTATATTGAAACATTGAAGCAGTAATATGTAACTAACTTCATGACAAATAACCATAACATAATAGAGCAAGCTGGATAATCTAAAAAGGAATCATTCAACATGCAGCAGATATGAGACAAAAAATTGCAGTCTCTTCCTAGGCCATATATTAAAAAACTATAAGAGAATATGATGCAACCAAATTGTTCCAGGCTTCCAGCAATGGTATTTCAAACCATGCTCTGAATCAAGTGACAGCTCAGAATTCCCATCAAATTAACCTAGCAAAACTATAAGTATATTGCATTGCAAGAGGGAAATCATGCTATCCATGGGAGCCAGCTACTGCAGTGATATTGCAAGATTATAAAAGGAAAACAGATACCTCAATCTTTACATTCCTGAATCTCAATTTCTTTCCACGTCCAATTATTATAATAGGTCCAGTATATGACTGTCCTTTTATGTCATATTCCTCACTTAAAGATAGTGTACCTCCACCACCATCATAAATGAACTCACTAGAAGCACAACCATCTACTATTAACTGTCTTCTAGGCGAGAGGTGTACAACCTCATCTCTCTGCATGTAAAGAGATCCTGAAAGTATTATGTCATCTGAATTGATCAGCGCGTCGTTCTTTGGATTCATAGTCTCCTCCCTGCCTGTAATGGAACCCAAACTAGGCACAAAAAATTCAGCAACTGCAAGAAGAAAATCTATAACAACAAGAACACGTGGTTGCTGAATTCTGATCACAATGGATTGAAAAGATGCACGCCATCGATAATCCAATATCAGCATTGTCAAGTATGAAGCACCAGTATCAGTTGCACTTTCCAGATTCTTGGCAGGCACACCATCTTTTGGGATTGTCAAATCAGTTCCACCAGGTCCAAGATTAAGCAAACCGGGCTTATATATATTCGTGTGAGAGCCAAGCATCAGTCGCATTTCAGGTTTTGTATCAGGACGTATATCCAGCACAGATAATTTGGGAATTGTCACATAGAGGTCCGCTTCAGAAAAGGATGTTGACCTATATGAAACCCAAAGACCTTCTAACTGCCAACATAAGAAGCATTTCAGGAAACAAACTCTACAAAAGTGCAGAAGGTCACTGGTCACCATACAAGTGTAAAGAGTTCTGTAGTAACTAGAATATTTTTTGCCAATAAGAAAAAAAATACTATTCTAAAACGTACAAACATTATAAAAAAAAAAAACACAAGCATAATACAAAAAAAATAATATAGAAGTTTTTGAGGGCTCAGAGAAGATTACAGCTATCCGAGCTAAAGGAGATTCCTCTTCGTGGTCATTGCGTAGCTCCAACAAAGCATCATGAACCTCAACAGCTAGAATAATCACAGTACGAGAGAGTAAGATTTGACTGTTCAAATTGACTTTATCAGCAATCATACGAATAGACTCCTTCATTCCAGTTAAATTGTCACGAAAACTTGGGGGAAGTTTAGGCACTTCTGAAATGTTCATGTAAATACAGTTTATTATGATAGCGTATTCCTTATCAGACATGATACCATGCAGTAAGCCAATCTGCAAAATAAAAGTCAAAATTATATCAAAATTATTCAACACAAATATGTTTGGAAGCAATTTCAGAAGCTGCACTACTTACAAGAAAAAGAATTATCACATATTAAACTATGTGGTTTCCATTTTTTTTTTTTTGAGGAAAAAGATAGAGTCTATCACCAAAAATCATAAAGGACAATAAATAATGAGTACAAGAGAGTAAGATTCTGAAGAAAAAGAAAGGGTGAAGATACATAAGTACTTTCCTTGACCCAACATCTGCATACAGCCCAAATTCCTAAGCAATTAAAACATGCTGCCATTAGAAAGTATTAAGTGTGAATCAAGAGTTTTAATTTTGTCCATCACACCAATTTTCCACCACTAGGCTTTAAACTTGGAGATGACAACCAAGTCTGACATGTAATAACTATGTTAAAGGTGCCAATACATACTAGGCCAACTTTCCAGTTGTTTTAGTCCCACAAAGGCAAATGTTGTTTAGCATGGCACTGGATCATACCACACCAGAAGGTATTAACACAGACTAGTGCAACAAAACAACAAAGATCAAAAGATTCAGTTTAGAAATTAAAGTCTGAGACAACATCAAAAAACTTCCACGCAATTTTAACCCATGAGTGCTTAAACTATGTTGATATGGTATAAACCTGAAGGAATACCAATATATGTCAATCTACATGAGTTAGGAACCAATGTTCAATAAAGAATGTCCTAAACTTGGTCCTAAAACCATAATAAAAAAGAATGAGCATTCTCTAACCAGTATTCAAAACTAAAAAGGTCCACTAAGTGTTATGATGTATCTCAATCAGAAGTTATTTTAGTTTGATTGAATCTGGATTAGATATTTGTTACCTTTCAGAGAACTTTTGAGTTTTTAACTTTCGATATCATTCAGAGAACTTTTAAGTTTTCAGTATGTAATTTTAGATTTTGGGTTTGGTGTCTTACCTTATTATTTTGTTTATTTAGAAAAGAGGAAAAAGATAAAATTTCTATCTTAACCAATCTCGAAAATAGCAGAACTGTTGTACTAAAATAAAAATAAAGTCCTTAGGTGGCTGAAATATTTATGACGATAATTTTTTGGATGAAGGAAACAGTGTTTCTATAGGCCTTGTGGCATTCTTATCTGCTTCCTCTCTAGGATGAGTATTTCTTCCATATTCTTATATTTTTCAATCCATAATCTCATAGCCCTCACTTTGCCACTCTTATTTCATAGACTTAAAAGTCATTTGTTGTTTCAGTTCTTATCTGTTAGTTCTTACATCATTTTTGATACTAGAGCAAGAATGCGGAGAATTTCAAGAAAGAGAACACTATCTTGTATCTATTTCTTTCCAGCTTGAATTCCATTCTTGGTCATTTACCTTTTAATTTTGCTTGTGGATTTCCTATTCTCAAGTTACAAAAATACAATGGTTTCATATGATTCAACAGTGAGTTAGTCCAAGAAAATTTTGCTGTTCAAAACCAGTAAGACTCCACCATGATATATCAAGGATGAGCTCCATGACATGGAAAACAAATTAATTCATTCAATTAAAGAAGTCAAAGGATTTTTTAGCTTCGTTGAGTGTAGAAACAATTAATTATTGTTACGTATTTAGTTTTAGTGTGATATTTTTGCATTAATTTTTAAAAGTTGTACTTGTGTAGGATAAGTTTGATCTCATGATTAATTTGTTTTTACCTTTGTTTACTTGGAAAAGATGATAACATAAGGTAGAAATCTCATTTTTAGAGATTTTAGAAAAGTTCGGTAATGAGGAGATGAAGTCCATGTCTTACATAGTTTTAAAAGCAGTGCGTTGTTTGTCTTAGATGGGAATATGCATGACCTTAAGTTTTGGATGGAAGAAAAGTATTATTTAAGGCCCAGTGACCTTGTGACATGATGGATATTTCTTTCAGCTTCTAATCTTCATCTTCCAACTCATAATCTCCTATCTTTCTCACTTTCTCACTAATTTATAGATTTAATCATCTTTCAGCTATTTGACACTTTAGTTTGATGTGCTTAAACCTGTGAAAGATGTTATATCATGTTAAATTGAAAATGTGGATTACCTTGTCTGTCACTTCAACATGTTCAGTATAAGTATAACATACTCTATGTACCAGCACAACAATTAAGAAAATGATTCCACCAAGATAGATAAAATAATGCAGGACACAGACAACTCATAAATTAAAGTCACACAAAGGATGATAACAATCTGTATTTACAACTTAATTAACACAGACAAAGATAACAAACAAAAACTGACAAATATAGTGAGTGGTTCCTCCAACTGCATGGTTTGACTTAGAACTAGCAAAACATAGCAGTGTCCAGTTGCCCACAATCCACTACTAAACACATTTAAAACTGAAACAGTCCAACAAGGATTTGCTGTAGCATAGAATCTGTGTACAATAACCAGTCAAAACAATTATGAAATAGATTTCAGCCTAACATACAAAACATCTCCAAACGAACACTCAATTGTACTCGAGGAGAAACAAATTATCTCACTTTCTGCAACTTAAACAGTATGCAAAATTACAAATAGCAAATAAACAACTATGAACATGAAGATTGTTTATCCAAAACGTTCATTTCATGAAATATACTAACAGTCCAACCAAATTATGAAACAAAGAATTACCAACTGAACAAATGAGACATCATTTTATGAATAGAGAGATTATATATAAATAGACAAGATTATAATAAATAGAATAATCACCTGTACTTTCAGAGAAATGTTTGGAACTTTACGGAAGACATCTCTCAAGCTTCGTCGCACCTCAATATGAATACCATGACCTTCTCGTATCAAAGGTTTCCCTAAAACTCCACCAACTCCAACTGCCATGTTAATTCCATGAATCTGCAAGTTTAAATATTATACAGTCTGGTGCTGCTCACTTTAAGACACCATAGAATGTGAAAGTTGTTCCACATTACAGAAATACCTCAGCATGAAGAATATCAAGATGTATAGCTGAGGGATTGTTTTCCTTGCAACCATGCCAACTAAAACTGTTCTTCACTTGGAGTTGTCCAAGATCTAGTTGCATATAACTGCACCAAATAGAGTTGTATGTAGACTTCCACTAATTAGAAAGCAGTGAATAGTAAGCACTGCAATATAAACAGCTCACAAAATAACTAGATATTCTAAATAATTTTGGGTGGATGAAAAGCAATATTCATCCACCACATTGAACTTCCATAACAGTTCATAGTCCAATGCAGAAACCAGAGTATCACAGAACTAGTCTTCTCACGTTCATAGGTCATCTATAGTTCTTTACTACGAATAGATATAAAATTTATACTAAAGAAGTCTAACGTTATAGATACCAAGAAACATAATATTTCTTATAGAAAGAACAAAAAAAGCACCATGATGTTGTACATAAAAAAATGCAATTATTTATTTGGACTTTGAAGGGCCTATAGCCACAACAACAAACCCAGAAAACAAAAAGAGAGAACAATATTTTTCCACCTGGTCATTTCATGACCAAATTTGTAATTATTTGTGTATTAGGGTCCCAAAAATAACTAAGAATCCATAAGAAAAGTTCAAAGTTTTGAGGACTTTCGTGAAAAAATTAAAAGAAAATGGGAATCCACCAAAAAGTTTTCATTGATTCAAGCAACGTAATAACATTCTTCTATAATAAAAAACAAAAGGGACCTAACTTTTACAAAAGTATAAAAAGAAAAGGCGGGATTCACTGATAAGTCTTATGATTTAAGTAATACAAAAGCTCACTCCTTTTGTATACAGCCATCAATTATTTAAAAAAGAGCACACTAATGAAACACAATGTTGGATGAGCAAAGGTTAAATTGTCACGTGCCAAGCCCATACTAGCCAGCTCTCCAAATGGTGCATACCCTCCAGAGAAAGCATGTAGCAGGTCTTTTGTTGCATGTCAGTGAATATGATGCGACAGCATTACATGACAGAGTGACATGCATCAGCATGCACTAGCATATCATTGCATGATACAAAGATGCATGCCAAGGGAAAATTTAGCTAGCAAGGTATGTTAAGCAGAATCCAACAGTGTTTTTGGTAATAGGATCACAGATACGAACTCATTACTCATGGAATTCATGGGCACAATAATTATTGGAGTGTCCAAGGATAGGTCCAGTTTAACAGCAGTTGCACCATCGATCTCATATTTCTGAATAAGCCATTCAAAACCCCCAACCTTGTCCACAAGCTTAATTGCTTCTTCAGTGTGCGGAGAAGCAAGCTCCATAAAATATGAAGTTATCTGCATGTTTTTGGGTGGACATTGAATATCAGCACAGACTCTGAAAGGAGATTAGCCAATCACAAAAGAGAATTAAACTCAATAAAGCCCTGAAATGAAGTATGCTATGAAGCCATCTAAGTGTAAGCCTCACAATTGCTTCATGCACACGATTGACCATGACAGTGAAGCATGCAAGATTGGGCATGAGGCTTCCAAGAATTTGAGGATTCACAGAGTAAAAGCAAGTAATGCTGGTCACTTAAGCAATCACATACCTCCTGAACAAAACGGTACAGAAAAACAATGCGTACTGCTGAAAGACGTCCACTCAAGCTGTAATCATGCCCTTGGTAATCGTCATCTTCAGTACTGTAAGAGTGGAATGTGAACTGGACAAAAGAGAAGATAGAGAACAATTTGTTAGCCACTGAATTACACACAACAAAATACATTTCTAATCAACAATAGCATAACCAAATATTCTGCAGATTGACCAAGAAAGAGGGCAATAATAGCCGTCAAGGATTCAAATATCAAACACTATCAACTAGCATTTACCAGTCCAACCACAAACATCAACAAAACCAACATAATACCAACACATGATATATCTCTTATATTATTTTCCCAGTGCTCTACAATGGAACACAGTGTTGTGCTTAAGTACCATATCTGTCTGACAATGGATTATAACATGTTCCATCAACATTATCACTTCTTATATAGCAACTATTGCATGTCATTTAGTAAGTCTCAACCATGCAAACTCAATGCATATGCAATCTTATGATTGCTATATAAAGATTTTTTATCCAAGAGACATTCAGTGATGTGTGACTCCAGATGATCCACCATATTCTGATTGTCCCACTTCCATTTTATAAGCAATAGCTTGCTGGATAGATATAATGGCCAATAAACAAAATCTCCTTTGAACAAAACTGTCAACTACTTGTATTTGCTATGAAAAGGTCATGCAAACTAAATCAGTCACAAATCTCATAGGGTAATGCCAAACACAAATTTGCTCCTCAGAACCTTTATTGTTCTTTGAGAATCTACAGAAGCATTAAACTGTTAGTTTCCTAACAGCAAGATCCAGATCAACGTAACCAACAGAAATACAATGGTGAAAATGAAAAATAAAATACCTTGATAAGAGACTCAATCCCTTGGTGACGAATATCACAAAGCCAGCTCCATTGACTATCTGGGCCAAGTGACATATCGCAAAGCCTCGTATTTCCAAGTGTACCATCAATGGAGATAGAACCTGGATGTACCTGAATTACATGAGGGCAAAAAGTTGTACAACATGTCACGACGAGTTCTAAACTGCATAAAAAGATAACAAGGAATCAGAAAAATGAGATTGTTCTTATTATGATATCAATCCATGTAGCCAAATTAACTATAACAAAAAATGGCATTCACATACTGTACACAGTTCATTGCGCCAGCAATATATTGTTGTTACCTTCAGATCCAGCAGAAAACTTTCTTGTATGAACATTGCAAGTTGAGAACCATCCTCCTTGTTAAGAAACACACAGAAACTGTCAACATCCATAATCAGATTGAAAACTACCCGACTCTTTCCATGACCAAGCAATCCTTTAACTAGAGTCCGACAGTTTTCTTCCTTCTTCTCAGTGCATTTTGTGTTGGGTGTTGCAACATCAGTACAATTTTCGGAGCTTTCTCTATAATTAACCATGCTCAGGTCAAAGCCAAATTCGATCAAAGCAACAAGTGTCGGCCTGTTGCAGAAAAATTCTAAAGCAGACATTCGGATAATCATCTGTAAGACATGAAATAAAATTATCACCAGATTATGTTACACAGTGGATCTGATCGAAATTGGCTCATATAAGATAATTCAAGAGAATACAATTATCTACCTGAGTGTCAATACCAACATACAGACGTGAATCGGGATACCTAGTCAAAAATGTAATGGCCACAAAATCAGATATATTACTGTCTTGTGCTTCATAAAATATCTCACCAGCCTTCCCATTCATGTGGTCTTTATCATGATCTGAAGGATCATTATGGTTGACTCCAGCATGATTCTCAAAATGATCAGCACCAGGCCCTAAATTGCTTGCCAGGTCAATGTAGTTTGAACAAGAGCTCTGATCAGGAGTAGAAAGGAAATCAGGCAATGCATCTGTAAAGCAATCATCTTCTTCCAGGGAAAAAGGTTCAAAAATTGTTTCACTGACATCTAATGTATCAGATTTCCGAGCTTTTAATTTATCGCTCATCACAGAACACACTAGATATTCTGGAAAATTCGACAGACAACCTTGAAGTTCATCTTTAATCTTCAAAGAATGCAGCTTCATTTTCACGATCAGGTCACTTGCAGATCGAGTAAAGTTCACCTATTTCAAAAACAAACTTGAAACTTAAAGGCAGAACTTTCCAATATCAACTGTGGCTTACAAAGTAAACACAGAAAATGGATATATTGAGCAAAAAGAAATTTAGTCAGAAGTACTGAATAATATTTGCCCACCAAGACATTGATTACCAAATGATATAATATATGCAAACAATTATGGACCTAATTATTTCAGTCCCACTTCATCTAGTTGCTCAAGAAAGACAGGATATCAAGGTTTTTTGAATAATATCTCACAGCAAGGTTTCAAATAACAGCTGACACTGTTCTGTATAAAATTGGTCACACTCCATCCTAGGATGCAGTATAGCAACCATAATGGCATCTACCTACAAATATGGGGTATTGTATCAACTATCAACATTTAAGGACTCCAAACGCATATGCATCCAGCTGTTACAGAACTTGCACATAACGGTGTGGAAAATTTATATTTTTATGGTATCTTTCTATGATACTCTGTAGACAAACATTCCAATATGTAAAAATGCTCAAAAGCTTTGATGTTAAGGACTAAAACTTTATGCACATTAAATCATGACTATAAACTAGAAGAAAACAAAATTTTCAATAATTACTAAGAATTGTTAGCCTTGTTTTACTTAACCAATTTTCATAACATGTTAAAACCCTCAATTCTTAACTGGATGAAGAGAATTGATTCAAAAGTCGTTGCTTTAATCAACAATCATCAACTCCTCACCCTTGGGTGATCGGATATGCCATAAGTAATACATCCACACTATCATCTCAATAGTTAAAGGAACAAGTTGATAGGTGCCCTGCAAGCCAATTATATGAGTGATGGCATGTGTGACATGACACGCAGTCTTTTTGCTTATTATATTTTGTTATTTTATCACTTTATATTGATTGTTGCATATATACATAAATATATTGTGATGTCCATGGATCTGTGCAATAGGAATCGGATCGTGATGAGATCACGATAATGAGACTGATTCAACTTCAAACACAGATCCTAAATAATCTCGGTCATACGTTACTCGAGAGGGACATCGAGATAACCGGATAGATTGGTGTGTTGTATACCCATCCATATGATGAATGCAGTTGGTCTCATCGTTGCTCGTGTGGAGACACTAAGGATACAGTACAGGTGCTTATTGGAGAATGCAGGATAGTTGATGATGTCTTATTGTCAAATAGCGATTCCGTAGTCCTAGTGGTGTATCTGGTCCTTAGACTTGAGACACCAAGGATATCCTGAATGAGTACTCCACTCTTTGATACCGGACTTATAGGTCTGGAGGTTCCAAATCTAGCACAATCGGTCATCAGGAGTGGTAGCCAACCTTACGAGGACTATTGAGTGTCGATAGAGGATCATCTACTCTCGGTGTCATGAGAGGAATGTCTCATGTGTTCTTGCTCAAACAAAATTCCTGACTAGGGTCATTTGGATTGAAAGAGAAAGAGTTCTCCGGGAGAATCCGATTAGAGCGAGACTCGAGCAAAAACCGTATACGTCTGATAGTACCATACCTGGCATATAGTCTTTGGGATATTAGATGGATGAGGGACTATAGGCATATGGTAACTAAGGACAGACAGATCCAATGGATTTGATTCACTTGTATCGTCTAGGGGCTGCAACGTAATGGTCTAGTACGTCCAATGTCAGCTATTTCTGATATGTATGAGTCACGACCAGCTCGATATTGGGCATAGAGGGTCACACACATATGATAAGCGTTGCGATGAGTAGAGGTTCGGATATGAGTTATCCGTCGGAGCTCCTATCTTATTGGATATCCAATAAGCCCCTGAATTATTGGATCTTATGGATGAAATCCAATAAGAGCCAATGAGAGATTATTAGATAGAGATCCACTAATATAAGAGGCTTGGGTAGTTGGATGGAGATCTAATACTCAATAGAGCAGGATCCATTATAGTTATGTTGATAGGGAACCTCTATAAATAGGAGGGAACCAATGGTTCATAAGCTAGAGCTTTTTGGGTTGCCTCTCCTATTCTCCTCCTCAGATAGCAAGCCTGGAGATTCAAAGAGCATCGTCGCAGCCCTGCTATGTGGATCACCACTAGAGAGGAGAACTCCTGACCAAGGTTCGCAATACCGTACCGTACCGGTATTTCGACCTGGGCTCGGTACCGGTACGGTAAGGTATAACGAGCGGTACACCCAGGTGTACCGAGTACTGTAGCACTGCTATAGTGCTACGATGCACTGCTATAGTGCTACAGTGCACTCGGACCGGTACGTACCGCCCGTACCGGGCGGTACGGCTCGGTACGGCAAACCCTGCTCCTGACCTCCTTCACCCTCTCATAGAGATCTGTAGGGATTCAAGGATATACGATCTCCCTAGGTAACACAATCTTTCATATACGCAGTTTTAAGTTTAGCAGATTTAGCACACCAATCTTAGCACGACGACGAACACATCTTTGAAAAATTGAAGATTTTGTTTTTAATGTTATTCCGCTACGCATGTGATGTTGCCCCCAAGATTTCCCAACACAAGTTGCTACTATTCTCCACAACTCACAAAAGCCTTGCTTTACCAAGATATTGATCTTCAATTCTTCATGTGACTAACCCTCAAAACACAGGATTACTACAAAGTAAATCCTCCACACTAAAGGTTAGCCTTGTAACACAAGTTGCTACTATTCTCCACAACTCACAAAAGCCTTGCTTTACCAAGATCTTGATCTTCAATTCTTTATGTGACTAACCCTCAAAAAATAGGATTACTACAAAGTAAATACTACTAAGTAAATCCTCCACATTGAAGATTAGCCTTGTAACTGTCATGGATTTCCTTCGATGTGACAATGTTGCAGGGATTGGTGGATGGTCTTCTATCAGATGCAAAGCCATGTGTAGATCATAACAATAGACTAAGCCTATAATATAGCAAATATGTACCATTGTAAGTGCATTTCAGCCAATGCAGAACTATCCAAGTCCAAATGGAAGGAAAAGGGGAGAAAACCTAAAACTATTCTCAACAAAAATGCTGACCTTTCCTCCACTAGCAATCAATTCTATGATTGGACCCTCTGCAGTATTAGAATTTCTATCCAACTGCAAGAAAAACATAACAAGTGAGAGCTTAATAACAAAAAGTAGGCTATCACCAAATACAGTAAGAAATAGTAACAGCACATTGAAAATCATTAAAAGGACACTAAAAGCACATCTTACTTTTCCATATATAGACAACTTAGTTTCAATCAATGTGCCATTGATAATAAGATCTGATGACCCTGGAATACTAAAAAGATCTTCACTAGATTGTGATGTACTATTATTGACTGATTCTCCAAATATGTCCATTGCAGGAGGAGCCTACAAAAACATGACATAATTATTGTCGAAAACAAAAAAAAATCAAAATTTCACGTATAACTTGAAGGTAGAACACAAAAAAAGAATTATAAGTTAAAAGTGATACAGAAGCACGATAGGTTGCTTGAACAAGTTCTTTCAGCCAGGTAGCCTTTGATTCTTCATCATGAAATTCAATAATCAGAGTATTAGTTGATTCCAGTGCCTGCACAATGAAATGTTGGACATGCACTATGAAATGACCAAACTATGAGATGCAATTATGGAAATAATAAATTGATGATGCAGAAAAAGAAAAACTGGGCATTGAAAGAACAGGAATGAATATTTGACTTTCTAGTTAATTGATAGCTCTGATACGCACTTAATTGTTGTCCTGATCAAGGTTCGCCATACCATGGCAAGCCGCTCGGTATGGGTGCTACATACTGGTCCAACAAGGGATTGGTACGAGTGGTACAATGGTATACTCCTATGTATCATATGTCGATACAGCTCAGTATGTACTATACCAACAGCTAATCAATAAACCGATACAAACCGGTAAGACGAAGCATGGTCCAGAATCTCCAGATAACGTGTGACTTTTCCCTTGATTAAAATCCAATTATATTTTGCACCAGCATCGTTGAAGAAGTAATGACAAGATACGTATCTCATCAAACTTGCTAGCTTGTCAAATATGTTCCTCGTTAAAGTTCCCGGCATAATTAACTTGACAGCAATAGGTGATTTCCAATCAAAGCCCAAGTAATCATCACATGCAAGATAGACTTGGAATAACCAACATTTGCAACTAGCACAAAACTTTTTCCATGCTGCAAAAAGTATAACTGTCACTGAGTTGTACATATTGGTTGGCCCAGACCCACTTACACGGAATGGATTCCACCAATATTTAAGCACCAAAATCCTATTTATTTTGGCATCCGAAAGTTTGATGTTTGCCTTTCAACTTGCACAATGGTTTAATTAAAGTCAGTTTTATTATCTGAAGCTTCAAGGCTTTTGAGTTTTCCACTACCAAGACCTCAACAAGGTGCAAGGACAATACTGGTCTTACTTTCCCTACCAAAAGCCACCAGTGTTGGCACACCAAACTTCCCATCCACATCAATGAACCATATTGATCAATAACCATCAAAACTCAGATCGGACCAGAACTGCAATCCTTGATTAAGACCAAGTACTTTGTAGTTTGTACTAGATACAAGAAGATAGCAAAAGATTTTGCTGGTATTAAAATTTCTTTTAGTGTAGATAAATTACTATTAACCTCTTGACAAAAGAAGTCATAGACTGCACATATAGAGTTCATTTCTTTTCATTGAACTGTTACCTTTTGAATATCAACTCCCCTGAAGCTAACAGCAACAGCATAAGCTGACCCCCCAACACTTGCTGGTGGAACTTCAAGTACCTGTCGGCCAGCCATGCTGCAAAGTTCACCAACATAACAGATTATACACGAAAAATAATTGCAATGAATCTACATCTAATCTTAATGAAAGTGAAAAACAAGAATCTTGAACCTACCGGAAACATTTTTGATAGTTGTGAGAAACTTCAGATTCTAAAACATAAAGATACAAACCAGATAAAACAATATAACAAGGATGCCACTCAGCCAAAGAATTTCCAAGCCCCTTAAAAACAGAGAACAGAAAGATAAAAGAATTAGTTGCATAGAAACCTAAGATATGTGTAATGTGATATATATATCAACCATTCAAGGATTATACCCGCCAAACTAGAGTTCTAGCATCAGTTGCTAGATCAACAGGATGCCAAGGTGAATGACCAGTTTGCAGCTGTCCACTAAGGTTCTGCTCGTTGCTTTTACTCAAGCCATAGAATATGTCTAAGAGTTCCGTTATTCTGCAATATCTTTCTGGAGAAAAATGAATACCAAGGTTGGGAACTTGAATAGAAACCCTGGTTGATGGATAGTTTGGATGGGGTACTTTGATCTTCAAAAGCACATTGAAGGGGGAACATACAAAAGATGTTAGCCAAAGATCCAACATAGAATTAAACATGTCAGCACAAGCAGACAACCATCTTAACAAGCATATTCAACTATTTTATACACTAGCATGCAGGGTTTGTCATTTCAGATACCAGACCCATCTCAGAAATTTGTCAATACAGTATGTACAGGTCTATATAGGTGTACCAACACAACAATACGTCGGGGCATGCCGACGGGGACTCAAGCGACCCGCGTCTCAGTGACAGATCAAACCGGTACATACCGCCACATACCATACCGACTCAGACGGCACAACAATCCTTGATAACATGTATACGTGTATTTGTACTAGGCTTCAATTTAAATATAAATCTTATGGCTTTAATTCACTTAAGGGTTTATACACACCAATCCAATGTCATGCCAATATATCTCCAAGTATTAGAGGCAGAAAGAAAAGGGAAACATGATGTCACCGCATATTGGAAAGCAAATCAAACTGGTACATAACCTCTAAAGCTATGCACCATGTTATAAGTTTTTGTGTCACAACATATATGATGCAATTTATGCAGTGCAGTACCACATACTAGCTTTCATAATTCCTCGGGTTCTGAAACTACGTCATTTCAGATCCACTGATGACAAATTTGCCAATTTTGGAGCAGGTTTTCAAGGTACCTTATATAACAATTTCTTTCACATCTTCCTTTGCTGGTATCAGTGATTTAAAAAGCGCTAGGCGTCAAAAGGCACCAAGGTCCAAAAACGCCCGAGGCGCTAGGCGCTCGCCCGAGCGAAGCGAGGCACTAAAATATAAAAATATATAATATAATTAATAAATATAATTATTTAAAAATTTAAATAAAAATATGCTATTAAATATGCCCGGCAGCGGCAGCGGCGAGCAACGGCAGCAATAGCGGTAGCGAGAAAGGGAGCGGGAGCGGCGAGCAGCGGGAGGCGCGAGTGGCGACAGCGACAGCGGCGAGCAATGGCAGCGGGAGCAAGAGCGACGAGCAACGGGAGGCGCGAGCGGCGACAGAGGCAGCGTTTGCGAGCAGCGACAGTGGCGAGCAGCGGCAGCGGGAGCAGGAGCGGCGAGCAGCGGGAGGCGCGAGCGGCGACAGAGGCAGCGTTTGCGAGCAGCGACAGCGGCGAGTGGCGACAGGAGCGACGAGCAGTGGGAGGCGCGAGCGGTGACAGAGGCAGCGTTTGCGAACAGCGACAGTGGCAAGCGGCGACAACGGCAACGTTTGCGAGCAGCGAGATCGGGATCGGGATCGGGATCGAGAGTGGCAGCGGCAGCGGGTTAGGGTTGGGTAAGGGTTATATCGGTTTAGTTGGTTCGAGTGAACCAACTAACCAACCGAACCAGGACCGAACCAGACCTAAAATCCTAGTTCGATCGCCTTGGTTTACCCAGGCGCTCTCCCGAAGCGCCCAACGCCTGGGCTCGGGCAAGCGCCCAGGCGACGCCTGTTTGAAGCGCGTCGCTTGGGAGATTAGCGAGGCGCTCGGGCCTCGCCTCGCCCAAGCGCCTTTTTCAATCACTGGCTGGTACCACTCCTCTGCTTCCTCTCGCCACCCCGCCTCCATGACCACCTCCTCCCCACTGCCGCCACCACCACTCCATTTGCAGCTCTCTGTGCTTTTAGTAATCTGACTGGTACAAATGCATACTGCCTATACTAGCACTAGGTGCCACTATAGATCTAGCTGTAACTGGTATTGGTATTGTACTAAGATTTTTTTAATCTTTCATCTAAACCATGATCCAAAAGCATTTTAAATAAAAATTATTTATTATGACTTATCATCATTGTGAAATCTTCAATAAAGAATCTTAACTTTCCACAACCAACCCACAAATAATGTCAAGCATATAATTAAACTCAAACAAAAGCTTATGTATCCGCTCATTGTGCTGTGCATGTTTCATGTCTTTGAATGGGGGCATCTACTTTTAGTGCATAAACATATGAAATATAAGAAATTTCAGTAACAGAGATAATCTAAAACAATGCCCAATAAGCTAACTCATAAAACATGTGACTGGTAAACGACAACTAATGTAATCAGTACACTGACATACCTGATCAACAACAACTGACATGCCACAACGATCAAGAATAGAATAAAACGGATAGATATCCTCCGAAGTAGGTGACGTCGAAGTCTGACTCATATCATTCATAGTAGTGAGATCCTTCTCTTTGGAAAAGTCATCTATAAAAAAAGCAGCCATGTCTCTTCCTGATATATAAAAGCGAGAGTATAAACCCTGCCTTTCACCACGTAACGCGTCCTGCAGTTACATACAAAAATATGAATCAAACAGAAAATTAAAGCTTGCAAAAAGAACTCAGTTCCAACAACTTACCCGGGTACGCAATGTAAAATGCCCAAAATCCAGCAGAAACAAGCTACCTTTCACTATAGACGCACTATGATTCAAAGGAACCCTAACTTTTGGAGCATCAAAATCAATATCAAGTGCAAATCTGACAAAAAATAAAAAGACAAATAAATGCACTGCAGATATAATATTTTTACACCATAAAATAAATTTACCATAATATCATATATATCATAAACCAAGCATGTGTTCTATAATGATAATAAATAAGGTATGCCTCACAAACTGGTAACTGAGTATAACCAGTATAATAACCAAATATTTTAATTGCTAGAAGTCTCAATTACATTGGGAGCTATGACCACCAAGTATAACTAGTATGAGGACCAAATATTTCAGCATCAGTAGCTATGTACCAAATGGTGGCTAAATTGTCAAACATCCTCGTCAAGTGTTTCCCAGAAAAGTGTTTCATCTGGCTCTGAGGCCAATTAAGCCCAGAATTTTATAACTAGGCTTCACTGGGAACCTTGAGAGCTTAAGGTCTTAATGCTGAGGAATAAGAATTCAGGAATGCTATTACCATCTGGATACCTACTTCGTTTTTTGTTCTTTTCCTCTGGTTCCTCTTTCCAAATGGCTGGTTGGGTCAACATACTCGAACTCAGATCCAATTCCAACATATAGTATTGATTTGTTAGCCAACTATAACTCGATATTAGATACCATTTAAAAATGTAGTACCTTGCAAAATCCATTGTAATGAAGTGATGCTGAAAATATGCAAGGTATCATATTGATCCTCAAAATGGCTTTCGTTGCTCATGACCAACAGTTTCCATATCAGCAATTTCTTACGATAAACATGTAGATAACTATTTTAACTTTGTCACCAGAGTGTTATAAACAATGAAAAATATAATAGTGCTATAAACCTGCTTCGCTCTTCCAGTACCATTTGAAATTGTTCTTGGGCTCTTCGAGTCACCTGTTCTAGCTTCATCTGACCACAGAAAATATACATTTGAGAAAAAGTGAGATTTCTTCAAGATCCTATTCCATCAACCAAAATAATTGACACATAATGAAGCCTGCAAAGGTGAATGACAAAAGCACATCATACCTGTAAAGCAGTAGCAGTCTCCATAGCAACTGTGGGGCTAATAGCATTACTCCTGTTCACAAATTCCAAAAACCGCTCATAGCTCTCCATCAAGATCTACCAGCCCAAACAAAACACTAAATATGAGAGACAATGCAGAATCCTATATCAACAATATGATGTAGAACATCTAGAGATTTTATGATTATGATGTAATAAACAAAATCAACTTATTAACAAGATATTCATGGGAGAATATGCAGAACCCTATATGTTAACTAAAATCAAACCGCACTGGATATTCAACCACAAAAAAATCCATTCTGAAATCCGTATATATGGGATCTTCTCTGAATTAGCGAGATCTACATGTGCACCTCATGTACATGAACATAGAGAACTTGACGTCAACGAATCAATCTATCGTAATAGTGAGAGAGATATTGTATCAAGAATCTTGTCTGCATCCACATGTCTCATTGCTTGAAAGATTTAAAATAGACATTCGACAGCAAAATGAAGCACAAAATTATCTCCATTAAATTTGTTGATGAAACCTTTATCCTGAATTCCACTGAAGGAAAAAGGTATCTAACAAGTCGGAATCCAAGCCCCATTGGAAGGAGTGCCTACAAGTACTTCAGCAATAGGTGGTTGTCATGGGGTTGTATTAGAAGCTCTTCATCTGTCAAGAGAGGCACACTAAGTGAATCAGCATGAGGCTCTTCATTCTTGCCTGAGGGAGATGTTTTCCACAAGGTTTTGAAAGGATAGTCATATAGTTCCTCATCAAATCAAGCTCTCCCTAAATACACAGCTATTTCTCCCCTAAATAGCCAGCTGTATTTGATGACCTAGCATCCCAGTCAATTTAGCTCTCATTTAGAACTGGCTAGGTCTGATGAGCTATTCGAGCCTTATCAAATGCCTATTGATAGCTCTCAACTCTTCACTCACCTCTCTTTATCCTTCAGTCAAAGTGTCTCACTCTTACCACTAACCAACTCCAATGACCTCTATGTTACCTATCGCAACTTTGATGAACCTATCCATTGTATTACCCAAGACAAACTGAATGGTACTTCAAGTGACTGGAACTTAAAATAGAGGCTGTGCAAAAAAATTAGTTCTTAAAAAAAGGCTTGATTCAGGATACCTCATGCCTTTTCTACACATCAACTACAGAGTCCCGGACAATTTTCTAATTGACTGCTCATCAGCCTCATCTTTTATAACCGATTTCAACTCAGGGCTGATTCAGTAACTATGATTGAGTTGAACAATTTACAATGATGTGGATGGGAGGTTGTAACAAAGGATAGACTGTGGGTTATAGAAAATTTTGTCCCCTATTTCTCTTTGGTTTCCTTATTCTTTTCCGAAACCATCCAACCAAAAGACCTTCTAACCTTCCAAGCCCTCATATTTCCAACATGCAGTTCTTGTTTCACGTATCTCCTGAGGAAGTGCAACAAATAAAGAGTATTTGATAATAAGAAAGAAATATTTGGAGACTAAGGTAGAGTCCTATTACATGATCTCTTCTGTTCTCTTTTCCTTCTATTGCATTGATTGGAGAAGTCATGTAGGATCCTTCAAATCACAATCCTCTTCTATATCAAATTCTTAATTTTGTATTTGTTACATATATTTTGTTGTCATATATTATTATTTGGTATATTTTCAAAAAACAACTCCTGCCAAGATATCATACAAAAATGTAAGCAAAGACAAATTTACAAGATATTTTCATTTTAACAACAAAATCCTAAAAGCTTTGGATGTGAGATTCAAGGCAATGAAACTATGAAAGAACTACATAAGTGTTTCCATGCAATGCAATCATCTATCCAATAAGATAACAAACATAAAAAGTTGAGTTACTTGAAATAAAAATCAAGCACCTTTATTAAAGCTTATAGTCTTATATAATGTAATTAGGCTTCAAAATAACATGGCTACAGTTTGTAAAATTTAGTTGACAGTTTATTTTTAGTTCCAAGTGTTTCATGATTTCATCTAGGAAAGCAACATCCATAGCTTCAATTTGAAACTTTTCTATTTTCCCCCTTTTGTTTCCACATGGGGAGTCAAAACAAGGCATTCATATAGTGCAATTTTCATTGCTGTTCAAACTATAGCATGTATTCATTCTCTAAGAAATTATTAACTTATTTTTTCAAAATAATTTGATGAGGATCTTCCATAAATTTGTTCACCAACTCTAAGATTAACTACAAAGCATCCTCCGAGCACACATGAACAGCTAGTTTGGTATAGTGTAGAAAACTAGAAATACCCTCACCCGGCACCTGGATCTTAAAGCATTAGAAGCTGTCAGGTGGAAGCAGACCTGAAATTTTTCACCAATCTAGGGCTAGCCTTGTTTGATCCAGACTTTTCACTTAATGAAACGTGGTAGCATAATCTACAAATGAATCGATCATAATTTTCTAATGTAGTAATGATAAGGTCTCACCAAAACTAACCTAAGAATAACAAGTAGCTCAAACAAGATGACTTGATTTAATTGATAACGAAGACCAGGTTGTCCAAAGTCCAAACCCTTACCAATATGCCTAAAATCCAGACTTATCTATAGAGAAAATAATTGCCCAAACCTAGGCATCTGTAAATATATACTTGGAGGTGATCCTTTTCAATTTGAACCCAGTCAATCGAATGGGCTTGATGCTTGACCAAAAGTTGTCAGTTATAACCTTGAGAATGTCTCTAAGAATCAAATGCAAACAAGGTCCTTAATAATGCAACTCCAGCTAATTTGTCAACTCCCAAAACAACAAGAGAAGAAGCAAAAGGAGTTCGACGGCTACAATAGGTAGCACAGACATAGGAAGGAAAGTGAAGGAAACAAAAGAGGTGAAGAAAGACAAGATTCCATGATAAGAAAAGGCAACATGATGACAAATTAAATTTAGTTTGTAATCACAAGCAAACAAAACTATCAATTAGGACACTTCCAGTAGAATCTACATAAATCTATCGAGACTAGATAGATTTAGGTGCTAAGAACATGATAACCCGGTAAAGACATGGAAAAAGAAAGGGTTATGGACAAACTAGACTTCCACACGAATTCCTTAGCCAAGGATGTGTCCAAGGGACAATAGGACCTAACGTATTTCCTCTAGAACCCATCAATATCTTAGAATTTAAGCATCTACAATAGTATTATGCCCACTTGTCTTCAGCAATCAGCATATCTCCAATAAGACCAATAATAAGCTTTCTATCATTTGTACAAAGGAAGAATTCCACGTATATGTGAGCAGATGAAAATTACCGTTACATGGCATGGAGCAATAGTTGCTGTAAGCCGCCACTCTACATCCTCACCAACAGGTGCATGTATAAAACTAGCATCAAGAGCATTAGCCTTCCTTTCACTGATCATGCTCTGCAGATAACACTCTATCATATCATAATCAATCAACGAAGAGTAAAAGCATGACATGATATCAAAAGCACAAAATTCTGACAATGAATTAAACAAACCTCCGCAAGTGACCCTTCAGGAGATGATAAGCCACAACACTTCAAGGACACATTACAGTGAATGCTTTTAGGATACAGCTTGGTGGTGACATAAAGTTGTTCAAATCTACCACAAACAATCTCTGTCTCATTGATATTGATGATTCGAGCAGCAGCCTTCCCAATGGATACTTCCACGAGGTACTGTACCATACTCTGGACATCCTTTCCTAAAATGGAGCTTGTGTCCTCATCAGGCTGGTAGCTCAACATTTCATTTATCGCTTGCCATTCCTCCTTGGTCAACTTTTCCTCTTCGGCCAACTGTGATTCATTCGATTTACTTGCTACAGAAGAATCTCCAGAAGTGCGCCTATGATTTATTGAGAGATAAGTAAATACATTTAGAAGACAGTAATAATGATAATATATTAATAATAAGCTTCAGTACGTATCTTCTGTGGAAAAGCTTAATGATAAACAATAATACCACAAAGATACATAATGGATAGGAAAAGGTTGTCAATACATTGAACATACCATCGGAATGACCACCAGCCTCTCTTGAAAGATTCTTTCTGTTCTGATGCTTCTTTTGACTTCACATATCCAAACTTAGCATGTGCCAGCAACCTAAATAAAACAAAGCAAGATAAAGGACAATATTAAATGTACTAATGATCAAGCAAAGTTCACTTGTTTAGAACCCACCTCCAGAGTACAATCACTTTGGAATCAAGAATTCTCTCAATCTGCCGAATTTCAGAAATATCAACATCGGGTGATTGTTGCAAAACATTTACATACAATTGTACATAACGTCGACGGAGCTGGCAAAGATGTCTAATTTTATCCCACGAGAACCAGTAGCTTAAAGCAAGAAAACATCTGGATTAGACTAGGAAAACTAGAAAGAACATATAAAACTGATCCAAAAGGGGATATTACAATTCAGGCAATTTTATATCATCTATAACTTTCATCAATAAAAAATATAGTTAAGTTACATAAGCTTTATTAATGAGTTTCACTTTAATAAATTTTCAACAAATGACAGAAGGAATATACACCACACACCACAGTTTTTTCTGCTGTAAGCCAGCCAGCATAGCAAACTGCCACCATGCATGAGGATCATGTGAAATTGGCACTACAGGTCTCAGATGGGATACATCAACGCGTGTCTTATATCTTGAAAATGTTTCAAGGAGCTTTATGCCATCATAATACTGAGACTGCAAGAAGCAAAAGAATTTATAAAAAATAATGTTACTGCAGTATGGGCATGAATAAGATGACTCAAGCAATCAAATGTCTAGTACCTCAGAAACAGTTAAATAAACATCACTCAGAACAAGCGAAGATTTCTCAGAAGGGATCTCAGGATCTTGTCTTTCTTGCTTTCCAAGACGATGATATTTAAGGACTCCATTAATAGGTGATACTAGGTACCTATGATTCAATGCCCGGATGGCAACTTCATCTCTAGAATGTTCATTAATCCCTTCTTGGAATATCTGCCAATGATAACAAAAAGCTTAACTCTTCTTTTCTTCTGTGCAGAAAGCACCTAAGTAAGAGAACATAAGATGATAGAGTGAATGACAAACCTCAGTCCATTCCTTAGGGGTCAAATCCTCCCATCTCTTATTGAGGTTCCATGGAAAGCTGTCAGAATCATGATATATGGCTAGCCTCTCAAGTTGTAATGACTGATACATACAGCAAGTTTTCATTATTTACAATTAGAATGCTCAAAAATTCAAAATATCAGGATGTGCATGATTCATACTTCATAGGAAGTTAGGAACAGTCTAATAGAATTTAAAGTCAATAATTGAGCCACAAAGAGTAAAGTAAACCAAATAACCACTGAAATAGAAATCAAAGAAACACGAGTAAATTCATTCATTAAAATAGTACATGGATGATCATTATACTGCAGATAGATATACAATTATAGCATCACTTGAATGCAATCGGTATCCTGCAACAAAAATATGTGCTCACCATGGACCACATGGCAGTGTCAAAGTCCAAACTAAGCCAACCCAGCAGGATCCCCATACTAAAGTTACAGGGCTCAACTCAACAAAACTTGCATAATAGTGCAAGTAACACTAGTTAAATGTCGAGCAAGCTACCATGTGACGGGCAACAAATATCATAGCAACGCAAAAAAGGGAAACACAACAAACAAGGCTCCAGCAAATCAAGTGTTTAGACAGTCAATGTATGCAGCCTTTATATAAGTTGAACGTTGATCATATAAGTGGGAAAAAAGGGCTCTGCAACCTTTATATGTTATCAAGGTCCATGGTCTATCATACGGAAACAATATCACGATCTCTGTCTTGATATAACAATGATAAGTGGCTGCTTCCAAATAAGCCTTAACTCTACTGGTTATTTACTTCCAAAGGAGCGTGGAAGGTAGGTTTGGAGTCAATACAGAACCCAGATCCAAACATGCTCTAGGGATTCAAATACCCAACAGTAAATGGTACTCAACATGAAACACACTCTAGGTAACTTCCTCTAAAATTTTTCTCTCTCGCTCGTTGTTCTTTTACTTTTTTTCTTTATTATTCCATGCATCCAGCATATTGTTTTGACTCAACATCAGCATGCCATGTACTAACAACATGCAGTGCCAATTACCAAACATCACTAGGGCATGTTCCAGCAAGTAAATATATGATTCTTTAATATTCCTAATTTATCTTCTTAAACAACAATATAAAGTTCTAAAAGGGTTGTTTATCCAAGATTCTCAATTTCAATGTGTACCATCCGATATGGGCGGTATGTACTGGTCCGAGAGAATACCGGTATGCAGACTGCCCTCTACCGGGTGATACCGATGTTTTGACCCCATATCGGATGATACGGGGACTGTACCAGGCGGTAACGGTCGAATTCGAGGCGTACAGGTTAGAACGCCTCAGATTTCGATCATTACCGAGGTGTACCGGTCGGTACACCCTAGATTTCGACCATTACTGAGGCGTACCAATCAGTACACCCCAATATTTTTGGACCGTTACCTCCAAGTATTTTTGGAGGTTTTTCAGCTCTTTTTGGGCATGTCGTCGGTACGTACCATACCAAGCAAGGCTCGATTCACTGGTACGGACCGAAATTGAGAACCTTGTATTCATCCAAACCCAAGTACCCAAGAAACCAAAGAAAATCCAATTATCAGATTTAGCTAGAATTCCAATTAGGTCCCATGTCAGCTTTAACTTAGTTATACAAAATCAAAAATAAAGCCATTCTGGTTTGGTTCTGATTCTACTAAAGCAAAACCCCAAGGAAATTGATCCAAATAAACCTATGTATACTTTATGTAGAGTACATCTATGCCGTTGGACGTTTTGATTGAGAACCAAGATTTCGCAAATAAGATACAAACAAAGAGGTTGATTATATAAATTATAATATGGTTAACAGCATCTATCAAAACTCAGATACAAAGAACATGAATATAACACATACCTTCCGCAGTTTATCAAGAGCACCACTAGTATCAAATGTTTCATTACCCTGTTCATCCATTGTAAAAGCAGCAAGCTTTGATAACGTAAACCCAGTACAAAATGGATGCCCTGGGTTACTGAAATAATAATTTTAAATAACAAGTCAGATTAAGAACATGGGCACAAAGACAAAAAAAAGCAAAAGGCATGTAATATACTAATATTAATGATATAAAATGATGACTTCCTACAAACCTGATAGTGTCCTCATATCTGATATGAACATTGCTGATAGTAACTTTAAGATTGCCAATTATAGTTGCTATAAGAGAGCCCAGCCATGAGTTCCCACCAGGTGCCTGAAATGATATCAGTAAGCATTTACACAATAATGACCTAGCTCACTTAATAACCAATCATTTTCACATGTAAAACATGTTGTTTCAGTAAACGAAAGACCTTCAAATATGCTATTAAGGAAACTAAATCATAAAAGATCAGCATAGGGACAATGAAAACACCAGCCGTAGCAAATTACTTTTAAGATATTTTCTGTATCCTTTTCTGTGACTTATAAACCAATTAACTAGCATAAATATGCAAACTTCAATTTTTGCAATCAACATTAGTAATTCAGAGAAACCAATAATGTTATACTTGAACTGTTTGTAGATTCTAAAGCCCACATCAAACTTCATAGATTGACGGTTGAAATTTTCCAGGTCATACACATAAGCACCGCCCTTTTTTTGGTAAACTACAAAAATAACATTATAAACCTAGCATTTTTTAGAATTACTTAACACTATAAACATGACAATCTTTATACAGGATATAATAGTCTACTGTTTTTTCTCAGTTTATGAAATCATGCAAAGAACCAAGGTTTTCAATTTTGAATAATACCGCCCATACCGGGCGGTACGTACCGGTCCACCAGCAGACCAGTACACGGATCGCTCATTACCGGGCAGTATTTTTTTTACTTATATATATATAAAGGCGACGTCGCCTCATTTTTCTACGACGTCGCCCCGCGTGGGGAGAAGAGAGGTCGTGGATTTTTTAAATTTGTTTCACTTATATATATATATATATATATATATATATATATAAAGGCAACATCGCTGAGACGACGTCGCCTCGTTTTTCTACGACGTCACCCCGCGTGGGGAGAACAGAGACGACTTCACAGATTTTTTTTTACCATATATATATATATATATATAGGCGATGTCACAGATTTTTTTGTATATATATATATATATATATATGGTATACCGAAATATACCGCTTGATATACAGTATCATATCGTACCGAGCGAATGTCAAAACTCCGGTACGATCCGATATTTCAATCCTTGCAAAGAACAAATTCCAACATCTAAAAAACTACTGAGTTGCTTCTGAAATCATTCTCAGGACCCAGAAAGAAGCACAAAGGACATAGGTGCAACTAAATGTTGACCAAGGATCTGAAAACTATAGAACTGTAATGAACTAATAAATAAAGGAAAGATAATCAATGATGAAAGCCTTACACTTCCTGTTCTCGATCTCCTGGTTGCTTCAATGGTTGCCAATTCCATCTCCTGTGCATATAAAACAGCAATAAGCATTAAAACAGTTAAGAGTAGCACTTGATCCAGTCTATATAAAAAAGGCATACAGCAAAGCTGCAGAAAACTTCCTAAATGCCAGAAGAAACACAGTGCAATTGTTTGAGGCTTTGAGCATTCATCCAAAAAAAAAGGAAAAAAGAATAGGAGAATCCATCCAAAAATAGGTAGGAAGAAGTTGCCACCCATCACCACACACTATACACAAGAACAAGTTCAAATAGACCTGATACAAATTACTAGTTAAGCAGTCTCCAGGGTGGTAAACACCGTAACAGTACTCAGAATACAGACATGCTTGTGGCAGTTCTATTTTCATCGACTAAACAGTGGTTGGGCAATTGGCATACAGATATATACACCAACACAACAACACATTAAATGGAAATGGATCGGTAAGCTTCAAAATTGATATTAATAGAGCTCTACAATTTTGTTTTCAGGGCACACAAAGACAGTTCAATGCACAATGTGCCAGCCATTAGGAGTATGCAGATGAACTGGTTAAACTAAACTGAACCAAGACATTCAGATTGATTTTGTTATGTTCTCTTAAACCAATTAGCCCGGTTGTGGGGAAGGGGCCTAGAGGCCCAAGCTGAACCAATCTGACTATACATAATAACTGTGTATACCTGCATTATTTTTTAAAAAAATAATAAGCTATATTTATTCAATCACAACAAATATATTAAATAAATATAACATGTCGTTATATTATGCTCATGAATATAATCATATGGTTTATGTATATTTATGATTATATACAACAATATATCGTTAAAATTATTACGAAATGAATAGGAAAAAAGAACAACCAAATTTTGTTTTAATTTAGTATGTTTTTCCTATATGATTCCAAATTCTCAAAATTGAACAAGTTCACTTCAGCTTGAAAAAAATTCTTATAAACAATTAAAATCAAACAGTCTATGCATCCCTTCTGGAGTTTAGGTAGGTTAAATGTTTGGAATCACACTCATGACTCAAGCACTTGACACCTATTACACAATAGAGCAACATTACCAAACCAAGGCTGACTCACATGCTTCCAATAAGATAGAAGTGTCAGCTCAGATGTTTGAGTTAATCTAGTTAAATGAATTTACACTTATGTAAAAGAGAAAAGATAATAAGATAATACAAGAAAAACAAAAACAAAATGTGGAACCCTTTCATGAAAAAGGGAATAGATGAACATAAAACCTATCATGTTATCTAACTTTCAAATTGGTGAAGTTAGAAATAAAAAGTGAAACAATAATCAAACCAGTAAAAGAATCTCATGATGACACAAAACATCAACATGATAGTATCTTAGTATCAAACAAGAAAAGAAGTTCAAAATAACTGCAGAAGGCAAGCTATTGAAAGTTTTGTTCTAAGCCAAACGGCCAAGACCGAACATGAACAAAAAAGAAATAAATTATTTCTTTCATACTTTGGAGGGCCCACAAGTAATTTTCTTCCAGAAGCATAGTAACCTCAAGCAAAAGTTACACAAGAAAGAAAGAATTAGCTGATCACAAACACCAAACATATTGGCACAAGCTATTAGAATATATTCCTTTCAAAATGTATAGATGCATCATTCACTTTTAAGGACCAACCAGGAAGACTCAAAATCCCAGCAAAACAAGGCAAAACTTATGGCATATTCCATGGCACCAAGGACTAAAAATGCAATTGATATAAAGTCAAAGACATTGCAAACATATATATTTCACATTGAAGAATTTACTTATAAAGGAGGAAGTAAAAGTAAAAGTAGCATGTTATACAAGAGAACATGTGATAATTATCATCAGAACTACTTAGAAAAATGCATATACGTGGATGATACTGCACTGGAACAAGCGATAGAAATCCCAAGGGAATCATTCATCAAGAAGTACCAGTCAGATAAAAATATAAGCAGAGCAGCAAAAGGAAACACAACACATAAAGATACATTATGAAAGCTGAGATGAACCTAATAACCAAAGATACATTATGTAAAAGCTAAACTAATAACTAATCCAAAAAGATACATTTCGAAAGCACAATCCAAAAATATATACAACGTAAGAAGAACCTAATATGAAAGCTGAGATATCAGCAAAATTTAAGCAACAATAGTAAATATTATGGATGTATCGTATTACGATCGCAAATGGACTATAACCCTTTACTCAAGAAGAAAATGGAAATTTGAGGCCTTACTGACCAAATTGTAACATGCAAATTCATCCAAAGGTTATGCATGATCACCCACTAGACACCTAAGAAGATTCTATGCGTTTCTACTGACCACTTTGGTTTGACTATCACTTTATGGATGATACAGAGATGAATCCTAAAGTATGGGTTCAACATCCTCAGCAATATTTTTCTACAAATAATTGACTCGACATCTCTATCAGGGCCAATAACCATAGGCAATCATGCAAATCACATGAAAGAACATTCTAGACAACAGGTATTTCAACAAAAAATCTTTATATAAAAGATAAAATGAACCATTTACAGAACCCGTCAACAGATTTAAATAGAAAAATGTTTCCAAGAGTCTAGTATAATTTATAAATCAGCTACCATATGTGGCACAGCTGATGCAACGCAAGAATTTAAATCTAGACCTGATACCAGTTTCAATAACTGATTGGATAAGTATAAGAGTCATGGTATGCAGTACCGAATGGTACCGCCCGGTACAGGCGGTATGTACCGGTCCGATGGCATACCGGTACGCAGACCGCTTGGTACAGGACGGAACGTGCTATAGTGCTACAGTATTACACTGTGGCAGTGCTACAGTACTACAATAAGAAATAAAATATATAAAACTGTTCAGTACACCCTGGTGTACCGCTCGGTACGCCCTGGTGTACCGCTCGGTACGCCCTGGTGTACCGCTCGGTATGCTGGTACCGTACCGTACTGAACCAGCCTCGAAACATCGGTACGGTACGGTATTACATACCTTATATAATACCATATACAGGCTACATATCGGTCCATACCACTGGGTATCAATAGAAAGAAATAATAAAAAATAAATACAGATAACTGCCACGACAAATAATATCAGTACAATACCAATTTCAGCAACTGATCAAGCTAGAATGGCACTAGTATATCGGCAGTATATCAACCTGTACTGTCCAGCTTCACAAGAAAAAAAAACAATAATGAATTGAATACCGTCCATTCCAATACCAACCTATATGGTTCAGTATGATCCTTTGTTGAACCAGTGAACACTAGTCCATACCGATTAATTACAACAAAAATTTGATTCCTTGATAGCATGTATCCATCCCTCTGTCTGACCATTGCCAACTAACATGTAAAGCATCAAGAATCAATATGCAACACCTTCTCTCCTAAACCCAGAGATAAAATATAACATCAACCACAACAATCTTGAGATACTTCACATGAAAGGAGCAACGACATGTAGGACAAAATATAAGAGGCAAACCAAGGAAAACATAATAGAGAAACCCTTTAACGTAAATTTCCCACTGGTGGGCATATCTCTTGTAAGAGTAACTAATGACAACCTAACAAAAGTAATAGAATGAGCAGAAAAATGAAAAAAAAAAACTTTCATTGCCAAGATCAACAAGCATGCGCTAAGGATCGAACACAAAAGTAGACAACCATTTCCACAAAATATATACATGTGCACCTCGATTTGCTGCAGTTTAGCTTGGAAAAGCTTTTCTCTATCTTCATCCTGAAATATCCAAATAAAGACAATCTAAGCTTGAACACTATGACAAAAATACCTTAACATCAAGTAATATGACAAGACCATTCTTACCAAAGAAAAAAGATAAAACATCTTACCCTGAGAGTTTGCCCATCAGGAACAGGATGAGCAAGAAGAAAAACACGATCAATAAGAACAATGACAGGTTCCTTTCCAAGGCTTTTCCAAGGTACCTACACGAAAAAAGTAAATACTATAAGATGATTGATTTAATGCACTTAGACTGTTAGGCATACATGATGTCATTGCCAGTATATTTCTAATTTCAGAAACAAACAGCTGATAACCTGATACAAGCCTAAGGCATATATGCATATATGAATTCATGATCTTAGAAAAATATACTAGCTGTCATCAAAACAATATCCCACTTAATAAAATATACACAAGTATGGGGAACATGAACATATTTTAATTAGGATGACTTAAGAATTAAATAATAAAAACATCCATGTCCATGATAATAAATTTAAAGGAGGAACTTACAGTAAAAATTGGAACCAAAAAAAAAAACACTGTGGACAAATAATAATATGGAAGAAACTAATTAAATCAGAAACCAACAATCAAGTAAACATGATAAGAAAAGATGTAGCAGGTGCTAAAGGTGCAAATAACAGAAGATAACTTATACTGCAAAAGCACAGAGTTCTTGCCATTTGTACGTTTCTAGCTCTCCCATTTCTACAAGTTATGCTTCAAAAGGAGCCAGATGATTATCTCCAGCCCTAAAGTTTTTCTTTTGATCAATAATACCTGGGTTTAGATGAGGTAGCCTGGTAGGTACAAACATCGCATGGATAAAGGAGCAAATAACATAAGAGAACTTCTACAATAAATAAAGCACATGAGTTCCCACCTTGTATATGGTTTCTAGCTTTACCATTTACACTAGTTTTGCTTCAAAGGGGACCAGATTATAATCTGTAGCCCTAATACTTGACTTATGTGGCCAGAACTTTTTTTTATCAACGATACCTGGCTTTAGCCGCAATAAATTCTGCCACATATAAAACCATAGATCTCTGACCCTTCCTATATTAAGGAATTGAATATCACTCAGTTCAGTATGGTCAAGCAGATATTTACCAGCCCTACTGCTGATCGGGCCACAACAATCAAAACCAGATGGTTCAATCCAGGTACAAGGCTTACCACCAGGGCTCTAAATACCGGTCCGTATCGACATATCGAGCTCTGCTCAGTACAGTACGTACTGATATGTACCGTCGATACACTACGGCATACCGATGATAACCATAAAACCTTAAAAATACCTTCACCTACCACGCCAAGGCATACCGAATCGGTATGCCTTGGTAACGATCGAAGTACGCCTCGGTATCAGGCAAAACACTGGTACTGCTCAATAAAGGACGGTCCGCGTACTGATATTCTCTCGGACCGGCACGTATCGCCCGTACCGTATGGTACACATCAAAATTGAGAACCCTGCTTACCACTTGGTAATCCTATTGTACTAGGCTTACAACCCAGTATTTGACCATTACCACTCTGTACAGTACAGTGACCTCACCCTTGGTGAGTGGTAGGCAAAAAAGAATCATCAGGCACTCCTTTGGGCTGTGTTAAACAAACCCCTGCCTCCCACCCCCTCTTCCTCTCATCTCTCCCTCTCATGCATCCTCCCTTAAGAAAACAAGGAGCAAGGATCATTTATGATCCTATAATATGTAGTAAGCCAACAGAAGATAACCCCATGCATGTACATACTGGTAAAGAGCAGGTTACTTGGTAGACTTAGAAAATGGCTAACATTTTTTTGGCACCTGTATATGCAGATAACAGCATGTCAGTATATTGCAACAATGAAAGTTCTCAAAAATAGGTTAATGGTAGATGAAAGGGTACAAAGGAGAGATATTACTGGTAGAATCAAGAAAAACAAGAAATGATAGAAGAAAATAAATGGAGAGCCTGCCAGCTGCAAAAGAATAGAATCATTGATGAATTAATCACAATGCAGAAAATCCCAAACTGATTCTTTCTATATATGTGCCCATATCATCTTACTGCTATGTTATACAGCTCCTGGAACCTTTAAGAATTGAGACTCCTTAAGCCAATAAAGAAAACAAGTAAAAAACAAAGTAACAATTCTTAATCAGTTGGACCCATACTGAAACTCAAATAGACAGATAAATAATTGTTTGCAGCAGTAACTAAGATATATTAAAATTTAAAAGAAGTACAACTATATTTAAAACTTAAAAGATAGCAAAACTTAATATGGTATCACTAAAAGTTAAAACAACAATTAAACCTACGTCAGGATGACCACCAATCACTTTTTAAGCAACATGATATTCCTTATATTATCAAAATTACAACTTAACCTGGTACATGAACAAAGATGTTTATGCAAATAAGTAGCATAGATTTCATTGAACAATTATAAATATAACTAATATCTTTTTTGGTGATAAATGTTCTAAATATACTCCTACAATTCTATCACAACGCACAATATCATGTAAAAAGAGGCAAGTTTTGTCAAACTTCAATAAGGATAAGAAATTGACCTCTATTCTTAATACCTACTTAGGCAAATTTATGCAGGTGCAGGGATGAAAAAGAAGCAACTACACTGCAAACCTACCCTTAATGTTATTGTTCCAACAAATCCAGCTTTGACAATTACAGGAAGCCTCAAAGAATTCAATGCCTCGGCCTTCAGTTTCAAATCCTTAAGAACAACATCACCTTTAATAAAAAATAGAACAATTGATAAGAAAATTGCAATGTGGAGAAATAAAGCCACTATGCAAGGAGTTGAAAATTAGAGACAAAAACCAGCAGAATTGGATGCAAACTAATGATATACAGACTGGCAACAATAAGTTACACAATGTTGTTTAAAAAAAAAAAACAGATAACATTTTTAATGAAAAGCACTAGAGAAAATTATGCAAAAGTCAATCCAGTCTAAAAGTAGTTCAGTTTTCATTCAACCAAAGAAGAAATAGCATATGAAGCCATTCGAGAAAAATTACAGAAGCCAACTAACAATTTTTTTAAAATAAACTAAATTTGGCAGGGAACAGTTAGAATTGCATGATGAAACAACTTCTGATACCCATACAGAATCTTGTCAGTAATAATTTTTAACAGAAAAACTGCCTGACATGTTACTTCCAATATGTTTCTACAATTACTTCCATGTGCAACAATAGTATACATAATGTTTTTGTAACAATGTAGGAGAGAACCACTCAATTTTCAAAGAAGGAAGACATTGAGACAGAATCAGTATCACAACAATTGTGACGATTGATATAAATAAATTTAATCTGCAACATGTAACACCAAATGGAACGGATACAGGTAGTGAAATGAAGCCCCAACCAATCAGCTGAACTTTATTGTCAGATTCAGATCACGGTCCAGGTCAGGCAGAAATGATTTGGTAAATGCAGGATTCAGGTCCAAAGACCGATCAAGAACAAGAAACTAATTGATAGAACAAAAACAACATTAATTGTAAAGTGAAAATACTTAAAAACCAAGTGATGGCTCAAATTTACTTCATCCTAAAAGAATTAATTAACCATTAAATTCAAAATTGTTTAATACCTAAGCTCCAATGGATTAAAGATAATATGGAAAGAGCATATGAAGGGATATGAGAGTTAAAACAAACAAACTGTAGAAGGCAAATAAATAAAAAATTCAAATTAGCAATCAAATTCTGCTAAATAATGAACATAAGAAGTTAAGAACCATGATCTAGTACCAAATCCTATTTGAAGCTTACTTTTTATTTTACGTACAGCTTATATTTTATCTTCCATAGCATAATGCAAATGATAAATATAATTCGCATATTCACTGGTAATTTAAACAGGCCCAGATCCATCCATACAGAAAATAGACCCAGACCCAAACTTACAGTGAATAATAACTTCAACCCATACCCTATACATATGAACACAGTTCTATATTGGGGTCTAATTTGATCCAGATCAGGTAGAGACAATCTGAGTAAGAGTACTTCCACTAGACATAGTAGACATAGAAAAGGAAACTTTCCTTTTAAAAAAATAATGTTAGGTTCTTAAGGATTAAATGCAAAATATATATCAAAAAAGGACAAAAGGAGGACTAGAGCAAGAAAGGCAAAGAAAGGGATAAGAGACACTATTATTGCAATCAAGACAGTATTAAGGACTGGTAAATGATGGAGGAGATGACGATAATAATTAGAGCAAGAGAAGAGGGATTGCCTTCTTGGTAAATAATTCTCACTCAAAACCCAAAGTGTCATCTAAGAATGGCAAACCTAGTGGTAAATTGGTCAAGTAAATCCTATTTCCAAACGAATTTCATTAGCAGCTAAAAAAACAAACAAAGATATCAAAAACTCTGGCGATATTATATAATTTAAGCATGCTTCAAATACAGAGAGTATCTATATTCTATAGCAATAGGAAGAAAGAAAGAAAGTGAAGCTTGCAATGATCATAACAAACTTTGCAAAACTCATGTAAGATGTACGAACCTTTCCAAACACTTATTCTAAGAGCTTCAACAGAAAGCCCCTCAACATATTCTCCCAAATATTTCCGAAGCAGATAGAGAACCTATTATAGTGACACGAAGCAAAGCTCATTAGGACTAGCATTTCCATATCATCTTGCATTAATATGACAGTACATGGATCATTGAAAGAGAACAAAATAAGTCAACCATCAATAATACAACAAACAATTAAATAAACAAAAAAATTATACTTCAGGCTAATGTTTAACACGACTTTGATATGCATGCTGTTTTTACAGTATTTCAACATTTAAAAGTACAATGCTTTTTTAGGCATTAAAGAATTCATTTGTGCTTCTCCCTTGTGATCAGTAGTGTCATAAATAATACATATAAGTTCTTACAATGTCACGATTTCAGATTACTAAAGCAAATCGCACTAGTAATAAACCACTCATTGAAGCTAGGGTGTTAAGTTGGATCTTTTTCCCAAGAAAAATTGAAAATCCCCTCAAGCAAAAGGAAGGGCACTGAAAGACAATCAAGGTTTTAATTAGTAGCATCATAAAAAGTATTATTATTTAAAATTTTGTAAAAGTTGGAGATTATGGATATTCCTTGGTACACTTGAGATTTATGTATATGATATGTTTGTAGTTCTTTTAATCATTTCAGATAGATTATATTGACTAGCATACTATACCTTCACACAAGTTTTGCATCTTATGATAATCCTGCTGCCCATTTAAGATACCACTAAGCATTGATTTTTTATGATATAGTAATCCAGATATCTTTTGCTATAGTTTATCTTATCATTACTTTGATTATTATCTTGCTTTATTTTTTTATTTTTTTGTCATAATTGTGAAGCACTAGTGCACATAGACTCAAGCACAAGACATCACAGCATCTAAAATAGAATGTTATGCCCATGACAACACATCAC
This sequence comes from Musa acuminata AAA Group, assembly GCF_036884655.1. NCBI lineage: Eukaryota > Viridiplantae > Streptophyta > Magnoliopsida > Zingiberales > Musaceae > Musa > Musa acuminata. The sequence goes on along the minus strand of NC_088346.1, from coordinate 4,738,913 downwards.
CTTCTTCTCTCATATTCCACTACATTGCACTTCCTTCCTTCCTTAGCATCAACTATCACTGACCTATCACCTCCACCACCCTTGTTTTTCTACCTTTCACCCTGAACATGTAAGACAACCTCACACAACAAAAGCACAACTGCATGCAGTAGTCATGTTGTAGCAGAACCCTCTCTTGACCGTGTCTGGTTCTACTGCATGCAGTAGTCATGACTGTTTAAAGATCACTTTTCTCGTTCAACAATTGATTTAAATCAGATTAAAAATGAATAATGATTGTAGATAACCACTATGATCCTTTAGGGGAGGGGCGTATGTTATATTGTTCTTCAAATATTAAGATTCCAAAATCCCAAACTGACCCCTTTCTCTTTCCCTTTTTTTTTTCTGGGTAACCTTTTCACTACGAATCAATGTGTGATAACCATTCTTTAATGATAAAGAGCAAATTGGAAAAAATATCATTTTCAAAATGAAAGGCCCAATGTGAAATTGTTCCTTGTTTTGCATTTCATCTGATCGGCTTTCAAAGCCTCCGGGTATGCTTGGACTCACTTCTCTCTCTGTCTTTGTTAATGCCTCTCTTAGTCTTTGTTAATGCCTAGATTTTAGTTTCACAGCCAATGCTCATATCTATGTGACATTTTTCTTTATTGCTCATGGTTTTTCAACTTTCTCTAAATATTGGTCCAAGAAGATTATGTAGGATAAGTTTTGACGCTTGATAGGGGACTATTAAAGAACATTAAATTTCTTCAATGGTTCGATCAACTAAATTCCTATCCACTTCAAGTAATGCATTTGTTCGGATTTTCATAAATTTTGGTTGTTTAGTTTCTTCACAAAATATACAATGATTCCATTAGACCAGATTGACTGATGTTGAACATAAGGCTCTTCACAAGTCCAATATTCTGATAGTAGAACCAACTAGATACTTTCTGGTGGATTCTGTAGTGCATGTTTTTCTAAATGAAACAGAATCAATTACATCTCAAATCTCAACTTATTAATTGGTATCTCCGTTAACTTTAATAATGATATTTAGATTAACAAACTGTATACAATTTTTAGAATTAGGTGACTGATTTAATTTATGTAAAACCATAGGGCCCCCATAAGATGAATTCTCCATCTTTGATTATGATGCTTTAGCTATTCTGAACGATTACTTCCAATATAATAGTTCGCTGACTGCAACCTACGTCTTAGGTAATGATGGATAGGGTTACGGCATGTGAAGTTCCGTTGCCTCTAACAAGTATAATTAGAAGAAATGCTACTCTAGCGAGATCACAGGTGGAACCAAGGATATCAGAGGTGCCAACGACCCAGTTATCAGCAACACCATCGATCAAACATTGATATGCGCACGACCCATTGGGTCTTCCTATCGGCTCATATTTTGCCATCTAAATCAACAATAAACGAACGAGAAGAATCTTACGTGCGCCTCCAACATAGTGCCGCCCGAGAAAACGGATCACCGCGATTTGCTAAGCCCCGACGAAGACCGGCTCCATGCCCTAGCCTTGCCGCCCGAGAAAACGGATCACGGCGACTTGCTAAGCCCCGATGAAGACAGGCTCGGTGCCCTAGCCTCGCGACCGTAGTCGCGGATCGGCGTCGATCTATGGGAATCTAAGAGACCGGCAATCGATGAGACGCGGAGCTCGGGCCTCGTGGGGTGGAGAATGAGGCGGAGGAGGAGGAGGAGGAGACGAGTCGAGAAACAACCGAAGTGAGGGCGACGAGCGCGTCGTATAAGGGTGGGTGGGGGTGGGGCGTTGGAGAGAGAGTCGAGGAACGGAACGGAAATAGGAGGGGGCAGGCCGGCACCGTTTTATAGCCGACCGTAAGGGATCCCGCAATTGTTACGGATGAGTGATTCGTGACCGTCCGATCTGATGGGCCACGTAAATCGAGGTTTGATGGCGTTGGAAACGAGTAATTGGCGTCACGTGGTAAGAAGGTAAGCGTCACTGGTGCTTGAATCCAACGGCAAGTTAGTCTGGAAATTTCTGTTGCTCACATTTTTCTCATATTGTGCGTCAGTCCTTAAAGGTGAAGGATAATAGCATGCTAATTTCACATAAAATTTAATTTTTGGGAATTGAAACCGAAATTAAATTTAATATTTTTATTTTTATATAATTCTAAAGCCCGATCATCACCAAACGGGACTCCGTCTCGATCATCGTGATGAATCCTATATGTCTTGATGGCCCAATTAGGGTAATATTTCTGCATCATACAGTCGGATTTGGCCATGTTCGAATTATCTTTTTTATTAAAATATATATCTGAAATTTTGATTATAAAGGCTTAAATTAAGATGTAGCGATATATCATAAGTAAATTCTTATTTTTTATTTTCTTTCTCTTACCCAAATGCCCACAACGTCCTAACTAAAATAGCTTTGGTCATTTGCACATTGGAGCGATCGATTAAGTGAACAGATTTAATTGTAATGTTTTTATTTATATTTATAGTATTGTTGATACATTGATGAAAATACTATAGTCACATTAAAAAAATATGTAACTAATATATAAGTCAAGTCTTTTATATTTTTATAAATAAATAAAAATATATTTTTGAAATTGCACAGAGTGTAAGAAAGTACTTTGTATTGTATCTTAAGTTAATATTTATTAATTATATTATCTTTTGTTTAAGTTTACAATGCTATAAATACAATAACAATAACAACAAATTCCTAAGTTCCAACTTATAATATTATGAATATGAGATAAAAAATGATATAACAATACTCAAATATATCATATGATATAAATATTTTTTTGTATATTCTAAAATATCAACCAATATATTTGTCTATTTGAAAACAATCATAAGTTAGTTTATATTATATTATGTGTCTTTATTTCAATTATAGTATATTTTGTATATACTTATTTTCTAATATATTCACAAAATAATATGATGTTTTGGAATGTGCAATCTAGTATATTTTTGGATCCAAGGGAATAAGGCCACCGCTAGATAGAACCAAAGATGAATGATACCATTGGGGAAAAAACCCAAAATGAATAGTTATATCATCCTTTAAATCTTTATAATAATGAAAATTTCAAAAAATAAAACACATGATTCTTTATCTTCACGTAATAATATAAAAAAAATGATGATTGAATTATATCGACATTATATTTACGAGACTCAGGAGCATATCTTTCCCATAAGAAAGAATATTTATTTATTCGATCCCTAATTAAAATATTCAAAACGATCATACGATAATTAATCTTATCGATCGAATATTTTTATGATCAACATTTAGGAATAAACATTACAAATTTTTTTCACCCAATATTCCAATTGATAAGTGTAACATTTTCTTAAGGTATATTTTTAGAAAATGTCATGCATTTAATTTTGATGTAATGAAGCTTCAATGAAAGGCTTAATATATGTATAAGAAGGTTTGGTTCGATTACTAAACATGAATGATGTAATTTGGCTATATAACAACGAAATAAAATGTTTAAACAACCAAAACTGAGATCAATAACTTACCGTTTGTTTGGTGCATGGAACTTTTGGTTGGAATTGCTCGATGTCCAATCAAATAATTTGATGATGTGAAACCTTCGAGGATTTTAATTATGATGTTCGAAACATACACAAGTAATGTGCACAAAAGAATATATTTTGGCACATCAATATGAGGACCGAGTCAGGATATTGTCTGCAATCAAACGTAATATTTACGGTAAAAAAATAATTAAAAAAATCAATTATGTATTAAAAATGTCAAGAAATATTATTAGCGTATCATCGAAGTATTATGAGTAAAATCATTGTTAACTCGTCATTTTGATATACATTAATAAATTTGATTTTTTTTATAAAACAAATAGACTAAACAAAAATTACAAAATATCTAACTACATATGATTAGATAATAAAACCAGATGGCAAGCAGGGTTGATTAAAACAACCATAATTAAAACCCTTATCGATTAATTAATAAAAAATTAAATATAAAGATTCAAGAGAAAGGAGATAGTAGAACTAAAGACAAAAGAAAATAAAAGGCAAGCATAGAACAAGTACTCATAAAAGGAATTCAAGATGATAAATTAATAGAATAGATCTTCATATAAAAATATAAAATATAAAAATAATATAAAACTGGAGGAGAGTAAAATTTAAAAAGTATTAAAATAAAACAATAAACGAAATATAAAAGGGAAAATATTAAGTGGAAGATAAGAAATAGCACAAAAAGGTTTATGTATTATGAAAAAGATCGACTAAATAGAGAAGGATAAAAAACATCTCACTTGATAAAAAAAACTTAACATAAATAAAAGCAATATATATTGTATATATATATATATTGCAAATAAAAGAGTTATCTTCATGACTTACTTGCAAAGAATCATTATCCAAATATTGAGAAAAATCTTTAAATACAATAAATAATTAATAAAATTCTTGAAATATAAATATTTTGAAATGAAATACTATAATAAAAAATGTAATCCTTTTTCAGTAAATGATTTTTTTTTTAGGATAAGGGGAAAAGAAAACGTCTGTTCTCATTGCTTCTGTCTTTTGTCGTTAGCTCGGACGCTTCGCCAATGTGATGGTGCGAGACGAGTGGGGGACAATAAAGCACGCGTCACTAACAAAAACGCATGCAAACTTATTGCAATTTGATTAATAAAAGAGCATGTATTACCGTCCATCTTACTTGTTTTAATCTCAACCGTCTACTGACCTTATACGAAAAAGGCCAGCAGAACCATATTTATTTAAAAGGACGGTCAAGATAAGAGAGAGAGGGATGGACGGTTTGAATAACCCATACATAAATCTGTTTTGTACCCAATCCAAACAAAAGAATCAATTCGCACGCGTGCTGCGAAATCAAATTACTGACAGCGGCCCCGTATGGGTCGACCAACCCGTCATCCGTCGCGGGCCCCACCAGTCCCCAATGTAATGGAAACGTTTTGGATCCGAAGCTTTTCCTGTTCTTACATTCCACGGCGGCGATATCTCCCTGCGGCAACGCATGGCCAATTCTACCTCTCGCCGATGTGTTCTCGAGCTGGGGCTGCTGCTCCTCAGCGGTGGCTTCTACTTGTCCTCGTCGGCCCCCGAGGATGCTCGCGTCACTTACTTGCCAGGATTCAATGGAACGTTCCCATCGGCTCACTATGCCGGGTATCGAGTACTGATAGAATAAGGCCTTCTTGGTATTCGTATATTCTCGTTCTTTGATCTTTTTTCCCCTTTTCTATGCGGGGAATAGATTTGTGACTGTAGATGAGGACCATGGGAGGAAGCTCTTCTACTACTTCGTGGTCTCCGAGAGAAGCCCCTCCAAGGATCCGGTGGTGCTCTGGCTTAATGGCGGACCGGGATGCTCCAGCTTCGACGGCTTCGTTTATGAGCATGGTACAACGGTTACGTGAATGCTATTCTCCAGACTAATCCTTACAGAATCTTCTGTTATATTCTCTTCTAATTTAAACTCTTGACGTGATGTATCACTCTCTAGTATCAAAAGTCTTTTGGAATAAATGAGAAGCCAATTTACTCTGAAACTGTAGTTAGCACGGGAAAAAACCAGCTTTTTCAGTATCGTGGATCCTTAGTTTTAGTCTGCATAACAGGTCCATTCAATTTTCAATCGGGGGTGGCGAGTGGGAGCCTTCCACAGCTGCATCTTAATCCTTATAGTTGGTCGAAGGTCCGCCATTTTGATTTGGATTGGGAGCTTGGCAATTTTTATGGTTTCCCTGCTTCCTGATCATTCTGATGAATTTTGGATCTCAGGTCTCTAACATCATCTATTTGGACTCTCCGGCTGGAGTAGGAATGTCATACTCGACGGATCAGTCGGACTACAATACTGGGGATCTGAAGACAGCTTCTGATTCACACACCTTCCTTTTGAAGGTGTGAATTAACATATTCAAGTAGTACTTTAAGAAAATAAAAAAAAAGTAGTACTTTGGTCCAGATAACATAAATAATTTTCCTTTCAGACTTCTGAAATATAACAAAACTATATCTGAAATTTGATTCTATCTACATCAGTTGTTTTGTATGCTTTCTCTAGCAGGAGCCTAATTCTTTTCCTTCCCACATAATTTGATTGTCCATGCAGTGGTTTAGGGAATATCCAGAGTTCCTTGAAAATCCATTTTACATTTCTGGAGAGTCGTATGCTGGAGTTTACGTTCCAACTCTTGCTTCTGAAGTTGTTCAAGGTATGGTACACTATTTTAGAGGATATGATTAGTTTCTTCTTCTTTGTCTTTGTTTATTAATCAAAGTCTCTTACAGGAATTAAATCTGGCATGATGCCTACTCTGAATTTCAAGGTCGGAATATGTTGAGTACTTTGTTCTCTTTCTCACCATACACGAAGATATACCTTTAACACCCTTATTCTCCATACAGGGCTATATGGTTGGAAATGGTGTCACTGATGAGGCATTTGATGGTGATGCTCTTGTACCATTTGCATATGGAATGGGTCTTATATCAACCAACTTGTTTCAGGTATTGTTTTCACCATGCCAAGTCACTGAATGTATTTTCTGAAGCTAATAAGATTCACAATAGAAGTTTCTTCATTCTTAATTCTTATAATGCTGAACTTGATTTTAATCTTAACTTTTAGGTTAACATAGCTATCGTTTAGGTGGATATTCATATCTGCTTGTTCATCATGCAATTTCATTTGCTTTTTAACCCAGTTGTAAGATTGTGTGCTGCCATTCAGGAGGTTAATACTGCTTGTAAGGGAAGCTACTGGAATCCAGAAAATGAAATCTGTGAAACCAAGCTAGAAAAAGTTGATAAGGTTATAATAATTTTTTTATTCTCAATCAATTATTTTTTCCTAATGATACATAGAGCTTTTCATCCTTCATATCCAGGCACTTGAGGACCTCAACATTTATGATATCCTTGAACCATGCTACCATAGGCCTGAAATCAGGAAAGTTACCCTTCGTCATAACAAGTTGCCATCAAGTTTCAGAAGATTGGGGGAGACCAATCGACCACTGCCTGTTCGAAAAAGAATTTTTGGTCGTTCTTGGCCTCTGAGAGCTCCAGTAAGAGAGGGACATGTCCCGACATGGCCAGAACTTGGTAGTTCAGTTCCTTGTATGGTAAGTACTATGGCATCTGTGAATTTGATGAATTTGTCATTTGGCTGCTAAATAATCTTGAGGTTTAGGTTATGAGCCTGTTATTCAGATCTGTCCAATAATTGACATGGATTTTTTCCCCAAATCTGACCCAATTCCAAAGTCCGATCGTTTTCGTAATTCTTCAACAGAATATAAACACAAATACCATTTATCTATATAGTCTATGTTATTTTTAAAATTTATTAGATTGGTTGTATATTTCTAGTTATTTAGACACTATTTTTGTTCATAATGTTATTGTTTTTTGACCTTTTCTCTTTGTCCCTTGTTTTTCAAAGTATTTGGTCGAATGAGTTCCCATACCTTCTTGCTCTATATATTGGTCTATCTGTTGTTGCGCGGTTGGTACTGGCACAACCTTTCATTTGGTTTCTGACTATTAGTAGTCCAATATATTCACTGATTTACTCTTATATGTGTGAATGTCTTAGAACATGCTTGACTGTGTATTATAACTTTTGTACCCAACCCATCATGATGGCTGGGCATAAATCATCATTATCTTCTTAGTTGTGGGCCATTATTCAATACAAATATTGTTGCATAGCCATGTCTGTATAATTATCCTATGTTGTAAATTCATTGATTAGGAATTAAACTCATAATTAGCAAAATTTGATACCCCAGATGAAAGATGATGCTGAAAGTACTGGCTTTGGAGAGATCAACATCTACACTTATCTTTAGATCATATTGGTTATCTTGCATCATTTGCGATTCCTAATCTTGACTATTTTGTAGGATGATGAAGTTGCAACTTCATGGCTGAACAATGAAGCAGTGAGATCTGCAATACATGCTCAACCGGTATATGATCCAAATTCCAAAGTATAGATAAGAAGTTATAAGGCAATTAATTACTTAAGTACTAAATTGTTTGTCTTCTATTCTTTTGCCTCTCATATGAAACAATTCAGGCAAGTGTCGTGGGCCCATGGGAGTTGTGTACAGATAATATTTACTTCCAGCATGATGCTGGAAGTATGATCAAGTATCACAGAAACCTTACATATGGTGGTTACTGTGCACTCATATTCAGGTAACCTATCCTTGCAGAAATCTGTGGTATTTTTTTGATATGTTTCAATTAGAACTACAAAGGCAACTTATATTGTTCTGGTGGTGGCAGAGCCGCAGAAGCAGTGATATTTTTCCCATTCAGACTGTGTTTAAGTTTCCACAAAGTTGAAATAGTTTCTAGTTTGATTATGCTTTGCATTCAATTGTTTTTTGTTTATTTATGTCATCTTTGTGAGATCATGATAAGAAGATTTCAATAACAATCTACTTTGCAACTTCAGAAGTGTTTAAGTTTCTAGTTTGATTAAGTTTCTAGAAGTATTTTTCCCATTCAGACTGTGTTTAAGTTTCCACAAAGTTGAAATAGTTTCTAGTTTGATTATGCTTTGCATTCAATTGGTTTTGTTTATTTATGTCATCTTTGTGAGATCATGATAAGAAGATTTCAATAACAATCTACTTTGCAACTTCAGAAGTGTCTGGTTCATGCATCTTGCACTTAAATTTGGTATGCACTTCATCCCTCCACTTCTAGGGAAGCCTTCTCACTGCAAATGTTTTTCTCTAGATGGCAATATTGTCTAAACATAATCCCCACGCCTCAACTTCTATGATCAGTTGTGACACCTTTGGTATTACCAGTTAATTTTAAAGCTATTGCTGTTATGCTATTTTTTTCTGATAGAAAGCCACATGCAAACCCCACTAACTCTTTGGCTACTGGGGTCTGGGGCACCGATATTCAGCCAATAACTTGCATGTGAGATGTATTGTCCATGGCTCCAAAGTCATGTCTTGTGCATGACTCCAAAGTCGTGGCCTTTTGGTAGAAATCATGTACTACGTGTCATTTCTTTGTATCATTGCTGAATTATTTGCTTAGGTTGAGCTTCTTAATTTCTTATTTTCTTTCTCAAACTTTGTTATTTCTTTATATAATTAGTTTTTTTAATTATTATCATTTGATTTCTCAGTAAAATAGGTGTTAACTCTGGATCCTGCCTCAATCATATCAGTGAAAGCTTGAACAATATAGATCCTGGCTCAAACTTTGATTTACTTTAAAACCAGCGTCTGTTAAAATTTTTCATTATTTTGGTCTAAAAGTTGTGTTAACCAAAAGAACAATAAGTTTGGTTAATTGTGTGATGCCGGCCTTTGATGGCTGACTTATTTCATGCTGTTGATGATACCGGCAGATAATTTTTTCCTAACTTTTATTTGGTTTTTCAAGCTTCTTTCTCATGGACCCCTTTGTCAAATTTTACAATTTCCCACCAAAATTGTAACTTTTTACAAGGATTCACCCATATTTCATTACATGTGCTTTTCAGTCTTGATGATTGCCAATCTTTCGAGATATCATGCCCAGTGCATCTGTGAGCAATGCATGTACCAAAATAATAGATGGTATTGGCTAGGGATTTCTTGGCAATGCTTACAGACCAATTATACATGTTCTTAGCACTCACATGTTTAGTTCAGGATTCCTCTTACCCAATCCAATTAAACTTGGGCTTATAGTAAATCAATTCTATATTGATCAGGGAACATCTAGGATAGCCAACTTAAGTATGATCATCTTGTCTAGCCCTGGCTACCTAACCCCAACCAACTAGGCTAAAGATTGATCATCTCAGATCTGCTAAACCTGAGTCTGATAAGACCTGGAAATTATCACTTGCTAATATCCCTGAACCAAAGGGCCTTTACTATCTTTTAATGCTATCATTAAAACTTCCTATCTGATTCAAATTATCTGCAGAAAGCCATAATGTTATGGTCCTCCTATACCTTCCCAAAAATGTTTGCTAGATCATTGCTTCTTTTGATGAATATTTACCGTTTCTTTTACTTCAGTTGTCGGTTCAACATTTCAAATAAATTGTTTCACCTTCAAATTTAAAAATGATGGCCATTTTCTAGGTTAAAATTTCCAACTGTTTGGATTGGCCTTTGGTGAGATGATGCAATTTTGTTCCTCTGTGGCAGTGGCGACCATGATATGTGTGTACCTTACACTGGTAGCCAAGCATGGACTCGGTCACTGGGATATCAAGTCCTAGATGAGTGGAGACCTTGGTATTTCGATAAACAAGTTGCTGGGTATGTGTTTTAACCTCTTGTCAGTCACTCTCTTACATGCTTAGACACATTAAAATATATGCTTATGGAAAAATTCTTGGTGCATCAGAGTTGATTAGCTTTCAATTCTTGTATCATGATTTATATTGTAAATGACATGGAAATATTTTCCGTAGCATGTTTGAGGGTACAACATTCTCTTTGTCTTCTATAACAAGATCCATCTTGCGACTCCCAAATATATACCACCATAAATGAACCTAGGGAAAGAAATATCCATTGCATATTTAATTGATTGTAAATTGTTACACTCATTCCTTTGGTCGATTTTTCCTACAGATACACCCAAGGCTACGAGCATAATCTTACCTTTCTTACCATAAAGGTAGGCATGTCAACTTGTTTTATATCCTCAAGTAAACCGTCATTAGAATGATACTGCTGTCAACTAAGATCTGTTTCTTCAGTCATTTGTAATATGCTGGCAATCATAAGTTCCTCTAATTGTGGTGATCAGGAATTGCTCCTTACAGTATAGATATTCATTGTCTTTTGATCAGCATAATTTTCTTGTAGTATCTTTCGCTAATACATTTTTTGTGATCTTGTTGCAGGGTTCTGGTCATACTGTTCCTGAATACAAGCCGAGAGAGGCATTGGCCTTCTACGCACGTTGGTTGGCAGGCGGAAGTATTTGAAACAGAAAATGTTCAAATTCCATTGCATTCCTTCATGGAATCATGTGTTTGGTTAAATGTGACCCACAAAATTGGGCAACATGTAGAAATTGTTGCAGCAATTTCGATATGTTTGAATTATAGTTAATCTCTTACAATCCTGCAATGTCAAACTCCAAGGAGACAATTATATTATGTCAGAATGCACTTACTTTTGTACTACATTCCTTCCAGCCATAATTTCTTTGCAGAATGATGCTGATGCTATAATCTTCATGGAGCTTATTCATAACAGTGGTATAACATGAGTTTCCATGCCAAAGCTATGGGAAATGGAACTTAATTTAGGAGGGTTATGCAACATCTAAATTCATGATACTAAGTTTCAAAGGAGAAGTGTATTCCTTTGATGAAGAACTTCCCTTTTTCAATACTTTGATATGTTTTTAAGACATCAATACTGTCTATTCACTCTCTCCCTGCCACTCTGCTCGCTCTCAGCAGTCACTCGCTTCAGCTACAAGGATGAGTTGTCCCACATCAGGCTATTTCTCTTCTGCAACTTTCTGGATCAACATCTGCCATCTACGAACAACTTGACGCAATTTGTGATCCAGACAAAAAAGGGAGAACAAAAGGGTATATTTACACGTCACTCGATCCACTTGCCAGCTGATCAAATCACATTTATCCATGCTGGCAACCTCATCCAAAGCTGTAGTCTTCTTGGTACAAGATCTGTCAGGACCATTTTGCTGGATCTTATCCTCAATACTAACTAAAAGATTCTTCCTTGCTGTCCTCTTGTCATATCCTTTCTGAACCTGCATAGACATGAAGTGGAATGATCCCAACTCACTAAAGTCGAAATGATACATAATGATGTGCGTGTGGGAAGGCAAAACAATAGCTTTCACAATTCATATAAAGAGCAAGAGATATAATCAATCAATAAATAAATAAATAACATAGTACAGTTTACAGAATACAGAACAATGATCAGAGTAAAACAATGATCAAGTAAAGCATTGATTCCTCAAATTAATTAAGGAGATAACAATTATAACAAACCACATAAACAAGTTGGAATTGTACAAAAACAAATGCAATCCTACACACTGACATTTGACATTTGGAGCTCACGGAGAGATCACCTAGACGTTTGAATACAGTCAGGCTGCTCTTCTCGTGAAAAAAAGGAATTCCAGCTGTAGATTTCTTTAATTAGTCCACGAGACCACTTAAGCCACTGCCAAGCTAGTTGCTAACTTTTGGTGGTGGTTGTCAGCTTCTAAGCAGCAGTAATTTTGGCAGTATAAATAAGGTATGCATTTGGGACACCTCTGTAGAGCACAAACAGTCGCCAACCAGCGTTTGGGTGCCATCATCACAGGAGGGTTGTTGATATGATTGAAATCTAGTTGTCTTTTTCTTGAGCTTCCTTATCCTGCTGAATCTCAGTGCAAGCTCCGAGTGTGCTAGATTGGTCCAAAGAAGTTGACCCTGCAAGTTCCATGCCATCCAGTGGCCCATCGCCTTCATTTGTCCGTTCAATGGAGGAACCATTAGATGATTCTACATCAAGGAAGAGGCAGACCACAGCACAGTCATCTATCTTTGACGTAGGATACTTGATCCTCCAGGCTCTGACTGCTGTTTCAACAAGATATCGAGCTGCAGAGGACCTTGTAGGAGCAGAATCAACAATCTCTACCACCTCTTGATTGGATAATACATCCCAGACCTGACGAAATCAGCTATAAACATGTAAGGTTAATTCTTCAAAAACATAATGGCATCTTAGTCATGTTAATTTGATAATCATAGAGAAAGCATTTAACACTAAGTTCAGGAATTGTGCTGGATACATGGAAATAGGGTCATGGGAAATCATAATCCATCTCACCCCATCGGTGGCCAAGACGATAAACTCATCTTTTTCAGTGACACGTCTATATGTAATCTCAGGCACAGAAATCAGGCCAAATTTTTTCAAACAAAAATCACCGAGAGCTCGTGCCATGGCTAAGCCTGGGGAATCGATATTAGGGAGCCAAACCCGAGCCACCTCCGGCTCATCCCGGAGAGCAAAGACACGGCCCCTACAACGCCTAATTCTTTCCGCTTCCCCTGTAAAAGAAAAGCACAATGTTTGCATTGAAACATACATAGGAGAACAAATGAACAAATTAAACAAGTAGCAAACTGATGATAAAAAAACAAATGGCAATCCTCATCCATCTAAGAAGTTGCTCAAATGAGAGGAAATACCAAAATAGAAGAAGAAAAAGAGCAAGACCAATGGCTAGGTCCATCCAAATACATATAGTTAGCAGTTATCTTATGCATCAAAATCAGCTTTTTTGAGGTTTTAAACAAAATTATGTAATATTTAGAGAACAACAACGAAGTACTCTCAAACAAAGTATCTTATATCAAATCTGGTGCTCAATGTAATCGTATTTCTAAAAATATGATTTCTTTTCCATCTGCCAATGACAATCACATGGATGATATTTGATCAAATAGTTTTACAAGATTGTCCCATTTGAAAAAACAACCCATCATAAAAATTGTGCCACAGAACGAATGACTTGTCACTTTCCGCCATTTATAAATGTCATAAAAATTTATAAGGAAAAGATGAGGAATGAAGTCATCCGTTTAACCCTCACCGAAACAGAAGATATTTCTTTAAAAATATACCCATGTAGATTTGTCAAATTATGCATTTGCCCCTCTATGTACCTACTTGCATAAATACCCTTACAAATTGAAATTATTAATACCAATATCCTTGTGATCGATAGACATTATAGCAACAGAAAGAGCCATCAATCACACCAGATGACTCTCAACTGTCATAATGTTGAGACTAGAACTTCTGAAGATATATAGAAACTTCTAGAAGGCACCTATGCTAAAATTTACTTCTGTAAGGGTAAACATGAAGAGTACTAAGTGGAAATTCAAGACATTTTGCAGCTTAGGTTTGCAGTAACTGACATTTAATTAGACTTCGTTTGGTACATATGGACGGAATGCGAATAAGGTATTGGTGCACATAAATTGTGTTATTAAGGTATCTATGCAAGATATTTTTGGAGGAGCAATTATGTAATTTGTCAAATTTGCAGGAGGATACACACACACACACACCCCCCATTCAGGATGTAGGTATACCGTATAACACTACTTATGAAGATATAACCATTAATCCATCACTGTCTGTTCACTTTGCAAAGTATCTTATTAAAACAATGTAAATAAAAAATTGGATGAGGGTCCTTTCTAATTATCCATAAATGAGTTGAAAATGCACCTAAAATATGATAGAATTTGAGAAATCATCAATCACCGAAGCAATCATTGTCTAACAGTCGCTCCAAGGGAATCTCACGACAGGTAGAACAAGAGAGATGATCAACTTTACCTACATTTGTAATAAGTATTCATATAGTCATCCTATTATTAAGCATCCTCGTAGTCACAAATTATTAAATATAGTCATCTTATAGATTCAAACATCACAGAAAGTATAACAGCCATCTCTGTTGATAGCTGTCCAAAATGGACTACATAAATACACATGCCAATATCAGGGAGTGCGTTTATATAAAACATGCATAAGCATTATTTGAATTATGAAGAGTCAAAAAACAAAGGAGGAGAGGAGCATACTGGGAAGATTTGGTTTGAGGTCCACAGTCAACTGAACTGGAATCAAGGAGTTATTATGATCTCTAGTGCCCAGTACTGCTCTTGAGTCTCCAACATTTCCAATGACAAGATCTTGGCCCTAAAGATGGATGAAACAAATATTATCACACAAAAAAAAAAAATCTAGCATTTGTTCAGAACTAAACATAATACATTGATACTTCATCATTCATTAAAAACTAAGATGGAAGCTAATAGCTAATAGCTTATAGTTAACCTGCTTGACCAAAGTGACTGCTGTTGTCCCACTATAAATGCACTCAATATCAGGATGCAATCTCAATTCTTTATCCACTACCCTAAAAGCTTTTAAGAACGAGTCTTCCAATGTTGTCAAGGTTTCTGAATCCTTGTCCGTTTCTTCAAAACCAGTGAGAGCTCTGGATTCTTCATTGAGGAACACAGATGATGTTTCCTCTGAAATCACGCTACCAGGATTGCCGATATTGTTCTCTATGACCTCATCATTTCCTGTATTTGCTTCCCAACTGGCACACAGCTTTAGAGGGAGAATATCTCTCACTTTCCTTGCCACCATGTGGCCGTTTGGACCATGACCATCAAAAACTCCACAAAAAACAGTGTCACTTCTATTGCCAAAATTCTGCATGCAAAAGATCAAATTGTCCAGAGAATATAAGATAATGCCATTGTACAAAAAAAAAGATAATTCCAAACCATTGAAGAGCAGGAAGCAAATGGTCTTCGACATGTACCATATGCTAAAAAGCAATACCTAACAAATGATAAAGTAGGAAAAAAAATGATGCAGCCCATGGATTTATGTTATAAACGGTTTAGAACCAAAGTACTTGTGTTCAAAACTTGATTACATATTCTGTACAATAAATTGCGGTCATTGACATCCAAAAGAGCTCTTAAATCCATTTACATCAACTGAATGCATACCACAATCATTCAGTTATCAAAAGGGAAAGTTTACACTTTACACAACCAATATCGATTGAACAGAAGCAAAGAACACAAGCATTCGATCATAACAAAGAAGCTATTTAATAGGCTGAATCAGTATTTTATGAGATTTATTTCCAGAATGCATCTGAAGAGCAAATTAGGCAAAAAGGGATACCTACAAAGGCCAATAGGAGCATTACATGGAAAACGTAGAGACAAAGCATCACCTAACATGCAATAACAGCGACTCAAATGTATAAATCCAAATAACAGCGGAAGGAATCTGAACTAACCTCCCACACGATCATGGCGTCCTGATTGGTCCCCTTCTTGCCCTGCTGGGTGAACAGAGACGCGGCACTGGATGCGCCATTGAGGAACATCCTCCCGGGAATCCCATGGAGTTGCTGCTCCTCCTCCGACAAGCCACGCGGCCGCTTCCTCGGGCCCCTCCGATGCCGTCTGGCCCCTGTCGCCGGGGACGACGGTCGAGAGTCGCTGCTCCGGCCATCCGACGACAGACAGGAACCCATCGGAAGGGCCCTGATCACATCCAGTATGCACTCCAGAGCAGCCAGGCAGCGAAACAAAGCGTTTCGGATTGGCGAATCCGTGGAGACCCCACGAAAGTTACGCCCCGCTGACGCTCCTCGATCCGATCGATCCAATTTCTTCCCCCGCTCAACTTTGTCCCTTTTCTGGAATTTTTTTCTTGGAAAAATCGATCGAATACGTGAAGGCTTGAGATTGACAGACAGCAAACGAGAACATCATCGTCAACAACAACAACATATGAAAAAGACGAATGCGCCTATATGATCACGTAAAAGGAAGGATTTTTATTCGACAAGGATAGGGGCGGATTGCAAGACACACAACAACAATCAAAATCCAAATCTTGAACGGAACATCACAACAACAACAACAACAACAACAACACAGAAACAAGCAATAAATTCGTGCGCAGGATTCGTTCTCGGGAAAAAAAGGAGAATTTTCCTGAAAAGAAGGAAGTGAAGAAAGTTATGATATGGAAAGCAGGAACAGAAGGAGGAGGAGGTGGAGGTGGGAAGAAGGATCTATTCTCGAAGTATCGGCTTTTAAAGGGGTTGAGGGTAGAAGGCAAAGGCAGATTCCATCCCGTTCCTTCCTGTTTACTCCTTCCCTCCTAACCTTTTCCTCTTCATCGTCTTCGTCTTCGTCTTCCGACTTGGTCCAATTCCGTGGCTCTAATGCTTCCCCTTATTCCCGTTCTTCTCTTCCCCTTTCTCTCTCTCTCTCTCTTGGTTGATACTTCTTGTTTTTATCCACCCTGGTTTATCTTCTTTGTCCGCGGGCGAGGCATAAAATTGTTTCCTTGTTTTATAGAGGTTATCCTAATTCGGGCATATGAAGTTATGGCCGCTCCTGTTCCTTTCCAATACGACCGAATCACCCCGAAAAGTTTCAGGGATGACGCCACCTCTGACGTGTGGGGTCCACAACGGAGGGATTGATACACTCCCGATACTCTCCAGGGGTGATTCGGTCTCGCCTGGCAGCCCATGTATTACCGTGGTTTCCAAGGGCACGTGCCGGAGGCCTGCGTGGTTAATGGGTATGTGGAGATCCGACGGTGATCCTATCCACTAATCGTGGATTATCCTCGACGACTCGATCTCATTTATCACCTGACTAATTTGCATTGTCGTGGATAATGATGAATACGAATATATAAGATTTTGCCTATTATAAACAGGTTGGTGTGGAAACCAACCATGCAAATTAAACCTCCGTGAACGATAAAGCATCGACAGTGTTACGCACTCCCTTAATCACTGGACTCGTGAAACGTGATGATGGCGGCCCGTTGATGTGAAGACGATAAAGGAAACGACTCATCACGAGGTCCACTTGCTTCCTCGGCCACAAAAGACGGGAAAGTGGTGCGCGCCACGATCTACTGCACGAGGGAGGTAAGAGACGAGTCATTGGTGATTTGGCTAAATGCGGAAGGAGATTTGATTTACATGGTTAAATAGATAACCTACTAGTAATTTAAGTTTAAGCAGTTTAGAACAATGATCGACTTATCAAGACGTCAAGCCTTCTCTCTTAGAGATAATTCAATGTTTTGGGAGGTGTAATTTCAACTCGGAGTGAAGTTTTGGGCCACTCGTAGTTTGGGCTGGCTTTGGATGGGCCTTAGTTAACACAAATAGTATATATATATATATATGCGAATTTTTTTAAAAAATTAATCATTTCCGCTTTGAAAAATTTATATAAAATACATCTGGTATAAAAATACCATATTACTCGCAATTCCATTGCCTCTACCTTACACAACTACCTCCTCCTCTCGAATCTATCATTCACACCACGATCATCACATAAAAAATGAGGCGACGTAAACGTGAAAACAAGTTCGATAGGAGTTAATGATGTGACGATAGCCTTTACACTATCTCTTTCCCCCGTGTAGGCTACGGAACAAAGTATAAAAACTCTATAAAAATTCATTATCGCCTCAACACCTTTCTCCTTCCTAGGGCTATAGGCAAGTACGACGAGAGTGAAGGTACTGAGAAGTTCCACCGAACAAGGTTAAAATGTTTTTTAAAAAATTATAAGATTTTTTAAAAAATAAATACGTTCTGTGAACAAATTTTATAAGTATGAATTTTTTTTGGAAATTCACCTTGTGTATATATTTTATAAAACTAAAAACTATCATATATATATATATATATATATATATATATATATCTTATATTACATATGCTACTTGTTTTCCTGAAGCAAAGAAGGGAGAGTTCGACTCCGGTGGGAGCTCCTCCTACTCCGCCGCTCTCTCGCTTCCTATGGCGCCTCCGAAGAAATCCAAGAAACCCAAACGCAAGGCGAAGGATCCATCGAAGCTCGGCGACAGATCCAACGCCGCTCATGTGGAGCTCAAGGCCGGGGACACAGAGTGGTGGTACACCTTCTGGCACAAGAACGGTGGCTCGCCCGGTACGTCCACGATTCCGTTTCCTGCCATTCTGCTAATTAACCAGGCCTTTCTGATCATCGGTTATTTCAATCGCTGTGCTATGATCGTCTCGAGATGCATCCTTGTGAATGCTGCAGATTAGGGTTTTTGGATTGCTCCTTGTTTGCTTGCATATGGTGGCTGCTGTCGAATCGATGAATTGAAGTTTGCCCACGTAATTGCAGATCTCTTCAGTTTTAGTCTCTTGGTCTTTAGGTAGATGGCGAATGCATGATGGGACTGCTAGGGTACCTGATAAGTGGCATTTTCATATATTTTTGCGACTGCTAATTACTTGATTTCCATGTTGCGGATCTAGTAATCATGTGATAGTTCAAACATGGCAGCTGGTGTAAGATAGTTCCAAGGAGAAAGATTAAGTTCGTGAATCATAAAGTTTCATAAATCTGTTATAGTTTGGTTAAAGAAACAATATATACGTATATATCTTAATGTGAAAACTGAGAAGGAAGGAAGATTCTGTGTTTTAGAATTTTCCTAATTGGGGCACAGCACAGATGCAGTGAGTTTAATTTCTTGACCAATTTAAAATTTACTCCATGTAAGTGTGAGAATCTTTTAGAATAATAAGCTTAAAATTTCCACACTAAAGAATGCATTCTCAGTTGTCAGTTTTACAGTGAGGCTTTGAATTCATGGTCAATCTTTCTTGAAGTAATCTGGTTTTTGAGAGATGATGTCATTACAGTGTGCTGCCGTTCTGAGACTTCAGTGGCTAATCTATCAATAAAATCATAGATATTATTTTATGAACCTTATTCTCATTGCTGATAATTAAAGTAAATAAAGGTAAAAGCAGGAAAGTAAGAGAAAATAGATGGGAGGAGATAAAATGGAGGGGGTGAAGCCTGTGCTCCAGCTAAAACTTATTATAGATGATCTCTAAAGCTTTTTACACTGAACCACTGTTCCACCCCAATCAGGAAACAAAATGCAGGTCTCTAGAAGAATAATTAGCTTATCGGGATATACTTTGGTACACATCATTTGTCCCTTATTATGTTCCAGCTAATAAGTTTGTAGAATATGATATATCCAGTAAAATACAACAAACATTTCATCTATTTAGCTATTATTTAGCTTATGAAGTCCCAAATCCTGTTAGGATGCAGGAACACAAGCAGCAAACATACACAATTGCTGGAGCAGACAGACACTTCTAAATTTGAAAATACAGAGTCCAAGTCCAACTATAATTATACTTCAACTTTTGTTAATTAACTCATTAAAACTGAAACTAATTAACTGTATTGAACTAAATAAAAGCTTCACCCTTGGACTTGATTAGCACTTCAATCAACTCAAAGCTAGACCTATGCACACATTCATGACACATTTTTTTCTTCCTTCATCTAATAAATGACAACTCTGCCGACCTTGCCATGTCTTCTGATTTCAAAAAGTCCCAAGTCTGAGCGATGTTAGCTTTTTTGCTGTTAATATGCCTTCCAACTTATCCATCATCTGGAACAATTAGTCTAATTTCGTACCTGCACTTTCTGTATTTTTTTTCTCCATATGCATGTTTTATAGATACTATAATCGGCTTATATACTTCTTGGGAATGTGAGGAAGCTTTTTTATCAGATAATCCACCTTGCAATCTTGTTATAACAACTATAGGATGGGTTTTGATCTCAACCCTATGATATTCTTTATGAATAATTTAATATTGTTGTAAACCTTGGTTGGAAATATAAACTTTATCATGTGTCAGAGATTAAAGACAGTCAGTCTGGACTCTAATACTAATCCTTTAACCCTGTCACATGACATGCAGGGATCGCTATTCCTTCTGATGAAGACGAAGCTTTCAAGTATTTCTTTCGGGTGTCAAAGAAGACTTTTGAGTACATATGTTCACTTGTGAGACAGGATCTGGTTTCAAGGCCTCCTTCAGGTCTTATAAATATTGAAGGGAGGCTTCTAAGCGTCGAGAAGCAAGTTGCCATTGCAATGAGAAGATTAGCATCTGGTGAATCCCAAGTATCAGTTGGTGCCGCCTTTGGAGTTGGACAATCTACTGTTTCTCAAGTCACATGGAGATTTATCGAGTCCATGGAAGAGCGAGCCAGACATCATCTCAGGTGGCCTGATGCAGACAGGATAGAGCAGATCAAAACCAAATTGGAGACAGCCTTTGGATTGCCTAACTGCTGTGGAGCCGTAGATGCAACCCATATTATAATGACGCTTCCTGCAGTGGAATCGTCAGATGATTGGTGCGACCAAGAGAGCAATTACAGCATGTTCTTGCAAGGAATCGTGGACCATGAACTGAGATTCCTTGACATTGTGACCGGTTGGCCTGGAAGCATGACTATTTCCCGCCTATTGAAGTGCTCAGGTTTTTTTAAACTCTGTGAGAGTGGGAGGCGGCTAAACGGTCCTATTAAAATGTCTTCAGAGAAGGCAGAGATCAGAGAATTCATCGTAGGAGATGCAACCTACCCCCTTCTTCCATGGCTCATGACTCCATACGAGGGCAAAAACTTGTCCTCTTCAATGATCGGCTTCAATGCCAAACAAAAGGCTGCAAGGTTGCTTGCAGCGAGGGCGTTGTCTCAATTAAAGGGTGGCTGGAGGATCCTACACAAAGTCATGTGGAGACCAGATAAGCACAAGTTACCTAGCATTATACTCGTGTGCTGTCTGCTTCATAACATTATCATTGACACCGGCGATGAGTTAAATGCGGATGTTGCTTTATCGAACCATCATGATGCTGGTTACAAAGAGCAAAGCTCTCAGCAGGTGGATCCCCAAGGTAAGGCTATGAGAGAGACCCTAACCAGACATTCGTCGTGTGATGACGTGTCGTGTTGAGCCAAAAGGTCTCAAATGATAATTTATGCACTCTTGTACCCATATCGATTTAGGTGCTGTTGAATTCCATAACCGTACACCAAATATGAAACTTTTGGCCACGGATAGGCTGATTCTTGCTTGATTGCTGCTTGCTGTGAGAAGATGAGTTCTGTTTCTCATTTTACTTTTCTCGTTTAATTCTTTGTTTTTAATAAACTGAGGGTTAGAGGAGAAACCGATAGTTAAAAAGTTCAGTTTGATCTTAGATCTGAATTTTAATTTAACATTTATGTTCTCAAATCGTTATCTATTCTGAATTTTGTGCTCACCATGCGATCATACCATTGATTGCAAGAATAAAGAAAGATACAGCACTGTGGGAGATGATCATATACGAATATTAGACAAAGAAGAACTCTCATAACCAATGTTTGTCCCACCAAAAAATCTCTCTACGATCCACAGATCATTGATCGTAGAGGTACTACGTGTTGATTGCGTTACTAAATGCTTATTTACGTGTAGGTCATTCCTCTTATTCGCCTATTGATTTTGTCAACTCACATGAACCTTTTTTTTCGCATTTTAATGCGTGATAGTAATTTCATCGTCTATTTTCATAATATTTTTCAGCCTACAATAATAAGATTACTCCTTTGTGATCATTGTCTCACAAAAATTTGAAGCCTCCATTGAATCAATCAATCACATCTTTGGATATGACCAGAAAGAAAAGTGGACGTCGTTGCTTTGATAATATTGGCAGTCTTTTACAGAGAAACAATCGAACCATACATAACACATTCCACATAAAACAGGAGCGAGAACGATCACACGCGCATCCTTTTTTTTCTATATCTGCACTCGTACAAGATGCTATTATCGGTTGTTTGACGATAAGCTTGCACTTCAACACGAACCTCTCGATCGCAACGACGCCAGCGAGGAGTACATTCCGAGCTTTCTTCTGTATATAGTCTTTGCATCGTCCTCTCTTCTTCCTCTCCGTGATAACTCGGCAGTCGCGAGCGGGATCCAAGGCTGCTCCTCCACAGAACCAATGGGGGAATTGGATGAGATGAAGGTGCATGCCAAGGAGATGGTCCGCCTACTCAAGAAGGGGATGAAGAAGGTCAAGACCTCCTGCAAGAAGGGATGGCGCAAGGCCAAGAATGCAGCGGCTACATGGAAGAAACTCCCCTCCCCCATCAAGAAGAAATTGGTGAAGAAGGGAAAACAGTCTTTCCACGAATAGCGTGCTTCTGATCTCATCATCTTCAAGCAAATCCATGTGGCTTTCTTTCTCTTAGTCCCTCTCTCTCTCTCTCTCTCTCTCTCCGCTGATGCAGCGTGTATGACAAGTATTCCTGCCATATTTCTTCGTCTCATCAACAATATTTTATATGATATAATGACATTCGAGGTCCATTTCTTTATATCATATGTATTGGGATTAAAACCAGAGAAGGATTAAATTCCATCCGATTAAAATTAAAATGTATAATATATTTTGATTCCAATATCAAAATATTTATCGTAAACGTATTATGAGATTCAGTCATCGTAATATAAATTCTATTATATTTTTCATTGGATCTAACATGACCTTAGTATGTTCTATTATTTTGATCAATTATTTGAGTCTGTATATTTTATATATTTAAAAAATATTAATCTATATTTGACTTTCAACATAATTATTCAAATAATCAAAAAAGTAATATGTAAGTATTTTTTAATTTTTACAGGAATATATATGTAAAATAGCCAATTTTGGAGGGATATACAAGTAAGTTCAGCCGAAACATAGGTAAGCATGTGACCTGGGTTTGAGCACGTGACAAGAGAAGGATCCAATGTAGCCCATAATATCCTCAAATCACATTCACTGCAACGCCAGCTGTCACAATAAACCCCGCAGCCACGCCCCCAAATTCTGCACAGCGGCGACTTCCCTGTGTTCCCGGATGTCCAGCAGGATCTCATCCATTGCCAGTCCGAACTTTCAAATCACAATGCTCATCGCACCCGTCAATTTGTCTGACCGTGAGGGAATCCCTCCGTCGCTGCGTGGGACCGACATGATGCGGTGGACCCATCTAAAATGTGCGCTGGAGAGGATCCGACATCCAACTTCCCAGATGTAGATTGAGATCCCGTCCATTACCAATCGGAAATTCCAAGGCACAGTGCCAATTGAAACCGTCAAATTGTCAGCTCGTAAGAATGTCCATCCGTCGATATGGCGTGCCCAGGGGATAAGGTGGACTCTTTTAAAAGGTTCGCTGGAGAGGATCCGTTCTCAAGCCGGAACGCCGCACCAGCCCGGACCAGTCAGGACAAGCACGTATTTAAATCCTGACCGAACCCTAAAATTAAATACCCGCTTGATCTCCTCTTTTCTCTCCTTCTTCTTCGGCGTTGAGCTCTTCGGTATTGTTGTCTCCACTGTCGCCAACCTAAAACCCTCGGGGAACCGATCCAGAACCCTAGCTGGGGGTCAGCGATTGGTTCCCTCTTGCCGCTGGCTGATAAAGATTCCGGGGTCCCGCCGCCATGGATCTCACCGGCCTCGCCGTTGTCCTCCGTTCCGCGCTCAGCCACATCCCCGAGGAGCGGAAGGCCGCGGAGGAGAGCCTCAACCAGGTGTGTTCCACGCCCTTCTGTCTTTAACCGGTTGGTCTTTTGAGTTGTTGGTCGTTTTCCGACGTTATCGGTGGGCTGGAGTACCGTGTGATCCACGGCGATTGCGCTTTCTTGTGTTGGCTTAGTGATGAGGTTCTTACCAGCCTGATCGCTTCTATGCTTTCGTCGATCTAATGGGGTGTCGAAGTATATAGTTCTTGATTGGTTATTGATAATCACATCGTCTCGTGTTGCTTTTCCCGTTGTTAAGGTATTGTAGTGCGTTGCATTCCATAAACTTTGTGGGTACTTCGCAGCCGTACTTGCCATTTGGAGTATCATATAGACTCATCCGTCCTTCAGTTCTGACCCGAGCTCCATGATGTTAACAAATGAATGTGTATATTATCAGGGGATCATGCCTTTGCATTTTCTTTATTTTCATCCATTGCAAAGATTTGATGCTATCTGACAATCCATCAATGGTCCTTGTATTCACATATGCAAAGGTGGAAACACAGAATTTTGCATACTACAAGCGGTAGCCTCACACAAGACAGTTATTCTGGTTGTGGTTGTTTTTATATCTTTTTTGTTTGCTATACTAAATTCAACTTTTCTTTTCAACAGTTACAATATATGGAGCAACATTTGGTGAGGTTATTGCTGATCATAATTGATGGTGGTTGTGATATGGCTGTACGACAAGTGGCCAGCATTCATTTCAAAAACTTTGTAGCTAAAAACTGGTCACCTCATGAACCCGGTATGGATGAGGATTTCCATGTTAGAACTTATAAAACTTGACTTTGGTGCAATATCTTGATGTTATTGATAATTCCAGGGGAGCCACAGAAAATATTAGAAAGTGATAAGAGAGTTGTCCGTGATAATATCCTTCAATTTATTGCTCAGATTCCTCCTTTGTTAAGGTATATCATTTAGTGATATTTGGAAATTTAAATATTTTCCAAAATGTCAATTTGTACTTACCCCTGATAGTTTTCTGGTGTAAAATTGATAATATCTCTATATGTAACTTTTTGAGGAAAATTTTAATGGAAATATTTCATGGACACCCTCAAACGAACATATGCACATTTGCTAATGAATTACAGATCTAATGAAAATTTGAACTTAGTGGGCAGGTGCATAATTCGGTAGGCTTAAAGGTGGTAGCATACAACTTTGCCTCCTACATACATGCAATTTCTCTCTTTTATTTATATGTAATGTACTATCTATGCGTATTTCATGCATAAAGTCTAGTACTCAGCTCATTTTCTATTCTGAATGAATGTTTTAATATCCCCCAGACACTCAGCTACTTTCTTAGGCTTTATCATCAATTCATTACGTTTTAGTTGGCATGTAGTTCGTGCTTGTTAATGTATGTATTGCTTTTAACCTTTAATGCTCGCTTCTTGAATCTTCCCATGCTTGTAGTTTTATTATATTTCTTTCCATTTTCTGGACTATATGTAATTGTTCGATTTGATTTACCTTTGTCGTGGGCAATCTAATAAACATCTTTATAATTGCTGGGGATTGCCTGCTGTGATGTTGTTGCTTGTTTCTTTAGTCTTCCTAGCTTTTTTCAAGAGCTATGGAGGAGAGTTGCATGGTACATCTACATATCACTGTGAAATTCCATGTTGATGCTTTCAACATCTACGTCTCTATCTTGTATACTTCTATTTTCTATGAACATTTTGATTTCTTTCCAGTGTTTATTAGCATGTAAAAATATATGATTTGTCTCTAATGTATTGAAAATTTGTTCTAATATTTAGATTTTCATCACAGAGCACAACTTGGAGAATGCTTAAAAACTATCATCCAAGATGATTACCCAGAACAGTGGCCAAGTCTTCTTCACTGGATAAAGTGCAATTTACAATTGCAAGATCAGCAAGTATTTGCAGCTTTATATGTTTTGAGGGTTTTGTCTAGGAAATATGAGTAAGTATAGCTGCTGACTGAAAAATGTTTCTTCATTTGCCTTTCCACTTCATACTTTTTCTTATTGATTAATTCATTGTGATTTAATAAAAAAAATCAACCTTGTGAATTTGATGATACAAATTTAATTTTGATTGATGTTTGGTGAGTCCTGAAATCGAGGTAAGAGTTTCAGTATTGGAGAGGAAAGATTTCTGTTTCGTTGAAACTCTCTCTTTGTGATAGTTGGCCTGGACTACCACTGTATGATGCCATGATTCCATCAAGATTGACACAGTTTAAGTAGCAGCAAATTGAGAAGAAAGATATTATAGTCAGCATCATAGATTAGATTTTATACTTCGCAAGTGGCCTAACTGCATCTGGAATAGAAAATTCCCAGTAGGGGTGTCAAATATATGTTGGGCCACCCATTTTACTTTTTTAATTATCACATTTATGTTGCAACAATTTTGAAAAAGAAAGATGGTATCATCAGCTTCCTACTTTAAAATTGATAGCTTATTTAGAATTAGATGTCAGTCCACTCTGATAAGAAGGTATTGTAGCTTGATTTGTTATGGAGTATGTGCCAAATTTTAAAATGAAAGAAGAGAGCTAGGCAGCAGGCACTTGGCCTATTGTTTACTATCTTGATATTTTTCTAATCTTCTATCTCATTCTCCCATTCCTCTGTTTTCTGCAGTTAAAGCAGATTAACAGCAGATTTGCATGTCTGATATTATTTGTTATTTGGTGTTTAAGTAGTAGCTTAAGAAATTCCATGTTGTTGCTGAAAATTGAAATTGAAGATGAAAGGCTACTATTATAACAAAAGGTGGCACATTATGGTTGGTGTTTAAATGTAGAGATTCTCTGGACCACACCCAATATGAGATTTCAATTCTTTGCCTGATATTTACTGATGTGTGTACAAATTTGTCAACTCCAAACAAGTGTTTAAGAGCATAATGTCTTTGGAACATTTATACATTTCTATATGTTACTGAAAACATAATTAAATAATTTAAAATTATAGTGGATGACTCAATTGCAACAGTTTATTGTCAAAGAATGCTACTTTACATGAGATGCTATTTTTGGATGACACACGACTTGACTGGCCTTTTCTTTTTGTTCTAAGGTTCAAGTCTGATGATGAGCGGACACCACTTCATCTCATCGTTGAGGATACATTTCCTCTGCTGTTGAACATATTCAATAAACTTATTCAGATTATGAACCCCTCAATTGAAGTAGCTGTTCTTATCAAGCTCATATGCAAAATATTCTGGTCATCTATATATGTGAGTTTGTCAAACAAATGTAGTTTCTGTTCAGAGAACATTGTTTAATTTTTTTGCTTTAAATGCTTTTCAGTTAGAGATTCCACAAAAGCTACTTGATCCCAATGTATTCACTGCATGGATGGTTCTATACTTGAATTTATTGGAGAGACCTGTTCCTTTGGAAGGTCAGCCATGTGATCCTGATCTAAGGAAATCTTGGGGATGGTGGAAAGTTAAGAAGTGGACTGTTCACATATTAAATCGTTTATATACTAGGTGAGAATTTTAGTTGCTGAAATGTGAAGCATGATCTTTCAATCATCTTCAGTTTATTTACTTGTGAAAAATTGCTAAAAGGTTTGGAGATCTGAAGCTTCGGAAGGCAGAGAGCAAAGCATTTGCTCAAATGTTTCAGAAGAGTTATGCTGGTAAAATTTTGGTATGCCACTTACAGTTGCTTGGTGTTCTTCGTACAGGCGGTTATCTGCCTGATAGGATTATCAACCTTATACTTCAATATCTCAGCAGCAGGTTTGTCTTGCTTTGCTCTCCCTAGTTGCTTGTTTTTGTTAATTTCAGGGGGTTAAGTGGTTGAATTGCCTTATCTTGTAAATTATTTCTCTGTTATAATCTTTTTGAAGATGTGCCATCTGCTAAATACAATTTCCACTATCTATGCCTCCTTGAATCTGGTACTCAATCTTATATATTGAGGTCAAAGGCCTTGTTTTGGAATTTCTGTGACTTTTGAGGAAGAGATCTTTGTAAAACAAGGAATATTTTCTTGAATTTTTAAAAATGAAAAATAACTGTTGGGGCAGTCTACGGGTGGCATCTAATTAGAAAGATGAGAAGAATTCCAGTTCTTGGCTCGATTTGAATGCATTATTCTCATTGAAGCATGCTTGATTTACCAGATAGGCGACTTATAAAATTTTTATCTATAGTGTGGAGAAATCTTATATAGATTCTTTATTTTTGGCTTTCCTGATTGGAATATCTCAGTGACATTTCTTATTCTGAATATATTATTTTCTATATCTGTTACCTTTTCTTCTTCTTTGATGTTGTACATTCCAGGACAGAGTATTAAGTAAAATCATATATGTAATAATAATATAAATCATGTAATGAATGCCTTTGTTTCTTGGTTGGCTGTATGTTATGATGACTGCAGATTGCTATTTGTCAAACCCCTTTTTGTTGGCTTCATGGTTGGGCATTTTTATAGTGAACTCTAGGTTTTCTTGTGGAATCATATTTCTCTTTGGTAATGGAAATCTAGTTCTTTTGGTTTCTTATCTTACAACACATTCTTTATCTGGGATGCAAATTTGCTTTAGTTCTGTTGGATGATACATTCACATTGCTTATTTTTTTGGCTGTTACTTTAATGCTATTTCCAGCATGTCGTTGTCCTCTTAGTTTTGTGGTTGCAGATAGTTTTCTTAACTATTATGAACTAGCTCAATTGCATTAATGCTCTGCAGTGTTTCAAAGAACAGTATGTATCAGTTGCTGCAACCACAGCTTGACATTCTTCTTTTTGAGATCATCTTTCCTCTGATGTGTTTCAATGACAATGATCAGAAGTTATGGACTGAAGATCCACATGAGTATGTCAGAAAGGGTTATGGTGAGCTTAGACTCTGTTCTGTACTGATATGGCATTCTGTGAGATATAGATTCTGAATAGCGTCTTTGAATTTAATATAGACTAGTATCATGTAGTTTTCTTTATTCCAGATATTATTGAAGATCTATACAGTCCTCGAACAGCAGCCATGGATTTTGTGAGTGAATTAGTGAGAAAACATGGAAAAGGGAACCTACAGAAACTTATTCATTTCATTGTGGAGATTTTTAGGAGGTTGCTTAACTCGTTGGTCCTTTATATCCTCTTGTACTTGTTCTCTTCATGGTTCTTTACATATTTTATATGATTACTTGTACCAGATATGATGAGGCACCTATTGAACTTAAACCGTATCGTCAGAAAGATGGTGCTCTTCTAGCTATTGGAACATTATGTGATAAACTGAAGCAATCTGAGCCTTACAAATCAGAGCTAGAGCGGTTGTTAGTTCAACATGTTCTTCCTGAGTTCTCAAGTCCTGTTGGTCACCTTCGAGCAAAGGTTACACCTCTTTTCCTATTTACTTAATCTCTGTGCTTGGTGTTGGGTCATGTTTCCCTCTTTTGTTTCTGAACATCCAAGCACTACTATTGTTCCTCCCAGAGTCAAAAATTAATTTTACATACCAATCAAATTTATCAGTGGCATTGTCTGTTGCTGCTTGTTCTCATGCCATGCTAGTGATGCTTTTACGAGACTTATACTATTGCCTAACTATTCTTTGTGCCATGTTGCTGATTTACAAAGTACCATTTTCTTATTGTGATTTTTTGGGTAGTTTATTTTTATTTTTTTAAAATCAAATCAAGATTTCCATTTAATTGTTAATATCAAAACTTTTGAATTTATGGATCTATTTGATTGAATACTAGGCAGCATGGGTTGCTGGGCAATATGCACATATCAACTTCTCTGACCAGAACAATTTTCGGAGAGCCTTTCACTGTGTTGTTTCTGGAATGCGGGATCCAGAGCTTCCTGTGCGTGTTGATTCAGTTTTTGCTTTGCGCTCATTCATTGAGGCTTGCCAAGGTATGCTTAAGCTAACCTTAGCTGTAACCTAATTCAGTGGAATTTTTATTGATTTATCATCTGAAGTAACTTTGAGTTATGTTTTTGGTGTAGATCTAAATGAGATCCGACCAATTCTTCCTCAATTACTTGATGGTATGCAGAGTCATATTTCATTTAATATCTGCTTTACTCTATTCCTTCCTAAGATCTTTAAATTTTTATGTGCAGAGTTCTTTAAACTTATGAATGAGGTTGAGAATGAAGACCTTGTCTTCACTCTTGAGACCATTGTGGGCAAGTTTGGTGAAGAGATGGCTCCATATGCTTTTGGCTTGTGCCAGAACCTGGTATAATAATTTCCTTATAATATGTTTGTGATATTGTAATATGATTTGTTCTGATATGAATTTTAAATGTTTGCTTAGGCTGCTGCATTTTGGAAGTGCTTGAATACATCTGAAGCAGATGAAGAAGCTGATGATTCAGGTGCTTTAGCTGCTATTGGTTGTTTGCGTGCCATAAGCACAATCCTGGAGTCCATTAGCAGTCTTCCACATCTTTTTGCTCAAATTGAGCCTATTTTACTGCCTATAATGCAGAGAATGCTGACTATGGATGGTCAAGGTAATGTTCATTTAAGGGAATATAGTTATCCATCCATATATGTTTACACAAATATACATATACAAGTGTTTCTTTGTGTAATGTTCACTTAGATATATACCTAACCTAACATCTATGGTACTGCCCCATAACATGTAACATCCAAATGAAACTATGAAAGTACTGCCTGATTGGTCATTTCGAAACAATTCCATGTGCTAAATTAACACACTCATATGAGAATCTGGGGATGGGGCCATTGACTGTCGTACCATGCTGATTGGTGGTATCGGTCCATGGGCGGACTGTTATGTGTTGGTTGGTGCAAGCGCGTACCATATGTTGGTCTGTTGGTATGTTTCGGTTTTTTTTTGAAAAAAGACTGAAAATTCACAAAAATCCCCTTTTAGGATTTTTTATTCTAATGTAATGTAATATTATTGTATTCAAATAATAATTGAGTGTATATAAGACAAATGAATAGCAATTTGTTGGTTATAAGGATGAACATAGTGGATATGAGAAATTCCGCAGAATCCCAAGTTCCAATCCTTTTTTATCCGAATCAATGGCTTGATTACCACTGATGTCGGTTAAGAACATTAATTAGCTACAAGTGTAAGAGTGAGAAAGATAGTGAGACTGAGAGTGAGTGAGAATGAGTGAAAGACGGGAGAGGGAGGACGGTTTAATGTCCCAAAAGAGGGCTCAACAGTCAATTTGACTGTTGGGGTCAAACTTGACCAGATTTGGGTTAAAGTCAAGTATTTTTGTTGATTTGGAGTAAGCCATCCGGTCAATTTCTTTGTGATGGAAAGAAAATCACATATTTACACTATTCCCATTCATTTTTTTGTTAAAGGTCCTATTGAACCTGCTCGTTAGAAAACAAAGCTTAAGTTAGATAAAATGTATATCCATTTGTGACCTTGCTACTTTTTAGTGAAAGTGTAGCCAGGAAAGGTAAAGAAGAAGGCACCAAGAGTCTCTTAGTTGTACTAGACCATAAGGCAACATTTTCCTGCTCTGTTTCAATGCCCTTATGTTTTCACATTTGCTATTCTTGAGCTATGTTAATGTTGATGGGAATTATGAAAATTTTACTAGCCCTTGGCACCCTGTGGAAAGCCCACTGCAAAGTACTCGTGGTGAAATGATTTACTCATTGTTTGTATATAAGAAGTTTGATTTTGAAACTTATCAATATCTGAAGTTGGTAGAGTAAATTATTTGCTTTGTTATAAATTGATCTTTTTGCAAAGATGAAAATACTCTTCAAAATGGTTGAAATTTCAACTTGTAATTGAATTTGATTTATCAGCATCTGCTAACTTATAAGTAACTTTTTGGCAATCGATGTGATATCCATGGACCATGATATGTTGGATTACCTAGCCTCCCAGTTGCCTTGTTAGTGAAATCACAAACTGCTATGGCTGGAAGGAGAATTGAACATGAACTTTCCATTTTATAAAGTGTACAAGGATGGTCAACAGAGGCTTTGCTTGGTACAATGAGGTGATTGAATGGAGAATGTTGGTATGAAGTGACTGATGGAAGTGTTATGTCATCTTGTGGTAGAATAAAACGAATTAGATGAGATAGGAGTAAGAAGAGAAGTATGAGAATGGAGAGGAGAGAAGGAGAGTGTAAGGAGAGAGACAGGGTCTTGGGTACCCATCTTCTTTCTTGGAGCTAGCTGCTAAATCTGGCCAGTTTGATACATGGTTGTGAGGAAAATATTCATGGGGCAATCTTACCATGACATCAAAGCCTAACCTCTAAAAGGGGCAATCAACTGCATAAGGTTCTTACCAATGTGTCTGGAGAGGGTTGGTCAATGTAGCTGGAGGGTCAATGTGCTTATTTTCCTAGGAAAATTCATGATTTTTTTAAAATTTCGCCAAACTTGTGATTTCCCTTTCATTAGTGATGGTCTTAACTCGAATCAAACTCCTTGTATTAATTTAAGACCATGATATCTGCAAGGTGAGTTTTAAATGCTGGTTTGGCTTTACTGCAGAATTGTTCATTGTAGCTGACATTGTCGAACCTACAGACCAGTGCTGTCTTCTTGGCTGAGAACAGAAAATTGTGTGGAATTTCATTCTTTCTATGATCATTAAGACTGCTTGCTATTATAATCCATAAAGAGTATTTTCCTTCCTATCCTCTATAATTTGTTGGTCCTTAATTCTGTTGTATGAGTGTAAATCTTGTCGTCTACATCATATGGAAAGTTTTAATGGTATGCGGCTCTGATTAGATTGGTTATTTTACTAGTTTGTGGCACTGCTAACTTTGGTTATTTCACCATGTGCTATGCAACTTTGTGGCAAGTCGAGAACATATCTGTAAACTTTGCTAGGTCCTTGTGATGCAGTGTTATTTCCTGATAATCTTCATGTTTCACAGATGTTTTTGACGAAGTTCTGGAACTTGTTTCTTATATGACAATTTTCTCCCCAACAATCTCATTGGACATGTGGAGTCTTTGGCCTTTAATGGTAGAAGCACTTGGAGACTGGGCTATAGATTTCTTTGAAAGTAAGTCAACATGCTAATCTTCTAGGGGTTTTTTCTTCTGGAGCTTGTTATTTATATTCTATAAATTAATATTATTATTCATTTTTTCTTGCAATTAGTGGCTTACTCTATGTATCAATCATTAATACAAATTGTATGCTTATTTTATTTGTTCCCTTTGCAACTTAATCTGCATGTTCTGTATAGTAATCCAAGATCTTCACTATAAGTTTAAAATGGACTTCCAAGATATAGATGTGGACTACTTTATTTTATTTGTAATCAGGTTTTTCTCTAAAAATTTGTTATGGTATGGAAAGCAAATTTTTTATGAAGTCAGGTGGTTGAGTAAGAGGATGAGGGTAAAGGTAAAGAGAGATTGATGATATATCTCTACCCAACTGCAAAAGGGCCCTGACACTGAAGGGAGTGCTATCTTCCTACTTTTAAAAGACAAAAAGAAAATTTCAATGTCAAGATGACCTTCATTCAAATATTAAAATCAATCCAATTTAATTATATATTTTTAGCTCTTTTTTTATTCACTGCTTTTATTAGTTATTATAATTAACTGTTTATGTTATAACTAACTACATTAGCTATAATCAATTTTATATATCGTTATTTATACATATATCTTTATCTTCAAGTGAAAAATATCCTTAAAATTTATACAGTATGCTGAAATACATATTCTGCAATTTATACATTAAGTGAATTATTATTTAATAATTAGTTATGCTATCTACAATAAGTGGCAAATACCTTTACAATTTATTTTTTATATTTAAAAATTTTGAGTATAATTTTTTACCTTCATATTTAAATATATAGATCTTTAAATTTTGAATGAAATATATTCTATTTCACTTGTAATGTAATTGTTTAATAAATGTTCTATGTAAATATTTTGTTATTAATTATTACTATAATCATGGCAGCACAATTACTTGATGTTACTTTTTAAATAACATTTAACATTATATATGTACATACTATCTTTAAAAATAATGTGTTTAATAATTGATTAGTAATTTATTATCATGTTTAATAAAACATGTGGTAAAATTTAGTTATGGTTAATTAAAATAAAATATTAATGAAATTTACATTAGTCAACTAAGTAATACACTTTTGAGCCAGTACCAAAATGTTTGACAGTTGAAATGGTATGGTTTGGTATCATATGGCTGTGGGGAGAAGGTGGCGATGTGGTGCAATGGTGCAGAGCAGTAGGAGAAGAGGAAGATAATAAGACAAGGCAAAAAATAAAAAAGAAGGGGGTAGGGTGTAGACTGCTTGGTACAGCTGGGTACTGATCAACCTGGTTTTGGATTGACCTGGCAAAACTTTCCAGTTCATGTGCTGGTCAGCCATCAGACTTGTAGAAACTAGATCATACCATTTGGTATGTTTGAGGTACAAATCCACAAAATCAACTAAGGAATACTAGCTTGTAATAAAATATTAAGAACTATTATTTTAGATGAATGGAGGAGTTCTCCTTAAGTTCCTAACTTAAAAGTAAGGATTTGTATAAATTGTAAAGGTAAATGTCTTGTGTCAAGAAAGATTAAACTAAAGTTTTTTTTGGAGAGAAATATGCATATATAAGTATGTTCATCTGATTAGGGATATCTACAATGAGATCATTATTCATAGAACATTAGAGTCTAGGCAAGTGTATTCTTTATTGCATTAGGTTTATACTGAGGGTCAATTTAGAACTCTCTGATTTGTTGCATTTGTTATGATGAACTTACAAAACACATCAGGATTGAAGTCAGAAATGGTGATGGGTAGGTTACAAATTTCACCATACCTGAACCTGAACCCAAACTTGAATTTCACCATGTCACTTGTGCACTTGTTACCTGTTACTTGTTAGTGATTAAAAGTGCACTTGTCACTGACTCACCATTTCACATGAATAGGTTGTTTCCAACACACTGTACTTGTTACTTGTTAGTGACTTCTAAAGTGCTATAAATTATAAAATAATGAACAAAGGAGTTATGATGTGTAATTTTAAAGTAAATCACCATTCTTGTGTTTATCTACTGTACTCATCCAACTTGTTCAGATGTTCTTATTCCTGTTCATGATAAAAAATGAACGCTTGCATATCAAGTTAATTCTTATTGTGCTATCTTGTTTCAAATTGGCACTATCCAAATCCTCTGACTACTGGATAATCATTGTCTTCTCAAAGTTAGTGATATAAAATTTCAGCTTTATGCTGAAACAAATCTGTGAAATATTTCCTACTACTGTTCCGTTGTTGACTTATTGCTTTGTGAGAACTTTTCTTTTCTTTTTTTGAGAGGAAAGTCTTAGGTTATTCTTTGATACAATTCTCTTTTTACCACCTTAAGAATTATGCTAGCTTATATTTAACTTCATTGTTCATGCCTAGAGTGATTGAATAATATACTCAAGATGATCTGTATGCTTTATTGCTTTTGATGATTACAATGTTTGATATGACTATTAGAGTATTACACTACACGGAATCATCTGCACCTGTCAACAGATATGTTTCAGATCTCAATTGTATTGTTAATTTGCTCAAATTTCAATTTTCTTCAGGGCTTTACTTCATGTATTTAATCTAGTGGCAATGTTTTCTGGTAGATATGCTTGTTCCTCTGGACAACTACATATCCAGGAGTACAGCTCATTTCCTTACATGCAAAGATCCAGATTACCAGCAAAGCCTGTGGAAAATACTTTCAACAGTAAGTGAAGTGGCTCTATTCAGTTTTTTATTAAGCTGACAAGCGTAGTTCCATTATTTTTTGTCTCTTATTGATGCAAAGCTTTTTATCTTTGATACATTTTGTACAGATCATGTCAGATAGAAAGATGGAAGACAGTGATATTGAGCCTGCTCCTAAGCTGATTGAAGTAGTATTCCAAAATTGTAAAGGTCAAGTGGATCACTGGGTTGAGCCTTATTTGAGGATTACTATTGATCGACTGCATCGGACAAAGAAGCCATATATGAAATGTCTTCTGATGCTAGTGGTAAGAATTCCTGTCTGATGTGTCAGCAGTGAGTACCTGACTTAATTTTATCTCTTCACTCGTTATAGAGTACATGATGTATTTTGAACAAGTGAAATGAACTGCTGGAATAAGATTTATTAGTCTTCTGTTGTGAAATTAAACAGTTCAGACAACAATGGAATACACGCATGTTCTTATGTGAAGAATCTGGACATGACATGTGTTCATGCTGTTCAGAAAACCGACGAGAATATATAGTAACATGTTTTCTTGGGAATTTGATTGCAAATGATTTGCTTTGCAAGAATGGTTTCATAAGTTAGTGCCTTGGCCTTTTCTGTTAGATGAGTCTGATCAAAAGAAAGTCAGGCCTAACGAAGTCTGTGCTAGTCAGTTTTGGTCTCCATAATTTTTGTAGAGCTTATGATTAATTTGTTTCTAAAAGTCAGTGACATCCAAACAACCATGGCATAGATTTGTTCCATGGTGATACATTTTGCTCAGATTCCACCGAAGATTTACAGTTCCCCTGGTAGGACAAGGTAAGTTGATTCTTTGGAGGAAGACCAAGAAATGCCTTAGTCAAAACAATGAGAAATGCTTGGATAACCCAATATATTGATGATATCGGCCTTTGCAAAACTTGATGGTAGTATGCTATTCATTTGGCCCCAAATATCTGGGAACTATGGCATTTTATTACTACCATCCATCATAGTAGTTACAAGTTTCTATCTGGTTAAACCTTGTTAATAGTTATATCATGACAATGATACATATATGTCACAATAATCTTATATTGTTTTGTTCTGCCATGTTATTAAACCTTCTACTTATCCCACATTACATCTATTTGGTCATCATAAATACTGCTTGAATCGCAATTTTGATTATTTTGTATTTGTTTGATGTATAATCTATTCTTGATATACTTATGTATAAAATTAGGGTTATTGGGTATTTGCAAATCTGTTCTTATACATTAACAAATTCAATTGTATCTCTTCCTGCAAATTGATTGCCGTCTTTGATAGTCTAACACAAAAGACTTGTTTTTCTAACACAAAGGACTTGCAAATTGAGGGAGGTCCTTGGTACAACGGTAATGTTGCTCTTTGCAATATGGGAGACCAAACTTCGAGTTAGGGAAATAGCTTCTACGTATCTCTCTATATGTAGAGGTAAGGTAAGGCCCCCTTCCCAGATCCCGCCTTAGCGGGAGACTCGTGTATTGAATAGGCCCTTTTACATTCCCTTGCTCATTTATCACATTGTATGAGTGGCTTATCTAAAAGAGAGTAAAAATACATCATCACACAAGCATTGTTGTGGCCTCCGATTTCAGATCCTAAGTGATGGATGTTATTTAGGCTGGTTTATGGTAGGTAATCTAATCAATTGGGAAATTGATTTACCTTTCCTTAGTTATTTCTTTTCCCCCTTTTGAGGACATCACCATAGTGTATCTGGGTCGTGTTGTTTTTTGATGCTCCCACAGGAAGAACTCCAGTGTTCTTGCATAGAGGTTGCTGGTGAGGTCTGCAAAGAGCTACTCATAGATGGAGTGTAGAATAGTGAGGGCTGCACTGGAGAGGCTGGAAGTTTGAAGAAGTGAGAATTGAGTAATAGATAGAAGAAGACTCAAGATAGAAGGACTTTATTATGGTTCAAATGTGATGAACCCATTTAATTTGAGACCTTTTTGAGGACTTATACTAAATTTTGTGTAATATATCAATCTTCCTAGATAGTTTTTCCTGTCCACTTTGTTTCTTATAAATAAATTATGTTAATTCTCCTACTCATTGTATCTATCAATTATAACCCCTTCTAAAAAAAGTGTTCCTATACTCCAAGTTGTTAGTTTAGTTTTCTGTTTTTGAATTAACTGTTTTATTACTTGCACTGTGTGTTGCTCCTTGTATATTGTATACCACACGTTCTGTACTAAAATATCCGAGAACCCTTTGTATGTTATATACCAGATGTAGGTGACAATGTGATGGGTCGTTCCAGGGTGACTTTCCATCCCACCCTTTGCACTTCGGGGCACACGTGGTGGAGATATCTTGTGTCATTCTGGGTGATGATCTATTCATATAATAAAATTGGTTAAGATCCATGTTTGTGAGATCTGACAAAGTTACAAGTTAAATATCAACAGCCTAACTCAACCCTCTTTAGTTTGAGTTTGGGATCAGCAGTGAATAACACATGCAGAGTTTACTTTAATCTTTAGTAATACTTCTAAAATTTGAAGAGCCATTTTGTTAATTAATCCATTTTAAATTAAAAGTTACACCTATATTCTAACATGTCTATGTTAATAGGAGAAAAGAGTTTGTGCTGTTGAATCTAGTTTCTTCACATCTGAATATTGTACTTCTTGCTTGTGTTGAAATGCTTTCAGTCTCTACTTTGTCATGTACTGAGTTGTCCAAATGGACTTCATTGGGGGCTGTGGTTTTGTGATTATTTATTGAGAAATCTCACAAAGTTTCATCCTTTCTAAATACTATGTTTGTGGGTGTATGTCTTTAATTAGCTTTGGTTAAAAAAACCAGTTTTCTATCTTTTAAGTATTCTCAAGTGTATGCTTGCTATTCTCTTGAATAAAAGTTTCTGTTAAGGATGTATCTGCTTTCAGTGCTCTATTCTCGATGCTTTTCTTCTATTAGGGTCTAGTTATTCTTGTGCCTTAAGTTCAAATATGTGCGTCACATGTAGCATGCCTTGATACTCTAGATCATCTTCTAACTCGAAATCAAATGCTGTAACAGTTATTTCTATGATTGCATCTTATTCATCTCATCTGTTATTTGGAATTCTGAATTTGATGCCTTTCGGAGTTTATGTATTTTCATTTTAATGCAATACCTTGGCTGTTGCAGATTGCTGATGCTCTTTACTATGATGCCTCTTTGACTCTTGGGACACTGCATAAGCTTGGAGTTGCTTCAGATATTTTCAATCTCTGGTTTCAGATGCTGCAAGACGTAAAAAAGAATGGTATGCGTGCAAACTTTAGAGGGTAAGACTTTGTTTTTTTCTCTTTCATGTTAGTTCCCATTAATGTCTTTGGCTTAATGCCCTGTGTTAATTGTAGGCTACATGATAAAAAGGTTTGCTGCTTGGGATTAACTTCACTTCTTTGCCTCCCTGTGGATCACTTTCCTGGTGAAGCTTTAGAACGTGTCTTTAAAGCAACACTCGATCTTCTAGTTTCTTATAAGGGTCAAGTTGCAGGTACATCTTTTTGCATCTTTCTGCATATGTGGCAGAGTATATTCTCCCAAATCTTTTGGACTGCCCTTCTTGGTTGCTCCTATCCACATCCTATGTTTTACTAAAAATTTATGGATTGTTTCCTGTTATTTATTTCCTGCTATCTTCCACCATATCATATATGTCCTAACTGTTTCCCTGGATACAAGTTTTTGTTAATCTGAGATTCTCCTGAAATTTCAACTGCTGTCTTCCGATGTAAATTATTACTAGAATACCTGTTAGCTAATTACTTTGTTTATCTTGTTACCTCATCTCATGTCGGAGATGCCTCTTGCATAATTTTCTTTTTCTTCTAGTATTAATGTTAAAGAAAATATTTTAGATTGAGTGCCTTATTTCATTAAGCAGTTACTTCTTTTGCTTTAACAGAAGCTGAAAAGCTAAATGATGCTGCTGTTGATATGGATGGTTTTGATGCTGATGAGGAAAACGAGGAAGAAGATTCTGATAAAGAAATGGGAGATGATACTGAGGATGGGGATGAAGTGGACAGTCTAGAACTTCAGAAATTGGCAACAGAGGTTAGTAGAAGAATGTAATTTCTTTATCAGTTGGTATTTCGTTTTTACAATCATCAATAATTCTTCCATGGTGAAGGCTAGCACATAAGATGACTACCATTCAACCTGTCTACTAGGATTTTATTAGCACAAGTGACACTGAAGTTTACCAATAGGAGAACCGGTTGTTTTATGGTGGATAAGGGTAACCTATAAAAGTAAATGGACTTTTTTAAAGATGAAAATCTCATGATTCCTAGATTATTTGTTTTCAATTCATTTTCTTTCGTGGAACATCTCCTGTGCACCACCGTGCCGTCACGGACTTAGCTGGAATTGCCTATGTCGTGAGGCACTATTGCGGCAAAGGTGCAAACTTAGCTTGCGTTGCCTAAGTCGCGCTTCGCCCTTGCGATTTGCGTCCGCAAAGAACAGCCCACTTGCAACCTCTCGCAGGTCCCGAAGGACCTGTAAAAGAGAAAGTTGATTAGTTCGAAGAACAAGCGACGGACAAGTCCTGACGTCTCGTAAAAAGGGGAAGCTTTACAAGCAATTCAGCGAGCACCTTGCGTGCACAAGAGAAAAGAGGGAGAGGAGAAAACAAGGACTTCAGAGGGGTTGAACGAATAGCTACAAGTCCACAAACAACTGCTCATCGGGTGCCGGGCGTGGCAACAAGTTCCTGTCAAGGTAACGTGCGAACTTGCGAAAGATTGTTCAACGCCCAACACTATACCGAAGCCCCATCCCTCATGGTGCCACCCGGGTGGTTCCAGGGTGCTTAGATGGCTGACGTTTCGTGTGCAGCAGCGGGCTGCAGAAAATAGCCCGTGGCACGCAAAAACGGAGTTGTTTTGCTCGGTTCGGTGAGCGGTCGCACTATAGCACTGCAACTTGTTCGAACTTACATTTTTACAAGTAAAAGGACTTGAAACCAAACCAAAACATGCTGCCAAGCAACTGTACATGTAGATGAGAGCGACGAACGGTTTGTTGAACGAAGTTGTTGCGGGTGCGCAACGACCGTTCGTGACATTCTCCCCCACTCAAACTGTCGACCCTCGTCGACGCTTGTTGATAGTTGTTGATAATTGTTTCTTCATGTCGCAGGGCATCTTCGGGCTCCCAACTGGCTTCAGATCGGGGAAGCTTTCGCCACTTCACTAAGTACTCGGTCTGCTCAGCTCCATTGGGTAGCTTTATCTTGTGTTTTGCTAAAATAGTTTCAACTCGCTTCTCATAGGAGACTCTGGTGGGGGGTAGCCGAGTTGGAACACTTCGGGAAGCATCTTGCGGATCCGAGTGGTAGGCTTTTAGGTTGCTGGCGTGAAGAATATTGTGAATTTTGAACCACATTGGTAGCTGCAACTTGTAGGAGGCGTTGCCCACCCTGCTGATAATTGGAAAGGGCCCTTCATACTTGCGCACCAATCCTTTGTGTACTTTGTTCCTAAAGAATTGGAGTGATGTTGGTTGGAGCTTTACCAACACCAAATCGCCGACCTTGAACTCTTGCGGTCGCCTTCCCAAGTCTGCCCACTTCTTCATCCTTTTTGCCACCTTCTCCAAGTAAGCCCGCGCAATATCTGCATTTCGATGCCACTCCTTTGCGAAGTGGTAGGCTGACGGACTACTTCCAGTATACCTGATTGCCATGATGTGAGGAGTTAACGGTTGTTGTCCTGTAATGATCTCGAAGGGGCTCTTGTTGGACGCAGAGCTCAAGTTGTGGGAGAATTGGGCAATGTCCAACAACTTCACCCAATCTCGTTTGTTGGCACTCACGTAGTGCCAAAGATATTGCTCTAGGAGCGAGTTTATCCTTTCGGTTTGGCCATCTGTTTGGGGGTGGAGGCTTGTGGAGAAGTATAACTTGGACCCTAACAATTTTAATAGCTCGGTCCAGAATCGTCCTAGGAATCGAGCGTCTTGATCACTGATGATATTGTGTGGGACTCCCCAATACCTCACCACATCCTTCATCATCAGCTTGGCCGCCTCCTCTGCTGAACAGTGTAGGAGAGCAGCAATGAAAGTTGCATACTTTGAAAATCGATCGACCACCACGAGTATCGATCCGAGTCTGCCTACTGCGGGCAAGCTTGATATGAAGTCCAAGGAAATGCTCTCCCACGACCTTTCTGGTACGGGCAACAACTTCAAAAGTTCTACCGGCTTCCGTTGCTCCACCTTGTCTTGTTGGCAAGTGAGGCACGTTCGAACATATTCCTCCACATCAGTCCCCATCTTCGGCCAATATAAGGCCCTCTCTACGAGAGCTAAGGTTCTATAAATGCCTGGGTGTCTAGCCCAAAGGGAATCGTGACACTCTCTTAAGAGTTCACGCCTCATATTGTCCACTCGAGGAACATAAACCCGATTCCCTTTGGTGTAAACGAGTCCCTCCTGGACCCAAAACCGTCGTGCCTTGCCTTCTTTAGTGAGCTACATCAGGGTTATTGCCTGGAGATCACTATACAGACCATCTCTGATCCTGGAAAGGAAGTTGGAGTGCAACTGACTTGCTTGACCTCTGCCCTTCAATTATACGGCATTCACCCGCTCCACTTTTCGACTCAATACATCGGCCACGACATTTGCCTTTCCGGGCTTATGCTCCATTGCCATATCAAACTCAGCCAGGAAGTCCTGTCATCGTGCTTGCTTTGGGGAGAGTTTCTTCTGAGTTTGGAAATAACTTAAAGCGATGTTGTATGTCCTTAAAACAAATCACGATCCAAGAAGGTAGTGTCGCTAAACTCGTAGACAGTGGATCACCGCTGTCATCTCCTTCTCGTGCACCGGATATCGCCGCTCGATCTCGTTGAGTTTGCGGCTCTCGTAGGCCACCGGATGACCCTCCTACATGAGCACTCCCCCAATAACGAAGTCTGAAGCATCTATATGGACTTCGAAAGTCTCCCTATAGTCCGGCAATTTGAGCACTGGTTCTTCCAACACAACAGTCTTTAGATCTTGAAATACAGTTTCACATTTATTAGACCACCTCCAAGGTTGCTCCTTCAGCAACTCCGTCAATGGAGTTGCACGTTTTGAATACCCCGCTATGAAGCGTCGATAGTAGTTGACGAAGCCAAGGAAGGATCTCAACTCTGGCACCTTCTTTGGAGTTCGCCATTCCGCAACCGCTTGCACCTTCGATTTGTACATCCGAATGGAGCCATCACCGATTCGATACCCCAAGAATAAGATCTTCGTTTGAGCAAAGTAGCATTTCTCCATTTTCACGAATGTGTTCTCCCTGAGAACCTTGAAAATTGTCCGAAGATGCTTGACATGCTCCTCGAGCGTTTGACTGTAGACGACGATATCGTCTTAGTAGACGATCACGAACTTATCCAAAGACTCCTTGAATAGCTAGTTCATGAGAGTGCAGAACGTGGTCGGAGCGTTGGTTAAGCCGAAAGGCATCACCAAGAACTCAAACGCTTCGTACCTGGTCACGCAGGTAGTTTTCGCTTTGTCGCCTTCAGCAATGCGCACTTGCCAATACCCTAACCGAAGGTCGAGTTTTGAGAAATACTTGGCTTTGCCCAATTGGTCGAATAAGTCCGCGATGAGCGGGATGGGATACTTGTTCTTTACCGTCACTTTGTTGAGGGCTCGATAATTGACGCATAGACAAAGGCTCCAATCTTGTTTCTTCTGGAAGAGAACTGGAGCTCCGAATGGTGCTTTAGAACTACGGATGAGACCACCGCTTAGCAGTTTACCTAACTGCTTTCTGAGTTCTGCCAACTTTGGCGAGGTTATGAGGTAGGG
This sequence comes from Musa acuminata AAA Group, assembly GCF_036884655.1. NCBI lineage: Eukaryota > Viridiplantae > Streptophyta > Magnoliopsida > Zingiberales > Musaceae > Musa > Musa acuminata. The sequence continues at coordinate 4,695,234 of NC_088346.1, read as the reverse complement.
TGGTCTCGCTGGAGGCTTCACTCCTGGCTCCAGCTCGATGTTGTGATCCATGCCTCTGCGTGGCGGAAGAGTCTTCGGCAACTCGGGTGGCATAACGTCTGTGAACTCTTTTAGGACGTTCGCCACCACAGCAGGTTCATGAATGGCCTTCTCATCGAGTGGCTCTAGCTTCATAGCAGCCATGAATGTTAATTCACCTTTTCGTACCCCTTTCTTTAGTTGTAATGTCGATATATGTTGGGGTTCCTTGGTTCCTCTCCGAGAGACGGGAACCACATAGGGGTCGTCACCTCCCATCACACATAGGGAGTTAAGGAACGGACTTCGCCGCGTGCATAAATTCCATTCCAAGAATCACTTTGAAGTCATCCAGTGGCACCGCCATCATGTTTGTGCTCCCGCTCCATGTTCCGATCTTGATGGGAATTCCCTTTGCCAACCCGGAGATTCGCCTGGCCTCCGAGTTCACCGCCTTCATTCGACTTGGGCTCTTCTCCAAGATCAGCCCAAGTCGCTTTGCTTCTCGATCGACAATAAAATTGTGGGTAGTGCCCGTGTCCACCATTGCATGGGTCGATTGGCCATTGAGCTTAATGTCTACGTACATCAGCTCACCACTTCCTGCTTTTTGTAGCCTTGTCTTCGTGTTCTCCCCCACTTGACCCCACATGGCGTTCAACAAACGCATTGTTCCCATCCGGGATCCTTGCGACTCCTCACCATCGCTGCTGGATTCCGAACTACTCAAACTCTCGAGCTCTTTTGCATCTCGAGCACCTCTATAACAATGCGGCTCGGGTGCTCTCAAGTTTTGTGTCGGTGCAACGTGGGTTTTGCTTCCTCCCGCATTTAGGGCTCTTGTGAGCATGGTCACCCTTGAAGTGAGTTCCGCCACGACTTCCTACAGGTGTTGCACAGAGTCTTTGGTTTCATCTGACAATCGGTCGACTAGGGCCTCAACCTTGTCGATTCGAGACTCCACTTCTTCTTGCGAGCTCTCTACCCCAACAAGCCTTCGTTGGCCATGGTAGAGTTCCTCCAAGCTCGCTTCAAGGACATCCAAGCGGGTTTCCGTCGCTGTGAGTCTCTCCGTATGACTCTTCTTCCTGGTTGGCGCTCCAGATTGCTCCACTTGAGTGACTCCAACGACATGAGAGCGAGTATGCACTTGGAGCCCACCTGCGGCTGCTTGGGGCAAGGGTCCGGCTTGCCCCGTCTTGCTTGATTCGCCACGATGTTTTGCCATGGTAAAAATGTGAAGTTCCTTCGCTGCTTGCTCGAATTGCTTGCCCGCTCTGATACCACAATGTCATGGACTTAGCTGGAATTGCCTAAGTCGTGAGGCACCTTTGCGGCAAACATGCGAACTTAGCTTGCGTTGCCTAAGTCACGAGGCACCCTTGCGGCAAAGACGCGAACTTAGCTTGCGTTGCCCAAGTCGCGCTTCGCCCTTGCGATTTTCGTCCGTAAAGATCAGCCCACTTGTAATCTCTCGCAGGTCCCGAAGGACCTGTAAAAGAGAAAGTTGATTAGTTCGAAGAACGAGCGACGGACAAGTCCTGACGTCTCGCGAAAAGGGGAAGCTTTACATGCAATTCAGCGAGCACCTTGCGTGCACAAGAGAAAAGAGGGTTGAACGAACACCTGCAAGTTCACAAACAGCTGCTCACCGGGTGTCGGGCGCGACAACAAGTTCCCGTCAAGGTAACGTGCAAACTTACGAAAGATTGTTCAACGCCCGACACTATACCGAAGTCCCATCCCCCATGGTGCCACTCGGGTGGTTCCAGGGTGTTGAGATGGCTGAAGTTTCGCGTGCAGCGGCGGGCTGCAGAAAACAGCCCGTGGCATGCGAAAACGGAGTTGTTTTGGGGTTGTTTTGCTCGGTTCGGTGAGCAGTTGCACTGTAATGCTGCAACTTGTTCAAACTTACATTTTTACAAGCAAAAAAGACTTGAAACCAAGCCAAAACATGCTGCCAAGCAGCTGTACATGTAGATGAGAGCGACGAACGGTTCATTGAACGGAGTTGTTGCGGGTGTGCGACGACCGTTTGTGACAGTGCACATGCACAGGTGTCGAGCACTGTTGGATCTGCTCTTTGATCCATGTCAACATGGATCATGAAGCATGCCAAAGGTTATTCTTTCAGTGTGCTGTGTGCAGCTTTGGAGATGCACTCCCCCATTACGAAAAACCAGGATGCCACTTTGATATTAGAAGTTCAGTGTTTTTTTGTTAATGGCAATGAGGATTGGTTTAGGATGGAAACCCATTATGTGGGGGCTTTTGTATAGTAATTCTTAATTCTTTTAGTTCATCCTTGGTTTTCTTATGCGTAATCGCATCACTAAATCATCTAGTTTGCTCCCAGTAATTTTGAATCATTTTGTGGCATCAATATTTATTTAGTTCTGCTCATAAATGATGAAATTAGGCGAGAGGGTTTCAATCAAATGATGAGGATTACGAGACTGACGATGATTACAGCGATTATGATGATGACTCGCAATCACCAATTGATGAAATTGACCCTTTCATTTTCTTCGTCGAAACTGTTCATGGTAAAACAGTTTGTCCGTTTATTTCGTCTTGATCTCCTCTTATTTCAAACATGCCTGACATGTAACCATTATGGTCAGCTTTGCAAGCTTCAGATCCTACTAGGTTTCAGAACCTGATGCTGACCTTAGACTTCCACTACCAAGCTCTTGCAAGTGGCATTGCTCAACATGCCGAGCAGAGAAGGACAGATATTGAGAAAGAAAAGCTGGACAAGGCAGCCACTCAGTGAATATCATTATAGTAAAAGATTGAAATAGTTTCATGTTTCATATTGTCAGCGATCTCTTAAATGGAGGAAGAATCTAAGGTAGTTCATGGAGCCATTTTCCGAGGTATCATTTGTCAGGACAATTGTAGGCTCTGACAATTTTGCTTCTCCTTTGATGGAGAATCCAGATAACAGATGCATTTTTGTAAATGCTATGTTATCTTCAATTCTATCAGCAATTCTTTTGGTGGTCTCTTGGTGTGAGGGATCACTGCCCAATAATATCACCGATTTTGTGTTCTTTTTTTTTTTTCCCCCTTGGAAGCACATAAGATATCATTTACCTTCTGTCTATGAAAGAGTCCAATTATGAGGGGATTTATTGCTTGATCATTCTGTGAAAGAAGGGGGCCAGCAATAAAGGATGTATATAGAGTCGTTGATACCAAGGGATGATACTGAACTGACTCGGTTGCAAAGATCTTTGATATTAATATTTGAATTATTAGTGTTTACTGCCTTGAGAGGTTGATGTATTGTTCCCGTATTATTTTCTTCTGATGTTTTCCATAGTGGAGTTTTTGGTTTTGGCGTATTACTTTACCTCTGTTATCTCTGTTGTGGTACACATTACGGATGAGTGTGTGTTAAAATAATTACGGTAACTTATAAAATAATAATATATTATTACTGTTGCTGCATCGTTATAATGTGCGTGTATCTTATGATTTTTAAAATTTTAAAAGATAATAACTCTAATTATAGAGTTCAAATCATTTAACCCTCGATCTGATATAATTCAACCGAATAGTTTGTGTAATACTTACTGGCTGTTCTTGGCCCTATTATTCTCTAACAACTGAGTAATCCATTCAATTATCTATCCCCACTTCGTGTTAAGACGACAAAGCATCAAAAGATTCACTGTTGGATTCCTCTGAGCATACAGCAATTGGATCTTTTGGACGGCGGGAGTACACTGATCTCTTCCACACACCACATTAACTCAATCTATATATCTTCGGCTAGATGTGCTTCCAACGTGCATGTATGTTTCCGTGCCATTAGTAGTCCTAATTAAAAACGAAACTCTTAATCTATGTGCCATGCCAGCCTAATCATCCATTAAAAACGAAACTCATTGCTCCCCGCTTATTTTAACACAAATATATAAAACCTAATCAATTATCCAATTGGTAAATAAATTTTGTAAGAGTGTCGGCTTGCACCATATCAATTCTAGTTGAATTGGATCAAATATTTTGATCCAATGAGTGATCTATGTGGGTTTATGTCGATTAGGCGCATTTATTATCGAATTTGATTGGATAACACGTAATAATTATGCGTAATATATATACTACTAAAATGAGATTGTATTGTTTCTGTCGATGGTCCAGTGATTTGGATATGTGGAGCCCAGTGATGGCTGTCCCGGAGTTGACCGTCCCCGTCAGTCTTTTTTCTTGCACGTGGCGTGGGAACCGTAGATTTTTACTTGTTTCATTAACTTCCGTGCCGCTTCAAATCCAACATGAACCAACAGACTTATGACGGATTCTCTCTCGACCGCCGACTTCCCTCCAGTCAACGCCTGCCTCCCGAGGCAAAGTCGTTAACTGTCACCCTCCGATGAGGCACTGCTCTGTGTGTACATGTGTGTGTGTGAGAGAGAGAGAGAGAGAGCGAGAGAGAGAGATGGGGGCCGAGGGGACGGTGGAGGAGCGAGCGCTGAGGTCGCTGGGGCTCGGCTTCGACCTCACCAGCGACTTCCGTCTCCGCTTCGCCAAGGGCTACCCCGGCCGCAGGTTGGTGGTGCTCAACGAGGAACGCACGTGGGACATCGCCCTCCCCGGCGGCCCCACCATCCGGGGCGCCTCCAGGGACGTCGGCTTCGACAAGGGCGACCGCACTCGGTTCCGCTCCGACGTGCTCGAGTTCAACCAGGTGGGTTCTCCTTGTTCTTCCCTCCCCTTGTGCCCTTCCTCCCAGTGAATGCTTGCTGGTCCACCATTAGCAGTGATCAGGTCTTCGATTCTTTTATGTGGCCAGCAATTTGGCCAAATAGTGTGGAACAAACAGGATTACAGCAATCGGTCTCCTTGTTTCAACTCCTTTATAATCGTGATGTAGTAGCACTTGAGGCACAATCAGTTGGGCATTGGTAATCCATGGGAAGAAGAGCTAAAAAAAAAACATGTGGAAACCTTAATGAAAAATGTTAATCTTTCTCTTTGAATGAATTATGGCAGAGATGTTTTAGAAGGCAACTGCTTCTTGAAAAGGTGGAAGTTATGTTCTTGGTCTGTATCCCTCTTATAAAACATGTACAAGAATTAAAACTTACAGACTTCATTTGTAAGATCTCTCGTGTGAAATGATGTACATAGTGAGCACGTAAATGCATAGATCTAGCTGGCTCTACCCTGTGCCAATAGCAGTATATTCATTATATGGAAGACTGCAAAAGTATGATCAGTTACCACTTCTTAACTCAGGACATCATTTCCTAAAGAAAAGCTGATGGTGGTTAGCTGCAGGTATAGAACTTGTGTGATTTATGTTGATTACCATAATTGTATCCTGCTCAATGACTATTTGTCTCATCGAACAACAACTGATCGAGCCATTTTCTCTGTGAAAAGCTCGACAGTCTATTCAGAGAAGGTTAATGCTTAAATTCATACTATTTTGACATGGTGTTTATTTCAAAATCTTGTTCATGCCATGTTGTTCTTTTGCCCTTCTCCCAACAACAGATGTCTATATTACTCAATCAGAAATCTTCAGTCCAAGGAAAAGTTCCTTCAGGATATTTTAATGCGCTTTTCGATCTAAGTGGGGCATGGTTGGAAGATACCAAGAGCACAAAATGTCTTGCTTTTGATGGATACTTCATTTCCTTGTACAATCTGCACCTAAGATCTTCTCCTCTAGTCCTTCGAGAAGAAGTAAAAAAAGCAGTTCCATCGAAGTGGGATCCTGCATCTTTGTGCCGGTAAGTCCTAAACATGAATCTCTTACAAGAATCTTGCTTGTGGTAATGCCAAAAACCTAGATTTTTTATGTCGCATTTGTACATATCATCTATTCTCGGGTCACATCGATCTATTCTGCATATTAATCTCATATTAAATTTGCATGGAAATGATTACCAGCAAAAATTATACCTTTCTGCAGGTTCATAAGGACCTTTGGGACACACATAATAGTGGAAATCGCGATAGGAGGTCAGGATGTAGTTTGCGTAAGGCAAAGTCATTGTTCAACAATTTCATCTGCTGAGCTCAAGAAACATCTCGAGGACCTTGGAGACTTTATATTTTCTGATGGAAGAAACCTCTCTCCTCTGCATTCGAAGGATGGAGAAGGGAAGAAAAAGGTGTATCACCTTATACATCTTCAATTTATCCTCCACATATTTTCTATAGTCAACAATAATGCTCTTTTTTACAGGTGCCTGAAGTCTTCTTGCAAATCTTGCAATCAAACTACCTGCAACTGCCGAGCTATTCAGAGTCTTCAAGCAAGGAAGTAAGACCCAAAGACTTGTATATGATCTCCAGTTTGGATCTCAGGTTTAACTATAGCTCTTCATATCGACAGGGCCTCTCAGTTATTTGCTCAAAAAGAGGAGGCAATGTGTGTACTTCGAATCACTCGGAATGGCTACAAACAGTACAGAGTAGTCCTGATGCCATATTGTTTAAGTTTATTCCTATTACCTCTCTTCTAACTGGAATCCAAGGCAGTGGATACCTCAGCCATGCTATCAATCTGTATCTCCGCTGTAAGTCGTTCGCATGAACAAAACAATAGAGTTCTCATTCCGATCTCGATGATGATCTTTACTTAATTTGCTTACTTAATTGTATGTTATGCAACTAGAGAACTTGCATAGACAGTATAAGATCATCTTTGTGCTTTATATTGCTACAGTCAATTCTCATTTTCATTTCTTCAGCAAAGCAATATGTTCTGACTAAATTCTTTTGCCAGACAAACCTGATCCTGAGGATTTGCAGTATTTTCTGGAATTCCAAGTCCCGTACCAGTGGGCGCCGCGATACAGTGATTATGCTCTTGGACCTCAAATAAAAAAAGCATCCAATCCTTCTCTGCAGTTTAGATTTTTGGGCCCCAAACTTCAAATTAACACTGATCAGGTACTCTGTTCTTATTACTTTTGTTGGACCCGTACGTCTCTTGTTCCATGATCTTATTGAAGAATTGAATTTTTTGATCAAGTTTGGTGTGTCAGATTGTTCATCATATCATTGTATCCAAGTGCAGATTTCAACATTGTATCTCTGAAAAGAGGGAAAAAAAATGTCGCAAGCAAACACTAATATTGTTGAATATCTATTAATTCTGTTGATTGTTCATCATATCATTGTATAATCTCTCAAAAGAAAAAAGAAAAGAACGTTGCAAGTATACATTAATATTGTTGAATCAAACATACCTCTTGCTTTGCTATCGATGAGATAATTTCCTTTAGAGTCAATAGCTTCTAAGAGTTCTTTGTGACTCGATTCAGGTATCGAGTGATCGAAAGCCGGTGGTGGGTCTGCGGCTATATTTGGAGGGCCGGAAGTGCAACCGGCTAGCCATCCATGTGCAACACCTCTCTAGTCTCCCCAGAATCCTCAGGGCCTCAGCCTCGGAGATGTGCGTCTGGCAGGGATCAGAGGATTCCGACCCAGCATTCATCGAACCGATACGGTGCCGGCAGTATTCCGCCGTCTGCACATCGACCGTGAAGCACGATCCAGAATGGCTCCACAGAGTATCCGACGGCGTGTTCGTGGTCGCCGGCGCTCAGCTCGTCACCAAGGGGAAGTGGGCGAAGACGGTGCTCCATCTCCGCCTCCTCTTCGCTCACGTACCCAACTGCACCATCCTGAAGACCGAGTGGACTCGCGCACCTGCCACGTCTCCGAAGCGAGGCTTTTTGACAAACATGAGCACTGCATTCACGCAGCGTGATGCGCTGCCGACGACGACGACTGAATCTGCAGAGCTGAACTCCGGCGTGTGTCCGGATGGCCCGCCGGTGCCGGTGCAATCGAGGAAGCTGCTGAAGTTTGTGGACATGGCCGAAGTGGTCAGGGGCGCCCACAATGCGCCTGGGCATTGGCTGGTGACCGCAGCCAAGCTTGTCAAGAAAGAAGGGAAGATTGGGCTGCAGGTGAAGTTTTCTCTGCTCAACTACGTGTCGGGGACCGAGACGATGTGCTCGTGACGTAAGAGGGCCGTATACATGCACTCATACGGTCGACTAACTGTTGCAAGTTCTCCGCGTAGTGTCTCGCATCGATCGCACAGTTATTTCGTACAATATAAAAATACGTCATATTAAAAATATAAATGTAATTTAATAATTTATGAATATTAATCATGTAATTGTTTTTAAGCTTTGTGTTTGTAATTAATTAAGTGGTTTTGTTTGACCACATGTTTGACTGTGTGGGTCAACGTACCGGCAGTCAACTAAAACGGGCAGTCATAATAATTACAGCAACCGTTAAAAACGTCGATTCTTAGGGTTTCCGGCTGAATTCTTCTTTATATACTGAACGAGTCCCGCGATTGCCTCCCGCTTCCAGCCACACAGCCCGGCGAAATCTCTCTCCGTAGCAGCACGAGGTCTGGGATCATGGAGACGACCCAATTCGCAATGGTAAGCGAAGCCCTAACTCCTCTACCATTCTCTGTTCTTGGGATTCAGACTTTTCGATGACATTGAGCGGCGAGAATCGGGAATTTATGTTGCTTACATGCCTTTTCTTGATTCCTCGGTTCGTTGGATGATGATGATGGTAAAATTACTAGCAGAGAATTGCTTCCTCAGTAGAAATCTTCAGGGCTTCTTGCCATGGATAGTTCTCTTTTTCATCTCGAATCTGACATGTATAACTGAAATTTTGATTTTTCCTGTTGGTCTTGCGGCAAAAATTGTATCGTTGATGGAGACGAAAACGAACGGAAGTATAGGTAGAGAACAATCTTAGTGTGCTTTCGTTATTGGTGTCAATTGTGTTACGAGTTGCTTAGGGGACCCTTTGCCAGTACACCTCCGTAGTGCAACAAAGTATTGTAGGATCACAGGCAGCAATCTTGGAATACCCACTAGAAACAGTAGAAAACTATGCAACTCTAGAGTATGATGAAAAGATGGGCAGAAAAACAAGAGAGTAGAACTGATGCATTCAAACGATGCAGATTGGTCCATGTTTGCTGATACTCTGCCCTTGTCATGAAAGGGCACTAAACAGAGAATGGTGCATCACTCATAACTTAAATATGATAATAGTAAACAAGAGATTTTATGTTGAAGGCATGGGAGATAAGGGATATTGTCGGGCATGAGTATTCCATCCAAGAAAGGTTTGCTCCTTTATGCATAATGTACACTTGAAAATGTTTTAAAACTTTCAACTTAAGTTACTTGTATGACATACCATTTCACAAATTCTTATTGTTACTTTCAGGTTGAGGAGTTGGCTTCTCTTATAAAGGATAACTTGTCCTGCAAGCACCTTGTTCTTTCAGTAGAAGAAGCCTTAGTCAACTTTCTTCAAGATGATACAAGGTAACCAAGTAAGCACAAAGCAAATTACGATCCTCTGTGTATAGATGTTTTTCATAAGAGTCATCTAAAGTTTTGAGCTCTATTGTCTTGGTAGCATCTGAAAAAAAAAAAAGAAGTTACAGTAACATTTGTTGATTGAAAATTATTTTATTTTGACATGAAATAGGTGTCAAGTTGTTGTAAGACATATAACTTCTGCATGTAGTGATGAATTTTAACATTCACCTAGTAGAGCTAGCATAGGGTTTACCATAATGGTGGCAATTTGGCTGGTATAGGTGTATATTGCCTTAAAATTTTCTTTTCAGTTAATTAGCTAATTTCAGTTGCTTGTGTAAGTAGTTCAACAATGGTCCATCACTATGCTCAAGTTTATGACTACCGCATATTAGTCTTTTGCTTTATATCCTAAATTTGCAAGAAACTTGCAGAGCGTTTGCGATAATTATTGTCATTATGCACCATTGTAAGTTCTGCTCCTTTTCTTTTTTTTTTTTTGTTCAGAACTTTAAATGCAGTTCAGGTGGAATATTAGAATGCCATAACTATTGTCAGTATGCACCATTGTAAATTCTGCTCATTTTCTTTTTTGTGTTTAAATACAGTTCAGATGGAATATTAGAGCTCCAACCAATGGGTCCATACCACCGTCTGCTTTTGCATCGTCTTGCAGATATATATGGGTAAATATATCTTCTGGGTAAATATATCTTCTGTAGTCTGCATAAATTCTTAAGAAAATTCTTTTTTGCTCTCTTCTAAATGACTACTAAATTAACTTTACCTCTTTATCTTAATCATCTGTCTTATGGCATCTGAAATTGTCGACTTTCTAGATTTGCCCATGAATCTGTCGGCGAAGGTGATTATCGCCACTTAGTTCTGGAGCGGTGTGCAGATACGACAATGTATGACATTTTTTTTTTGTGTATGCCTTGAGTTTGCTTTCATTTCTCTATGTTTCCTTTGATTAATTTCTATGTAAGTAAATATTGTAACGTCTTTTCTTTACCATCAGCTACAGCTAAGACTTTCCAACTTTCTCAATAGCCCCACAGTTTAATTGCTTATATTTTCCTGAATGTGGACCTTCAAAACATGTGTTTTTCATTTAAATTATGCATGATAATTTCAAACTTTCTCATGTTTTTGATGACTAATAAAATGCAACATTTCTGTTGATTATTGGCAAACTTTTGATGCTTGTTGTCTAGGAAATTATTTTTCTAGTGGTTTATCATTTTGAATATATTTTGTATGTTAAGTAGTTCTTGTATAAAGTTTCTGACAGATACCAGCAGTGTTTTTAATTGTTTCAAAAATCATCATCTAATAGTTGGTAGCTTGCAGAAGTTTGCACAAATAATTTTTGACTGAACATTTCTTGATGACTTCTATTTTACTGCAGCCCACCAATTCTTGTTAGTGATATACTATGGCAGTATGATGAACATCAAACTCTGAGTGCTTCTAACTATGTACTACTGAGAAACGAAGCTCCAGGTAACCTTGCAGTTCATTTTATATTATAGTCTCAGGGGCATGTTTCATTTTCTTGAATTTGAATATATCTTCTCCCTTTCATTTTGCTTAGTCCGTGGTATCTGATATGAACAGTTCACAAGGTTCAAAGATTTTTTTTCATTTTTGTATGTCAGGCTTTTAGCAGTTTGTCAAATTCGAGTAGGTTTAATGGATGTTTTGCATACTCTGATCAAGCAATTGCAAAGATGCTGAATTGCTGCAAGAACTTGTTTTAGAGGATTTACTCAAACAAAAAATTCGGTAAAGATGTCATGGAGGAATTGAGAAAGGTTTTTCAAGATTTGGCTGGTCCTGATCTAGACCATTTAAAAACAGATTGGATCAGCCAATCCAGGTCTGTAACTCCTAAAAGAATCGGAAACCTTGGTTCTTAAAATACTCTTATGAAGATCTTATGGTTTCTTAAAGCTGTTAAAATATGATTACAAACTAGAGTATAATTAAGACTACTAGAGTTGTAGGTGGATTATAAAAGACTTGCCACGTGGTTGTGCATCTTGTTTAATATAGGGAATAAACAATACCACCACTGGTGGCTGCTTTGTGCCTGGTGTTGCCCTCTCGGCAAAATGCTCAACTCTGGCATTAGCCCAAGTGGTCTGCCCGGGCACTAGAATGGGTATAAGATGCCACATATATGCTTAAGTGTCACATTTTTTAGTTAACCACTTAGTAGTCACCTATATATATTACCTAATGTTATAGGATTAATGTTAACCTTGAGTCACTTTTGATAAATCAATAGGTGAGGTTTCTCTCCAAGTTTGTGTATCAGTAAATTTTCTTCCTGTATTGAAAATAGGCTGAGAAATGTAGGATCTGGTGTACACCATTAACCGGATTTGCTATTGAATATATAAGACAATATTGGACTATTCTGTTTCGTCAGTTTTATGTTTTGCAAACACTCTACCAGCTCTGAAGACAACTCAACAATTATCACCTGCAATCCCACTCGAAGAGAGAGAAGCTTCTTATCAAGCTGCCCGTGCACGGATTTTTTCTTTGCATGAGGATGGTGAACAGGATCTAACTGCTCCAAAGTCCCGTAAAGTTCCAGTGGTTGCTAGGCGGATGATTGCACATGCACTTGGCCAGAGGATTTCTCCAACTTCGTCCACGGAGAAGCTCTCCTTGAATGAAAGTGAGAAGGAAGTCACTGGTGGACTGAGCAGTGATGAAGGTAAAAATTTGTGTCCAAAGGTAGAAGATATCAAAGAATCAACTGCTTTTTCTACCGGTAAACTGGGTTCACATGGAAGGAAAAAATATGATAAGATGACTCATGGCAGTAGTGGAGGTCGCAGTCATAACTCTGATGGGCAAAATGAAGTTGCTACTGGTGTTTCTGCTAAGAATAATTTATTACCAAATTCAAGAAACAGAAGAGCTGTTGGTGTTGAAGATTTGGAGAAACTACATATCGGAGCTGCTCGGAGGATTTTTGCTCATGCGTTGGGTTTACCCTCTGGCAAAGGAAATCTGGAAACTATGGTGAAATCGAATGAAGGAAACAGAGATTTTAAAAGAGAGACAGAGATTGATGATCAAGAAGTCACATGATGGAGCACTTCTTATTGTGAGTTACAACGGATTGGTGGGTTCTGCATTGACTTCATGGGCCTTTCAATTCATGGAGTGGAGCCGAGGTGGACCGAGAAAAAGAGAAGGATCAACACTGATATCGACTTTGGAATATAAGAGGCGTTTTGATTTTTCACTGATGCATATTTCAGCAGAATTCGGTCATCAAACTGTTGCTCAGATCCTCAATTGTGGAAGCAGACCATTTTTTTTTGGAAGGCACACCTCAGATACTGTATGTGTGCATTAGTAAGTTATCCTCTGCCAACCTGGTCTTGATTATTTAGCCACTTCTTTGTTACTCCTCACTATGATTAAGCATTTATTTTCTCCTGAACAATCTCAGAAACATAGCAATGTTATAGATTCTTGAATTGGCAAATGTAGTCCTGTAAAATCTAGTCAGAGAATTGGTGAGACGAGTGCTATAAAAGGCTCAAGATGAAGAGAGTTGGCAAATGTACTCTTGATTTGGTTTCTCACCTAGGGATTTAGTGTAGGAAACCGTGAATTGACTTCTTGACGTGGTTTGGCATACAATGTGATTTGGAGGATATTCGTCGTTAGAATTTAGTACCAATGTTGTAGGTGTCGTTGGCTCACTTTGTGGGTACTCGGCTTTCGGTGGTGATCAAGCTCCCTCATGTGTCTTATTGGAATCTCTCTGCCGCTATGCTGTTGGAGGAGGATCTCATTACCTTCTTCGACTTCCTGGTCGAGTTCGAGGTGGGAATGGAGGTGATGCAGATGCCATGCATGCACATCTTCCATGGCAGTTGTATCACCAGATGGCTGGAGGACAATCGTCTGTCCCCTCCCTGCACCACATGTGAGAAATCCAAGAAAAACATAAATAATGGATTCCAATTACCCTCTCTCTCTCTCTCTCTCTCTCTCTCTCTAATTTCATGCGGACACAGCTGTGTCGTGCATGCTTATCACAACATATACCCACTCCTGCTTGTCGTCTCCTTATTCTTCCTTGCATCTATCTATCCCTTATTACGGGTAATGATTAAATTACTAATGTGATGCATACTGTTACAAACAACGTCATGAAATAATGCATCCAGATCGATGCATATAGTTCTAAGCCAAACTATACCGAAAGGTAATAAATATTTAAGAAGACATATTCAACTCCTACCATTAAAAAAAAAAAAAATCCTCACTTTAGGTGCTAAAATTCAACATTCAGCAATCCATGATTGAACATTAACTACCAACCAAGCGACAAAGTTGCAATTGAAAGATTCTTTATATTGCAAGAAAGCCAATAGATAAAGAGTACCAAAAAAATATCTTTTATACTAAATAGGAACAGCAAAGTTGCCATTAATTCAAAATCAGAGTAGCAAAGCAGACTGACATCCAAGTTATTAACGATAGAACCCAACCATGCATCGGATTATTCATCTGTAGCTATTTTCACTGGGAAGATGTCCAAAAAATCCAGTGAAGTTTACACCATGTACCAGCGTGAGCATCTACGAGAAGTCCAGAAATGCAGCAACTTAGTAGCATACGAGCCCATTCACAATACCTTTAACTGATACTAATGATGGATGAAGCCTTTCGTTTGTGTGTCCTCGCCTACTGCAAATTTTTTCCATGCTCCAGAATGCACATCGAATTGCAGCCTCACCTCTGGTGGTAAAGCACTTCACCTTTTCTTTCCCCGATCAATATCACCGATGAAACAAGGTTGATCTCGATTGGTCATGGCTGGGGCCTTGTCTGAACTATGAAAATGTCTTTCCCGACCACACACCCTTCAACATCCTGCGGACACCCAAACTTCTGTTCGAGAAAGAAGCCTATCGTGCACAGACGTTGACCAATCTGCCTCCTGTAGATAGGGTCGATTGTCAATGGCTTCTTACTGTAGTCCACGGTTAGGCGAATAAATTCTCCATTTGCAGGGCCAGAATTAAGCACCAATAGCTCCTCACTGAAGTTTGCAAAAGCCAGGGTAGTTACTTTTCCGTCAAACTTTCCAGATGAAAGCCTCCATGGTGTGCCACGAGTTCCTGAGGCAAGCGTTTCCCCAAGACCAGGAGCAATCTCTGCTTCAACCACCTTGGCATCACGATCAATAGGGCTAACTGTGTGAAGCACAAAAGAGAGATCTGGGAACAACATCTCCTGCACCAAAACAGCCATCATTGCATCCTTTTGGGGGATACCAGCTGTTCGACGACTTAAAATGGCTCTTCTTGTGTAGAGGGAAGCCCACACTCGGCCAACAGCTGCTCCGAAGGCACCTGGGTTTGAGAGGCTGACATTTGGAACAGATTCATACAAACCAGCAGCTGACATCCCAGCTAAGTCCTCAACATTGGCACTAGACCTTACGATAAGACGGGTATTGATGGGAAGAATTTTTCCGATAGCTTCCACAGTTTCTTTGGATGGACGTTGGGCTGAAACCAGCGTCTGGAGCTCAGAGCATAATCTATCAAGTTCACCATTTTCAAGTTTGGCTGTCTCTAATCGTTCTACTAGGGATAGGAAGGATTTGATCGAACCACTTATTTCAACTGCCAATTCCAAAGACCCGAAAGGAATCACTGCCCCTGAAGGGACCCCAAATGAAGCAGGAACTCCTTGGTCACTGTTAACTGACATCAAATGGCCCAAATCAAACAAGAGGAGAAGTTGTTAATGCAAGATTATAGTATGTCATCCTAACTATGGATGATATCTCCACTAATTGACGCAAAGAAGAAGGTTCTGAGGAGTCTTGTATATACAAGAAGATGACAGAAATAATATGGGTTGGTACGTAGTTCAGACAGGCTATTTTTCTTCAAGATGAGGATTCATTCTAAAAAAGATCAATACAATAAAACAGTTTTGATTCAATAATTACCTTTTGTAGAAATTGTCGCCATAGAAGCAAGGAGACCACAAGCAGCAGCTTTTGCACCAGATGTTTCAGCAACTGCCTGTGAAAGCTCTAGCACACTAGCAGTACCATGTGAAGGGTTCTGTTTTACCTGTCAGTATATTCAAAAGATTAATAAATAACACGGAAAGCATTAAGAGAGAGAGAGAGAGAGAGGGGTCATGAGGGTGAAGGGGAAACCTTTGGTATCTAACACTTGTTTAATAAAAAAATAGAGATGATACCTCCCTTGACCATCGCATGCTAGGGAGTTCATCTTTCGATGAAGTTGAAGTACTTGATAGTTCTTCAGGCAAAGCCTCTTTATTTTCTTTAGATGAGAAAGACACTTCAACATGAGTAGCTGATGCCTCCAACCTAATTTCAATATAGAAAACATCAATATGTAAGTTACAGAACCAAAAAAAAAAGGGTGCATATATGTTGGAATTTCTAGGTCATACATGCATAAATATTATCAAACCAATCAGCACGTGTTAACATGAGCTGCAATGTACCATGCCAAAAAGGTATAAGTACGGATCAACATGGTGGTCAAGGTACTGAGAAATGGCTAGGGGACTAGGCCAACATTTAACGTGGGCTAGAAAGCACAAAGGTGTGCCAATGGACACTGCATATAATTGTATCATGCATCAGAAATGTTGGCACATGCCCTCATGACAAGAGGGCTGGGAGGGTCTCTTGATGCCTTCTTTTTTCTTCCCATCAGAGATACTTCTCTTACATGAATATGTATGTGCATAAATGAAATTCTAAGAAAAAGAATTCTTTATTGGGCACAAAATCCTTATGAAGAATATTTCTTAAGTACTCTCTAGCATGATCAATGAGAGGGAACATATTTCTTAAGTACTCTCTAGCATGATCAATGAGAGGGAACATGACATGAGAAGATTCCTTCTGGTTTTATCAAGATATTATTGAGAACAGACAGCAATTTGGGCTTCCATGTAGACACAAATAAACATGAGTGCACACAACTGAAGCTCACCCCAACCCTATTTACTGCCTATTCTTATAGGTAAACTACTCTGTACCGATTACATGATGTTTTCTCATTTAGTTGATCGTCAAGAACATGGAACCGAGTACTATTGGCATTGTGGAAACCAATAGACTACTGATTTTGTACAATGTTAATTGGCATGACTGCTGTAGCATGGGAGCAGAGAAATAAAGAAAGTCACGATTGGCATCAAAGCAGCAAAAGAATTATGCATCCATATTCTCCATCCCTTTCAGATTCTTCTCCCCTGGCATGCCACCTCTGGCTCAAATGACAAAAATAACACAAACAGCAAGTTCTAATATCGAGAAGCGACATCAAATTCGTGCTACAGTGACTTTGTGCTGAATCCTCTATAACATTTGGACCAATTTGGTCTTTTAGGCTTAAACGGTAATGTGAAAGCATTCATTACCTCACCTCCATTAATGTATACACATGACATAATAGGTTTTCTTAACTTAGGCTAAATGATCCTAGACTTTGATCCTTGTTTAAAAATATAGCCAACCTCGATATTTAATGCTCAAGAAGAGGGTTTGAGAACTGGATATCAGACCCATACAGGTCCCTATCTGGACCAGTATGGAACCTGTATGCACCGGCATATACTGACACACAATACGCCAACATACCAGTTGGACCCAAAAGGGAGAGGACAAGAATGGGAAGGAGGAGCAAATCAGGAGGAAGAGAAGTGGAGAAGGAGAGGAGTGGAGCAGGAGGAGTCTACAGAGAGAGAGAGAGAGAGAGAGAGAGAGAGAGAGTATAGATGTGAGACTATAGAGAGCACCTCAACTCCATGTCTACATGGAGGATTTGATAGGACTTCACATCTAGCTATAGACTTACATGAACCTTCCAAATCAGATGTCAAATTCCTAGCAAAGGCAAATGAAAAGAATAAATGGAGTAGCTGTAAGACCTAAAAGCTAGCAAGTAGGGAAATCTATCTTTGAGGTAACAGTTAATTCATGCTCCCAAGGGATAGAGGCATTGAAAACTGTACCATAGTGAACAAATATACAAATCAACAAAAATAATTCAAAAATAAAGATCAAAATCGAAAATTTGAAAGGTCAAGAACATAACCTAACATATTTTCCTTCAAGCTTCCGGATGCTAGCAATTCTATCATCATCTTCACATGTCACAAATGTCACTTTCTCCTAAGAATTGGCACCAATGAAAATACGAACTCAATTTGAAATTGCCAAATAGTTTGCTTGAATTAAAAAGTTGCAAAAGGCAAAGTCATAAACTGACCTGTCGGGCTCTAACACCAAGATGAGAAAGGTGAGGTAACTCCTGCAAAAGTACAACTCCTACAATATTATCTCCAGCAGCCTTGACCTGCAGCAATCACATTCAAGAAAAGCAAAATTAAATGTTTAATAACATAAGTAGCACTAGGACCAACAAAATAAAGTTGATACAATATCAAGAATAGAAAATTTAACAACCTCCTCATCCCCATCAGCCTTATTGACAACCAGAATGACAGGTCCTTTGACAGATGAAGGCAAAGAACCAGGAATAATGCTTTCAACCTGAAGAATATGATAAAACGATAGAATGAGAATCAGGTCTTCTTTTACAAAATTATAAATTATAAGTTATAGGAAGTCACGAAGCTGAAAAGGTCATATAACAAAATCAGATTTGTTTGATTTAAAATTCATTAGGATAAAATAAACACCAAATGGTGATTCAACTGCTGGCTCACAGATTTCTCGAAGTATATCCTATAACCTTCAAAACCTTTCATTTTTATCTTCTGTTTCTAACAGAGACTTTGGTGGGCACATACAAGTATGTGCCTCTCGCTCTCTGTCTATATATATACATATACATATGTGTACGTACATACATATAAAAACATGAGGATTGTGATTGTAAAAGAAATCAATTTAATATCTTTATACAATTTAGTGGAAAACTGAAATTTATCATGTCCTGAAGTTAAGTAGTTATTTCAATATACTTACTATGACTTGAATTATCAAGGATAATAAGAGTTGCAGAATGATAATGGTTATTACAGCTGCCATATGGTTTACTTCTTAACATTCTGTTTACATGTCATTGCCAATTTGATGATTGCATCCTTCCTCAAGCATAGTCATCAACTAGGTAGGAGTTCAATTTTGATATAAATGTTATCACACTCAAACTAGTAAAACTATTAAGTATTATTATTGTTGAGTACCTGTAGAAGGGTTCCATAAGCCACTCCAGGTACAAGAACGTCCCAGCCTGATGATCCCAATGCAGCCCGTACAGCTCTTAGTAGAAGAGTGCATAGCTTAGAAACCTGAAAAATTACACTGGCAAAAAAACAATTTGCACACAATGTAATTAAATTTACAAAATCAGATGTTAATTCTCTAATAACAAAAAAAAGAATAAAGCCTAGAAAAATTGCTGGATTAAAGGAACATTCAAAAATTAAGGAGAAGAAAGCTATACCCTGCACGAATTTCCGCTTCAGTGTATGTCCTTACACTGTTCTCTGGGATTCCAAGGGCTTGGCCTAGCCTCTGCAATGTAAAGATAAACTAGGTCAAAAGATTCATTTGATAGCTTAGTTTTTCAGAATACTAACCTTGAGAAGGTCAGTAAAACCAACATAAAGATGGCAAAAGAAAAGTCCAAACAAAAAAGAATGATTTGTCACTGTCAAACACTATATGGGGAAACACATCACCAAGCTTCTGTGAGATAATAAATTGTAGATCTATGAAAGAAATTAAACATCAATTTAGAAAAGGACAGCTTCTTCATTCAGAAGGAAATTAACCTGGAAGGCATATAAAAAATCTCACACTTCACCAGAAGAGCATAAGTAATTACTCATGCAAATCACAATACGTATAGAATATAAAACATCTAAAGAATAAGCAAACATGACAATTAGAAAACAGGGGCATTCTATACAGGAGGGTATAAACAGAAAAAAAGGTGTCACTTTCTAAACCATAGGGTGAAACAAGTCAAAGAAAAGCATATTATTCTTTTCCAAATTAGTGACACAAGATGCAGCATTAGTGGCTCAAATCAAGTCTCGATGAAAGGGATAAAAGACAATCAGCAACAACATGTTTAGAATTACTAGTGTATGATAACTTTTTAATACCCATTAATTAGTACTGGTGAACTGGGAAAGAAAGATGTTTTCCATACATTATACAATATGACATGATATATAAGCAATTTGGCTTCTAATATGAAAAGACTTTAGAGAGAAACAGTTATACAATTGATCATAACCCAGCAGCAAAGATTAGAAAGTGATGATTGTGAAATAGAAATTAGAATTGAACACAAACATCAACCTGGACTTTGTCAGGGAAAATCTGAAGAAGTACTTCAGAGTATTCTTCCGTTAACCGCCTTGCTCTATCTAAAGTAGCCTTGAGCCTTAGCGACCAAATATACTTTCCTTCCTCACTGCCTAACCAAAACAAATAAGCAGGAAAAAGTAACATGTTCAAGTAAATACCATCAGAAAATAAGACTTAGAACTAAATGTAATGCAATAAAACCTAGAACAAGATGAGAAATACCTTCTCTATCAGATATGCCTTTATCTAGCCATGAGAGAAGCTCATTCTGTATAGCATTGCATTCCTCTAACTTCCAACCTGAAAGCCAAACCTGGCGTAAGCCAATGTTTAGGGCAACAAGTGGATGAGTCCAAGGACTTATGTTTTTTGATCCAATCTTTTGTGCAAGCCACGACGATCCTCCCATTTCTTCAAGAGCATTAACAAATCTATGAAGTGGAAATTAAGAATAGTCAAGCCACAATAGAGACTTACATTACCAGTTCTCAATGACAATATATGAGTAAAAGTTAACCTAAAAATTTACAGTTGTACTAATAATTTTCCAGCAGTAAGAGATATTTCCGAAACAAACTGCCTTGATAAGTCCAGAGTCTTAAAAGAATGCCAAAACTTCTTCACGCTATGTATTTACAGAAAGAATATAAAAATGACACTATAGAAAAGCTCCTTCAAATTCCACGGGTAGCACTTTGGTCACAAATAAACAGCAATGTTAATATTCATTATGTTCTCACATGTATAATTGTGCTATCTGTCTGATTGAACTCCCAAAAGTTTTCAAAAGATTTTTTCATAACATTTAAGTATTAATTCGATTAGATTCTAAAACTTCCATAAATATACTCTTTCAATTACATGACCAAAAAGATAATCACAGATGCAGGTTTGAAGGAGGGCTTTGACTTAACTATAAGTTGTAACCCTATTATAAAACTGTTGTATATGCAAGTTAAGAAACTGGAATTTGATATTTTATTTACATGCGTAAGAAACATGGCAATTTAAGGACTACAGTAAAGAGAAACAACATAATTCACAAAAGTAATTCTGATGAACAATGCAAATGATACCAAAATAATGGTACATGGAGAGAAGACAAGGAAGACGAAGTGATGTACTAAGTAAACTATAGATCAAGATCATTCATTTCATTAAACAGGAGTATTCATAAGTAAATTTGTGTCAATAATATTTCAATAATGTTACAAAAATAAAGCTTGCAAGAGTTTAGGTTCTAAAAAATGAATGAGAAGAAAACTACATCAAAGATGCCGAATGTCACATTACAAAAAAGGACAAACACAATACAGTAGACTCCCACCAGTGTGAGGTCTAAGGAGGGTCTGTGTTAAAGAGGGTCAATGTATACAACCTTACCCACACTACACTGGCAGAGAGGTTGCTTCCTTAACTCAAGCCCTGGTTACCCAGGCTGTAAAAGAGCAAGCTTAATGTCATACCAAGGCTCATCCCTCTCCATTACCGAATTATGAAGTCAATAAATATACTTGGCACAAAAACTGGCACATGAACAAGCTTGGCATAACACGAGAACATGAGAGGGGGTATTGCATGGGCAACATTGGCAAGTATATACCATGCTGCCCAAGCTCACATTTGCTTGGCATCATTATTCTTGGACTTCAGAACAGTACTTAAATAAATGCATATTGTTCTGTCAGAGTTCTACGTGTAAAACAACATAAAATATTATGTTAAGAATCACCTGCTAGTTACTTTGTCTAATTATTGAAAAATAATCTGCATTAGATATGTAATAAAAACTAAAAGCTCTTATTACAAAATTAAGTTTGATTAGAAATTTCAAAAGAGATTATAGTAAAGTAAATACCTGCTAAGGAGAACAAAAGAGTAATCCTCAAGGCCAATCTCACAGATACGCCACTACAAAACAGTAAACAATATTTTCATATAAAAGACTTAAAAGAGTGTATATCATGTGTATGTAACAAGCACATCTGCATGTAGAGAGTCACTTGCACATGAATGCAAAGACGCATAGAGATTGGGTATAAGCAAAAAAGACAAATGGAAAATAACATATGAACGTGGCACATACTTTTTGGCGCATTGCAATGGCAGCATCAGGAGCATCATTTCTAATACCACTTTCAAGACCTTTCACAATGAGTGACCTTATACCCGATAAAGATGTCAAAGTTTCCATCAGCAATTCAACCCCACCATTTTCAATGAAGTTCTTTTCTTCCTGCAACTTTTCTAAGCTCTGCAACATTTTAGATAAGTTTATTGTAATGACACAGAAATCTGACTACAAATGAAAGCATGGTAAACTTTATAAATTACTTCCAACGTCTAGCTATTAAGCAAGTCATCAATGGTGAAGGTTCTATTACTGAGATAAAAACCGAATCAGATTCTATAAACCTTAAAAAAGGATAAACATGGTACACCCAATAAACTAAACATTCACCAGAACTTTATAAGCACACAAACAATTCTCTAATGAATATCTACCTAACAAGTACACCTTTGAAAATTTCAAGTGTCCAGCAAGAATATTTGAACTTTACTTTTACCATAGAAGATTTTAGATATTTCCTTCTTAAAAGTCTACTAAAGAAAATAATATTCATCTTTTGTGGGTGGCTTATTTTTAAATGCACTAAAAGAGAAGTCATCACATAAATTTTAGGCCTTTCTGGCATCAAGGTGAATTTTGAGGCTTTGCTATTTGGTTCATTTGCATAAGCTTAAACTATGAAAAAATAAAGGTAGATCTTCTTATAATGCAAACTGCCAAGTAGCGTTTTAGGTTTTAAGGCATTTCTTATGTTACCAAAATTTACCTTAGCTAGGAATATAGAACCATAGAAAAAATGTTAATCCATCATGAGAGTCAAACAGAAGTTGATGAAGACTTGTCTACTTTAACTATGCCTTTTAACTTATCCTATGTTGATGGCAAATCTTGGATTTTCATGAAACGGTGATTATAAGTATCCGCAAATTAATAGAAATAAAAGAAATGCTCAATAATTTTTAAAACTTTGGTGATTAATAAGTTCCATTTAACAAATTACATGTTTATAAAGGAATATAAAATATTAAGAACATATGATCAAATGCATAATGGAAAATATAAATAGCATACCATTAAATGCATAAAGACATGATATTTATTTACAGAAAATGCAAATTACCTTTTTGCTATCCAAAAACAAAGCAAGAGCTTGCAAGCTATGTTCGTCTAAAGATTCTTTTATCGACTCCAGCTGCTCAGTGAGACTGCAAGAACATCAGTTAGAGAGGGATAAACCTAAGATATGGACTTTATATATCTTTTACCTTGTTTTCTAAGTCTAATTAGATCCATAATCAATATAGAAAAGCAGTGTGTGTTTCTTTCACGATGACTACAAATGATATCTTTCTGATTAAAACCTTTAGGTGCTATACAAATACAACATTTTATCAGTCTTGCATTTGATAGATGGAAAAACATGAACGATGAGAAGAAAGGGATTATCTACATGGACTGAGTAATTGGCTAACATTAGGACAATGTGGGAAGTTCATGACGAGTTCTCCTATCCCTAAAGTTTGTATCAATTTTGAGTTGCAATTTTGACACACTAGTAACTGATTAACTTACAAGGCATACTGAAGAACAACTTTCATGATGATGCTTGTTGTTTGATGATGATAATGCTCCGAATGATAAGAGCTTAATTGGATACTTATAATCAAGGTCTGAAATTTCGTACCATACCGGAGTTTCGACGATCGCTCGGTACGGTACGAAACGGTATACCGCTCGGTATACCGTTCGATATATATATATATATATTATTTATTTATTATTTATTTATTGGCTGACGTCGCATCGCCTCGGCGACGTCGCCTTTTCCTTCCCCACACGGGGCGATGTCGCCGAGGCGACGTTTATTTAAATAATATATGTATATATATAATTATATATATATATATATATATACCTCGGCGACGTCGCCGAAAAAGGCGTCGTCGTGTCGCCTTGGTGACGTCGCCGAAAAAGACGTTGCGTCGCCTCGACGACGTCGCCGAAAAAGGCGACGTCGCCGCAAAAGGCGCTGCGTCGCCTCGGTGACATCGCCGAGGCGACGCGACGTCGCCTCGATTATTTAAATTATATATATATATATATATATATATATATATATTATTTTTATTTTATTATTATTATTCGTTCCGCCCGGTAACGGGCGGTCCGCGTACCGATAACCTCTCGGACCGGTACGTACCGCCCGTACCGGGCGGTACAATTCGGTATTGCAGACACTGCTTATAATAACAGTGCCTCGCCAGAATAACTTATAATTGATAAGTATAAAACATAAATATGAGTTAGATTATAACACCACTAACCTTCCAGCATTGAAGAAATCTTTGAGCTCATTGTAAAATATCTTAAATTGTTCTACAAATGCATCACTATACTCCCCTGGAGTCTTGGTGATCCTAGCAAGCATGGCTTCTGTGGCAATTAAATCTTCTGGACCAGCATTCCGGTGAAGCTTGTTTTGAATTGTATGTTTGATTTCTTGCTGTTAATTAAAAAGAAGATTTCAGTGCATGATGTCAATGAGGATTATATCAGGTTATCAACTATGCTATGACAAGAAACAACCTTCAGATCGTGAGGAATGTCCCCCCGATGAGCAATATCGCGTATGCGTGTTAGAGGGACAGAAGCAGTAAACTCTGACTTAAATGAAGGCAAACATGGATGTATCTTCCGGATCACCAGTACATCCTGTAAATATATACAATGTAAAAAGAGAGTATACAATGTAAAAAGATAGTAAGTGACAATCATCAGAGGTTAAGCTAAGAATCTAGATAGTTACAGCAGAAAAAACAGGTAAGGCGCAATTATGTACATCTCAAGCACATAAAAGAAGCAATCTCATGATCATGAGCAATTCTGAACCAATCAAAGCCTCATGGTGATTAGGCCATTCTGTTGCCTGTTGTTAGAAGGTGTACCCTGAGACATACATCCTTGCCAACAACTTATAATTTAATGATATGAGCAAACACTAAAAATTGTCAAGCATAGGCGTATCCAGGAAGGTTCTGAATATCGTACCATACCGGTGTACCGATCAGCTATCGGTACAATACATACCGAACATACCGACACATAGTATACTAAGGTGTACCGATGTACCGCCCATACCAGTCCTCTATCGAACCGGTACGTACCACCCATATCGAGCGATACAGTACAGTATTGCAAACCATGGTACCCAGTGCATGAGATTCCCATTAATACAAGGTCTAAGGAGGATCAGTGTATGCATTCATACCTTTAAATATTTATAGAGACTATTTTCGTGACTTAAACAGTCTCCCTGGTAGCAAAGAAGCAACATTACCATTGTATGAACGCTTGCATACATAAGACATACAATTGGTATATCATGTCACAATCGAAAAGGTATCCTTCACAAGATTGGAATTGAATTTAGAATTTATCATGAGAATCATGATATGAATCAATTGAATCACATACATGGATTGAATCAGCCAAAGAAAATAAAATTATGATATTTCAGGTACAAAAATAGGAAAATTACATTCGATAAATATTAGATCATTATGTGTGTGTGGATACATATATAAATATGTATATGTGTATATATGTATATGTATATGTGTATATATATATATGTATATGTGTGTGTATATATATATATATATATACACATATACATATACATATATACACATATACATATTTATATATGTATCCACACACACATAATGATCTAATATTTATTGAATGTAATTTTCCTATTTTTGTACCTCAAAATTCATATTTTTATTTTCGTTGGCTGATTTTATATCCTTGGAAAGGGCAATATGTTCAATTCTAACAATCAAGGAGACATACATATTTGGAGATTTTGTGAGAACTAAATTGAAAAGGACATTGCTTTGTAGAACATAAATATTATACACACACACACACAATTGGAAAGGGCATATGTTCAATTCTGACAATCAGGGACATATACACATTTGGAGATTTTGTAAGAACTAAATTGAAAGATGAAATTGCTTTCAGAACATATATATTTCTCAAACCCCATGTTCATTCTCTACTCACCATGAGTCATGAGCATCTACACTGTCAATCATCAAGCATCAAGCTTCACGAGAGAAGTGGCTCTCTTCTTTCTCATCATCTCCACCTCTGTCCTCTCTCCTACCAATTTCAATCCCAACCAACCAAAAAATCACTCATAATTTACTGAGTGGAGTCAGTTAACCTATATAAACTGATACCATCTACAACCAAGCAATTTCAATTAATCCAGCTTTGGATTAACTGAAACTAATGGGAATTAACCACATCATCCAATCCCAGATAGAGATCAACCAACTTCCAATTGATATCAGCCTAGATGATTTTGATTTGAATTGGTCATATCTGATAGGTATTAGCCAATCCTATAAAACCTGAACTAAAGCAAATCTGTCAACAAACTATACGATTACATATTCAGATGACTTAGAGAAAAGAGATGAAAGAAAAGAAAAAAATAAGGTGCATTTGAGACTAGTAAAGGCACCAGTTGATGAAATACCATCTGAAGATTTAACATTTGATGATACATATATATAGTAATGCTTCTAGAGGAAGGCATACAAGCAGTAAAAGCAAAAAAAATACAGTTGTAATTTTATATGGAAAATGATAAATATATTATAAAAAACCTGAGGTGAAGTGTCCTTCATGTAGTGTATCCTTTCAAGTTCACGAAAGATAAGCCTGGAGATCTCAGCATGTCTGTTGGGCCGGTGATGACCACCATCTTCAAAGCAGGGAATTTGACCAGTATTGATCCACTAAAACACAAATAGGTTGGTTATCTTCCAAAAATCAACTGCAAAAGTTATATTCTCGAAAAGAAAATCAAGCATATATACTCATCAATCATGCTACTTGGTAATAGTTGCTTTAAAATCAACAAACGACAACTGAACATTGTCATTGTAGACCAGAAAAGATTTCAAAAAACCTTCAGGTAGATAGCAGAATATATTAGGGCTTCCAGGCAATTTCCTCCAATGTTGCCAGTCAAAAGTTCTCGTACAACCTCTAACTGCATAAAGAAAAATTGATAGTAATTAGATACGATAGTCATGGAAAATGCAACTTGAATCCTCATTATGTTGTTGAGCAAAGGTCAAAAGAGAAGTAGAATATCAGAACATGTATTTGAACTGCAATTTAACAGCACCAAAATAGCATTAGACCCTCTTCATGCAGATAAATTCACCAAGCATATTACAGCTTTCTCAACTATTTTCCAACAAGCAGAAATTTGCTGTTCCTAGATATTTGTTCTATACTTTCTACAACCATATCCATACAGATACCCCATTAAATTCACAAGAAAATGCATCACTCTTCCACATAATGTTATAGATAATTTATTATCGCAGGCAAAATAATACAAGGAATTAATGCAAGACTGAGCTTTCAAATTCTTTTTATTTCCCTACATGCAGTCCTGTAGGCTGCACTTAATTAAAGCAAATTCCCACACCCTTTTGGCATGTACATAAACCAGATGAACTAAAATAAAGGTCATAATAACATCAGAATCTATTCAGGAGACTGGTTCAGCTAAAGCTTATTTAGTCATTGTGGTTTCACATCCATCTCCATCAACTCGGAGTAATTAGATGTGATTAGTCTCACCATACAAGGATTACAGAACAGTAAATTGACTGTTACCAAATTGTATCAAGTGTTAAGTCTACCACCTACTATTATCAAGCTTTTAGTTTTCTATAATATACCAACAGATGATATAATTGTATTATATCCTTCTTCTCTCTCATCTCATCTTCTTCTCCATCTCCTCCACCTCCATCACCACCGTCAGCACCATCAGCTCCTCTTTTCCAGCTTCTCCTCCTCTGCCACCTTCATTTCATCCTCTTCCTCCCCCTTATCTCTCTTTGTCTCTTTTTCCAGTCTCCTTCCTCCGTTGACGAAATCTGTACCGATCAACACAGGGGTACGAACATATAGTGCACCAACTGCACCAATATCATAATGGTTTGCCTAAAGACCGGCACCAGTATCAGACTGAGATTTGAAATGTTGGTATACCTAATGGAAAGCGTTTGCCTAATAGATGATACAAGCTTTGTCTCCATCATACAATCTTCTCTAAGGTCAGTGTTGGAATCCTGTTAATTTTTACTTGTTGCTGTTCAGAAGATAAAAAATACCAGAAAATTCTTGGTCTCTTCGGCAAATGTTTCTAGAGGTCTGGAACTAACACTTGCCAAACATGGAATTGCCAAGTGTCAACTTCAGCAACCATGACTAGTGGATAGCTCAGAACCAACAGCCAATCAAAATGAAAGTCAACACTAGCTTTATCAGCTGTAGCAATTGTTTTAGCAAGCACATATCATCAGTAGCAAGCTGCTCGTTTTCTCCAGATTGTGTCCTTTGGGCAATTGACACTTGACTTATAGCCAATATTTACCAACAGATCTGTCAAACTAGTAGTAAATTTATTTCAAAAGTTATAAAGAATGTAACTTCTGATGCTCCTTTGTGACTATCCACTTCCCGTGTTCTCCAGCCACCCTTCTCTTTTCTAGCAGAAGCTGTTACACGAATAAGCCATGTAAGGTAGCATAACAGGAGTAGAGGAGACGTAGCCTTTAACTCTTAAGCCCTAAAAATAAATCAAACCTGAGATAAAGATTCTTTTAGTAATATATTGGACAAAAATAGGTTGATCTGCAGTTAAAATTGTCATTCTGGTTTTTATTACATGAGCCAGCTTATAGTGTTTTACGAGCCCTGGTCTCAGGTCTTGATAGGAGGCCTACTCAATGGGATCAGAACCAATTGGCAATTCAATCATTTTTTTGCAAATTCCTTTTTAAGTTTATTTCCACAGTATTGTTGTATTCAACAGTGTATAATGATGCCTTGTTCTATGCTAATCATCCTGCAATGAACAGTGGAATATGATGAACATTATCAGGATCTTATAAATGAATGAAGATCATATTTAGCTCTAGATCATAAATAGCCACAACAAACAGTGAGCAGTAAGTCTTTTCGCTGAAAAATACTGCTTTGACATTGAGTAGGCAGCTTCTGTCCTTCTGTAAGTCTTGTGGGTGAAAGGAGACCACTTTGACGTTAGGTAGCCAGCTTTTGTCCTTCCAGTCAAGCAGTTGTTAATGTGACTAGTGTTAGCATCCTAAAGGTAGGCGGCAGAGTCAGGTTGCCCCTTTTGTTGTCCTCCTGAAGGGATTAAACATGCTCCTAACAGTAAACTTACACGGGTGGGTGAAAATTTCCCAAAACTGGTGTGCGTTTTATGGCCATGATAGGATCCACCAATTACCTCATGTAGTGCCAATATCAAACTAAGAAGCACATACACATGCTATATGACAAAATACCTACCCGTGCTACTATTATTCATTACAGGAAGCAATTATGCAAGATCAAGGTAAACTTAGTTGCAATAGCAAAAAAACTCACTGAAAGAAGGATATTTCAGATGTCAATGTATCAAAACAAGTAACTATTGCTTGTGATTGTTTGTTCAAATTCTTTATGCTGAGTAAAATGAGTTTGTGATCATGAGCTAGTTTTTAATCCCAGCAATATTACTATATCGTTATGGTAAGGTTCCTCCTTTATGAGTAGCAGAAATAGCTTTTATACTCGTAGGAATAAGGCTACAGACGTTGACCCTTTCTAGACCCCTCCATCGGTTGGGACCACCACCCTAATATTTCCAGGTTCAAATGATGAAATAGAACAATGAATAAAGAGAGCCAGCCTGTTTGTGCGTCTCCTTAAGCTTATGTGTGATTTCCATTGTGTGGGTTACTTGCTTTGTAGAGAACTAGATAAATTGCTGAACTATGCTCTTGTATTAGGCAACTGCTTCATGATACTAATGTTTAGATTCACCTCAGTTATCCAATCATGAAACTCCAATACCTAATAAAACTATGGAATTTGATTCAGTCTTTTTTTTACAAACAAGATCTTGAGCCTTTTAGCATTCATAATTTTATTTTCAACTGGTGGTTCAAGCGGCAAGAAGGATGTTAGTATGCTATTTTACTTGATGCTTCCAACCATACACGGGTGCCAATCATTGCTTGGACTCCACAACCATCTATGTGGTCTCACGTTAAGCATCATGTAAGACTGAAACAACTATTCCACAGAGTTTACTGAAGATTAGTCATGGCAATAATGTCATCTGAAAGGTCAACACAACAATATGCAATTGTACCTTGCACCACCAATCCTGGCAGATAAATGACCTCATTGAATGAAGATTTACTCATTAAAATAGATCAAAAACCCATTAAATCAAGGAAATTTTGATGTGCATGCATCAATACCATTATAACAGCTTAAGCCTGCTTATCCATATTTGATTTTTTAAGTTATTTTAATCAAAGCACAATTTCAGGGTTTATAATAGGTGAAATCCTTAAGTATGCGAATGCAAAATAAGAACAAAGACAAGAGAATCACCTTGTTAATGCAGCTCCTTAAGCATATGCCTAACTGCCATCTTATGGTTTCCATGCTTTGAAGAGAACTAGGTAAAACACTAATCTGTCCCTTCAATATTACATTGCAATATGCAGCTAGTAACAGAAATCATAGAGCCTTTTGAATTCACCTAAATTATTTAATCATAAAAATTCATTGCCTACTTATTATGATATTTCATGTAATCCTCTTTTTTGGAAACAATATTCATCCTTCTTTTTGCATGTATTTTTTTTTAAATAACAAATCAAGAAGCAAGAGGAAGGTTAATACTATACTATTCTTGTATATCTCTCTAAGCATGCAAGTGGACCAGCATATCTTGCAGAACCCTCTATGTGAACTCGCACTAAGCATTATAAAAGGGTAAAAACAATGTTTCCATGTCAACTGAGTATCACTTTAGGTTAGAAAAAATATATGCAGACTTACCTTGCGCCACCAGTTCCTGGCAGATCGATCGCCTTCCACCAACTTCAAAGCGGCACCATCGAGACCATCCGTGTTCCATTTCCTCTCTGTCTCTCTACTCGCATGGTCATTGGACCGCATGAATGATGCTGCCCTGCCTTGCCACTGCTCGACAAAAGGACTCGCCCCTGCTTCCGATTCAAAACTACGGTCTTCGACCAAAGACACATCTTCAACGTCCGCACTCTGCAACTCCTCATCCTCTTCACCGAGAGAAGTCCCTAGCAGCTCCAAGCCCTCGTCCGTCCTGTTCCAGTGGCAAACCATATCAAAAGCCCCTTTCTCAGGCAGCGTCAAGACCCGGTTACCCCCGCCCTCCCACACCACATCCTTTTTCCCTCTTAACAAAACCACAAACTTGAACTCCACAGATTCTCCACCGCGAAGCTCGATATCCTGGACCCATCCATCGGGCGTCCACTCCATCATCACGTGCTTCCTCCATGACCCGAGCTCCTTGGTCGAGCCGAGAACGGCGACGTGCTCACCGAACTCGACCTGGTGGTCGAGCCGGACGCGGACGCGGACGGCCCCCCGCTCCCCCGACGCCTCGCGCATCTTCTTCTTCTCCTCGCTCCTGCAGATCAAACAAGAACGACTTCTTTGTATTTCTTGGATTCGAAGCTTCTTGATTCCTGATTTATGATGAATCGCGTACCTTTCGATAGATGGGGCGGTGCCGCCGCGGCAAAGGAAGAAGTGACGACGACGGTGAGGAGGAGGATAGGGGCGGCAGGGGAAGGGGAGGCTGCGGGTAGGCGCCGCCATCGGGGAGGACGCGAAGGGATTGGGAGGGGATCGAAGAAGGCCGGCATTGAAAGGGTGGAGAGAAGCCATCGGATTGGAGGACGGAAGAACAGACTTGGGGAAGATTCGGCGGTGGAAGTGAAGAGGAAGGCGAGGTAGTTTTCGAGGATGGGCGACGTATGGTTGGCTATATAGTGTATAAGCGAGGTTGATCGATTGATGGAGAGGCACGTGTAATGCATGATCCAAGAAAAGGGCAATATCACGGGATGTGTGCCAACATGCAAAGTAGTAGTAATCGATTATGATGCGCTTTCATCGCAGATTATGAGGGGGTTACCTTACCTCCGTCAAGTTGATAGCATTGGACATGACAGACCACCGGCTCATCCTTGAAGAAACGAGATGGCTTCAATGGACGGACAGCAAGAAAAAGAACAACAGTGCGGGTCCCTCACGGCTGATTCCGCCCGCCACCAGACAACGAAACAACGCTGCGTAACGCTCGTCTACAAAACAGAGTCAGAAATATCAGAAGCAAAGGTGACACCATGTAACCATGAAAGCTTGACATGAGAACAGAGAAAAGAAAGATCCACCGGGGCAGAAGCTCCAGCACAAAGCACAGAAGCTTCAAGAGATGAAAGCACACGATAAAAGCTTACACTTCCGGCTTCTTGTGAGCTAAGAACACTTGTAGTATATAGTTACCAGGTCACTGATTAGTGTTTGGACTTCACAGGTAAAAGGACAATTACAAGCAAACTTGTTGCAGTTGTACAAGGAACATGTTCAAGCATCAAAATATACTGAACAAAAAAACGTCTAGGCCTTCTCAAAATATGATAGGAGGGAAGCTTGCTTGTCCCCGGTATTCTTAACAGGCCGTGCCTTCTTTTTCGGTTTAGAGCCCTTCTCAGATGTTAATCCAGAATCAGGTGCAATAGCCCCGGAGCCTCTTTTGGTGCCACAAATTTCTGGTTCTATGCTAGGATTCTTGAGCAGGGAGAAGTGATCAGACTCGTCGTCAGCATTTGCATGTGTGTTGAATTCCAGATGTTCTTTCAGATCATCGAAGTGATCTCCTTGTGGCGATTCTTCAGATGATATACTGAGTTCCGCAGCTATATCAAAAATCTCTTGTTTTGGAGATTCCTTGAGGGACTTACCATGCTTTACCTCCATCTGGTCCTTATCATCAGTTTTCTTTGCAAAGAACTTCGATATTGGGTTTCTGTCAGCTGAGCTGAGTTGTATCTGGCAGTTAATAGAGCAAAACGTATATACGATTGTAAATTGGCATTATAGGATTGCAGAAAGGGTCCATCATTCATCCTACCAGTTCTAATTTGGCTGTACAGAGTTCAATTTAGCATTTCAATTTTTGGTTAAATATGTCCACAAATTTTATCTATTTCCTTTTGAATTGTGTTACTCACCAAAAGTAGGTTTTTACACGATTAACTTGAAGAACTCATTCAAACTTAACTTGTAACTTTTGTGTCAATTATTTATGGCAAATTACAACTTAACTGGACACACAATGTCCCTGGACAGCCAAAGCAACAAAATAAAGCATTTCTCAGATATTGCAAATCAACCAAAATTTATGCAACATATGGCATGAGGCGCCTATTAAAAATCAGTACTTGGAAGATTGAAAACACTTACTATACAGGTAAATTTATCGATATCAAGGTATGCGCCATTAATCAAACCAACAGTAACTTCCTGTAATTTATGCATCTGTTGGTCACTATATTCCAAAATTTTGCTTATTAGAAACTGTATACGAAACTCCATAATATTACTTCCAAAAACAATACAACCTAAAGCTCCAAAAATAGCCCTTGAAATAATTCTAGAAGCAGAATAAAGCATTTCTTAATCTTCACAACAAACTAAGACCACAAAATAAAAGTAGTTGAAATTAACACTCCTAATGTAACAATACTTTACCCAAAGAGCCAGTAGTAACATCTTGTTCAAGTACTAGAGGAACTAATCAGTATTGGTTGATATTTACTATTAAGCATTTTCATAGAAATTTGAAGCAATTTATGCTTCAATTTCTACTTCCTGACAATTGTCAACTAGCAATTGCATTAGTAATTCCATAAAATAACTTCTGAAGTGATACAAGTTAAGATATGGTGTACCTCTTTAATACACTCAGGCCCATCAAAGGATGGTTTACCAACTGCAGTTGTCACAGGATACCAAACCTACCAAATAATTTATGGTGAAATACAAGAAAATTCAAATAATAAGCAAAACAAGAAGAATAATTTACAAGAAAAAAAGGTTGAAATGAATTTATTCATAGACATATTGGTATATAGAAGAATATTGACAATTGCAGGAAAAAAAAGCACAAGTACAGTGATACCAAAGAATAATAAGTCCCACCACCAGATGGGATAAGCCAATTGGACTTCTAAAGCAGAACTACTTACCAGATCAGCATCCTCGTATGGCCTAAGGACAGTTTCGAATTCTGGTATGGCTTTGTTTAACCAAACATCAACAGAACCCTCATTCCTCAAGATCACGGGCATCCGATCTGCAGGTAAGTGCACATTAAATTAGTCATCAATTAACATGAAGGATAAAACATCAAGCAGTGTGATGGAAATAATATATATGTTGATGATTCACAAACATCAGATTTTCCAGATTAAAAGTGGTGAATACCAAAGCTAAAGGAATATTCCATTATAATACTTGATGAAAAGAAGTAAGACCACTATACTAGAACACAGACCACAAATGATAACAATATATGTTAACATGATAGGCCTCATCACATAATTAGTTTACGTCATCAGATAGACCATAAACATTCAGAAGTAGGCTTTTCTTACTTCTGTCGTCAGTTTTATTGTCACAAGAGAATCAGGGGATACTCTATCCTCAGCACATAATAGGACTCAGCACCTATGGCAATGAGTCTAATGGCCACCTGCCAAAACTCAATGTAGAGAAGGTACTGGAATCTTTTTGCACGAGTGGGACAAGAACAGAGATGAAACACCAAATCAAACACCTACCAAAGGATGAACGAAATCAACACGAGGAAAACAAATGTAATATGTGACGAGGAATCCTCAAAAATTCTTCGAATGAATAAAAATCTTTTATTGCAACAATATATTAGTGCTCATACAGATAATGCATGTTGCAGACTTGGGAAATCACAGCCAGCTTAATTAATTTTTTTCTGTTGAATAGATTGCACAAAGCATTCATTATGGAGAGCTTCACAACATATCTTGAAGAAGGCATGATCCTGAGTGATATTAGTATAGGTTCTAACATTTACTGTACATAACAAGTGGACAACTCTAATCCTCAGAAAGGTTCCCTGACAATTGTTCTATGCAGTCCTCAACATCAAAATCTTCTTCAGATCGTTTGGACCTATATGTCTGTTTTGTTGGTAAATGAAGCTACACTAAGATACAGCTCTGACAAACAAAGCCCTACAAAAAACAACTACCAAAATTCATTTGAGTAATCAATATTGCATAGTGTTCCCTTTTATGACAAGTTTGCATACTATTAACATTTTCAATCCCAAATCAACACAACCTTCTAATTGATAAACTCAATTACCATCAGTGCTCTTCCCTTAACTAACAAGTCTTTATGGCATGAGTCATAAGAGACATACTCATCTTGAAGAAATAGATATGTCGTTTGCCATATGAACACTCATATGGTACTAAAGATATCGATGTGGTCACAACATTTAACAGTGGATTAGAATATCAGTTACATTGTGTCATCCACCATTACTCAACCACATTTCTGTCTGATTGGACATCATAACTTTTTTTATTAGTCTTCGTCACAACTTGGCTAAGATACAGAAACAACATGCAATCCGTGTGACATGTCTTCCATCAATATATCTCATGGTTTACAAAATGGTCAGATACCTAAAAGAACCTGAGGGGTTCAAGTTGCTTGGTTGTTCAGGTAATTTAAGTTTCTAAAAGGAAAAAAGCAACAGCGCAAGTTTTGTTGCACAAGTTTTGTTTGTCAAAAAAACACAAAACAAAATAAAAACAAAAACCAAATCCATGCTTCAGACTGCTCAAAATAATGATAAAGCTTTACAGTATGTTCATCTTCTTCTACTTCTGCAATTATAAGAGCTTTATGTCAAATTGGGTTTCAAGGACATCAGCTTTTTTTAGTTTTAGCACATGAATTGACAAATTTTTAGTTATTATAATTTGCTCCATGAAGTAGATATTGAAATGGGGTGAATTGCATTGTGACTATTGTGGTACCAAAATTTACTTTGGAGCTATTCTTCTTGCAACCAATGTACCGTGACCATATAGAATGAGCCATATGACATAAAGA
The DNA here is from genome assembly GCF_036884655.1 of Musa acuminata AAA Group. Classification (NCBI taxonomy): domain Eukaryota; kingdom Viridiplantae; phylum Streptophyta; class Magnoliopsida; order Zingiberales; family Musaceae; genus Musa; species Musa acuminata. Next base: position 4,659,281 of record NC_088346.1, on the reverse strand, counting down.
GAAACTCATGAAACAATTTTAGTTTATAGATGCCATGAACTTTAATTTTTTATTCAAACAATTAAATGATGGCAACAAATTGAAGAGTGTACTTGCTATCATAATGGTTAATTAATGCAGCTGTGACAGATTTTTTTGTTATTCGACCAAACCAAAAATTCTGGAAATGTTGCTACATCTCTTCCTATTTACAAAAACCTTCCATCATATTAATTTGTATTTCTCAATCTTAAACAGGGAAATTTCATAAAGCCTACTTGTCAGGCCATAACCAGTTCAAATACCTAGCCAATTTCTCCACCACTTACTAGAAACTATGATGTAAACCATCAAATTTCATGATAGAGGAAAAAGACGAAGAGATCAGACCATGAAGCCACTGCAAGGCCGATGATGAGCTTGTGGTCAGAATTGTTAAGGTGTAAAGGATATCCCCTGTAACAAAAAGCAAAACCAAGAACGTTTTATAGCCGTCAATCATGGAATTGGAATGAAACAATCCAAACGTTGTTTAGTGGGAAGAACAATAAGAAAAATGTAAAATAGAAAGGAAAAATATCATTATGACAATAAATACTACTTCAATCAATCTAATTCTTCTTTGCATAAAAATATGATTATTTCCAGCTTGACACTTAAGCCAAAGGCAATATCATATAAGGCATGCACCTGCTGCAAAATGTAACTTGTCCTGAGGATTAAATATTGCCATACATCTTATTTTATGCACAAGATATAATTTGACTGCCAAATAGGTATCTTACCAGCTTTTGTTGGTCCATATGTCAACCATGTTTCAGGTCTGCTGAATTGACAGCATAAATACATGCTTGCTGGGACACTATGAATATTCAAAGAGCCAGACTTTAGTACTCTCAAGTCTCAAGCAAGGATTTCAATCTTGCCTAAATGACACTATGCAAAACTAAGAGATGTTTCAACTTTCTACTCTTAAACATGTAGATCTTAAAATTGGTGAACTTCATATCTCATCCCTCAAGTACAAATACTTGTCCATTGTTTTTGCCCAACTTAGCAAACATATTTAGCTCTTTTACGTCATTTGTTTTAAGTCTTCGAAATGTAAAAGTAAAAAGATAACAAACTCACCTTCTGAGTTCTTCCAAGCATCATAGAGAGCAGCAAATACAAGAGGTCGGTTATCCTTGAAATGTATATAGTATGGTTGTTTTTTTGAACCATCTTTCTTCCACTCGTAGAATCTACATCCAAATGATTGCACGCACACTGATCAGGTATTAATAATCAAAATAACAAGATCAAAAACACAAAGAGTAAAGCTAGACAATTCTCAACTCCATGAAGAGTTCCCTTGCAGTCAAAGTGAAATGACATTACATGACTACAGGACATATGATTTCATATTAAAGGACACAACATGAATAAAGCTAGGTCCAATTGCATCAAGATTAACAGTTTAATCAGGCCACAATGACCAGAATTGAATATTTTGGTTCTATCTATAACCCTAACACATTTAGGGTGTTTAGGGTTTAGATATCATCTTACAGAAATTCATAATGGTATTTCTCAAAGGAAGAGATGTTGTACGAAACTAGCTTATAAATAAATAGTAATGGGAAAACAACAAAGCAGAAAAGATAAAGGTACTCAATTCTGTCATACCCTTCTACTGCCACAAGGCACCGGTTAGTAGGAACAAGTCGACGAAATGAAGCTTTCTCTTTTATTGATTCTGATCGAGCATTGAACTGCATACAAGGGAAAAGATCACAGTTGTCTTTCTCGTCAGTAGCAAGCCTAAACTTTTTGGCATGTATTGCACAATATGAAAATTTATCCAATAGTTGAAAGATATTTCTCACTCACCACCTTTTACAGATATAGGTCATTAGTTGTGGTCTAACACAATAATCTTATTTCAATAACTCATAAGTGAGAGGCAGAATTCATTACTAAAGCTGTACAAAATAAGATATTTTCCCTCTATTTTTAAGAAATCATTTCGATGATAACTTTATTTGACTTAAAAAAATGTGTTCACTTTCTGCTTGAGTATCTTACATAAATGAAATATATATGGATAATAAAGTATAATGGTTAGTGTTATGGTAATGCACTTCCTATCAATTTCTAGTAATATGTTGATGAATCTTATGTTGCATAAGAGGATGCATGTGATGTTAATTTGACAATAGAAGTTGGATCAATGTTTGCATCATCACTAATTTTAAGTTTATATTGATTACTACTCAAGGTTCTAGTAAATTAAACGTATAAAAGCAAAAAAGCACATAAAGCTACAGCACCTATCGACAAAGCGGCTGATTGAGCCAACACCTACTGGGATTGGCAAATATTTTGGGATTCCTAGAGCCAGTATACTAGTGGGATCGGGAATCCTAGTACGAGAAAAAGACCCCCTCAAGGAAGGAAACCCTGGTACTTAGAGTTTGATTCTTCTATAAAAATCTCATATATCTCTAGGTTTTAGTGGGGAAGAGCAAGATGTGAGGAATTCTATTGGTGCTCCTGGATTTCTCTCTAAAGTATCTAGAGAGAGTGCTCTCTAGGGTGAGAAAAGAGTGTAAATTCTTGGGGATTTATGTGAGAGGATTTGTAAAGAAATTTGTGCTTGGATGAGGATAACTAAAGATCATAATTTTTAGATCTCACATTGTGAAGAATTTGATTTTCTCAATGGATGTATATGGAATTTACCGAAGCACGTTAAATCTTTCGTCGGTTTTCTAATATGCTTATTTATTTGTTGATCTCTAGTAGATTTCTCTTTTGGTTTTCGATTTTTTCCTCTTTCTCTCCAAAAAGTTGGTTTAATGTTAATTTGACAATAGAAGTTGGTTTAATGTTTGCATCATCACTAATTTTATGTTTATTTTGACTGCTGCTCAGGATTATAGTAAATTAAACCTGTAAAAGCAACAAAGCACATAAGACTGCTGCTCCCGTTGACAAAGCGGCTGATGAGCCAACACTTATGCAGCTCCACAAATGATCGAAATGGCCACTTTTCAGGACACAGTGATTCACTATAGTAGATATTAACCTCAAAGCCACCAGATAACAAACCACACAACAATAAATTCAATAACCCGTAAAATCCAAATCGAATCCCTAAGCTGAATCTCCAAATGAAATGTTCAATCCAATGATTTCTGCCACCATAATTTTCAGTACCATTTTGTAGTGATCGGGCTTCTCGGTCTTCTTTGTGAAGCTGGGAACCAGACCCCACTTCATGCAACGGATGGCCGGCGACTCCTCCGCTTCTCCCGTGGCCCTCTCCACGAGCACCACCGGCAGGTACGCCCCCGGCGAAACGTTGTAGGACGGACGATAACTACGAATCAGACCCAAAAGAGGAGCCAACACCTAAGACCTTCTACCAAGAATCAAAATCCATCGCGAGAATCGAACACAGGGTGAGGGTTTATCGATATGCTCACCGGTCGATTTCGTGGGTGCGGATGGAGGCGGCATTGACAGTGAGGCCGCAAGCCCTAGCGATTTGATCGGTGTTGAGGGTGCAACGAGTCCTTCCGCACATCCTCCCTCTCTCTCACAACCGCCCTCTCTCTTCGCCTCGCTCTCCTGATTTCTCCTCCCTCTCGCTGTCGCTCCCACTCGTTCTCGATGGATTGGGAATGGGCGCGGGAAAAGAATATTGCTAAATATTGGAGAAGGGAGAGGCAGAAGAGGACACGTGGGAAGCCATCAGGAGAGAACCGGTGCATTGAGGTTGGTGAGATGATTGATCGCCTTCGCGAGCAATAAAAAGAGCTCCTTTGTTTAGTATACACAAACAACATCCCACTATTTATGTGTCCCTGTCACTCATTACAACATAAATAAATATCAATAATAAACTACAATAAATAACACAACTGTACATCAAAATGCAGACGCGTGTACACTGCATCATCTTTCTGTCTTACGGTTTTACTCACCACGGCAAAGTCACCCACTCGATGGTGGGACCCCCTAGGACGGGATTGACCCTCCGTTACCACATGATTCGACCCGAAAAGAAAGCCGTCTATAGCGGGGCCTACAGCTGGCAGAGACAGGGTACCGAGTTGCTCCCGCCTCAGAAACTGCAACCACGCCGCCCGCGTTCCGCCTCAAAAGGAGGTCCCACACGGCGCTACTCTCGGGTGACGTCGTGGGTGTCAAACAACATGCGTACGAGTAAGCGGCGGCATACGGGCAGTTATAGCCGGCACGCCCATGCCGAGCTTGCCGTCGGGACTACACTACATTCGGATCCTCTCCGGCGTCTGAACCACGTAACCTTTGATCGTGTCGTTCATCTTCCACGTCGGTGTAGATGAACGGTTGTGATGCTGGCACTAGGAGTATGCTTCTAAATACAATTGCAGAGGATCCCCTATCCCACGAGTCCTCAACCGGTCTACGTGACTAGTTTAACAAATACCCCTAATATTTCGAGTAAACTGCATCATTACCCCTAACCGGTCTGATGAAGTTCAATCTACCGTACCAAATATTTATCCGCGTCGCGTGTCGGTTTCCGTTTCATCGACTTCCGCCCATCTTGTCCGTTCGTCCGCTCAAGCAGCATGCAACGAACGGTCCGATCGGATGATGCTGCTTCTAAGCCCACCGTTTATGGTACACGGTAGGAGGATACCTCGGAAGTAACAAAAAGCACGGCAGGAAGCGATTGGAATCGGCGGATGGCCGGCTCGTTATTTTTACCCACAGAATGGGCAGAACGGTATGAATATCTACGGTTTCGCTGCCTTTACCTTCTATAAATACCCACCCCACCGGCGGAGGGAACTCGCTTCTCGTATCGCTGCTTCCTCTTCTTAGCGGCAGCTCTCTCCATATCTCGTTCTGTCCTAGGGTTAGGGTTAACTTATTCTTCAGGCGATGGCCGATGAGACGGCGACGACGGGGTTGCTGGGGTTCAAGCCGCAGCTGGTTGTGCCGGGGATGAAGGCGGAGGTAGCAGTGCAGTTCTATAAGGCAGCATTCGGAGCGAAGGAGCTCCGGCGGGTGGCGCATCCCAAGCGCAAGGCAGAGCAAGAGCTCCCCCTCATCCTCTCCGCCGAGCTCAAGATCGGCTCGTCGTTCCTGCTCGTCAACGACCGCTTCGACGACGCGTAAGCCTCCCTCGTCCCACGGTTCCTGGCCCAAGCTCCGTCATATGTACGGGTTTCGTTAGCTCATTCTTTCCCTTTCTTAAACCGATGCGGTTTTGGTGCTGACGGCAGGGGGGAGGACGGCTCCACGGTGGCGAGTGGTGGTGGAATCTTGTTGCGGCTGGAGGCGGAGGATGTGGACGCGGTCATGAAGAAGGCGGTGACCGCAGGAGCGGAGATCGTTGGCGAGGTGACGGAGGATGAGGGTGGCGTTTGTGGGAAGGTGAGGGACCCGTTCGGCGTGGTCTGGGTCATCGCGGCCGTGGGCAAGAAGTGCCCCGAGGCGGAGGCTTGAACTGGGCAGTCGCAAAGTAGTCCAACGTTGGGTATACCCTTCTATGGGTTAAAGCTTCCCTTCAAGACTGTTGTTAAGGGCGACGGACGTCGTCACAGTCGTCGTTAAAGCTTCCCTTAGACCAAGGCTCTTCTTTTGCAGGAAATGAGGCCAGGCAGACCATCGCAGCGTGGTCTCTGCGGTACCTGATACCTATTTTCCATTTCAAAGGCTTCAGCTCTTGTTTACGTTTGCCATGAGCACTCTGCTTGCCTTGTCTTTATTCCAGATGGTTTCGGGAAAGTTGGTTTTTCTCCGTGCTGATTGATACCAACTAGACGATATGTTTTGCTGGATAAGGCAGAAACGACTGCTCGTATTGATGAATGTGCTTGATCGCCGGTCAACAGCTTTTTCTATCGATGCTGATCGCAGGTAGCAAGAGTGCAATCTTTCCTTAGGTCAATGCTTAAGTTCTTTAGCATAACGCCTGGACCTGAAATTGCTATCAACATGGTGAAACTACGTGACCATTTACTATACAAAAAATCATCACATTTCAATAGACACAATGAGTAACAACTTGTACACAACCTGAAGGCCTTTTTATGACACTATTAACACAGAATCAAACCGTGCAACATATGATCTTGTGTTGTTGCCCATGATATCAAGTTTTACCTGTCAAGGATGCAGCTACATCTTCATTTTGCCACGTCTTACTAAATCAAATTCTCCTAACCTTGATGCAGAGGCAGCAGGTTGGGGGAACGGCAAACCGACAGACTCAGGGATGTCGAGGTCAACCTTTGCTGATGGACCAGCAATTGCTTTTCGGATTGCAACTTCATGCAGTGGCTGAACTTTGACCATCACCTTCTCAATCTGCATCGTATTCGACTCCAACTTGAAATTATTATTCATGCAAGCTAAAAACGTTTTTGAATATGCTAAAAATGATATTTTAATTTGCCTTCAAGACTTAAGCTACCACTAGATATTTGAAGATTTATGAATCGTTTCATATACAATCTGACAGCCTATTGGACCAATAATTTATATTCTTAATTAAAGTGACCCGAAATAATAAACCCAAATTAGTAGTAATGGCCACCTAAAGTTCTCATCAGCTGAAATCATAAAGTTCTATAATCCAACTAGAATGGAACTTACAAGCCAATGACCAGGTGAACTGGGATTATCAAATGGTAATTGACCACTTGTTTAAGATTTGCAATAGAACCGAACTGATTGTACATATTATATAAACATATAGTATATTAATATCTGCTAGACAAAATGATATAAGACTTTAAAGTATTAATTTAAATGAGTGCATAACTTTATCTTTGCATACCAGTTCCAGGTGATGAATCCGTGAATGAGCTTCAGATAGCCTCTTTTGTAAGTCATCTTCCTTTTTCCTTTCATACTCCGAGTTCTCCATTTCATTTCCTCTCTCACCTATTTCTCGATATAAAGCTGTATGAAAGTAGCATAACTCAATGAATTTTACACTTTTGATATGGGTCATTCCTACTTAAGGGTGTTCTACACTATAAAAAGACCAAATATCCATTCCTATAACAGGTTCGTCTGAAGTTCCAGGGTTTCATGCGCAGCCACAGCATGTTAATAGTTTCTCTGGCATGCCATGAGAACTGACCATGCAATTTTATCTAGGTAAAAAGGCTTGGAAAGGCAGAAACGCAGAAACGCAGAGTATAGACACGCTGTACGACCGAAGTACCTGTTAAGACAGAAAGCACCCAAATCTGAGTTGGAACGTCATAGAGTGTCTTTGCAAGTGTTAATGATGACTTCAATATCTCCCTAGCTTGTCCAGTGTCATGTAACTGAAGGGCCAAAGTGCCTAGAATTGTCAAGTACTGAGAAACAAGTTGAATATTGCCCAATTGTTGGTGTGCTATTTTCAAGCCACTGGCAAGGCGAATTCTGCATAAAAGATGTATAAGCTGGGATTACTTGAAAACTGAACAGTAGGAGTTTTCAATTTCCATTAGTAACAATGGACAATAGGCACAAATTATAAGCGACAGACAGATAGTTTTCAAAAATCACTTTCTCTGAAATATAAAGGTTATACACAATTTACCCACTTATAAGCTGATCTTCACTACAAGCAGTTTCTCATATAAGAAGGAAGAAAAGCCAGGTGAAGAGTTGCAGGAAGACCATTACATTCGAAGATGCGAAAATACAAAAACAACCGGGTTTCAACAATTATATCCACCTACAAACAGAAATATTTTTAAAAGTGTTTTGCAAAGTGGCAAAATAAATGTTTGACAGAGAACCACTTTCTACGGTAAAAGATCTGGTAATCATGAAAATGTTTGCAAAAACAAGCATGACTGACATATATAATATGCCAAGACTACACGTTGCTAAGAGATCTTAGAGGACAGGAAAGCAACAATAACCTGGTTATCACCATCACACAGCCACAAAACACAAATTTCATAATACAATCTGGTGACCTAATTGTATTGTAGCTTTCTGGGAATGATATGAAGAACTTTGACATGAATAGCTCAGATTTTACGTCTGTAATATATTATACTTGAGTCTCAGATTTTTTTTATTAATATTATTTGTGTATAACATGTTATACTCTACCAGACTTATTTATATTACAAACTTTCCTGTAATAGGTGCTATGATTTTACACTTTATAAAGAACAGTAACACCTAGATAAAGCTAGAGACATAGCTGAAGTAAGACAATCTCAAAAATCAACAAATAAAAGAATCAATAATACCATGAAACAGCTGAGAATGATGAATGCATTCACTTCTCAAATATTAATTGAGCCATGGATGAAATGAGTTTTGCTCTAAAACAATCATGTGAATTAGTTTGTCTCACAAAAATAAATGCATTCAAGAATTGAGTGCTTTGTCATGAAAAGTTATTCTAGAGAAACATGAAAAGTATACAAGCAAAAGCAATTTAGGAAGGACAGATTTGTCCAGTATCAGGTATGTAAATACATCAGAACTGAATAACCTTGTCAAGACTGATAACAATCAAACATCACATGGCATAAAAGCATGGGCAACAGGCTGATACATAAATGGTTTCAGTTATTTTGTCCTAATTTAACATGCTTCTTTGTCTCTTTCAATAGATAGAGTAGCATCATACACAATCAAAGAAATTCCAACAAATAGAGAAAAAGAATTAAGACTTCCTGAAAGAACTGATAGGAACAAAATCAAAGGAACATGGTTGCCTTCAAGCAAAGACATAGACGACACAGTTACAAAAAGTTAAAAACAACTAGAGATAATCAAGACTCTTCTTAAGTATAATGTTATGTAAATAATAATTTAACATTCATACCGTGCCTCTTGTAGATTATGTTGCCTCATCAACAAAAGTCCATAAACAAAGATGATACATGTTTTCTCCCGCACTCCAACAAACGAATCCATGATTCTGAAAACTGGACCTACCAAATCCAGGGCCTATAAATAAATTGAAGAAAACTACTCAGTTGCATACAATATTCTAGACGGTCAAAGAAAAGAAAAATACAAGAATAGTCTTAAACTTCCTGGTCAAAGAATTTACCTTTGAAGATGATTCAGCATCTCCAATACAGATATAGGAGACAGCTGCATAAACGTGGCACATAGATTGCACAGATTTGCTTTCGGTAAGCTAAAAAAAGAAACACAATTTCTGTTAAACCAAAATTATGGTAGTCATGTCAGCTCAGCATTCTTCATGAGTAAAAAATTAATATGGATGAGCAGAACACTGTAACATGAGATCGGAGACCTTTGTAGCTTCAGTAAAATGGAAAGCAGCCTCATGAAAGCAACCAACCGAGTGAGCATACTGCCCTCTAAGCATTTCAATAGTGCTTTCACATCCTTGCAAGATTGTTGGGAAACGAACAAACCAATCCTTCATTTGCACTAATGCCTGTGAGAAGAGGGTAAAAAAGTTGAGATAGAGAACACAGTTACACTGAAGCTAATAAACAATGAAAAGTACTATGTTACTTGGATTCTCTTGAAGCTTTAATCATTGGTATCTAATACATGCAACCACAGATTTCATTTCAGAAATCAGCCGCATTCACTTCACTACAAGAATCTTGATCTATTTGAAATCTACAGTTAGTCTCTCTGATGAGGACGTTGAGATGGAGGAATGAGGGGAATATTAGAGAAGGTCCATATACACTCTTGTGCAATTCAGGATAATTCCAAGGGAAAAATGAGGGGAAACTGGAAGGTTTTGCAGACATATTCAAATAAGACTTATAGATGCACCAAATTCATATGGTGAATTAATTATTATTAATGATGCATGAAGAGATAGAATAAGGCATTAAGTTTGTTAGAAACAGCATAAACATATTTGATAGACTTAGTTGATTAAATATATTGCCCTCAACAAAGTTCAATGGTGAAGAAGATCCAAGTTAATGGAAGCTCATAGCCTTTGATCACCTAGATCCATAAGAAGACATTAAGTTTGTTAGAAACAGCATAAACATATTTGATGGCCTTAGTTGATTAGGTATATTGCCCTCAACAAAGTTCAATGGCAAAGAAGATTCATGTTAATGTAAGCTCATAGCCTTTGGTCACCTAGATTTAGGAGTTATTCACATCATTGATGTTTTATTTGTTTTATTTTATTATTAGGCTAGATTCTTTTGTATGATACTTTTGTGATTTTAATGATTTCTGATACTTGGGTATTTGTTTCCCATTTTTTAGATAAGATAGACACAATTATTTCCATCATACATATATCACTAGGATGGAAAGTAGCTTAAGGGTGGAAGAAACAGAAGTTTACTCTTGAGCCTATATGAGAACAGCTTTACCAGCTCATCTGCACTTGAGTTTCTCCTATTTTTAGTATTTTTAGCAGATCCAGCTTGACTGCCATGAGCCTTTTCCTAGTGAGACATGAACTCGTACATACATTACCAAATAATTCATGAATTCATACCCACTACTTTAGGGCTTAGCCTAAATTTACAGTCTCCTAATAATTTTGATTTGAACATATTGTTGTTGTTGGTTTATTTTTTGAATTGCTGGTAGATCTTTTTTTTCTTTTGCCAATAATTAAAGACTTGCTAGAGATGATTTTCTCATTCGGATTTTTCTTTCAATGTTGAACCTTAGTTATTCACTTATTCCTTTACTACATAAGTTGATATTGAATTCTAACTTAGTTTTACGATTTATTCAAAATTCTTTGTGCATTTCAAAAAAATCTGCATCATGTAACTGCATCACATGTAATGACCCCAAAGGTATGAGCAAGCCTCATAAGTTTTAATGGTTTCTGCTCTAACCCGGTAATACATGCAGAAACTAAGACGCCACAACTCTTCTAGTATTCTGTCCGAATTGATATGCTTGTTGACAAATTATTAACTTAGAAAGTGTTTTTTTACATCGGATAATAATACTGTCAGATTCAATTTTTCAGAAGATTCAGAAACAACTGTTTCACAAACACAACTGAATTCCTTGTGTTCACAGTTAGTATCAAATAAATATTCAATCAACATGTCAATCAATAAATAAAAATTTAATTCAAGTCTTGTTCAAACAATCAAAACAGAAATTTCACAGCGATGCAAATTATTCAATTCTAATTATTGGTGCAATTTAAATAAAAAAACTAATGAAGCATCACAAGTTACCTGAAACATTGAAGTTCAGACATTATGTAAGGATATTTACCTATTATTCGATGTTTAAGCTGATGACTTATGCATAGAAGAAAGATTAGATGGAAAGGAACAAGTCAAAGACAGGGAGCTAAGACGATCGAAAACAGAAGGAAACCACTCCTGAATTAATTTCTCTATATTTTTAAAAAGGCATAACTTATTTATATTTTGTTGTCACTATATCTTTGGAACTGCACTATCAAGAAAAGAGGCACATATCATGAAACTCAATCTTTGTCTTGTAAGTCCCATAGAAGGTACCACAAACTTTATCAACAACCGGAGCAAATGTTACCAGGGAATCATAACAAAGTCAATGAAATGAATTCTACAATACAACAAAAATATATACTCAGTCATTGAGCCATCAGTAGTTAAGAGAATCTACCTCTTGAGCTTCAACAAACTCCGACCGAGTAAGTTCTACTGCAACTTTGTTTTCCAGGAATTGCATTAGAAGCATCAGATACAGTCCAGCCATCCAGATTGCTGAGTGCTGCAAATCCACCTCTAAGCACCATATGAACACTTCTTATGATAAGTAAAATTGAAAAAGGCAACGATTTGGACAAAAGATGCAAAGAACTAAATTTATCTAGAGTAAACTAATCTATATTTTTGCCAACTCATTAGAAATAGGATCTGTCTCAAGTAACGCCAGCCAACAATATGCATATGAGTACACTGCAAATCCTTCCCCAGCATGGCATCTCATGGATCCCTGAGCCAATACCATGCTGGGACCCTGGAAGAGTGGACTGAAACTCATAACCATGCTCAGAACATAAATGTACCATTAATTATATAGGTAATTGGACAAAAGACTCAAATCCAATATATAATTCCTTATGGTGTTGTCTTTCAATATGTCAAAAGTTTTCCACCCAGATTGCATTGCCCGGTCTAATAATGGTAAAATTCCTCTTCTGCCAAATTTTTCTCATAATCCCGACATCGTCTTGGACCAGTCTGTCGAGATTTTTCCACTTTTTTTCATTTGATTTTTGCACAAGCTTTGTTGTCATTATCAAATAATACAGCAATCAATTAAATTAATTCTTCATTACATACATTTTCATATACTCATTTATTCCTGACTTGATCTTTTGTAGATTCCAACAATGATTAAAACACATGGAGCATTGCACTCATGCAATGTAATCAAATGTAGATGATTTAGACAGTTATACATTGGATGCTTTCTAAAAAGCAAAATCATTTGGACAAGATAATTATGATACAAATATGCAAGATATTTCATAGAGAATGTGAGTATCCAAGCACCCTAACCACAATCCAAACCCAACCCCAGGCCTATCAAAAATCCAAAAATAGTAATTAAGAAGAAGCACATATACACAATTTTGTTCCCCCAACCTCGACCCCCTCACCCCTATAATACAAGGTACAAATAACAAAAAAATGCTGAAGAAAAATATAATATAGCATGATAAAACACTGAGAGCAGAAACTACATACCTCTCCTACCATCGACGACACCTAATTTCGCTAGTTCCTCTGCACACAAGTCAGGAGATCTTCATGTAAGAATCTAACACAAATTATATTTAACACGATTTGAATACTTTCTAGAAAAATATTACTTTTTTTTTTGCCCTCAACTCAGTTTCATTCCATGCATCACATGCTTGGAGTAAAAACCGTAACAATGCAATTATTTGTTATTAGGTATTTTGAGCCACTAAGGGAAGATAATGCAAGACAGGTTCATGGAACCAAATACCAGATAGATGACTATGTTATTCAACCATGTCAATCATAAAAATTAACCACAAAAACACAAAAAAAAAAAAAACTGAATGAAATACAGCAAGATGTGGCTTATCATACACAAATTTACCATAAATTAACTGCAGTCCAGACTGTATCCGCCTTCCACACTCCTTAAATACCCCCTTTGGGCGACCCAACATGACAACCATGAGATCCACCAATGCAGAGACAGCACCTCTCGGAAGCCACTCCCCATCCATTGGTGGAGGTGCCAATAGCAACTTGTCATCAAGATCCAACAACTTGTTAGTGGAGTCCACCCCAGTAGCCATTCTCAACTGCTCCTGAAGCTGGCTCTGCTTCTCGTACAATGACAACCTATCTCTCCGCTGTAAATTAGATTGGAAGAGGCTCCTATTCACAGAATTCAGCTCTGCAATTAATTCTTTCACATGCTGAACCTTCTGCTGCTCGCTTTTCATGGCGGCATCCAATTTTTCAACATGCTGAGCTGCACCCTTATAGTCACAAATCCTCAGCAAATAGAAGGTTTGGAGCAACTCGTTATAGAAGAACAATCCAATGTAGTGCTGTCTCTGCAGCAATAGAACTAGTGAGATCATCAAAATAGGGTTATACGAATTGCCTATGTTGAGGGTGAAAATGGCAGGAAGGTGGAACCTGGTCGAACGGAATGGACTCCCACAGCTCGAGACACTTGCGGACAGTGTCTTCGACGGACGATGGGTCCTCCCAGTGAAGGAGGTGGACGTGGAGGGCAGAGGCTGCAAAGAAGAGCTGCAGCTCAGAGCTGCGGAGCTCCGCAGCTGCCCCAAAGCCAGAGGAGAGAGCGGAGAGAGCGCCAGGGTGATCCCCGTCGATGACGAGGGTAGAAGCGAGATGGGAATAAAAATTCGCAGACCAAAGAAGGGTGGCAGCAGGAGGGAGGGAGCCACCAGCAGCGGAGGACGAGAGGAGGTCGAGAGCACGGAGGAGGATGTGCTTCTGGGAAGGGATGGCGCCGATGAGGTGGTAGCAGCGGGCGAGGAGGGAGTGGGCGCTGAGCTTGAGGTGGAGGGCTGCGGAGCGGGCGGAGGAGAGGAGTAGGAGGGCGCGCTCGAGGTGGGCCTTGGCGTGGTTGAGGTTGTGAGAGCGGGACAGGAGGAGGTGGGCGAGGCGGAGGCGGGTGCGGATCTCCACGAGGGGGAGTAGAGAGGCTCCGCACTGGAGGAGAGACTCCAGGCACTTGGCGGCTGCGCCGTAATCGCGGCGGAGTTCCGCCTCCTCCGCCAGCGACCATAGGCCCTCCACCACCGCCTCCATAACCGGAGGTCCGACGAGCCGATGCTAGGGTTAGGGTTTGGAAGGCAATCGGGCAGCGGAAAGGAGTCAAAAACAAGGAGAATGAGAGAGGAGAAAAAGAAATAAAACAAAGGCGGCAGAATGCAACTAAATCATACTGTTGACTGAAACTATACCGACCCAATAACACGTGCGTTGAACGTGTTCTTGAAATTTCGAATTTGGATTCAAACATAAATCGGATTTATAAAAAAATATTATTATATATATAATCTAATATTTTATTGATAAAATTGAGAAACTAATTATGTGTTGAATGTGTTTGCTACGAGATATAGCAAATATTTTATCCAAATAAATGAATAATTTAGATGATCGATTCATCGAGTCGATGAATCGACCATCATGTCAAACAATCATATGTTTAATCAAAAACTGAATATCAAATCAAATGATTAGTCCATCTGTGAATCATTTGATATGTTAGATTAAATAATTATTTGAGTAATGAAATCAAAATTAATTATACTTCCAACTCTTACTGAACTTTTACTGTACTTCTTGTTAACGGGGATGGAAGGACAAGGTCAAGTTGGAACTCGCGTCTTTAGAGTCAACCCAAGGTGAGATTTAGATTCTTACTTCGGCATTATCTTCTTATACAAGAGGTCAATGTTATGAGGAAGATTTCCGACTCGACCCTTCTAAAGCTTAAGTTAGTATAAGGTAGATCCAAAAGTGTTTCTTTGTGTCTGAGGTCCAATTCTACGGTGTTGATCGGAGGGTCGATATTTATACATTTCGCAGGGAGTCAACTATACTCAGGTCGTTAAATAGTCGTTGATGCTCCAAGCGATCGGTATGTATTCTCTAAGTGATACGAGTCGACCTATACTGTTTCACGCCATGCGGCATCATCTTGTAAAACCTCGAGCAGTATGAGCACGGTCGTATGTCGTCATAAGGATGTTGTGTTTCTTCAAGTTTGTACCTACGCACGTGCCTTCTTAGTACCGAGGTGTGATTGTCAACTTTGAGGTGTCACGTCAACTTCGAGATACCACGTAGACTTTGAGGTGGTCGTCGATCATCGTGGCAACATAATATTTCCTATCAAGTTTAATAAAATTAATAAATTATATGTAATTCAAAAGATATTTATGAGTCTAGTACTCAAACGAGAGTTGTAATATTTGGACTTAAATAAAAGTAACCTTAAAATTCTCAAAAGAGGTTGAAGAATTAGGATATCAAGGATGAGACGTAGAGTCTCCCTAGGAATAAACCAAGGCTTTCTTAGCAAGAATATTTAATACTTTAAAATTGGATAAAAATTGAGTATGTCAAAAACATGTGAGGGAGAAGAAATGAGGATGAGGCCTCCTTAGAAATTGATTAATTAAGAATATCCACTTTACGAAGGATGAAGAGTTCCTTAGAACAAGATGTGATCCTCAAACGAGCTCTTAATTCGATCGAAAACCATATGAGAGAGGAACATACCTTCCTTCAAATATGACACATGGCTAGAGTTGACCTATGCCCAATAAACCTTATTAATGACACATATTTTCCTTATTAATGATATCATTTTTATGACCAAATAGTATACTTTTAATTGATAAAAAATAATGTCCATATCAGACACCTGATAAATTTTTAAAAGACAATATATCCAATATACTTTTTTTTGGGGGGAAAGAATAGCTAAACTAACTTATAAAAAATTGTATAAGCGATTATTATTTTTATAATACTGAATTTTATTTTCTAAAAAAATTATATTTGTATTGTACTAAGACCATACATACACTAAAAAACATACTCGAAATCATTTTATACATGATATTTTAATTATTAAAATATTGTCTACTTTGGAGTTGACTTTATGAACACAAAAAAAAATTAAATTCATATAAAATTATTTTGACAAGCATAGACATATCATATTAAGTAGTAAAATAAAAAGGACTAGCTAGCCAATGCTACTTGATCAAAAACTTGTTTAGATGAAGCCATCTATCTCTCTACAAGCATATACCTTTTACCTATACATTCCATGTATAAAACAAATGGAAATATAAGAAGCTTGTAGAACAAAATATTGTGTTTGATTATAATAATAATTAGTATGGGTGAGCCAAAGTCCAGACCTGATTACTACGTTGATCGACGGGTCTGTTTCGACCAGGCCAAGTCCGATTCCGGTTTAGTCCAACCGTCGAGACAGTGTATGCATAAGAATCTATATGCGAACACCCTGGCCGATATAATGAAGTCGCGATATAAAAGGCTAGGGTTTGCGGGCAGGGAGGGTGTGCGAGAGAGAGGAGCGACGAGGGCGGCGGCAGAAGTACCGGGGAGAGAGAGGAAGCTGCTTGCCACGACCGGATAATATGGGTAAGGATCGGAACCCTAGGTTCTCGATCCACGGTTGGAAACCCTGAGATCTGTGCACCCATGACGTTGCCCTTCTGCTCGCAGGTATCTCGCGGGACTCCATGCACAAGAGGCGGGCCACCGGAGGGAAGAAGAAGGCGTGGCGAAAGAAGAGAAAGTTAGTTCCTTTTATTTGTTACATGTTTTCTCTGTCGTAGTAAAACCACCTCATCTGATGTTTTTTCATCTCGTTTGCGGTGTTGATTGCTTGTAGCGTTTGTTTCTTGTCATTATGTGATATGATTGTACTTTACGTGGATTGTGACACCCCACTCGTTGAATGTTGGCGATTCTTCAATTCATTTTGATGCTTTCTTGCTTGTACAGTTCTGATTCGCATGATTTCTCTTAAAAATGTCGAGATTTTTATTCTAAGCGATGCTTTGCGCTGTTCTCACTGTTTTCTCTTGCTATATATTTCTTAAATCTTCAGATTTGGTTATCAAACGTGTTATTTTCATTAGTTTTGTTGGGGACGGTTTTTTCTCGATGTAACCTTAGCGTGTTTTACCATTTGTCTTGAAAGGTATGAGTTGGGAAGGCAACCAGCTAATACCAAACTTTCGAGCAACAAGACTGTGAGGAGGATTCGAGTTCGAGGAGGCAACGTGAAGTGGAGGGCCCTCCGCTTGGATCATGGGAACTACTCATGGGGGAGTGAGGCAGTGACACGCAAGACCCGTATCCTTGATGTGGTCTACAACGCTTCAAACAACGAGCTTGTGAGGACACAGACCCTTGTGAAGAGTGCCATCATTCAGGTTGATGCTGCCCCATTCAAGCAGTGGTATCTCCAGCACTATGGTGTTGAGATTGGCAGGAAGAAGAAAGCCCCTGCTGTTAAGAAGGAAGCAACTGAGGTGAATTTCTTTGATGTTATGTTTTCTGTTGTCCCATATATCCATCAGATTTTGCTTTTAGTTAAATTGTTTTTTGATAGCACCTTGGATTGTGTTTGTTTTATTCGGGTTCTGATACTGCTTACAAGGCTATATCTCAGATTTTCCAGAGGTGGGCTTCCTGGGGATTATAGCTTTGTTCATTTTTCATGTTATTAATTTGTTGACTCCCAATAAATGGAGCTGATGATTATTTGTAGTTTTACGCCAGTGAGGGCTCAGTTGTCTTGTTTGGTAGCATTAACTTTGATGCTTTCTCTAGATTTTATATGTTCTTCATAAGTAGGGTTTCTCATTTGTGGATAGTGATGAGAAGAGGTTTGGTGGAAGTTGGGACTGCAGTATTGTATATCTGCATTGGCCACCAAGTGGTTATTCTGATGTTATGTTTCCTAAAACCACATAGATTACAAGTAGATGTTTGATTCTAGTATCATAACTGTGAAGGGTCTTAACCTTTTGGTCTCAATTAAGGTTTACTAATCATGCATTTTATGGCAAGATAAACTAATTTCATCAGTGAAGTTTTAGTCCATTGTAGTGTAGGTTTCAGTGTTATACTTCTCGGTGCTATGAATGCTAGATTTTCTGACCAGTCTCTTTGATTTGGTTAGAAATTATAACAGTTATCTGGCATTTTGGTGCCACAGAAGGAACTTTATGTAATTTATCATGAAAACCTTTTTCAGATGTGTTTTTTAGTTTAGTTTGAAAATGAGAAGATTCCGCTAATATAGTGCTGGGTTTCAAGCAAAAGCAAATTTACACAAAGGGTGCAGTTTTCTTATTACCTGAAAGATTAGTTCATGGGTTAAAAGATGTAATGTCAGAGATTGTCTATGTATTATAACTGAGCAGGCAACTTAAGCCTTAACAAGAAATATGTTCAACATATGTGAATTTCAGATTTTTAGCACCATATATGTGGCGATGAAATAGATGCCTCATTCTGAGGCTGGATCATTGACTTGTTATCTACTTGTTTGATTTGATCATTTATGGTGAATATTTTAAGGTGATTGGATTTTTTTTTTTACACTGATGATGTTGGGGCTGCTTTTACACACATGATTCTGGGCTGATTTACACATGATCTGACAATAAATTTGCACATCACAAATGATTGGACTTACTAGCGTGCTAGGAAATAGATTTTTAAAATTGGTATTTCAGTCCCTGTAGATGGCCTTGGATAGCCTTAATATTTCAAACAAATGTTTTTATGGATTAAGTTGAACAAAACTTTTATTTAGGATTTTAGTTATTTTGGGCATTGTGCAGGCTTTATCTGTGCTATTATGTCCAAAAAAGGTGCCTTACTGATCACATTTTAATCATGTACGGCTAGAGATATCAATCCAAAAAGTAAAATAGAAGGTCTAAGTTATGTGCACTAAATAGTGAACAATGTTTATCCAACAGCACTGGTACCCCTTTTAGCTGTGAAGTTGAGAATATACTGTTTTTCTTAGTTTCATAATGCTTTCTCCTTTAAAGTCTTAACTGAAATTGTTTTGTAGTTACAAGAATACTATCAGTTTTTCTTTGTTCATCGTAACCATTTAACTTCTTTTGGAATTGAAACTATCTTAATACTAAAGGTGTTGGTAATACACAGATTATTAAAGTGAGAAATCTAGGGTGCTATGTTGTTCTTGTACAATTTAATATTAACTTTCAATGTCTAAACTTGCTCTCAACTAATTCGACTATAATACAATGTCCTAACATAATCCTAGCGGGTATCGTCTTTTTCTTCTTTAACTGATGTAAGCACTGATTGTATAAAAGTTTGTCCCCTAATTGATGTTGTTGGCAAGTTTTGTTGGATAGCTTTTGGATCATGTTGTAACACGGCTTTTTGACTTGAATATCTGTGAGTCTTCTAATTTTAATTGGCTTAGAAAACCATTGTGCTGGAGTTGGCTTACCTTGTAGTTACCACGCTTTGTATTTTATATAGCTTTATGTTAATATTGTGATTCTTTAGCTCAATCTACCAAGGTCTCCATTCAGGGTTATCTTTTGCTTGATTCTCAGCATGTGATTCAATGGAGTAACTCCACTGCCTTCTTAAGATACATAAAATCATGTGATTCAATGTAGAGGACTCCACTGCTTTCTTATGATATGTTCAAATTGCTGTGGACTATTTGATGATTATCTTCTCATTTAACGTGCTCCTTTGCATTGGCGGCAGGGACAGGAGGCTGAACCTGCTACAGAGGAAGCAAACAAGAGTAATCATGTCACCAGGAAGCTGGAGAAGCGTCAGCAGGGTCGCAAACTCGATGCCCACATCGAGGAGCAATTTAGCAGTGGAAGGTTGTTGGCTTGTATCTCCTCCCGCCCTGGTCAGTGTGGCCGAGCAGATGGGTAAGAATAACCAACCATTAGAAGATCTTCTCAAGTAGCTACAACCTGTCTTTCTCCCTATTCCTCTGCCATCTGAACTAATTGAGTCATTCGTCTTTGTGGTCTATGATTCTTAGATACATATTGGAAGGAAAAGAGCTGGAATTCTACATGAAGAAGATCCAGAGGAAGAAGGGCAAAGGAGCAGGAGGTGCAGCTTAAGTAATGCTTCGGTCACTTCTTCAGTTAGTTCCGAATGAGAACCTGTGCAATTGCTTTGCATCAGCTTAAGGAACCTTGTTAGCTTCATCTTCAAGTGAACCTTATTTAATGCTCGCTCATTCAAGGCTTCGTAATACTTTTGTAGCTACCATAAATTATCTTTGTTTCCATCATGTTTAATCCGTGTGGACAATTTGTTCTTGGTATGTCTTCTTCCTTCGTGATCCATTGTTCGTGACCGTCAATTGGAATTGCTTGCAGTAGAGCTACTTCGTATTCGAACCGGTAAAGAAAAGTATGGCGTGTGTCGTATTGATGAGCTGCGTAATTTTTGCCTATATCGTTAAAGCCTTATGTTAGCGGAATAATATGATCTTTAAATTATACAGTGGGCTATATTATAAATGTTAAGTGTATAATGTTCAAATTTCTAAATAGTGAAATATAACACAAATCAAAAGAAATATACATTATGTTCATTCATTACCCATTTTCCATATAAATTACATGGTCAAATTATCTATTAAATCTATCTTCTCTCAAAATTACATCTTTTTGGTTAAAACCATAGAAATTTATGATTTTACAAAGTGGGAAATAGAAAATGTTCCATAATATAAGATGATTTACTTATTATTATATACAGATTTGTAATTACATTATTTGCTCCAAACATACGCATCGTGATGAAAGAGAGGTGCACTCTAACGAAACCGTTCCATCACGAACTTTGCCCATGGTCTCGTGGCTGAAGCCCTTCGCACCGCCTCATAAACCCCATCGTACGCTGATCCGCGGGTAATCGTATGCCCCAAAAATTTGAACGGCCTTTTCTCGGCCCCTTAGATGAAAATTACGTTTATATCCTTATCGGATTTAAACCTCCCATTCCCCCCTCTTCACCCTCATCTCTCAACGTCTCTGTCTCGCTGTTAGGGTTCCGAACTTCCGATCTCGTTCCCGCTTCCCTCTCTCTTCGATCTCCATGAAAGCCTTCACGAGTCCTAGGAGCACTAGGGTTCCGCCCTCCGAAACCCTCGCTCCTTCCTCGCACAAGCAGCGGCCGCCTCGGATCCCCAAGGAGAACGTCGACCCCTGCCCCGCGCCGCCGGATCGGTCCCCATTCCACAGCCATGCGCCCGGCGGAAAGCCCCTCTCCGCCAAGAACCGTAGCCCCCTTCCCCCTCGCCCGCCGCTCGCCTCCAAACACTCCGCCAACCCGCTCAAGAGGAAGCTCATCTTGGAAACCATCGCCGAGAATGGGGTTCCGCCCTCGTCGGTGCCGGATTCTGGCGTTCAGGTATATTTTAGGATTATTGTTGACGGCTGCGCTTGTTGGCTTTGCATGAGAGCGCTTTGTTGGGTTAAGTAGGTGATCGTGAGGATGCGGCCTCCGGGCAAGCAGGAGGAAGAAGCCGATCTGATTGTGGAGAAGGCCTCTGTGAACTCTCTTTCAATTCTTGATCACACGTTCACCTTTGATTCGGTAGCTGATATCAGATCCACACAGGTGGGTGTACCTGTTTGATTCACTGGAGTCCGAAATATTCCCGTTTATAGAATTTATAGGGAAATGCTTTAGAAAACTCCTAAATTTTTTGCTGGAATTGAACGCCAGGAAGATATATTTCGATTCGTTGGGCTTCCATTGGTGGAGAATTGTTTGGCTGGGTTCAACAGCTCGATATTTGCATATGGGCAGGTGAAGAGTGCTTCTGTGTTTTGATCTCTGTAGGGCTTCTTTCTTCTGACGGACTTGTCTGTAAAGAAAGCTACATTAATTGTTTCCTGTTGATTTCTTTGGTAAAGACCGGAAGTGGAAAGACTTATACTATGTGGGGGCCTCCCAGTGTTATGTCAGAGGGTGCATCTAGCACCGACCGAGGATTGACTCCGCGTGTTTTTGAGAGGCTATTTTGTCGCATAGACGAAGTAAACAACTTTAGAACTTCTGCTTTATATGAAATTTTGCCAACGTTGTGCTTAAAGATGTAATATCCCAGGAACAATCTAAGCACTCCGACAAGCAGCTGAATTACCAGTGCCGTTGTTCCTTCTTGGAGGCAAGTGTGCTGATGCTAACTGATATTCCAAGTATCTCTAGTTTTGTTGCAATGCTATTACCTGATTTGTCAGGTTCTTGGGTTTACAGATCTACAATGAACAGATCACCGACTTGTTGGAACCAACTCAAAGAAATCTCCAGGTGACAAACAAAATTTGTCTTTCACTGTTTCTTACTACTTGCCCATGACATTCTTTTTTATCTTTTGATGAAACTTTGGTGATATCTTTCAGATCAGGGAAGATGTAAGAACTGGTGTTTATGTGGACTATTTGACAGAGGAGTATGTATCTACAGTGAAGGATGTAAATAATTTGTTGATGAAGGTGAAATTCACATATTATTATCTCAAACTCCTTTACGGTTATATGCTTAATATCAATAAGCATCAAATAAGAAAATTTGATAATTGCCTATAATCTTGCGGATAGATCAGAAATGATGGCAAAACAATTATTTCTTTTATCAATTCCTTTATGTGCTCTCATATTAGTTTGGAATATGCTTGATATATTGCTAACTTGTGGCTTTGAGCACTATTGTCTCAAATAAATATCATCTTCATCAATTTTGTTTGTTTAATCTATTTTCTTTTGGACAACTTTCTTTTATGACTTAAGCTTTAAAATAAAGCGCTCTTCATGTTATACTACCCATAACCTTGTCATGCTTTCTTACTTGTTCAGTGCTACCTTTCCTCTTATTTCATTTTGTGTTGGTTTATATTGGTCAAATTATGATGTCGTTGTATGTTTACATTTGCTGTTAGGACACAATGTCTTTATTTTAATTGAAGTGGAATGCATTCACTTATAGAAAAATCCATTTAACATATTAAAATAATTAAGCATTCGTCATGTGTATATTGTTCTTTCTCTATATTTTTTATGAATGTACTATTTTGTTTCTATAATCTTCTTATGCAAACCATTGATGCCTTTGTTTACTCTTGATGCATTGGTTGGAATCCTCACATTGGAATCCTTATAGTTATGAAAGTGAAACATCTAGGTCCATTTACTCTAACACAGTTGGTCTTACCAATGGAAATACAAAATTAATAGGCAAAAAGGTAATTTTAATCATTCCCATTGGTGGTGGAGGGTAGTGATGCCGTTGGAAGCGATAAATGACTATTGTGGATGAGAAGAGTGGCGGCGAAAGGTGAGGGTTGCTCGTCTGCGTCAACGTAATTGTCGAGCGACGTAAGGGCCTCTCGGTATCTGCATCGATGCCGACGCAAATAGAGTGACGAAAGGGCTGTGTTGAGCAGCGAAAGGGTCGCTTGGTATCTGCATCAGCGTAGATGCAAATATAGAGTGGCGAAAGGGCCGTTCACTGTATTAGCATCGATGGTCGTTCGACAATTGCGTCAACGTCGATGAGCGGCCCTCATCTCTCTTCACTGCTCTCCTCATCCACAACAGCCACCTACAGCTTCCAACGTCGTCGTCGTCTGTCACCACTATCACCAGCCACCATCACCAACGGGAATGATTGAAATTATCTCTTTGTTTATTGTTTTTGTGTTTTCATCGATAAAATCGATGACATTAGGGTAAATGGACCTAGATGTTTCATTTTTATAACTATAGAGATTCCAATATAAATTTTTTAAGTCTAACGATTGGGATGTTAAGGAGTTCTAACTACAGGGGATAATATGTAATTAGCCCTATACTATCGTTGCATGTGATTGTTGACACAATATCTCAAAAAGATAATTTGTTGCCTTCTTGTAGTAATTCAAGTTTTCTATCGATTCCATAGCCTGTATGTTTCAAAAACTTAGAATATATATTTGTACCAAAGGTGTTTGCAATAGGCTAATCAAATAATGTATTGAGAACTTCATACATCATATGCATACGTGAAATGAGGAATGCTGAATTCCTAGTCAAGGTAATCATGATCATCTTGTGTTGAGAATAAAATTCATTCCAATGGCTGGATAAGATCTAGGTAGCAAGTACAAACAGGTATGCATACAGCCAATTATCTCACCCTTGATGGCTAGTAAATCAAGTAGAGGGAAACCTATTAATCAAACAATTAATGCCAGCAGCTGAGATGCAACCATACTTCCAATTGATATGCTTTTGAGGAAATATATGCTTAAGAATCTCAAGCATGGGCTTCCAAGAAGGCCTATTATAGGTTTTCCCTTGTCCATCTTTAATCAAAATGTTTGGGATTTATCACTATAAGAAAATGTGGAATGAGCATGCTGTTGGAGAATATACCTATTGTCCACGGTTCTCCTCCCTCCCTTTAATGAAACCTGTTTGATCCTTACCCATGTCATATGGATAACAGTTTCTAAATGATTTGCTAATCCTTGCAAGACAAGTAACATTTACAAAGAAAGACTGGCTAAGATTGATATGGTAGCATCTGGGCTTGAGCCTTCTTTCCGGTGCATCCCCTTTAATTCACAGCAGCACTTGATCCCTACATTATATATGTTAACAGATTGCAATACACAAATTATTATAGTAACACCAGTCCAGGGTTCTGTAAAATGTAAATAGTTCAATATTTACTGAAATATATGACTTTAACATTTGATGAAGGTCTTGAATATGGAGCTGTTTCTTGGATTAACTAAGAATTTTTTTAAGCTTTTGTTTAGTATAATTATGCCCATATACTGCTCTCCTTTACACATACAGGGACTTGCAAACAGGAGGACTGGTGCAACAAGTATAAATGTGGAAAGTTCGCGATCTCATTGTGTGTTTACTTGCATCATTGAGTCTCGTTCTAAGGTGGCACCTCTATTCTTCTTTTGATATACTTCAAAGTTTGTACTACAGATTGAGATGTTATAATGATATTAGATGATGATTATAGTATGTCTTGGCCTCCGAAAATAAGAATCTAGTATCATTTTGACATGAAGCAGTATTTTTTTTATTTCATGTTACTTCAATGGAGTACTGATAATATCATGCATTATAGGTTCCGGTGTTGAGCTTCAATTTTATCAAATTAAGATTACAAATATCATGCATTATGTATTGCTTTCTGTATTGAATTCAGTGTCTTCACTTCCTCATTCTGTGAACACCAAATTTTCAGAGGTGCTCTTTTTGCTAACAGTGGGCACATATGACATATCTTTGATGTAGGATCTCATCTGTTCTATCATGCTTTTAAGATTACTTGCTTTTATATAACTTTTTATCAAAAGATAGATAGCTAAATCATATAGATTAGTGAAATTTACATTCTAATGGAAGTTGTCTGATTAGGTTGACAATAAAAAAAGCTTGCTGCATCCTTTAAACATCAGATGGTACATAGCAGATATATGTTTTATTCCTTCGCTTTATTATAGTTAATTCTGAGACACCTTTCTTATATTAAAATCTTGTAGAGCGTGACAGACGGCTTAGTGAGCTTAAAGACTAGCAGGATCAACCTTGTTGATCTGGCAGGATCTGAAAGGCAAAAGCAAACAGGTGCAGGAGGGGAACGTTTAAAGGAAGCTGGGAATATTAATCGTTCCCTGTCGCAACTTGGGTATCTTTTCAGTTGAAGTACTTATTCTTTTGTCTCAGTACCCAATATGCAATCATGATCAATCAAGTTGGATATATACATCACCCAAGTCTTGTTCACATTCATTTCATTACTTGATGTATAAATATGAATTTGAAACTTATAAATGTAGTTGTAAACTTATAATTATTACATACAGGCCACATAGATATGCAATGTCTTACAACTTATAAAAATAAAATATATATTGAACAACAATAAAGCTTTGATTGTGACATACATGCTAGAATATATCTTTTTTGTGCATACCCTAGTTATTATTTTTAAGAAATGGGCTATGGTGATTAAATAATAAATATAGTTCTGTAAATGTCATCCAAAAATACTAATCACCTATATTGTGATAATACGAGTAGATAAAATCATGCTCTCTTGAGCCAGTGAGATTTATGATGAACATATTGTTTAAGAGGACAAATACCACTATACTTTTCCATTTATTTGTTCTGTTTCTCATGTAAATTTGTTGGATGTAGTGTGTTTCAATACTCAAACAATCTTGTGATAGGCCCTTGTACGCCCTATGCACAAGCACATCACATCAATCAGAACATTCAAATACATGATCATGAGACATTAATTAGATGTTTTTATACACAAATGCATGAAGTTGGTCCTTGTGAACTATCAGGCACAAGTTGAACTTGATGCTGAGCAAAATGGTATTTAGAATGTGAAGAGAACAAACAAACAGAAGACTTGCTTTGCTTGCCAAGAAAGTGGCAGCCAGACTACCTGTTGCTGTCAACATTTAGGGGACACTGCTAGTTAGGTGGGCCTAATTACCCTTGAAATTCTAATGGGAGTTGTCACCTCTCACAGGTCTGATGAGTGTGGGGAGCCTCTAACATCAGGTCTATGAGAGACCAGAACAGTCTAGAGAATTTCAGGCATAGCCTTACATATAACTCCATCTGCTTTTCTAGTTAGGAAAAAGAGTTTATCTGGATATAATTATGTCCTATTTAAGAGTATTAAATGCAAAGCTCTCTACTTTAAGTGTAGCTCTCTCAGAGTCTCAGTATATCACATGTAGGATTATTTAGGTTACTTGCCTCACATCAAAGAGATTGCCTGTTGATATATGTTGATAACCATCATACTTCATCCCAGTTAACATGACACAGCATTTTATCTTATTTTTTGGTGTATATGGTCTATGGGTTGTAATTGTTTATCAGTTACAACAGCTTTAGTTTCATTATACGAGCCAAATTTCCTTGAAAATTAATTTGCTTACCCAGAAAGTTTTGTATTGTTTTGCATCACTGCTGAAATGCCGGAAACACTAGTTTGGCTTAATATTCTTTTTTAATAGTACCTGAATGTTATTTGCTTTTCACTATCATCATATGTCTTCTATGAATTGGTGTGGCAGTTTCTTTCATAAGTAGAATTTGTCATCTCAAAATGTCAATTAGCAGAACTTGCATGGATAAGACAATACCAGGTTATGCTCTCAAAGCTAATCTTACTGATATTCATTTGTGTATTGCAGGAATTTGATTAATATTCTTGCTGAAGTTTCGCATTCTGGAAAACAGAGGCATATTCCTTACCGAGATTCCAAGCTGACATTTTTATTGCAGGAATCTCTTGGTGGTAACGCAAAACTAGCAATGATATGTGCTATTTCACCATCGCGAAGGTAAACTAGAGGCCCTGCATCCATGTTCTGTCCTAAAATTTTCTGTTTTGACATGGAATTATTGATTAATGCAGCTGTAAGAATGAAACTTTGAGCACCTTACGGTTTGCCCAGCGTGCAAAGGCAATACGGAACAAGGCAATTGTAAATGAAATAATGCAGGACGATGTTAATGTTCTGCGTGAGCAGATACGCCTACTGAAGGTAGCGTTTGATAACAGTTCTGTCACCACATTGAAGTTGTCGGTAATCTTAATTTTGCAGCTAATGCTCATTGAACTTTGTTTAACTATGCCTTTAATAGGATGAACTTCTGCGTATGAAATCTAATGGATCTTCAGACAACAATGGAGGTTACTCAACAGGATGGAATGCTCGAAGAAGTTTGCATATATTGAAAATGAGCCTTACTCGTCCCACACCATTACCTATTGTCAATGACGACAGTGATGAAGAGATGGAAATTGATGAAAATGATGTTGAGATGCCATGTGTCCAAGCTGCTTCCCAAGTATCTCCTTGTGTAGATAGATTGTCTGCAGATCTGACAGTATCAAAAGAAAATGTAAGGCCCTTTATATATAATAGTAATATATTTCTTCATAGTACACAGATATAATAGTAATAGATTTCTTCATAGTACACAGCAAATGTGCAGATCTAAGCCTGTGTATGGAGTTAATCAGATTTTTGTGTTCAGGATTTCGAGTTGAGGGAAACAGGATCATGCCAAGTCCCTGCAAAGTCCGATGGAAAAGCAATTGCTTCTATTGGTGATGATCTAGATAGTCAACTGGATGCCAACCGTGAAGTAATAATGCATAATGAAATGATTCATGTTCTTCCAGATAGTGAATTGCCTACTGAAAGAAAACCTTCAGTAGAAAATGGGCAAATCATGCTTGCTGACCCATCTTATAACTCTGACCTCTCTCCAAATACCATATTATCGCCATCCAATCTTAGCATTGAACCTTGCCACACATCTCCAGTTCTTCAGTCACCTACTTTGAGCAGTTCACCTATAGTCGATACTTCCACTAGCAGGAAGAGTCTTAGGACATCATTATCAATGTCAGCATCTCAAAAGAACATTCTGGAAAATGTGAAATCAAGTTCAGGAGCTGTGAATGCATCAACTGAACTTCTATCGTTAGATGCTTCTTTGAGTCAAATAAAAAGGAGTTCCCTTAAACCAACTGAACACCTGACAGTTAGTCTCCAACATGGTCGTCAAGTTATTGATAATTGGCAGCAGAACTCAGTCTTGAGAAGGTCATCATTCAGGTTTTCTGTTAGGCCAACTGAAGGCAAGCCACTTATCCCAGTAAACAAGGTTGATGTTGGAATTCAAGCACTTGAAGAGCTAGAAGATCTACCTAATATATGTAGTTACTGCAAAAATGCAGTTTCAGAAGATGAAAATAAAGATGGCAACAGAAGCAAGGATCTGCAACTGGTACCTGTTGATGGATTGATACCGACTGAGAAACTCAAGATGCATGTACCAAAAGTAGGTCTCAAATTATAAGATGAACAATTCATAATTTTGTTTGTTCCCAAGTCTTTTTTGTCTTGGATCTATTAGATTGTGGTGAATTATTGGGTATCTTTCCCTCATCCCTCAAAAAAAAAAAAGTTCTTAACATCTTTTTATGACTACATAGGCAGTGGAGCAAGTTTTGGCAGGATCAATCAGACGAGAAATGGCACTTGAAGATCATTCTGCAAAGCAAGCTGCCGAAATTATGCAGCTAGAGCGTTTGGTGCTTGTTCCTTTTCCACTTTTTGAGTTTCTTATTGAGTTTATTATTTGTTATGTTTCTCATTGCTTTGGATCTTGCAGGTCCAACAATATAAATATGAACGGGAATGCAATGCAATGATTGCTCAAACCCGTGAGGATAAAATCTCTCGTCTTGAGAGGCTTATGGATGGTATTCTGCCTACCGAGGAGTTCATGGAGGAAGAGTTTATTGCTCTTGTGAATGAACATAAGGTCTTACAGATACTTGTTTCTGTGTTTGATATCCTTTCATTTCTGCAGTTACCAAGCTTTTTATCAAAACTTCTTTACTGATTTTAAAACTTTAATGTCAAACTGTAGCTTCTCAAAGAGAAATACAAGAATGATCCAGAAGTTTCACGGGTAAATATCGAGCTGAAAAGAGTGCAAGATGAGCTTGATGGCTATAGAAACTTCTTTGTTATGGGCGAGAGGGATGTTTTAATGGAAGAGATTCAGGATTTAAGAAGTCAATTGAAATACTACATGGAATCCTCTTCTGCTGAATCAACCAAAAAACCTTGTTCTTTGATTCAATTAACTCATCAGGGCAGACTCAGCACAACAACAGATTTGGATGAAATAAGTGCTGGTAATAAAGTCGAAGTAGAGAAGGGTAGTTGGACAGAAAGAGAGAGCAATTCTTCTCTTGTTGAAGAACTTAAGCTTGCACTTGAAGCAAGTCGATCTGTGGCTGAAAAATTAAAATTGGAACTTGAATCTGAGAAAAAATGTGCCGAGGAGCTGAAAGAGGCACTACAAACTGCTATGCAGGGTCATACCCGCATTCTAGAACAGTATGCTGAACTTCAGGAGAAACACACTGCACTGCTTTTAAGAAATCGGAAAATCAGTGATGATATTGATAATGTTATGGAAGCAGCAGCAGAAGTGGGAGTCAAGGATGCTGAGTCAAAGTTCGTTAAATCTCTTGCAGCTGAAATTTCAGTCTTAAAATCAGAAAGAGGAAGGGAAAGGCAACAATGGCGGAATGAAAATAAAGCCCTTCAAACCCAACTCAGAGACACTGCTGAAGCTCTACAGGCTGCTGGTGAGCTTCTTGTGCGGCTAAAAGAAGCAGAGGAAACTGCTGCAATTGCTGAGGTACCTTTCTTTTTTTTTTTTCCCCGTAAATTTGTTCCCACATCAAGATTCATATGTACAACTGTATATACATTGTTTGGCTGTTGTACATGTCCTGAAGGCTCTACGGAAATACCAAGTACAACTTATTACTAGCATAAAAAAGAGAGAGGACATAGAGTATGCTTTATTCTTTATCATGGGCACCTGCTGTCTATCAAATGATAAGAGAAATCACACCTTTTACCTTTAGTCTCCTTCATGATTTTTGTTTATGGTTACTTACTGGCTTAGGCTCATACTTTAAGGACCTTTTGTAGCATTGCTTTGGTTATTACCTTCAAATAGTGTTGATTTTATCTAAACAGTATAATCAGTTGCTGATGTTGGAGGCCTGTTAGAGGGATAAAGAATGATATATTCCTTATATCTCACCACAAAATACCACAAAAAATTTCTTATATCTCACCAAGATTAAGCAACAAATGGTTCATGAATATATATTCTCTGGTGCCAAGTCAGTTATGGTCAAACATCTATTGGATATTACTAAATAAAATCCTGTGTTGTATGTTCAGTTGGTTTATGCTTATATCTTAATTCTCTTTCTGAACCCTTTTATTTTTTTACTTTCGGTTGATCTATGCTTATATTTCTTACTTTGCTCTACATCTTGCAGAAAAGAGCATTACTGGCAGAGAAAGAGACTGAGAAGGCAAACGAAGAGATAGATAGCTTGAAGAAGAATCATGATAGAGAAATTATTTCGTTGAAACAGATACTTGCAGAATCACGTTCATCAAAAGAAGCTCTTGAACACACTGAATTTGATGATTCTGAAGTGCCCAAATCTGAGGAAGGAAAGAGTGAGCAGAGATGGACAGAGGACTTTGAACCTTTCTGCAAGAGAGGGGATACTGAATTATCAATGGACACAGATCCTAATTCATGGTTTGCTGGTTATGATAGGTGCAATATCTAAAAATTCTAAAGGAACATGCCAGCAATATGTTTGTATCACCAGGAAAAGACATGTTGTACAACACCTTAAACGATGGTAATGTAGCACTTGTGTGTCATGAATCACCATCTACAATTTCTGGTTCTCACCAATCGTGAGAACTGGTCATGTTCTCTGAGATTGCATCCCAGAAGATACTAATCTCCCTCACAGTAACTTGTTTTTTGTTTACATGTGTGTAAGCATTAGTACTTTAGTACTGAACATTAACTTTCAGCAAATTTATTTCTTTTCTTTAAGGCTAATCAGTGAGAGAATTTCTATTTCTGTGGTGATTAATTTTTTTGGTTTTACAGAAAACAGCTGTAGATCTGACGTCTCAGCAGAAACTAACAGTCGTAGATCTGGTAAAAGCAAAGGACAACTGCTCTTACCAACACCATATTAGGTTCTGAGGAGGACTAACACACAGCTTTTATCTCTGTAAGTGAAGAATGTTACCATGACATCAAAGCCTATCCTCTATTTTTGCATCACATGTTAATGATCGTCACTTATCTTAAACTTTAATTGGTATTTGATGACATGAGTGGTACATGATGTGCCCAAATCATGGAACAGTAACTTGTTTGTGACATTCATGTTGATTAGTTGGTGAATGATAGAAGATCGTATTGCCAGTTGGTTGAGAAGGATGTTTAAACTCTCTTATCTGGATTTAGCCAGCTGTATGAACAGGAATTCAATACATATCTTATGGCATTTAATACGAGGGGAGTTAGATTGCCCAGCCCTACTTGGTAGAGAAGCTTTCTTGCCATGGCAGTGCATCTTGTTTGGTGTAAATGTTTCACCTAATCACATTCTATATTAGTTATCATTGCTGAAGCATAGCTGATGTGGAGATTGAGATTTGAGTCCAAATGTGTGATATGAAGCCACTTTTTCTTTCTTGGTGAAGGCCTTCAAGTTGATCAGACTGTCTATTCTCCTACAGAGATGGATTCCTAATGCAGACAGTAGACTTACATGAATCATTAGATCTACCATGTCAAAAGAGATTGAAATATATTAGCTGGAGAGTGCTAAAAGGGACGGAAATATATAATTATTAGTGGGTGTGACATGATTAGTCCAAATCAATATTATTTGAGACAAAGTGCTTGTGAATCCGAGCTGCTTCAGTGATGGTTGGTTGGAAAGACACGTAGATGTTCACTGATTAGGATGGTTGGTGCCACAGCATGTCCTCTAATGTTCCGGATAGTGTCCCCCCTGGCTGTTTATCTTTGATCAGGAGCATGACCGTGAGATTTGGATCTGCACCAAACAGCTTTGAATCCATCTAGCAGATTTAGTTGCAGTGGTTAAAAAGAAGTACAGAACCATAATTCAGCAACAAGAAATCAGGTAAAAGGGTAGACCTCAGCAGGGGTTGATGACGTATGACCTTCCAAGACCTTTGTCCTTGCTCGAGTATTGCAGACCGGTGAATCTAAGCTTTGGCTTAATTTTGGAGGCAAAACATCATTCACCAAACAGCTTTGAATGGTAGACCACAACTGATAAGACAGGAAAAGAAGAGCAGACGTTTCGAGGCATTCATGGAAGGAGTTCAGACCACCATGGCTTCCAGCTGGATTGTGAACTGTAGAGCCTGGGTGATTCAACTTTGTGAACAATGGTTTGTTCCTCGATCAATCCGTTTCAAATTCAAATCTTTAATTAGCCAATTTGATGCTGATCCTCTTGGAACAGAAGCTAAGTTACTGAAGAAGAAGAAGAGAGGTTCCAAATTCATTTATGGTTGACTTCCAGCTCAAACAGGTATCACATTTCATCCTTATCATAATACAATATAGCATCAACCATACCATCCCATATTATTACAATCTTACATCTGAGGCAAGAAGAAAATGTTGCTGCAATTCGGCACTCAGACCTGATGGTGTTAGTTCAAAGCTTCCAATGCTAATTTCTCACTTAGTACAAAATTATGAAATCTTATAATCATAATTCAGTCTTCATGTGAAGTGTCTTCCGGTTCACTCTGCAGGCAGACTTAAGTGGAGGTCGTTCTCCCAGAAATGCCTATCCGAAGAGGGATCCATGTACATCAGATCCATTGGCCACCATGCTCTCGAGAGGGATCCCCAGAGGTTGCTGAGCACATGAGAAGTCTAGCTGGGGATTTAAGGTCGCCAACTTCATCGACAAGAACTGAAACGTGACAGCATTAGTACAGATGACGAAGTAGCTCACCGAGGGAAGTGAAAATTGACTCTCTTCTATGATCCTACCTCGACTTGCCGCTGCAATGCCTGCACGTAGTTGATGGTCTCGTCCAGCATTACCGCTTTGCCGGTTGCCTAAGATTCGAAAGAGTCAGGACTTCATCTTGATGCAAGAACAGGTTAAGCATCTGTTACCTTACTGCAGCCCGGCACAAGATCCTGCAGAAGCTTCATCCTCTGACTGATCTTCTCTCTTCTGACCTGGTAAATCGAGGAAGAAGACAATATCAAACTTGATGCCACGAGGAGGCTGATCACCGTAGAAAGAAGTGTTCGATTGCTCACCCTCTCCGCGAGGCTGTGGCTGGCGGTGGCTTGTCCCCTTCTCGCCCTGACATGGATGTAGTCTTTGGGGGGTTCCGAAGGCTTCGCACTGTTCTGTTTCTTTGGCTCGACCGCCGTCGCATTGGTTTCAGCTGGTCTGCATCTCTTTGTATCGGAATCTCCCACCTCGCTCAGCTGCAAACCGAGAATTCTTGGCTTTTTAGTGCTCGATCAGAGACTTACGTGGTGCAAGAGTCAAGCTCGAGGCATACCTTGAGAGGATTCGTGTTGGAGGATGTTAAAGGTGCCCCCTTTGGAGCTGACTTCCGCTTCCTCGAGTTGGTCTCTGCACTGCTCGTCGTCATCCTATCCGACATTGACGACGATTCGTCTGGCGTCGAAGATCCTGACGTCCGACCACCAAGCTTCAACCTTGTCTCCGTCTTCGTTCTCTCTGCGTCCGTCATTGGTGCCTCCTTGCCGCTGTTCGAAGCTCCCATCTGTTGCCGGCTGGCTGCCATCAGAGACTGGCTGCTTGAGACCCTCGACAGCTTTACAGCCTCGGCGAGGCCGAATTGGGCCCCAAGACCGCCGCCACTCGTCGCTCCAAAGTACGACAACCTCGCGGCTCTCTCCGCGAATCCCGAGTCGGCTGTGAACGGCGCGAATTGCTCGGCCGCCGTTTGATTCCCCGGCATCGGCAGGGGTGCCCTGCCCCGCTGCTGGTGACCCATCGTGGAAAGAATGAGCTTCGGAGGGGAATCGAGCGGCGTCCTGTAACACGAGGTGTTGTTAGCACTCTGGTACCGCGAGGGAGGGGATATCTCCCCGGAGTTGCAGATGCCGCAGAGCCGGCCGCTGCGCTCACTGACGACGACGCTTTCGTTGCCGGCAGGCGTGCTGGACGACGGCGACGAGACGAGCGAGCTGAGCGCCGACTCCAAGTGGGTATCGCGGCAGTGGCACATGGGCTGCCCCCAGCTGAGGCTGAGATAGGAATGCGGCAATTGATCGCCGTCGGACCCGGAATACATCTTCGGCTGCCAGTTCACGGCGAAAAATCCCTCCTTTTCCATTCCTGAGCAGGGGAACCACCGCGACAAGCGGAAGAAATGGGTAAAGACAAGGTCTTGACCTCTGGGTATGTATAGAGAGAACAAGAACGGAGACGAAGAAGAATAGAGAGAACAAGAGAAGAGAAAGATGGGAGAGTTTTTGACCTCTGGGTATGTATAGAGAGCTGGAAGCCGAGGAGGTAGCACAGTAGGTGGATAGGGGTTGCGGGGCTTTGGACGCCAGAGGAGGAGCCGTATGTGCCCCTCTGCCAGCAGAAACCTGCCACGAAAGAGTGCGAGCGAGTGAGAGAGGAGAAGTGAATTGTGGAGGGAGCTTTAATGCCACCCCATAAACCATATAGTTACTGATGGACATTGTGAGATTTCCAAGATCAATCATTGGAGGCGAAGAAAGGGATGGGCTTTGAGAGACGCATGGATAAGGATAATAATAATAATAATAGTAATAGTAATAATAATAATAATATAAAGGTTTGATATATCTATCCTTTCAGATTTTAGAAATATCATATTTACTCCAAATTTTAATATTACAATTTACGCACACATATACGTTCCTAAAACAGTATATTCTACAGAATGTTTGAGTTTGGGTTACATGTAGTATATTTTACTTAAGGAAGGCGAACCCACGTCGAGCCCAATTATATGGGTTTGCTTCAGAAGCAATTTGAAGTGGAACCTAAGCCCAAATACATAAGTCATTTAAAGTGGAAGTAGGTGTAGTTGACACTGGTCGAGACATAGATACGAAGATATCTCAAAAGTTTTTTTCTTTTTGCAAAGAAAAAAATGATGAAAATAAAAAAATTGATCCCACAATTTTCTAAATTATCGGATATCTTCTTAAGATTTTTCGGATAAGTTTTTGTAAAAAAAAATCATCATACCAAAATATCAATATTGTAAAAAAAATTTCTATCCAGACTTATCCCAAATTCACTCAAAAGATTGTCCAAACCTAATATAAGTAGGTTGAAAATGTCAAAGAAATAATTTGTTCCAGTGCTTTTTAGCCCAACTTTAGATTTTTCGGTGACTTAAGTGTATCTATTTTTGGTTGCACTCGTTCTTATTATATCATTAGTCTTATTTGATTGGATAAAATATATCATAACTTTGATTATGATTATTGATCAATTAAAAAAAATTAATTATGATATGATTTCTTAAGAAATGAATTTGATGTGAGAGACTTTCTTGTTAACTATTCAATGCTTTCTGCTCTAACCTAGCACATCCTAGAGATTATGGATATTATCTAAATTCAATATTTGAATTGATGAGTATTTCTATTTTTAGTTGCACTCATTTGTTATATTATGTTAGGCAAGATGTATTATAGATTTAATTAAATTTTAATTAATAAAAAAATATAATGATAATATGATTCTCTTGATTATTTATCTTATGCCCTCAGCTCTCACCTATGAATAGATAAAGGACTTGATAATATCTAAATTATCTTTTTTTGTCTCTTTTTAATTATTATATTTTCTCATCTTCCCTTAGTTCCTACTTTATATCATATGAAAGGATAATTATAAAAAAAAAAATTCTAGTACTCATTACATATCATTATTATTATAGTTTTTTGATCGTACAATACCAAACTTACAAATTAGATAAAAATATTTAAATAATATTTAAATATATGCATATTTAAACTTCAATATATGGTTACTTAATTTTAGATCTTGATATTAATTTTTTTAATAATATAAATATGATTATAATTTTTATACTTATAATTCTAACTATAATTATAATATATTTATATTTAAGGTAAGTGGAGGGAGGTTTGATGTCGAAAAGATAGATAATCTAACTCAATCGATAGTTGCCACGTGGATTTTGAGGCTATGACATCAAGGCTCGATGTTAACAATGTTGATGCTTAGCCAGCTAAGACCAATACTCAATGGACATGTGATCATCAAATTAAGATTACCATTCATATCAAAATGAAGAATATTTAGGATTTGGAGAATTTTGATTAACAACATAATAGTTATACTTCTAACACAGTAAAATAAAAAGGACTATCATTCAAAGTTGATAATCCGATAACATATTATATAGTCGATGATTATACGTAAATCGTCTAACAAATTAACTCTTCATTTCGATTCAAAAACTCACTATCAAATACTGTCTTTCGTGCATCCTTTGATCCATACGTGAATGCTAACTTATATTTTTGTCTATCAAGTGTTTACTTTAATATTAGATTCGGATTAAATTCAAGTCTCAAATATATTTGGCAATCAAGATTGAAAGCAACAAAAACAAGCAAGAAGAGCAGCAAACTGCTCAACATTATAAGTTCATACAACTTGGCATTGTCTTAGCATGCCATCCTTGTTAGCTTCATCAACTCCAACAATATACATATAAATTTTAATAATAAAATAAAGTAAATCACATTACTATAAGAAGATATTATTGACATCCTAATTAATCTAACATGATCTAAATATATATATATATATATAATTAATTTAAAATTAAATAAATTTAAAAATCAGATATCATAGTAAATGAATTCAAATTAAAAAGAATAAAAGGCCGACGACCATCTCGAGACGATGACATTAGTCGTAAGAAGTTGCGGCGGGTTTACGGGAACGTGGCGTGTGCATGTGGGCAACCGCATCTAAACCCCCGCTAACCGTTGACTATATCTGTCTCTCTCTCTCTCTCTCTCTCTCTAACGTAGTTGTCAATAAATGGGTGACAGAAAGATTTGATTGGAAGGCCAGAAAGCTTTCATCAAAGCAATTGGGAAGGTAGGAGATGTGAAGAACACAGGGATTTGTATAGATACGTCGAAGATTTCTAGAGTCAACAGGTTAGTAATGCAAAGTCAGAGCCATAAAGTGTGCAATCTAATGTCACATGAACAGACACCCGACTAATTATTCTGGTTGTGTGTATCCAAGTTTGATCCAAACATGTAAATGGTTCGAACTCACTCGATGACTTGTATGTATACTCATCATACTCTCATAATTTGATATTTTATATTATTAATATTCACAAGAGGTTCTGAGATCAAATATCATCTTTATCGAATTATAGTTGGGAACATGTCAACCATTCAAGATTCAATTAAAAAATTAAAGATAATTAAGACTCATTTTGTATAATAAAATTAATGATTGTAATTAATATGGATTTAAACTAATTTAAAAATATTTTAATCAATTCGATAAATCAAATACATCGTTATCGATTCGATTCGACTCGTGATGAATTCGATCGACCGAGACTTGAAACGAAAAGTCTATTTTCTTATAATAGAACATTTTAAGTGCATATGAGAAATGTAAAAGTTCTTTACGAATATTATAAAAATAAGAAATAATATCGCGAAAAAAAATCTAAGATGTGGATTCTTTTTCAAAAAAAAGAAACATCCTATATTCATTACATTATAAAAAAAAAGTCAATCTTTAAGCTGTAAAATGTTACATGATGCCTACTCCCACCACACCAAGACATCAATTAGGCATTTGCCAACCTTAGATGATCATGAAGAGACACAATTCAACTGATCCCATGTGAGTTAGGTGAGATAGATAGTTGACACCATGCTTTTGTGATTATGAGTGTGTGTGTGTGTGTGCAAGTCATGCATGCCTTGTAAGGAATCACTTCCTCAGTCAAACTCACACGCCTCTCTCATCCCTTTGGAGACAAAAGTCCTCAGTTTCAACTCAACTTTTCTTGCAAGCAAAGGTGATAAAATGGAAATTATCACCTACTCACAACTATTGATTGAGCTGCTTGTGTTCAATCCAATTGAATCAAACCAAATATTGAGAAGATTTTTATTTACAAAATTAATAAAACACATAATAATAAATCATCTATCAAATAAAAAAAATATAAAATTCTTCGATGAACTATAAATTTTCTTCAGAGTTACCCAAACTTAAACTCCAAGCTTCCTATATTTCACAAATAAATAAATAAATATATATATATATATATCTATTAGAAAGAAAAGGTTGGTTAATTATATGGAAAATTGCTTTTGTTATACCATAATTAATTTGACAACATTTCATTAAGTGTCTTTACTTTATATATATAGAATCTTTTTTAGGTAAGCTACTTCTAATTTATAATTTGAGAAATGAAACATCTTTACTGATTGAAAAAATATTTATAATTATTAATGTATTATATAATTAAATATTATATTTCCTATTAAATATTTTTTCTATGCACATGAATTGATAAAATAGTTTATTTTCGAGTAGACTCTATTTAGTACTTTCGTAATATAATTTTTTTCTTAGTTGATAAAGATCTTGATGGCTTCATTGATATATATATATATATATATATATATATATATATATATATATATATATATATATATATATATATATATATATATATATATATATATATATATATATGCTCGAATCTCATATTTATCATTTATTTTTATAAAAAAATATAAATTTTTTTCTTGATAAAATAAAGTTGAAACCTTTTATCTAGAAAAATGATGTAGATCATCGATAAGAGCACAATGAGTTATTTCTTTTATGTATCAAATATTAACTTATATTTCAATATCATTATGATGAGTTGTTTCTTTTACACATCAAAGGTTAACTTATATATTAATATTATTACTTGGGATGGATATCAACATCTCTCGTTATTTTTCTATACTTAGGTTGCTTTTAGTTCAAGTCTCTTCCCTTCCATTAAACACATGGAGTTTGTTGTGTGCTATAAAATATATCTTATCAAGTGATCATTATCCAATGACCTAGTTTCTTTGATTATATTATAGAATATTTTATTTTAATATTTTTATAATTTACATAATTTTATAGTCATTTATAGAGAGATATATGATATGATTTTGCCATAATTACTATGGTTATATATATATATATATATAGAATGAGAAGCTTTAGCATAGTTTCAATATTGTTACAGTACATGAGTATAACACAGGAATATTATCATTATATAATATATATTTTTTAGATTTTTATGATTTTGTATATATTTATAAACACCAAGGTTTGACATAATTTTAGCATATTTATTATCATGATAAATATCTAATATATGAAAGGAGGGGGAAAGCCTAAAAAGCTAAACCCAACTTTTATATATCATAAAAAATATGCCTATATTTTTCTTCATGAAAAATTTGTGACGATACTTATCTTTCGATATCTACGTTGAGATATTTAAGTTGATTAATATCTTATTTCGAAAGTGATAGAGACATGACCATTGCGTTGGAGACGATGACACCAACATCAAGATGACATTGCAAGTGTCACTTGGACATGCATTCCAGAACCTTCTACATATTTCTAGATCCTCGAGAAGCCACGAATTATGATGTCCTCAAAATAATAATTCTATGGGAGGTATAACGTGTCGTATTTTTTATTGTATAGTATTTTTCGGCTAATTAATGCACTGTTGCTCCTTTTGACTTCAAGACTAGTGGATAGTACTTTTCATGTTAATTCCTTTTGTTTCTTATTGTGTTCATGGAGGGGAAACTTTCATTATATACATACTTATATATTTATATTTGTGAACTATTTTTTTAGTGGAGAAAGACTTTCCTTCATTATATAATATATATATTTTATAAAAACATAATAATGTGAAATAATATTTCCTATGCTTTATATGATTTAATATCATTCGTCTATATTTATATATATATGAGAAAAAAAAACTTATTTGGTACATGAATTTAAATTTAGACCCATCTTTTGTTATAATATATTTTTTATCTTTTTATATCTATTAAAAAGTATAATAGCTCTCAAAATATTGTTTTATTTGATGCGAAAGATATCGATCAAAATATGATCAACTCGACTTGATTCGAACCCATATGCATGAGAAGTTACCTATGCAAAAGTTGTAATCGAATGGGGTTTTTAACATTGTTCGTTAGACATACTTGTTGATCTCAAAACGAAAAATAAGAATTTTATGTAATCGATCTCGAAATGAGGATGCCATTGAGGACTGGACCAACTCGATTTGATTTAAATCTATATGCACGAGAAGTTAAGATAGAGTCAAGAATGTCTCGTATATTCAATCAAATACCGGTCTATAGAAAAGTTGAAATCAAATTTTCTTAGATGCATTAGTAAATCGAAAAATAAGAATTTTGAGTAAGCATTAACTAATCTCGATTACCATGATCAATGTTTTAGAATGGATTAATCATAGAATATTTTACGATACAAATAATATATGTTTTGATATTTTATATTGGACTGATTTCTACTTGGTTGGATTATTAAGTGGGGTCTTATTCTTTTGTGCTAATTATGTTGCCATGAGTGATGATCGGGTGAATATACTTATATCATTATCACTTATTTTTATTTTAAGAAACATTAGTTTAACTACTTGTTTAGTTTTGCCGCAGTGTGGAAGATCACCTGGTTTGGGTGATGCACGCTTCGGCTTTCATTCTCGCGCCACTAGGCTGTCACTGTGGGTCCCGAGGAATCTTCGGGGTCCCACCTGAGAAAAGAGGGTTGAGCGGAACACAGATAAGGTTTCTTTCCTGGGTCGAGACAGGGGGCCAAACACAGCCCCCCCCAAAAGCCGCTGCCATCCAATTACTCAACGGCGGCTTCTCACAGATAAATACAAAAAAAAGGAGGCATTAAAAACAAAATACAAGTATTTAGATTAAATATTTAAACCAAAATTACTAGTGTATAAAACATTATCGAAGATTATATATATATATATATTATATATATATATATATATCGAAAATGTAGATATTTTGGTTTTTTTAGTCATATAAGGAGAGCCAATTTCTTTTGGGAAAAAAACAAAATACTGTTATTTTAAAAATAGATGTCTTTTGTTAAAATTCAAAACTAGATTTTCAACAGAAATGATATAGTTGTTATATAGGATCGATCATAATATTTTCATCATATATTTAACGATCATAAATAATATTAAAATTGTAAGACATAATTTAATTTAGGATGAAGGAGGAAAATAAAAAAAAATTTCTTTTGTATATAATTATATCAAAAATAAAAAAAGGAGAAATTAAAATTTCTTTTATATATAATTATATCAAAAATAAGAAAAAGGTAGAAACTAAAATTACTCCGTTGCCTCGGCCACCACGCGGCTTTGCCAACCACAACCTCTGTCGCTCGTCACACGTCTCTCTCCCTCGTCACCTTTTCCCCATTGTTTCTCTTTTGTTTCTTCCCCACCGCCTCATCGTCCTCTCTCTCTCTCTCTCTCTCTCTCTCTCTCTCCGTGCCCAAACGGAGACCAAAGACGCAGACACACCATCAAGATCGAGATCGAGATCGAGATCTAGGTTTCTTCGGGCGATGGCGAAGAGGAGGAAGCAATGCCTTGTAGGCGCCGCCGTCCCCCGTCTTCTCCACCTCGTGATGTTGCTCGTTGCGTTGGATCTGGTGCGGCGATGCCGCGCGGCCTCGCCTTCCTCCTCCTCCTCGCCGGACGCCAAGGCCATGTCGGAGCTGGCGCGCGCCCTCTCGGGGGTGCCCTCCAGCTGGAAGACCGGCTCTGACCCTTGTGACCCCGAGTGGGACGGCGTCACCTGCTCCGCCGGCCGCGTCTCCAGCATCAACCTCGCCTCGCGCGGCGTCTCCGGCACCCTTCCAGACTCCCTCAACGCTCTGACCTCCCTTGCCTCCCTCCAGCTCCAGCGCAACCGCCTGTCCGGCCCCCTTCCCCTCCTCCCCGACCTCGCCTCCCTTCAGTCCCTCTTCCTTGACGGAAACGCCTTCGACGTACTCCCCAACACCTTCTTCGCCGGCCTCTCCGCCCTCCAGGAGATCTCCCTTGACGACCTCCCCCTCGCCCCCTGGAACCTTTCCCAGGATCTCGCCGCCGCCGTCGGCCTCTCCAAGCTCTCCGCCTCCAACGCCTCCCTCTCGGGGACCCTCCCCGACTTCCTCGGCTCCCTCCCCAACCTCAACGTCCTCCGCCTCTCCTACAACCAGCTCACCGGCCCCCTCCCGTCCTCCCTCGCCGACTCCAGCGTGCAGCAGCTACTCCTCAACAACCAGCAGTCCCGCGACAAGCTCTCCGGCCGCATCGACGTCCTCTCCGCCATGCCGCAGCTCACCATGGTCTGGCTTCAGTCCAACAGCTTCACGGGGCCTATCCCGGACCTCTCCAACCTCACCGCCCTCGAGTCCTTCAATGTCCGCGACAACGCCCTAACCGGCGTCGTCCCGCCATCCCTCACCGCCTGTCCCACCCTCAGGAACGCCACCCTCTCGAACAACCTGCTCCAGGGGCCCTTCCCGCAGTTCTCGAGCAAATCCGTCACCCTGGACATCGACAAGGGCAACCAGTTCTGCAACTCCGGCGACAGCCCGTGCGACCCTCGTGTCACGGCGCTGCTTGCGGTCGCCGAGGGGTTCGGGTACCCTGCCGTGCTCGCTAAGTCATGGAAGGGGAACGACCCATGCGCCAGCTGGCTGGGCGTCACCTGCAACGCGCAGAAGGACATCATCGTCCTCAATTTCGGGAGCCAGCACTTTGGCGGTGTCATCTCGCCGGCCTTTGCTAGCTTCACCGCTCTGCGTCAGCTGTATCTAAGCAACAACGGCCTCACCGGCTTAATTCCAGATAGCTTGACGCAGCTCCCGCAGCTCCAGTTGCTGGATGTCAGCAATAACAGCCTCTCAGGAAAGATACCGGCATTTTCCAGCTCCGTCACGCTCAAGCTGGATGGCAACACCAAGCTAGGAAGTGACTCAGACTCGAGCGGCGGAAGCTCTTCTTCTCCTTCAAGCGGGATGCCTGGTTCTACATCCGGCAGCAGTGGTAACTCCGGTGGATCGAAGTCGTCATCAGCAGCCATGATTGCTGGCATAATCGTGGCAGTGGTGGTTCTCGTTGGTTGTTCAGTGGCATTGTTTATGCATTATCATAAAAAGAAACAGGAAAAGAAATTTGGCCGTGTTCCGATGGGAACCCCTCCAAACGAGCCAGAGATAGTTAGTATAGGGGTGGGTGGTATGAACGGCAATGGTGGAGGCTTGGGGATGCTTTACAGCCAAAGCAGCGCCGGGAGCACTGGCTCC
Organism: Musa acuminata AAA Group; assembly: GCF_036884655.1. Classification (NCBI taxonomy): domain Eukaryota; kingdom Viridiplantae; phylum Streptophyta; class Magnoliopsida; order Zingiberales; family Musaceae; genus Musa; species Musa acuminata. The sequence continues at coordinate 4,615,293 of NC_088346.1, read as the reverse complement.
TACATGGTTGAAGCTCAAGGAATGCACATATCAATCCAATCCCTTCGAAGGGCTACTAATAATTTCAGCGAAGATAATGTGTTGGGCAGGGGTGGGTTTGGTATTGTATACAAAGGGGATCATAATGGGACTCTGATTGCTGTGAAGAGAAACCAGTGTGATTTAATGGGTAAGAAGGGGCAGGAGGAGTTCAAAGCAGAGATTGATGTTCTTAAGAAGGTTAAGCATCGGAACTTGGTCACACTTCTTGGCTACTGTGATGATGCTCAAGAGAGGCTTTTGGTGTATGAATACATGTCTGGGGGTACACTGGGGGATCACTTGTTTGAATGGCAGAGCAGACACGAACCACCACTTACTTGGAAGCAGCGGCTGACGATTGCTCTCGATGTTGCTAGAGCGATCGAGTACTTGCATAGTTTGGCTCAAGAAAGTTTCATTCACAGAGATCTGAAGCCCTCTAACATACTCTTGGACAAGGACTTGAGGGCCAAGGTTTCTGATTTTGGGTTGGTCAAGCTTGCGGATGACAATCAGAAGTCCATGATGACACGATTAGCAGGGACATTTGGGTATCTTGCTCCTGAGTATGCTAGTAAGTCTGTTATACTTTTTTTCTCTCAGACTGTTAATTAAAAAGCCATATGTTGTTCTTCTTTTTGCAAATTTGCATATTGAATTAACTGTTGGTTCAAGTATATCAATTCAAAGACTTGTTCTGATTAGTAAAGAAGGTTCATAGTTCTTCTTAGGTTCAGTGTTTAAGAACCTTGTCAAATCTAGTTTGGAACTTTAGGCAATATGTCTGAACATTTTCAACTGCTTAGAAGTACACAAATAATCAGCCTAATCATATTGAGAAATGTCACAATGAATATATGGAAACTCAAAAGCATATCTGACGATATATACAAATAAATATGAAATCTGAAAATTTTAGCAACAGAATGATGCGATATTGGCTAGAAACAATAACTAATAAATCCACAAACAATGATCCTTTTGAATAATAATGATTTTAATTTTGGCTCATTCTACATATTCCTCTTGGATCTTTCTCAAGACAAGATGTTGACAAGAATCCGGGAGCCAAAGTTTTGATAGACACAAACAAAAGTATCTATTTCTTGGATCAGAGATTGAGAGAAAAAAAAGGATTCTTTTACTTTGATTAACGTGAACAAGAAGATGCTTTTCATTAGAAGCTATTCATGTTATGTGACATCAATATATCCAAATTGTCTAAGGATTCAAAGTTGAAGACAACAAACTATTTGGTCCAAGTGTGGAAGGAGCAGTTCTACAACAGGGATAAGTGTACATCACAACCCTCTCTTGGTTGAACAGCACAAGTTTTCTTGACATGTTCCTGTGCCTATTCTCATCAAATGTTTGAAGTAGCAGTTATATTAGTTGATATTGGAGACTGATATTTTATGTGATGCTATTAATTACTGAAACAATTTGTTTTATGGCTTTTCTGGATTGCTACTTGCTGATAAGCTGAATTGTCTCCCTTTTTAACTAAAACTGTGAATAATGCTTGGTCATTACATGAATCAGAGAGAGCAATGTACTTACAAAACAAGTAATGCAATCTAGGATACTTCTAGAAGGGCAAAAAATTATGAGAGTATGAAAGTGAGATTAAGGTAAAATAGCAGAGGAAATCACCGTACAGAAAGCCCAATTACTACAATTCTCTATTGATTCTTTTTACTGAACAAAGTTTGAGCTTCAGGTTATTTTGTATTTGCCTTGTGTACTTATTGATCCTGAGCTGCAATATTCTAACAGCTACTGGAAAGGTGTCGACCAAGGTTGATGTTTATGCATTTGGTGTGATATTGATGGAGCTAATTACTGGGAGAAAAGTACTAGATGAGTCGCTCCCACCTGAAGATAGCCATCTGGTGGCATTATTCCGTAGGGGATTTTCCCATGAAAAGAACAAATTTTTGAACGCCATGGTGGATCAAATTCTTGAGCTTGATGAAGAAGCTCATCAGAGCTTGGCGGAAGTTGCAGACCTAGCTTGGCACTGTACAGCCCGTGAACCTTATCAGAGGCCTGACATGAGCCATGCAGTCAATAGGGTAGCTCCCCTAGTTGAACAGTGGAGGCCCACCAACTGTGCCATTGAAGATGATGGTGAGCCGAGTTTGAGTCTGACCGAAAGACTCAAGAGATGGCGATACGATAACACCAATTCAACAACAGAGTCATTCGATTATACTTCAAGTGATGTCTGATCAGGAATTGTGTTTATGATCCTTTTAATGGCTTCTGCAACGTTCTGACTCCTATTGTTGAGCTACGGGAGGAAAAGAACCATTGCTGTGTGTGGTGGGCAGCTTGTTCATGGTAGTAGATGGAGGTGCATGATAGTCTCTCGGTCTCACTCTGGAAGTCATGGTAAACTGCGACGGTGCATCAACCCAATTCTATTTGGGTTTGATACTGAAACCTGCTTCGATTTCAAGTGATTGAGGATTAAAATTAAGTAGTATCTTTTCATTTCTCTTAAATATTTCTTTGTTTCTTTCAATATTTGGTTGGTTTGGTTTTCTCCTTGGATCATAAGACAGCTGTACATTGTAATGCTTAGCAACATATCAGAAATCTGGCATTTGAGTACAAGACAATGTAATAGAGGAAGAGGTTGTTAAGGTTGGCCGAGTCGGTGAGGGAAAAAAAATATATGTGATTTACCAGTTTTCTTGTATATGTACTCATGTTATATCGTTATGTTTCTGGGATGAAGGTAATTCGTCCGAGACAGTAGAAACTGCTACTCCCCTGACAATATATTACCTGCAGGTGTTGGCAAGAAGTGCACCAGACACATGCAATTGGTTCGCAGTATTTTTGGTTGTCTTGTTTGCTAGACTTTTGCCACCATGAATCTGCATACCTGATGCCTAAACCATTCTCCGATGGTAAATGATCTCCGAGTTGCTACATGATGGCGAGGAGCAGCAGGGCAAAGCATCTTGTCTTCATCAATTGCAAGTTACAGTGTCAACTGCAGATGAGTTTCTTGATTCAGAACTCCTTATATTTCTTACAGTGCGTTGTTGTTGTGATGTCTGTGCAGTTGATTATAATCGACAGAGCAAGAATCTTCCCAGCAACAGTTGCAGTTAATGGGTACAGACCTGCACCTTCAGGCGGGGAATGAATGGCGAAAGAGTTACGAAGGATGATACTGCAGCGAAGTTAAGTTTATTGTCTGCTGCTAGTTGTCTTTTTCTTTTCTTCTAGCAGACAAGCAGTAACATTTGCCTCACGGATACGGATTCTTGATGTTGAAGGAAGGTGCAGAGGAGGAATCACCCAGCTCATGCCAGACCCCAGGAAACGCCAAGGTTCCCCTGGCACCTCAACAAAAGCCTGAAGACGAGGCCATGTCGCTCTTAGTACGGACCATGGACATCTTCCACATGTATCTAACGTTCAACGTGACCACATGCAACAAGGTACTTTGGCCTACCTCTTTAATTACCTGCTCGTATCATATTATTGGAAGATATAGCTGTTGGTAAATCATTGCTATGGTATTATATCGAAAAATATTTCGAAAGTGTGGTAAGCTTTAATAAATGATATATATCATGTATGATAGTCATAGATCTTTATTTTCATGGATTCAAACAAACAGAAGAATGATTTATTTTATTTTTAGATGTAGAAGTATATCAATTTCGTTACTAAATCCAAAGAATTTAAAATTTTCTGATGATCCAAACACCTTAGTAGGACTAATTATATATTACCTCATATAGTTAACTATCTTTAGTATTTCGATTTCTACATTTTCTAAAGTTATATCAAGGTTCTTATACTTACGAAAGTGAAATATTTAATCCCGTTTTTCCTCACGTAGTTGATTCTCTCGATGAAAATATCGCATGTGTTGTCACATGCAAAAAATGATACTAAAATAAAGTTAAAAAAGGTAATTTTACAGCATTAAAACAGTGTGTTTTTTGCCTAAACTATGACTTACATGAAAGAATTGAGGGCTACTAGAAAGAACAGAAGGATCGGTTGTCGGAGGATGTTGATAGCCAAGCTCAAGTTCAGATCGAAGTGAAGCTTTCGAGATTTGATTAAAGTTTTCTCCTCTCGGTTGGTTGTTTGGGAGGATATCAAAGCCGAAGGAGAGGATGAAGTCGGAGAAGAAAATCGCTTTCACAAAAGTTACCGAATAAAAAATTAATATCGATGAGAATAATATTATAAAATTATTTTTTAACATTGTTTTAGTGTCATTTTCCACACGTGACAGCACGCATATTATTTTCATCGTAGAATTGATAATGTGAGGAGAAATAAGATTAAATATTTTATTTTTATAAATATATAAATATTAATTTTTAAAAGTGTTATGAGATATTAAAGATAGTTAATTACATAGAATAATATGTAATTAGCCCCATCTTAATATCATAGAAGTATTAATATCTTTTATTATCTATGCAATAGTAAGATTTAGCAAGCTAATTAGGTTTTTGGTTGACATATAATAAACAAAACATCTTTAATTTTCATCATAATCATACTATGCATCTTCTTTTTAATACAATTAATTTCTTGCATTAAAGCATCACATATGCTACCCTCATAGGTTTGAGCGGGGAATGTTGATTTGGACTCGTAAGGCCCAACGGCCCGCTTGAGTTCGTGGTGGGTTCGGTGCATTGGTTTGGGTTTGGTCGAAGCTTTATCTTTGATGGTATGATTTATTTCAATCTATCATTATAACATCCTTTTCCTTTAGCTAGAAAATAGTGCAAAATATTTGCCAGTATAACAAACATATGATTTTTAAAGTGATATTTAGTTTACTTTTATTTTTTATGTGCTTCGATCAATTTACCATTCAAGACCTCCTAAATTAATTGTTCGTATCAATCTTGTTAAGTATGGCGTCATCAATCCTTTCAACGCGAATATATATATATATATATATATATATATATATATATATATATATATATATATATATATATATATATATATATATATATTGAAAAAAAAATTAAAAACTAAGAGACTAAATAGCATATTATAGGACTTTTTATTTTCTTACCAAATGAAATGAACAAGAAAACACAACATAAATTCAAAATATATAGGAGAAATCATGCGACAAAAGATCTCCTATATATTTACACCACCAGAGGAAAAGGATACCCTCTCATCTGCGGCATTAACGCAAACAGGTGACGAGCATCCTGTGCACCACCACCGCGCTCCCCCAGTAACAAGCGCCTAAACATCCATCATACTTGCAGTCCATGTGGCCTCAGACCCTCGACCCCTCCTCCCACCTTATAAAGCCCTCTTCTCCATTCCCCCACTCCCGACTACGTCCCTCTCTTCCTCCACTCCGCTTCTCCTTTCCATCCTCTTCTCCTATTCTCCAACGTGTCCGCCTCGCCTCCGCCTCCGCCATGGAGTCAGTCGCCGAGTGGGGCCTCACCCCTCTGTCCACCGTCGACCCGGAGATCCACGATCTCATCGAGCATGAGAAGCACCGCCAGTCCCACGGTATCGAGCTCATCGCCTCCGAGAACTTCACCTCCTTCGCCGTCATCGAGGCCCTCGGCAGCGCCCTCACCAACAAGTACTCCGAGGGCATGCCCGGCAACCGCTACTACGGTGGCAATGAGCACATCGACGCCATCGAGAACCTCTGCCGCTCCCGCGCCCTTGCCGCCTTCCGCCTCGACCCTGCCAGGTGGGGCGTCAATGTCCAGCCCTACTCCGGCAGCCCCGCCAACTTTGCCGCCTATACCGCCCTTCTTAATCCCCACGACCGCATCATGGGCCTCGACCTCCCCTCCGGCGGCCACCTCACCCACGGATACTACACCTCCGGGGGAAAGAAGATCTCCGCCACCTCCATCTACTTTGAGAGCCTGCCCTACAAGGTCAGCTCTGTCACCGGCTACATTGACTACGACAAGCTCGAGGAGAAAGCTCTCGACTTCCGCCCTAAGCTCATCATCTGCGGCGGGAGCGCGTATCCTCGAGACTGGGACTACGCAAGATTCAGGTCCATTGCTGACAAGTGCGGCGCATTGTTGCTGTGCGATATGGCTCACATCAGTGGCCTCGTGGCCGCTCAGGTAATGACTATGATTCTTTCTTTCCTCTCTCTCCTTTCTGGGCTATTGTTGTTTCCTGAAAAATGGGTTGTTTGAGGTTGGGGATGTTCTTTATGACTGCAAGGGTTATGGAGGACAGCCAAGATCTGATGGCTAGGATGGAGAATTTCTCGATGTTTTAATTGTAATGTCATGCACTCGAATTGTCTGGATCTGATCTGCGTCTGTTGACTTTCGTGATGCAAGTAGATCTTTGAATCGGAAAATGTTGAAGATACTTGTTCTGTTTGGTTCTCCTCGTTAAAACTTTGCATTTTTGTATAAAGATGATATCTTGATTATATTGCTTTTTGATGGTATCGAGTGCAAATCTAATTATTCAAGGCAACCATTGTTCACGGAGTCTATCAAAGTTCAAGTGTTAGTTGATTGTAAATGATGACAAAGGATGGCTTTATGATACTTCCAAGTATCATGATCATAGTATATTTCTGTTAATATATAGCAACCATCGTTTTTAGAACGATTAAAGATAAATGGCCAGCTATGCCTTTTTCCTCTTTGAGAATCTAATTCTTCCTTGCATTTATATGTTTCTTTAGATGCGTACATGATAATTCTGCATCTATCAGGATATCCTTAGACTGCTTTTGTTTATTTCTTTTAGATCTATGTGATGTTCTGCTTGGTCTGACAAAGAAAGAAAGATTGTCTTCCATTTTCACTTTTAGAAAAATGCAATTACTGAAGTCGTTCTTCATGAACACTTGTGTTTTTAAATTGTCTTTTCTTATGATCTGTTTCTTCCCCGTGTTAGGCAAACACAGGAATCCTGGCTTCACTGCCTTCTCATAGATACTAAAGCCTTTATTCTTCTATGCTGTAGGAAGCTGCAAATCCCTTTGAGTCCTGTGATGTGGTTACAACCACCACTCACAAGAGTCTCAGAGGACCGAGATCCGGCATGATCTTCTTCAGGAAGGGCCCTAAGCCTCCAAAGAAGGGACAGCCAGAAGACGCTGTCTATGATTTCGAAGATAAAATCAACTTTGCTGTGTTCCCAGCCCTCCAAGGTGGTCCTCACAATCACCAGATTGCTGCTTTGGCTGTTGCATTGAAGCAGGCAACTTCACCTGGATTCAGGGCCTATGCCAAGCAGGTCAAGGCCAATGCGGTTGCTCTTGGAAACTATCTGATGAGCAAGGGATACAAACTGGTGACAGACGGAACTGAGAATCATCTTGTCCTTTGGGATCTCCGACCTCTTGGCTTGACCGGTATTGACATTTATATTTATTCGCGGAACTATTTGTTACCTCCTGCACAAAACTTCATCCTTTCTTCTCCTTTGGATGTATGTAGGAAACAAGGTTGAGAAACTTTGTGATCTTTGCAATATCACCATCAACAAAAATGCTGTTTTTGGTGACAGCAGTGCATTGGCTCCTGGAGGTGTACGAATTGGTATGAATGTCATCTTTTGTGGAATGTGTTAGTTATTAGAATCTGCTTAATCTTTGATGGTGAAATTATTTTTTGAGTACACATTTGAAGCAATATATGGTTGGAACTTGCATGCAACAACTTCAACCGTACCAGAAAGCAAGAAAGATATGGCATGTGAACCTGCTTAATATTTCTCATGCAGATATATTTATGTAAGAGACAGCATTAATCAGAAGATATCGAGTGAAATGGAGTGATTAGAATATTCATTTTTACCTAACCTAAATTCCAACTATTTTAGCATTTGCCACTCTGAACTGGTGTCCCGCGCACCCATCAGTTTCTGATGTATAGCCATATGGATGCGGCAGTCTTCAATTCCTACATTTAGGTTGAGGCCTTTAGTATTGTTTGGACTGTAGCGATAAAGATACATTTCATTAGAGGAAAAATAGTCTATCCAAATTATGGAGAAATTACCACATTCAAAATACCATCAACAAATGCTTTTCATGTGCGCTTTACGTGGATAAGTGGACAACTGCTTTGCTTCATGTATGCTGTACTTTAGCACTGAATAATTAGTGGAAATCTTGTTTGTTTCTTGTGTTAAAATTTGTGCATCTTTATGCTCTTATAATGCTGTCTCATTGTTATGGAAATGTTACTCATAGTATGTGCTTATCTTTAAGGTACTCCTGCCATGACCTCAAGGGGCTTGATTGAGAAGGACTTTGAGCGGATAGCAGAGTTCCTTCACCAGGCAGTAACCCTTTGTTTGAGCATTCAGAAGGAACATGGGAAGCTGCTGAAGGACTTTAACAAAGGCTTGGTGAACAACAAGGATATCGAGGAACTCAAGGCAGCGGTGGACAAGTTTGCTTCCTCATTCCACATGCCTGGCTTTCATATGTCTGCCATGAAGTACAAGGAGTAGGCAGCTTATCACATCCAAGATCTGCTCTTTTGGTTTTACTTCTTTCCGACAGTTGCAGATCTTTTCTTTTTGTTCCAGCTATTCTCTTTTCTCTATGATGTGCCCATGGAGGGAGCATATTTCCTTAACCTAAGAATGGATTCCATGTTCTGATTCTAGGTCATGGTTCTCTGGTAATAAACTTAATTTAGCGGTGTTAGTGTAAACACCTTTAAGCCGAGGCCTCGGGCCCGATGCGGCTCGGTTCGGGGGTCCGGATGTCGGGGATCTTGGGCGGCGTCCCTCGGGGTCTCCCGGCGGTCGAGCACTGTGGTTCGGGTCGGGATGTCGGGTCGGGAGGTCGGGTCGGGAGGAAGCTCTGTCGTAGCGTCGGGAAGAGGCGACACCGTCTTGCACCTACACACAGGTCGGGTCGGGAGCTCGGCCCGACCCCTCCGATGATCAAATTTGCGATGTGGAGAGGGTTTTGGAGGAAAAGATGTCTCCGAGTGCGTTGTGCTTGTGTTCCCCCCCCCTTGTTCGTTTAGAACTCTGGGGTATTTATAGATGAGTTTGATGTTAAATGATGTGGTTGCCTGCAGGAGGCAGGTTGAACCAATCCTGAGTTAGGTGTTAATGCACCTCGGCCATGAGACGTCGGCTAACGTTAGCCGAGATTTATCGTAATTACTATCCATATCAAGCGGTATGTTGATTCACCACGTAGACTCATTATTTTGTTCGGTGAACTATAAATCATGCCATCTCCTCGACAGATTTAGTTTCATGTTGGATCAATAACTCAGACTTAATTAGATAATACATCAGTTATTCTATCAAATTAGATCAATCTATTATTATTGTTGTTGTTGTTGATGTGTAAAGACCCATCAAAAGCATGAAGACCAAAATAATCCAATGGTCTGTGCAATGGTTTAGAGAACTAATTAACCTGCGTCTCTCAAACTTCCAATGCCAAAGTGGTCATTGTGGAGTTCATCTTGAACTTCCTCGCACCTACTAACGGAGGTGTCAATGTAATTGCTTGTACGCCAAGACTTGCTCAGGCTCAAGTAGTTCGGTGGAAGAAACATGTCGTCTCCTTCCGAGCATCGGGAGATCACCATGGCGCTCCTGCTGCTGCAGGCTGTGTTCTGGGTCATCGGGTCAATGGCAAGACTCCTAATCTTCGTCGTCTTCAGAGGGGCGGCGCTTCTCATAGTCGCCCTCATCCGCCTCCTCAGTATCCCCCGGCGAGCTTCCAACGACGCGCTCGAGCTGGCCGGAGGCCTCATCAGGTCTGCGCTGGAGCACGCGGTGGAGCTCGTCAAGGACGCGGTCGCGTCGCTCGTCTCGAGCTCGTTCGACGCCGTCGCCGGTGCCGCGACGGGCTCGCTCCAGCTCACGACGTCGGCGGTCGTCGAGCTGGTGGAGAAGACGAGGAGCGCGCTCGAGGGGCTGTCGGAGGTCTTCCCGCGGGCCTTCGAGGGCGCGTGGGAGACGGTCGTCGAGGTGGCCGACAGCCTGTGGAGCAGCTTCGTGGACGCTGTAGGATACGTCATGGAGAATGCTTAGCTCGATCGTGAGACGTCTGCAAGCTAAAATGCAAACAACAGGCAAAGGATGTAATTATCACATATAGAAAGCAGTGTTATTTGATATTGTCATGTATAGAGGTTAATGTTATTGGATACAGTGAATAACTAAGAAATACAACTTATTATTATTGTTATGGATGTGAGAGAAAAAATTTTTCTTTCGTCAACGCCACTAGACTCGATATATGATAAAATGAGAAATAATTGTTTGTGATATCGTGCATACATTACGAGTTCAAAATGTTTTACCTGAATTTTGGGTTACTTCTCTTATGGATCATATTTACCCAAATCAAGCAAGCTTAAGTCATCTCATAATAAAACAGAGAGAGAGAGAGAGAGAGAGAGATCGACATAATTTTACGTGGTATACTTGATGTCAACTGGTTTACTGGTCCAAATTATATGGATTGATTTCGTAACTTAAGAATTATTCTCATGACGGTGAAAATTACGTACGTCCTTGATACAGTGATGCCTATGCTTTAGGAAGGGACAAACGAGTATGAAATCACTCGTTACGTTAAGTATATAGATGACCCTACTCTTACTCAGTGTTACAGAGACAGCATGAAAAGATGAATGTTAAATCCATTCTCTTAAATGTCTGTAAACTGTTTAAGGAATAGGGAAGGACTCAACGATATGAGATATCCCCTCTTCCGCACTAGGATGACTAATTATAATAAATTTTTTATTATTTTAAATATAGATTTGAACGTGCATGGCTTCGATACGTTAATGTAATACTAGTTTTTTACTGGTCTAATTGCCTCCAAATCACAAATAATTTTATGATTTATTTACTATCTCCATGTTATTTTTCTTTCTTCTATGATATATTGTTTCTTAAAAATGGAAATTTTCTTTTTTTATATATGTAAGTATCAGAAAAAAAGTTCTCCTAAACTTTGGCTGGTGGGGTTTTCACGTGCGTCGGCGCGCGTCTTCCATCCACCTAATCGTTTTTTGCATGTTAGTTGGATGAAATCATGCGGTGCGTTGTGATGGGTGAGGAGTCGCCTTGCGATCTTTGGACAAGAATTGACTGACGACGGCGATCCGCCGAGGACGATCGGAGACCAGCGATACTTAATGCGGTTGCTGGTTGTCAGATTGGCTTAAATCCAACCGTTCCCTCGACCTACTAACCTTTCATCCGACGGTCCACCCTTCGCCCTCGTAACTCCGTCAGTAGTGTGGACCAACTGTCCGTCGCTCGCAAGCCTTTTTAAGTAGTGCTGCTGCCCACGGCTTCCTCGGCCTCCGTCCGTAGCACGAGCAAAGGCTTGAGGAGGAGAGAGAAGCCTGACTCCATGGACTCCGAACTCCACGTCGTCATGTTCCCTTACCTCGCCTTCGGCCACATCAGCCCCTTCCTGCAGCTCGCACGCAAGATCTCGTACTGTGCCGCCAGCGGTGGCGTGCGCGTCACCTTCCTCTCCGCCGCCGCCAACGTCCCCCGGATCGAGTCCCTTCTCCCCGCCTCCACGTCCATCTCTGTCGTCCCGCTCTACCTGCCGGCCCTGCCCGGCTTGCCCCCGGGCGTCGAGAGCACGGCCGACCTCCCCCCGACGTCACCAGCGGCCGAGCTCCTCAAGCTGGCCGTGGACGGGACCAGGCCCCAGGTGGAGTCCCTCCTCCGTGAACTCCGCCCACACCTGGCCGTCTTCGACTTCGGCATGCAGTGGCTGCCGGAGGTCGCGGAGCCGCTCGGCGTCCGGACGCTCTTCTTCTCCGTCTTCGCGGCGGTCTCCACCGCCTACCTAACCGTCCCCGCGCGGCGCCTCCACGGCCCCGCCCCGACCCTCGGTGACATCATGTCGCCCCCTCCGGGCTTCCCGTCCGCCGCCTCCTCGATCCGCTCCGTCCCCGCCTACCAGGCCGCCGACTTCCTCTACATCTTCAAGAGCTTCGGCGGCGGCGCCTGCGTCTACGAGCGCGTCGTCAAATGCATCGAGAGCTGCAGCGCCATCGTCGCCAAGACGTGCACAGAGATGGAGGGCTCGTACATCGACTACGTTGAGCGCCAGTTCGGGAAGCCGATGCTGCTCGCGGGCCCGGTGGTGCCGGACCCGCCGGAGGGAGAGCTGGAGGCCCGGTGGGCGAAGTGGCTGGGCGGCTTCGCGAAGGGCACCGTCGTCTTCAGCTCCTTCGGCAGCGAGACGTTCCTGACGGACGAGGGCGAGAGGGAACTCCTGTTAGGGCTGGAGATGACCGGCATGCCGTTCCTGGTGGTCCTGAACCGCCCCAAGTCCGGCACGAACGGGGAGCAAGAAGAGGTGAGGAAGAGGCTGCCTGAGGGATTCGAGGAGAGGGTGAAGGGGAGGGGGATGGTGCACAGCGGGTGGGTGCAGCAGCAGCACATCCTCCGCCACAAGAGCGTCGGCTGCTTCGTCTGCCACGCCGGGCTGAGCTCGGTGATGGAGGGGGTGGCGGCCGGCTGCCAGCTCGCGATGATGCCGCAGAAGGGCGACCAGTACCTGAACGCAGCGCTGTTCGCCAGGGACCTGGGGATTGGGGTGGAGGTGGAGAGGAAAGGCGAGGACGGGAGCTTCACGAGGGAGTCGGTGTGCGCGGCGGTGAGGAAGGTGATGGCGGCTGAGGCGGAGGCGAGGAAGAAGCATGGCAAGTGGAGGGAGTTCCTGTTGGAGAAGGAGCTGCAAGATGGGTTCACGGCAAAGCTGGTGGAAAGGTTGAGGGAGTTGGCAAAAGCATGATTGGTGACGAATGCATCGGTAACGTGGCCGACAAACGCCGATCTCTACAGCTCAGAATCGCACTGTCACATTAAATAAAACATCGAGTCTCGGTAACATTTTCCATACAATACAATGCATCTTCAGTGATGTCACATCTTAGTAATGCATTTCGTTAGAGAATGACAAATCCATGTGGAAGTGACTGATTGATTGCTGATCCATATAGTACAAAAGAAGCACTATTGGCGCATGTGGCGCTCTGCCACAAGAGACCGCGACAGGCAGAACAGTTGTTGGTAAGTAGTGTAGATCAATGGATTCTTAGCCGGAAGGAAAATTGTCGACGCCATGAATACATCGTGTTTTCACCACAAGAAAAGGCCTTACCGCTGCATCAAAGTCGCCTTCATCCTCTCGCCACTCGAGTTGTTGGAAAAATATGTTTCTCGACCGACCAGATTTTGGGTGCAGAAAGCTTCATCTTCGGATTGTGAAATCAGTCGAAAATTTCTTGAGCTTCGATGATGCTGTGTTGACTGGAATCAAATCCAAAACCAGCCGAGTATAAGTATCTTGAAAGCAAGATATCAAGAAGCACAATATGCTTACAGTTCATCCTTCGTGACGCGATAATATTTTTCAGCATGCTGACGTTGACCGATCAGCTGAGCAAACCTCTCATCGTGAGTAATTACTATCAACTGAAAATTCTCCTGGCCCTTCCGGTCTTCCATAATTCTGAGAGTACATTAACGAATGACAAGTAGTAGCCAAAGTCAGAACTTTCATAGCAATTCATCACTTCTACAGGATTCATCATGTCAAATTACCTTAAGAGAGCGGCAGCAAGACTTTCTGCGTTTGGCCCGTCCAAGTTGGTAGTTGGTTCATCAAGTGCTAGTATCCCGCAATTGAGACAAAATGTTTCTGCTAGAGCCAGTCTTATAATAAGCGAACCAAGAACCTGAAAACCAACATATGATGAACAAAATCATCAGTATTGTCAAGCCTGAAAAAGAACTAAATACTAGTGATCTTGCCAGCACAAGAGCTAAATATGTGGAAGGTACATGTATAGAACCCCAAATAGTTGGAAATTACAGTTTATTACTGTTGTTGTATGAGCAGTGCACATATTTAACTTGTGTATCAGTCAGCCAATGCTTGTCATCAAGAACTCATTTTGGTTTCTGATCGCCCTACCATCTATGCTTACTATAAACCAAACAAAACTTCACCTTCTGACCAGCACTACACCTTCCCCTCATCTCAAGCTCAGCATCGCCAGTCTGCATTAGGACCTGAATAGCAATTACATCAGAATCATCACTCACAATACTGTCTTGAATTATAATGTTTTCCTTACTCTGTAACTGTATGACCGAGTCCCAGCACCTTCGGAATCAGAATGAATACTTATGTAATCAATATCCTGCCCCCTATAAGTTTGCTGCCATAATTCCTTAATGATCATGTTTATTTCCTCCATCTTCATTGTATGAAAGCGCATGAGAGCCCTAGTGACAGATAACAGCTAATCAGAAAGTGAATTAGCCCTTTGGAACTAACCAAAGGAACAAGTAGAAAAAAGGAACGAACATTGTGCATTTGTTTGAATGCTCATCAGTTTAGCATGCAATTGAACTATCTAAGATTGAAGAGTGAATGCGAAGGATGTTTATCAAGAGCAAACCATCATCAACCACCATAAAAGTGATAAAGAGGAGGTAATGCTAACCAAGAATGGGGTGGAAAATAAAACTACAAACCAAGTAGCTACTTAAGAAAACTGACATCTGACAGGATTTCTCTTATCCAGAAATCAAGCTAAAAAGTGTTGTTACCCTGCACATGATTGCAGAACATTGATCATCACAAAACAGGAAGTATAGAGCTTATTATAATACAGAAACAACTGTCAAATTAATGATTCTCAAACAATCCTCAGTGGTGAACTACAGTTAAAAGGCACCTCATTAGATACTTTCTAAAGAGCCAAGTCCTAGATGCAATTTGAAAGCATTAACTGCTTGTAGCATGTGAAACACATTGGTGCACTGTGCATTCTGATGAACCTTCCATTCGGCGGAGGAATATGGCACCATTAGTAGAGTGGCAATGGTTTTGGGAACTTGCCATGCTCGGAATATACGTCATTCTTGAGGACCCCAGTGATACAGTGACCCTGATGAGCATGCCAAGAATTTGAGTGGGATGCCAAGATCACCATACCCCGATGATCACATCGACAGGCCAAAATATGAATAGCATATCTTCACTATAGAAACCTCGATGCTAATGATATTAGATATCAATGCTATGATATTAGATACCCAATACATAACATGATTGGCTACATAGGTGCTAATAAGCATTAGAGATGACGAAAGTTGATAATAAGATCAAGTGCTCACTTATCTAGTGCACTGTAGTATCTATCAAGGTCCTTGTTTGCCATTTCTGTTGTCTGCAAGCAGAGTGATCAATTCAGATATCCAATGGTAAAATGTAGAAGCTGAAATAGTGAAACAAGACATTTATATACCTTAAGTTGAATAAGCTGATTGAAATACCTTCTATCAATGTCATTATACTGAGCCTGTTTAAGGTCAAGCTTGTACTTTGATATGTTACTCTGATAGACAGAGAGAGTTCCATGACACCTATTCAGCTGTCAATGTAACATGACAAAATCAAGAAAGTGGCTGATTAATTAGAATGGAACATGTTTCCAAACATATGTACCACTTGGCTAACAGCAGCAATTTGCCTCATTGAGAGTAGGAAGATGAAACATGAACAGTGGGACCAGCAAGTTGACAACTTAATTAAAAAATACGGTTTGTCAAAGTAATTAGGTAATCGATACTGGCTGACAATTTTTTCTTTTTTTGGATAATATTCACATTAAGGGCAGACAACTGTCACTAAACAAATACAATTTGTCAAAGTAATCATGTATTGATACTGGCTAACATATTTCTGCTTGTCTGGATGTTATACATATCAAGATTTCATTTGTCTCCTTGAAATTTTTGCCCTCTGTTCCTGTGTTAAAAAATTCACCCTCATCTTTTAATCTATCATCTACCAAGTCTAGGAGAGTATTCACATACTACTCATGAGACTTTAGGCTGCATCATTATAAGAAGTCTTACAAGCCATAAGTTACCCACCAACAAGGTTCTGCAGTTCCTATCATTCATGTAAGAAAATTTTCCCAATAATTTTTCTCAGATACCTAATTCAGATGCCTCAGACATTCTGATTGAGGCTCTAGTGGTCAAGTTTCACATGTTTCAGGCATGTATTAGCTTCTTTGTAAATAATAAAATGTTATTTGTACAACAAAACTCAACTTGGCCTGCTCGTAGTACGATGTGCAAGGATATAATGTCAAATCAGTGCACCAACACTATCACTCCACTAGTGAAGGTCACTCAATCTGCCACAGGAAATAATCCTATTTTTTTCTAAAAGACACTTGTATGGATAAATATTTGCCATATGTTTATATAATTGAATAGTTGAAAGTTAATATTTCTTTACACCTAAAACACTAAAAGTTAGTGTTTAGTTGACAGAAGTTCATTATTACTTGGTAGTTCTTTGTTCTAGTTTCATATGTTTATGCGTAGCTTGGCAGACTGTGTTAAAACACATTGTCATTTTCAATTATATGTGACTATATTGCATATTTTGTTTTTTTATTTTCCTTGTATGCATTATGTGGTACCCAACCCACCTATATACTGCTACTTTTCAAATATTGACCAAAACTAAAATTAATGCAAGACTTAGTTGCATCACTTGTTCTAGATCAGGTTAATTTATAATTCAACTATACTAGAAATAATAAAAAGAAAATTTTAACAAGTCATCCATAGTTTTAAACAAAAAAAACTTCATATCAGTACTATTTCCTGAAATTCAACTTGATACAGACATATATATAAGTGATTAGATATTACCTCGGAGAGAAGTCTCTCTTTCTCCTGCAAATGCCTTTTCAGATCAGCTTCTAAACTCGACATACTGCCAATATTTAACACCTTCTCCTCCAGGGATTCAATCTCAAAAGTAAGTTCATCTACTTCAGCTTTCGTCTTCCTATAATTCAAGTTATCATCAATATTTCTTTTTAGTTGATCTTGGTTTCTCAGTAACTCCTTACTCTTGTTCAAATCAGCTGAAATTTCCTGCTTCTTAGTTTCACATTTCTGTAGCTGTGATTCAAACAAAGTGTGCTTTTCTTGCAAGTCCTTTAATTTCTCAACTTTCTTTGAGTCAAGGTACCTAGAACAGACATATTAGTTTAATCAATTAAAAATACACTGACACCAATATTTGCAACTAGAAAAGGCAAATCGACATACTCTTTGATCCGACGACTAAGTGTCATAAGCATCTCAATGTCCTGCTGAAAACTTCTTTTACTTTCTGCTTGCTCGTCATATTCTCGCTCAAGTTTCAGTTTTAAATCTGCATGATCTTGCAATAATTTATCTTTCTCCTTTATCAATGGAACAAGAGCTTCTGCTAAATGCTGGAAAGTTCACAAACGAAGTGAAGCAGAAATGTCAGATTAAAATGTCAATTAACATATAGAAAATACTGATCTTCACTAGTAAGGTTAGTCACCAAAATCCATGGGCCATCATGTTTATTCAGAAGGAGCACCAAAATTATCAAATTAGTAGGGACTGGTTGACATAGAATTGGTGGGAGCCTTGTGTGCCAGGCCACTCCTTTTAACGGTCACCAATTTCACATACTAGTTAATTATGATAAATAATGGTTATTTTACTTATTTCTTCTGAAAATTGGTAAAGGACCCCTCTCTAAGGTTCTTTAGGGTTAGCAAGGGCCCAACTTTCACACAAAAAAATGCCCTAAAGTATATGCAGAAATTTTCATGCTTATTGGATCACTGAAGTGGATGTGGTTTTTGGTTTTCATATGCGCAGAGTCTAAGGAAATAGGGTTACTACGTGTAGAGTATCTTTCCTAATTTGACATTACAAAGCAGTCCGCCTACTGATAAACTATTTAAAATCAACAGAGAAGAAGAGTATAAAGAGTGTTAAGAATATTTAGGTTCTTTGCCTGTAACTTTGATATATTAAAAAAATTACAACGAGAAAATTTGAAAGAAACATATTTACCTATGATATGTTGGGAATACAATTCCATGACAATCTCGTGTTTGACATGTATTTTTTTCAGATGAAGATTGCTGCCTTGAGCAAACCTTGCTATTCTGTTTTCTCATTCTTTGCCACAAATTCTAGCGGGTTGACCATTGGTTGTGTGAGTTGTATATGTAAATATAAAGTGATTTAAAGTTCTGTAGCCATATGCTCGGCAAAGCACCATTCCCCATGTGGGTAACATAGAGACCAGGTACATGAAAGTCTGCACCAGTCAACATGGCTAGTATTATCCTCAACACAGATATAAAATAGAAGAATTTTTAACACATGCTAAAATTAAGTTCATCATTTACCCTATCGGAGCATCATGATAACAGTGCATCAGTCAAAGGTTGCAGATATCTAAATCAGATTCTAGAAAAAATCACAAAAGCGTTCAGTGCCAATCAAATTTTGGTGTAAACAGATGTGGAGAAGATTTATGTGAAGAGTAGAGGCAACTGAAACATGTAAGTACTTGACAACCATGAGCAAGACGATGGCTACAACCAGTTTGTTTACACCATTAGTGGTCACATAAGGCCAGCTTAGGCCACATTCATGGAATAAGAAATAGAGAAAAAGTAATCATTTGACTGTAAATGAGCAAGGGTGAAAAGTACGTAAGTCATGATTTGCGCAAGGCATGAGAAAAAAGAAGGCAAGCTTACAATCATACCGACAAATTCTCATCCATATTTAATTCACCAAGTATTTGAAGGAGATTTGCTCTTAGTTTGATCAATAGTTAATGCATAGGCCAAGGCATTAAACATTTGTTTAAGTTGAAAAGGAAAATGCATCATTGTTCATCTATATTTTTTAACATGGTACTCTGCATGTCAGATTCAACTTCATGGGTGAAATTTTCTAGGCAGCGCAGAATCTCCTTTTTATCATTGAGGTCACAGAGAGAAAGCAACAAACTTAATAAACATCATAAAACAATCTTCGTCGCAATAATGACTGTAATCATATGTTAAAAGTGACTGTTGCAGACAAATGTAACAACTATTATCCATTTGAGGGATTAATATAACTTCAAACGTAAGCCAGCACAATTGCCTAATAGATAGATAAGGATCACAGAGAAAATTAAGTTGAAAAGACTAAAATATAACGGGACAAATAAGGGTAACAGATAAATAAGATAGACACAATATGATGGGATAAGTAACCCCTAGACACATGAAAATACTATTAAATTACCTTCTCATCTAGGTCTACTTGAGCATTTTCCTCAGCTAGAAGAACTAAATCCTCATCTGCTTTTTTGACTTTGTGCAATATACTAGAGGCTTTCAGTTTTTCCTCTCTAAGAGCATGCCACCTCATTTGAATACTTGACAAATCAGCATTGAGGAACTTTTGTTCTTCTCTCAGATTCTCTACATCAGTACTCAGTGACTCCCTAGTCATAGATTCCATGTAAACCTCAGATAAAAATCAGAAAGAACCAAGACAATAATATCTTTCATCAAATACTGGTTAAACGATTACCTTCACAGGAGTTGAGACCACACATGGAAATAGAAGGTAATAGAAAAAGAAATGATAAACATTTATGGCATACTTGCCAACTAAAAAGAAGAAAAATGTTCATCCATATATCTCATAAATCTCACTTATAATCAACCTCAAATAAATCAGCAAAGGGAAAAAAACACAGATCGCTGTATTAGTACTTCAACAACTAAAAATGAACAGAAAAAGTCATGATTTTTTAACCCGTCTAGTTGTCAAATATAAACATGATTGGTAAACTAAAGATTCTAATAAAGAAAATAATTTTGATGTTTTGTACACAAGCATATGTCAAACTGATGACCGCCAATTTATTCCAGCGCTACTCAAGTCATAGACCTACAACATTATTTGGGCGCATTCACATGCCTACCAAATGTCGTCAGAAGGAGCAATGCTGATGCTGCTTCAACACAGGCATGCTAGAAGCATGAATGTAAAAGAAAAAAAAAAGATCAGAGAAAGAGAGGACAAATCTAGGACTCACCTCAGATTGGTAAGTTCCAATGATGATCTTTAGATTAAAAGCCACCATGACATGACAACAAAAGACTATAAAAGTGACTAAATATTAAGTCAATCCAACAGGATAGCCAACTTGACTTCTCAATTCACATGCCAACCTAGTCCCTAACTTGAACAACAGTAATTTTCCCACAAAAAGATAGATCAAATGGATAACTAAATGCAAAACCAAAGTGCAACATATGAGTATTTAATAGGTTTATTTTTTCCTCTTTTCCATTCCTCCTAATCAGAAACAGAAAAGCCACTTTTCCTAAAGGCTCAATGGTAAACAGCATAAATCTCTAGTTGTGACCTGTTTCTTTGTCCCTTTTATTAAACTAATTTCTTATGATTGGTTACTCATACTTCTTGAAAGAAATAATTACTGTAACAGTGTTTAATACCTTTTGAGAAGTATGGTTAAGTCTTGTTTGATGTTTACGCCACAAAGCAGCATGCTAGCATGGACCAAAAGTTTGTACTTATCCAATATCACTAATCAATGAAGGAGAAAAAGAAAAAGGGCATTAGTGTGTAGCAATCAGTTTAAGGGAAACTAATTTAACCTTTTACCTATTCCCATTCTCAATATTGCACCATTAACCTCTCATATTTCTGAAACTGTGATAAATGAGATTGGTGAGCTAGGAATCTACCCATAGGGTCATACCACATGAATCTGGAACTTCTAGTTTTTGCCATATTTTGAAACTAAACTAGACTATCAAACCTTTAAACCAAACCACAGTGACAAATATAGATTCATTCTATCTAATGGTTTAAAACATCCACGCAATGACACGGGAGTGTCTAATTTACTACAATCTGATTATATGAGCTTGGATTATGATCTAGTATCTTTTTCAGTCAATAATGATGCCTCATAATCTTTATCTCAGCACACTCAAATATGACAGCTCATCAGCATATTCTCTGCAGAAAGTTGATGCTGTTTCAAGGTGCTTTTCTTCAAGACAAAGGAATGCATTAAAGGAGTTGGTTGGCAGCTGTGAACATTTCTTCATTACCAATGAGTGCATTAAAACAGTTGGTTAGTAGCTGTAAACACTTAATTTCGAAATTCCCTATGCATGAAGGGTTGTTTCATGCACTAGTATTTATTTTGGTGTTTAGGACTTAGAGAGGACTTTTTAGAAAACGAAGGATATTGGCAGAAGCTCTCTTGGAGTGCTCTTGTGAACTCTGTATCTCTTGGAAGTGCCCTTGGGTGGTGAGTCTTTTGCTTTCAGTTCTGTATCCTTGCTTATTATCATTAGGGTGGTGATCTTCTGTATCCCTTTTGATTTTTAAACTTGGTGGTGAACTATTTTACGTTTTACCGAAGTTTCTTCAAGAGTTCGTTCATTACCTTCTGTGACATTTTCTATCTGGACAACTGTTCTATCGGTGTTCTTTCAAAATCCATTCTGCAATTTTACCCTTCCCGGTATCAGTTTGGTATCAGAGCTAAAGGCTAGAGATCATGGCAAGGCGGAATGGAAAAGATGTAGTTGGTGAAGGTAGCGACCATGAAGATGATGCTAAGTCGTTGAGGCTGCAGCTACGAAAATTGCTGCGTAGCCTACAAGAAAAAAATGAAATAATCGATGAACTTCAAAGTAGACACAACCAGCCTGAAAATGAAGCTCGAGAGTTTATTTCTGATGATAATACACCTCATTTTTCAAGAGAGTCGAGAAGATGTCGGAGAAGAAATGAAGTCCAAGACGAGTGGCAGAATAAATATAACCCTAGATTTGATATTCCAGAATTTGAAGGTAAAATAAATGTTGATGACTTTATCGATTGGCTTAATACAGTAGAAAGAATTTTCGATTTTCATGAACCACCAGAACAAAGGAAGGTCAAACTTGTGGCACTCAAACTCAGGCGGAATGCATCTTTTTGGTGGGAAAATCTGAAGAAACAAAGAGAACGTGAGGGGAAGAGTAAGATCGTTACATGGGAGAAAATGAAAAGGGAGCTGAAGAGAAAATATTTACCTCATAATTATAGGCAAGAGATCTTTCTCAAAATACATGATTTCAAGCAAAAAGATCTTAGTGTGGAGGAGTACACTGCAGAATTTGATAATTTGATGTTAAAAGGAGAGCTTGTGGAACCGGAAGAGCAAACAATTGCAAGATACTTAGGAGGTCTGAAGTATGAGATTTCTAAAGTTGTTCAGCTACAGCCATATTGGTCTTTAAATGATGTGAGCCAGCTGGCATTAAAAGTTGAAAAGCAACAGAAGTTTGAAAAGAGTTTTCGGTATGGCTCAAAAGAAGGCTACACAAAAGGAGGAAGTTCCAAGCCTACTGTCCAAAGCAAGGTGATATCGAAGGTGCAAGAAAAGGGTGAAGAGTCTGCTGGCAACAAAAAAATACCTAATTCTTCTACCCTAAGTGGCCGAAAATGCTTCAAATGTCATGGTTTTGGACATATCGCGTCAGATTGTCCAAATAGGAGGATTGTAACTTTGGTTGAAGATCATAGTGATGGAGGCGAAGATGAAGCTAACGACGAACCAAAATACGATGATGATGAGGATGAGATTACTTATGCTGATCATGGTTTGTCTATTGTATTGCAACGTAGTTTACAAGTGTCATATGTGGCCGACGATGAAAGTTGGGTGAGAAAAAATGTATTTCACACTAAATGCACTTCTCTTGGCAAGGTGTGCTTGGTGATCATCGACAATGGCAGTTTTGAGAACGTGGTTTCTTTGGAGATGGTGCAGAAGCTGAATTTGGATACGATCTCTCATCCACATCCATACCAATTATGTTGGTTGCAAAAAGGAAATGACATCAAGGTAACTAAAAGATGTTTAGTTTCATTTTCTATTGGCAAGTATTATAAAGATAAAGTGTGGTGTGATGTTGCCCCTATGGATGCTTGTCATTTACTATTGGGAAGACCTTGGCATTATGATAGAAGAGTGTTGTATGATGGTTATAAACATACTTATTCTTTTAAAGTGAATGAAAAGAAGATTATCTTAGCTCCATTACAACCTTCCGAAATCAGTGCGCCAAAGAAGGAAGTTAGTGCTTTTATTTCTTATAGAGAATGCAGATATGAATTGGACAAGGGCGGTCATGTTTTGGCCCTAATGGTAGTAGAGGAGAACGAACAACATGAGGAGACACCGAAAATCATGCAACCAATCCTAGAAGAATTTCAAGATGTTATACCGGAAGAGATTCCACATGGCCTTCCACCTTTGAGAGACATTCAACATCACATTGATCTTATTCCGGGGGCTGTTCTACCTAATAAGGCTGCGTACAGAATGAGTCCTAAAGAACATGAAGAACTTCAAAGGCAAGTTGATGAATTGGTTAAAAAAGGGTTAATCCGGGAGAGCATGAGTCCTTGTGCGGTTCCTGCTTTGTTAGTGCCTAAGAAGGATGGTTCTTGGAGAATGTGCGTGGACAGTCGCACCATCAACAAAATCACAGTGGACTATCGCTTTCCTATTCCAAGGTTAGATGACTTACTTGATCAATTGTGTGGTGCTTGTATTTTCTCAAAAATTGATTTGAGGAGTGGTTATCACCAAATAAGAATGAGGCCCGGAGATGAGTGGAAAACAGCGTTTAAAACTATAGAAGGCTTATATGAATGGTTGGTTATGCCATTTGGACTATCTAATGCTCCTAGCACATTCATGAGATTTATGAATCATATACTTAAGCCATGCATTGGAATATTTGTTGTAGTTTATTTTGACGATATATTGGTGTACAGCAAGAGTGAAGAGGAGCATATGAGTCATCTGAAAGAGATCTTTCTTATTTTGAGGAAGCAGAAACTTTATGCTAATCTAAAGAAATGTGATTTCTTTACTTCTAGTGTGGTGTTTTTGGGGTATGTTGTTTCAAAAGATGGAATCATGATGGATCAAAGCAAGGTTGAAGCTATTCTCAATTGGCCAACACCTGCTTCATTACATGATATGAGGAGTTTTCATGGCTTAACATCTTTTTATAGAAGATTTATCAAGAGTTTCAGCTCTATTGTCGCTCCAATCACCGAATGTCTGAAGTGTGATAAATTCAAATGGACTAATGAGGCTAATGATGCTTTTGAGCTTTTGAAAAGAAAGGTTACTGAAGCTCCTATTTTAGTTCTACCAAATTTTGACAATGTGTTTGAAGTTGAATGTGATGCATCTAATGTGGGAATTGGTGCTGTTTTGAGTCAAGACGGAAAGCCCATTGCATTTTTTAGTGAAAAGCTGAATGATACGAGAAAGAAATACTCTACTTATGATAAGGAGTTTTATGCGATTTATCGAGCTTTGTCTCATTGGAGTCAATATCTTCTTGCTAAGCCATTTGTTCTATATTCTGATCACGAGGCATTAAAGTTCATTAATCATCAGCACAAGCTAAACAAGAGGCATGTAGCTTGGGTGGAGTTCTTACAATCTTACAACTTTACAATCAAGCACAAATCTGGTGTTCAAAATGTAGTTGCTGACGCATTGAGCAGAAAGCATTCTTTATTATTAGCAATGGAAGTCAAAGTGATTGGATTTGAAACATTCAAAGATCTATATGAGAATGATGTGGATTTTGGCTCGATATGGCAAAATTGCAAATCAGGTTCCTTTCAACAATTTTCGATCTTTGATGGTTTTCTTTTTCGAGATAATGCTTTATGTGTTCCAACTTGTTCTTTGAGACAAGTAATTCTAGCTGAAGCTCATGGTGGTGTTTTGGGAGGACATTTCGGTAGGGACAAGACTCTAGCTCTTGTTCAATCAAATTTTTACTGGCCTAAAATGTTCAGAGATGTGGATAGACATGTGAAGCAATGCCGATTATGTCATTTGGCAAAAACAAGAAGTCAAAATTCTGGGTTGTACACTCCATTGCCAGTGTCAAATGCTCCCTGGGAGGATGTGAGTCTTGATTTCGTTTTGGGACTGCCAAGAACTCAAAGGAACAAGGATTCTATCATGGTTGTTGTTGATAGATTTTCAAAAATGTCTCATTTTGTTCCATGCAATAAATCAAATGATGCATCTCATATTGCTGATTTATATTTTAAGGAGATTGTTAAGTTGCATGGTATTCCAAGAACTATGGTGTCTGATCGAGATTCAAAATTTGTTAGTCATTTTTTGAGAACTCTTTGGAGGAAGCTGGGTACTTCTTTGAATTTCAGCAGCTCGCATCATCCACAAACCGATGGGCAAACTGAGGTAACAAACCGAAGCTTGGGAAATTTGCTTAGAAGCTATGTTGGCAAGAATATTAAGCAATGGGATGTCATTCTTCCACAAATTGAATTTGCCTACAATCGTTCTATGCATCATAGTATTGATAAGAGTCCTTTTGAGGTAGTTTATGGTGCTAATCCTGCTGGCCCTTTGGACTTAATCCCTCATTCTACAACAAAGCAATTTAGTGGAGATGCTGATGAAAGAGCTAAGCAAATAAAGAAACTACATGAGGGTGTGAAAGCGACCATTGAGAAATAAAATGAGAGGTACATGCAAGCTGCTAACAAACACAGAAAACTTGTGGAGTTTAATGCAGGTGATTTGGTCTGGATTCATCTAAGGAAGGAGAGGTTTCCGCCGGGAAAATTTGGAAAATTGAAACCAAAGGCTGATGGTCCATTCAAGGTGCTTAAGAGAATTGGTAGAAATGCTTATGAGATAGAGCTACCTGAAGATTACGGAGTATCCCCAACATTTAATGTGGCTGATTTGAGTCCTTTTTATAATCATGTTGATGAATCAAACGAAGACTTGAGGACAAGTTTCATTCAACCGGGGGAGATTGACACGGGAGTGTCTAATTTACTACAATATGATTATATGAGCCTGGATTATGATCTAGTATCTTTTTCAGTCAATAATGATGCCTCATAATCTTTATCTCAGCACACTCAAATATGACAGCTCATCAGCATATTCTCTGCAGAAAGTTGATGCTGTTTCAAGGTGCTTTTCTTCAAGACAAAGGAATGCATTAAAGGAGTTGGTTGGCAGCTGTGAACATTTCTTCATTACCAATGAGTGCATTAAAACAGTTGGTTAGTAGCTGTAAACACTTAATTTCGAAATTTCCTATGCATGAAGGGTTGTTTCATGCACTAGTATTTATTTTGGTGTTTAGGACTTAGAGAGGACTTTTTAGAAAACGAAGGATATTGGCAGAAGCTCTCTTGGAGTGCTCTTGTGAACTTTGTATCTCTTGGAAGTGTCCTTGAGTGGTGAGTCTTTTGCTTTCAGTTTTGTATCCTTGCTTATTATCATTAGGGTGGTGATCTTCTGTATCCCTTTTGATTTTTAAACTTGGTGGTGAACTATTTTACGTTTTACCGAAGTTTCTTCAAGAGTTCGTTCATTACCTTCTGTGACATTTTCTATCTGGACAACTGTTCTATCGGTGTTCTTTCAAAATCCATTCTGCAATTTTACCCTTCCCGGTATCACGCAAACCCCTAATTTCAGCAAAGTTAATAAAAAACTAAAGTAGAGCTTAGACATAAATTGCCAAATGATAACTTTACAAGAAACAACAAAGAAGCTTTGACCACTCTTAGTTTGACTAGCGATACTGCATTAAACAGAGAACAATGGAGGAAAAAGATCCGTGTTGCTCATTGCACATTATGGCTTTGTCATTTTTGTCAGTCGCAGACAGTAGCACGCTAGATGCATTCAAAGCTTTTAAAAAAAATGTCTATGGATTCAGTTTCAGGGTCTTTAAAATTCGGCCACAGAAGCAAGAGAAACAGAGGAAGGTTCCTGGGGAGTAACCATCTGTTGTCTCAAAGAAATTGAAGGAATCTGACCATACTGGTTCAAATGATATGTATGTAAACAAAATTCCTCCTTTTTCCATGTAGAGTAGCAAGATGACAAGATCTGAGAGATGTTATCATGTCAGTAGTCCCAGGACCTACTAGCCAGGTATGTAATAATGTGCCTTCTTTCCTCTCTTCTGGTTTCTTTTTTCTTTCTTTCATTTTTCTTCAGCCAGGATGAGCACGACGGCAGACTGTACTATGTTGACACTTGACAGCACATGCCCATCCAGTGTCTAGCACAGGCTTGCCACTTAATTGCATTTTTTACTTCTTAATAATTAATTATGACTTTCCAAGGAAAATAATTAAAGGTCCACCCATAAAACAAACTGAACAAATATTTGAAAACAAGAAGATGAAATTATTATATATTTCTCAGTGAAGGGAAAGACTTGGTGCCACAGTAAGGTTGTAGTTGACCATGGTTCAAAACTTCAGGTCATGGCAAAAGCCTCATTGCTAGCAGGGTTAAGGTTGCATACATTGAACTGTTCCCTAAACTTGCTAATGTAGGAGCCTCATGCACTGGACTGCCCTTCTTTACAAGGATCAAAATATTAAGAACCATCAAACTTAATATGTTATGCTTGATCATTCCTAGTGAAGGTCAAGAGATGTTAACAAGCTCCAACATATCTTCCAGAAGAAGGGACACCTTTAGATGGTATAGGAAACATTGGTTATATTTGTGATTATATGTGTCTCAAGGTTGAAGCCCTTAAAATCGAAGTATCAGTGAATAAAATCCAGGAATTTATGTATCTCACTCCAGAAAGTAGCAGATTAAGAAAAAATGTATACGAATAAGATGCCAAAAGAATCCTATCAAGTCTAACTGGTTTTCTAGATGACCATTATTCATTCTTAAATTTACTTTGAGGTTGTAAATAACTCACCAAACTGTTGTGGGCGTAAAATGAAGTTTCTAATAATTGGAAGAAATAACCTGAATCAAAATTTATATTAGATCAAGAACCTGGGTGTGCTAGATTCAGATTTAATGTTCATACTAATGGGATCCTACAATAAATTTCACGCCCAGGGCTAGATTCAGTATCTCAAATTCCATAGATCACGCTGATAGCAAACATCACAAAATCTGGATACGATTTGATATCCTTCTCCCGTCTCAATCTGGGCAAGATCATTCCATAGGGATGAACCATTTTTAATTATTAATTGAAGGTGCTTTGTGAAAACTATTAGTTCCTCATCCCTCCATGCCAACAGGAACTGATGCCGATGATGAATACCTTTTGCTTTGCAGAGAATTAAGCTGTAGCTGAATTTCCTCCATAGATCTGACACCTTGTCCTCGAGAATCTAGCTTATACTCCAAATCTTCAATTTGGGGTTTCAAATTCTCCATTTCCTGCCAAAGCCGGTCAATAGTTTCCACTGGTTGAAGTAAAACTTCTACAGCATCCTTCTCAGTCTTAACATGAGCTAGAACCCCTACAAGCTGCAGTCAAGCACCGCAACAAAGTCAGAATGATACCTATTTTATAATATTCACCTAACCACAGTAAAAGAAGTTGTTTAGTAACTGACGACAAAAGAATAAAACAAAGTGGTGTTAGATACCTCAGAAAAGATTTGCAAGTAGCTTGACATAACAAATGCAAAAGCCAAAATTGAACAAAGGCATATCAACTCACAACTACTACAAAAATTCTTAGTTTTTAGGTTTACCTTCATTAGATTGGCATCTTTCACATATAATATGTTAGTACCCAACTGCCAAATATATTTAAGCAAAGCAGATACTTCGAGAAAATCTGCTAGAAATTCTCTTGGGTATGTATTAAAAAAAAAGGTTCCCAGGATCAGAAATAAAAAAAGATCAAACTTAGTACGTGCACATGTTGTCAGCATTGATTTGAAAACTCAACCTTTGCTTGTCAGTGAATCATATGTACCTCTAGATGTGTGATCACACAGATGACAGGCTAAAGAGAAAATAAAATGCTATAAACACAAGCTCCATAACTACTTATCAAACTTGAAATTTAAAACTGTAACAGAATTTGCACACCTAGTAACTGGAAGTGCCTGTCAGAGCACCACTGCTTTATCAGTGGCTTTGGAAAAAATATGGAAGCACATTAATTGACAAGTAACAGTTGAGAACAATAAAGAAGCTACTCACATGCTTGTGAAAACTTGTGAAAGCTCAAAGCACATGATGAAAGAAAGATGTCAACTTAATAGGATTCTGGAAAATTTTTGTAGCAAAGACGGGACTTCAATTTAATTTCAGAATGTTCAGAAAATCACACAAAAAATCCACTAAAAATGATTCTAAGGCAACTTCTATGCCCAGTTAAGATAACTACATTTGCTAAGATACTGACGAAGTCAAGTCACCATAGTCATTCAACATGAAAACCTGAGTTTACTGGATCGAAAGATAGGTTATATTACATCGTCAAATGCCTGAGACTTCTGACTGAGATCTTCTGTGAGTTCTTTCAGATTTTTCTCTGCTAAAGGGATTGCTTCCTTTCCAAGTTTAACATATTCCTCATATATCATGCGGAGCTTGTCCAACTGCTGGAAATGTGTATCAGCATTTGAAGACTCCACAGCCAATAGTTTCATATGCTCTGCAGAACTTGCACTTTTAACTCTTTGCTGAAATTTGGAAGAGGTTCAACAACAGCACTTAGGACAATGACATCAGTAGCCTGCTTTAATTTTACTTTAAACCATACTGACCTTCTTGACAAATTCATCCTCTTCTTCAGGTGAGAAAGGTCGTTCACAACAAGGACATATATGATGTGCACGAGCAACTCTTTCAAAAGGATCAAACATTTGGCGCATACCATCTGCAATGTTGTATTTGCTGCGTGGAGAATTTAAATGGATGACAAATGCTTACATATTCATCTAACAGAAACTGACTTGTGTAATATATGAAAATCAAAAACCATCTACAGATTAAGAAACCTCTTCTGAACATCTTTTTTCTCCATAGCCTCAAGAAGAACTTTGGTAAATGAACCTATATCTGCCGGTGCTTGGATCAAGGCCTGGAGTTTTGAATCAAGAAACCTTCTCTTTGCTACATAAAAGGTCATCACTCAAATCAAAACCTCAATCTAAATTAAAAGTTATGAAAAAGAATGGATAAAAGATAAATAAGTCAAAACTCAAAACTCGAAAGTACCTATAGACTATAGAGTACCAGTTCACTTGAAACTGGTATGTATAAAGTACAAGTTTGACACACAACCAAGTATAACAAAAACGCAGGAGGAAGATTTTTGAAATTTAGGGCTCTGATCCCAAGTAGTTTCTGGATTGACAGACAAGTTTGATATCTAACAAATAATAAAATATAAACTTAAGATTAAGTAGATGAAGCTGGAAATATTACTTATGTTTAGGGAATACCAATCTTGAGTTCAATTGTCTACCAGCCAAAACCATGCAATTAGTTGATTAACAATACTTGTCTACTAACATTTCAAACATGATAGTGATCCTCTATTTCAATTCGTTCACCAGCATGCGCCGACATGCTTATAAACAAAAGTCCAATGAAACAACAAATCTCAAAAAACAGAAAAAGATGCCTTTTTATCTCTATGCATGTAACACAACAAACTAAGTCATACACCATGTATGAGTAGTGTAAAATTTTTTTCAAAAAAATCTGTTGAACTTCAAATTTCTGTAAGACAAAAGTAGAAATTGTTTCAAGCTCGGGACAGTTATTACAAAATAGCATAATAAAAGGGCATCCTTAGTAGGAAGATAATAACAGAAAAGCCTGCAAATAAAGAATTTGGCACTTTCAATCAATAGCTAGCCTAATCATTGCTAAGAGAGAAGAGGGGCAAACTGAACATTTAAGATGGCAAGGAAAAAAAAAAGAAATTACCATCCACATCTTTTTGAAGCTTTAAAATGTGGCTTTTAGCATCTTGTATTTTCATCTGCACCAATTTCACTTCCTTTTCTGCTTCCAGAGTTTTTGAGTTCAAGTCATCATACTCTTTCTTTGAAGACCTTAATTGGAAAGTTCACCAAACTTAAGTGACACAACCAACATAACAGAATACAGATATGCAGTACAGTCAAAGAACAGCATTTAACCAGACACAATAAACTTAGAACACTGCTAGCACAGAAACAAATATCACATAGATTAAGGCACTGGTTATACCTACTCTTTAATTCAATTGTGCCTAGAGCACTGGTCTTCCCCTATTTAACTTTCAGCTACTTAACATTAAGTTTTGGCTCTTCATCCTCTATAAGGAAAAAATGCTCTTACGGATTAAAGACATATAGCAGCTATGGTAATGCTGAGAGTTGAATTTTACAATTATGTTTCTTCATACATATGCACGTGTAATTCTATCAAACTTTCATATGATACAGATTTTGAGTCACAGGAAAAGGTTTCATAACATGAAACAAAGATCGGCTGAGCTGAAGTAAATGTTTTAAAGAATACCGGTTACATAAAAGATATGCCTTTTTCCTGTCCTAGATTCAAGATTACATAAAACATAAAACTAAGACATATATCAGGAAAAATAAAAGATAAACTTGTTTTCTTATGAATTTATATTACAGTATCTAAAAAGAGGACTAACAGGACTGAAAAAAGTTTTGTTTTTTTAATGAAGAACAAATCCAACAGATGATCCTATAAAATATCAACAGAGAAAGAGATAATAACACAACCCAAAGGCATGAGTGGCCTCCTTCTTGAGATCTTTGTCAGAAGGAACTCTTCCTTTCAGCACACCTCTGATTTTTTCTTTGTATTCTTCCATTCTGAAAGTTAGCACAAAGTTAAAAATCGAAAGACAAAGAAACAGATGATGAATATGAACTAATTACTAAATTCACAATAAAAGGAGTAAAGAACTTGCATTTTTTTTTGTTTCCTCTTGCAGCTCTCAAACTCTTCCTTCTTCATATCCAGCTTCACCCTATCCTCAGAGTCACTGGCCAAGATATCTTTCTCACGGTATAGAGCTTTGATCTTTTGGTCCAAACTAAACATTTCAGTGCGTTTTTGACTGATGGTGGCTTCGTAGTCCTTTTCTCCCAGTAGAAGTGTCTTCCTTTCAACCTCAATTTGCTATCAATAAACCCAAATGTATGGTGTGTCAAAGTTTGCTTCTTCCAGAAGAAAGAAATCAAGACAGATACCAGAAAGCAAGGGACAGGACATACAAAGCTTCTTTCCCTTTCATCTATGTGAGACAGATTAAGGTTTGACAATTCATGATCTGCAAGATCTCGCTCGTTGGCTTTCTCTTTCATGCGCTTTGAAATGCCTAACTGATAAACACTTGCAGGGATTAATTCCAGCAGTAAGTATCATACCTTTAACAACAACAATCTAAACAGTTTGTTACAAACCTTGGTCTCACTCTTGGCCTGTTTCTGACTTTCAACTTCACTACAACGAGCATTTGCTGTGACATAACGTTCCCATAAAAACTTAAGCTCCATTTCATTTGATTTCTGTATACAACAATAGTTGGTGTTAGAGCTGAAATGTGAAAAAAAAGTATCTTATAAAACTGTTCTTGAACATCATTTGTTAAGCATAAAAATATATATCTCTAGATGCTGTAGCATAAACCACTGAATTCCATGTTCCGTGATCCTTCAATAATCCCACAACAAAAAACAGTTATATTAGACTGGATGGGCCTACTACTAACATGGACTTAAGATTTTGGATTATACGATTAAGGATCATTTTGTCCAAATTATTGGATCTGTAGGTCTGTTTATTTTATCATCACAAATTAGTATTGGAGTAGAATGTAGGAGCATGTGTGTGCAGATTAAACCAATAAAAAAGGTCTATTCACATACAATCTCAAAGGGCAAGTTGCAGCTCAAAACCAACATTGTGGTATCATGCTCCCGCATACCTTCATGCTCATCATGTATACAAAAAAACCATATAACAAATGTTAAGGCAGCACTTGGCCCTCAATTTTGTGCACGGCTCAATTTTAATTCTACATCAATTAAACATGCGATAATACTTGATAACTCTTCTACCAGTTGCTAAATACTTTTTGATATTCCAATTTTCCAGCTTCACAATTTAGCTTCATCTCCACTTATGAATCAACATCATGCTTTTGAAAACATTGACTTGTTACATCATATGACATTGCAGCAAGCTCATCTATGCTAGGCATAAAAAAATATTCTCTGATGATAACTTCAGGTGTGAAAACGTTTAGAGAACATTCGGTTGCCGTGGCAGAGCTTACTTTCACATTCCACCTTCAATGCCCTCAATATCTCCAATGCACTAGTTAAGCACATCAGTCTTTACCAAGTGACATCCTGTTACCCAAAAGTTGTTGTCTCATGGAACACGGGCAACACCAACACCATTCTGCACAACATGAATCCATGCCATGCCAGTTGACACGCCCTTGTGCTGACTGACAAGTCATATACAGCCACCAAAATTGGCTTCACAAGAGTAATGTATGTGAAACTAAATTGAAGGAATTAGTATTAGCACTAACAGTGTTAATCATGCTTTGTTCGTTTAACAAGTGGAAAAGAGAAGTTATTTCGGACTATAGAGAGGATAAACAGAAATTGCGACCGACTAACTGTAATATCCTATAAAAAGTGACAATTCAGACAAAATAAGAATATTCACTAAAATCCATGGAAACTATGTGATTATAACAAACTAAAAGAGATAAGACTTAAAGGGTATGGAACAGAGATAGTCTTTGATGAACCATAATATAAAGAATATAGAGAAAATATATGCACCTTTTTATCTTGTAATTCCTTCTCAACATCCAACAGTCTTGTCTTTGTGCGATTTGTAAGGTTCAAAGCAACATCATTGCTAAAGGGGGCATCAGGAAGAGAACCAAGATTATACTTTGTAAATATCCTCAGGATCGTTGAATCACGTTCACGTCTCAAAGACATATGAGCCTAAAAGATTATGTCAATCTTTAAACTAAAGCCATTAAACAAATTAGAAATGAACTGATAAAGCTTAAATTGAATCCTGGAAACATACGTCTGCTTCAGCCTGAAGTTTCCCAATCTCACGTGTCGTGTCATTTATTGTCTGCAAAAGCAGGGAACTTTTGGTTTCTTCATCATTCATCTCCCTTTCCAGCTTACTAATTTTTGTTTCAAGTAATGCAATCCTTTCCTCAAATTTCATTTGCCATTCTTTCAACTCCTCATCAGTATCTAGAAGAAGGATAGGCATTAATGATAAACAAGACCACAAGGCTGAGTATACTTGCAAGCAGCATGCATCAACAGAACCATGAAAGTGGTCCATACATGCAAGAAAACCTTAGCACTTATCTGTTCCCGACTTTTAAAAAAAAAACCACTATTGACTCAAGTCAGTCAACCAAGGATTGCACTTGCTAGCCATGTCAATCCCTACCAGCTGGCAGATGTTTTGCCAGCTCAAGACTCCTCATAATGCCAGCAAGGCTGTCATTATCCACTATTAGGCCTGCTGCTGGCTTGTGTCTGCCAACAGACCTTATGCCATTATCCTTATGCGTATTACCAGTACAGGGCATCTAAGCAAAAGTGATATCTTGGGAGTCGACCACTTTCATGTGCCTTCATCAGAAGCATAATTTTCTAGTCATTTGCTAAGTTTATGGTAATTGATTGATGAACCTTCATTTTCCTCCGCAAGAGCAGCATATTGTGTCTGCTGAAGTTTATACAACGTGCTTCTAGCAGTAGTTCTCATTGAAATCTGATCTTGGAGCTTCCTCAATTCCTTCAGTGTGGTTTCTGCGTGCAGTATTTTATTCTCAATGCCTTCAATGTTCCCCTCTAACTCCTTTATTTGAGCTTTTAAGAATTCAGATTTCTCTTGATCTTGAGCAATATTCTCACGAAGCTGCGAGCAAAACAAACTCAGATTACTAAAAGACTGTTCACCAACTAATGTTGCAGAAAACAGAAACACCACTAGAAATTTATGCTGATCACATATACTAGGAAACTATATCCAATAAGAAAATATAAAATTTTATAGCAAAATGTTAAAGTCATACAGCACAATGATGTCATTTTTCATACAGCACAATGATGTCATTTTGTCAGCTCTTTCCTTATCTATTATCATTCAAGGTCAAGCGTTTCACAAGGGTCCTGAAGTCAGCATTTAATCCAAGCCCAAAGCTAAACGGTGAAGGAATGCATCGGTGGATACAATAGTGTAATTTTTGGGTCATGAAAGAACAGGAGATTCAATTCAGGTATGGTCACCTTATGGTCACAAGCCCTAGTTACTCATGTCCAAGTAAATATGGAAATAATTGCACTCAGTTAGCAGTCTGCACTCAATTCACTGTAGCATAAGCATTCTAGTGCAAAGTAGTAAGAGGTATTTTTCAAGTCCAAAATGTAGAGGAATATCAATCTGTTGATCGAAATTATCAACTTTAATGGAAAAAAAATGCATACTAAATTTCCCATAGTTGCATGGGTCACCTGCAAATGGTTTATACAACAAGAAGTATGAGACATCTGCTGCTTGAAGTGGAACAGGATGCAAAACAAGGCAGACAATTTTTTAGAGGACCTTATAAGCTGCATCTTTCAGAGTTTGCAGGTTCTCCAACTTCAGCTTGTACATTTTTATCTCCTGTGCTTGTTCCTTGTGAAGTTTCTTTATGGCCTCTAAAGCTTTGGTGTAGCTAGGAGAGAGAATCCCAAACTACAAGTTAGAGATATCCAATAAATGCAATTGAAACATTATAAAAGACAAGAACAGAGAAGGTATAGCAACAGTCAGCATTCTTTCAAGTAGAATGCATGGACATCGGTATTAAATAAAGCAATCAGGATTTAGCAGGGAAAAGTTTAGTCTGCACAAGAACTGCAGTTCAAAGGAAATAGAAAAGTGCAAAAAAAAGCAATTGACTGGTTTTCTATTTTGTCAATCTCAGAGTCTGAGATGGAAACAACTTTAGTATGTCCAAACTTCTAAAAAGAGGACCTTGTATTAAGCAATAGATTAGAAATCCAAAAAGAATGAAACATCCGGATGGCTACTAACTTCAAATTTTATTACTATTAATCGAACCTAGCAATATATTCTTCAAAGAAGATGTCATTATTGGCTCAAGAATAGGTGACAAGGAATAATTAGATTAATAAAGATATATTTTCATCAGTGGTTTCAAAAGGCGTTAAGTGCTCACCTCGCTCGAGCACCTCGCAGAAACCCCAGGCGCAGCGCTTCAATGAAGCACTACTCGGGTGCTCGCTCAGGCGAGCACTCGAGTCAACTTTAGGACTTGGGTTCAATCGTTGGTTCGATTGGACTTATAAGTTGGTTCAATCAAACCAACTAACATAGTCCAACCCCCTCCCTCGACCAACACAGTAAAAGAAAAGAAACCCTACATCTGTCACCTTTATTCGCTCTGCCAACCGTCGTCAGCAACCTCGTCCAATCTCGTATGCCGCTGCAACTCAGCTACCGTCGCTGCAGCTCGTCCGTCGCTAGAGCTCGTCCGCCATTGCAACTCATCTGTTGTTGGAGCTCGTCCACCACTGCAGCTCGTCTAAACCCTAAACCACTTCCGCTGCTATAACTCTGTCAGCTGCTGTAGTAGCTCTGTCCATCACCGATGGCAACCTCTTCCATCCGCCGCCTTTGCACACTCCGTTTGACGCTGCAGCTCTGTCCGTTGTCATTGACAACATCGTCTACTGCCTTCCTCCGCCACTGCAGCTTCATCCATTCGCAGCTGCAGTTTCGTTTGCCACCCTCTGCTTCCCCCACCTTCCTATTAATTAGATTGCTTTGTCTATTCCCCCACCTTCCTGTTAATTAACTGGTTGGCTCTTGTCCAACTTTGGTCAAGAAACTCCCTGGTTAACAAAACATTCCTGGTATACATGAAACTCTCTTAGCTTTAAATTGTTGATGTCTTAGAGCAGCAAAACATTCCTGGTTAATAAGATGCTTTTGGAGCAGTTTAATTCTAACATAGGTCTTCATAAACATGTTTAACATATTTTTATTTAGTTGTATATTATTTTAATTATAATATTCAGGAACACCTCGGACGTTTTGGGACCTTGGTGTCTTTTAGTGCCTAGTGCCTTTTAAATCACTGATTTTCATTCTAAAACTAGATATTTACTATGCTATCATTAATGAATTCTTCCACATATAGGGCAGAATTAAGCCTCTGAGACTATGCATTGTCTGATGGAACAAGTGTGTCCGTAAACGTTCCAGAGTGTTTTGAAAGCACTGTACAGAATATGATGTACAGACCTATTTTTGAAGGTTTGCAAACCATATAATTCAAATCCAGAAGTCAAAGGATAATCTTAGCTTCTCAATAAGGCAAAAGACAAAACACGCATCCACAAGACAGAAACAGTTGCAACCATTGTCAGCAAACGTGCAGTTGAAATCAAGTTTAGGTAAGAAAGAGGTAATACCGGGTGGCAGAGAATATGTCATCAAACTTCTTCTTGAGGGTCGAAGGGTCCTGAAGAGGCCAGTTGGATTCGTCCTGGTGCACGAATATCACGTTCTCCAGGATCGCCTTGGAGACGCCCATCAGCGCGGGGATCTCACGGTCCATGTCGGCACATCGATAGCTAAGGCAGACCTTCTGCACTCAACAAGGCAAAAAAAGGATCAGCGTGTCAAAGGCACGTCAATTGGTGAGACTGAAGAGAGGAGGGAGGGGGAAAAGGAAGGGAAGGGACCTCCCCAGTGTGGGGATTGATGGTCTGGAGGACGCTCTCGATGGCCTTGAACTCCATCTTGGAGGCCTTCTGGGTGAGCTGGAAGGAGCGGATGCAGACCACGTCCTTGCCGGCGGCCGTCTTGAACCGCAGCTTAATCTGCCCCTTGGTCTCCGTCTCGCCCGCCACCTTCGCATGGAAAAAATCCCCGAAAGCGAATCAAAACGACGAAAAGCAGCCGGAGACGACGACGACGACGACATCAAAGGGGATCGAGAAGGGAGGAAAACCTTGGGGTCGTGGATGAAGCTGTGGCCGGAGCGAGAGTTGGGCGGGAGTTCACCGGTGCAAGAGAGCTTGAGGCACTCGATGATGGTGGTCTTGCCGGCGCCGTTGGGGCCGACGATGAGAGTGAGCGGCTTGAAGAAGGTAATGACGTGCTTGTTCTCCGGGCTGAAGCTCCGGATCCCCTTGACCAGCATCTTGTCCACCGTACTCATCTTTCCTTTTCCCTCTCGCTCTACTCTCCCCTTCTCTTTGGCTTGTCGATCACGCTTACCCTCTCCACCTCTCCATCTCTTGCTGTTTCTTCTCCTCGAGGGTTTTGGCTGTTGATTGCCCCTCTTGTAACGGCAAAATAAACGAGGCATGGGGTTTATATATCATCTATAAGCGAATTCTCGAAAAAAAAAACTATTTTTTTCGTTTAGAATACCTTTTTTTAATTTCGGAAAAGACGTTATTTATTTATCATAATTTTTCCTTAAGAGTACACTTATACATATATATATATATATATATATATATATATATATATATATATATATGTATATATATATATATATATGTATATATATATATATGTATGTATATATATATATATATGTATATATATATATATATGTATATATATATATGTATATATATATATATGTATATATATATATGTAATGTATATATATGTATATATACATATATATGTATATATATATATACATATATATGTATATATACATATATATACATA
Source organism: Musa acuminata AAA Group (assembly GCF_036884655.1). Lineage (NCBI taxonomy): Eukaryota > Viridiplantae > Streptophyta > Magnoliopsida > Zingiberales > Musaceae > Musa > Musa acuminata. The sequence goes on along the minus strand of NC_088346.1, from coordinate 4,576,706 downwards.
TATATGTATATATACATATATATATATATATATATATATATATATATTAGGTCCTTATAATATGTATATAAATATACATATCTCGGTTACAATGTTTCTCTGGATACCTCAAAAATATTGCCCAAAGGTCTATTATCACCTATATGAATAATCAATTTCATGACACCATTAATATCCTGCAAACTCTTTTGTAAAGAGAAATATTTTCGTAAAAACCCTATTATGCCCAAACTGATGTCTTTGATTTTTCTATGGATAAATTGGACCTTTTCACTTGCAGAATTCAAATGGCAAGCACTGAAAACAATATTTGGTGGCCTGCCTTTATCCCTTTAATATTTTCATCCTGCAGAACCTCGTTTAAGAATAATTCCAAATATCGATTTAGAATTCTATATAATTAAGGTCCCAATTTTCTCAATAGGATTCTAGCTCAATTTGATATTGCAATTTTTATATTAATTTTAGAGGATTAAACACGTTAACAATCCTCATGGTATACATAAATCATATTATAAGTGAGGATTTGTCGTCTCAGAAAATAGGATTCTATCTCAAATTAAAAATAAAAACTGATATTAAATTTAGAGGATTATAATGAACGTCGTTAATAGAAATTTTTGAGATTAAATTTAAATCATTAGATATTAATCATTGTGGTATATACTCGTGAGTGTTTGTATCAATGCTCCGTATGCTTAGCTTCTGGGTGGATAATATTTTGTAAAAGAAATAAGGGTTAAAAAATATATTTTAGCTTTTAAAATTTTGATCATTGATCATTTAAATCTTTATGATTTATTCATGTTTAAAATAATTCAAATATTTTAAAAATATAGTATATAAGTCCCTCTTCATTAATCTAAATTAATACAATGACGATATGTTTTGGTGCGGTCGACTACTCGCCCTCGGTAGTGGATCCATCTCCAACCCCTGTCTACTCCTTCCCTCTTCTCCTTCATGTGGCCTTCTTCTTCATCAGCGCTACTTACACCGACCCCAAGCTCAAGTTGTCTACCGTCGTAGCATCATCTTTATTAGGCTATGATCTGCATCAATCGTAGCCCGTTGCCTCACTGTCAATTGTCGATCCTCAGCTCTTGCTAAGAGTAAATCGTTGTAGGTTTCTCCACCAAATCGCTGTAGCTTCCTCCTCTACTATAGCTTTCTCTTCTATTGTAGCATCGCTGTAGCTACCTCCTCTGTTATAGCATTACTATTCCTATGCTACAGCTTCCTCCTCTACTCTACTATAGCTTTCTCCTCCGCTGCACTTTTACTATAGCTTTCTCTCTTTACTGTAGCATCGCTGCAGCTTTCTCCTCTGTTGTACCTCTACTGTAGCTTCCCTCTCTGTTATAGCTTTCTCCTCTACTGTAGTTTTCTCCTTTTACTGTAGCATAGCTGCAACTTCCTCATATGTCGTAGCATCACTGTAACATCACTGTAGCTTCCTCCTATGTTGCAGCATCACTGTGACATCGCTACAGCTTATTCAATAAGAGTCATTGTTGCCTAACACGTAGTATGTCTGACAATGAACTCAAGAATTTATTATCCTACCTTAGATGGATGTACGTGGACTAATCTAGACACACAGTGGTTTCTTAATCCCTCCTCTCACTTTATTTTTCATTTCTACAATATGGTGGTTCGATAGATAATTATTTTTTAAACTTAAAAAATATATATATTATAATAATAATAATTTATCATGAGTCAGCATGTCGCGTAAACAGAGTCTAACGCATATGAATTCAAATTTGACAGGAGAAATTTATATACTATATTTTTTAAAATATAAAATTTATTTTAGACTCCTAAAGTTTAAATAGTCTATCAAAATCATAAGCTAAAATATACCTTAACATAAGCACATCGATTAGTACAGTGATTTCTGTCTATGGTCACGATTTTTAGATAAATCGTAGTATTCGATCGGAATCATATTGCAAAGTCTACTAGATGTGATTGGTGTTTGGTGTACAGTCAACGAGCTTTTCTTAGATAAAACTAAAACACGAGAGTTGACTTTTGTTCTTCGTTGAGGTGAAGAGTACGTGACGCAGAGGTATTGTCGAGGATCGAACCATCAACGTACAGGGGAAGATAATATCGACGAGATGAACACACACTGCCGATTCGCACCTCTGAACTCGAAGAGAGAAGGCGCCGCTCCGTCCATCGATCAGGAGGAGCCGCCCGCCATCGCCGGTTGTCGTCATCTTGTGTTGGCTGACAATGATGGGAAAGGGATGGCGAGCGACAAGCGATTCGTGCGCGCTCAAAACCAGCAGCTCTCTCCTTTGGCTGGCCGGATTGACCATAGCAGCCTTTCGCGAGTCTTCTAATCTGTATTTGATTGCGTGAGACTGCAGGCTTACTGCAAATCCTACGTCAGTCATCGCAATCGTTCTATATAGGTCGTCGTGTTCGAGGATTGGGTGACAGAAGTTGTCACCGATGAAGACCTGGAATCTCGTCTTCCTCTTCGTCGCCTTGGATTTGGCCATCGAGCTCCTCGGCCCCGCCTCCGTGGCAAGAGCTCCGAGCTCCCACGCGGGCCGCCTCCCTTTGCCCGTCCTCGGGAACCTCGTCCTGCTCGTCGGTCTTTCTTGGACCTCGGCCCCATCCGCAGCTGCCTCAGCGCCACCTACGGCCCGGTGGTGACCTTGTTCGTGAGTCACAAGCCAGCCTTCTACATCGTCGACCGACATGTCGCTCGCCAAGCCCTCGTCGAGAAGGCCTCTCAGTTCTTCGACCGGCCGCCGCCAATCGGTGCCACCTGCATCTTCAGCAGTGGTGGTCGCATCATCAGCTCTGCGGCCCACGGTGCTCTGTGGCGCCTCCTCCGCCGCAACCTCACGTCTGGGATCCTCCTCCCCTCTCGCATCAGGTCCTGTTCTTGGGCTCGTGAGCGCGCCCTTGCTAGCTTGATCGAATCCCGCAAAGCTGATGCCGATTCGGGCGATGGTATTGTTATGGTTTACGATCATATACGGCACGCGTTTCTGCGCCTGCTGATCCTGATGTGCTTCGACGATGCCCTCTCCGAGAAAGCAGTTCGAAACATCATGCGCATCCAGCGAGGTCGTCGGCATGGGGGCCGATCTCTTCATATTCGACATGTGGCCACGAGTGGCGATGGTGTTCCTGTGGAGGAGACGGAGCGGATTTCTGGCGAGGCGCCGCGAGCAAGAAGGCGTCATGTATCCACCTCGAGTACTTCGTGGCCAATCTGCTGCGGGAGTTCGAGTGGAAGCCCGGCATGGACGATGAGGAGGTCGACGTGTCGGAGAAGTTGGTGTTCATGGTGGTAATGAAGCATCCACTGCGTGCTCGAATTGCACGCATACTCATAGAACCAATGAGATCACTCTAAGCTTGCTGTCTAATTCTTAGAATTAAATTATTCATAATGGATAGAAATAACTATTTTATGTAACTACATAATCATATATGATTAAGAATGATTTGCTATATTATTTGATTTAAGGAAATATTTGAGGTAGAAATGTGACCTATCATGATGTGATCGGTGGTGATATAGAACGAGAATATACGAGGAAAATGAATATAAATTAACAGAGCCACATCATCTATCGAAGAATGGGAAGAAAATATGAAATAGTTGGCTGTTTGAAGAAACAGAGCGGTCCCACTCTCCCGATCAATAGCGGACTGCCAGGTTGGCTAAAGAAATGTGTATGCTGTTGAGTCCAAAAGTAGGGATTCGTTCCTCGTTTCCGAGCCTGCTCCCAGCGAGATCGGACCTAACGCCACCACAACCAAAAAGGCAACGACAACAGCAAAGCTGAACGAAGAGGAAGAGAGCACGAATAGGTGGAGAAGGACTACCTCTGTCTTCTTCTTCCACCTACTCGACTTCCTCCGCAGCCAAAGGCAGGGAATTCCGCTGATGTGTGATGCGATGCAGGCCTTCTTCCGCCTCGAGCCATAGCAGCAGTGGTGGTGGGCAAACTGATGGCACCGCCGCGCAAGAAGTGGACGGAGGAGGAGGAGCGATCCCTCCTCGATAAGTACGCCGAGATGGCTGCTGACGAGTCCCTTTCCCGCCTCCGCACCCGCGAGCGCCGCTTCCGCCCCATCGCTGCCCACGTCAACGCTCGCCACCACGCCGCCGACCCCGCCGCCTACCCCTTCCTCTGGTCCTGGAAAGACGCCGCCACCAAGGTGCACAACATGCGCCACCAGTACCTCCTCGTCAAGCGCAAGCTTCTCGTCCTCAACCGAACCTCCTCGTTTTCATGTTCCGCCGACGCTGCCATCGACGACTGGGCCAAGCAAGGCATCTCCCACTGGCCCAACTTCCTCCGCTACCGCTCCATCTTCGGCGATGCATCCTTACCGCCGGCGGACCCCGCCCCTGTTCCCGGGGTCCCCTTCGATGATGACGGCGAACTTGGCCTAGGGTTAGCCTTCGACTGCTGCACCGAAGGCGCCAGCGAGGGAGCCGATCGTGAGATCGAGGACAACGAGGGTTTTGATTTCGATGATGTGACCCCTGTCTCCGCCGCGGTGCCACAGCAACTCTTGCCGCCTCCGGTGGTGGAGATGGGCACGACGAAGAGGAGAAAGAAGAATCGTACTGAGCAGCGGCGAGCGCTGGCTACTTGGTGGGGGTGGGAGGCGAGGATGGAGGAGAGGGAGGCGGAACGGGAGAGTTTGAGGAGGGAGAGGAAACGGACGGCGGAGCAGGTGGAGGAGGAAAGGGAGCAGGGGAGGAGACAGGCAAAGCAGCAGTGGAGGGAGGAGGACCTGGAGTGGGAGGAGAGGATGGAAGTGAAGAGGGCAGAATGGAGGAAGCGGTTGGAGGGGATGCTGAAGGCACACCAGGTTGAGATGGAGCAGGTCCAGGCTCAAATCCTCCATGAGCAACAGACTGTGGTCGGTCAGCTCCTGGGAGCGCTATCTCAATGGGTGGCAAGCCCTGTGTTTGGAGGGTTCTCGGATGGCGGCAGTGGTGCCGGAATGGGAAATCACCACCATGATCACCATCAACACCACCACCAACCCATGCCATATCTGTCTCAAATGATGCAGGGGTTGCACCACCATGTTAACGGAATTGTTTCAGCAGAGAATCGGATTGATGGGGATGCACATGAGGATCATTTTATTGTTGATCATTGATTGAATTTGGTAATTTTGATCACTTATATCACAATAAGGGATGTAATGAGATCACTCAGATGGAGTATTGTAGTGGCAGGCGTTTGCAGGAGGACGAAGCATAATGCTTAGTGATCAGAATTGGATTTTTGTAAATGGCTTCATGCTGGATTGGAGGTACTTCAGTTGAACCTTTACGTGTGTTATCTGTCCAGTCATCATTCTTTCTATTCTTAGCTGTAAGGTATGATGTAATGTTTTTGTTCTAGCAGCCATCTTTCGTATTTGTTATATGAACATATGAATGAAGATGTAGTTATATTTAGGAGCTCAGTGGAATTCTTGATTTCTTTACTAGCATGGAAAAAATAGCTAAATGGGATGTATTCAGTTGATGTTTATGAGTTCCATTATCACTTGCTTTATACCTATGTTCGTTAGATGTAGTAAATTTATGAAATGCCATCATTCAGAAATTTCATAATTGATGGGCAAGCTACTCATTGATTTGATATCAATTGGAAAATGAGTTGCATAAGCTAATAGATGACATATTGTTTTTTGTGATTTGTATATTAAAACTTTCCTCTCACCTTTGGGATTGCAGAATGAGATAAGCGCAACGTGTGAAACATATGCAACTTAAATTAAAAATGCAAAAATTGTGAAAGTCTTACAACAAAACTTTTATTGATTCTTTATTTTAAAACTATAATTTGTGTCATCTTCCAGATTTTGGAGGACATACAGTGACAGCATACAAATCCATTGTGTGGTGTTCAAAGTTCAGAATGTTGAAAAATAATGTTTATATATACAGCTCTGAGCAGAAATAATGTTCAGAAGCATTGCACATCATGCTTCTGAACACTGAAATTTGGGTAACAGAAGCTGCAGGAAGAATTATTCTTCAGGGAGATAGCTTTTAGATAGAGTTGTCTTTTAACATGGAAGGGCTTGGCTGTATTGGCTCTTCTACTATGGACTCATTGGGTGCTCTGCTGCTGGAATTATGGTCCTGACTGTATATCAGGAGAATTTTGCTACCGGTAACCAGACATTTCTTTCCTCACTCAATGATTTGCCAGTTTCTTGTTACTTGTTTCTCATATTCAAGATTGGGTAAATGCAGTCAGACCAACTTTATAGTGAGATCCAGTATCTTAAGTCTACTTTAATAACTTTGATGATCTCTTCCGAAATGAGTCTTTGTGTATTCACTAAAATGGTATTTTCACATTTTTCGTGCTGGTACCAGGTTTGTTATTGATCCTCAAAAGATGTTGTCTGTAGTAGCACAAGTTCACCAGTCCTTGTCTGTTAAACTTGTATGATTTAATCTGCAAATGGTATGTAGGTATATTAAGACATTTTCTTTCTCAATTTTCTCTTCACCTTGATATATCTCCATAGTTTCTGCTTCTGTTTGGCAGCTATCAGTGAAATTCATTTCAGCTGAAGTGCTTGAACATTGTTCTTCACATGCTTATTACATCCTAGAACTTGTGTCACATGTAGCTTGTTCACATAAAAGCACACGATAATGTATCTGTTCATGGTACTCCCACTCTACTAAATTTCATATATTTGCTCCATTTTAGGCCCAAAGTCATAGCAGGAATATGATGTGCTTTCTTCTTTATGTTACTGGTCTTATTAAAATATTAACACACTTCAGTTCATCCAACACAACCTTCTATTTCAATCATGCCATTTTTTTAATGTTCATGTTGGAGTATGCCAACAACTGAAATTGATCATTGATGTTGAACAATGACAAGCATTTTACTAGTTAAGTAATTAAGAATAATTTGTAAAGGGGATTATCCTTCTAATGTTAACTGTCATTTATCTCCAGTGAGTGGCCATTAGCACTCTCTGTGAGTATTGCAGTCGGGATCTCCTGCAAGTAGCAGATCTCTTATCACTTCCCAGTTCAAACTAATCGAGTCTTTTGTACCTCATGGTTTGATGCTTTCCAGCAGCCTTTATGGATGGAGTGGATACATGTGCAGTTCTCCGCTCAGCAGAGCATCGTCAGGCAGAAGTTGGTAACAAACAATATCGGCAGATGAAGAAGGGATGCACCATATAAATGAGCTTTTGTTTTGGTAACTTGGGTTTATAGAATGGCTAAGAGAAAAGTTAGGGATGACAATAAGAGCTGGAATACTGGATGCTTGTTTAGCTCATCTGAAAGTGATTTAGAAGGTACGGTCACATAGTCAAGTTGACTCATCTGTGTACTTTCATATCTTGGTTCAAACATATCATATGTTTATTGTTGTGACATTTACACATATCTTATTTGTTAATCAGTGTTCTAACAAATGAATACATAGTCATGCAGGCTGTCATTGTTGCAACAATCATGCATATACCTTGCAGTTTCAAATTCAACAAATGAAGCTGCAATTACTTTGGAGTACTTGGATGAGTCAGTGGTTTCTGATTCAAAGAGGTATACTTCTACAACTGAATCTTAGATGATGAGGTTGTTCAAAATTTTGAAGGTTTATTTTCTGTATTGTTCGACACCAAAGTGGTTTAAGGCAGCAGCTAAATAAATATTAGTTGTTTTGAGTTTCATAGTGTGTCTCATCCAATGGATTGGATTTTCTTTACATCGTAAAGTGTTCATTTTTTTGATTGAGTTATAATTCTCAATCAAAATAACCAGGTTAATTTAGCTTAACCCAGCCTGACTGCCAGAGTTCAATAAACTCAAAAACTTTTCTGTTTTGCTTTTAACATAGATGACTACATGGTTATCTGCAATAAAGATGAATATTGCAAAATAATGCATATTCTTAGGGTAATTTATGTCGCATGGTTATGTTAAAATCTTCTAGAAGAATATGTATTATTACTTGTACTTTAAACAGTCCACTTGTGAGTAATTAGATGCCTATTAAATAAATTAACGAATATAACAAATTGAGATATGCACAACTCTTTCAATAATCTCATGGATGACATAATTCTTGAGATCAAAAGGTAGCACTTACTACATAGAGGGAATTCCAAAGAGGTTTGTAAAAAATGTGCATTTATGTTCCTTGTGCTAGTGATATTTAAAATGCAACAAACAAAATAAAGAAATTGAACTCACAGTACTCAATTTGCCGTTCGGTGCCTAAACGTTCTCATCTGCATGCCCATAAACCATCAATACCTCGATCTCATCCATGACTGGTAGAAGTAGATGGACAATATCAGGCATTTGAACAACCGCAGCAGAAGAACAGAATTGCCTTTGTTAATTTCTTAATCATCTTAATCTTCTTTTTTGTTCTCATAAGACAATATCAGGATGAGATGCTGTCTGCCATAGTTCTCTAGCTCTCCATCGAATGAAGAAAGATCAAGGATGGAAGTCCAGGAGGGTGGTGCAGGTATTTATGCTTCGACTCCTACCTTTTTAGCTTGAAATAGAACATGACATGAACATATCTTCTCTTGGCATCTCTAGCTTTGATTTTTGAAATATAAGAAAAACCGGTGTTCTCATGCTTTTTTTTCCCAACAAATTTCAATTGTTTATATTGATTCAGGTTTCAGAATTATGCAAATAGTATCTCTATAAGACAGTATACTCACTCTAATAAGAGCCTCAAAATATTAGTTCATCTTATATTTCATTCTTAATCTGGATTGGATTGATTTGTGATCAATAGAATAAGAATGAAGAGGACACCTAACTGTTGCTTCCTAATATGTACTGCCTAGTGTCAAGTATTTTATTTCATTTTCTTTAATTTATTTTTATTGTATGTATCATAAACTAATGTGTATGGTAATTTATTTTGGGGAAGAGGCAAAAGAGATTAATTCTGCACATCCACTTACAGTAGAGATAAATTCATGTACAAAATTGATATCATAGCCACCATCTATCATCTTTGATTTAGAGAATTAATTTACAGACACACGATCAGTATTTGAACGATTTCTATCGGTCAACTTAAACTCCACACGATCATGGTGGTTTCATTAATTAGAGAAATCACATCCGCCACATAATCCATACACAGCATGTTCCTTGTGCAACAAATCTCAGAATAACTTGGAGCAAACAAGAATTCCTAAACCCTTGTTATTGTTGTGCATCAATCCCTGTGTCTTCATCACAGTAGTTTCTTTCTTTCCTTGTTCATATATACTCCTCTCTTCACAGAGGCTTCAGATTCCTTGTGGGGACATCAAAATTAAGAATAGATCTGCATCTGCTCTAGCACATGCCCGAAGCTGTCGATTGGTTTCTCCGTGGTATGGTTGTGGACTCCCTCGTAAGTCGTCTCCACAATGCCTTCGTCTTTGGATAGCCGCTGCACTTGCTTCTTCACATTGCAGCCTTGATGTGTGCACCGGTAGTAGCTTCTGCAGCCAAAAGAATCCATAGTTCAAAGGATTAGAGAGAGAGAGAGGGAGCTGAAAGTGCACAGGAAGCATGAGATGATAAGATTAAGACCAACCTTGGGAACTTGTTATTCTTCACTGCCTTCTGGCCGTACTTCCTCCAGCGATAGCCATCGTCGAGTATGTCCACATGACTCCTGGTGTGGAAGGCGTACCGCTGCTTCTGCTGCTGCACCTTCTTCTCCTCCTCGAGAGGCGATTCCACCTGATGAGCTCCTTGCGCTTCAGATGGAACCTGGGCGCTACTGATCATATCGGACGGCTAGCTAGGAAGGAGCGCCGAGGGGAAGGCAAGGCAGACGACGGTGGTCGTTGCAGGGAGCTTTCCATGTATATATGGAGTGGTGGGTGGACGGTGGCGGCTGTTGGGGGAGAGAAGAGAGAGAGAGAGAGAGAGAGAGAGAGAGAGAGTCGTGACCGGCAAGCAAGCGAAGGGTGCCGCCATTCATTGTAAAGGGTGGATGAGACTTCGGCCACGTGTCCGCGTGCGAAATGGTTCTCAAGATTGCATCAACTTGTGCATCTGTTGTTTGCTAATCTCGATGCAATTTGAATCGTTTTTAGTGCAAATCATGTTAGCTCGTGACCTTTAATTTAATGTACATAAAAATGTGCGGAGTTCTATAGTATTCGTACGTGTTTCTCGATTTATCCGATTATTATGATGGCATTTATCGATCGTCTATTCTATGAATCTGGTCTTCCAACGTTGCATTGGACTTATTCTCTGTGGGCTTAGCAAGTTGTAATTATTAATTTCAGAATTAGACTTCGTCTCGTGCTAATTAATGGAGTCATAGGTTTATCTAACCCACTTTCTGAATATTATTATATTCTAACAATTGAATCTCGGAGGGGATTAGATGATGACTCACTCGAGAATATTTTTTTTTGAGTCATGAGCATCGAGGGTACGCATGACACAATCATTCAATGAGAGATGTGAGACTCAAAAAGGTTTTTGAAATAAATTTATTTCAACTAATATTATCCAACCAATTAAATTTTATCACAATTTATTAGAAAAAGACTAATTATGCCAATAACTACTCTTTGTGGAGCAAATTTGGAGAAGAAGTTCCATTTCATTCCAACATCCATCAATGTAGAAAAATGAGGTGAGAAGCAGCATTATTGCCTTTTCATAATCTTTCAAGGGACTGACTGTTGGGGGGTGCATTCAAGTGTTTGTTTCATTGGTGGAACCATGTTCTTCCAAATCTTTCCTAGGGTTCTAATGGAGTTTGGCACAAACAAGAATATTAAAAGCATTAAAGTACAGACAGAGGTTGCACTTGCTACCAACCTTGCATTGACTTTGCAGTAAAGCTAGAAGGATCATGACTTGGATTTAAATGACCACCAAACCAAGAAGAAGTCTTTGTTTTCTTCAGTTGGCTACTGCTTCCCTGTCAAACTGCACAAACAACAAAAGTTAGGAAAATTAAGGACCATGACCCAACCAAGAACATGAAGGAGGATTGAGACTAAATCATCAACTTCTTTTTGTGTTTGGAGTGGTTTTGCAAGTCTCAACTTATGGTGGGTGGTCTTCAGCTCTACCCTGTGAGCTCACTTTCTGAGATGATAGATGAAGGAAAGTGAGAGGGATGCATTCCACTCTCTCCTCCCTCATCCAAAAGCAGAAGCTCTCATCTCTATCATAGATAGATAAATCAAGTGTTGAATTAGTAATCCTATGTAGATTTTAATATCTTCTCTTACAAGTTAATTATCCGTAATATTTTAATTAAATGTTGGATGAAATAAAAAAGAGACAAGTATATGATTTGAACTTATAGTCCACTCAAATATCATGATAAATTTTTTATCCTATATAACTCATTTAATGTTTTGACTACGAATCAATATACGTTTTGATTTTTTTTATTATCCAAATCAAATTTCTGATAGAGAAAATATTTATTACTTGGTAGATCGATCAACCGAGATAGTCAAGACCTCATTTAACTACTGAACCACATGAACATCGATCCAATATAAAATATCTCTAAAATATTTTAATTAGACCATAAAATATTTCTTCAAATTAGATTATTCATAAAAGATCTATTTATTAAACTACGGTAATCAAGGTATTGAGAAACCAATCTAAACCTCCATCTCGTTTCGTCACTAATTCAAGCGTCTTGAGAAACCAAAAACATTTTGAGATCTTGGCGATCAAATATGAAGATTCATCGTGGATACAAATTCCAACCAAACTGAATTGAGACGATCATCTCGAACATCATCCCCGATAACAAAGGTATCTGCTTCTTGATGAGAAGCAAGAACAGGTACAACAGGAACAGGAATGGTTGTCGTCACCGAGTCAGCTCCAATCACCAACCATAAATGACGCCGACACCCGCAGTCAAATTCGACCAATAGGAAATAAGTGGACCCCTTCGTCCACGATGCTCTGTGCTCTAACGAATACGAATCATTTCTTCAAAATCAAAGATTGTCGATATAAAAAAAATAACTTGAAATTATCAAATCATATGTTTCTATTTATAAAGAAATATTCTTAAAAATATATATTTGAAATCAGAGATTATAACATCGTAGATCAATGTGACGAGGATGTCGATGTAAAAATGACTTGGTCGAGGTTAGAGGAACAAGGATGATTATGATGGATGATGAAATTACCGACATAATAATAAACTTATGTATATCACAATTAAAATATCATCATCACCTAATGAGATGTTCAGTCCCTCTATTAACTAATATCATCAGCCAGATCGAAACATTATTAAACACATTAATATCTTCCTCCACTCTAATAGTAGAAGTCATTTAGGACAAGCAGCATTCCTTGCTTAATCCGCTTCAAAGACCACTAATCCTTCTCCATCTCTTTCTTACCTAACAATGGCATCACTCGATGTAAGAGCAAAGTACTAAACAACAAAGCTTAAACAATGCATGGGCTACTGCTTGTGGATAAGCACGTAGCATTATGCTACTTGGCTCCACTTAATTAATACTGATGGTTGATTGTATTTAATTGGACACCAAAAAAAGGCCCAACGACCGTATTAATTTGCCTCCCATTATTTGCATGCAAGCATAATATTAACGAACAAAACTACCGGAATAAGTGAGCATAATTTACATAATTAACGGCGAATATGATAATAAAACAAACAAGTACGATTTTTACAGCAGATTTATGATATTACCCTTTTTTTAGCGTCTAATTTCTCCGTCACCTCAATGATGATGCCTCACGCGCCCGGACCCCAAAGGCTCCACAAACGCGAATGGAACATCCCCATCACGTCCGCCCATCCCCTTCGCCGCTCGCCGTTCCCCGCCTCTGCCTCCACACCCTCCTCCTCCGCGGCCGCCGTCTTCGTCGCGGCTCCCGCTTCCGCTCCCACCGGGGCCTCTTCGCTAGCGAACCCCTCCGATCCCCCAGGCGTCGTCACCTCGAGATGCTTCTCCGCCTCCTCCGGCTGTTTTTGAGCCTTATCCGCCTCCACCGCCAGTCTCCGAACCTTCTCCTTCTCCTTCTCCTTGCCTTTCTTGCCCTTGCCCTTGACCGCCCGCTCGGCGGCCTTGCGTTCCGCCCGCCGCCCCCTCGCGCCCTTCTTCTCCGCGCTCGCGAGGTGCTCCTCGAACGCCTCGATGGCCTGGTGGATGAGCTCGCGGTCGGGGGAGCAATCCCAGCGCGACCAGAACCCGGTGTAGCAGTCGAAGCACCCGCAGCCGAAGACCGGCAGGTGCTGGGTTGCGCTACCTGGCCTCCGGCAATGCCGCCGCTCCTCCGCCGCGGCCGCCGGACCGTCGATCGACCGCGTGAGGAGGTACGCGAGCACCTCCTTGTCCTCCTCCCGCAGCGCCGCCGTCAGCGCGAGGATCGCCGCCGGGAGGAGGCCGAGCACCGCCAGGGCGTCATGCGGCGGGGGCGATGGGTGGATCTTTCCCTTCCCTTTCATCTCCTTCCGCTCCCCTTCTCTCTCTTAAGATAGAAGAGAAGCAGCAATTTTTGCGATATTTATCGAACTCTTAGCTTAGCAAGCACGAAAGGGGACGCGGAGAAAGGAAAGAACGCAGGCTTACAGGAGAGCTGAAACTGTTGACCGCCTATAGCCCGTCTCACGTGCCCTAATATTTTGATCCGCAGGTAAGGTTGTATGCGGACGATCGGCCACCTTAGGATGTGTTTTGCATCATATGATTGGACGGTAGAACCGTCGCGGCTCGAGTTCCGACGAAGGCGGCAAACGGAGCGTGAGAATATAGTGAGGTGGAAGCTGGAGAACCGTCCGATGACGCGACGAACAGATCGTTCGAGTACGGTGACCGTAGGTGTCGGTACCGGCTAACTTTTCTGGATATATGCTTTTGGCCGGAAAGGAGGGCAACAATACGGTGATGTTGCAGCCGCCTGATGAGGAGTGGGCCAGAGATCGACGGCTTCAGTGAGATCGGTACGCGTCGGCGTAGTAACTGTACGAATACCGAGAGTTGATTCCGCAGAGGAGTACGTCAGAGTTCGTGCGTGGGGGAGGAGGGCGGGGCTGATCTCGGATCAGACGGCCGACACTTGAGGTACGACGTAGGTATCGGTATGGCTCGGCGTACGAAGGTTGGCCGTCTCTTCTTTTCTGTCGCCCGCTCTCTTTCGGCCCGCACGCTTTCTTGACGTTGATTGGAGTGGCCGAGGCGTCTCGCACTCTTCTTTCCAGCTTTATTCATTTTAGGTCTTCGGTGCATTGCGTCTCGAAGTACTACCATTGTTATTTTTCTTCAGGGATTTTTATTTTCGTTATTCACAAAATACAGAATCAATAAAGATAGTTCCTCTTTTTGAAAAGAGATGAAGCCAAAGCAGATGACCAGCAAATAGGAGAGAGGTTGACCATTCTTGAGTTGTTGAGGCTGTTGCTTGGTCTAAACCACAGTTGAAAATTTAGTGTAGTTAGTTGACCTAAGGACAATATTAGCCATCTCTCTCTCTCTCTCTCTCTCTCTCTCTCTCTCTCTTCCAAAGAAAACTAAGCTCATTTTATCTATCAAATCACCAATGTAAATGGATATACTATTATGATATTTTGACCTCAAATTCTCTTACTTCACAACTTTGTTGTATTTTTTCTATTTTGTGCACACATCGAACTACTTCAAGAAGAAAAAAAACTAGTACAATAAGAAACCAACTAGCCTGGCTGTAACCTTACTAGTAGGAATATGATTTAAAAAAAGAACGTTGATAGATTTTTAAAATATTATTATAAACAATCAGGATAGATAAAAATATCCTTTTTATCTTTTTTTTTTACTTAAATGCTGATAGGGTGCTATTTGATGACATGCCCTCTGAGAGCATACCATGGCCACGATAACACCGATGTGGAACTTACAAGCCGATGTGGCAGACCATATCAATAGTTAAAATAACACGATCGTTCCCCTAGCATGTAGGGTTGTACAAGTGATGCTGTTAGATACGAGGCTACCCAAGAGATTCCGAATGGTGCCATTGAGTACAGACCTATCCCGGAATGATCGGGATGACGCTGCTCGAGAATAATCCGCACACGTTGACTGGTACAACATCGTCGAGTATAGAGCTAGTTCGAAACGATGGGACGACGTCGCTTGGGGACGATTTGTACACGTCGATCATCGCCCACGCACAGAGGCATGGGCCGACTGCTTAAGGGGTCGACAATCATTAACATATAGAGTACGATCGATCCCCGTGTGAAGGTATAAAAGCTCATTACTTAGTCAACACAGGGGATTAAACTCTCATTCCACAAAAAAACTAACTTAATCTTTAGAGGGGTCCGATCAAAAAATCCTCCTCTCGATCTCGACCTGAGTGCAAGGGCTGACGGCCGGCGACAAAGAAGTAAGTAGCAAGACCCATAGCTCAACCTGGCCTAACATGCACCTTTGCTGTCCAAGTCTTCATGTTGATGATTTTACACATCCAAAATCGAATCGAATCACTCATCGTACACAAAGAACACTTGTCCTTTCTTTTTAATGTTGAATCCCATATTGGTGGATAGATAGTCTCATTTCAGAGACACGAACCATCGTGACCTTTTTTTTTTTTTTTTTAATGAAAAGCATGTAAGAAAAAGGTGATGAATTTAGATATAAAAATTCGGTAAGAGTATGAGTTTCTTTAGCCGATAGTTTTCCAAATCATCATCATCGTCATCATCATCACATATATATATATATATATATATATATATATCCGAGAGAGAAGCCGTCGTATCAGGAGTTCCAAGGCCGAGTTGCTGGAAACCCAAAGGGAGGTTGTGGAGGAGGAGGGGGAGGAAGGGAGTACGGTCAGATGAAGAGGAGGAGGCTCGCCCGAGAAGAAAGGGATTTAGGCCGGAAGAGGCCGCAGGTGGGTGCGGCGGAGGAGGGGAGCGGTTTTTTCTCCTGCCTTCCGGACGACCTCGTCGTTGCCATCCTCTGCAGGCTGAGCGCCTCCACCGCAAGGCCCTCCGATCTCCTTGGAGTCCTCATAGCGTAACCCCGAAGACTTTGCTTGGGGTTTTCTTTTGATTTCTTGAGATGAAACTGATTCTTCTTCTGGGATTCGATGATAGGTGTAAGAGACTGAATAGGTTAGGGCTGGATCCTCTGGTTCTGTCGAATGCATCCGTAGAATCCCTCGCCATTAGAGCCACGAATTGGTCCGCATCCGCTCACAGATTCTTGAAGCGCTGCGCCGATGCCGGAAACCTCGAGGCTTGCTACATCCTCGGAATGGTAGGACTCTCTTCCTTGTTTTGGTCGCAGAGGAGCGAGGCTTGAATCTTAAAGGACTGATGTTTGGGTTTGTAGATTCGGTTCTACTGCTTAGGGAATCGGCGGAGTGGCTTGTCGCTGATGGCGCGGGCGGCGATCTGTAACCATATGGAGGCGCTCTACTCGTTGGCGGTGATACATTTCAACGGCAGCGGCAGGTCCAATAGCGACAAGGACCTCAGCGCCGGCGTCGCTTTCTGCGCTCGCGCCGCCTCCCTCGGCCACGAGGACGCCATCCGTGTTCTGGGCCACTGCCTCCAGGACGGCTACGGCGTGCGCCGGAACGCGGCCAAGGCCCGCCGCTTTCTCCTCCTGGCGAACGCCCGCGAGCTGGCCGTCGTCCTGAGCACCTCTTCCTCTTCCTTGCCTCACTGCCGGCGACTATGCTCGCTTTTGAGAAACTTCTGGTGCAGCACGCCGGCCGGCGCGCGGCACCCTGCGAACCAGTTCATGGTGGAGTGGTTCGCGGCGAGGGGCGGCGTTGTGGTGGAGAGCGAGGGGCTCAGCCTGTGTTCCTACGGCGGCTGCGGTCGGCCAGAGACGCGGCGCCACGAGTTCCGACGGTGCTCTGCTTGCCGTGTGGCCAGCTACTGCTCGAGGGCGTGCCAGGCGTTGCACTGGAAGTTGGCGCACAAGGCCGAGTGTGTACCAATGGAGCGATGGCTTGATTTAGCTGCCGCCGCCGCCGACGGAGCTCCGGCTGACGGCGGCGATCTGTAGTTGGTCCTGAGTCAACGGTAAGAAAACGTGAGCTCGGCTCTTTGTTACCGTGCTTTGGGGTCTTATTTTGCCTTTCATATAAAAGGGTTCCCTTATCAAGGCATTGTTTAGGAAGCCGCTTATTTTCTTATATATAATTATACATTGTCATATATTACAAATATTTATGGATTATTTTTATAAAATAATTATTTTAAATTATTTTCATTAATACAGCTCATCAGCTATTTTATTAGTGAGTAGAATAAGTCTTAATCGGGTCAACTGAATCGAAAAGATTGCTCATTTACCAATTAGCATGTTCTTCAATGCAAATTTGTCCAAATAATTTATAGGAAATAATTAGAGTAGATTAGACTAATTAAGTAGTATAAAAAACCACTAAATTGTTAATTGCTCAGTTATGATAATAAGGACACGATCTTAACTGATGCCCTTTCTCGCGCTTACTACTTTTAAGAAATTGTTTATCTCATATAGCCTTTTTTTTTAGCTATGTATCTTTGCCATGTTTTGAACTCACATATTTGCCTTTATGAAACTTAATATAGCACAAATACAAAGAACACAAAATACCTTAAATAACCTTGACATCATGATAACCAATGAAGTTTTCAACTAAGAGTCAAAACGATAGGCGAATGAGATTGTCTACAAGGACATGAATGATAATATTAGAATCATACTATAAAACCTAAATTCAATATTAGGATATCTCAATTAATTTTGACTTGGATGAATATAAATCCACTAAAAGAAACTCGGTTTGTGTTCAATCCTTGAACCCAATCCACATTTCTTTGATTAAGACCGACATGCAATGAAGTCCCTTTGTTTATAAAACCTGCATTTAACATTCCAAGTTCCAAATTGCATACGCTACCTCTATTTTCCACATCAATGGTCGCACCTGTTCTGGAATGACCCCCTCAAATTACTTCAGTTTCTTGTGATAAAAGACACCTCTCTCTCTCTCTCTCTCTCTCTCTAACACATCCTTTCACGCACCAGATCAAGCAACTATACCCCCATCCAATTATGCAGAAGTTAGTGACGGACATTTATTAGTAGAGAACCTCGTTCACGATTTTGAAAAGGAGATGCAATTGCCCTCAATTGGTCCCAAATGCTTATGAATCCCCAACTTAAAATACCAATTTTCCGTTTTAGGTCTTATCCAAAGAGTCAGTGAGATGAAAATTTGCTCAGATTTTGGTGCATCTGCCTCTCGCTGCTGATGCATGGTTAAAAGTCCCCACGAAGATAAATATTTCCTCCACATGTAATGATATTTGTGACCAAATATATTGTGTTTCTAATTGCTACTTCAGTAAACTACACAATATCTTACATAAGCATCAGATCAAAATTATGGATCATACATACCTTGGCAAACAAATTCTGGTATACTGTTGCTCTCTTAAGCATGGTTTCTTAGTATCAGGTAACGAATAGTTGGCCTGCTCACTCTCTTCAGAAAACCATTCAAAATGTCGACGAAATGACGAGCAAAGAAGTTGTTTCACGTACCACAATTTAACTGTCAAGAGGCATAAGAATGATCCCAATATGACATGAAAAACAAAAATAGAGTTGAGAGATTTACTGGTTCAAAAATCTACATGTATGCAGGGAAATTTTCGTGCACTAATGTTGACATGGGAAGTACACTATCATATGATAAAATGAGGGTAACAATGCACAGGGTATGTATTACATACGTGATATGTAGGTGCCAGCAAACCAATGCAGTCTAAACGTACTACAAATGAAGGGCTGATCGGTACCTGGCTCAACTAGACCAAGCCAAAAGAGTAAGAGATTTGGGTGATCAGGACAGACTTGTTAGTTATGATCATGCAGAACTTGAACAAGCATAATGTTCTATGTGTTTAATTGTGTAACAAATTGCCATGGATTTTGGCCTAAAATTTCATTGTCCAGGAAGGAACAATTTAAGGATCCAGAATCTGATTTTAGGTTTTGATCATATAAGGAAAGAGAACTGCATTGTATGTCATATTATTGATTGACATTAGAAATGTAAATTACTTATCTTCTACATATCATCTCTTTCTCCAAATCAAATTTACTGACATTTAGCTACCAGATGTATCAATCTGCATCTTGTAAACAGAAAGGAGCCCTTAAAGCTGACGTCTGATTATTTTGAATACAAGTGATTGCGAGACCCTAGACATGCACATCGACAGGTGTACACAGTCTAATAGAGAACTTAAAGTATTTCATGGAACCACCTAAGTTTCACAACAAACTTGGGAATGTCTATTGCCCATGAACTAAGTAGATGATCTAGGCTATTATAACATAAAAATCAGATTTAGTTTATTCTTCAGATAAGTACTCGTTAAGGTAAGAGGACAAAAGGTTGTTTTGCTCTCTATCATGGGAACAATTAAGAAACTCAACTCTGGATGATGAGAATCGAGAAAGCTGCAAGTGAACCAGTAGAACCGAACACTAATTTCTTGATAAAATATGATGGCAGAATGATAAGCCAATTTAATGTGGGAGACATCTGCTACTTACTGCTGCATGTGCATTTTGTTAATCAGACGGCTAAACGGATAAGCTCCCAAATTGTCTGTTCCACTCCTCACAAGTCCTCATTTCGTTCAAGGAAACAGAAGGTCTTACCACCAGTGATGCATTCTCAAAATCCTACAAAAGAGTAATAATTAAGTTAGTTTGTTCACAATGTGCACACTCCTGACCGAAAAAGAAATTGTCTATAACCAACCAACAAGAAGAGTTGTTTAAACACTATAAAATCAGAACTTTATTTTCACCTGAAAATTAACTGGCAGCAGATACTCTTTTCTAAGTTTTGTAATCTCAATTCCCTGTCCCCATAGATGCATCTTTTACATGTCTGATCCGCAATAAACTAAAAAGTTGAAGCAATAACAGTCTTTTTTTTTCCCAAAAACAAAAAAGAATACTAATATGGCAATGATTTACAGGTAAACATCACAAAGAATAATTGATTTTTCTAATTACCTTCAGTTAACTTGCAGATTGCAATTATGTCTTCTTCTGAAAGCTTCAACAGCCCATCTTTCTCCAAAAGATTACAGACCGATCCAGGCTCTTGCTTTCTTCAAACCAATTTTGCAGAGGCTTGGAATGTTTTAGAATGTTTCAAGAACATAATCAAGAAAATCATAGCAATAGAAAAGCCAATTGATGATGGAAGAGGTATATATAACCATTCAGTTTTTCACCCTAGCCGATCTACAGCATTCAATGTATAAGAAAATTGCTCGAGATGATATGTACGTACATATACCAATGCACGATGACAAATTTAATAATTAAGAACCTATTTGAGGTAAATTTTGACAAAGAAGCCAAAGAATGCAGTGAGAAATATTGCATCAGCATGTCAGTGAGAAATAATTAGTTTCAGTCTGTCAGTGAGAAATTTACTGAAAGAAACTGTTTAGGTAATTAGTAAATAATGGTTCTAGCAATTTTTTGCTGTTCCTGCATATTAATATAGCTGTAAATGTAGTTCCTATCTAAGAACATAATATGGTGGAAAATTGTACTGTTTACCCAGAGTACTCATTCTGAAAGACTATCCACAATAAACACATTTATCAGGTACTTGAGCTTTTTCTTGCGTGCACGGTGAAAGGGAAGTAATCTACATTACTGTACAAATTCACCAACATAGTGCCAAAGAACAAAAGCATATGATGTTCACATTTGCAGCCACAGAAATGAGCATTTCTCAGCTTAAGTCATGGCTCAAGTCCTGATAGAGTATTGGCACACATCAAAAAGCACACAATCCTAAACCCCAAAACCCTCTTGCCCCCTTGATGCGTGCTGCATTATTCTATCAAGACTTAATCAGGATGTGAAACAGCGCTCTCATATGTGGACTTTATTTCACAATATTATAGATCTCCTTATCCACAATATTTGAAAAAGATGTAATCTCTTAGATAGTATTGCATAAAATAAAAGAACACGAAACACTCTTGTACATACCCACTTGCTTGTCAAAGAACTTGCTGGTATGTAAAAAAATGTTGCCTTCGCCTCTCCAGCAATGGCTTTTCCAATCACTGTTTTACCTGTCCCCTACAATCATATAATCACAGTTAGAATTTGAAGTTGCAGTGGCATATTTATTTAAATAACAAGTACTTACAGGGGGACCAAATAGCAGTAGACCTATTTCTGGAGAACGACAACCATAATATGTCAGGATGTAAAAGAGGCCATATACCATCTCAGTGACACATTTCTTAGTATCATGCAAGCCACTGAATTAGTAGAATAGTGAGAAGATATTTTTTAGAGGCAATTTTTGGGCACCAAAAATGCTAATAATTACGACAAAAACACAGTTATTGTTTCTGATTACCCATGTCGTCCCACTGAACATTAGAGTTTTTATCCATTATCTCATTACCAACAAGTTCAATTAGTCGAGGTTCCAGATTCCTTAACTTCTCAGGCAGCTCACTGTCAGGACCTCACAACATTTCTAAACTGGAAACACAACCTCAAATCCAGTAAGTTTGAAATCAGAAAATTTTAAGAACTTTGACTAAACTACATCCTGGAAATAGAACATGCAGAATACCTTGCATGCATGGAGTCAGGATTAAAATCAAAATCTGCACTGATATCACATGGGAGTAGAAAACCAGATACAATAGTTGGGTGTTGATAATCCAGACCCAGTAACATTTTAAACTATCAGCCAGTCAAATAAACTACAACATCCCCTTTCTCAACAAAAATACAACGAACTTCTCTTCTTGCTTGTTCGAATGCCTAGCTGAATCCAAAAGATGCTACATCTTGAGAAACTGAAGGGAAAATATACCTATTATCTTGGCACAACAAAGTAAAATAATCATAACATTGTTAATGTCTTATATGATTAAACTAAAATATTAAGCAAGCTTCATATGTAACATTCCAATATAATGCACTTCGGTGCCACTGTTTATTAATGCCAATTGTGTAAAGGAATAAGATTTAGCTATATGGACATCATGGCATAAAAAGCTTAAGATGAAACAGAGACCTAAGCACAATCCTTCATGCTCTGGTGCTCTTTGTATTATAAAATAATATTAGAGCCTTTAGTTCCAAGTCTATGTTCACTTACCAATATTCCATTTTTTGCATTCAAGCATCAGATTTGTTCAAAATTTCCTCATATTTCTTTCAATGAAAATACAAGCTGTTTACATTGTTTCATGTTCAGAAAACCAATATTATCAACGGTCATTCGAGTTCATCACTCTATATACTGATTGCCTATGGGTGGATTAGAGAGATATTACCAGTTAAAGTAAGAAAGCTGTGTGAGGCTTCGTTTTTAGTTATGTTTCGCAATCTGATCATCTGCTGTGATAATTACATGCCAAAACTTAGTATGCGATTGCTCTTTCCTAAGTTGCTTATTAGTGTTTGCCATCTATGCTGGATACTTGCTGAAGAAAACTGCAATCTAGAAGAACAGCAAATTTTCACAGTGCCGAAGTAGCTTACAAATTTTTGGCAAACAACACGTGGTTCCATGTTTCTTTTAGGTTGAGTTTTCATCCATCCAGGTAGCAAAAATGTACGCCAACCCAGAAGCAGTACCTGAAACACAAGATCATTAAAAGCTTGATTTATGTGGCCAAACTACAAATGTATATGAAAACCAACTGCTTTAACCATCAAATGTAATACATAAGTATTATTTTCAATCCCATTCGTAGAATATGGTAGTAGCAATCCTTTTATTAGCATGGAGCCCTGTAATGTATTAAGTCCTTCTGTCCTTCACATTATCCATACATCTATTGATTCACGCTCCTTTAACATGGATTTTCCCCAGTATTATCCCCAAAATTGTGAGAAAATTTTGTTTCCTGATTTTCCAATCAATACTATTCGTGCTGCCATCATCATCATCATCATCATAATAATTTCATAATCATTTACTCCAAGACACAATCATGTTCATGTATATCATCTATAATTCCAGACATATAGATCATCATGGCAATGCATTTAAGAGATTGTTCTAGCAAGTTACTGTGTGTTTTTAGGTGTAAATCATAATATACCTTTTCCATGATTAAAACATTCTAGTTTAAGTGCCTTCCGAGGACTCTCACAGTCTCACTAGACCGTCTATATCTTCTGATGTGATAATCTCAAACCTCATCATCATCACACAAAAACAGAGTCCTAATGTCTTCAAGTCGCTCACGCTCCCTCTATCCCAGCAACAACCGCCAAAATAAAATAAGGCAAATCTCTGTATCTGTGAGTAAGAGAGCGCACACTCCAACTTCTTGAGGAAGAAACAGTCAATTTTTCTCTCTAAAGAACAATTGTTCTTTTCTCCTAAACTGACTTCATCAAGATAGTGGAAGTCGCCGATCGGAGGTCCATATTCGAATACAGACAAAGTCGATTCAAATAACGACCAACAAATTCATAGCACCCGAGAAGCAGCATGATCAGCCACCAAATTCCGGGATAACGAGAGACAGAGATAGAGAGACGCACCGATCCGAGTCGAAGGCGAGGGCGCGGGAGGCGGCCTCAGTCCGAATGGAGGCGACGAGATCCGCGTCGGTGTGGGTTCTCGTACGGGAGTCGAGGAAGCCGATGAGGCGGAGGGCAAGGGTTCGGGAGGCGGCGTTGTGGTCCCGCTGGAGAGCGAGATCGGCGGCGAAGAGGAGTGAGCGGAGTCGATTCAGGTTCTCGTCGACCTCCCTCCTCCAGTTCTTCAACGAGATCCTCCCTTCTTCCCCCTCTCCTTCGTTCCTCTCGTCATCCGCCATCTCATTCTCTCCTCCCCTCCCCTCCCCCACCCCCTCCTCTTTTTATAGAGCTCGACTCGATGGCGCGGGGTTTTGCTTGTGACATCAAAATGACGGAAATACCCCAACGAGGCAACGGAAATTTTAATGTCATTTTAATGACAATAAAATGAATATTTTTTAATAAAAATTATAAATAAAAATTTAAATATCTCAAACTTAATTAATTATATAATTTTTTTATATATCTGAATGACGATAAAAGATCCATATAACTTATTCCAAATTATTGACATTTACGATCTTATTGTTATATGCTCCATAATTAATAACTTGAGGATTATCCGACAACATCATAACCTTACATAATGTTCATTTCATTTTACATAATATTTTTTTATCGATACTTTTTATGTCAATAAAAAATCTAGAGGGAGGGATGAAAAATAAAAATAAAAAAATAATGGAATAATTCAGTTAATTTATCTCAATAAAGAATCTAGATGGAAGGAGGGATGAAGAATGAATGCAAATCACAACTACATAGGCAGCTGGAATTGTAGTTGACTTGTGCATTCTTGGACAGATAATTGTTTCTCTATGTAAATGTTGTAAATGGTTCAGAATCTTTCATTAAAATATATATATATATATATATATATATATATATATATATATATATATATATATATATATATATATATATATATATATATATATGTCTTAAGCTCTTTACCTCACTTGCCCAACATTAAATTAATACTAGTCTCGAACATACCAAATAATAGTTGTTTATTAGAAGAAACAAATAGGTTTGGAAGCAGTGGCAGCAATTGAGATCAGTACAAACCTGTGCAGTACACTTGTACTGTACACATCCATGCCCTAAGTATGTCGATGATGATGAGCAGTCGATGGAGGATGAAAGATGGTTGGTTTGGGATCTGAGTGATTAAGTGATGAAGATCCATTTTATGATGGTCGGCCGGCAATTCACATATCTTGAAGCTACATATTGGTATGCTTTCTTGCTTGAAGGAATGGAAGCACAAGCATGCAATTGGGGTAATTTTTTCTCACATATAACCAGTTGAAAGATCTCTCTCTATCTCTCTCTCTCTCTCTCTCTCTCTCTCTCTCTCTCTCTCTCATCATCATCATCTTCATCTCCATTTTTTCTCACATATAACCAGTTGCAAGATCGATCTCTCTCTCTTTCTCTCATCATCTTCATCTCCATTTTTTCTCACATATAACCAGTTGCAAGATCTCTCTCTCTCTCTCTCTCTCTCATCATCATCTCCATTTTTTCTCGCATGTAACCAGTTGCAAGATCTCTCTCTCTCTCTGTCTCTCTCATCATCACATCCATTTTTTCTCACATGTAACCAGTTGCTCATCATCATCTCCATTTTTTCTCACATATAACCAGTTGCAAGATCTCTCTCTCTCTCTCTCTCTCTCTCTCTCTCATCATCATCATCATCTCCATTTTTTCTCGCATGTAACCAGTTGCAAGATCTCTCTCTCTCTCTCTCATCATCACATCCATTTTTTTCTCACATGTAACCAGTAGCTCATCACCATCTCCATTTTTTCTCACAGATAACCAGTTACAAGATCTCTCTCTCTCTCTCTCTCTCATCATCATCTCCTTTTTTTCTCACAGATAACCAGTTGCAAGATCTCTCTCTCTCTCTCTCTCTCTGTTTCTCTCTCTCTTCTCTAAGGTTGGTTGGCTGGTTGTTTCTACAGATGTGAAAATCAATTGGGATCATCATCTCCAATTTTCTGCCATAAAAGCAGTCGCAAGATCTCTTTCTCTCTCTCTCTTCTAAGTTTTCCTTTCTTGATTCGAGTTATCTTCTCAGTACATTGAACCTCCTGATCTGTTCATTCATCGACACATTTGCTTGAACTAATTGAAGCTCCAGTTGAAGGACAAGAGTCTAATTTTGTGCATTGATCATGCAACAGATTGAGGCTTCAATAGTAAGCTTTTCTACAGTTGAAAAGATGAATGCTCAAAGCAACACAAAAGGGGAGAAGAAGCTTTTTTACAGCGTGGTTGTCTGCATGAGCTGAAAACCCTTCTTCACCAAAGCACCCATTACCCATATCTCCATGGAGGACGCATTCATCTCCCCACTGAAGTCCCCCACCTGCAACACGGGGAAGAGGTTCCTTCCTCAATGGAGAAAGAAAGGAGAGCAGAAGACATGGGTAAGTAAAGATGTACCCACCTTAAAGGTTAGGGTGAACACAAAGCCCTCCGAGGTGAGGGAGAAATGGGAGCTCTCCATATCGAAGCACGAGAGAGACGCGAGCGCGGAGTAAAGAGCCGACGGCTCTCCGCCGTCTCCCATGCTGCCCTCCACCTTCACGTAGAACCTCCCCTCGCCCACTTGGTATGCCTTCACCTGCGTTATCCTGCTCCCTGCTGCAGTAGTAGCAGTCTCCTGTGGCTGCATCGCTTCCGCTGCCCCCCTGCTAGAAGCCTGAAGCATTTGCTCTCCATTGGATCCCGATTCGAGTAGGCTTATCTCCTCCTCCAACTTGTTAGCTTGAGATTGCAGATCCTTCACATGTGCAATTGCGTCTGCTATGATGGAAGCTTTGTCCATCTGCACGACAGAGAGATGGATCGTATTGTTGACTGCATCTCAACACAACTGCGCGCGCAGATCGCGGAGCTGCTGCTTACCTTTGTTATGTTGGGAACGAGAGATCGGAGCTCGTAGAGCTGCTCCTTCATCCGAACCCTTCGCGTCCTCTCCGAGATCAAGGTCTTGGACCGGTCCTTCCTTGTCTTTGGGATAACCTCGGGGGAATCACCATCACCACCGCGCTGCTCATCGCAGCGGCCTTCGCTCACCCGAGCATCATCGTCTACCTGCAAGTCATTGTTGCCAGTTCGTTCGTGGCAGGTGTCGAACTCTCCTTCCCTCGATGAGCTAATCAGGTCAGCGTTCGTTCCTTCATGGATGGTATCAAGCACTGCTTCCCTCGATAAGCTCATCAGATCAGAGTCCGTGTCGATCTGCAAGACGTGGTCGGCAGTTCCTTCATGGCTGGTGTCGAGCACACCTTCCCTCAACAAGCTCATCAGGTCAGCGTTCGAGAGATCGCCATCGAAGAGCATGAACTCCTCGAGATCATGGCCGTAGCTCTGGTGGGAGGTTGAGGCCATAAGGTGAGGTTGTGGTGTGAGGAAGAAAGGGTGATCGCCACTCCCCATGTCTAGGGTTGAGGTTGTTTCTGTGCCTCTAGGGCATCCACACAGCCCATTTGGGGAGGCAAGAAGATGACCCCCTGTTAATGTGAAGGGAATCATTGTGCTGGTTTTAGATGGCTCAGTGACGTTAGGTTATTAATTTATGTCCAATGGAATAATGAAATTTTCGTAGTAGTAGTACTTTATTATTATTATTATTTTTTAATTTGTCAAGTATTAAGTTTAAGTTGCATACCATTTTTTGCACCCTTGAGATGGAAAAAGATACTAAAAAATAAATAAAATTTGAATTTTGGAAAAAAATTTAAAGTACCCAACATATAATTAAATTGCATAAAGAAAAGGTCAAAAACAACATTGCCATGAATAATTTATGCTTTGCTATAGTTAATAGAACATAGACTTTTATAGTTAGATTACCTTAGGATCCAGAGATCAAAAGTTGTTGATTGATTACGATGACACTAATACGAGTACATATGGATTCAATTTTTGAAGCTTATATGTATGCTCACAAATAATTTAAATGTATTTTAGATGAACGAGCGGCACCCTTGCATGCTCGTTCGCAAAGGGTCAACCTCTATATGCCCATTTCTCTTAAATGGTCGTGTATGTTGGTTGTCCTCTATGCAATCTCACTAGGTTCCCTACATTGCATGCCAAGTATTTCTTTGTATTCTTGTCTCACTTTGTTACCATTTATCACAAACTTAGCTGGTTTAATGAAGTCATGCCGCCCCTTGTTTGTTCATCCGCAAAGGGTCATCCTCTTTGTAACCTCGCAATGCCCCTTAAAGACTTGTAAAAAAGAAGATGAATTAGTAGAAGCAGTAAACTTAGGATTCTACGAGTAGACATTTTATTAAACACTTGATATATAATATAAAATACAAAGATGAATTTTACAAACTCTAAATGCTTACACAATAAAGGGTTCAAAGTAGTATGCTACACTTAAAATTCTCCACAAACAAGTGCTCATATGACATGGTTGCGAAACCCAAAGTTAAACCAACCCAAGACACTATCTCAAAGGTTTATCTAGCTATGTACCATTCGGGTAACTCTAAGGTGTTGTATATCTCTATGCATATATAAACCACCCAAAATGGTTGACTTGCGGCTTTGGACAGTTTTGCCTCTACAAAACCTAATCAAATGGGGCTATCAAGTTTACTACAAACCCCTTTCGTGTTGCTTTAAGTCATAAACAAAATTGGAAAACAGGGATATACAAACACCTTCTCCATGAATTGTCTATGGCAGCTTGTTGCCTCCCACCACTCACTATCGATTTTGAGTATGCTTCCACTTCTCCTCCTCTTTCCCCTCCTCTTCTTCCACCGCTTTTCTTCCTTCCTCTTCCTCCCTCCTTTTCTTCCACCACCTCCTCCTCTTCCTCCACCACCTCCTCTTCCTCTCTTCTTGCTTTCTTTTCCTTCTTCCTTCTCTTCCCACATCGCCATCTGATCCTTCCTCTTCTCCTTCTTCTTCTTGTTCTTCCTGTTTGAGTCTTCTGTATGTACCATTGTACCATGCATCGATACTTTGATACCAGTTGATATGTACTTGTCCGGCTAGCGATCCGACCAGGGATTGGTATGCATGGTCGATACGAGATGACAATGCATGATTCTTATATTCTCGTCCTGCTTGCTTTCCTGAATCTCATGACCAACAATCACATGGTGAGAGTAATACAATGATGCGAGTCGTAGCTCTGGTGCATAATATCCTACAGTGATGGACATGCCATGATACTACTTGCTTGAGGTAATGTGACAATGATTACTACCATATTATTGCATCAGTGATACACAATTTATATCTAATGGTTGAGAGTCCATGCATGGATCCTATAAATAAATCATATTGATATACAATCAAATAATGTCAATGACTCCGACCCATACATCACGTCACGTGGACTCCCAATAATCATTTTGATGCTAGGAGTAGATACTTGTTCATATTTTGCATGAGATATATTAGCTTAGAAGTTAGAACTTACGTGCATACATGTATACTTAGATATAGTTTGTGATCATTATTTGATAAATGTTTCAGACATTTGATTCTGTATTTATTATTTTCTAGCCTGAAACAAGGTTGGAGACAACTCTATAACAAGCTTGGACTCGCACCTCTCTAACCTGGACCAGTGTGGGTCTGGTGCCGGTTTAGAACCGTGATTATGATTTTGATTCTTCTCAAAAAATCCAAACAAAATAAATGACTTGTAAGAAGTTAATATTTTGCTGAAATTAGAATGCCAAGATGAATATCTGGGTTTACAAGAAAAGATAGACCAAAAGTATTTGCAACTGCAAACAATTCTCATTTATTTATTCAAACATTTAGGGTTAGCTCTACTTAGGATAAAAACAAAAAAGTACCTGATTATTAAGATACACACTTGAATGCCTTACAATAGCAAACAATTAGGGTGTGGAAAACCAAACAATTAGAGAACCATCAGTTAGATGAAATGAGTCAATTAGGCCTTATGGTCTGAGGAGACTTAGAGGATGAGCTAAGAAAACTTTATTAGGAATGACATAAAAGAAATTTATTAGCTTCTAATGTAAGTAATGATATTAGGTTTATTAACCTCAAAAAAGCTTGCAGGTAGGGGAAGATCCATGTAGTTGGTCCCAAATAGTTTGAATCTTATGGCTGGCTTGTTTCTTATCTTTATTTTTTTTCTTTTTTGGGCTTAGAATCCTTAAGAATCCAACCATTTACTTCTGTTTCATTTTAGTTGCTTCTCTTGGCTTGCACATCAAGTGACTAAAATTTAAAGCTTGACTAACTAGTCTTATATAATGTAAACCTCATAAGTATTCTCATGTCATAAATAATTAAGATTTGCTTGTCTTTCACAAATTCCTTTAGAGATTGCTTTCTAATATAATTCTCCATCTTCCTTACATTATTTTCTTATGCCCCATCTTTCTACCAATTCCTTCTTAATCAATATACAGGCCTTGATCATGTAGTTTATATAGGTGAAAATTTTCATGAAAAATCAAACAAATTCTGATAATTTGAATTTATATATTTGCATTTTGAGTTAATCTTCCTTGAAAAATGCAATATCTATATGATGTTCCTAATGATGTAAATTTCTGGTAAGTAGTGAGACAAATGGAAACACTTAATTTGAATGAATGGGGGCTTGGTGCTGAGCCCATGAAGGAACATGTCGATCACCTTGTAATATGTTAGACAAATATTGCACCCAGGCCATGAAACCTAAATCTTTGCAGATCTACTGAATATAAGTAGGTTAAGTCATTTTCTGAGTTAATAACATGAAACTGACTAGTTTCATGTGATTTGAAAATGCCAAGTATTTGATGATCTGTCTTGCTGAGGATTCAAACATTTGTCCTGAGGACAGGTCAGTCAACTGGCAAATAAAAATAGAAGAGCAGAAATGAAATGTATACTTCTCCTTACAGCTTTATACAAATTGCATAAAGATCTAATTATGTTTACCCAATTTGTGATGCTACATCATCATCCATGGCAACATTCTAGAGCCATAAAATCCTTGTAGACTAGCATGATGGTGGTGAAAAGAAAATGAAAAAGAATCTGCTTAATGCATCAAAGAATCACCACCATAATGGAAAGTTTGGGTCAATATGGCAACCTAGTTTGCTGGAGATACGTAGGAGTTATAACTACTGGCTATTTTTGTTTGAACACTTTCTTATTTGTTGTTTTCTTTATGTTCCACTATTCCATTCTACCATCACTGTGGCATGTTATATGCGGACATGACATGGCAAACAAGGCATAATATGGCACATAGCATTGTCAAGAGTTGGCCTAGCATGAGGCATAAAAAAAGAATCCTTGCTGTGAACAATTGACGTCCTTATAATTAAAAATTATAGTTGGCAAACTTTATCATTCTTATCTTTTCTCTTTTCTTCTCCCCCTCTTCTTACCCATGTCATTTATTCGATATCCATGTTATATTTTATTCACATTTGTCTTTTGCACATTATTTCAAAATATGACAGTTTTGACTTGATGATTGGGTTATTGAGAAAAGATCGAAGGGGTTGGATTCATCAGGGTTTGCCATATTGACTCGTACCGGGCGATATGCATCGGTTTGATAGAGAACGATGTACAGACCGTCATCTACTGGATTGTACCATAACCTGACCCATATTAGGCGATATAGGATCTATACTGGTTGGTAACGGTTGGATTTCGACCATTATCGATCAAGGGGTATTTCAAATGGTCAAATTGATCGTTTGAACCATAAGAAAGGGCTGAGATCCCTCTTTCAACTTATATCACTCTCAATCTCTTCAACTTTCTCTCAAGCTCATTCTTACTCATGTGTCTCTCTCTCGTTCTCATATTTTCACTCTCCTAAACTCAACAAAACAATGATTTGTTGATTGGATCAAATTTGGGAGGATTAAGAGGAAGATTACCCTTGATTAGAATGTGGCAGGAGCCGGACAACATTAAGTCAGATTACTCGAGGAATTAGAAATACCCAACCATTATAGTCATCCTCCCAACTATCATGAACTTAGTTAGAATTGTTTATGTCGTAAGGCACCCTTGCGGCAATGTCACTGACTTAATTGGAATTGCCTAACTAGTGAAGCACCCTTATGCCAAAGTCACGGATTTGGTTGGAGTTGCCTAAGTCGTGAAGTACCCCTACACTAATGTCACAGACTTAGTTGGGATTGCCTAAGTCATGAGGTGCCCTTAAGTTATCCATCCGCAAAGGGTGCAACATTGCTTAGGTCCCGTAGGATCGATAAAAGAGCAAATTGATTAGTTCGAAAGCGAGCGACGAATAAGTCCCGATGTCTCGCGAAGAGGACAACTTTACAAACAATTAAACAAACACTAGGTGTGTAAGAGAGAAAAGAGAGGAAGGAAAAAACAAGGATTTTAGAAGGTAAAACGAACTATCGCAAGTCTACAAACGATTGTTCACCGGGTGTCGGGCGCGATGGCATGTTCCTGTAGACTTTAACGTGCGAATTTATGAAATCCAATTAATACCCAACACTACCCCAAACCCCTATCTAGCTAGGTGCCACTTGGGGGTTCTAGGGTGCCGAGATGGTTAACGTTTTGCACCGCATTGCAGCCTACAAAAAATAAGCTGTGGCACATGAAAACATAGTCATTTTGTGGTAGTTTTGCTCGTCATAGTGAGCGGTCGCTCTGCAACACAGCGATATATTTTTACTCACAATTTTCTTAGAATAACATATAAAACTAAGGCAAAATATATTGCCAAGCATTTGTACAAGCAAACAAAATCGAGAAACGGTTCGTTGACAAAGATGTTGCGAGTGCATAACGACCTTTCGTGACATTCTCTCTCACTTAAATTGTCTACACCCTCGTCAATAGTTGCTAGTAGGCTTTGATGACTACTTCTTCATGTTGTAGGGCATCTTTAGGCTTCTAATTGGCTTCTGGTTAGGGAAGCTTTTGCCACTTCACCAAGTACTCGGTCTGATCTGCTCTGTTGGGTAGCTTTGTCTTGTGATTCGCTAAAATGGTTTTAACTCGCTTCTCGTAGGAGGCTCTGGTGTGGGGTAGCCAAGTTGGAACATTTCGGAAAGTATCCTGTGAGTCTAAGTGGTAGGCTTTCAAGTTGCTTGTGTGAAAGACTGAATTTTGAGCCACGGTTGGAACTTGTAGGAGCCATTGCTTACCCTGTTGATAATTGGGAAGGGTCTTTCGTACTTGCTCACTAATCCCTTGTGCACTTTATGCCTAAAAAACTAGAGTAATGCTAGTTGGAGCTTCACCAACTTTAAACTCCTATGGTCGCCTTCCCAAGTTTGCCCATTTGGCCGCCTTCTCCAAGTAAGCCCGTGTAATATCTATATTTCGATACTATTTCTTTGTAAAGTGATATGCTGACGAACTACTCCCGATGTAATCGATCGTTAAGGTGTGAGGAGTCGATGGCTGTTGTCCCGTAATGATCTTGACGGGGGTCTTGTTAGATGCAGAGCTTCGTTGTAAGTTGTAGGAGAATTGGTCTATGTCGAACAGCTTCACCGAGTGCCTTGTTTGTTGGCACTCACGTAGTTCGTGCCAAAGATATTGCTTGAGTGAATTTATTCTTTTAGTTTGGCTATACATTTGAGGGTGGAGGCTTGCGGAGAAGTATAACTTAGACCCCAGCAATTTGAATAACTCGGTCCAAAATTGTCCGAAGAACCGTGCAACTTGATCATTGATGATATTATGCAGGACTCCCCAATACTTAACCACATTCTTTATCATCAACTTGGCTACCTCTATTGTTAAGCACTGTGAGGATGTAATAATGAATGTTGCATACTTTGAAAATCGATCGATCACTATGAGTATCGATTCGAGTCCCCCTACTATCGGCAAGCTTGATATGAAGTTCAAGGAAATGCTCCCCCATGGTCTTTCTACTACGGGCAATAACTTTAAAAGTTCCATTAACTTCCGTGCTTTATCTTATCTTGTTAGCAAATAAGACACGTTCGAACATATTTCTCCACATCGGTCCCCATCTTCGGCCGATAGAAGGCCATCTCCATGAGAGCTAACGTTCGGTGAATACCCGAATGTCTAGCCCCAAGGAAATCATGACACTCTCTCAAGAGTTTATGCCTCAAGTTGTTCGCTCGAGGAACATAAACTCTATTCCCTTTGGTGTAGATGAGTCCCTTCTGGACCTAAAATCATCGTGTTTACCCCCTTTGATTAATTGCATCAGGGTTACTGCTTGGGGATCATTATACAATCCATCCCTGATCCTGGAAAGGAACTTGGAGTGTAGTTGACTTGCTTGGCCTTAGCCTTCCAACTGCATGGCATTCGCTAACTCCACTTTCCGATTCAATGTATCGGCCACGACATTTGCTCTTCCGAGCTTATATTTCATTGTCATATCAAACTTAGCTAGGAAATCTTATCACTGTGCTTGCTTTGGGAGAGTTTCTTTTGAGTTTAGAAGTAACTCAGTGCGATGCTGTCCATCCTTAGCACGGATCACATTCCGAGAAGGTAACGCCGCTAAACTCGTAGATAGTGGACCACCACTGTCATCTCCTTCTCATGCATCGGATACTATCGCTTGGTCTCATTGATCTTACGGCTCTCGTAGGCCACCAGGTGACCCTCCTGCATAAGTACACCCAATAGCAAAGTCCGAAGCATCTATATGGACTTCGAAAGGCTTCCCATAGTCCGACAATTTTGAGTACTCGTTCTTCCAATACAATAGCCTTTAGGTCTTGGAATGTCACTTCATATTTGTCTGACCATCGCCAAGCCTACTCCTTGAGCAACTCCGTTGGTGGAGTTCACGCTTTGAGTACTTAGTTATGAAGCGTCGATGATAGTTGGAGAAACTAAGGATCTATTCAAGTTCTCGTCGACCTCCCTCCTCCGGTCCTTCAATGAGATCCTCCCTTCTTCCCCCTCTCCTTCGTTCCTCTCATCCTCCGCCATCTCATTCGTTCCTTTTGCCCTTCTTACTATGGCCCCTTTTATAGAGCTCGACTCGATGGTGCGGGGTTTTGCTTGTGACATCAAAATAACGAAAATACCCCAACGAGGCAACGAAAATTTTAATGTCATTTTAATGACATTAAAATGACGTTAGTGGTATGAAAAAAAAATAGAGGAAGATCTAAAATATTTTTAATAAAACTTATAAATAAAAACTTAAATATCTCAAACTTAATTATATATATATATATATATATATTTGAATTACGATAAAAGATCCATATAACTTATTCCAAATTATTGACACTTACGATCTTGTTGTTATATGCTCCATAATTAATAACTTGACGATAATCCGAGAACATCATAACCTTACATAATGTTCATTTCAATTTTCGGATGAACTAAGTTTTACATAATATTTTTTTATGATACTTTTTATCTCAATAAAGAATCTAGAGGGAGGGATGAAAAATAAATAAAAAAAGAATAATTCAGTTAATTTATCTCAATAAAGAATCTAGACGGAGGGATAAAGAATGAATGCAAATCACATCTACATAGGCAGCCGGAATTGCAGTTGACTTGTGTATTCTTGGACATATAATTGTTTTTCTATGTAAATGTTGTAAATGGTTCAGAATCTTACATTAATATATATATATATATATATATATATATATATATATATGTCTTAAGCTCTTTACCTCACTTGCCCAACATTAAAGTAATAGTAGTCTTGAACATACCAAGTAATAGCTCTTTATTAGAAGAAACAAATAGGCTTGGAAGCAGTGGCAGCAATTGAGATCAGTACAAACCAGTGCAGTACACTCGTACTGTACACATCCATGCCCTAAGTATGTCGATGATGATGAGCAGTCGATGGAGGATGAAATATGGTTGCTTTGGGATCTGAGTGATTAAGTGATGAAGATCCATTTTATGATGGCCGGCTGGCAATTCACATATCTTGAAGCTACACAGATTGGCATGCTTTCTTGCTTGAAGGAATGGAAGCACAAGCATGCAATTGGGGTAATTTTTTCTCACATACAACCAGTTGAAAGATCTCACTCGCTCTCTTTCTCTCTCTCTCTCTCTCTCATCATCATCATCTTCATCTCCATTTTTTCTCACAGATAACCAGTTACAAGATCTCTCTCTCTCTCTCTCTCTCATCATCATCTCCTTTTTTTCTCACAGATAACCAGTTGCAAGATCTCTCTCTCTTTCTCTCTTCTAAGGTTGGTTGGCTGGTTGTTTCTACAGATGTGAAAATCTTTCTCTCTCTCTCTCTCTCTCTCTCTCTCTCTCATCATCATCATCATCTCCATTTTTTCTCGCATGTAACCAGTTGCAAGATCTCTCTCTCTCTCTCTCATCATCACATCCATTTTTTTCTCACATGTAACCAGTAGCTCATCACCATCTCCATTTTTTCTCACAGATAACCAGTTACAAGATCTCTCTCTCTCTCTCTCTCTCATCATCATCTCCTTTTTTTCTCACAGATAACCAGTTGCAAGATCTCTCTCTCTCTCTCTCTCTCTGTTTCTCTCTCTCTTCTCTAAGGTTGGTTGGCTGGTTGTTTCTACAGATGTGAAAATCAATTGGGATCATCATCTCCAATTTTCTGCCATAAAAGCAGTCGCAAGATCTCTTTCTCTCTCTCTCTTCTAAGTTTTCCTTTCTTGATTCGAGTTATCTTCTCAGTACATTGAACCTCCTGATCTGTTCATTCATCGACACATTTGCTTGAACTAATTGAAGCTCCAGTTGAAGGACAAGAGTCTAATTTTGTGCATTGATCATGCAACAGATTGAGGCTTCAATAGTAAGCTTTTCTACAGTTGAAAAGATGAATGCTCAAAGCAACACAAAAGGGGAGAAGAAGCTTTTTTACAGCGTGGTTGTCTGCATGAGCTGAAAACCCTTCTTCACCAAAGCACCCATTACCCATATCTCCATGGAGGACGCATTCATCTCCCCACTGAAGTCCCCCACCTGCAACACGGGGAAGAGGTTCCTTCCTCAATGGAGAAAGAAAGGAGAGCAGAAGACATGGGTAAGTAAAGATGTACCCACCTTAAAGGTTAGGGTGAACACAAAGCCCTCCGAGGTGAGGGAGAAATGGGAGCTCTCCATATCGAAGCACGAGAGAGACGCGAGCGCGGAGTAAAGAGCCGACGGCTCTCCGCCGTCTCCCATGCTGCCCTCCACCTTCACGTAGAACCTCCCCTCGCCCACTTGGTATGCCTTCACCTGCGTTATCCTGCTCCCTGCTGCAGTAGTAGCAGTCTCCTGTGGCTGCATCGCTTCCGCTGCCCCCCTGCTAGAAGCCTGAAGCATTTGCTCTCCATTGGATCCCGATTCGAGTAGGCTTATCTCTTCCTCCAACTTGTTAGCTTGAGATTGCAGATCCTTCACATGTGCAATTGCGTCTGCTATGATGGAAGCTTTGTCCATCTGCATGACAGAGAGATGGATCGGACTGTTGACTGCATCTCAACACAACTGCGCTCGCAGATCGCGGAGCTGCTGCTTACCTTCGTTATGTTGGGAACGAGAGATCGTAGCTCGTAGAGCTGCTCCTTCATCCGAACCCTTCGCGTCCTCTCCGAGATCAAGGTCTTGGACCGGTCCTTCCTCGTCTTTGGGATCACCTCGGGGGAATCACCATCACCACCGCGCTGCTCATCGCAGCGGCCTTCGGTCACCCGAGCATCGTCGTCTACCTGCAAGTCATGGTTGCCGGTTCGTTCGCAGCTGGTGTCGAACTCTCCTTCCCTCGATGAGCTAATCAGGTCAGCGTTCGTTCCTTCATGGATGGTATCAAGCACTGCTTCCCTCGATAAGCTCATCAGATCAGAGTCCGTGTCGATCTGCAAGACGTGGTCGGCAGTTCCTTCATGGCTGGTATCGAGCACACCTTCCCCCAACAAGCTCATCAGGTCAGCGTTCGAGAGATCGCCATCGAAGAGCATGAACTCCTCGAGATCATGGCCGTAGCTCTGGTGGGAGGTTGAGGCCATAAGGTGAGGTTGTGGTGTGAGGAAGAAAGGGTGATCGCCACTCCCCATGTCTAGGGTTGAGCTTGTTTCTGTGCCTCTAGGGCATCCACACAGCCCATATGGGGAAGCAAGAAGATGACCCCCTGTTAATGTGAAGGGAATCATTGTGCTGGTTTTAGATGGCTCAGTGACGTTAGGTCATTAATTTATGTCCAATGGAATAATGAAATTTTCGTAGTAGTAGTACTTTATTTTTTTTTTTTTTGAATTTGTCAATTATTAAGTTTAAGTTGCATACCATATTTTGCACTCTTGAGATGGAAAAAGATACTAAAAAATAAATAAAATTTTAAATTTGAATTTTGGAAAAAAGTTTAAAAGTACCCACCATATAATTGCATAAAGAAAAGGTCAAAAACAACATTGCCATGAATAATTGATGCTTTGCTATATATAGTTAATAGAACATAGAGTTGTATAGTTAGATTACCGCAGGATCAAGAGATCAAAAGTTATTGATGGATTACGATGACAATAATACGAGTACATATAGATTCGATTTTTGAAGCTTATATGTATACTCACAAATAATTTAAATGATGTAAAATATGATTATATAAATAATTTAGCTCTTAAAAGAATACAATTTGTTGTTAGCAATTCGCTGGCCATTTTAAGTTCTTGTTTAAGAGTAACTTTGAGCATAAAAGAGACCAACGAAGGAATTTTAGATGAACGAGAGGAAAGCTTATAGGAAAAACAATGACGAAGGTTTTAATATTGGTAGTGCTATGTAATGCTGTTAGCCATATTAATTTGTTGTTATCCAATAGTTAATAGAAAGAATATAGAGAAGTTCAAAAATTGACAAGATATAAACAAATGTACGGCGTTCTTAGATATAATCTCAAGCGTATGTTTTTATTATGGAAATAAACATGAAGCGAGACAACAATTTATCGTACTTATAAGATAGTATTAGGGACTAAGTTCACCTTTTTTTGGTGGATAAATAATCATATTGGAATAATTCTTTAGGTGACAATTGTTGTGGTATTCAATCCGACCTTACAATGAATGAATTAAAACCTAATCAATATCTTCTCCACATATACTTTTTATTAGAATCCTAGATAAATTAAGTGGAAATATCACAACCAGACCAGCTATTTAAATGATGTGACGGCTATCAGCCACGGATGTATGCATTCCCTCTGATGCAGACAGTCTTGCCAACCATGTCTAACAATTAACGGAACAAATAAAAAATGTTCGATATAAGAAGAATGACGTACATTAGCTAATTCGACACAACCAAAGAAAAGATCACTGCTTCATCGGTGCAATGGATACACGACACCAAAGATCTCTCTGCATACAAACTGCTATCCGTGGGGTTAACGTGCTCATCATAGTCGAGAATTCTACATAGGGTTGACGCTGTTTTTATGGTTGATACGGTGACAATTCAAAGACGTAATAATATAAAGAAAACAAATTGGCACTAAATAACTATCATACTTGAATATGATGGCAGGATACAAGATGCTATAAACAAAATAAAGACCACCAAAATGACAAACAGAGCATCAAATCCTTAAGCTGAACATTCAACAACTTAAAAGAAAATTTACAAGCTAACCTGACTCTTAACAATCTGATGATTCACATAAGTTATGGGAATTTGACATGAGAGCTTGTAAGACGCAGCAAGACAAAATAAGTGCCCGGTTTGACAACAGCAAACATAGCAAATAAAGCATGCAGCAAATAAAGCATGCAGCAAATTCAATGCGAGAACATAGTCAACTGTAGACGTAAAAGGTCTACCTGATTAGGCACAATCTGACTCATGAATGACAAGCTTGCTTAAATATGGTAACCTTAAGACCGATTCCAGAGATAAGAGTTTATGAGATAATTGAAGATACAGAAGAAAACTTGACGTTTGTTTACTTGTTAACCCAACAATATAATCACCCAAGAAAATATCTGATGGGGTAATTAACCTTTCTTTTATTATGGAGACCCCAAACATCAGCTTCAATATCATACAACCCCACCCCCCCCCCCCCCAGTCTAAACCAAATCAAAATAAATCTCGAATAAGGGGCCTCAGACAACAGCCAAATATTGCACCTATAACTAATCTGTTTGGTCTACCTCCCAGTAATAACAGTAGTTAAAATTGAAAACTGTCACCTGCTCTGGCTCACGAGAAAGGTGAATCAGCGGCAACAGCACTCAGCTAGTGCACAGAAGCATCCAATGCTCCTGTTGGTAACCCATCTTCAACTTTAGTTTAAGTTCCACAAAACCAAAAAAAAGCCAAATAACAACCAAAATTTTCTGCACATGCATATCTGGATCAAGACATTTTTGTTTGGATTTGTCGGTGGACATGTACAAGGAACTCAACATAGGAGAGGCCTCCGGGACTTTTGTCTTCAACCATATAAGATAGAAAATGCATGCCTGCACAAAAAGGAAACTCCGATGAAGTATGCAAAATAAATCACACTGCAGGAAACTTCTGGATTTTAGCTGAGCACACAAAGCAGAAATACAAGATCACGAAAACTATCTGGTGCTTCGTACGGCTTTAAATATTAACTGACCTGAAGGATCACCCTTTTTGCATAGCCGCAAACTGCACATTATATTTAAACACTTTAGTGTTTTGTACATACTAGCTATTAAGATACACGAGGACAAAAAGAAAACATCTGCCATACCGTAGGTATGAACATCTCTGCTGTCTAATCTCATTCACTACATCATTTAGTTTCTTTGACAATTCATTGTCGAACTGCTCTAAAACAAGCTGCATTGACCGAGAATGCAATTCACCAGTAAGTAACAAAATTTCTAATTGATTATGAAAATCAAGCCAGAATCAATCATCCTAAATCATCATATCTTCAGCAAACAATAATCCAAGACATGCACTACTAAGCTACATCCAAATGAAGTTGTTTTATCATGAGAATGTTCAAGATTTTAAATCAGGGTCATCATAGCATAATGCCCTCATGTATTCTGCAAACATAAAAGGAAACACTTGTGAACTAGCACAAACACACAGCATGTCAGTTCAAGATCTTAAACCAGAGTTATCAAAGCATTACACCCTCATGTATTCTGAAAACACACATGGATACACTGGTGAAAAGCGCCTGCAGGCACACACAAATGAGAGCAGACAGTAATGCAGACAAAAATACATGCACAGAAGATGTGCAAACATCACAAGCTTATGCTCCACATACTCACTGACACCACACAAACACAGTTAAATTCTCAAAAACAACGTAGTAAACAAGTTAAGAGACCTCTGTTCAGATGTCAGATGGCAATATGCTTTTGAATTTGGGCGAGTTCCAACAGAATGTATGCACTATGAGAGGGTGTCTGAGTGTTCGAGAACAGCCTTTGACAGATTACCTTCAGCTGGTTAACGGGAACAGCCAAAGGACATGCTGCTAAAATTTTAATCCATGGTGACACTATTCACTTGCAGACCTGCTTTAGAAACTAAAAGCAACAAGATTGCCTAGTATTGCAGTTTGCAAGTAAAGGTTTTTTTTCAGTAACCTACATGCTTTGCCCTAGATGACTCAAATGACCAAATAATATAGATTCTTCATCACAATCTGAAACTAAAGGTTTGCCACCAACAATGAAACATGAAATCAACACAGTTGAATCCATTCTATACTAAACCCTACTGGAAACAACTTTTGTCAATCAACTAAATCACAATAGCATTATCTGAGTATTTCCCATATCTTTGGATCACGAAAATGCAGATCCATCAAGGAAGTCTCTTTAACACAGTAATAAAGGTTCAGTCATCAAGACATATTTGATTGCTTGTTTTGTTATAAGTCATCAGTCAACAAAGAAAGGAATGAGAAATTTTTAGCATGCTGTTGAAGTTTCATCAGTGATCATCATGAATATTCACTTGTTTTCATATTAACATAGAAAAGAACTATGATACTAAGGTCTGTTTTCAGTGCCAATGAAATGAAGCAAATGAAATGTACCTGAGATGGAAGTCCATCCACAGAAGAAACTCCAAATATCTGTTGTAGGGTATCTGGGTTGACCATGTTTCCAATATAAATTAACCCATCTTCACCATTTTCCAAAAGATAAATTCCATCATCATTTATGTGCTCACTAGAAAGAGGAATATTTAAAGCTAAAAGGGATCCATCATCCTCCTGCATCATTAGAATAATTTTGAGTTCAAACAAATAATTGATCGAACTAGTTTGAACTTAAAGATCAATTAAGAATGATGATTCATTATACATACCTTTGTAGTAAGGTCATGAATAGATAACATCCTAGGATATACTAAAGGAATAGCCAATGATATAGAAATTGATGCGACATGGCTGATCCAATAGGAACGGTCATCCAACCGCCCATCATTTCGCAACCCAATGCTTTTAGCCAATGCTGAGAATGTAGAATAACATAAAGGGTAGTGATTTACTTGTATTCCAGCATAGAATGCGGCTTTCTCTAACCTTATTCATGCAATATACACTAGGCATGGCAATGAAATGAAGGTAACAAAACAAATAATCCACACGAAGAACTGATGGCAACCACAATGGCAATTGAATTTTAAATTTGATTTACTTTCCGATAATAAAAAGAGAAATTACTCTGCAAAAGTTTTTGCAAGGATCCAATTCAGGCAAAAAAATAAAATGAAGATACAAGGACATTTATATGTACAATATTAAAAAAATACGATACAATCCTATAGAAACTTTAAAGACTTAGAAGATTCATTTTCTATATTTTTAAACCATTTCATATCACAAGGTCTGATGAAAATGTTTAATGTAGAACCTGGAAACATAAGGATGTACACAACATAACTTGAGGCTGTGGATAAATGAGTACATACTGAAGGTAGTTCCAGTGACCTCGAATAATTGGACACCTTAAGATGACCATGCTAAAAATTAAGTTAACAGAGCTGAGAGAACAATCGCCATAAATTAATAGAATATATCAATTAAACTCTGGCTTCCTATTGGTCCTTCCTATGTATGGAGGTGCTTGCTCAACAATTCATTAGACCACATAGTTTCATCTAGGGCTTGTTAACAAGGACCTCAATGCAAATGATATCACTAATTAGTAATTTGGTAATATTTGTTATTAATTTTATCTTATATATTTGGATACCTAATCAAAGAACTAACAATCATGCAATGCCAGGTTGCATGCCCAACCACCATAACAATCTAGATAGTATTAGAATGTTGTGCTTCAGAGACGTGCCCTAATTATTGTGCAAGGCTATGCAAGGCTTTTGTGTTATTGAGCAACTTCACCATCAAATTTGATGATCTCAATGCATTTACAGTTAACTCATAATTACCTCAAGAACTTACCTTTTACAAACAATTTTCACTAGATACATTCACCTATTAATTACATAGAAAAACTTCAATATATTGTTGGAAATTGTGCTCATGTCAACACAAAAAAAATAAAAAGAAATTTCTTTCTCACAACAACATGAGTCCATGGGCAGGTAATGAAACAGAAATTATTGCACAACTTTTAAATTTAAGATGAAAGTCCACATCAGAGTCTGAATATATTCATTGCACAACTCATGAAAAACAGAACAAATATTAGATCATCTACTTCTCTGGTTTTGATTCCAATATATATTCTGTGAAGTGTGAACAATGTCATATCATCTCTTGCTCAAATTACAATTCCAATTTATCTTCTATGACTAAATAACATGAAGATCTCATATCATTCATTGACATTTGATAAGTAGCAAAGGAAAATCATTGACACAATAATACACAGCAACGTGGACTTGTATAGGTGTACCTAGAGTATATAGAGGCAACAGCTTGAGAGCTTCAGGAAGAATTAGCTGTCCTGCTGATGATACTGTGGCACAAAATTTTCGGTAGGCATGTAGGATGTTGATGCAGAGGTTTGTGATTTGCTCATGTACTTGGGAAAGAGGGCTCACAGGGAGCATACTTGCAGCTACAAAGTCCAGAAAAATGCCAAATATTTAGCAATTTTAGAATTGAAACCTTAAATATTATCAGTAGATTGATAAGATGTAATAGTAACATAACAGTTCTAAAATGTACAATAGTAGCAACAAAAAAGTTACAGCAAGTTATGCTGCAGCAATAGATCAAGGAAGAAGCATTAAGTGATATCATGTAACAGAGTTTTAAATTTTTTACCTTGCTTGAGAAAACAAGCAAACTGAGTATCCAAATCTGCTGAACGGAACAGACTACTGAGCATGGTAGTGCAAGGAAGGGAGATATTCATAACTCGAATTCTTCTTTGCCCATACACAGTAGTGTAAAGAAGTGCACACTGCAGAATGAAACATAAACAGAAGTTGTGCTACCACGTTTATTGTTCAAAAGAGACAAATGTATATTGCTATCTAAAGTTAACATGTCCTTTGCGGTTGGATATATTTATCAAAAGGTACACTGAGTTTGGAGAGAAGGCATTCAATTATTGAATGATATAAGCCCATAATCGCAGAGGTTCTACTTATATACCTGAAAGGAACATTCTGAATTCTCCTGGAACTTATCATCATGTTTAAATGTGACCATGATGGTTTTGTCGCTGTCAATCTGCATCAGAAAGGCTTCCTTAGAGCAG
The DNA here is from genome assembly GCF_036884655.1 of Musa acuminata AAA Group. NCBI lineage: Eukaryota > Viridiplantae > Streptophyta > Magnoliopsida > Zingiberales > Musaceae > Musa > Musa acuminata. The sequence goes on along the minus strand of NC_088346.1, from coordinate 4,532,379 downwards.
ACAATAAATACTAAAAATATTAGACCATTAGTACATGGACAGTTACTGGGAGGTAGCACATCATACTCCATTGTTTGTAGATATCTATGTGAATTCTGATAGAAATGCAGTTAGAATAAAGAACTTTTTGGGCAGAATTAAACACAATATATAAAGGAGAAGAAGAAAAGCAAAAGCTGACTTCATAAAGCCTGATCACCTTCCAGGAGTACCCTGACTTATCAACGGAGTGGACACTATATGCAGGCTAGGAATGGGACCTAAATGACTCTTGCTTCTGCTGTCTTCGATTCTTTTCACTCATCTCGGAAGGCTAAGGATTCACCATCTCATGGAGTGGCCATGCAGCATGTATAGCTAACACAAGAACCTGCAGAATTGATCCGGTACCACTCACAATGACCTGTGAACCAGGACCCTCTACCTCCAATAAGAATGCACTGATTTTTCCTCTTCCATTTTGCCCAGCAAGGTGGGAAGAGAATGGTTCAACACACTAGATATAGCCTCACGATCGCTAATAGGGTTCCAGTGTGGGACTAAATCCAGATGGAATCCATTGTGGTTTTAGCATGGGTTAGCTAGAACTTCATGCTTATGTAATGTTAAAGTTCAGAAACATACCTTGAGGGTGATCAAGTACAAATCACAACAACAGTGTTGGATGGACATTCATGCTACAGTAAATTGGATGGCATTTACAAAAGCAACAATTCTACAAGGCATTGTATTTAGAATAATGAAGTATCATCAGAGCTATTCTTGATAGTAGATAAAACAATTTGCAGGTTCAAAGTCATAACTGGTAGCTATTATCATCAGAGCTTAATGATTTACAAGGAAATTTAAAGTTGAAATTAACATTAGCTAGATCAGTTTTGATGATAATATAAAAATACTCACCGCAGGAAGATCAATATCAGTGGGAATACGCTTACAAAAGTTTCCAGAATACTCTTGAACTTGAAGACCCTAGAAAATCATGACACAGAAAATAATTACTTCTGAGAAAACTTTTTACCAAACATAGCACATCCAGATGCAAGAAAACTATATGCCAAATCAAATGTACCTGGCTACATCTAACACGCATCACTGCTTCAAAACCTTGGGGTCTACTGATGTTCCATCTAAGATCGTTGTAGAGTTTACCAGGATCAGAAAGAGCAGAAAATGGATAATAATAATATACCTGCAACAATAACATGGAAGTTGAGTTAAATAATCCAGCATAAAGGAATAATATCTGCTAAATTAACCATGACAGTTGTTATGTGTCAATGCACAATGACAATCGAACTATAAATAGTAGCCGTACTTGTAAAACAGCAGGTGCGAAAGAAATAAATCTTAAGCGCATCCAGAAATTTAAGCATTATATCCATAGCAAAAATATACTAGAACAAGAGAATGGTATATATGGAACCTAATCTGGAAACAAACCACAAAAAGCAATCCTGACAAACAACTGCTGCATTATTCCCACAGTTAATAAAATTCATTTGCTTTGAATCCTTGTACACTTATTGAAGCAACAAGCAATGAGACTTTGTAGGAAAAGGAAAGATGGAACAGAATATGCCAGGGATGAAGCGTAGACGACATTTTATGAAGGAATATCTTTTGACATAGCAACAGAAGAAACATTCTGTTTCACATACTGCACTGACTATTATAAGTTTTATTTTCACTGTAAACTTTACAACTAATAAACATTTGGACTTAAAATTGGACATTTATTAATGTTTGCCACTGCTATCATTATGCTCTTTTTAGCAATAAAATATCAAGGATACATTAGTTCTTATGACGATCACCACATGTCAGACAAGAGACCTCAAGGAGGAGGAATATAGTATTACAATGACTTAAATCGGTGAATAAACTAATTTCAAAGAATATGCTACAATGGTAACTAAAAGGACTTTTTTATAACCAGCTTCACAAAATGCCTTTAGGCATGTGAATAAGTACAACAACAAAAAGCCACAAAATTTCATGTTTGGCACATAATTTCTAGCCAAGAAACATCACATATATATTAAGAAGTGATTTCCTATAACTTTCTAAAAAAAATATGTTAGAAGAAGTGATTGGTGCATTATGGAAGAATGCTACTGAAATTAGAGGAAAGAAACTTTGAAATTTCAACTTGACAATGTCTCATAGTTTTAGAACTTTCAACAGCGTAGTGAAATAAGAGAATAGATGATAATTTTTACTGGGCAAGATGTAACTACTTCCACAAGAAGTTTGAGATTGAACCACTTAATGGAAAATAAGCTGGCAAAAAATCGTTGTGTTCCTGACATGTCTGAGAAGACAAAAAAGATACCACAACAACAAGTACATTAAACAATTCAAGTTGGAGGCTACCATAGTAATCGGTATGGAAAAAATCATCCTGACAAGTAATAATACTGTAAAACCAGTTGAATTATAAATATAGTAATAAATCAAGTAATAATACTGTAAACATAGTAATCGGTACAGAATCCAATCATCCTGACAATCACAATATATCCACTGCATCTTGGTAACAATGAGATCTTATTGTCCCCACACCACAGTGTCCTAATTACAGATCCTACCACAAAGAAATCAAAGCTGATTTATATAGCTATAACAGTGAATCCAAAAGAAAACATTTTTCAACATCACACGATCAGTAGCGATTTAGCAAATGATTTATATATTCCTCAAATTCCTGATAAAGGACTAAGATAAAAAGAATTACCTGCCCCCCTGTAGTTGTTGGAACAACAGAAATGGATGCAATGTCCACAAAAGTCTGGGTAGTGATGAATATATCCACACAAACCTGGAGAACATTGTCAGATAAATTAGTCTAAATTCCAACTTAGTGAGGTATGTGGCAGGATAAAACCAAGCAACTTGCCTGGTATTCAGCAAACTCTATGGCCATTGTTTTCAATGTCTTGTCTGCTGGTTGGAGAAACTTATGAGCTTCCTGAAATTGACAAGTATTAGATTAGACATACTTCAGGTTCAACATTTATTTCGACACAAATCTTAGTGGCATCTAACTTCATCAGTGGACAAATATTTCATTAAAATCAATGTGCAACAGTGCAGTCAGAATAGCTGATTATTATATAAGCAGTTTAACTGGACACATAGTGTCAATGCAACTGAAAAGAAATCATCATCGAGATTCAGATATCCAATGGGTCATAATTCTGAACAAGTTGTGCAAAACTGAAAAAGAAATTCAAACATCACAAGAATTCAGCTAACAAGGATTCAAGAAGAGTATGTGTAATAAGTACACCTTGTCACCAGCAGAAACATTTGTTCTTCCCTCGGCCTCCCTGGCAGAAAGAGACCCAATACCAACTGATGGCAAAACTGCAAAAATAAACAAAAGGTCTGATTCTTGTACAAGCACCATCAGCAAAAAGGAAATAAAACATAATTTGAGAGTTAGATAAAGGTAAATGGAGGAGGTATGGTGAAGCCAAGGTTATGGAGCTTGAGCCTGATCACTCAGGGTTGAATTGTTCGATATCAGCATTGATCTTAAGAGTCAATATTAAGCTTGTAAAGTTCATATTTAAAATGAATCTGGTTGAAGTCCAATTTCAGATGCAGTAGAATATGAGCCTATGAAAATATTATTAGCATTCGAAAGAGATTGAACCAGACTAAAACTTAAAATTAATACTGAGTCTTAACATGATTCTCGGGTATGCACATATTGTAGAAACAAAGAAATGTATCATACAGAGACATACTGCCCCAATCAAAGGCGACTGCCTGTGTCAATTAGGGTAACTTGACCCAGTTCTGTTTCTCTCAAATTGGCTTTCAAGCATAGTTTTGCTAAGCCTGTAAAAGGCGGTACATACCATGTACCAAACCAAGATGGGACAAATAAATGGAGACTGTACTTTACCAGCCAAAACATAAAGAGTTTGGCTCATTTCTTTTCTTTCTTTTTCTGTTTCTTTTTTATTTGCTAATGACTGCCTGTGTTCACATGCTACTCTACCAGTCTGTAAAATGCAGTACAAATCAGTATTTGATTCCATGGGGAGTTTCAAGATGAACATAATTTCAGACTTTATTTCAACACTAGAATTTTTATACAAAACAGTCTAAACCAAAAAAAGCAAGAAAAGCTAAACTAATTTATTTCAGCTTTATAACTTAATACCAGCTGGTACATACTAACTAATTTCAAATTTTTGTGCAGCATCCTTGTTTGTCAAGATGGCCCCTGACTACACTGCTCTAATTGTACCAATCATGTCTAGCAGGCTCCTCGTGAATACCTCGCATCTTTTTATTGACCAAGCCCAAAATACCTAAGCTGATGCTCCAACATTTTTGTTCTCACTTAATGCATCTCTGTATAGTCAGATGTTTATATAAATGACTGATGGCCATAAGACATGTCTGGACCATGAATCTTGCCCCTATCCATATAAGGATGCATTAAACCATATGTAGTACGGACTTTTATATGGAAATCCAAATATAATAACTAAACTAGATAGTTGCAGAAAATAAGAAAATATTCTCACTTAGTTTTACTAGAATTAAACATCATATAGACAAGCCTCATCTTCGACAAACTCCATAATCACCAAATTTCCATCAGATCTCATAAAACACAAACAATTCTCATATATAATAATTTTAGTGCAGAAAACACACCAACTTCCTGGTAAAAGTGCTAACAAAACATAATACATACGTAACAAAACTATGAAATATAAATAACTGCAACATCAAAATTTCTTGACTCAAATGTGTCAGCTAGCTCAGCTGGTAAAGATCTTGATAGTTTATCACAAGATCCTAGACTCGAATCCCGCTTTCATCACTTACCCTTTGCAAAAAACAAAATTCCTTGACCTGTCTTAATATGCTTTTCCTATGCAACAGCCCATGATTCACCACTTTAGATATAATAATTTTAGTGCAGAAAACACACACCAACTTCCTGGTAACAAGTGCTAACAAAACATAAAACATTATGTAACAAAACTATGAAATATAAATAAATGCAACATCAAAATTTCGTGACTCAAATGTGTCAGCTAGCTCAGCTGGTAAAGATCTTGACAGTTTATCACATGATCCTGGACTCGAATCCCGCCTTCATCATTTACCCTTTGCAAAAAAAAATTAAAAATCCTTGACTTGTCTTAATATGCTTTTCCTATGCAACAGCCCATGATTTACCACTTCAGATATCTTTTCATATAAAATATGCATGTTATCAATGTCAAACAGAACAATGACACCTCTCCAACTGTTGTCTAGCTGCAATATTAATAGTGGACAACCATGTTGAATCCTCTTCCAATAAAGACAATCGGTTAACAGACTCATAGTTACACTATTTTCTCCATCACCTGCAGGATACAGACACTGAAGGACAAATATTGTTTGACAACCAAAGTTAAAAATGACCAGTATAAAAAGAATTATCTAGGCGCTAAGACTAATGGTACATTTGGCTTGGACAACTTTTGTCCACGACAAGCTAGTCAATCACAAAACCCATAGAATTATGGAAATATAATTGTATTTAATATATAATTATAATTTTATAATTAATATATTTGTATGAATTATAATTTTATATATATTAAAAAAATACATGTGTCATCGCCGTGTCCGTGTCTTAATTTTTTTTAAATATGATGTGCTGTTGTGTCCGTGTCATGTCCATGTCCCGTGTCCATGTTTCTTAGCTGCAGTACCAAATGGAGGAAATGGCGCACAGAGCAGACGAGAGGAATCTGACAAACAGGAAGGTACCTGATCTTATGCAAATCTACTTAATGAACAGATATCATTTTGCATTTCTCAACAAATATAATTTGTTTGCTACTCTAAGTTGTTATTTTATTCTGGGTAACAAAGAACTCGTCTAATTCTTTGGTTCAGGAATTCCTCTATAACTCAAGTAACACAATAAAAGCTTTTTCTGTTCTTTTAGTTACTGATTTATGGATCCAATTTCACTCATCCATGTTTGGGAACCAATGATTGGTTCGGTCTACAACGATTTTGGATTGGATCATAACTAAAACAAAAGGCAAAAGTTCCAATAACAATATCAGGATTAAAAAAATGAATGTTGCTGCTTACCTGACTGAAACACAAGAAGTTTTCCACCTGTGGGTTTCAGTGCCAGGAACCCAGCCTGCGATAGATGAAACATTACATTTTACATTTAAATGCATGGTCCAGGTATACGAAATCATCAAAAGCTTATCTAACAAATTTAGTAGAGATAATAGTGAAGAAGTTCTTGGACACTTCTGTGGGGGCGAGTGTTCATATTTGAATTACCCAATGGAGAAAAGAAGGCAAAGGAGCATAAAAGAATTACAATTTACAACTATTATACTAAGCATAAGTATCACCTTGATAGCCGCACCAAATGCAGACTCAGCAACTTTATTGTTATCGAACATGCTTGGGATGTTCTCTAGCAACTGCTCCAAACCTTGGCGGCACTGGATTCTCAGAAAGAATAGAAATATTATTTAAGCAAGAAACCAAAGGGTAATTCTTAATAAACACGAGAAAAATAGGATAAAGAAGGCAAACCTCAGTAAGTTGAACAATTATGTCTGTTTGAAGGGGTGTATAAACGTCATGAACATCAGGAACAATGAGCATTAAAGGCTGCATGGATGTAACATTAGAAAATATCATTCCAGTCGGATCAGTTATCAATACAGATGCATGGATGCATGAGTGAAAAAGCAATGAAGCAAATAAATAGACATTATTCAGAAGAATTTCATGCTATAAAAGAAGTCAAACTTAATATATATCAAATAAGACTATTAAAAATCATGATCTAAATTTGTCTCTTGGCTTTGTTATAGCTAACTAATACTGTTTTGGATTTATCAAGAATTTTTTAAAGAATTTTCATCACTGTAATTGTAGCTATTTAAAAATCCTAAGTAGCATTTTGGTCATTTTCTGTTGGCAGCAAAATACTAAAGAAACTACAAAATCCAGCAGAGCCCTACCCTTTTAAAGTAACTAAAAGAAAACTTCTAATGAGTTTTTTTTGTCTAGTCTAGGCAATATTAAAATTCTATCAAAAGCCAGACTGATGGTCCTCCATGTGAATATTAAAAAAGGAAGTAAGAGAGAAAGAGGTCGACTAATCGCCTTCCACCATTGCTACTGTTCTCCTGCCTCTCTCCATCTGCTGCATTCTTATATATTGTTCTTTTCTCTTTATTCTTCAATTCTCTGATGATTCTTTTTCTAAGCTCATTATATCTACTGCTAATGTCATTTTCTCTAAATATTTTACAAAAAAGGAACTGTACAAGATCTAGTGACATGTAGTATTACTGCATTACATCAAATTGTTATTGTATGATATATATTCCATTTTCCTGTAACCTTGTTGCATAATCCATTGCTACAACACCCAAACACAGTGTATATTTCGACCCAATAGCAGAGGAAGTAATTTCAGAAGTTCATTATCTGCCAAGAATCTGTTTAAATTACAATAGGATAGGTGAGACTCTTCTGAAAGCTCGCTAGAGCATCACAGGCCAATCTCTTGATAGATCCTGTGTTATTTGGTACAACAGGGAACAATACCTGTTCATTCTGCTTAATCTTTATCTACTTTCAAACCATCTTTTAAAAATGAATTGATAAAGTCCAAATTCTGGAAAAATGAATAAGCAAACCCGTATAAAATATGTACTATGACTAGTCTGGAATTAGCTATACTTAATGAAACAATTGCATTTTAAAAAAATTTATATCAATCCACAGAATAACTCCAATTTTGTCATATTGTGTGTGCTTTTGGAGAAGCACGCATGCAAGAAGGAAGTTTGAGCTTGATGCAAATGGCTAATATATCTTCTGCTTCATCTGATAATCAATCAGATAAAAAAGTAATTCTATGTATCAATTCTTACATCTCCTACTTAAATTTAAACAAACAGGTTCAAGATTGTCAAGTCTCTGATAGATAGATTGATTCTACAGATTATATCAACACTGCAACAGAATTTAACTAGATAAGACTAGTTATGTAAGCTGCAGTCATTTGCTTGATGTGTCTACCTGTGCAGGACCAAAATCGACAAGATCTGGTCGTAAACCAACATTACCAGAATATGCTAGTGAAAATGTCCACTAAATGAGGGGATTGGCAACACATGAAATCCAACTAAGGAGCTTGAAAAATATAGTGAAAGATGATTTATCATACAAGGTGGTGAATAGAAAATCTTAAATTTCAACCAGCACGTTAAGACCAACAGATTGAGAAAGGCAGCATCTGGAGCCAACCATCATCTTGAAACCAGTATACATGATCAAGGATGGATTCCCTACTGACTGGACCAAAAAACGATATCAGATGCTGACATACATTACAAGGCATAGTGAATAAATTACATGTGATGATTTGAGACCAATCAAACTGTTTGCAATGCAGGGGTGGACTTCAACATAAGATCATGGTGCATCAGAGGTAGATCAACAATTTGTGGAAAAACTTTAGATATTGAGGAGATCTACATTGCAAAAGCAAATAGGTGCTTGATAGATCCATCATAAACTTCGATTCAATTTGAAGCTTCCATTTGAATCTTCAGTTCGTCAGAACTGAACCAATCGAGTCTAAATTGTCACTTGCGTATGTTTTACTTGTTTATATAGTATTTTCTATTTTTCAGATTTTTCATACGAATTTCATCATTATATTATACAAAGTCATCTAGATTTTTCTAACAAAATACTAAAAAATCTACAGATTGGCTGAGATATTTTATCTCGTTTGCAAGTTTTAAAGTTAACTGCCCTTACCCACCTTGTTGAACCACATATATACGTATATGTGTATGCCATAAGTCCCTTCACCATAAGTTCGAGATTCCTTACTCTGATGCCTGCCAACATCTAATGGTGATGCAAACTTGCAGAGCCCTGATTAACCTCAACCAATCAACCTTGTTGCAGCTTGGCTGACATCCAAATGCAATGTCATAGACTCTCCAGTCTCCCCAAAATCTGACTTCAGAAGCAATCTTTAATTTGCATTTTAGAATGTTGATGTTTACCCGCATTTTATTCATGCTGTGTTTCCTTTTATTAATGCATTCAAGCATCTATATTTCATCAGAAGACCTGCTTAAGAAAATCTTTATATCAAGGCTTCTCTGAAATTTCCTAAACCTAAAGATCCCAACCTGGTACACCGACATATTGTCATGGACAAAATGATGAAGCTGGTAGTTGCAATTGTGGGAATCAGTTCAATACCACCTTCCATATTCAATTTAACTTCATGGCCTCATATTAACCATTGAGTTAATGTCGCTATATTTCGTTCATCCTGTATTATCTTCGTCATCATTGAAATTGCAAAGTCTTTACCACAATTCATTCTTATAACATCCTCTGATGAAAAACTATATACGAAGAATGTACAATATGCTACCTCAATTCCAGTAGAAGTTGGCTGTTTTCAAGTTCTATGTGGCAATATTAATTCAAAAAAATGGTTATTCTTAATTCTAAGCTGAATAACAATGCGATGCATAGACCAAAATGCTTGTCGTCCAAAATGATATTTGCTATATACCTGCTGTGAGGCACGTCTTAGATTGTAGAAATGAATAGTGCAATCAAAAGTTGCAATCCCAACCATTGTCTGCGGACCATCCTGCAAAAGAAGCAAATGTATTTACTCAAAAGATCAATTAACTTCAAGTATGTGAAAGCAAAATCAAGCACTCATGGTGAGAAATATCAGAATTAACACAAAAGTATAAGTCATCTAAAATTGTATGCATTTACACCACATGACCACAGTTACAGAAATTCATAAGGCAAGGTAAGCAATATATTGCAGGGGAGGTTTTTCTTGGAAGTTAAATGACAAATAGCTCCTAGTTGAACCTATAAAAAATTAGCAGTAAGCAACACCTGGAAACCAGAACTTTTATCTAACTACATATCAGTCATTACAGTTTGATTTAACTTATACTCATTCCTGATCAATCAAAACATTTGTTCTTCATATGTGATGAACAGATGTTCCATTGTCTTAGAATGATTGAATAACTCAGATTTGAGTTGAGTCGAAATAGATCATCAAAACTCATGTTCAATCTTAGGGAACTTAAATAGGAAGCTAAATAGATTGAGCATAAAAGAGGAAGCAAAATATCAATTTTAGGATCCAATATCTGCCCCAACATCTAATTTATTATGGTTCTACTTCTAGTACCCTCATACCACAGTCAAATTAAAATCTGCATCATTTTAGTCCTTACCAGTTTACAAGTTTACCAGGTGGGTCAAGCCTGATAACACTTCCGGTATATAGCTAGTAATATCTAATTATCTATAATACATAAATGACAATGTCCAAAAAATATTAAGAATGCAATAACCACAACATATGTCCTTTCTTATGTAATTATAACATTTGTACTTCTTCAATGTGAATGTACATTTGTAAAGGTACTCAGTCTGCTGTACATAACTAACAATAGAAAGAATCAATAACTCACAGGAAGATCTGCAAGAGACTGACTGATTGCACTGCAAGCTGCTGCAGTAGCACCCGTTTGTACAGCATTCATTGAAACATCAATGAGGAAGAAAAAGACGGCAGGCATTGGATCACGAACCTGAAACCAAATGATCATTGCAAAAATTAACACGATCCCACAGAAGAAACATATAATGTTTTATTGTGACATGACAGTTGTAAATGCTTTTGCATTTTGCACACAAAGAATATAACCGATCCCGGGAAGAAAAATTAATTTTCCGACATTTTTTCTTTATGTAAAGGATTTTCTTCAAGTGGCCAAAGAGGCATATAGCACTAAGATCAAAATAAGGACTTTAAAAAAATAGCTAAGTTGATGAACAGCCACTGTTTACTTATTCTTTTTACTCATCTTTTTTTTTTACTTTTTTTGTGTGAAAATGTAGGCAGAGGCTCTCTTGGTTCATTTAAAATATGAAATAAGTATAGCGAGAGAAAGAAAAGTGAGAAAGTTAAAGCCATTAATGTCAGTCACTTCAATGCATCCTCAACAAGATAGAACCACATCCTCAACAAGATAGCACCACATCAATAAATGAAGGCACTAAAATGTCTTGTTCATATGCAGCAATGCAGGAAATTTTCAGATTGGTTTGGAAGTGCTATCATAAAAAGAAAGTCGGCCTTCATAATTTTAACAGTATAACAGAAATGTCATAAGATGCAAAAATATACATTTCAAAGTAAGGAAAAAAGTCATAACCAGACACAAGAAAAAAAAAACATGACACGCGGGAAACACAAGTTATAACAGCAACAAGAAGCCACTTCAGTATAGATTTTCAGACCAAGAAATTTTAGCAGAAGAGCAAGCAAGAAAATTCCAGCATTATATGTCGCAAGTTTCTAAGCATAAGCTGGTAAACGGGAGTTAATCTCAGCATGCAGCATGATTGGAAGATAATACAACATCAAGAAGAAAGCATCAGATCTCAATTATTCAGGAATGACTAATTTTGAACAAGTAGAAGAGAGATAGAGAAGAAAAGCAAGCAGAGACGAAGTGGTACATAAATTGACCTAGAAGACTAGAGGGGAAAAGATTAACAAAGAGTAGAGTATAAAGACAGGTCATAGAGGACAAACAGCGGAAGGCATAAAAACACTTAATTCACTCTCTAAGGTCAGATAAATGAACAATAATCACACACTCCACCTCAATTATCAAGACTCCTCTTTTAAGGTGACAAACATATAGCTTAAAACAAATTTTAAACCGAGTGAGACCTAAATATAATACTTCAATAATAAATTTTAGGATATGGCATCCACTCTCTCCACATAAATTTGCCAAATTTGCATAAGGAGTCAACCACTCGGATGCAGGCAGAGCACATATGGGAACTACACATATCATGTCCTAACAAACATGCAGATGTGGCAGAATATATGACCCAGACAGCTGCTTCTGGATGCTTAAAAAGTGATTCTAATGTTTTGATGAATTGAGAGGTGGAGACATATACACATATGTACACACACACACACATATATATACACACACACACACACAGAATAGGATTCAATATCTTTATGCATAAATCCTCCACACACAAAAATTTAACTGAAAGTAGTAATCCAAGAAATATATTCAATCTTTTAACTGGAAGAAGTAATTTAAGAAATGCTTGTGTCTGTACCTATATCAATTCTATAAAGACAAATAAAAACAAAGCTAGACTACATTAGAAGACAGATGAAAGTTTCACCAACCATGTATTCCCTGGTAGCAACAAATTCAACTGTTCCTCTACAAAGTTCAGGCCTTTCATCAGCATCACGGCGTCTTCCATCTGGTCCAAGATTACAGTAGTAATCCCGCGGAGTATCATTGGTAAAGCCTGCAAACAAAAGTTATAAATAAAACTATTGAAATCTGAAATGATTACAATAAGGTGTGCAGCGGATAATCATAATAAGCACTCCGGTACTTTCAAATGATTACAATATAAGCATACTGCAAAAGGATCCAGCACAGAGACAGGCAAAGAAGTGTATTCAGAGCTCAAGTGGAGATATTGAAATAGGAAAATTTTTTAAAAGCAAGAGACTAGCATAATCTAACTGAATTGAGAGTTAGAAACCTACCACATAAATTGCAAACAAATCTTCGTCCATGATCGATGAATCTCATATAAGGATTTATGTAACCTTTGCATCGAGAACACCGAATAGGTCCACTTTCACCAAAGTCCACAATCTATATTCCCAAAACAATAAATAGAAATTCAGTGATCTTAAATTAGATAAGTCAAAATATACCTCTGGCATAATGAAGCTTCCACATAAGAATAAGTGAATATATTATCCAACATATCAACAAGAATTTCAAAGCTGCCAATGGTTGGAAACAAAGTCAGTAACAATCAACCAATGGTTAAAGTTAATGTCAGCACTTATTTATTCAACACATTACAATAGAAACGAATGCAGACATAAAGAAAGCAAATGAAATAGTACTCATAAGTAGAAACACACACTTCCTCTCTTCCCTGCAAATGACAGTAGAAATCTGCTTCTTTAGCCCACGTGCATAAACCAAATGCAGGCTTAGTAAAATCATCAATATTTATGAATTTAGCTACAATATAACTTTTCATATAAAAGGATGCCCTTTTTTCATGACAAATTAAATTATACGCAACCAAGGTTATGCCTTAGCAGCAAGAATACCTATTTAAAGTGCAGCATCCATAGTTTACAAATTCTAATAAAAATACAGGAACAAATTGTTTTGATCCAAACGTGCTAAAAACTTTCTGATTGGATGTCCTAGCTTCAAATTTTTGCTCGCAAACTAGCTTCCACTAGCCTTCCTTGTATTAATTTCTAAAGCAACTCTTAATGTGATTCAGTTATGTTTTCCGGGCTACGAAGGTAGAGACATCTTGGTATCAGGATATATATATAGAGTATTGGAGAAAGACACAAACATATAGAGATTACACAACAAACATTGCTCATAGCCAACAGAAGGATTAGGTTCTGTCACCATGTATTCAAATCATAGCAGCATTATGGAAGGACATAGCTAAGGGGAAAAAACTGACTATGACGGTTAAGATAGAGACTAGACCATCTTACATAGCACCAAACAAATTATGAACAAGATCTCAATCATAAAGCATCAGATGTAACAATGGACTTTGACACATGTCCCATCTCGATCATATAAGGAAAAATGAAAAGTACATTTCATATATGAACTGAAGACAGAGCTTTTAGCCTTCCAAAGAGAAAGGCTAATGTATCCCCAATCCCATCTACTTGATAGAAAAGTATAAATTGCAGCAATCTGTGATAAATCAATGAGCTTCAAGAAGGCTTGAGATTCACACAAATACACAACTTTTGGAGATCTCTGGTCGTCATAGAATTTCCATGAGAGCTACATATATATTGTCATAGCTTCCAATCAAAAAATTATGCATAAAGGAAGAAACAATTAATTAAAACTGGGATAATGCTGAGACAGAATTGCTATGAATTCATATAATGTTTTCCACGAAATGTTATCTGACAGGGCATGAAACAGGCTGAATTATTTTGCACCGTGACTGTCAGTTGTGCAAACCTGCAAGATTTCTCTTTCTTTTCATAATGGACAGTTCAGCTTATTGATTTATAATAGCAGTTCCTGCATTTAATCTTCTCTTCAAAACGCGATGTTTTTCTTTAATAAAACATTTCTTTTAAAGTTGATCTCTGTTGTTGATCAACTCTCATAATTCCTCCTTCACTATCCATGTTAACATGCCACTAATTCAGCCATCCACATCAAAGAGCAGCCCTTCCAGGAATGTGTTCAGAAGACAACTCAAACTCGATACTTCCGTACAGGTTGCTTTGTATTTGGTGTTCTTCGTGATGCACTAAGTATTGAGAGCTACAGGCATGAGAAGTTCAGAGTAAAGGTTCATAGTAAATGACCAGCAAATTCAAAATGTTAAGCCTGCTCTCAACAATAGAAGATTTCAAAAACAATTGAATAACTCGATTTCATGGTGTTATGCTAAAAAATGCGAGAAGCCATTCTTACTTTCTTCAGTTAAAATGCCTAGAACAATAGCATTAGCCACTAAATGTTTTAAGTGACCAAGGGAAGAGAGGTGCATTACTTGGATGGGCTCCTCGGAAGGATGTGGAAGTGCCAACGGTTGCACCATCAATGCCAAAGGCATGCTAGATGTAGACAAAAGGTCTCCGGTGCATGGTATCTACCAACATAAACTTGTTTAAAACTAAAACAAAGTAATTATAAGGAACCAACAAAAGAGATGTTAATAAAAAACATACCTGATTCATGGTGCACCTCATTAAACGAGGGCTGCAATTACCATTATCCTTGACAATGAAATTGCTAGTTGCAGGCTTAAACAAATAACAGTAGTAAGTCAGAACAACCAAAGGAAACAAATCAACAAGATAAAAACAATCTCATTATACAATTAGTTATCATTTATAAATGAGCTATAAGCGACAAGAAAATACTACTATGCAAATATCACAGCTTGAGGAAATACCGGAGGAGCATTTGCTTGATTTCCCTGACGAGTCTCAAAGAGTATGACTGAGGAACTTGGCATTGGTCGTGGAATTTGGTTTGGATCTACCTTTGATGGTGTTGAGGCCTGAGGACCTGCAAGAGACGAATGACCCAAAGCAGGTGGAATGGGAGGCATAGATTGGCCTGGCGTGCTTGGTGGCATGCCAAACATTGTAGGAGGCGCTTGCACAGCACCAGGCATGGATGGGGCCACCTAAAACCAATTTTCAAGAATAACCTGATGTCAACTTCAATCACATATCAACTAGTTGGAGCAAACACAGCCAAGTAATGAACAATGTGAATGAAAAGTATAATGAAGATGGGCATCGTGTCAACCCAGTAGGTTCCAGAAGAACAACAAAATCAGTTAATTCTTTAGTTGCTCAACAAAAGAAAACAGAAATAGTCACATATTTGCAAATAGTTAAGATTCAAGATGGAGGGAGCATCTTGATTTATTCAGATTACAAAATTCCCTGACCTGCCGTGGCTGTGACGACCAAGCCGGAGCCCCGAAAGGAGTGGCCGCAGTTGGGGGCCCTGAAAATGGTTGAGAAGATGGTGGGCCCATATATGATGGTGAGGATGGTCGTCCTGCGTACGGTGCCCCAGTGAACGGCTGCACGGTCGGTGACGCACCAAATGGCTGTGAGGTTGGCGGCCCGGTGTAAGGCAGTCCAGCGAAGGGTGGCTGAGAGTTTGGCGGTCCGGCGAAGGGTGGCTGTGAGGTTGGAGGCCCGGCGAAGGGTGGCTGTGAGGTTGGTGGTCCGCCGAAGGGTGGCTGAGAGGATGGCGGTACGGCGAAAGGCCGCTGAAAGGTCGTCAGTCCCGGGAAGGGCGGCTGTGAGGTAGGCTGTCCTGCCGAGGGCGGCTGCGACGTCCGCGGTCCAGCGAAGGGTGGCTGCGAGGCTGGCGGTCCAGCGAACGGTGTATGCGTTGGCGGTGGTCTACTAAACGGCTGCGAGGCCGGCGATCCCATTAACGGCAACGATGCAGGAGCAACAGCAGGCGGGCTCCCGGGAAACGACTGGACGCCGGGAGCCTGGGAAGGGGCAGCCGACGGCGGAGGCGCCCTGATAGACGCCGGTGCGGCCACCGGCGGCGTCTGCTGCACGGGAGACGGCGGAGGGAACCGCTGCGAAGCGATGCCCGCAACGGGAGGCCCGTTGCTGGAGATCAGGCCCTGAGACAAGGCAGCCGCGCCCTGCGGCGGCGGGCGAGACGCGAAAGGGGGAGGGGGGCCGGGGAGGGAGGAGGCGGAGAAGGGCGACGGCGACGCGGCGCGGGGGGCACTGGTGGGGGGTGGGGAGCGGCCGATCTGGGGGTTATGGGTGGCGACGGCGGCATTGGGATTGGCCGATGGGGCGAAGCCGGGTCGCGGCCGTGGTTGTCCCGAGACGAAAGGCGGAGACGACGACATGGATTTAGGGTTAGGGCCGGTAACGGAACGAGGGCGGGGCGGAAACCTCCAAACAGATGGAGAGAGAGAGATTGGGATCTGAGAGAGACGATGGACGGGCGGAAGGACCAAACTGGTGTGAGGGAGGTAAGATCGCGTGCGGGTAAATGCCGAGCGGAAGCGTGTGCTGAAACCGAGAGTCTGATGTGGCGAGAGGGTATTGGCGAAGCAACGTGGAGACGGTGGAGTATGCGTGTGGGCAGGTGAAGACGGACGTAATATACGTTCCGAGGGGCGAAGGTTTTGCTCGACTCAAGGAAAGGCAAATATACTGAAAGCGGTGATACCTCGTGATGGTCACGTGGCGGATGCGATACAATAATATTTACTTAGAAAAACTTCCATTAATTGATTTTTACCAAACCGCACCGAGTTTACCCTTTTTTTCATAAATGAATAAATACCTTCTTTTTTTAACTTATTATATGTTAAAATTAAAATGAATCCAACTTGGTTGGATATTCTTAGCTTCTTTTTTATCCCCCCCCATCTCCCTTTTATTCTTCGGAGAGGAAGGAAACGTCGATTATGGAAGGAAGGAAATTGAGGAATTTGATAAAAATGATGGGGTTGACTTAAATTGGTTCAGTGAATCGATTCGATTCATTAATATGAATTGATTCAATGAATTGATAGTAAGATTCATAAGATTACAGTAATCAAACATCTTTCAATGCTAGATACATTTATCTAGCTACAGGGGAGCACATTGAGAGACTATCAATGGTTACTCCAAGAATAATACGTCAAACACATTTTAATACTTAGCTCGATAACAATACATTGGGTGCATTTTAGATACTTAGGTTAAAAATGATATATTATATGGCATTTCAAGTATAGCTTCAATGATCAATACTTACATTAGTCAATGCTTCAATAAATGATAATTGAATTAGAATTGACGAGCATAAAAGTTAAGCATGAAAATAGGGCATATGCCATGGCTTGTGTTGAATGAGGTGTCGTTAGGTAGAATGTCACTAATAAAATGATGTTTGATAGTCGAGATGATGCCCTTAAGTTATAATGACTACTTATGCAATAATGAGGCTCATTTTTGTATGTCTTTGATCCTTATTTCTTTCTCTAAAGCACTATCTCTCATCCTCATACGAGGATAAAAAAAAATAATTCTTCCTCTCTCTTATCAAAATCTCTATCTTTTAATTAACTAGCCATCGAGAGAGTCAAAGTCCCATCATCAAATAGTTCGAGATTAAGAGGGATCCCAACTTCCTCATTGGGCTGTTTACGAAAATAGGTCCAAAGATCTCGAGAGATCTTCAAATCATGAAAGGCTTATAGGACAAGGATTTTGTCTTAACCTCAAAGTACTTAGAATACATGCATGTCTGATACTCCATTTTAACTGAGTATTTGGTATAGGTATCTAGACCTAGGCAATATCCCTTTGACCCAACATAGTGGTATATTTGTTTGTATGTTGATTTGCTTAGCTCGGGTTCCCCTAAATCCACATATCCTTCATGCTTTCATCGATGGAGGATTTTGCATTTGTACATGCACCCAACTCTTTATGTTATCTAATCATCTTCGTCGAGGAATGTTGTTAAGTTGATACTACCTAACACAACCTATTTCATACTTGATTGTGATAAATATTTCATTATAAATAGTGATTGGGTTCGATTATTATGGTTCGATGAATCTTTTATAATTGGCTAAGTTAAAATGAATATTTCAATATGAGTGAAATATGTTATGATGTTTTATATTTGGTCAATATCTAAGTAGCATGGTTGTTTATTATCACTCGAGTCTCCTCGTGTTAGATTATCCACGATGAACTATGACTGAGGTGAATATTTTCTCTATTAATAACTAATCAATTAGTCATTTCATATCCTCACTAATACATGTATTACCTTAATAATAACATCATATTTAAAGTGTTAGGAAGAATGTCAACAAAATCAATTTCTAAGCTCTTATACATCAGTAAATTTTAACTATTATTACATAAAGATGTTATTGATATCCTGGTCAACCAAACGTAGTCTAAACACGTGTGTAGGGTTATATGAGGTGCCTCTAAGGTGAAGATGCTGAGCGCCTAAGGTGTCATCTATATGAAGACCAAAATCGACAAAAGTTTCTTAACCCGATTTCTTCGACATGCAAGTTAGTAATATGAAGTAAGTAAGTGTAGACGCTAAGTGGTCCAAAGATGATATTCTCCATTTTATTGTGTTGAAGATGAGATTTTATATATGATCATAAAGAAAAAAAAATAATTCATAAAATATTAAGTGGGGAGACAATCTCTAACCACCTTTAGTAACCTCCCCTCGATCTTTTATTCACGTAAACAAAAAAAAGAGATAGTTTGCAATCATTATCTTTGATCATTGTCCATGTAGAAAGATAGAGTGACATTCGTCTTCTTCTTCTAGCCTATATACCACACAAAGGCCACATATCATATGATGATTGTCTTCTCCTCATCAATTGTATTTCACAATATGTATTATCCTAATCTCAAAATCGACACCCATCACAACTATAATCTAAAAGTTCATCACAGTTAATTTTGACATACTTAACTTTATGTGTTTCCCACCTAATAGGAAAGCGACATAATTAAACAGCTATAGTGAAACCTACCCATTTTATCATAGAGTACGAGAGCGACAACTTCGTAAAACGGTATATTAGCTTTACGATATTTTCGCAAGAGGATATAATCCGTGTAATGATTATATATATATATATATATATATATATATATATATATATATGTTATACGATGTCATCGTATAAATTGGGGATGTAGCTCATATGGTAGAGCGCTCGTGCGAGAGATACGGGGATCGATACCCCGCATCTCCAAATAAATATAATTTTCTCCTTTAATTAAGATTTTTAATTATTGGTAGTCGGTAATTATAATATGTATAATTATTCCTAAAAAAAAGGTATAATATATTTTTTTGTTATTTAAATAATTTATAATAATAATGAAATTGTATGTTGCCCACGGCGAGACAGGTTAAGGTCTCTATCTTACTCCACGTTGGATTTAAAGGCCAACCAACTCTCATCATCACAAATCCTCTTCGCGAAAGGAAGCGTTTAAGGGGGGTTTACTCCGCGGGACTTGAAAGGCCAAGAAACCCTCGTCATCAGACTTCGCAATAGGGAACCGTCTCAGTGGAGCTGCAAGTCATCCTTTCGTCGTGCCGTGCCCTAATCCCGTTCCAACTCCGATGGCGAACAGTGAGTTCATCTTGTCTTTGTTAGTGGATTCCTTCAACGTTTTCTTTCTGCCTTGACCCCAGTATCTTCAATTGGTAGATCGCATTTGTTTGGCTGCTTCTAGTTTCTTGTTTCTAAAGTTCGATGTTGGGTTCGGATTTTGGCAGCTATGGCTCGTTCTTTCCTGCAAGCCGTGTCCTCCTCCGAGGAGATTGCGCCGCCTCTGCGAGTTGTTCAGATGGAAGGGCTGGTAAATCTTGAACCAACTCTTGTTTTTCTGTTTATCTTTCGTTTTGGTTCTTACTCGAAACGTCGTTCATTCTTGTTTCGCGAACAAGAATTAGAGTTTTGATTTTAAACTTGTGTTTTATCTTTGATGCGTTATCGGTTTTCGTAATCTATATCTCGGATCGAAGTTTGGAATTCCGATTAGAAGTTAATCAAGAATTAGGGTTTGGTATCGGAGGTGAGATATGTGTTCTGATATGTACTATCACAGCAAGTTCTTAGTTCGTTTTTCAGTTTTTTGGAGTTATGATCAAAAGGAATAGGAGCACTTCATGTGGACATGCTCAAAAGTCTCTTTTATCTGTTTTTGATTCTTTAAGATTTGCTAGATTTTTCCTCGTTTTTGGAATATATGGATTCCGTTTGCCGTGTGTACATTCCCTGGAAGATCTATGGATCATCAGGTGCTGCTAAGAGTTAAAAGGATTCATTAGAACAATAGTATATCATTGAAGATTTACCTAATTATGATGTCGATATAGTCAGGTTGATTTTTTGATGGTATCAAAGATGTTGAGGTGGATTTGTTAGGCAGAACTGTCAGTAGCCAAAAGAAATAATATATTGAAAGTATTACGTGTGTGTGTTTGTTTGGCACGTGTATGGAGAACACAATATGGTTTACCATGTAAAAGAAAAATATAAATGATGGTTCACATGCACACACCATGCCCTTACCTTAAGCCCCTTTGACAAATTTGATGGACAATCGTATTTGCTGCAAGTTTGAGTTAGAAGGATATGATAAACCTTTCTAGTGATTTTTCAGAATCACCTAAACCTTTCTCGTGCTGGATCCATTGTTCAAAAGAGCAAAGAGTCATCTGTTATTGGCTTATTGCATATTCTTTTGAATTATCCTACAAAACTGTTGACTTAAACTATGTTTTTGTTTAAATAATTATTGCATGTGTTATGCACCTCATATATTTGGAACATGGATGATGCTTTTTGACTGTCTTCAATCCCAAATCAATGTCCCATAAGGTGGATGGGCCATGATTAATTCTTATATCGTCCTGGTATCTGATCGGTTTTTCTCATTGTAAAGTAAAGATATTGTTCTGGAAGTTCTTGCTTTCAGGTGCTAATTTATCATGATGAAAGAAGTTTCCAACAGGCTGTATATTCTCTGGTTGATGTTGTGCAGGCTGTTC
The DNA here is from genome assembly GCF_036884655.1 of Musa acuminata AAA Group. NCBI lineage: Eukaryota > Viridiplantae > Streptophyta > Magnoliopsida > Zingiberales > Musaceae > Musa > Musa acuminata. The sequence continues at coordinate 4,511,110 of NC_088346.1, read as the reverse complement.
TGAAGATAATCAAACATTGCAATGAATTCTCACCAGCTTTAGTCACAGGTCAACTTCTTGGTTTGGATGTTGGGAGTGTTCTTGAAGTCACCAACTGTTTTCCTTTCCCGGTATGAAGTGATTACTTATCAATCGTAGACCAAATAAATGATAATGATTCAGTGATGTTTAAGGAAAATATTTTTTTTCTTCTCATTTTTATGTTCATCCGTCAAAGATAAGGGAAGAAGATGAGGAGATTGAAGCAGATGGAGCCAACTATCAGCTGGAAATGATGAGATGCCTAAGGGAGGTCAATGTCGACAATAATACCATCGGATGGTATGCATTATTGTTTTTTATTTTTAATGTTGAAGCATTTGTTGTGGGAAACTTTCCTTTGAATCACCTTATAAGCAATTTAATAGGGCCTTCATCCTCAAGAATATATTGGTAAAATTATTGCTCTTTATCACATTCTGCCTATAATGTTCGATCATCTTACATATGATCAAAGCTGCTATTATAGCCAAAAACTGATACATCTGTAAGGTAAAATCGGCTTGGGATTTTACATAGGATCCCTCAGAACATCATTGTGGTGGATGGTGATGAGTCATTTTGGGAACATCCTCAACTTCTATCAATCTTTGGTTCAATCATCTGCACTGAAAATCTGACCTCTTGTAAATAACTTTGTTATGCTATAAGTCACTCACCTGCAGAAATGGCTTCCTTTAAGTTTGTCTACCATTTACCTTTTATGGGAACCTTACATTTCTAGATTTGCCTTGGATAACTAGAGTCGTCACTCTTGTCAAATCTCCCTTGGAACCTTTTGCAGATTGGAATCCATTGATATAATTTTCGTATTGATGTTTTGTTGAGGTTTTAATTGTGGCCTGCGGGAGAATGAGTTCTGAGCTTTTGGTGGAAATTCCTGTAAAAACATAATTTCAAATTATTATTTCTTGATCTCTTCATTAGCTACATTTTTTGTGGATAAACTGTGTATTATTATCTTATTAATATGAACTTTGTTCATATCAAAGTGCTCGTGTTTAGATTCTCAAGCTTTTACAACCTATATCCTTTTATGATTGTCTTTTATTTTCAGGTATCAGTCAACTTTATTGGGATCTTTTCAGACTGTGGAACTGATCGAAACATTCATGAATTACCAGGTAATGGAAAGATCCTTGGTCATATTCTCACAATGGAAGGTTACACTATTTCTAACATAACTGCTTTTTGTTTATAAAGTTCCCTAGTTTCCATCCTGAAATACATGGCTTTGTGACGTGAAGGGGATGGAGAACGTCTATGATATACCATGTTTTCTGAATATTAAACAGATGGAGATGACAATGAAAGAAAGAAGGGAAGGGTAGGGGGTGGTGGTCAAGAATAGGCAACAACAATGCTAGAGGGCTGCCGGAAGAGGGGGAGACATTTTTAGATCTCATAGGTTGATTTTTTAATGATTTTATATGTCATCAAATTTCTAGGAATGACAAAAGAAGTGGAAACTACCAGTAGAAAAAGTAAAATTTTCTTGCTGCTAGTGGATAATGGTTGCTTTAAGTTGTCTGGCCAAAGGTTGGATTCTCTGCCTTCTGATGCCTGCTGAATCCAAGGTGTCATACTTCTTGTAGCTGGTCACATGATTTTTCTTTTTTTTGTGTGTGTGCTAATACTCATGTTTTCCCTCTTCTCACTATTGTTTTTCTTCTCTCAAATCAGAGATTAGGGTAACTTGCACTCAAGGAAATGTAGTCACACCCAGAATTGGGAGAACTTGTGGGATGGATTCTGTCCATTTCTATTTTGTAGACCACAACTAAGATGATATCTACCTGAGAGGCTGGATGAGCATGTAAACTGTCTTGTGAAACCTATTTCATGTGATTCCATGAGACATCTTGTATCCTGAGTACAATATCTGACATAGACTCAGGGCAATGCTTTTGGTAGGTGGTTGGCATAAGAAAAAGAATATGATGGCTGTTGGTGTGCTTGGAAAGTTTGTGCGGCTCTAATTTAAGGTTATAAAGTATGGGCTAGTATGATATTTTCATCACAATACCTGCTAACACTGCAGAGTGATGCAAAATATTCATCATGAAGATTTAAAGAGAAAAAAATTGGACTTTAATTCAATTGTGCATTCGTGTGTGATATTTAGAATTTGGAATGATGTCTGCTTATATTTTGATGGTAATGGTTGGTGGTGTACTTGGTTCTTTATATTTGTCTATTATGTTGCTTTGGTTAATATCTGATGGTTCTGCTTTGTCCTTGATGAATATCTTCGACCTTGTATTAATTTTATATAACATTATTCTTCATGCAGGAGAATATTAGAAGATGTGTGTGTATCATATATGATCCATCAAGGTCTTCTCAAGGTGCTTTAGCTCTCAAGGCCTTGAAACTCACAGACTCTTTTATGGATCTTCACCGTAAAAATAATTTTACTGGGGAGAAGTACGTCTTCCTTTGTGATCTAAGTTAATCAAGTAGTTGATTGCTATATTTCTATGTACTATACATGCTACTGCTTTGCCTTTTGTAGGTTGAGGGAAAAGAAACTGTCATGGGTCGATATCTTTGAGGAGATTCCTGTGAGTTGTTTATGTTAAGCTGTCGTTTACAGTACATGTTTTTCCAACTTGAGTTTGCAAATATATATCCACTTATTTGCTTAAATTTTATCATGAGGTATATTTTGCATTGGTTGATCTGGCAGATTAAAATTTCTAATTCTGCACTTATTAGTGCATTCATGACAGAGTTAGAGCCTGAATCTCCTGTTGCCCAGGTCTGATAGTTTCTCCATTCTATAAATGCTCTACTGGATCATTCTGTGAATTTCTGGTGTCTCTTTTCATTCATAAGTCTAAAATACATGGAGATTTTATGACAGTGTGATTATGATCGACTGAAGTTATCTACTGCTCCATACATGGAGAGAAACTTAGAATTTTTGATTGATTGTATGGAAGATCTCTCTTCTGAACAGAATAAGGTTTGTTCTGCCACACAAAGGATTAGGCTTGCTTCATTCTAGCAAAGACGTTCATATTTTCATTTTATTTTTTTTCTGCTTTCAGTTCCAATACTATTACCGAAGTCTCTCAAGGCAGCAAGCACAACAGCAAGCATGGCTTCAGAAGAGGAGGTACAATGTTGGCACAATCAAATTATGTAAAAGATGATATCACTTTGTTTATTTTTAGACATTGGACCATCTTATTTCTTATGCATTTTGAATGTGGACTTAGTTTTGATCTGTTCATTTTTATGCTAATGTGACCTGCATACAAACTTGTTTCTTCTCATTTGACTAACCCTGTTGCTTTTGATGTGATGAAACTGAAACCGATTCTTTGAAGATTCTACAATGAATCATCTAATGCTGTGTGGTAGCTAGCTCTTGACATGATCCTCTACGGTTTCTTCTTGATGTTCTTCCAGGAATAGAGGCAGACTGAATGATCTTGCGTATGACAATGCATATGACGTGTGGGCCAAACTTGAATATGATTGTACGATATACTTTAGTAGTTGTAAAATTATTTGGATCTAGGATGTAGTTGTCTGGACTCTATCACTCTGGACTCTGGACTCCCACTCAGAACGTTGCCAATCTATTTGTTATTTGTTAATGCAATATCTGTTTAGGTAATTCACTAGTTCTGTGGATAGACATTACAGTGAAAAGCCAATTTTATGCAACCAAAACACAGTTTGTATTGTCTTTTTTTTTTAATGTGTGATTTTACTAAACCCATCTGATGCAATGAGTTCTGCTTGACCTTGTGCACATGTTATTTATGATCAAGTCAGATGTCTCATGTAAAATTTGATAGATAGACTTGGATCTTTTTGTTGTATGTGGTAGGGTGGAGAACATGGCAAGGAAAGCAGCTGGAGAGGAACCATTGCCTGAGGAAGATCCTTCTAATTCCATCTTCAAGCCAATACCAGAACCATCCCATTTGGATAGCTATCTCATCACAAATCAGACATCCAACTACTGCAACCAAATTAATGGGTATGCAAGCTCTGCTAATAACATGTCACTGGTCCTCCTTAGTACCCGATAATGACATATATGAAGTTTAAACAACACATTTTGCATTATACACCCTATATATATATATATATATATATATATTAGCCAGCAAAATTTTATTTTATTTTTGTTTTAATTTACCGATCCTACTGCTATGCTGCTACATAAACATGTCATCCTTTTCAGCATGGATATGCTAATTTCTTTTAGTACTTGGTGATGTTAATAGACATTAAACATGTTCAGACACAGTCAACACCCATAACATCTTTGTTTTCTTCTTATTTGTGTCTCATGCTGTGAATCACATTTGCTCCATTTCGGTGAGAATAGAAATGTTCAGTATGGTTTTCTATCATCCCTGTGTTCAATATAAGTATATATCATGGCAGCAGCTCATAATTATATGTTAAATAATAGTAAGTATGCTCATTGTTGCTATATTTTGACTATTTAAAGAATGGTTCATTAAATAATTTAGTTGTCATGATGTGCTAAATCTGTATAACAATCTACTGTATTGGTGAGATCCAATAATGGCCATTATTTCTGGCATAATATGGTCATTGGGTTTAGTACCTCTAACAAGGGGTGTCATTTTTTTTGGCTTAGAAAATATATTTTTAACATGTAACTTCAGAAAATGTTATGATGGCCATTTCAATTGAAACAAATCATGGGAATATTAACTACCAATTGTTTGATCTGTCCTTTGACCTTTTTACAACATATTTTACTTCTTTTGGATGTTGGAAAAGTGGGTATAAGATGCTTGAGCTGTATTTATAACCCAGTGATTTCTTCCAATCAAATTAAATTTTATATTCTTCCTGTCCTTCATGTCAATCAGCAGAAAACTCAAACATTGATGACTTTTTTTTTTGTTCCAAAAATTGCAGAGTTGCTGGTCAGAATTTCAGCAGATTATACCTAATGAAGGCTTTGCACGAGAATTAAATCCAGGAAGGCACACCGAGTGTGCGATTGTTGGATGGTAGCTTCACCCATGGTGGCTACAAAATTTTGTACTAACTATGGCGAAATTCTTATGTTGAGCTGCTATCTAATCATAGAGGCTCTTGTAGCAAATTGGTCTTTTCGAAGCAGCTGAAAACCTTGTTTAAGTGCATTTTGATCTTAGAATTTTGAGCAATGTAAAGTGCCAACTTACATCCTCCACACTGTTGACATGATATTTACATACTTGGAAGCTTGCATAATGTTGCAATCTTACACGGCAGATGTCTTGCCTACACAACTGGAAGTATGATGCTAAGTTGTGTTAGTAAAGAAGTATGTGCAAGCAATTATTACTGATGTGTTTCTCCAGTTTGGGAAATAGTTTCTTATAGAGGGGTTAATTATATATTATCCTCTATAGTTAGTTGTTTTAATTTTAATGTTTATTTTTTTTATTTTAAAAAATTATATCGATATATTTATAGTTATGAAAGTAAAATATTTAGATTCATTTATATTAATTATGTTAGTTTTATTGACGAAAATATAACAATAAAAGATAAAAATATAATTTTAATGTTTGATGATGTACGATGTTATTGTTGACGATGGTTGTGAACGACGATATCGTTGTCATCGACGTCAATGCAGTTGTCTAGTCACCTTTGATGATGATAAGATTCGTTTTCACTGTGATGCCACTCACCTCGACGAGGAGTGCGTCATTGATCTCACCGTCGTTCGTCCCGTGTTACTTTATATCTATGTTGATGTAGTTGTTGTGTGGTAACTACATTGACATCGACACAAATGATGGTGGCGACTACAATGAAGATGGTGGTCATCTCATCGTTGACTCGTCATGCAAATCCTAGCCTCGATCCCTCCCCTCTTTGCATCTGCCTTGGCATCGATGTAGATGCCAATCAACCATCACCCTCCAATCCATGCTCCATTAGCAAGCTTTACACCGTGTCCAACCACCTCCCCGACGAGTGGTCGTTGTTGTTGGATAAGACCATCACCTTTGCCTGCGCCTCTCTGATCACCCGTAGCACCTCTCGTATTAGCGACCACCTCTCGTATTAGCGACCACTTCTCCATCTCAATCGCTACGCACGCTCTCGTATTAGCGACCACTTCTCCATCTTAATCGCTACGCACGCCACCGTGATGTTCAATAGCACCATCAACTTCTCCTCGGATGCCTCATTCCCGGACAACCCGGGATCCTCATCAGAATTATTCCACTCCTGAGGGCGTGGTGGAGGAGGAGGGGATGGTGAGGTCATGGGGTGAGGCAGCTCTAATGGAGGTAGAGGAGGCTGGTGGTCATGTACTTCGCTATCTTCAAGCATGACATCCAGTGTAGTGATCGCTCAACATTTGCATCAACATGATTTAGATGCAAAAGGGGAAAGGTCGAGGTTGAGGTCCACTCGATGGGTCAACGACGAGGTGGTCACCACCATTTGTGTCAACACCAACACAGTTGTCATTTGACAATTACATCAACGTCAACATAGATGTCGAACGATGTGGGACGAGTGACGATGAGGTTAACAACGAACTCCATGTGAAGATGGATGGTGTCGCGATAAGAGCGAACGTTATTGTCATTGGAGGCAGCCAGACAACCACATTGGCATTGACATCAGCAACATCATCGTCTGCGATCGAACATTAAAATTATCTTTTTACTCTTTATTTTCATGTTTTCGTTGATAGAACTGATGTTATTAGGATAAATGAACCTAAATGTTTTGCTTTCATAACAATATAGATATCAATACAACTTGTAATCAACACACTAAAGATAATTAACTATAAGGGATAATATATAAAGAAAGTCATTATCGTTGGCTTCAGTGCTAACAAAACAGCAAGGCAATGGCTCACGTGGGGCCCGTGGATCTCTGCCAATCCCAACTCCTAGTGTGTTACTCTAAGAGCAGAACAGAGAGGAGCAACAAGCACAAGAAGAATCGTTCGTCGTTCCATAGGGTAGGTAGGGGTATCTATCGCTCCCCGTCGTCGATACCATTTGGCTTCTTTGAAGCGTTAAACCCTCGTGAGCTTCTTGTGAATTCTTTGGTTTTCTGTTCTTTTTTATTCTCTTCGTTCTTAGCGGTCGCGAGGGGTCGTAAAGATATTCTTCTCGGTTCCGTCTGCAGTGTTCCACATGCTTCTCAAGTACTTTACATTGGAGGTCAATGAGTGTATGCAAATTCCATTTCCAAGTGCTCTAGAAAACGTTTATAAGGTTATGATATTGATGACTCCTTGAAAATAGGACCTATACTTGAATCTCTTTCTCAAACTTCTTCGGCCGATGCTTCTGGAATTTCAGTTATATCATGAAATAATAACATTTACACAGTGGTCCAATGCCAACTAGCTAGCTTATTCTATGAAAGGATGTGGACATGTTATACTACCAGACATGAGGAATAAATTCAACCTGTTTTTCACATCTTAAGATTCGAAAAGAATCATTTTAATTTCTTTGATGTGCAATAGTTTCAATCGGTTGAATTATTTCCATCCAGTATTTCTGTTCTTGCTAATATAACTTAAATTCTGTCCAATTTTATTTGTTACGTTTTTTTTTCCAGGCAACATTAATTTGAAATTATTTTTGTTCCCTTGTATTTTTTATTTTTTGATGTATCCTTATGTAAATTATTCTCAATAGGATGGTTTTACTATTCTATCCTTTTTATTTTCACTCATGTACCATGTGTTCTAAATTACATGCTTTTGACTAGCTTAACCCAAAATTGCAGATAATGAAGTTAGAAAACTACTGAGAATATATGATCAATTTTTTTATACTAAAAAGATAAATAATGCAGTTCATTAGTTCTTCGTAAGAATAGTCTCAATAATTTCTAATATTTAAATAATTTATCTAGCTATCATTTCAGATTGTCATATCAAGTTTACATGTAATCTTTGCAAAGAAAATTTTGTTTTGTTGTTATTATGATATTTCACTTAGCCTTTATATATTTTTTAATCTACTTATGAATAAGACAAGGACTAGTAAGCTTTGTAATTTTTTTTTCATGAATCTTATGATATTTCACTTGTTGTCTTTTTTATAATTAATAAGGCAAGAGTCAATTATATATATACTTTTTCTTTCTGTGGGTTCTGTTACAATAACTATTTGCTATTTGCAGTTGCATTTTCATGAAACAAGCAATTATTTTGAAGCATTTAAAAAGATCATTAACTTTTAAATAAAGATCATGAATTATGCATCTGACAATACTCGTCCGTGCTTAGCTTCCATGACACAATATCTCAAGTAGCTAATCTCTTGATTGATTTCTAGATACACATATGTGTATACTCGTATGCATGTGCATACCATGAGTTAAACTGAGAGAAACTTTCCTTCATTAGCATCATCGTTATCATATTCAATCCACAAACATACTATCTCTATGGGTGATATCAGATACTCTTTGTTGACTTGGAAGTTCTATGGATACATATCTAAACATCAATATTCTAGGGCTTGATTCACTTTAGTGCCAGGTATTTGAGATGGTGCACCATACAAGCTAAGCACAGATAAATATTATTGGATGTAGAGTTCATGATACTTATCTAAAAGTTATCGATGCTCCAAATTGTTTCATGAAAAATGCAACTATTAAAAATCACTGTAACAAAATTCGAAAAAGAAATATAATTGACCCTTGCTTTATTTATTATCATAAAGCAGGAAACAAGAAGTCAAATATCATACAAAAATCATAAAGAAGAATTTCATGTAGCTTACTTTACTCGTGGTGACATACAATAACTAAGAGCCTTGCATTATTCACTGTTAGATTCAAGAAAAGCAAAGGCCAAGAGAAGTTCTAGAATTACAACAAAGCATAATTTCGTAAACTTGATATGAAAATATGAAATGATTACCAGAAAAAATCTTCATAATATTATGATTATCGAGACCATTCTTATGAAGCAAAACTACTATATTGTATCATTAATCTTTTCAGATTATAAGAAATGATATACCGTATTCCCAGACCTTCATTCACCTCATTACTTGTAATTTTGGGCCAAGCAGGTTAAAGAGAGCATGTAATTTAGAACATGCATCGTACATGATTGAAAATAAAAAAATATATAATGGTAAATTTCACATGTCTCACCCACCTACTGTGTGAACAATTGACAAAAGGATACATCAAAAAATAGAAAATGCAGAAGGAAAAAAATAATTTCAAATGATTGTTGCCAATGCATGATGGGTAAGAATATATAGGAAGAAAAGAGAAAGCAATAAGTAAAAATTGGACAGATTTAAATTATATTGCTGGACGGAATTACCTCAGCTGATGAAACCATTGCATGTTAAGGAACAAAGTTATAGAATGGTTCTTTTCAATGTGAAGCTTAAGATGTAAAAAAAACAAGTGGTATAACATGTCCTTCTCATCCCTTCTTGATATATCTAGCTGACTAGCACTGAACCGCTGTATAAATATCACTATTTCTCATGTTGATTGTATCTTTGTTACCAAGATAACTTCAACAAGATAGACAATTCACTAGTACTCCCAAAATGGTTGAGACTTTACGACCTTGTTGTTGTTGAGACAATTCACTAGTATTGGCTGTAGATATATCTATATTTGCATCTAATTTCACTGTCACACGGAAAGGCACAGATATGATGAATTCAATTATCACCATAAGTCATAGCATTATAGTATCAGTTTGCAAGCAATTTTTTTTGTTAGCAGGACAAAAATTAATCAGAATACTACCAGTCCACTTCAAGAATAGTTGAACCAACTGCAGCATCATTAGATACATTTGTAAAGAAATAAATATAAATTAGTGGCACAAAATTGCATTGTTGAAAGCTGAAAGAGTCCTCCACTGATATAAACAAGAACTATAATTGGAGGAAACACTTCACTGTTCAAATGCTAATTCCTAGGAACATCTTCGGCTCAATTTGAATGGTTACAATTCTGAAAAAAATCATAGTAAGTGAAAATTTGAGGAATAGCAATACACTAAATGGCGTTTTTCTCTGTAGAAGTTACAGGAAATGAAGTGGATTTCTAATGTTTTCCTACTATCTGCGACATGCAGAAACTTTGTGACAAACTTCAGTTGGATTAGTTGAGTCAGATTCAAAAATCACTTAATTTGACTTGAATCTGATTCAGTCATATTACTTTCCATGTTGGATTGTCACTATGTCTAGACCACGATTTACAATGGATTGTATTAGGTACAATTGAAGGATAACGAGTAGGACCAACTTAAAGCAAATTATGCGTTCTTATTTTCAGAAAAAAATTAAGTAATATTAAGTAAAAGAACATCAAACTGACTCACCCTATTTCCTTGAAATGGGGTTCTACACTACCAAATTCAAATTTGCACATAAAGATGTCCTGCCGGCTTATGTTTGAAGTACATTGGTTCAGCATGAACTGTTGCTCAAGCCTCATTTAGCCAACCTAGAGCAGAAAACATCCTGAATTTAGGAACAATAAACCTCTCCTATTCAAAATCTAGCAGTAGTTTACCCAGCTTCTTTACCTAAAGCCTTGAGAACTGTTAAAAGTAAGTTTGATTCAATTTTAAAGATAAATTGCTTTAAGATGGTTCAATCCCTAAAGGTTCTATCATAGCATTATATATATAAGAAAACCAATAAAAAAAGTTCAAGAGATCATTAAAAAACTTCCCTGACTTATCAGAGCTTGACTTCAAAGCAACCTGCGAAAAGTTACATTTGCACATTGCATATCCATGATGATTTGTATCAGCAGGTAGGGAGATAATTATACAGCAAACAATCATTATGGCCTCAAGTTACCACAAACCAAAGACATCCTGAACTTTGGAAAAACAAACCATCCAATTAAAAATCTACAGGCAGCATCGCACAAGACTCCAGTAATAATATTCTATATTGTGAAAATATCAAAGAATGTTTTAATGATTCCTTTTTTCAGTTGTCACTCAACTTTGGACGTCTCTCAATACCTGGTCTCAAAGTTATCATCAGCTTATTTATAATACAGGATAGTTACCTTATCTTGGTTCCAGAAATCTAAGCAATTCAGTTAAATAATGAATGAGAGATGATCCAGAGTGCTAGCTTGAATTTTGACGATTCTAACAGGAAAGAATTGTTAAGATTATAAACCACATATTCATAGCCAACAACAAAATGAACGCACTTGAGAACAATAATGGGTCAAAAAAGTCATGATTTGAAGTCAGAATAGCCTAATCTTTAAAATTGGCTAAGAAAATAATGTCCGAGTCCAAAATTATTGTTTAGTTAGAAGATGGTCTCTGAAGTTTATGCAGTCCTAAATTTATTAGGAGACCTGTTTTAAGTTGGACAGTGATGAATGCATATCATTATATGTAAAGAATTTTATCTCAAGTAGTTTAAATCATTTAAAAGACGCTTGGTTGTCTACGAATATGTTTCTAAAGGAAGATGTGAACTTCTGATAATCATAAAAATAATTGGTATATCATGAGACGGCTCCCCTCCTTGTACATTATAGCTATATTAACTGTCTCCCCAACCAGTCTAGGTCATAAATTCTTTTCAAAATACTTTGGAAGAAAGCCTGTCTCAGAAAGACGTCTTTCGAAGACCAAATTTAAAGTGTCATGGAACCAACAATTTATTAGCACTCTTGCAACATTGTGCAACGAATTGAATAGCAAGACTTGTATTTTTCTAAAAATTGTGTATGATTACAAATTTATGTGGGCTGTTGGACTCATAATTTCTTCCAATTGTTTATCAAATAAGTTGGGACAGTAAAGTGCGAGTGATTGGCAGCTCAGTAATACTAGTTATATTAAATAAGGATATTCAGGGTTATTGTACAATTGTATAATGATGCTACTTATTTAATAGATATCTAATGCTTTGGATAGGTAAAAACTGGATTAACTATAGTACTTTGTTTATTCATGATGTTTTAGACAATTGTATTAAGTCATGTATGCTTTGCAAAGTTATGCATCATAGAGTCATCTTATTGCATCAATAGGTTAGCTCAATATATGTCAACTTTAGTATTGGTCAACATTCCCGGACAGCAATTTTCAATATGTACCATTTGGCAGACAAGATTTGTATCTACACAAGACATTGTTGTTTGGGCATGTGATTTGGCTGACCATGCCTGTATATACCTTGAAATTTGGCAAGGAAAACTGGGCCTAGAAGAGGAAACATTCATGAAACCAAATTTGGGCATGCTTGGCCACATAATGGATGTGCGCTAAGAAGATCTTAGGCCAAGGAAAGAAAATATATGGCCTAACCATATTAGCACAACTCAGTGATAATTAAGAATAAAGGCCAGATGTAAATGATTATAGTATCAAGCTTTTGCGGGTGTCTTAGCTAGAGTAAACAAATAGAATCAGGATGGAAATAGTGTTAGTTTGACACACCTAGTTGAAGGTTGCCTTTAGTGAAGCAAAGAGCCACCTCAAAAGAGAAGAAGAATATTTTTTATTTCATAGTGTGTTGAGCAATCAAATTCTTTTGGAGTATGTTTGTCACTTGGAAAACAATTTTGCAATGGATTGCAAATTGAAAACTTGGAAGCTGCATCTTCTATCTTATTAATAACTTTTAGTTATGCTTGTACTCCTTTTATTTCTACATCTAATGTCATAATTTTTTACCTTTTACTCCATTTTATTCTTAATTCGTGGATGTCAAATGGCCTAGGTAGTTACCACCTTGACAGACTATCACCTATTATAAAACATTTTTAGGACTAGTACATTAATGTATTTTAAACTGTAAAATGATCATGTGTTTTTGCATTGACATCTACAATTTATCAAATAGTGACACAATGTCATGGACATTCATGCAAATCTAGTATGGATCAATTTAACTAGTCCAAAATTTGCATTGAAAACAGAAATCAACCAAAAGTCTTGATGAATGAGACCAACTTACACAAGAAACTATATTTTTTCCATGCTGTGAAATTGATCAATTAAGATTTGCTCCTACTCGGATCCAACCTAGATTAGCTAATCCAATTGAGAATGATAAAGTAGAAGACGACTTGAATCATCTTAGACAATATTTTCTCTCATCTTATCACTAATGCAATAATTTTTATCCCATTTTTCCTTCTATCATCATCTCTAGCATATTGAAGTCAGAACAAATATTGATAACCCTTTGAAGCATTTATGATGCCTGTTTCTATGCCAATTTAGAGACATTTTGCTTTTAATTATGGAAAAACTACACAATCATACAAGAAAGTAGTTGCACTTTATTCTAGCCAGCCTGCTCTTATTTATTAAACAATTGTTTCTCAATCTCCTCCTCATTGATTATACAGTATACTATAAGTGTGCTACTTCCTATGTACATAAAGATTTCCATTTGACACCATCAATTTATAGCTGGTTTAATTTGATTGATCAAGCAAATGTGGACACGAATGCTTATTCCAAAATTTTCCTTTCTGTTTGTGGATGAGTTTATTGGTATGAACAAAACATACCACAACTAAAGATAAGAACAATATAAAAACAAAAAAAGTGTTCATTAAAAAAAACCAAATTACTTGGTGATTTGGTGCATTTGGATAGGAAAGAAATTTTCTATGGTGCCCATGCCATAGGATTCTTCCATGATACTGGGGGGCAAAATTGTCCTCTTTCCTTTTTATGGTGTCCATGCCAAGGGAATTAAAACAAGTTCACTAACAGATTTTTACAGAGATCAAAGGAGCTACTGGATATTAATTGATTGCTTGGATACTTCAAGACCATATTTTTTCTTTCAAAAACCCAACACATCTTTGTTTACTTGTTATCCTAATCTCTCTTGATACATACTTCTCTATTAATTTTTACAAGAAAAAGCTACAAGTACACATGCAAATATGTACGAGTGATAATTAATATTATTATATTATTTCTTAGACATGAATGCCTATCTCAAGAATTGTTTTATCAAGTTCTTATCATCCCAAAAAGACCCATTTTGTTGTTGTTATTAATAAAGGTTTTTTGTACTATATTATTAACATATTCTTTAATATGTTAAAATAGGCTATGATCAGTCAAGAAGAATCACAAACTCAAAATAATAGTGTATGCATTTGAAGTTCCTATATTGTCAAGATAATGTACAAACAAGCCATTCATGAGGAGTTGCCCATACATGCTAAAAACATGTGCTTTCCGGAAATCGAATGAATTCATGTTAAATCAACAAAAACTAAGATCCTTGATCTTATGGAAAGGTTAAGATGAAACTCCAAATAAGAATGATTCAATCAGTGAAGACAAGGATCAAAACAGTCTTGCATCAATAAAAGAGAGACGTTGTTGAAGTTGCATCAAAACAGTATTGCATCAATATGCAATATTGGTTAAGATGATTGGTCTTGAAACAACTTGTGTTGAAGTTCAACAAAGATGTTAAGCTTGCTCCCCCTACATTCCCTTTCTTCTTATGAGGATACAACAATACAACCTACTTCACATGAAAAACATGGATGTATCTTATGTGCCTCTTGCAAAAACTTGATAAAAGCATTGCTAATTGATATTTTCTGTAAATGAAATTAGTCTTTTGATTGACCACATTGCAAATTGACCATATGTCCATCATCTGATGTAGTTGAAACTAAAAAAGGACATCTTTCCAGTATTCTAGGGGAAGAATGGACATGTGTTGTCCTCCATTTTCTGAACATATATAGACATCTACATACCAAGGTTTAGGCACATTTATACCCAAACATAAATCTTAGCTAGCAATCATCCTTTCTTGTAACCTGACTATTTAATATTTGGCTAACTAATCAGGAATCCTATTTAATACTAGGATACCAATGGGATACCAAATCAGGAATACATTGTAACCTAACTATTCACTAACATGACTAAGCTTGAATGAAGAAAAATAAAAACCGAGTACTAAATTACCAGCATGTAAAGGAGCATAAGATTCATCAAACATCAACAAAGAGATATGATGGCCAATTATTTAATATTTGGCTAACATAGACACCCGTGCTTAAGACAATACAATAAATAAATCAAATATACTAAAAAAAGTAGAGAATAGCAAGTATTAAATTACCAGCAGGCAAAGCAACATAAGATTCATCAAATATCAACAAAGAGATTCGACGACCAACTATTTGATATCTGGCTAATTTAGGCATGCCTTTGCTTAAGACAATACAATAAATAATCACACATACTAAAAGAAAAGAAAAACAACATGGATTAGAGTGAATGAATGTATGGATGTAGCGTGAGGAAACCACAACGTACCTATCAGATGCAGCACTTCATCTCGACAAGGCCGACGGTAGGAATATGGGGCAAGAAGAAGCGATTGATGTTGGTGAGGCGAAACGGGGTGACAACGAGAAGGAGCACGCTAGTACTGGACCATGGCAGCCGGCATGGGCCTCGGACCGGCGTGCTCTCTCTCGTTGTCAACCAACAACGCTCATGCAAGCGCATCAACAAGAAACCCCATCATCTGCCAAGCCCACACCATCAGTCACAAACATCAGCAAAGTCCCATGTAAACATAAAAATAGTTCTCATCAGCCTCTCGATGTGATTACCAGAAATCTCACAAAAAAGAAAGGAAGAGAACTTACAAACCGCAGTGTGATGTGGATACTTCTCCGAGATCCGTCTGCTCCAACGAGGTAGAATCTTCTAATAAGCTATACAACCAAAAATTAAAGCAAAAGAATCTGAAAAATAGGAATAAGAAGAAGAAGAAGAATTTGAGATCCAAGGCAAACGAAGAGTCTTTCATCATCGGTAAGAAAACAAAGGAAGAGTACTCGATTAAACGCGCATCCTGGTTCCCCAAGGATCCACTCACACACGGTGAGATCAGGCAAGCAAGTTAAGAGAACGAAACCCTTACTGGATCTGAAGGCAAGAAACTACCAGATCTCGAGCATCGTCCCAAGAATGGTGTGATCGAAACTAGAAACGAAGCGAAAGGGAGGAGAGATAGAGAGAGACAGAGGCGAAGCTTCCGGACGCAACCAAGCACACAACAGCAGCGATCTCTTTGCCCGCCCCTCCCTCATTTCCTCGCCTTCTTCAAAACCATCCCATTGGAGAATAAATAAGTCTGATACGGAAAATAAGATAAAAATGGAAGAAAAAAAAATGTTGCGAGAAAGTACTTGTTGAGGTGGAAATATCGGAATTATTGCAAGAGGAAAAGGACGATAAAACGGCATCAAACCGTTCCATTGCTGATTGCCGGTACGCCTCTCTAAACCGTCCTCTTTCTCGTCACCGCCCAGCATTCGCTCCTCGCCTTACCCCCTCCATAACCACCTCCCTGGCACGTGAGCCTTGACCCTTTTACCCGGTAGTGAGGTTGTGTCGGGAGCGAAGGACGGAGCACCGTACCTAGCCAATCAGATGTCGAAACGTGTACCCGAAGGAAGGGTGAGCGTTATATGATTCGCGAGAATGCCACCGCGTCGGTCTCCGATCTCCGGCGCCCCTTCCCGAGCGGAGAGATCGAGACTTTTTTATGGACTGCGAAGGACGGGGCTGCCCTTTTCCTCTTCGGAGCGACGCCACTTGCGCCGCGGTCGTATTCGAGATCATGACGCAGCGTACGTTTTGTCCCTTTCCCCGCCCTTCCTGGCTTGCATCTCGTTCAAACCGCGCAAAAACATGGGAGGCGCGATGAAGCTTTTCCGGGCGAGGGGGCCTCTGATGGAGCTGTCGCGTGGGACACACCGCGAGCAGTCCATGGGGAGGCTACTTCACCCAGGGAACTTTACAGGGGTGATTCGGTTGAACTGATAGCGCGAGCGTGGTGACGGACGAGCACCGTAGTTCGTGCATAGAACGTCATTGGCAGGTCCCGCGTTACTCCCAAACCTACCTGTGCCGTCACTAGAGGAGGTTTCGGGGTCCACCAGCTTAGGGTTGGGGACCTGTGGCGAGGGGTCTTTTCATGTTTCTGTGGAGCGTCTCAGTTTTGTGGCTGCGACTTGGCGCGAGCACGACAGCAGCGCAGGGTACCGACGGGTGGCGTGGTCCGGATCAAGCAATCATCAGGACGGTGCAAAATCAGCGACATGAACGGTCGTGATGCACGGATCATATCGCGTTCTCGGCACTTATTTTTCGACACGTAAGATGGCTAGCAAGTAGGAATCGGTGAAGCTGGATAATAAAATAATAACAATAATATCATTATTAACAATAGTAACACAAAAAATTACACCGACAAATACGTATGGATGTCTACAACGTAAGCGACGGACGCCATGTGTAGACATCCATACGTAAATGGTAGTCTTCTCTTTGTAGTTCGTACCGTTACAAAAATACGAAAATGTATAAAAAAACAATTATTCTTTGCAGTTATAAATCATAGAATACCTAAAATATAGCAAACAATTGAGGAGGTTCAACTTTGCAACTTACAACTTTGACGGCTAAGAATATCTTATACCAATTATATGGTTGCATTTGAGAGAGATTAATTTTTTATATTAAAATACTCTACATCAATATCTTTATATTTGTGTATATATATCGATGCACATTGACATATCTCATATCGATATCTCTATCTTGATTTCTTGTAAATCATTTGAATTACGATGCATATTAATATATCTCATATCGATATCGATATCTCTATCTTGACGCCTCGTAAATTATTTGAATGGGACACTATGATAACTCAATATGATTGATATGATATCTCTCTAGTCTATTCGGCTCACCCTAAAAGAGAATAAGAGAATGATAAAACCTCATGTATTCACTTTATCATTACACCAACTTCACTTCTATATGGTGCTAGCTACATCATAGCATATTTTGATATAGTATAAAATGAAATTAAAGTTTTCCATAGGTATATACACTAACAAAAAAGAAAAGAAAATTATGTCACTAGGGAGATGGGAAAAAGATAGGAGACTAATGCATAAGTAGTTTTCTCACTTTAAATTATTCTAATTTTATTCTCTATTATATTCGTATTTATG
Source organism: Musa acuminata AAA Group (assembly GCF_036884655.1). Lineage (NCBI taxonomy): Eukaryota > Viridiplantae > Streptophyta > Magnoliopsida > Zingiberales > Musaceae > Musa > Musa acuminata. The sequence goes on along the minus strand of NC_088346.1, from coordinate 4,493,026 downwards.
AAGTTCACTCTCTAACTAATATAATTTGATATGAGCATCACATGAGATGACTAGATAGCATAATAATAATTATTAATTATATTTTAGATTTAATTTGTTATTTATATATAAAAAATATTTTAAAAAATCATGATATTTAGCATGTTTGTTTCTTTAATCATTTATTTTTTTCTTTTTTATATTACAAGTATATATATATAGAAAAGAAAGTCAACCCAAAAATCTTAATTTAAGATAAAATTTTGTTTTGGCATATTAAGTGATCCAATACCTTCACCATATCAACTCTCTCACGAACCTGACATTTTGGTGGGGCCGCTGCTGACGTGTGATTCTTCGGGTGGCGTCTGTGCGTACTAAAACATCACGGAAGGACTCATGCGGTTGGTTGTTTCGCTTCGTTGTCAGAAGTACTGGCCTCATATCGGGCCCCACCTTCCATCCAGCCTACCCAGCGTCGCACCCCACCTAACGGCGAAGCCGAGCCACGCCCGAGCCCCGGAAATATCACACACACAACGCCGTCGAGGGTGCCCAACCTGCGATCGCAAAACCCAGCAAAGCCCGTCCCGCACCCATGTCTTCACCCCTGACCCACACCTCCCACCACGTTGGAGCGTTCGCCTACGGGGCCCAGTCATCATCATGGAGGGCGCCCCGTGGTTGGTGCCGATGCTCGTTGGTGGGGTTGGCGGATCCCTTTAAGAAAAAGCAGAGAAAAGCGCACGGAAAGTCCACTGGCGCGTATCCAAATTGCCATACGTGGCGCTCCTTGAACCGTTCTTTCAACCCCCACTTCCTCCCAACGAAGGCTCGAAATCGCCCACTTTTCGTCCGTTCCCTCGCAGACTTACTTACGCGGAACGTGCTCCGTCTCACCGGTCATCTGGATCAAGATCATATGAACGGTGATCAAATCGTCGATCACTGGGACGATCGTGCAATAGCGCGCACGGGAGGGGCGTTTCCTTCAAATGGCTGTTCGGACCGCCACCGACCGACTTCCTCTCCTTTGTTCCCCTCACTCGCGGGTGATGCTTAAACAAAGCCTTTCCCAGTACTGCTTTCCCGTCCAACCGTCGAAGGAGGGAAAGCAGCTACGTGGCAGCTCTTAAGTCTCCGCGAGTTACGATACCGCTCACTTCATGACAGTCTTGTTCGCAGCTAATATATTAGACGCAGTTAAGAGCGCATGTATGTCTGACCGCAGCATCACGCTTCGTAGATTTGACGGCCTCGATCGTTTATGTGGAGAAATCAAGGCGTATAAATGAGCACATGCGATGGGAAGTTCTGCGAGGGATCGGTGTCGGTTACAGTAACGGTTTCCTTCGCGGGTCCGTTAACTCGATCGCTGGATCGCGCGGGGGTAAAAAGAGAGAGAAAGGGGGAAATCGAATGGCTGGCTGTTATTCCTCTCCTCGTTTGTGGAGAGGAGAGCGTTTCCCCTCCTCCTCCTCCGCTTCGTCCTCTCGATCTCGCTGCCACCTTGCCTGGCCTCTGTGCCACCCTTCTCCGTCTCGTCCCCGGCCTCTTCGGTGATCGCAGGTGCCGGAGTCTGAGGTGGATCAGCGGAGGGAATGGGCGTTCCTGCGGCGATGATCTGGTGATGGCGGGAGATGGATGGAGCACGAGGGCACCCGCCAGGACCGTGACGGAGGGGCCGTCGTTGTCGTCGCAGCCCGGAACTGATGAAGGTACGGATTAGGGTTTCTTTGATCCTGGAACACCGTAGCAACGCTGCGACTTGTCGTACTTTTGGGTATTTCCATACGATGGATGAGAGAACTGGGATGTTGATTGTGGACATTGAGCTCTAGTTCCGGTCTTTATTGTTTCTTGCGCAAGGATCGATGAATCGAGACGTTTCTATAGGTCCAAATTGGAAACTTTTAATTTTTCTGCATAGAGAGGCTCCTTTTTAATCATAAGTTCGTTAGTTTGATCGAGACGACTCTCGTTTGATGATTTATGATGCTTCTGTTTCGGCTTTCTATTCAAATCCTAAATAGTGGTATATGATCTTGCATTTACCTGTTAGGATTATTCTAACATTCGTTTGGCATCTGCCTTTTACTGTTCTGTTCGTGTTTTGTTTTGGTGATCTGACGGCGCAATCCATGACTTACGTAACAATCAGATTTTTGAAACCAACAGTGTAAGTTTTGCTTGGCCATAGCGTTGGAACCAATTTCTTAGTGAATGTTGGAACGGCCAGGTATATGTGTAAGCATCTAGGTTGACATCTTTCCTCAGTTGTTATTATTGTTGTCTTGTCTACTGACAAATGTCCTGCAGTATGCATCATAATGATTTCGGCTCTGTTTTTCCTTTTTCCTTCTTATTGACCATTTTGCAGATTTCTAACTGTTAGCAAAATTTTCTGCATCTAGTCTCTTAAGTTGTTATCAAACATAAGAAAGCAATCTAAAACCTGGAATCTTTTTTAATGTTGCAGAAGCAATGTGGAAAAGGATGAGAGAAAGTGATTCCATGGAAACTGGACCCTATCCTGAACGGCCAGGAGAGCCAGACTGTGCTTATTACATCAGGACTGGCCTTTGCAGATTTGGGAGGACTTGCAAATTTAATCATCCTCCTAACAGGATGTTGGTAATGAAGATTCCTGTGCAATTACATATATTGGATTCTGCAATGATACAAAAACATTCCCATTCTTCCATTTCAACTGCTCATATACTTTTGAAGCATAACATCATGTGTAACTGCCAAGTCAGAAAAAGTAGCCTGGCTGTATGTTATTTCATTACTTCTGTGACCCTGATCTTTGTCACTTTAACTTTGTAAGAATTCCCATGCTTTTTATACATTGAATGGAATTTATGTTCTTAATATAAGTCTGGCTAATTACCAATTAGATGCCTTCATTCTGAAAAGCATATTGGATGGAATTTACATTCTTAATTGAATTCTGATCCTTCATCGGCTATTAGATGTCTTTATTCTGAAACATGCTTTACAGAGTAGCTTCTGCTCTGTTTGAAAGTTCTTTCAAGTTAGGTTGTATGATTTGGTAGCTATTCCTTGCTTAAGATTTGATTGTTTTATTGTTTTGTTAGGCTCGGTTTTCGATCATTCTCGTTGCATGAGTTTGATTGATTAGATAAATAGAAATTTTGGAAAATTTTGCTCTATCAACTTCAATCTATATGCAATCTAGCTTCATGATCTACTATAACTTTGAGAAAATATAATATTTTGTTTCTGATGCACTTAGCTTCTGAATTTTGTTGTCTACTTCTACTTTTTTTTTTTTATGGTGTCCACTTTGGAACTTAGACACCCCCTTTAACTGTATTAGCAGGTTTTTGCCCCCCTTTATGGGGATGGTGGTTTGTTGGAATAAAAAGAAAAGAGTCAATTGAATGATAAATAAATCCAACCAGAAGTTATTTGGTTTTATGACTCTGTAATGTAACTAACCCTCGCCATGTACATTTACTGTGGGAAGAAATGTATTCATGAATATATTTGTGGCACTAAATATGTGCTAAATGTGGTTTTCCAACATACTCTCTTTTTTTAAGCTTCAATATCGTTGCTAGGTGAAGCCTTCAGTCACGCTGTGTATGGATCAAATATTTTCGTCTTAATACTTGCATCCTTGTGATAACAAGACCTTCATCACAAATGCTATGGTTGTCTCTGCCATCATCCAGGAAAAACAAAAAAACAAAAAACTGTCGAGTGTCCAATAGTCAAACACAGATGTGTGACTTCAACACCACTCATTACCAGTAAGATGTTGACCAAAAAGAATATCCAGAAATTGTTGTGTCCCTTGCTTATTCACTCATAGACTGATACTGAGTACATGTCAAAGTTATTATTCTCTCAAATCAATAAAATATTGTTATTTAAGCCATAGGAGAACTCATAATTAATGCTACATGTCAACTTTATACGAGCTTATATTGTGGATTTTAGATTTTAATCGAAAATCTCAGGCACGCCTCTGATGAGAGTTTCATGTCAAGATGCATTGATCACAAGAGGTTAGATGTGTGCAAACTCTAGTTATAATATCTATCATGGCATCCTGACCTTTTCCAATTAACATTAGAAGTTTGGCATTTTCTAGATTAACTATAGTATAAACAGTGTGCATTGAGAGAAGTCAATTTTAGTCTTAAGAGGAAAGTTGATGAGCATAATCATTAATTGTTATAATGGTTGCAGCAACTGAATCGCAGTACTACCAGTATGCAGGAGAACAAGATCAATGATTGCCTTAATGGTGGCTGGTGTGGTAAGTGCCGCCGGCTAGGCAATACGTGTAATACAACATTTAATAATCCATACTGGGTAGCATGATACTTGCTATTGAAAAGCCGATGCTTAGATCCACAGTTTGACTTTGTTTTTTCTCCCCTTCTGTTCTTATTGAGAAACACTAAGAAGCAATAGTTGCCTCCCTTGTTTATGTAACCAATATTGGACTGATTGATGATTGGTGAACCTTTGTGCATTACCGTCATTTTTAGTTGTTGCCAGTTCCTCTAGCAGTAGATGATTTTAAATCTAGTATTTTCCTTGGATCTTCTGCACTTTGACTTCTTACACCTAGAAGGGTTGCTGCATATCTGTGTGTTTTGTGATTAAAATTCTTTAAGTTGTCTGGATTATTTGGGCAATTATTCGTGGTTAATTCACAATTCCTTTAAAAAACCTTTTTTCATTTTGTTGTTTCCTTTCTACTTTCATGTTTTATTAATGCTCCTACTTAATAAAGTTCTAGCAGACTTGATGATTTTAATTAGATCCTGTCATATCTCAGGCTGTTGCTGCTGCTGCTGCAAGAATCAGGGGAGGGTACCCTGAACGAGTTGGCCAACCTGAATGTCAGGTGACTCTTTGTTTATAACATTGAGAGTTCTTTTTTTAAAAAATATTTTATGTACATAGTGTAAGTGAAGTATAGTATCAAAAATCAGTGATTGGTATTAAGTTGTATTTTTTTTCCTTGTTTATATTGACTAATATGAAATTAGTTTCTACTTTGATTAGATGTAGTGTATTTAAATTTTGGGTCAAAAAAATATGGATTCATTATATGTCTTTATTTTTGCATTGTCTTGTTCCTTGTAGCTTCTGAATTACAAAGTGTTTATTATTTGGATGCCTTATAATTGTTTTTTTTTCTCTTTTCACAAGGCATTTACTAGGAAGTTGCATTTGTATACATCTACTGCCTTTATTACTTCCTATTTGGAGTCAGCCACATGTATCTTTTTAGATATTTAGTTCTTTTACAATCAACATCTTCAGTTAATCAAGGGATGCTGGATCCTCACTATATAGACCAAGTTTTCTTTGGGGGTCCTCTCCCATTTATTTCTAGATTGAATTATCTCGTCTTTCCTTATGAAATCCTTGTGAAACCACCTAAAGTGTAAAGTTGGAATTCTAATACTCATGATTTGTCATAGTACAAAAACATAGGTAATTTGTTGTTTGGTCAGTGTCAAGTAAATAACATCAAAGAAACTTATTTTTTTAAGAAGTAAGTTGAAGCCTGAATTACGTCATCTGTTGAATGGAACCTGTTACTGCTGGTGTTTCCGAGATCTGTTTGGGACTTGTAGTTGTCTTACCTTCTGCTATTATTCATCATTTATTTATTGTTTGCTATGATGTGATTTTTTGTAAGCTTCTTTCACTTTCTTATTGAATGAAGTTGATGGGTTGACGGTGGACTTTTTCGCTAAAAAGAAAAGAACTCTTTTATGTTAACCTTCTTTGTTTTTGTACCATGTTAATGAGAGGGAAATTTGAGTTTCTTTGATTGTTCCATCGTATTAGGGCTTAATGTCCTTGTAACATTTTCTTTCTACTCTTTTTCAGTACTATTTGAAGACAGGAACATGCAAATTTGGAGCTATATGCAAGTTCCATCACCCCAAAGAGAAGGCTGGAATTGCTGGACGAGTTCAGTTAAATATTTTAGGCTACCCATTGCGACTGGTTTGTGCTTTATCTGGTTTTCCTTTTTTCTGGTATAATAGGATTTGTTAGCACTTAGCACCAAGTTAGAGTATGATTAAATATTAACTATACATCAGCTTTTTTTGGTATTTTTGCTCTTTCATTTTTTTCTCTCTTTTTTGTTTGCTTGTTTGTTAATTGGACCATTGCATGATAGTTTACAATTTTGAATCATAGAATGAGAAGGATTGTGCATATTATATAAGAACCGGAGAGTGTAAGTTCGGGAGTACATGTAAATTTCACCATCCACAGCCGTCTAATGCAGTAGTTGCTCTACGTGGTTCTCCTGTTTATCCTGCTGTACATTCCCCAACAACTCCTGGTCAGCAAACTTATCCTGCGGAGATGACAAACTGGACCTTATCAAGATCTTCTTTTATTCCTAGCCCTCGATGGCAAGCTTCTTCAAGTTTCGCTCAGTTGATTCTTCCTCAGGGTGTGGTCCAAGTACCTGGCTGGACTTCTTACTCTGTAAGTCTTGTACTTTATTTTTGCCTATATTAATTTTAAGTTGCAGTTGTTCAAAATAAAAAAAAACTTTAGATTTTGATCTGATTATTTAGGGTATAAGTCCTTGCATATTGCTTTTTATGTGGATTTTGATGTTAATTTGAAATCTTTTCTTTCTGCAAATTTATACAATATGAGATTCATATGAATATGAATAAATACACAAGGACAAGTTCATTGAGCTTACTGTTATTATCTTTTGGTATGAACCTTACATGATTTTAAAGGAGATTTGTCTCCTCCTTTAGTGTTGTTCTTGTGCTAGGTCGTATCATTTACGACCATGAAGTGTTTTTATGAACCTCCTGTACTGGAGATTTGTTCTTTGGAAAATGGAAGAGAGAAAATGCACAACCAAGAATGTTATCAACTCATATTTCATAATAAGGATTGCCTTCTCAAGTGCCAATGCCATAGTACTCTCTACTCAGATCATAAAGGTACCAGTAGGGTTCATTGTCAACACATGGCATGACAGATGTGTGCTGGCAGCACATTGAAAGCGAAAAACCCTAGAATCATTTACTAAGAATATTAAAAAAACCCAAAAAGAAAAGGAAAACTATTGAATTTCTGTCACAATGTACAGCTGCTAGAGGATGTTTCAATGTGATAGAACTTAAAAGAGTCTGTCTTACCCTTTTTTCCTCTTCTGGTCATTCATGTTGCTCTGGGGTTGAAGTTTTTGGGTCCCTTCAATCAACATCCAAGCATTAAAGGACTGTTGCATCACAAACCAGCAGACCAGTTCAGTTCTTGATTTAGGTGCGTGGTTTAATGAGTCCTTTTGATTGAAACCATGAAAATTTGTATTTTCACTGAGAATAGGGCAGTCTGCTTACTGGTCTAGGCTCAGAGTGGTATGTACCACCTGGCACAAATGAAAGAGATTTGATTTGCATGTATTAGGTTCAGAATTGATTTGTTTTCATTCTTTTCTACCATATGTTTTATTGTCTTATGAATATACTTTTTCTTGCTCTATCTATAGATCAACTTATCTTTGGAGGGTCAGAAGGTGTTGATTTCACCATGTTTAATATTTAGTTGTGCTCAGCATATTTGAGATTCCACTCTTTTGGTAAGACATATATCGACTGCATTTAGCACTATTTTTGTCTGGCTCTTTATATCCTGTTCCCCTGCAATACAGTAATTAAGTTGTGAAAATACTTTTGCTAATACTGCAAGATGGGGGTACACAGAATTAATAGAAAAAAATGTTTCCTTTCTAACTTATGATTTTAGTTCTGATTAATTTTGGATATGTCGTGATTGCTAGTTGTGCTTGGAAGAATGGACATCCCTGAAAACCTCACATCAATATTTTCTTAATATTCTGATTTATTATAACTTTTTGTATGAGAGAGGTATATTAAGCTATTATCATTTCTATCATGATTATTGATTGATGTCCTTGCAGGGACAGCTGGGTTCATCTCCGGAAAGTCAGCGAACAACAGGAACTGCTCAGTTTTATGGTCCCTCACAGCAAGGTGAGACAAGCATTGGAGCTCAAGGGAAATTTCCATCTTACCGGCCAGGTTCTGCTCCTATGGGACTGTATGCAGTCCCAGGAGAGAACATATTTCCGGAGAGGCCTGGCCAACCTGAATGCCAGTTCTACATGAAGACTGGAGACTGTAAGTTTGGTGCCGTCTGCAAGTTCCATCACCCCAAGGAGAGACTAGTTCCAGTTCCAAATTGTGTCTTAAGTCCATTGGGCCTTCCATTACGTCCAGTAAGTTTCTTCATTGAATCTCTTTTGATCAATAATCCATTCATGTTTAGGATCAGCTTTGCACCTTACACCACTTTGGTCCTCTATTGAATTTACTTTTCTAACACTGAGTGGTTATGTTTGATAAATTAGCAAATCTTTAGAACTTCTTTATTAACTATGTTGAAAGAATTTTCTGTGTTGATTATTCTGATCTTTAGATATCAATCTCGATCAAGGACAATGTGTACCTGTAAACTCTAAAGCATTATGTTATGCAGTCACCTTTTTAGCATACTATCATTTTTCATCGGACAAGCACCAGAAGTTTTTGAGAGAATACACCGTTGAGAAGAAATTCTACCAGCTAAAAACAATGAAAAAAAAAGGTATTCACACAAAGTAGGATGAATTCAAATTGCTGAGGACAGTGCTTTTTTTATGGCTCCAAGGGGCTCTTGTCAGAAGATAGAGGGTATTAATGACCAAGATGAGTTATTAAATTTTTATTCCAGCTTCTTAAATGCATTAGTGATTTGTAACCTCTCTGACACCACATAAGAAATTTAATTTATTTTTTTGAGTTGCATCATTGCAACTATTGATATGGATTGTTATCATAAGTTGATTGGTCTACTGAAGGCTGTTGTATTGATTGTATTTTCCTAATTTAGTATAGCATGCTATGTTGGACCAACCTTTGATGGCAGCTGGTGATGCCATATTAAGATTGCTCCATCATGGCCTCAGTGTCAAGGGTCGATTTATGGAGATGGTTTTTAATATATGCACCCTGTCAGTATGAAAACATTCTCATGGGAAAATTTTGCAAGTTGAAAGGAAAGAAGTGACTAGGTTGACTTTATCAGGAGAGAGAAATAGGAATACCAACAAGAGGATTTTCAAGCTAGACTAAACACAGAGAAGATCAAACTTGAGTTATATTAGAAATGGAGCTACTGCCTATTTAACCATGACTACCTATTTCTTTCTAGCGTAGAAGAAAATGAAGAGCTCTGTGAAAAAATGCTTAAATGTGATGTCTACTGCAGACCACACAAATGATTTCTTTTGTATACAATGACTAGTGTTAATGAAACTTTATTCTGCATGCTACATGGTTTAAACATGCACGCTAGGCAGATTTTTCTTGAAATCAGAGATATTAAAGGGCAACTTTATACTTAAATGGTCCAAGGAGAACATGGTTACCTCAGATTTCCTCTTTCCTCTTGTTTTGGAATTTCTTGTCTTATATACAGCCGTAAACTTAACCTTCAATGGTTGGAGCTAAAATTCGGTTGTCCCTCCACTTGAAACTTAGCATGATGAAATAAAATGAACAAGGTAATTTACTATTATGCCATATGTTCATGTTGCTTTCCAGCCTCGTGAAATTTTCTTTTCACTAATGCATAGGTAAACTTTTAACAATCTGTCAAATGCTTGATAAAAATATTCACAGATTTCATATTAATTACTTCATCATATTTTAATTTTAGTGCTACAAAAGGGCAATACTTTATTCTTTTAGTACCTTTTATCTCTCTTTTTAAATTTCTCTTTTTAGTCAATCTCTGAAGTACTCATTGCACTGAAGATTTATCCTTCTTTGTACTTGAAAGATTTATGTATCTCCCATTAAAATTTTCACTTGATTTATAAGATTTCTAGTATATTATTCCAAGGGATCAAAGGGGTAATCTAGTTCTTTAGATCTTGAGTGGACCCAGTGGAGCTTTGTTGAAGCCATTAGATGTGGCTGTTTGAAAAATCGAGTCAAAACTGTTGAAACTTTATTTTAGAGAATAATGGATAAGCATTAGAACTTTAGAAGTAGAATATCAGAAATACTGGTTCACAATCTGATCTCTCATTTCATGGAGCATAAGATCAAATTTCAACTATTATTTCCCTAGTTACCTTAGCCATAAAATTAAACCCGGTCTTTTAGGCACCATATACACAAATATATCAAGAGCTTGAGAGATTTCTATGGACATATGGCACATTTCTATTAGGATACTTTTGCTCTATATTATAATTTCAATATTTTTTTCCCTTCTATAGTATATGGATGACTGCTGAAGATGTCTATAATTTTAACAGGGAGAGCCCGTATGTGTTTTTTATTCTCGCTATGGGATCTGCAAATTTGGTCCTAACTGCAAGTTCGACCATCCCATGGGTACTTTTGCATATGGTGTTTCAGCATCCTCCGCCACCGGAGTTCCAACCGCTTGGCACCTACTGGGATCCTCATTGGAGCCTCCTACTCTGGCACCACCACCATCCCAAGGGACCGCAAATGGCAGCTCAGGAGCATCAAGACGGATATCGATATCGGAATCTCGGCACACAGCTGCTGGGGATGAGAATGAAGAGGCAGAGTCGTAGCCGGTTCCTGAACAAGCATTTGCAGGCTCCTTTTTTTCTCATTCAGCTACCCTGGATAAGTCCGTAACATCCAGCTTCCATGGCTGGAGATGTACAGTCCTTTTGTTGTCAGCTGAAAATTTTTCACCCGAAGATGTATCCACTTGGTGGCAAACAAGAATTGCCCTATTTAAATACGCCTCATCTCATAAGCTTCAGTTATGTGCCATCGTGGGGAATGTGAAATGCCCCGTCACATTGGATGTTTTATTCGCTTCCTCCTGGTATGGCTTCGTCCCCACTTTTGCATTCGCAGAGTGATCTTTTTCTGGCTTCTTTTAATTTCTCCATCTTAAATTATCCCTTTTTACCACATCTCTTTGACGTTATGTTATATATTGTTCATAACAGTTTATTTGTTGCATCCAAAATATGTTTATACGTAACGAGGTACATTTATATATGCATAGTTCTTGATAACTAACTAACTGTTCCCGCTCAAACCCCCAGTCCTTCGCATCCCAAGATTACCCTCATCATAAGCCCACGTATCCAAAAACCGGAGGGTATTTAAGTAACTTCGTCACAGTTAGAGCAATTAGAGTTCATATGCTTTTTATATCCAATCAAAAGACAGGCAACTGTCTTTCTTTTACTGGCTTCGTCTACCGTCTGATTCCAGAATGCACATATCCAACGGTGGACGATTCCCGTAGAGGAGAAGAGAAAGAAAAGTGAAGCGCGCTCACTATCTGTTATATTCCCGCATCGCTGCCGGACTTCCCTAGTCACCAATATTCGTTCTCTCTTTTCGACGTTGCGATGAGGGGACAGGCGGAGGTGGTGGCGACGGCGGTAGTTGTGGTGGTGGTGGTGGTGGTGGGGATGATTAGAGGGTCGGAGAAGGAGGTGACGTGGTGCGTCGCGCGGAGTGAGGCGGGGGCGATGGCGCTGGAGGCGGCGATGGACCAAGTGTGCGGGTCCGGGGTCGTGGACTGCTCGCCGGTGCAGCCCAACGGCCTCTGCTACCTCCCCAACACGCTGCCCTCCCACGCCTCCTACGCCTTCAACAGCTACTACCAGCGCTCCAACGCCAACCCCGCCGCCTGCGACTTCCATGGCACCGCCACCATCACCATCTCGAACCCCAGTCAGTGCTCTCTCTCTATCTCTCCCTCTATCTCTCTCCTTCTCCTTATTTCTGCCGCGGTGATGGATGGAGTGTATGCCTGAAATTGACTACTGCCGTCGGAATTCTTCAGATGCACACTATGGCGAGTTTGTAGATTCCCCTGTCCGTAGTCTTCACCTCCGGGGAAAAAAATAAACAGGAATTACAACCCTGCAAATTTTTGTAAGCAAATAATATATGTGAAAATTAAGAAAAAAAACCATGTCGAAGTTTTATATTTTCCTAAAAGGATATGTAGGATATATTCAATTTTCAACAAACATGTAGAGTTATATACATTGTATTCTCAATTCTGGAGACTCAATATGTATTTATTGATTTTCCAAGAAAAATAGTAAAAAGAACTTTAGAAATATTTGTATTTCTCATATGACTTCATATGATTATTGTCTGAATTTTTTTTTACTGTAGGGGTTCTTCTTGTAGGAATTGGTAACAGTGGTTTGAGATGAAAATTGGGCATTTAAAGGATGATATGTTAAATTGATTTTTCTTGTTAAACTTTGCTTCAGGTTATGGATCCTGCACGTACCCTTCATCCATAAGGTATGTCATACTTGCTTTCTAAACATAAAGTTACAAGCTCTTTTTAGAAAGAATGAAGAATTTATTTTAAGACATTGTGTTTTGAATCAACTCATTCGATACCAGTTCTGAAACTGGTAGATAGTGTGGTATATGGACTCCCACCGCCTGTTATTACTGAAAAATAATAAAAAAATAAACACCAATTGATAAGAAACTACATGTAGTATTATCTTTTTTTAATCAGATGGGTAAAGATCATATGGTACATATTGATCTGATTGGTTTTCAGAACTAGGTTGTGAATAATGTCTGCTTGTGATTTGTTACTCGTGTACGTTATGGCTAATTGGTTAGTATATCTATGTTTTGAACTTGTTAAGCTACTTTGGTGCATGTACACACACACACACATTGACATGGACCATCTTGAAGTATCTTATGTCATCAGGTGTGTTTTGTTTAAGTTTCGACCATCTCAAGCTGCATTTTATGATTATCTGATTCTTCCTTTGTCTTGGTCATTGTTATTACCTCGTACGGAGGTGGTGTTAATTTTCGGGTGTTTCCTCATTTTAGGACTGAAGTTTTCAGATGATGGATTTTTTGGATCATTGATCCTAAATCTATATATCCTGCAGCTCTTGTTAGTCTGATACCTGACCTGAAGCTAATTGAAACTCGTGAATTCTCATTTTAGATCAGTAAGGCTGCATTCAAGTTCACAATCACTGTTTAGCGTGCTATATACTTCAAAGACTTAGATATGTTTTTTTCTAGAGTAATGGTTTTGCATTGCTATTTAAAAGTTTGTAATCCCAATATGATGTTACAGTTGACAACATTAGTTTTTCCAACCTAAATAAAGCTCCTTTAATCTTTCTCTTTTCTCCCTCAACTCTCTCTGTCAACTCTTTCTCTCGTTTTAATTTTCACTGCCAAAATCCACTTATCTCCCTAATTTGTATCACAACAGAGCCCCCGTTTGTGATTCCTTTGTTTCGATATGGTTAAGGTTGCTAGAGACGACAATAATGTAGGCCAACGATCTGTTTTATACACTGTGTGAGATATTGATGATCCATGGGATGATTGTTTTGTCCTTTAAAAAAGCACCTCAGTTGAAAAGGTTGTATCATTGCTTAAAAATCACATGCTTCCTCAACTCTCCACTATGTGAGATCTTTGCATGCTTTCGATACTTATACCACAATGCAGGTGATGTTTATGATTTGACAGTAAAACCTTAATTTACATGAACCAATAGACTTTAGGCAAACTCCTGATTGTCTGTAAACAAACGAGTTTGTTTGTTAACTATCACAAGTGTTACAGTATTGTATCGTCGTCGTTATGATTTATGATAGGCAGGATATGTTTTTCCTTCTGTTCTTGCTTCTCATATAAATCGAGTCATTCTAATATTAAACACAACAGTTGTTCTTGTTGATGATGTTTTGTTCTGTAAGCCTATTACGAACTACTTATTCTGCAGTAGAACTACGTCTATAGTCTTCCTTTTTATTTAGCCAGATCTGTTTGGGATATCAATTAAGTTTAAGGGAAATCATATGAGCTACAAAGTCTGATCACGTTCCTTCTTCACACACATTAATGATTTCCAAAGATAACCATTTATTGATGGGTCACAAGTCCAAGCATATCTATATTTTCCTACCGAAGCATCAATCTGCATCAAAAACAAAAGACTTCTGATTGTAACAGTGCATGTCTTGGTTACAGCACAGCAGGAGGCTTAATAAGTACACCAAACGCCGGTGGTGGTGATGATGTCGGTGACGGTGGTAGGCTGAATCCTCCAGTGGTCGGTTCGACGGTGCCTGCTATCGACATGGCTGTTGCTTCTCATTTGTGCCGCCCGCTTTTGCTAGTCATGTGCCTCTGCTTCGTCTCACTGCTCTTCTGAAAGACTAGCTTAGGCCTCTTGACACCACATTGTTGTATCTGCCACTCTTTTGTTTGAGAATTGATAGGGTTGGTGAAACTGTGTTGATCTTGCCACCTTCAAAGGCTTGTAGAAAGGAACAAGACATCGGATGTAGCATCTTCTTTACTGTGCAACCTCTTTCTTTCTCGGATGCAACTTTACGGATTGTAATCATAAATGTTAAATAAAGATATTGTCTTGTACAAAATTGATCTCGGATAGTTAAGACATTATATGACTTATCAATATAGTTATCGTTGAGTTATGATTACAAGCTTAAACATACATGTGGACTTGTTTGTTGCCGTTGACATTTATGCAATCTCTTTTACTTAGTACATTAATGCAAATCCCATTTATTTTTCTCAAAGCTGATTGAGATTGTTTGATGACTTGGATGCTGCCATTTGGTGATTAGGATTTGGGGAATTATAATAAGAAAAATTAAAATATTAATTTTACTCGACCATTCGATCTTAATAGTAAAAACTGTCTCATTAACTTCTAATTTTTTGACTAAAAAACTTATGTAGTTAAATCCAGCTTTGCTTTTTGCGCACATTATAATTTTCTCATGAAATGAATGGGCTGATGAAATGTCTGTTTTTGCACTTGATTTGGATAATAGCTCCTGTTGACTATCAAAAAATTTAATAGGTGACTTAATGTTAGCTTGAGACTTAGTATTTTTTATTATTATTTAGACATAATAAATTAATGGATCAATTATCCAAACGCATCGAATATGAGAGACTACAGGAAAAAAGATATAAATTTTAATATGATTTGTAGAAAGATGACTTTGCAGACTGTGGAGACTCAATAAATTGTTCCAGCGGATTGGCTTAAGAGTTTGATGGCTTCGGATGATTTACTTGCACATGAGCATGTTATTGCGTGATGCAGAGAGGCATAACATGTTCAAGCTTGCATGGAGATTCCAAAGACAGCAAACAAGAGAGTCGAGTTCAAATCACATATAGAGATTTCTACAGTGCGGAGTCATCGGGAATCACTTCGTCTCCTCCTCTGCTACGCGATCGGGTAGACGTAGGACTACTTAGCGGATGTGGATGTGGACGCCGACGGCGACGACGAAGATGGTGATGAGAGCGAAGTAGAGGACGGCATGGACGATGATGGCGACGCCGTTGGTCTTGAAGCTGCCGAACTCCACCGCCCGTTCGTTGCCCGGCAGCTGAAACAGCACCCCCGGCGTCAGCAGCACGAACAGCAGCACCGCCACCGCCACCGGCCCCCAGTCCGCCATCTTCCTCCCGCCCGCTGTGTGGTTGTCGGTACGCCTTCTCCTTCATCTCCACCTCCATTATTTGAAGAGAAGATGAGAACAGGATGTTGCTTTCTCTTTCTCGCTCTTCATTAAAATGCAACGCGGGGATTGCCATTCATTCATCTGTGTGACGGTGGCTTGTGTGGCTCTTTGTGACATTTAATTTTGCCAATATGTATATTTCATATTATTTATTTTTAAGATATAAATATATATAATATTTTTTTAAAAAAAACAATTAAAGATATTTTATAATGATTGATTATACTAAGAAACGATATACCTATCAAATTAAAAGTATAGGCGTTAGTTAAAAACCCGAATTATTAATTTATAATAATTTATAAAAAAAATGTTTGATATAATTTTTTTTATAAAATAAACTTTACTAGCCCTCAAAATTCATCTTGATTTTATCATTAATTTTTTAGTAATTTATTTTTAAAATCAAATGAATTGATTATTCTAGAAGAAAATAAATACCTTATTATTTTATCTGACAAAATATTTTTTAATTATCATGAAATTTTATAAAAAGACTAGGATACATATAAAACTAAATATATATTAAATTTTAACTTAAGATAGAGTCATTTAGAGGCTAAACTATCCTTCTAATTTACTAAGAACATGTATTCTGTGCGTACATATATTCACTAAATTTTAAAATATGATTCTTATAGTTGCTATAATGGTTTTGAATAGCCTTACATTATTTTTTCCACCTTAATAAAAGCATTATAAACTTGAAAATAGTATAACAATCATATTTTTTAAGAGTGCATCACATGAACCAATCCATAAAGAGTGGACACGAGTCGATGGAAAGTCAAGAACATCGTAGATATTAGAGACACGTAATAAGAAATCTAAAAATAAATTTTTTTTGAAAAAAATTCAAAAAGAAAAACTTTTTTTTTTAGAAATCGATTCTCAGAAATAAATATATATGTATATATTCTAAATACAAGAGGTACAAATTAAATGGCGGTCAAAATTAAGTCCTCTTAGTGCTTGCAAATATGTGAGCATTGTGCACACCACACTGTAAAGAAGTGAAGACTTCATGTTTGAAGCCCAAGAATGAAGAGACACCCCAATAGGATTTGGCTTACAACAAAGCTTATAACTACTACTACTGATATGACAAATGATCCTTTTCCAATAATGTGTTGGGTGAATAGAGCTCAGGCAGACTTCAGCAGCTTCTTGAACCAGTCGACTGAGTTCTTCGGATATCTCTTAAGGTTGTCATTGTAATCTATGAAGTAGAGGCCAAATCTAGATGTGTATCCTGCGGCCCATTCCCAGTTGTCGAGAAGAGACCACGCAAAGTACCCCTGCACATTGCAGCCATCTTGCCTGCATGATAGAATACCAAAAAGTAGATGGTTTAGGTGCAGTGCAGTAAATGTCATTAGTTCCATCTCTCTCTCTCTCTCTCTCTCTCTCTCTCTCTCTCTCTCTCTCTAAGCAAGTGTTGAAGTTGAGATTGGACTGAATTGAATCAGCTATGGCACCACCAACATCAAATATCCCTTAACAATCCATACTAAGATCTGTAAAATGTACTTTATAAAAAGTATGAATCAAATCAAGTAAAAGGTGTTAAGATTTGATTTACCTCAGCTTGAAGATTTGGAAATTATTTTATAAAAAGCACAAAGATTTGATGTATCTAATCCGCTTATCTAAGGTTGAGAATTCAAAACCTCATCCTATAAATTTTTTTTTGGAAGGAAAAAGAAAAATTAAATTTACATGTCTGATTGTGTTTTCAATATGATTGAAGGATAATACTAGAGCAAGAAGCTCTTGCCGATGTGAGATTTGGATTGGATCAATGAATATATATGTTATGTTTCAGATCTCAAAGGAGTAATTTCACCATTGTGTTAATGCTCACTTTTTGAATTTCTAATGCAATCCTACTATTTAATCATATACCGCGATGGCTTACCTTATGGAGGCAGACAAGTTCGATAGATAATCATTGTGGTATCTGATTCGCTTATCGTCCTTGAGAGCATCCTTAATCGAGATAAATGGATTGTTGAAATCATCCATCCCTTCGCATTGGCCACAAAATTGTTAGCTTCCAAAAATTAATGCATGTAGGAGGAAATCTTGAACACATTGAGAAGCATGAGACTTACCATTCTCTGTGATGATAACCACAGGATTTCCATACCTCTGCTTGATGTAGTTCATCAACCTTCTTATCCCTTGAGGTACAATGTAGAGCCATATCGAAGAAGCCTGCACTCCAAAATCATCATATGGTTCGATGACAGCATCATTTTTCAAGCTTATACACTTAACATAGAAAATTGTAAGCTAAAACATAAGAATTGGAAGTAGTAGAAGTTTATAAATAGTTGATAGATTGAAGATGTATCTGCCCCAGTATTGTCGATGAGAATTACCCTATCTCCAATTGCCTTTCCATCCTTGAAAGCTGCATGATGAGAAGAAATAGTTAATATGAGAATTTCTAAAGAGAGAACGATGCTTATATTTCCTTTAATGGTATTATTCAAGTTCGGACATGTCTTAAGGAGATCTACGGATGTTATAGTTAGGTGAGGTATAATCATTAGTAGTAAGAGAAGCGATAGAGTGACCTAAAGACATCCCCGGATAGTTAGGACTTTATGGATGATGCATTGTCTTTTTGGTAACTCTCTCTATGAGGAAGACAACCTAAACCACTTCTGATCAATCCCTAAAACAACATGTGCATAACAACTATGTATCATAAGTAAATCTTCATGAAATGAAGTGGACTTACGAAGAGTGATGGCACCAGAATCTGCGAGGGTATCATTGAGGAGTATTCCAATTATATTGGTTGAATTATGCTTGGCATAGTATGTGGTGTAATGGTTTACTCCCACAAAATCCAATGACCCCTTAACCAGAGCAGCCTCAGCTGTGGAGAACTTGGGTAGCCTGTTTCCGACTCTTGTCCTCATTGAACTTGGATAATCCCCAAAGAACAGAGGATCCATGAACCTGTTATTTGAATGAAGCAGGTAGGTTTTAGTAGATATTTGAATGCATGTACTTCATCATATGTCTTTGCATATATTAATTATGCTGAACTAACATTTTATGCCGAGTATAAAACACCAAAATGTAGTAGCAGAATAAAGTTGTCAAACCACTTCAAGATCAGAAATAGTAGAACACATAAGCAGAAAGAGTGGCCTCACCATCCAAACTGAAAGTCTTGTGCTCTTTGGGTGGCATCAATGTCGGTGGGGGAATCTGACATGGGTTCAAACCACATTGCATCAAAAGCTATGCCAACTGATCCTTGTTGATTTTGCTGCATATCAGCAATGATGCTTTTGGTCAATTATATGTAAATGTGCATTCAAAATCAAATTTGATAAACTTGATATTAATCATTACCATCTCAAGCTTTTTGAGTCGCGAGGAATTTTTTTGCTGTGGTGAGCCCATACGTCTTTTAAATCAATTCATCTTTGGCTCTTTATTAGGATCTGACTCTCCAACTCTACAACTAATATGAGACTAAATATGGGCATGAGAGGGGGAGCCAAAGTCTCTTCTAAGCCCATGACAATCCCTTTGAGCTATAAATAATTATCGGCTCTATGTCGAAAGATGGATCCCGAAAAGCACCTCTTGGAGTGGATTCATTTTCGCTCCTTATGAGGTTTTTGCTCCCAACTCTCCAACCCATTATCATTATGAGACTAAACATGATCTTCAACATCAAAGCATGCATTGTTAAGAAACTCAGCATCTCTTACTGCAATTCGATTGTTTTCTAAACTTCCAATGGCATGCAAAACTGTTATGACAATGGAATTGGCAGCAAAAATGTTGTCATACCTTGTACTTCCTCCTGTAGATGTCAGATACAGTGGCATGTGAGAGAAGAACATTATGGGCAACAACGTATGGCTCTGTTGCTGAATTCCCTGCTCTGCAGAACAACAGAAGGGGAATGGAGCAGCGGCCGGGGGCTTGCAGCCCCACATCAAAGCCTTGAACTGCGAAGGTGTGGGGCTCATTAAGGGTCATCCAGTGCTTGACTCTGTCCCCAAATGCCTTAAAGCATGTCTCTGCATAGTTTGCATAGTCCTCTCTGCAATTGTCACAATGTATCATTCACACATGCAAAGTGTAACTAAAGACAAGAATCATGTACACTTGTTTTACATTAATCAGAAGATATCTGATGTCTTTACCATGGACTTGAACCTATGCTAGAAGCAATTCAGAAAGTGTGGAGCATTTGTAGTTATATAGCTTGTAATTTTATTTTTATTTTTATTTTTTCTATTTTAATAAAATTTCTATTACATTACCGTGTCTTTTTCATGTTTTATAAGTTTCCATATGGAAACATCTACTACAATCTTACCAAGATTTTCTAAGAAAACATGAAGAAAATTTTTATCCGAAAGAAAGTTTCTTTTTGATTCAAGTCATATAGAAATGAAATATATCAAAGATATAAATAAATATCATCAAATCTAAAATTTTAATTTCTTTTCGGAGAAAGATGTTAGCCGGCTCTGCCGTAACAATTAAATCCTTGGAGCTACTTTTCTATCATAGCTTTAAAACCTCACATAATCTGGCGATCAAGCCATCCATTGTATCTATCAGCTAAGGCTTGAGGAAGGTCCCAGTGATATAGAGTCACATACGGTTCGATCCCTGCAAATCGATAATTATTAGAGATTATATGATACCAACTATAACAATTTGCAAGTTCATAAAGAGTTTCTCTTGTGATAACCGATTACCATTAGCTAGCAAAGCATCGATTAACTTATTGTAATGGTCGATCCCTGCCTGATTAACCACACCAGTACCATCTGCAAATACATCAAAAGAAAACAGTCTTGTCAGATGCAAAATTTGCTTGACCTGAGAACAACATCATGCTCTATGCTAAAAGTTCTATTCTCCCTTCTCTGTGTCTTCTGCAAATTCCATTTTTATGGTTTTGTTGTTGTTGTTGTTGTTTGTTGTTATTTGTTGTTGTTGACTCTTTTTTGCATGTCCTCCTTAGAAGTTTTCATCTAGTTTTGACTAAGATATCATTAAACTTGTAATCCTCTTTCATAGATGCAAGTCGACATCCAAAATGACCTTCCTACAATAAAGAGGAATCATACTGAACAAAGTCATGAGATTGATTCGTTTCAGAGTTCTTAAGATAAGCCTAGAATTTCTTTAGCCTCTTATGCTAAGTTATTCCTACTTAATTATGCCGATGATGAACAGTTGTGAACTTGCATGACTCTGTGTTGCTCATTAATGTCTCATACCATAATATTCAGAAAGCTATCACACACTGAGTAATAAGCAACCAAGGAAATGGTATGAAAATAATCCACTAAAAGCGTATACATTATAGAAATGGTATGGAAATTGTGATCGAGAGAGTGAGTTATTACTTGGGAAAATTCGTGACCATGCGATAGAAAACCTATAAGCATCCATTCCCATGTCTTTCATAAGTTGAATATCCTCCTGTAATTGCAATCGACAAGGATGTCAGTGCTACAAATCACAGAATAGCAGGAGCTTTTGGTGAAGATGAAGTACATGGAACCGATGGTATTGATCAACAGCGACGTCGGCGTTGCTGAAATCGATCACCTTCCCTGCAAAACTCAATATGAGCAAGCTTTTCTACTGATAACATTCGTTGACATTTCATAGTTGAATGCTTGTTAGAAGAAGAAAAGCTTGCATAGTTGGATAATGGGGCTTTTCCTCTCAAGGAGGCGTGAAATGAAGACTAATGGCGTACCGAAGGAATGAGCAAAGGCATCCCACACCGTTCTCCCTCTTCCATCCTCCTTCACTGCTCCTTCGTACTGAGAAGAAAGGATAACATTTGGAGGAGATGCATTCAATGGTTAAGCATAACTATTACTCTTCTTCCATTCATTCTAATGATTTGTTTTCTCTGCTCTGGTGCTTATCATTGCTTTGCTTACTGTTATTAATCTCTTTAGCATTCTTATTCCTTTAATAGCTGAAATCAAAACACGGAAAACGAAGAAAGAAATCGTACCATGTAAAATAGAGAGCTATGAGTGGAAAGAGAACACCAATCCTTCATTGATATCTCATACATAGCAAAATAGATACAGTGTCTCCAAGGAAGAAGGTCAAACAATCACCTGGTAAGATGATGAAGCAGTTCCAAAGACGAACCCCTTGGGAAAACTCCCTCTGCTCAGTCCTCCACTCCGTGCCAAACTCTTCTCTGCCCCAAACACCACCAGAAGAACCACAAAAACAAGACTTCTCTCCAACAACATTGTTCTCTCAATGCAAACGTATGTATCGAGAGAGAGGGAGAGAGATTATAGATGAGAATGCGGCATCGACAACTGATGGGATATGTATTTATGTCGAGGAGAGACGGTGGGAACCAGCTGACAAACCCCATGACTCTTCTTGTCATTTCTTCCTCGTTTTCCTTGCCAAGCTGTGCGAGTGGGAATTGCTAGTGTATCACGACAGGGTGATGAATGGCATACAAATTAGTCGGCAATTATTGCTCCCTCGTACCTTTTGTGGCCATGTAAATTAGTCGGCTGTCAGCTTATCAGTCCATATCGATGTTTCTTATGGATGCTGTCACACTCGGCTGCAGGTAAAAGAAGCGCAGGAGACCTGTCTGTAGTTCCCTACAAAGAGATGACGCTGGAGATGATTCCTAGTGGAGGGGGCATTAAATTAGCTCGAGTGGGACAAGGCCGGCGGTAGTTAATGTTCACATCGAAGGTCCAAGCGTTGGGTTGAAGCTTCTGCAAGGAGACACTACTGGATGTGAACTCCTTCCCACATGTGATCGTTCCTATGGACCATCTCGCTGCAAGGAAACAGGTCATGTCCGAGCTTAAAAAGATTTGTTCTTTAGCACATCATTTAGGATTCTGACATGATACTGTAGAGGACATACAGATTACGTGAATATAACCCCCAGAAAATGCAAAGGCAACACGCAAAGAAGGACATTTCTTGGTTGTCTTACCAATTAGGAGTGCTTCAGACGCCCCACCACCGTCTGTAGACAAATGAAACTTCATCGCGTAAGTCTCAGAATTCTTGTGGCTTCCATGAATCAATTCATGAAGGATGTTGTGAGTAATCTCTTTCTAAACCTTCTCATACCAACTATCATTTCCTCCTCTGAGAAGAGATAAACACGATGCCTAACCTGTGTTCTTGTTGCAGAGTTTGGAGCCATCGCAGAAAGAAGTCTTGTCTGAAAGCTTATCTTTGCTGTCAAGCAAAGTAGGGGCTGGCAGAATCCAAGGAATCAGTTTCTTTCTGTGGTGCAATGCATGACACTGTTTCACTACCCAAAGCTGTCTGCATGCATCTTTTGCTGTGTACAAAAGGGAAAGATTACTTGCCTGAGTCCAATTTGCTGTGTGACACAGCCCATGAGCTTTCCAGGTTCAGGTCTGAAAGCTCGAGGTGTCCAGCGGCCTACAGAGGGATCTGAAGCAGAAAGATCTGTTGACATTGTGCTTCTGGCTGCTAACATAAGGACAGACCAAAGACTGTGAAAGTCAACAAATAGACTGCCTGCAATCCATTCTATCAGTAGCTATCCATCCATGTTTAGATTTGATTTATACTCTTTGGGAATCATCTTCAGAAAAAAGAGCTGCAACATTTTGCAGTGGGACAAGTCAAAATCATTGGCCTCAGTTATCTTGTCTAAGACGATTCATGTTGACTCCTCATCTGAATTGGTCTGAACAGTAACATAGAGTGAGTTTGACTTATCACATCAGAGTCAACTTGACTAAGGTAATGTTACTCTGATCAGATAATCTAAAAGTAATTTGCTACATATGCACAATTATAATCGCCCGAGGCTGAGCGTCGTCGATCTCAAGATAAGATCTGCACGTTCTTGCGCCTTGTTCCGCAGCTCCACCATCGCCTTCTCGAGCTCTCGCAGATCCTCCACCGTGAGATGATCGAGCGACTTGTTCCACCAGAACCGTTGGTCTTCCAGTATGCTGGCCTTCGTCACCGTTTCTTCCCCGATCATCCTGCTGCTCGTCGCGGCTTCTTTGCCGGCTTTCGGCGTCGTAACCAGATCCAGCGTTGGGCCGCTGCCATGCAAAACGCCCAAAGTCGTGGCCCGGTTGTCTACTGGCACTACTGCTGCAACCTCTCCTCCTTGTTCTTCTTCTTTGCCAAAGTCGATGGGATGCCCATCGCGTACGTAGCGGCGGATGACGGTGTCGATATCGGGGTTTGCGAAGGCGAAGGCGTTGCCGACGGAAGACATGGCAATGATGGCCATGTCGTAGCCTTGAGAGCAAAGGTAGGACGCCTTCCTGTACAGCCCCTTGCGGCGCTTGGAGAAGGTTATCTGCCGGCGGCTCTTCTTGTCGATCATCGTGAAGGGGAGCTTTCGCCTTCCCATGGTGCTAATGCCTAATTATCGATGTAGAAATCAGAGAAAAAGGCAAGGCTTTTAGTAATTGAAAGAGAGAGAAAGAGTAGCCGGCGTTTCTATCGCTATATCTGTTAGGGTTCTGTTAGGGTTCTAAGTATTTAGAGAAATATTTAGATTTTAAATATTAAAAAAAGTTCAACTAAAATTAAGATTTTGATTAGAAATTAATTGTTAGAGAATTAAGATTTATAAATAACTTTTATATTACAGTGGTTAATACTTTAGATTTAAAATTTATTAGATGAAGTGTCAGTTGATAATGACTTTGACAATTTATCATAACATTTTGGGTTTCAATCCTCTTAATAGTATTAATATGATATGTTAAAAAAATACTAACCAAGGTGTTATGATCGAGAGCACTAAGAGGGGGGGGGTGAATTAGTGCAGCGGAAATCTTTCAGCGATTAAAAAATGAAAGCTGCGTTCGTTCGATAAAAACGATTTCGATGTAAAAGTCGATTTTAAGATTACTTAAGATTCAATGCAGTTTACGTCTAAACACAATTTACGTTTAAATGCAGTTTGCATCTAAACACAGTTTTGCGTCTAAACGCAGATTTACGTCTAAACTCAGTTTACGTCTAAAACGCAGTTTTACGTTTTAAACGTAGTTTGCGTCTAAACGCAGTTTTACGTCTAAACGTAGATTTACGTCTAAACGCAGATTTACGTCTAAACTCAGTTTACGTCTAAACACAGTTTGGGCAGTTTTACGTCTAAACGCAATTTTACATCTAGACGCAGTTTTAAAGGGATCTGAACTTAGAAACTCGTTCGTAAAAGCGCAGAAGACAGTTTTGCAAAATCAAGGCGTAAACGTAAACTGCAATGTAAATATCGTACGAAAACACTGGTTTAAGTCTGAAAGCAGATTCGGACAGATCAGCACTTAGAAACTTGTTCGTGAAGGCGCAGAAGACAGTTTTGCAGAATCAAAACGTAAACGTAAACTGTAATGTACGAAAACACCGATTTACGTCTGAATGCAGATTTGGAAAGAACAGCAGTTAGAACTTGTTCGTAAAAGCGCAGAGAGCAGTAGTTATGAAGGAGGTTTGCAGTAATGATAAAGTGCTCAAAATAAACGCAAACCAGAGATTTAGAGTGGTTCGGTCAGTCTTGACCTACTCCACTTTTGGCTTCCTCCACCGACGAGGTCACCGACGTCAACTAGAGGCCTTCCTTCAATAGGCGAAGGCCAACTATCCTTTTACAGTTTCTCTCCTTTTGACAGGCTCAGGAGACAACCTTTACAGACCTTTCTCTCCTCACTTTACAACTCAAAACTTGAAGAACAGAATGAGGAGACTTAAAGGCTTTACAACACTTTTGAGCTCTTAGAATCACAGAAAAGATCAAGATTTCGGTGTAGGTCTGTGTCTCTTCAGTGCTGAATGGGTGGGGTATTTATAGGCCCCAACCCAATTCAAATTTGGAGCTCAAAACGATGAAATCCCGGAATTCTGGGATCAGGCGGTTGCACCTCTTGACTGGAGAGGTTGCACCGCCTGGCAGAGCTCGAAGACTGAGCCCAGGCGGTGCCACCTCTTGACTGCGGCGGTTGCACCTCTCTGCCAGAGCTCGAAGACCGAGCTCAGGCGGTGCCACCTCTCTGTCAGGGAGGTTGCACCGCCCAGTCTTGCTCGAAGACTGAGCTCAGGCGGTGCTACCTCTCTGTCAGGGAGGTTGCACCGCCCAGTCTTGCTCGAAGAGTGAGCTCAGGCGGTGCTACCTCCTGGCTGGGGAGGTTGCACCGCCCAGTCTCGCTGGGAGGCTTAGCCCAGGCGGTGCCACCTCCTGGCCTGGGCGGTTGCACCTCTTGGTGCAATCAGGGTCCGAATGGTTAGCTCCATTCGACCCAATTTCAATCTTTCAGGGGCCCAATTGCCCCAAGATTAAGCCAATGGGATCACCTCCCATTTTCCAACTTAATCAACGTGCTAACTACGATTAAATCTAAGACAATTTCTGCAGCTTTGCTTCGGTGCGTCAATTGCTTCTTCCGGCAAGTTTCCGGCGAACTTCCGTCGATCATCCGATGAATCCTCGGTGATGCTCCTGCGGACTTCTGGCAAACTCCTGGACTTTGCGACGATCCACTTGGCGAGTTCCGACGAGCTTCGCTTGGCAAGCTTCTGGACTTCTCGGATCTGTTCTCGCAGAACCTCCGACGACCGTCCGAACTTCCGTCGAACTCTCGAACTCCCAACGTGATCATGAACTTGACTCCGGCGCAACTCCTGCTGCTTGTCTAACTTTCATCGTAGTTAATCCTGCACACTTATCTCAACACATAGATTAGACAACAAATGACAATTGACTTCATCATCAAAATCCGAGATTCAACAATCTCCCCCTTTTTGATGATGACAATCAATTGATAATGGAGTTATCCTTAACTCCCCCTGTCTATATGCCATAGTTGAGATAAGTCAACCTTGAATTCAAGACCCAAGAATTCAAGTGACGTATTGATAAGTTAGATCAGTTAAACTTATCAATACTCCCATCATGATACTCATGATGTATCTCTTCAAAGATGATGTCAAGGCTTGACATACATCATCAAGTTTGTATGATTGTGTTTGTAACTATTCATCATGTAATTTGGACATTATTATATAAAGCTGTGAAGCACTATTACATGGTGCACACATTTGAAATATTCTAGAAAGTTTTGCATTTTCTTCGCATGATAAGATATCAACTCAGGGCATAATGCAAACTTTAGCACATGTTCATATATTTCTTGGTGATGCAAGGATGGCATAATCATAGCAGTGTTTATAGCATCACTCATAGTATTTCTAATCATAGCAGTGTTTATCAATTCATGTATTTCTCCCCCTTTGTCATCAACAAAAAGCATAGTAATTATGATACCAGGAAAATAATATTGGTAAGCTTATAGAGTAATTTTACATAGATTGCTTTAAATACTTATTCCCCTTTTTTGTAAAGATTTTGCAGGATGGAATACATACACATCACTTCATCAAATTTATTCATGAAAGTGTACGAGAAAATCTGTTTTATAGCATTCGAATAAATAAGATGCATTCGGATAAGATTTTGTTTCAGATTTTCACATAGAAACATGGCAATCAAGTGATTTGATAATTCAATATAGTCCGAAAAATAATTTTAGCAAGTTTATCTATTCGGACACATCAACATTCCTAATTCTGAATGAAATCAAAGCACAAGGTTTTCATAACTTTTAGTTTCGAAGCACAACATTCTTAATCACATACAAGTCATTTCGTAGGTCATTAATGACCCGATTAATTCTTCAAGAGGGAAATTTCGCAAATCTTTTGCCTCTTGAATAGCAGTGACTTTGAGATCCCAACTCTTGGGAAGGGATCTTAGTATCTTATTAACAAGTTCAAAATCCGAAAAGCTCTTTCCGAGTCCTTTTAGACCGTTGACAACATCCGTGAAACGGGTAAACATGTCGCCAATGATTTCACTCGGTTTCATCCGAAAAAGTTCGAAAGAATGTAACAACAAATTGATTTTTGACTCTTTTACTCTACTTGTGCCCTCATGGGTCACTTCGAGTGTGTGCCAAATATCAAATGCAGTTTCACAAGTTGAAACACGGTTAAACTCGTTTTTATCAAGTGCACAAAATAAGGCATTCATAGCCTTTGCATTAAGAGCGAAAGCCTTCTTCTCCAAATCATTCCAATCGATCATTGGAAGAGAAGACTTCGAAAATCCGTTTTCGACAAGATTCCGCAGTTCAAAATCCATAGAAATAAGAAAGATCCTCATTCGGGTCTTCCAGTAGGTGTAGTCCGTCCCACTGAACATGGGTGGACGCGTAATAGAATGCCCCTCTTGGTTTCCGACGTATGCCATTTCTCTTTGGGTTTTAATCCGTTAGAGAGTTAACCTTGCTCTTATACCAATTGTTAGGATCGAGAGCACTAAGAGGGGGGGGGGGGGGGGGTGAATTAGTGCAGCGAAAATCTTTCAGCGATTAAAAAATGAAAGCTGCGTTCGTTCGATAAAAACGATTTCGATGTAAAAGCCGATTTTAAGATTACTTAAGATTCAATGCAGTTTACGTCTAAACACAATTTACGTTTAAATGCAGTTTGCGTCTAAACGCAGATTTACGTCTAAACGCAGATTTACGTCTAAACGCAGATTTACGTCTAAACTCAGTTTACGTCTAAAACGCAGTTTTACGTTTTAAACGTAGTTTGCGTCTAAACGCAGTTTTACGTCTAAACGTAGATTTACGTCTAAACGTAGATTTACGTCTAAACGCAGATTTACGTCTAAACTCAGTTTACGTCTAAACACAGTTTGGGCAGTTTTACGTCTAAACGCAATTTTATGTCTAGACGCAGTTTTAAAGGGATCTGAACTTAGAAACTCGTTCGTAAAAGCGCAGAAGACAGTTTTGCAAAATCAAGGCGTAAACGTAAACTGCAATGTAAATATCATACGAAAACACTGGTTTACGTCTGAAAGCAGATTCGGACAGATCAGCACTTAGAAACTTGTTCGTGAAGGCGCAGAAGACAGTTTTGCAGAATCAAAACGTAAACGTAAACTGTAATGTACGAAAACACCGATTTACGTCTGAATGCAGATTTGGAAAGAACAGCAGTTAGAACTTGTTCGTAAAAGCGCAGAGAGCAGTAGTTATGAAGGAGGTTTGCAGTAATGATAAAGTGCTCAAAATAAACGCAAACCAGAGATTTAGAGTGGTTCGGTCAGTCTTGACCTACTCCACTTTTGGCTTCCTCCACCGACGAGGTCACCGACGTCAACTAGAGGCCTTCCTTCAATAGGCGAAGGCCAACTGTCCTTTTACAGTTTCTCTCCTTTTGACAGGCTCAGGAGACAACCTTTACAGACCTTTCTCTCCTCACTTTACAACTCAAAACTTGAAGAACAGAATGAGGAGACTTAAAGGCTTTAAAACACTTTTGAGCTCTTAGAATCACAGAAAAGATCAAGATTTCGGTGTAGGTCTGTGTCTCTTCAGTGCTGAATGGGTGGGGTATTTATAGGCCCCAACCCAATTCAAATTTGGAGCTTAAAACGATCAAATCCCGGAATTCTGGGATCAGGCGGTTGCACCTCTTGACTGGAGAGGTTGCACCGCCTGGCAGAGCTCGAAGACTGAGCCCAGGCGGTGCCACCTCTTGACTGAGGCGGTTGCACCTCTCTGCCAGAGCTCGAAGACCGAGCTCAGGCGGTGCCACCTCTCTGTCAGGGAGGTTGCACCGCCCAGTCTTGCTCGAAGACTGAGCTCAGGCGGTGCTACCTCTCTGTCAGGGAGGTTGCACCGCCCAGTCTTGCTCGAAGACTGAGCTCAGGCGGTGCTACCTCCTGGCTGGGGAGGTTGCACCGCCCAGTCTCGCTGGGAGGCTTAGCCCAGGCGGTGCCACCTCCTGGCCTGGGCGGTTGCACCTCTTGGTGCAATCAGGGTCCGAATGGTTAGCTCCATTCGACCCAATTTCAATCTTTCAGGGGCCCAATTGCCCCAAGATTAAGCCAATGGGATCACCTCCCATTTTCCAACTTAATCAACGTGCTAACTACGATTAAATCTAAGACAATTTCTGCAGCTTTGCTTCGGTGCGTCAATCGCTTCTTCCGGCAAGTTTCCGGCGAACTTCCGTCGATCATCCGATGAATCCTCTGTGATGCTCCTGCGGACTTCCGGCAAACTCCTGGACTTTGCGACGATCCACTTGGCGAGTTCCGACGAGCTTCGCTTGGCAAGCTTCTGGACTTCTCGGATCTGTTCTCGCAGAACCTCCGACGACCGTCCGAACTTCCGTCGAACTCTCGAACTCCCAACGTGATCATGAACTTGACTCCGGCGCAACTCCTGCTGCTTGTCTAACTTTCATCGTAGTTAATCCTGCACACTTATCTCAACACATAGATTAGACAACAAATGACAATTGACTTCATCATCAAAATCCGAGATTCAACAATCTCTCCCTTTTTGATGATGACAATCAATTGATAATGGAGTTATCCTTAACTCCCCCTGTCTATATGCCATAGTTGAGATAAGTCAACCTTGAATTCAAGACCCAAGAATTCAAGTGACGTATTGATAAGTTAGATCAGTTAAACTTATCAATACTCCCATCATGATACTCATGATGTATCTCTTCAAAGATGATGTCAAGGCTTGACATATATCATCAAGTTTGTATGATTGTGTTTGTAACTATTCATCATGTAGTTTGGACATTATTATATAAAGCTGTGAAGCACTATTACATGATGCACACATTTGAAATATTCTAGAAAGTTTTGCATTTTCTTCACATGATAAGATATCAACTCAGGGCATAATGCAAACTTTAGCACATGTTCATATATTTCTTGGTGATGCAAGGATGGCATAATCATAGCAGTGTTTATAGCATCACTCATAGTATTTCTAATCATAGCAGTGTTTATCAATTCATGTATTTCTCCCCCTTTGTCATCAACAAAAAGCATAGTAATTATGATACCAGGAAAATAATATTGGTAAGCTTATAGAGTAATTTTACATAGATTGCTTTAAATACTTATTCCCCTTTTTTGTAAAGATTTTGCAGGATGGAATACATACACATCACTTCATCAAATTTATTCATGAAAGTGTATGAGAAAATCTGTTTTATAGCAATCGAATAAATAAGATGCATTCGGATAAGATTTTGTTGCAGATTTTCACATAGAAACATGGCAATCAAGTGATTTGATAATTCAATATAGTCCGAAAAATAATTTTAGCAAGTTTATCTATTCGGACACATCAACATTCCTAATTCTGAATGAAATCAAAGCACAAGGTTTTCAAAACTTTTAGTTTCGAAGCACAACATTCTTAATCACATACAAGTCATTTCGTAGGTCATTAATTACCCGATTAATTCTTCAAGAGGGAAATTTCGCAAATCTTTTACCTCTTGAATAGCAGTGACTTTGAGATCCCAACTCTTGGGAAGGGATCTTAGTATCTTATTAACAAGTTCAAAATCCGAAAAGCTCTTTCCGAATCCTTTTAGACCGTTGACAACATCCGTGAAACGGGTAACCATGTCGCCAATGGTTTCACTCGGTTTCATCCGAAAAAGTTCGGAAGAATGTAACAACAAATTGATTTTTGACTCTTTTACTCTACTTGTGCCCTCATGGGTCACTTCGAGTGTGTGCCAAATATCAAATGCAGTTTCACAAGTTGAAACACGGTTAAACTCGTTTTTATCAAGTGCATAAAATAAGGCATTCATAGCCTTTGCATTAAGAGCGAAAGCCTTCTTCTCCAAATCATTCCAATCGATCATTGGAAGAGAAGACTTCGAAAATCCGTTTTCGACAAGATTCCACAGTTCAAAATCCATATAAATAAGAAAGATCCTCATTCGGGTCTTCCAGTAGGTGTAGTCCGTCCCACTGAACATGGGTGGATGCGTAATAGAATGCCCCTCTTGGTTTCCGGCGTATGCCATTTCTCTTTGGGTTTTAATCCGTTAGAGAGTTAACCTTGCTCTGATACCAATTGTTAGGATCGAGAGCACTAAGAGGGGGGGGGGGGGTGAATTAGTGCAGCGGAAATCTTTCAGCGATTAAAAAATGAAAGCTGCGTTCGTTCGATAAAAACGATTTCGATGTAAAAGCCGATTTTAAGATTACTTAAGATTCAATGCAGTTTACGTCTAAACACAATTTACGTTTAAATGCAGTTTGCGTCTAAACGCAGATTTACGTCTAAACGCAGATTTACGTCTTAACGCAGATTTACGTCTAAACTCAGTTTACGTCTAAAACGCAGTTTTACGTTTTAAACGTAGTTTGCGTCTAAACGCAGTTTTACGTCTAAACGTAGATTTACGTCTAAACGTAGATTTACGTCTAAACGCAGATTTACGTCTAAACTCAGTTTACGTCTAAACACAGTTTGGGCAGTTTTACGTCTAAACGCAATTTTACGTCTAGACGCAGTTTTAAAGGGATCTGAACTTAGAAACTCGTTCGTAAAAGCGCAGAAGACAGTTTTGCAAAATCAAGGCATAAACGTAAACTGCAATGTAAACACTGGTTTACGTCTGAAAGCAGATTCGGACAGATCAGCACTTAGAAACTTGTTCGTGAAGGCGCAGAAGACAGTTTTGCAGAATCAAAACGTAAACGTAAATTGTAATATACGAAAACACCGATTTACGTCTGAATGCAGATTTGGAAAGAACAGCAGTTAGAACTTGTTCGTAAAAGCGCAGAGAGCAGTAGTTATGAAGGAGGTTTGCAGTAATGATAAATTGCTCAAAATAAACGCAAACCAGAGATTTAGAGTGGTTCGGTCAGTCTTGACCTACTCCACTTTTGGCTTCCTCCACCGACAAGGTCACCGACGTCAACTAGAGGCCTTCCTTCAATAGGCGAAGGCCAACTGTCCTTTTACAGTTTCTCTCCTTTTGACAGGCTCAGGAGACAACCTTTACAGACCTTTCTCTCCTCACTTTACAACTCAAAACTTAAAGAACAGAATGAGGAGACTTAAAGGCTTTACAACACTTTTGAGCTCTTAGAATCACAGAAAAGATCAAGATTTCGGTGTAGGTCTGTGTCTCTTCAGTGCTGAATGGGTGGGGTATTTATAGGCCCCAACCCAATTCAAATTTGGAGCTCAAAACGATGAAATCCCGGAATTCTGGGATCAGGCGGTTGCACCTCTTGACTGGAGAGGTTGCACCGCCTGGCAGAGCTCGAAGACTGAGCCCAGGCGGTGCCACCTCTTGACTGCGGCGGTTGCACCTCTCTGCCAGAGCTCGAAGACCGAGCTCAGGCGGTGCCACCTCTCTGTCAGGGAGGTTGCACCGCCCAGTCTTGCTCGAAGACTGAGCTCAGGCGGTGCTACCTCTCTGTCAGGGAGGTTGCACCGCCCAGTCTTGCTCGAAGAGTGAGCTCAGGCGGTGCTACCTCCTGGCTGGGGAGGTTGCACCGCCCAGTCTCGCTGGGAGGCTTAGCCCAGGCGGTGCCACCTCCTGGCCTGGGCGGTTGCACCTCTTGGTGCAATCAGGGTCCGAATGGTTAGCTCCATTCGACCCAATTTCAATCTTTCAGGGGCCCAATTGCCCCAAGATTAAGCCAATGGGATCACCTCCCATTTTCCAACTTAATCAACGTGCTAACTACGATTAAATCTAAGACAATTTCTGCAGCTTTGCTTCGGTGCGTCAATTGCTTCTTCCGGCAAGTTTCCGGCGAACTTCCGTCGATCATCCGATGAATCCTCGGTGATGCTCCTGCGGACTTCTGGCAAACTCCTGGACTTTGCGACGATCCACTTGGCGAGTTCCGACGAGCTTCGCTTGGCAAGCTTCTGGACTTCTCGGATCTGTTCTCGCAGAACCTCCGACGACCGTCCGAACTTCCGTCGAACTCTCGAACTCCCAACGTGATCATGAACTTGACTCCGGCGCAACTCCTGCTGCTTGTCTAACTTTCATCGTAGTTAATCCTGCACACTTATCTCAACACATAGATTAGACAACAAATGACAATTGACTTCATCATCAAAATCCGAGATTCAACACAAGGTGTATTTAAATTCTCGATGATTTAGAATTAGAATTTAGATTATAAATCAAAACTATAAAGAGTAGTCTTTAAGAATTAAGATTTATTCTTATAAATATAAATTTTAATATTTTGATGAGAGGAAATGAAATAAAGGATGATATTTTGTACTCGTAAGTTTCTCTCCGTTGGATTTAGAGAAGATTATCTCTTACTCATTCGTGGAGATTAAGCTAGATGTAGTTACAATTTACTTGGGAATCTAAATTGTCAGCGTACATAAATTATACAAATAATTAAGTCTTATCTAATAAAATATTTATAATTAGTTTTAGTTAAACATTAATCATCAAATTAAATACATGAGAATTCTAAATCGATTTATTAATGTATGAAAAATTATAATATAATTATTTATTTATATTAAATATAAGAAGTTTATGAATCAATTATAACTAGGTCTAATTACTCTCAAATTGATCCTAAAAATATGATAATGATCTTAAATTATAGTGAATCACAGTAGTTACGCTTAACTTTCTATGATTAGCCTAATTATATCCAAATTGACTCTAAAAGAATGTAATAGCCCTAATTATAAAGAATGAAACTAATTACCACCTTGTGATCATGGGTTTAAGTTGCATGATCCCCTTTATATTTATAAAATATCTAAATTTAAAAGATAAATTCTCAAATAAAAAAGAGATTACATTGACTTCCCGCCAAGGATTTTCTTTTTTATTTATTCTCATAAAGAGTCCATTATTATTTAAAAGATAAGATTATTCTAGTCACTATTATTCGTTTGTCCTATTACTTTTGTTTTTGTTTTTTTGCCTAGTCCTCTTTGGTCATTGTTCATCTTCACCTTCGTTGTCTTGTTCTTTTTGGCCCTCATTGTTATCTCTACCCTTGCATATAAAGGGGGCCAAGGACACCCTGCTTGATAATGATACGATGCAAGACAAATGAGAGCAAGGGTGGAAGCAACGACGATAAAATCAGATAAGAGACAAAGAGAATACAGTGATGAGAGACACGAGCGATAAGACGAATGTCACCGCACAAAGGCAACAAGACCTCGTGGCAATCCAAAGACAGTTAGTGATGACAAAGGATGGAGGCAACCACAATAGATGTATAATCTCATCCTTTACAAAATAAAAGATGTTTTTTATCGAAATAAATAAATAAAATTTAGAAAAAAGAGAGTAAAAACTTAAGGATATTTTTTTTTTATTTTGCCCAAACTGAAACTTACTTAAATTTAATTTAATTTTTTAATTTTCTAATTACCCAACTAGTTGGAACTTCATTAAACCTCATTTTATGAGCTAACAAAGGGAAAATATATGCTTAGATTGGTGGCTACAAATTTCCAGTCATAATATCATCAAATTAACTTTTTATTACTTATAAGTACTTATTTTAAAAAAAATAATATTATATATAATCTAAAAAAGTAGATTTTTTGCATACACTTTTTATAAATCTTATTTCTTTCATTGGAATATTACATGATATTGTGCCTTCTTTTTTTTTGGTAAGTGATATGTGCCTTCTTTTTAGTGCACAAAGAACTTCTATCTCTTAAGAGATAAAAAAAATGTATTAAAAAAAAAAGGAAGACATAAGAGACCAAAATTTGTAAAAAAAAGTTAAAATAAAAGAAAGAGACGAAGAAGAAGAAGAATAATAATAATAATAATCTACCAACCAGAAATAAAGTATATGAAAATAATGGGACGAAGGAAAAGCTAATATTGCACATCTGGACCAGCCCTCGAATACCGAATTTTGATGCGACGCCAGCACATCACACCTACCCGGTGGCAGCACAGTAACACGAAACGGACGAGAGAACAGGACGCCGTGGCCCCACATTCCCACCTCCCTCGGTACGTGCCGCACGCCGTCCCCGATTCCCACACATGCCCACCGAAAGATGCCTCGCCTCCGTCCCCAAAGAATCCAGAGAGACGGGCAGAAGAGCTATGCGAGACGCAAGGGTGGGTGGGTGGGTGAGTGGGGATCCTGTCCGATTGTACATTTGAAACGCGGTGCTGCAATTTCGGTTCCTGACATCTCGACCGTCCATTTATCTTCGATCTCGGTGAACACCGCGTGGGTGCGGATCCTCTGCGATCGTACATTCTAAAGGCAATGCTACAATTTCAGTTTCTGGCATCTCAGCCGTCCATTTGTGTTGGATCGAGGTGAGCGGTGTTTTGAGATGCGTGCGAGGCAAGGCGTCGGTGGGGATCAACATCCTGTCTGTCTAATGGATTTTAAACGCAGTGCTACAATCGCACTTTCCGCCATCTCGACCGTCCATTTATGTTAGATCAGGCGTCGGTGGTGATTCTGTCCAAGTTTACGATTTGAACGCACCGCTACAATTTCCCTTTCGGGCATCTCGACCGTCCATTTATGTTGGATCACGATGAACTTTTTCTCCCCACCTGCTGACGATTTACCCGTTTCGCCTACCTGGCATACTAGTTCGGGCCCACAAGCAGTCGGCCGCCGCCTCCAACCGAAATCGGTGGCTGCAACTCTTTTTTCCCTTCGTCACCTAATGGCCGTTTGATTGCCATCTCATCGCGTTAACGTTACGCGTGAGTCGGACGCGTGGGAATACCATTTTCTTCTACACTGGTACACCATGCACCACTACAAAATCATTACCCATGGGGAAGGCCCAGTCTCTCTCTCTCTCTCTCTCTCTCAGACTCTCTCTCAAAGAACAAAGCTTGGTCGGCAGGCCATTTCTTCTCTCCCATCTTCTTCTCAGTTGGCAACTAATGGCTGCTTTAGTGTTCCTCCTGATGACTGTGGCCATGTTTGGTGCTTCAGGTAAGCTCTAGAATAATTTCATTTTTTTCTTTCTTATATTTTATTGTCATGTGTCTCTGAAAGATGATCTATTTTCTTTTGCCTTTTCTGCATGATTGTTCCTTTTTTCTCATGATTTATGAGGAGAGCAAAGATGTTTGTTCAAGTGTCCATTAGCCATGACTTGCAGCCTCTTCTTCAAACACATGTCATTTCATCCTTTGGCTCAGATCTGTACTGTGTGTCCTCAGGATGAGCGTTTCTATTTTTCTATTTGAGATTGCTTTTCTCGGCCTTTTGTATGGCTGTCTTTGTTTATTACTACACAAATTGCACAGAAAATGGAATTCTGAGAACCACAAAAGCTAGTTATTGTAGATGGTTTGGGAGTGCAAATAATAAGAAGAAAAATATAAAGAAGATGGTTTGAGAGTCTTCTAAACTAGTTTTCATACGCCAGGTTCTCTTTTGTTGCTCATTATAATGTCCAGAAATGTAAGAGATGATCTAAAATCTTATATCCTCTTTCTTTTTGATTTTTTTTTTTCTTGGGAAGATGCTGCTTGGTGTGTTTGTCGATCTGATTTGAGCACCACTGCTCTGCAAAAGACACTGGACTATGCTTGTGGAGCTGGGGCTGATTGCACTCCAATCCTACAAAATGGGGCTTGCTACAACCCTAACACAGTGCTTGCCCATTGTTCCTATGCTGCCAATAGCTATTACCAGAAGAAGGGTCAGACACAGGATGCCTGTGACTTTGCTGGCACTGCTATGCTTAGCTCAACTGACCCAGGTGATCCCTAAGCCTCCTCTCAAAACACATCTTTCTCTCCATGCCCTTTGCTACATGCCATGGACACACAAGTAGATCAGTGTGGGAAGAAACTGATGTCTTTTCTGGTTTTTGCAGGAGGAAATGGGTGCACATACCCTGCCACTACAAGGTAATGGGATTGAGAAGAAATAAGATATATTCGAACTCTTTGTAAAAGGCATTTCTCCTTTTCCTCTGGCCTTTTTATTTCGGTTCTTTTAGGAAATTCAACCCTGAGCAATTTAAGCAACCTTGAAAGGTGTTCTAGAAGCTGGAAGGCTCCAATTTTTCTTGGTTTTGCTGGAGTGGACAGTTTTACAGCAACCTTCACTGATGATGGTGTTATGGTTCCTTGAATCCCAAACAATTTTAAGTTTCTCCATTCATCCAATTCTATCTTAAGGCAACTTTAGTTGTCTGTTCTGTGGATTCCAACTCTTCCTCTGCCTCTAACTGGGACTTTAAAATGCCAAGTTGCATTTTCTTTCATTTTCTTCTGTTTATAAAGCATTTGTGTTGTCATTATCCTCTAATCATCTAGTAAACCCATTGGGTATTTCACTATTTTTCTTGCTGGAACTTTGTTTTATCTTTTCCCCATAGTTTATTGGAATTGAAGGCCAAGGTTGAAACTCAAAGCTAGTTTTGCTAGATTAAATGCCTAGATGTGGTTGTATCAATTTCCTACCTTATTTTTCCACTTACATTGATCTGTCTAAGCCCTAAAACTTTTTCATTCTTTTACTCTGCATCAGTGCTGCAGGCTCTTCAACCACTCCAACAAGCACAAGCACCACTCCAAGCTCCACAACTCCAAGCACCTTCACTCCAACCACAGGCACTACAGGCACTGGAGGAGTGCTGGGTGGCCTAGGCCCCACAGGAACAACTAGCATTGATGGGAGTGATGGTGGCCTGATTCCAAACAAAGGGATGCCTTCTCTCCTCCTAACCTTTTTGCTCTCTCCCTTGGTTTTATTGAGGCTTTGATATGAAGATATTGGGAAAGTTGGAATGCAAATTGACGGGTGGATCAGGTTGTGCAACAAGCATGTGATATTACTACTGATGAATGGTTGGTGGATGCATCTTGAGACATTAGCACACTAGTTTTGTTGTCTAGTGGCAACATAGGAGGTTTTTTATTCCTTTTGGGTGGATGGTGCTATGGGTTGGTAGGATGGATGTGTTACTCTCTTGTTCTTCATGGACCAGTCTCTCTCTCTCTCTCTCTCTCTCTCTCTCTCTCTCTCTCTCTCTCTCTCTCTCTCTCTCTCTCAAATCTAGGGAGGCAGCAATTTATTGATTAAATGAGGTTTTGGGTGCCCTCCCTAGTTAGGTTAATGTGCAACTAGCTTTGATGCCAATGAATAGTATGATCTGTTACAATTTCTCTTTCTATGATTTGGCTGTCTTGGTGTTCTTTATGTGGTGGGAGAGATTTTTGGCCCCTCAAAGTTTGCACTGTCACTTTTATGAAGTTTCCATCAATTCAAATAAGAAATATTAAATGTGACAAGATTGCTGAATTTTGAATTATTTGTGTCAGAATCCCTTGGTCTACAAAAATGAAATGTCTGGAAAAAGTAAAAGAGCTGTAATTGTTGACAAGTGATGATAGTCTGACATAAACTTGGACCTTGATTCTATTGATCTGGATTTCTTTGTTGAATGATTTGATTGCATGTGTTAAATGTTTCTTGGGAGTTGTCATATCAAATATCAAAAAGTTTCAAGTCATCCTTATCACACAGAAATAAATACAAATGCTAGAAATACAAACTTGTCCAAATCCACAGAGGCTATGGAGAGACATCATCATAATTAGGACTTGATATAAAACTAACTCATTAATTTGATTGATCTAAAGCCTAAATGCTTATGCTCCAATTTATATACATAGATTCATTGAACTACAAAAACCAACACAAGCATAGTTCGCACATGGATTTAAAACAACTCTCAAAACAAATCCTAGTTTGATTGATATTGATTGCATATGCTGTTGAACTAATGCCAACAAGCAGATGAGCACCATTTTCCTTCTCCAATCAAACATTGCATACTAATCACATGCTAAGTTTCACACGTATTATGACAGTAATAGAGGCTTGCATGACATTAACATGATCATGAAATGGTTCTTTTTCTTAGTTATAGAGATCAATTGAAACACAAATCTCAATCCAGTTGAAATCAAAGACAAAAGGGAAAGACAAAGAGAAACAGAAGTGGGGAAGAGAAAAGATGAAACAACCTGATTGATGAGGATGACCAAGCTTTCTCCAACATGTGATTGTCATCTTTGCTTTTCCATAACTTGAATCTACCAATCACACGTCTCGCCACCGGCAAGGATTTCCAGTTTGTGCACCAATAGAAGGAACCTAAATATAACCTGAATGATCTCAGTCCTCGATCCCATCAATCTCGGCGACTTGGCATCATTCCCTTTAATTACAGCCACGATTTGTGCTTGTCAAGGTGCCTATTCTGGGTTCCTTTTCAGTGGCATTATTGCCAGCACTTTGAAGCATAGATTTATCAACCATATGAACAAGGTGCACTTTGATTCCATGTTCAATCAGCTCACCTTGCCTGGTATACCTTGAAATCTACGCAAGTAGCAAAATGCAAAGACATCTTCAATGGTGGAGTTGCATAAAGCTCAAGAGGCAGGTAGACTCTTAAAATTCTACAATGACATTGCTCCAACTCAATCTTAGTCTCTCTGTTGCACAACACATGACCTCTTTGACTTCTCATGACCCATATATCAAGACACTTGTTTGGAGGATCACCTCCATCATTTTAGAAGCCCCAAGAGATGAAAATGGAACCTGGAAATGAATAAAATCAGAATTATCATCTTAAGCAAGAATTTATCCACAGTAAAAGAATATTTACTAGAATTCAGACTGATGTATAACATTAAATGATGCAGACTGATGCATAACAAAACAATGTTAATGTGTAACACTAACAACAAGTGCTGCAAATTTGCAGTTCTATGATTATTGTTTTACAGCCAAGACTCATATTGAACTTCATAATACCTGCGACTCTGAGCGAGACCAAGAAACAAACTGATCAGTTTGTTTGAAGTATAGCTTAACAGTTCTGGGATGAGGTTTCAGAAGGGATTCCTCATCAGCTAGAACCTTTAACTATGATTGAAGAAAACAAACAAACCAACCTTTAAAAGCCTACACAAAGAACTGCATACAAAAAAGAAGATGAAGAGGCATGCATCAATCTCATAAGTACTATGCATATCAAGGACAATTCAGCAACAACACAAAACAAAAAAATTCTGATGGACTGTACAGACCATTGACAACAGATGCACACAGATTTAAACCAATAAGATAACCAGAGGTTCAGTAAAAAAGTATTCAGAAGTTCCATTTTAAAGAAAGAACTAATAAAATTAAATTGAACAAAATCTGTATAAAAGAAATTTCTATGAGAAACAAATAAAAATCAAAATCCTGAATATATAGCCAGTAAAACTTAGCCTTTCCATGAGGTATCACTCCATATTGTACAAGCCCATTGGCACAATGGAAAACAATGTTCCATAAGTAGGTTCTATTACCATATACTACTTCCCCAACAACAGGCCAAAACCAACTAAGTTGTATGGAAAAGTCAAGGTAA
Organism: Musa acuminata AAA Group; assembly: GCF_036884655.1. Lineage (NCBI taxonomy): Eukaryota > Viridiplantae > Streptophyta > Magnoliopsida > Zingiberales > Musaceae > Musa > Musa acuminata. Next base: position 4,452,094 of record NC_088346.1, on the reverse strand, counting down.
TATGATTCAGATCATCCAATGAATGAGAATATTCATATCATTCAAGTCAACTTAAAAGCCATCTTAGATTGTTCTGGTGGACTTTTGCTCATAATTAGTAGTTATAAAAAGCAGGGGACTTACAAGATAGCAATTCAAAAATTTTGAAGTAGACAGATATGTTAGGCCATAAGATCTCTTTCATGTAGATATTAAAATGCTTCAAGAAAGGAAAACGTGTAAGCAAATTAGTATAACAATATTGGTCATGCTTATGATAACAAGAATCAGCTTGTTGATCATCAAGGGTTAAAAATGGTATTCAGGCCAAGGATTGTCGTACTGCCCGAAACAGTATCAAAAGGGCAGTACATACCGGTCCGAGCGTGGACCGGTACATGGATCACCCCCGTTTCGGGCGACCCGATCCAACTCAGAAAAAATTTTATAAAAAACCTAAAATAATGGTGGGCCCCATCCAACTCAGCACTAAGAAAAGAAAAAAAAAACGTAAAATAGAAACTAGGGCCCACGTTCACATTCAATGCTGTTGCCACCGCCGCTGCTTCACGACGCCACTGTCGTCATGTACCTTCTTCTTCCCAAGTACACTACCACCTCTTCTCCTCCTCCATTGCTTTTTCTTCTTCCTTCTCCACCACTTTCTCTTCTTCCTCCTCTTCCTCCTCTTCCTCCTTTCTTCCTCCTTTCTTCCTCTTCCTCCACCTGCCCTTACTCTTCTTCTTTTCCTTCCTCTCCAAAACGTTGATATGTACCGGTGTACTGACACACGATACACCGATATTGATCGGTATACCGATCTGACAAGTCACCAAAGCGAGTCCGGTACCCAAAACAATGATCCTTGATTCAGGCTAAGGTTTTTGGGAAAATATAAACCATACAAGGCAACAATGATCCAAAAAGAATCAATCAGAACAATTTTCATTGTCTACAATGACTAGGAATGATAAATTCAGAAGCTTCAAGAAGACAATCAGTTTTTCTCGCCACTGATTTAACAACAGTTAATAGCTACACCAGAAAAAGAAAATGTGTTGATGTCAAGACAGGACTCTTTTGATTGAAGAAGACATTTTGACCTTGAACTTTTCCCTGGCTAAGTTTTTTGTAACAGTTATTGTGAAAATGGTTACAAACTAGCTATATTGACCTAAATTTACTGATTTTTCCTAGTTGCCGACGTCTCCCTGAACCAATTCAATTTAGCAATCTTTGAATATGGAAGCACCAATTCTCTGCTCTAGGTGGAAGTAAATTTGGAATTCACTCAAGCACTGAACATTTTCAAGCTGGAATGAACTGATGCATACTGACTTGGTAAAGATTGCATACATAGTGGATTTTGTATTTGTTTGAACTCCTCTGTGAAAGAAATCATAGTTGACTCTTATAGTTTTAAGACATTATCTTGTTTGACTCTGTAGACAATAATTTAACTTCATCACTTGTACAGACAGATACGACCATGTCTTGTCCAATTGAATTTATATGTTTGCAAACTCCAATGACTTCTGAATCTTTCATAATTTATTTTCCAATACATTTGCAGACTACGGTATGTGGATGAGCATGCCTTGTCCACCATTCACATAATAAATTTTGATGCAGCATTTTCCTTCAAGGTAGGCTTTTTGCTTGGATAGAGTTTTATACGAAGTCAGACTCCACATCTTCATGCATTAAGACCAGCCCAATTTTTGAAGGCTATTAATGCTTCCAACTTCCTGAAGTTTCTCCTCCTAATTTTTGATATCCTCAACTTTTTGTGGTTCTCCATGAAGGCTTGCTTATGCCTCCACTTGTCAATAAAAATCTTCAGCTCCTGTGCCTTCTCGACGACCTGCATTGCTGCATCAAAAAATCCACCCTTCACCATGGCATATAAGAAGGCATCCACTAAATCATGATCGAATTGAACAAACTCCTTCTTCCTGATGTCTGTCCAAAGTATTAACACACTGAAGCACTTCTCTCCAGACACATAGCCATTGATGAGCGACAAATATGTCTGGTTATTTGGTTCGAATCTTAGGAAAATCATTCTTCGGTATGTCCTTTGAGCATCCTCCAAACGACCAACCTTACAGAAAGCATGTATTATGGAATTCCAATCGTGTGTAGCAATCTCAATTCTTGGGTCATCGACCACAGTGTCCAAGAAGGAAGCCATGAGCTCAGGCCGATTGTTCTCTGTTAACCCTGTCATGATAGTGAGATAACTCGTCTTAAGATCAGGAATTCTTGCCTCTCTCATGTCCCTGAAAAGAGAAAATGCTGATTGGAAATCTTGAGCTGACATAGAAGCATCGATGAGGGCATCATAGCTGTTTGCATCTAATTGAAGCCCAGCGGCGCTGATCTCTGTCACCAATTGGGCAGCTTCTGCTGTTCTTTGCTCTTTGCAGTATGCTTTTAATATTGATGAGTACACGCCAAGCCCTACTGGAGCTCCTTGAGCATTCATTTCGTCAAGAATGCTGTGTGCCTTGTCCAGAAGATTCAGCCCAACGCATGCATTAACAATTCCAAACCCGATTGACCTATCAATGCCAACTGAATCTTGTGATGACTCCAGTTCTTGTGACTGGATAATCAAACTAGCCAAATCTTTGATTCTGCCACCATCTGTGAAACCCTTCACAACTTCCCCGTAGGTATCTTCATCCAAACAATATGAACTTTTATCATGTCTCTCTTTCAGAGCCCGCAAAATTTCAGAAGAAACCGATTCAAGAGAACCAGACTTCACGTATCCACTAATCAGATTTTTTAAAACGATAATCTTGTCTGAGAAACCCAATGCGTCCATCAATTTGTCCAATTCAACGATCCTGCTCTCAAGGCCCTTGGATGCATACAAAAAGGCGAGCGACCCAAAGCTCTGCAGATCCGGTGACATGCCCATAGTGGACATTATCTCAACCACCCGCTCCGCAGCAGCTACTGACCCGAGCTCACGGCAGCACCCGTCTAAAACCTCATTGCAGGAGGCCATGTCAGGCTTCATTGGCTCGACGTTCTCGTCCAGCACAAGGCGGCAACTTTCTTCGAACACGCGCAAGAAAGCGTCGAAGCAGCCGTTCCTCCTCGTGATCCGGATCAAGAAGCTCCCCCATGCGGCGAACGGAGGAAAAACCCGGTTCTTGAGCATGGAGCGGACGAGCGCGAGGGCAGGGGCGGGGGTATTGGCGGAGTCCATGGCGCGGAGGAGGGCCTCGAGGGAGGCAATGGAGAGGGTTCCCGGGCGGCGCTCAAGGAGGAAGACGGCGGCGGCAAATGCACGTTTGAGATTGTGCCGGTCGCGGAGGGAGGCGAGGTGGGCGACGAGAGCATCGGCGGCGTCGGGGCGCGGGAGTCGGGGGACGGAGGCGAGGGACTTGAAGGACTTCCATGCGTCGTCAGTGCGGCTGGATCGGAGAGCGGACAGGAGGTCGGACTCGAGAGCGGCGGTGTCTTCTGGGGTTAGGGTTTTGCCGGGAGAGGACAGGGAGGTGGGCGAGGGCGAGGGCGGGGGGTTTTGTGGGCCTTTGGTGGTGCGGATGGCGAAGATGGAAGGTTGGAGAAAGGAATAGAGAGTGGGGATTTCGGGGTAGGAGGAGGAGGAGGAGGAGGAGGAAGAAGACGAAGAAGAGAAGGATTTGGGATGGCAGAAGTGGAACAGAGGGAGGAGACGTCCTCTCAGCATTTCTGCGGTGCGTTTGACCGAGTTCTTCCTGGCGGAGGGACGCCGCCGATGCCTAAAAGTGTTATCGGATCGGATCCAAAAACCTATATCCATACTCGATATTTCGGGTTGGATCCATTAGGTATCGGATTTTGATGCTCGCTGTTGGATCTAAAGCTACAGTCCTACATGCCCCCCCTGATACTCCTATTGGATCCCAAAAACAAATCCGTATTTTGATACAACATCGTCATTGCAATTTTATCCTTATAAATCATCTTCCATTTAAAGAATACTTAAATTTATGTGAGAACGACGAAGAAATTTACTTTTTTTTTTTTGTTATTGGCAATCTCATTATTATTAATAATATCAAAAAAAGAAAAATAATAAAAATAAAAATTTACTATTTTATATTTTCTCTATTATTAATTTTATTTTTTGTGTTTCTCATAACTCCTTAACGTTACTTCCACTCTCTTATCGCTCGATATCGTTTGACGTTTTGCGATGCCCTTACAATATTACTCGTATGAAGAAAAAAAAAGTATATATTAGGAATATTAAAATTTTAAAAAATGATAAGTTTGCTATTGGCAACCTTCATCTTGCCATTTGCAATTTCCTTACTATTTGAGATATTTATAAAATAATAAATATAATTTTATTATTTATAATCCTTCAATTACCAATCATATCTTTATTTCTATACCTCTTTATTTCATTTGTCGAAATCTTAATTATGTTGATGTTGTTTCCCATCATTCTTTTCGACCCTATTAGTAACTTCTAATTAGAAGGAGGATGATGATGATTAGGAGAAGAGCATTTAAGTTAGTTTGATACTATCGACATACTCAATAGTTAAAACAAAAAGAAAGAAGAAGAAAGAGAGCATTTAGTGATATATGATGCTTTATGATGATGATGATGCTGTAACTTAAATGTTATGATACACATCATGCTCGGATGTTATTTTCAGTAATATATATGATGCTAATTTGCCAAATAATGATCGTTATTTTTCATTATAATGCAGCTATTAACACTAAAAGTATATAACACTGTAAGAGAATTGGATCGTATGTGGGAGAGTAAGACTATCTTTCTCTTTGTTCTTGCATCGGAAAACCCATGGAAGCAAAGAAGGAAGAAGAGGTCTTCTCAGGTCTTCTAAGAACACCTCCTGTTTGCCGCATGGCCGAAGCGTATTAGCGTAGGGAATGAACTTGCTGAAGAAGCGGGACGAGCTTCCTATCTTCTGTGACTCCCCGTCCTTGAAGCTGTAACTGTACGCGTTGTACCCGTCGCTGTAAACCAGTAGCATCCCCGTCGAGCCATGGCTCAGCACGAAGGATCGCGCGTAAGGGATCGAGCTTATCTCGTGCGACTTCACCCACTGCGGCGAGCCTTCGTTCTTCCTTCTTAGCATCCACAGGGTGAAGGTGGCAGCATTCACGCTATAATGGATCAGGCATGGCAGTCTCTCGTCCCACATCCCCACCTTGATCGTGTCTTCGTCGGAGTCGATGACGGCTCCCTCCGGCACCGGGATGATCTCCGTGCGCTTCGTCGTCGTGTCGAAAGCGACGACGTAGGGGTCGGGCATTCTCAAGTAGCTGACGCAGTCGGACGCCCAGTACACCGTCTCACCGCAGACCACCGGGTGGTCGTACTCTAACTCCCTCGGCCCGAAGTCGATCTCCTCGTCCGTCGTCCACGCATTGGCGGCCGAGTCATACACGCCGCAGTGCTGAAACAAGATGCAGTCGGTGGCTTCAGTGAGGCAGATCAGCTTGTAGTCCTCCGCCATGTCATCGCCGTCGTAGACAAATTTCACGGCGACGCTGACGCGCGTTTCCTTGCCGAACTTTTGGCTCGGCGGGGAGGGAAGCGTCCGCCATGTCCGGCGGGCCGGGTTGCACACGCACAAGCTCCCGTGCTCATCATCCCAGTACCGCTTCCTCTGATAGAACACGAGGCCTCCGGCTGAGGCGAGGACCTCGTCGCTGTAATTGAAGTAGTCCGGGAAGCTGGCGGGGATTCCGGCGTAAGGGTCGATGAGGAGGAAGCCATACGGACCATAGCCGTCCCGGTAAAAGAAGCCAGATGCGGACTTATTATGGCCCGCCTGCTCGAGGAGGAAGCGAGGATATTTGGAGAGCTCGTGGAAGCGCTTGGCGACGAGCTGCAGGCGAAAGAAAGCCTTCGCCGGGAAGTAGGAGAAGACCACCGGAAGTATATCGTCGTCGAGATAAAGGGCGACCTCCGAAAGCGCATCGTCGGCAACGCGAGCGCTGCTTCTGGGCTTTCGTGAGCAACCTCGGAAGAGGGTCAAGAGGAAGATGGAACCCATGCTGATGCCGTCTTTTCGTTGACTCACGACGTCTGCACATATATATAGAGATCCTTGCAACCGACGCTCGGAATCCTCTCCTCTGTAGGAGATAATCTCCTAATATATCTAAAACTCAATCTCCTAAGTAGATATAACTTCCAATATATTTACAGAAATTCCAGATGGAAAATACAATCGGAATTAGGAGCTATGTGTATATTAATCCAATATATTTCCTCCTGCCTACCGTGGACGAAGAGAGCAGGCCGCTGTTAGGCCCGCTAAGGCATCAAGGTAAGCCCATTAAAGGCCTAATAACGACAAAACTGCATCGCCGTCCATTTTATCTTGGACGTCCATGATTGCGGGAGGCGTTCACCGTGTGCTCCTCAATCCCTTACCTATTTGGCGTTAAAACGAAATAGGAGCGACGTCATCGAGCAAAGTTAATTCTCCAAATCTCGAATCGCATTCTCCGAGCGACGAGCAGAGGCGCTCTTAGGGTTTCGGGAGGGACGAGCTCTTAAGGCGGTCGACGATGGCGATGGCGGCTCTCAGAAGGGAGGGGAGGCGGCTTCTCCTCTCCCCCGTCTCCTACAACTCCTCCGTCGCTGCCCGATCCGCGATTCTCTCTGAGTAAGCACATCGATCGGTTCTCGGTGACTTCCAGTTGGTTTGCCTGGATCTGTTGGCGATCGCTGGTTTCTGTTGCATGGATGTAGTAGAACTTCCTTCTTTTGGCTTTGTTTTACCGGATCGATCGTAGAAATGGATGCTTAGGCCGACTCAATCTTCATTTTGGAGGGAAACATAACGCGGATAGATTTTCCTATAGACTAAGATAAATGGGGAATTGTAAAATTACCTTGTCTATTTTGCTTGAATCATTCGTATTTAGGGACCAGCCGGTGCGCTGATCTTTTGTTATGTTCCAGCCAAATGAACTCTATGCAAGTCGTCATCGTACTGTGATTACGTTTTGAGCCATCTTCCTTATGATTGTTGTACATTTGATACACAGAAGCGATGGAAATTTTCACTGAAAGGTAACATCACACTGCCTTAGTGTAAAACATAGGAAACTGTGAAAGAAGAATTGTTCTGTGTTAAAGCCGTTCACATTGTTCAACACCACATTGATAGATGAACTATCCTTGTTTAATAATAATCTTTTTTTCTCGGGAAGATTATCTAGGACTTATATTAACAGTTAAATTCTCAGAGATATAATTAAATCAATGGCCCAAAGCCTTCTATGAAGAGTTTTATTTGGTCAATGCCAAACAGTTTTACCATAAGAACCTGATACTTACCAACTCTCTCTGTGTTTTCTGAATGAAAGATACTTACAAACAACAATATGAAAGCAAAGCTGTCAAACCTTGTTTTTGTGCTTGGCTTGTTTTCTTTGTTTTTAGGTTATAATTTTTTCGGACATGGCAGCCCAATTTTTTACATTGATTCATCTAATAAATGGTATAGAACATGAGTGACCTTCTTTTAAATATGTCAAGAAACATGAAATCATCAGCTTCTTGTGAGTTAGAAAGTATCAGAAAAGGCTTTGATGAAGCCAAGAAGCAATTGTACTATGTTTACACAAAAAACATCGTTATCAATTGGCTATTATGCATCCACAAAGTGAAGCTTGGCAAAATGAACTACCTTATTCATTTAAGAAAATATGATGACAACAATGTATAAGCAAATTGATAACATCAATTTTCAACAAACTTTATCATCATAATGTTAAGTAGCTTATATGTGGAGAGACCAACTGAAACATCAAAGAAAGTACATTGACAGAAGCTTTTATACTTGGCAGAATTTTTTCTTACATATTATTGCATCATCGAAAGTTTTATTTTCTAGACTCTTTTCAGAAAATTCTTCTCATTCATGTTTTAATCCTTGAGTTGCTAGACCTCTAGCTACCTTTTCATTCATCCTTTTGCAATGGATCATATCGCAAACTTCTTTCCCTACTCATCCAGATGCACTGCAATCTTCCTGAAATTTTGGAGTCTTTTTTAATCAAATTTGTAATGCACATGTGCAGTTTGATTCGGGTTCAATGCATGGACTGTTACTTTTATTGCCTGCCTATATCATTACATTTCTAACTCGGTTGTCAATTAGCAGTGAGTTGGGGCCAATGGGGGCACGCTCAGTTTCTACTCAAGCAGGTACAAGGCTCTATCAATCCACTTTCTTTTCCTTTTTGCAAACAGAAATAGGTGAATGCATTTGGAAGGTGATTTTGCTTTGTTCATCTCTCTGCAGTCAGAAATCGGATGAAGAGTGTTAAGAACATTCAAAAGATTACCAAGGCAATGAAAATGGTGGCAGCATCAAAGCTTCGAGCTGTTCAAGTCAGAACTGAGAACTCCCGTGGGATTTGGCAGCCATTTACTGCACTTCTTGGAGATAACCCAAGTATGATTTCAGATTCCATTCTTTTAGTGCATAGATGCCTGTAGAATGATTAACTATGAGAAATATCTCTTACTATAGCCCTTCCGATTTCTCATTAGAAGGTTTTTATACATGCACATTTTTTAACCTTTTGATTGTTGTTTCATTTGTTGGCTGTATCTTTAAGCCTACTAATGATTACGCGAAACACTGAGGCAAACATAATAATTGAAGGCTGTGCATTTTTATCCTAGAGTCTTGTCAGATTTTTTTTGTATTTTTACAAATTTAGAGGTTTTAAGTTCTACTTTGGGCACCAGGATATGATTGGAGGATTAATATCAGGCTAGCAATTTTGTGCAGTCAAAAGATTGGGCTATCTAGATATATTTGTATAAATTTGTCAGAGAAACTAAGTAGTAAAGAGGGAAAAAAAACAAGTGCATTAGGTAAACTTTTGGAATATGCCAAAGATTCAAATTTCCTTCTGATATCAGTTTCATGTAATTTACTGGACCAATATAACATCAGTTTATAGAGCCATATACTGATCCGACCATCTGGTGTCACCAAAAAATAAAATAAAAAATAATACCGACTGGTCAGTGGTCGGATGGGTAATGCATACCAACAGATAATTGAATCTACGGAATATGCTTTGCCTGACCGATGTTTGAATCAATGGAATATGCCATGCCTGGTCAGCTTATTGATATCAGTGCTTGATTAATCTGTTGAGTTTTAGTATCAGGGTTTACAGAATAATGGATTTTGTGGAGCTAGCGTGTTAGTCTTCCATCCAGGTAGGAGGTAATCCTCAACCAAACAAAAGTCAAGCAACAAAGGATGAATAATGCTTGGTGTTTGTGGTTTGTTAGATGCTTATATTGACTTCTTGAGACATGGTTTTAGAGTTAAGGAGTGATTAACTGTAATCCTATAATTTTTAAAATTGTTAGAGATTTAATATGCATTACAACTTCTCTATAGAGATTATCTAGCGAATTATTTTGTTCATTGTGTACAATTACCTACTCTTAAGTAGTGAATATGCAAGCTGCTATAAGGCTACAGCTTGTTAGGAAAGTTTTTTGTTTGTGAGATTTGCATATACTGTGATGAAGTATTTCTTGTTCACATGTTTTTAGTTACCTCGTTATTCTACTATTCACTTTGTTCTATTGTTTTCAAAGCATTATATTTTATCCTTTTAATGCTTGACTTTTACCTCTTTGTTTCTTGTCTAGGTCAGCTTGTCTTTTGTTTCCACTCAGCTTGTTTTATGTAGATATTTTCCATTGTTTTCATTTTTTTTTAATGATCCATTGATCCTATTATGCATTTTGCTATTAGGCCAACCTTCAAAGCATTGTATTCTATCCTTCTGAATTTTTACCTGTTTGTTCCTTTTTGTCTAGGTCAGCTTGTCTTCCGCCTTCACTCAGCTTGCTATATGTATATATCTCCATTGTTCTTAGTTTGACAATATGCCTTGTTGCATTTCAGGTGTGAATGTGAAGAAGAATGTTATTGTGGCTATTACATCTGACAAGGGGCTCTGCGGAGGCATCAACTCCACATCAGTCAAAGTCAGCAAGGCTCTCTATAAGTTGACTTCTGGTACCGTTCATATATGATCCACAACAGAGTAGCTAGAAATTGTTGAAATTCTAATTTCAGCAGTTGTTGCCCTCAGGTCCAGAAAAGGAAACTAAATATGTCGTATTGGGAGAGAAAGGGAAGGTTCAATTGGTGCGTGACTCAAAAAATAGCATTGAGATGAACATCACTGAGTTGCAAAAGAATCCTCTCAATTACACTCAGGTCAGCTCTATGTATGGTTCTGATTTCTTTAGCGACAAAATTGAACTTCTTATTAAAAAAAAGAGTTATGAGAGTGATGTTAATGAAAAAGATTCATGGATAAACTGCTGAAAAGAGATTAAACATGTGCAAGGGATGAGGGGTAATGAATTTTACATTTGTTTCCCTCATCCTAAGAAAGCAAAGTAACATGTAGCCAGACTTACTGCTTCATCTCTTCTCTTGATCACGGTGCCCAAGAACAAAGTTATTCTTAATGCTTGCTTACAGCCACTATGAAAGATTGATGTCTAGAAAACCACATGCTGGTTCATGCAAGATATGGTTACTCATTGAAACTTCTGGGGTCCCTTTTAGATAGCTATTGTGAATATTCTATTTTTGGATGGTTACAAAAGAATTGTATACTTCTTCCGACAGCAATTACTACAGTTCTTTATGTTTCAACAGCTACCTAAGAGCTCAAGTACAAACATAATTGTTACTGTTATACAGGTGATTGTCCAATAAGCAACCGCAACAATTTGCTCTGGAAGCATCATTTTACTGACTCTTGATATCGCTAAAGAATTACCCTGAAAAGAATAGGATCTACTGTATACATAAGCATGCACCATGATCATAAAACACTAGGATGTGTGAATTAAAAGGTGTAGAACTTAAATAAGAGACTGAGACAGAGAAGTCAATACATAAGTTATTTTAGCAAATAAGTTACTTCATTAAATAAGTGATGTAGTTAAGATCATAGATACCTTCGCTGTTCATACACAACTAGACAAATTTTATTTTTTTTCTAGTGAATTCCTAACTTAAAATACAACTAGGACAAACTTTTGAGAGACATCACTAGTACTTAGAAGTTGGTGAAGGTGCCTGAGTTGACATGATTTAGAATTTTCCAAACTCAGTAATCATATCACTTGGAACTATCTTTAATAAACTCTGAGGTCTAGATGACCAGAAAAACAAAGTCAAATGGCAAGCAAAAAAGTCAATCAAAACAAATCCTACTTAGTACCCAAGTCTTCCTTGGAAAGGCACAGTAGGAGTCTATGACTGTAAGGGATTACAGACCCTTTTAGTAGTGAGCATATGCCTATAAAATACTTTTAAATTGAAAGCATGTGGCTGAGGAAGTTTTTCACCGGCCTTCGAAAGACTAAAATAATTTTTTTATTTGTTAAAATTGACATGTATGTCCTTTGTAATTTGCATCATTTCACTTTTGGACTTCTGTTAATATTTCAGGTTTCTGTTCTTGCTGATGATATCTTGAAGAACATGGAGTTTGATGCTCTGAGGATTATTTATAACAAGTTCCAGTCTGTTGTGTCATTTCTGCCAACTGTTTCAACAATACTTTCCCCTGAGGTGATTTCAATTATTTGACTGTGTAGTTGTCACTTCTCCTAGGGATATTTCAGAACTGCAAGTGGTTTAACACTCATTGTATTCAGACTGTGGAGAAAGAGTCGGAAGCGGGAGGGAAGCTTGGGAGTTTGGACTTCTATGAAATTGAAGGGGGTGACACCAAAGCTGAAGTGCTGCAGAATCTTGCAGAATTCCAATTTTCTTGTGTAAGACTTCTCAGTAGTTTTTAAGTTCTCCCTTCTGTTTATAGTTTATGGAGAATTTGTAACTATTTTGTATGCAGATACTGCAATTCTAACTTGTCTATAATGAGCTCCTTATAGTCCACTCATAAACATGACCATGTTAAGTGCACGTCTTGTAATAGTGAAATATTAATATTTCATATTTATGTATGTGAAGTTAATTTGCTTTATTGCGTCCAGGTTCTATTTAATGCAGTCCTGGAAAATGCTTGTAGTGAGCTGGGAGCACGTATGTCAGCCATGGACAGCTCCAGTAGGAATGCTGGTGAAATGCTTGACCGTCTTACACTGACATACAACAGGTCTCTCTCTCTCTCTCTCTCTCTCTCTATCTCTATTACGCGCGCACACACGTTCACACAGATACAACCATAATAATGACAAGTGATTTAACTAACTTCTATTTTGCTTGTTTCTTCTCCAAAGGACTCGGCAAGCTTCAATTACTACAGAGCTGATAGAGATCATCTCAGGAGCTTCAGCTCTTACGGGTTAAGATTGAAGGTTGAGAAATTTGCTTTTATGCCGTGCATCTTTTTTTTCAGACAGCCTTCTATGTCGTCTGTAATAAATGATTGACGAATTTGGATTGCCTGGAAATGGGCACCATTCTCTTGTTTTTTATGATTGACCTTCCTGTTCTGAAACAACGTTGGATATAACAGATTTTCTTTAATACTGCCTTTGGTGTGCCTCAGGCCTTTTTTTCCGATTATGTTCGACAATAAAGATTGGAATTGCTCTATTGTATTGAATTGCTAACATTTATTCTCTCTTTTTTTTTTTTCGAATCTAGGTTTTTCTCAGTCAGCAAGAGCTATTGATAATATTCAATACAGGAGATACGCTTGCATGCTCAAACTGCAAAGGTATCTGAATGTTGACTAACAAGCAATTCTAATTAAGATTAAAAAAAAGTAAAATTGAGAGCCACGGACAAACAATACAAAATTGGCATGCTTACGTTATTTGAATCCATTGATGTATTCCCAAGTTGACATTATTGCTGCTCTTAACTTGACAAATCTGTTCTCAGGTAGGTACCATTTTTTTGGCTTTAATCACCTGTTACGCTCTATTATTGCCAACTAAACCAAGTTGGGGTGTATAAAGCACGCACTAGCAGAAACCAATGGATGGCAGCTCAACAAGATTGCATTATACCGGCAAAAGATGGGGTCAAGCGATGCACTTGTTCCTGACGCCAGATCAACTCTGGTCCGACTACATCCATAGAAGGAATAGTTTTCCCACCTATCCAATCAACCAAACCAATCTCAATTCAACCAGGTCGACCAACTCGATCTTCTCAGGTCAACCCCTAACCCTTTCTTTTATTACTTCATGAAAAAATGCAGCAAGCTACCTAATCAATCCCATCCCTTCAACAACTTCCCATTAGAATGACAACCACCGCAAGTCCCATTCACAATATTATCACACGATCCTTTCACACACACAGCATGCACTCCAATGCTAGCATATGCTCTAATCTGCTTCTCTGCTGTTTGTGATCTCTCATTCACAGGACCTTCGGAGACAACATGGTAGCACTCCAAGAGTCTCATTCGATCTTCGTGAAAGAAGACGGTGGTTCTTTGTTCTGGAATGCTGATACTGCTCCTACCACACCCTTGAGTCCTGTGAATTCTGAAAGGATGGAGATACTGGTTCACTCCAACAGCACTCCGCTGCATCTCCAAACCAGAGTTAACACCTGGTCTTCTCCAATCTCTCACTCCTCGGAGGCTGATGAGGAACTTTCTCCCACTCTTCAAGTGCATGTCAATTGCCAGAATGAGCCACATTGCACTCGCTTCTCTTCTCCTTACAGCCTGCTCTCTCCAGTCCAAAGTCCGCCCGTGGATATCAAGCTCAACTTCAAAGCTAGTCCTTCCTGTCCTCGGAGCAACCTCGACATCCAACGCTCTTGCTTCTCTCCATTTCTCTTTGTCGGTGCCAGCCCCTCTGCTCCAATTGAGCCACAGGAGAATGGGCAGACGAGGCTGCTACCGGTCCATGCAAACGAGACAGAGTTCGTCGAACAGGACGAGAACGGAAGGTTGTGGTGGACGGAAGTGGACGAGCTGCATGATGAACGCAGTATGTTTTCTGGGATCTGTGGTGATCTTGAAACTTCATCGTTCCTTGTTCTTCCATCTCTTCTCTTTGCAGATAGTATGGGAAGTCATGGAGCTGCAAGCGATCTCACGCAACCAATGGGCGGGAGAAGTCCCAGGCTCCACCTTTCCACCGAACCCTGTCTCCTTCCTCAGATTAGATTCGCCCTCGAAACGTAATCTCTTCACAGCACCTCGTTGAGCATCTCCGGTGATATGATCTCTGAGTTGTTCTTCACTTCTTCTCAGGAACGGGAGCAACCTGCAAGGGGAGATCACAGTAGAGGAGATCGAGAAGGTCTTTGGAGCCTGCATGATCTCCGGTTATCTCGCATGCGTATCCATGCTGAAGCTTGCCGTGTTGTTATCGTAGGCAATCATGTCGAGCGCACTGATGAACAAGATCTCCTTGTCCCACGAAGAGGCGGAAGAGTGTGCGCAGCTGATCGTCGAAGAGCTTGACGCCGGCCATGGAGCTTTCGAGGTGCGTATCTGCTGTCACTACGTGAATACCAGTAGAAGTCTGCAATCTTTAGTTTTGGCGTCTTGCGTGCAGTCGCTTAAACAAGAAGACAACTTGGCCAAGACTTCCGCGCACACAGGCTGGTCGCCATCGAGGCCGACGAGCTCTTCCGGCGGCCTGACCATGTCGCGGATCGACCTCTTCCTCCGAACGCACTGGAGAAGAGCTTGGGTGGTTCTGCTCTGGCTCGCCGCCTGCATGGCGCTGTTCGCTTGGAAATTCGTGCAGTACCGCCACCGGCTGGCCTTTGACGTCATGGGGTACTGCTTGTGCACCGCCAAGGGCGCTGCCGAGACGCTCAAGCTCAACATGGCCCTCGTTCTCCTCCCCGTGTGCCGTAACACCATGACGTGGCTTCGCAGAAGTCGTCGGATCAACTCGGTCGTACCTTTCAATGACACCATCAATTTCCACAAGGTATCTCAGTGGTGCCCTTTACATGTTTGTAGTAATTACTATCAACAGAACACGTCTTTTTGTCATATACTTCATAAACTGATATGTAGCATCTCTTCTTCGATCTAATTCCTAAGCAATGAAACAAGTCTTCATCAAGATAAGGAATTAGTGCTGAGATTTCTGACTGCAGTCTCCTCCTTCTAGTATAGCTGGTTGCAGGTGGGATAGTGATCGGCATCATCCTCCATGGCGGCACACACCTCACCTGTGACTTCCCTAGGATTGCCAACGCCGACAGATTGGTCTTCCGGCAAACCATCGCCTACTGCTTCCAGTATCGCCAGCCATCCTACGTGCAGATCGTGCTCACGACCGAGGGCGCCACCGGGATCGCCATGGTGGTCCTCATGATCGTTGCGTTCTTGCTCGCGACACGGCCATCGAGAAGGAGCCCGGCGTCGTTGCCGAGGCCGATCGGCCGGTGGGCGGGCTTCAATGCCTTCTGGTACTCGCACCACCTGTTGATCCTGGTCTACGTGCTGCTCGTAATACACTCCATGTTCCTGTTTCTGACACACGATGTGACCGAGAAGACGGTACCTCATCTCTTGCTCTACCCATTGTTGATCTACAGGGCATTCATTCACTTTGATCTCTTGAACATGATAGACATGGATGTATATTGCGATCCCGGTCCTAATCTACGCCGGGGAGCGAATGTTTCGGACGATAAGATCAGAGATCTACAATGTCGAAGTCGTAAAAGTACGCATGTTAGCTGATCTTTCACCCTCTCTCAGGACTTCTCTAAGCTCCGATTGTTCTTCACAGGCAACAATCTACCCCGGCAAGGTGTTGTCTTTGAAGCTGATGAAGCCTGCAGGATTCACATTTCGCAGTGGCATGCACATATATGTTCAGTGCCCTGAGATTTCCAGATTTGAATGGTATGTAGTTCATTCTCTCTGGATCTAAAAGAATACTCCATGTTAATCTTCTGAAATCATGATTGCAGGCATCCATTTTCTCTTACCTCTGCACCAGGAGATGATCATTTGGGCTTGCACATAAGATCGCTTGGAGACTGGAGCTGCCAAATCTACAGCCTTTTCCAAGAGGTACGCAAACCTGACGATGGAATTGTTCGTGCAGGAACGGCAGCAGCAGGAGTTCCAAATCATGACATCCGATCTCTTTGTTGGATATGTAGGCATTGCTCTCCGGTAAGCCGGATCTGCCACACGTATCCATTGATGGCCCCTACGGCGCAGCTTCTCAGGACCACGCAAAGTACAAGATCATCTTGCTCGTCGGGCTCGGCATCGGCGCGACGCCATTCATCAGCATCCTCAAAGACATCGCCAATGGTCTGCGCAGGCCGCCGCCGCCAGAAGACAATGTATGTAAAGGCTGTCATTTCCACTTCCGTCTCTTGTTTCGATATTGAGTGATGTCTTCGGAGAGTCTTCTCAGGTGGGAGATGCCAATGGTCGAAGGACCGGGAGCGGCCCCGAGAAAGCTTACTTCTACTGGGTCACGAGAGAGCAGGGCTCCTTCGAGTGGTTCAGGGACATCATGAAGGAGGTCTCAGTGTTGAACAAGAAGCAGGTGAAGTGGCAAACCTCCATTTTCAGCTCTGGTTGATTCGACGAGCAAAAGGAGGATTCACTCGGGTCGTGCATCGATCTGTGATCATTTGCAGGGGCTGATAGAAATGCACAACTACCTGACGAGTGTGTTCGAGGAAGGGGATAAGAGATCGGCGCTGGTGAGAGCAGTACAAGCCCTCCATTTCATGAAGAGTGGCGTAGACATCATCTCCAAGACGCCGGTGAGTTCCAGTGCTCACTTCCTGGTTTGCTCCTGTCTCACACAGCTAATAGCAAGAGGCCATTGAGCCCAAAGTTTCTTAGCAGAAGGAAACCACACGATCATCACTTGATGAAGATATGCATCCACCTAAACCATAAGTAAAAGGAAATTTTACCTGAGTTTTTGAAGCTATATTATCATCTGAGTAAATGGCTTGATTGCTGTTTTAGGTGAGGACGAAGTTTGCCAGGCCAAATTGGTCCAGGGTCCTCTCTAGATTGGCTGGTAGACATGGAGGAAAGAGGATAGGTAAGGTTCCAGCAGTTCATGCTGTGTCTTGTAATCACCGGTCTAAGCAGGCTCACAAAGTGAGAACCACTTGATGATCCAACAGCAATCCAAAACCAAGAACATCAGTAATAGTTTACACTGCAAAAGGCAAAATAAAGCTTTGTATTGTGATGCTGGATTTGAAGCTTGCTTATAGTTTTGGTGTAATCGGGTGCAGGGGTTTTCTACTGTGGACCAGCAGCTCTGGGAAGAGACTTGGAAAGATTGTGTCATGAGATGAGCATCAAGACCTCCACCAGATTTGTGTTCCACAAGGAACATTATTAGTTCTACAAGTTGCACACCAGAGATAAAAGGATGTCATTCTTTTTATTACCTTTTTTTTTTTTTCTTTTTTTGTTGAGGCACTTAACCTGAATGAATGAATGTTTCAGGTTGAGGATAATAGTCTTCAAGAAAATGAATGATGAATAAACTCTTTTCTAACCCCCATGTAAGGGAATAGCATTTATGAAAAAATGTGGTAAAAGTGAACATAAAATTAGCCATCATCCTATAATAGTATTAAAATATTAACAGATTCAACTAGGTTTCGATTTGCCCCTATAAGTTTGTTGATATTTGTTTACAAAAGGTTAATCGCCCCTTAACCTCGTATAGTTTGTTAAGGACTATATAAAAAAAATTAGTGCATATTTAATAGATTAGTTTGTTTCTTTTTTCTACATATGTTGTTATAAGGGGTTAATTATAAATTACTCATATAGTTAGCTACATTTAGTATATATTGGTTTACACCTCTTATTGGTTACGAAAGTAAAAATTTTAGATCTATTTATTCTAACTATGTTAATTTTACTAACGAAAATATAAAAACAAATTGTAAAAAGATAATTTTAACTTTTCAGTTAGTGGTGGTAGGCGATAACGACACCGTTGGTGTTGACATCGACGTAATTATTGAGCGGCTCTTTCGTCACTCTATAATTGTGTTGGCGCTCCGTCGTTGTGGAATTGAAATTTGTTGCCTGTCGAAGCAGGACCTGGAGATGTGCACCCCCCCCACTGACGTTGGCGTCATGCCCCTCTTTGTTGCCCACCTACTCAACCACTACCACTTGCTCGCGGCCGAGGCCAGGGAGAATGTCGCCACTGCCCCCCTCAACCTCTCCATCTTCGCCCATGAGATGCTCATGTGCCCCCTGAGCATCCTCGACGCCCTCATCATCACTCTTCGTCGTCGCAATAACCCTTTATAACCTCCCCTACGCCCATCCTTCACCACCTGTGCAAAAAGGAGTGGCACGACGCCCAGCTCAACGAGAGCGGTGAAATTGAGCGAGTAGAGGGCCAGGTGAAAGAGGACCTTAAGCGCCTCCTTGATGGACCTAGTCAACACACCAACGGTGCCGAAAAGGTCCACGAGGGTGATGATGAGAGGCTTTTTTGACCCAATGATGGAGCGGTATACTTCGACAAAGAGGAGACCGTAAAGAGTTGCGATGACGTGATGGGCGAGGGAGCGGAAGCGAAGGACAGCGACGAGGGCATCAAGGATGCTCGGGGTGCACATGAGTGTCTCGTGGGTGGAGATGGAGAGGTTGCAAAGGGCAACTACAACGTTCTCCTAGGCCTCGACCATATACGAGTGGTGGTGGTTGAGGAGACGACGAAGGGGAGTGTGCATCTTCGAGTCCTGCTTCGACAGGCACCGGAGCTCAACGATGGCTTCAGTAATGGACTTCAATTTCGTAACAATGGAACGCCAACATAGATACATAGTGTTGAAAGGACTGTTCAACAACTGCATTGACGTTGATGCCACCACCGACGCCATGCATCTCTACCAACATCGTTAAGGTAAATAGACCTAAATATTTTACTTTCGTAACTATAAGAATATCGATGATATCGATATAATTTTTTAAAATATAAAAATCAAGATACTAAATATAACTAATTATCGAAGGTAATCTATAATTAGACCCCTTATGAGACTACACATTGCTACGTGATAACACAACTAAGGACGAAAACCTCATCCAACCCTATATCACTTGTTTGAAGGGTGGTACTATCCTGAAACCTCAACTAACCCTAGTTCGACGGTGCCAAGCAGTTAGTATATCGAGTCACATCTTCACCATCAGTTGTGAGCTGAAGCCTCCATTTTTTAATGGTTTTGCTTAGATATGAACAATCCGAACAGCATGAACATTATCAGCATTTCAAGAGGGAAATCAGAAATGCTACATCTAAACGATAGATGGATTATTGTCAACGTAATCTTTGCAAGTTGAGGTATACTCAAACATTCAAATTACTAACCATCAAAATTGAAAGTGGAACATGAATAAACATTGTCCAACACAAAAGCAAGCATCTGATCAAGAACAAACAGTCCTGAACTCATACAACGAGTGGTTCACAGCACAAATTATAAATGGCAAAAAAAAAAAAAGCAATGGCAAATGTCTAAATCAGTCTGCAGATTGATGCAATCTTGTTACCACAATTGCGTGATGCAATGCCACACAAGATGTGCAACTGAATATCTCGACAGGCAGATGCACCAACTTGATGGCTGATCACCCTCGCTTGGCATAGTCCTCAGGTTCATCGTCGGCATCCTTAAAATTGTCTTCCAAGAGATCATCCTGATTGTCGTTACCATAGGAGCCATCTCTGCCACTGAAATTGCTGTTGGATTGGGTGGTGGCATTATCGCTGTAGAAGCCACCACTGCTGCCAAAGTTATTACCTGAGGCACCACTGACATAGCTGCTGCTGCTGCCGCCAGTGCCCCCAGCAGTAGGGTAATTCTCACCACCACTGCCGCCACCATAACCTCCAAAGCTTCCTCCGACACTTCCATAGCCTCCGGTATTACCTCCATAACCCCCTCCACCACTATAGCCACCACCGCTGCCACCATAGCCACTGCCACCGCCACCATAGCCACCACCACCACGAAAACCACCAGTCCTATCAGTAGCATAGTTAACTCTTACTATCCTGCCATGAAGATCCTGATGAAGAAAGAATAATTATAGCAACCACATTAAAAAATGGACCACAGCAGTTTGGACTAAGAATGCAATCATAAAGACACCAGACTAGTTTTATGTACAGCAGTTTCTGCATGCAGTAGATGCAGGCATCCACAGCATTTTCTGCATTAATCTTTTCCAATGTGCTTTTAGCATAATCCAAATACACATCTTTGTCTCCACTAGATTTTCAATAAAATCATTTGTTTTCATCAAATCAAAATATTATTCCATTTAAATTTAAACCTGGATGATTGTGTACCATATCATTTGATATACCTTGCCCAAGAAACTTTTGATTTTTTTGAAGTAATATTACAAAGAATAACATCATCATCTATAGCGTTTTGTATATTATATTGCCACTTGAATGTTTTGGATCCACCAAAAATAAATTTGTTTCATTCCTATACAGTATATAGACACTAAACTTAGTACCAAAGGATGTTATAAGTTCTTGTATACATCAATGTGTCAAACATTAAATGTTGTTTTGAGTATGTGATCATCCACATGCATGGGCAGCCCAATATAAAAGGTTCCTGTCAATACAGGTCTACCGAAGGTTAGCTCTGCAAGCAGAGAATTTGTTTCCGTATGCATGGTATCCAACCTATATAGTAATGAGGTCTCCAAGTGGACATCAACCAGACAAATGGATGACATATATATTTGTTAAACTACAAATGCTTCCTTGTGTGTTTACAAGCAAACTAGTTTCATGTCGTGCACTCATGTTTCATCTTACTAATATCATACATATGCAATTAAAATCGATAATTCAACTTGTAAAGAAATTAAACAGTCTGAGAGTTTTTGGCACTCTTGATCCTTGAGAAGTTATTGTTTCTTCATGCTCAAACTGATTTTTCAGAAATGAGGAACCATTAGTACCTTCCCATCCATGCCACTAATGGCAGCAGATGCCTCTTCGCCTGAAGTGAAAGTCACGAAGCCAAAACCTCTAGACCTACCAGTATCACGATCCACGATAACTCTAGCTGCAACGAGATGACCATGTCAGCTCATAACACCAGAAAATTATTGGATCAATATACAAATGAAAAGAACACATACCTTCAACAACTTCACCAAAACCAGTGAATGATTCTCTCAAACTCTGATCATCAGTGCCATAAGATAGCCCTAAAAAAAATGTATCACAAAGTGGAAAAACCTGAGGAAAGCTAGACATTGAAAAGTAGTCAACCAATGATCCATACCTCCCACAAAGACTTTTGAGGATGACATGCATCTTATTGCTTGATACAGAGATGGATTGGAAGTTACAGCTTGCTTTAGAAGATTTCCAAGTTTACTGGCAAGAGCCATAGCTAAGATCTAAAACGAAGAAAAAAATAAGTAACAATGTTGAACAAGCTCTAATAAAAATTGAAGGAACTGGAAAAAAATGAAGGCATATTTTGTGTATGAAACAAAGACCCCTCTAAGCTACCTTCAAGCAGATTATATTGTTCTGCTTATGAGGAAGAAAAATCAAAATTGTGATGATTTTAAACCTTATTTTAAGAAAACCACCTTTTGTGACACCAAAACCTTCATGAGATAAAGAAAATCACAACTCTAAACAATAATGTATGTACTAACCAGAGAAACCACCTAAAGAGCAAAGGTCACCAATTATTAAACAATTTGTTTGCAAGTGTCTAATCATGATAATGATGCAAAAGGCAACTTTCTAAGTGGAGCAATACCACAAAGCCACCCTAATCTCGTTGTGTCATCTAAATCAAATGTTCCAAGATTCATCATCAATGATAAAACCCCTTTTCCAAACACTTAAAGAATAAAAAACAACAATTAAAAATGGTGGTCCACTCCTTAAACAAAGCAAAACATGTACACATAGTTCCACTGCCACAACAAATGCAACAAAAGCTATTAAAAATATATGTTTCACCACAGCAAGATTATTTAGCCAGCTAAAAAAATAGTACACACAACATTTCTAACTCATCAACTACAGGAAGTGACTTGGAAATCAGTAATAGCCACTCTCCCAACCTAAAATCAGATATCGAAAGGTTTATTAGAAACAAAACAAACACGTAAAAGTCAAAATTCACCAACAACGAGTAAACAAAACCTTATACATTGATACCAATACAAATACAACACCCTCTGGCTGACATAAATAGACAAAAAAAGACTACAAGTATAACAAAGGAAGACTGCCCAAAAATAACAATCACGCGCAGTGTTGAACCTCGAACTGCATCGAGATCAGAAAACAAAGAAGGTGAAGATCACCATAACAACATCAAACGAAATCCAGAAGGACCAAAGACTAATTGACGAAACAAATCGGTTGACCCATACCGCCAATCACCGAAGCAAGTTATAAACTTCAAACCGAGTACACAAAGAAATCAATCACCAGGAATCTACTCAAACAAATAATAATAATAACTTTCAGCAAGGATCGACGATTTTTTTCGAAAAATAGACGACGAAGTAGATCAAAAGGCTGCGCAAATCAAGAGAAACCATCCATAGAAACCGATCGTTCGCGTAGCGGAAGCGAAATCGGGGGTAGGGCTTACCGCTACTTTTTGGGGGCTTCGCGACCGCTCCGATTTGTGATACGGTCAAAACCCTACGAGAAAGGGGGTTTATGGAATTGTGCCGACTTATATAGGCAAATCGATAGGATCGTGTCCGTTCATTTAACTTCATCGAATGATAGCCGTGGGATGGGTATGCAATACTGAACCCACCTTGAACTCAAATTGCATGTTTAAATTGATTTGGACGATTGAAAAAATTATATATATATATATATATATATATATATATATATATATATATATATATATATATTAGCTGACCTTCAAACGCAATCGAAGAGACTTCGACGATATGAATACGATTCACGGATATAATCTGAGTTAGTACTCAAAAAATAATGCAAGATATTAGAGACTTGATATCAATAATCGTGCTTGAGATTCTTGATACGGTCCAAATTAGTACCGAGGTGAGATGTAAGAGACTGGATATTAACAATGGTTTTTCTCAGCAATATTATCTGCCAACTGAGGAAGGACAAAGAATTGCAGCTTGTAGATCAAACCACAAAAGCCAGAGACACTTTCTCATCAAGATGCAACAAGAAATGCATGTACAATTCACATCCATTCATCTGCAATAGGAAGTCATCATCAACTCATCATATGTCAGAAGAGAATTCCATCTCTTCCGGGGAGGAAGAGAGGAGAGCTGAAACTACAACAAGGCTGGTGGAGAAGGATTGACGACGATGTGCCGCAGGGGGTGGGCGACATCACCGCCACCCGCATGCTTGACGAACTCAGCCGGGGTGAGGAAGCTGCCATGGCAGACGCACACTATTCTTACATCTTCTCCCTTCTTATATCTGTAGAGGAGGCCCTCAATTCTTCTTCCATTGGGACCATCTCCCCTGGTGGAGACACAGGGCATGTCTTCCATCATGTTCCTCCCCAGACTTGCGTCGGCGGTTGCATCTGCAACCTTCTTCAGAGGATCTTCCTCTCCTGCAAAAGGATGAGTATTTATTCCAACTTCCGAAATAAGAACTGATTGAATTGTGGAGGTGTCGCTGAAATATGTATTATTTCTAAAAACAGGCTGACTAAAACATGATAAACAAGAAAGGAGACATAAAATTCGTCTTCTTTTCCTGATGAACAGAAGAAAAACATTGAATGTAGGCACGTAAAATTGGAGCACCGACATCAAGTGAAGACTGTTTTTGCTTTAGAATATTATCACCATTCTAAAAATTAAATGAACTAAACAAATGATGATCTTCCAGAAAGTTCATCGTAAAATGTTAATATTTTCTAATCCATTTCCTTCTCCAGAGAAATTGATTCAATGTGGTCCTTCTTACTAATAAGGTTGATACGTACCGACAGAAAAATTACTTATTAGTGAGTGGAATAAGTAAAGGCATAGTGGTAGATGTAAGTAATTACATGATAGCTGCTTATTCTCAAGAAGATAAAATCCCTAAAATCCTAAGAGAAATGCAAATACCATGCGATAGGCGATACACATGATATTAGTCTAAGATTGCCTATTATGACATAATTATCCTAAGAGCACTTTTATTGCTAGAAGTGACGCAAATTTATGACCAAATAACAGATATGAGAGTGATTAAAAGTTAAAGCTCATCATTACGACTCACAATCTAAACTATCTTTAAATAATGACGAAACGATGGAACTCGTCATTTCTATTCCGTGTTCAAAGTATTTTCAGAATATGACATGAAAAATCTACGATGAAAAGACAAAATCTCTCATTACATATTCAAATAATGACATTATGAAATAATGGAACTTGTTGATGATTTTAAGTATCTTCGATGATCTAAAATGATACTGAAAATGCAGGATAAAAAGGTGAAACTGACAACGTACGGTTCCAAGTATTTTCAGATAAATTATATGATGAAATCGAACTTATTATTGACGACAAGAAAAACATTCAAACAATTATATGAGAATCTATGACTATCGTGAAAAAGGTGAAACTTGTCATTACAGCTCATGATTTAAAGTATCATCGACAAAAATTATATGATGAAACAGTGGGACTTGTTGTACATGATCTAAAGTGTCTTTGATGTCGTCTGAAAATTCCTATTAATTACATGAATATTACAATAGCACTTTTGTCACCGATAATGAAGTATCAGAGGCTGACAAAATAACCAAACTTGTTGTTACTACTCCTTATTTGAAGCATATTCTGCGAATGATACTTGCTGTTACTATCTATTTGAAGTATCTTCAAATGTTGTGTTAGTGAAAAGGAAAATGTTGAACAAACTACAAACACAAATTGTGTGACAATTAAGATATAGTTATGATGGTCAGATTTCAAGGCTTAGATAATTATGCTAAATATTTTGAGCTCGAGTTCCAAAAAGAAAGTGATGTTCATGCAACTTTGGATAAGTCCTGCAGAGAATGTTGACATCCTAAAACTTAAATTGTCACACATACAATGCTCATTTACTTCGATACCTTTGGACCGATACCGAGCAAGAAACCATGAACACAAACTACCGAAACCATTTAGCCAGTGTTGATAGAGAAAAGCACTAGCAATACACAATTCAAGCAACAACATACTTGAAACAGTACTGTAGAAAACAACCAAGACATAGTTCTTTGTCCATCAAGAATACATCATACTTGAACCACTAGCAAACTACAATTATTACTATTCCACCTCAAGAATCGATCATTCTGCCTACTATAAGATAAATAAATTCGTCGATAATAAACATAAGAAAGATCGAGTTTTTTTGTGCACCAACTCATCATCAACAAGATAGATAACAACATGGATTAACCAAGAATCTAAGCACTGACGTAGTACCTCGAGCCGGCGTCTGGCTCTCGACCTCGGACACACTGAAGGAGCTGCTGCCCTGCGATCCAACTGACCCCTGCGCCACTGTGCTGTTAGGCCCCGCTGCCCACGCCGGTGGCCTTGGAGGAATGACTACGTCGAACACCCCACTGAACTGGGTTCCGATGGGAAGGCTGAGGCGGCCGTCGACTGACATGGCTGCCGACAAACTCTTCCCTCCCTCATCTTTCAGAGCACCCGATTTGATCGAACTCCTCTTCTCCAGCCTCTTCCTCTTCGCCTCCAACCTTCTCAAGCCCTGCGATTCCTTCCTCTTCCTCCTCTCTTCCTCCGATTCCGTTGGCAACGAGCTCGCTCTCACGAGGGATGGCGTCACCGTGAAGAAGTCGTGCTCCCTCGGCAGCGACGAGAAGGACGCGATCGACGACGACCGAACCAGCTTCTTCCCCTCCGGATCCACCCCGAAGCATCCGGCGAGGGAGAGGCCGAGGGAGAGATTGAGCTCGACCTCATCGGACTCCCCGCCCAGCGCCTCCGCTTGCTCACTGGAGAAGTTGTTTCCGGACAATCTATGGAGCAAATCTCTCGGGAAGCTCTCGATAGCCGACGACGGGCGCTCCAGTTCCCCCTCCGCTGCCTCTGCTTCCATCAGCACACCCAAAAGAAACGGCAACGAAAAACTTCGATCAAAAACCGAACTTTCTTCTCACAGATTTGATTTTTTATCGATTCATTTCGAACCCGGGAAATGGTTTTGGGTACGAACCAAATATTAGGGGAAATTTGAAGGAAAAATTGTGCCAGACAAACACAGAAGACATGGGACGAGGAGAAAACAGAGGAAAGAACACAAAAAGGAGATCTTTGAGCCCCAAATATCTCAAATTCATCGGACAATTTGATGAGGGTGAAGAAAAACGAGACCAGTCGAAGGGGATACGCAATTAGACATCAAAGTAGAGAAGGAATCTGAGAGAGAGAGAGAGAGAGAGAGAGGGGGGCGGGGGGGGAACTATTCGCTGCTGAGCCGAGGACAATTGTGATGCTCAAAATGCCCCTATCTGAGGGATGGGCGCCGGAGGCGGGAGGACACGCATCCAGCCGGGAGAAGGGGAAGGGCCGCAGGTGGCGAGGGACGAGGCCGCGTCGACGCGACACAAGCGGCTCGGAGCCGATGAAGTGGCAGCATGTTGTCCGAAGCACACGTCTCGTAACGTCTGGAGCTTCCTGACCATATAGACACGTGTCGGTGCCCCAGCCGACCGCCCACCCTGAAGTCACTATCGTTGTAGCTGTCAGCCGGCCGATGCCGAGTTCGACCGAATCACCCCTCGAGAGTGTCGGGGTGATGCTACCTCTTCCTGAAAGATGGAATACCGTTGTGGCTCCCACGTTTCAGGAGGCTCACATCACCCCGACATATGTAGGGTTGGTTCGGCCACGTTGACCTAAAAGCCACAACTGAGGTCGCCACTGCCGGGATTACTCATCTCCGGAATGCGAGAAAGGCGTGGGATTGGCATTTGAATATGTGCCACTCACGTCTCAAGCCGTGACTTAAGTGGCGGAGAAAGCGTTTCGGTTCCACGTGGGTAAAAAGGAAAAGTGTCTATTGTTTGAAGTAAAAAGAGACTCGATTCTGTCCACACGAGACTTTTAAGTAAGGTTAGCATAGATAAACCAACAATAAGTAATTCAAATTTACTAATCATACTTTATAGAATATTTATGATAAATACAGAAAAATAAATAAATTTGCATATATTATGCCTAGAAAATATATTAGCATTTTACCTTAAAAAATATTTACAATTAGATTTTTACTGGACGAGGGTTCTCTAATTAATTTTTTATTTAAGGACATCCTTTTATTATCTTGATGAAAATATCTCACCATCATCATTTGTCTTTGATATACCATCATCCAACACTATCGTCGCCTCCTTAGCGACCTCCCGCTCCTCCAAATTATTGCTAGTAATTTTTTCATTTCCTCTATAACTTTTGACTCCCCTTTCTATCTTTTAATGTCATTGTCACCATTTTATCCTCTACCAACTATCTTCTTTGTCTTTGTCATAATAACCCTACTTAACCCCTTCTTATGGGCAATAGGGAGCTCTTCCTCCTCGTCACTATCGTGAATGAGAAGGAGCAAAGTAATAGCAGTAAAGATGGAGAGGGAACCGAAGGTCATAGAGGAGACAACAATAATATTGAGAAAAATGTGAGGAATGGCGAGACGAAGACTATAATGATATTGACAAAGACAAAAGGATAGTTGGAGAGCGAGACGATGACAATAGCAATACAGAAGAAGAAATCATAGAAGAGATCACGATGATTAAGGGTGGATGTGGGGACAGAAGAATATTTTATAAAAATAGTAAAAAATAATAACTTTAATTTAAAACTAATTCCGGAGGTGTAATCGATTAAAAGTCAGACCCTATAATTATTTTTAGGTAAAATAAATGATGTTCAACGCATGCAGATCGAAAAGTTCAATTGGGACCAAACATTAAACAGCTAATTTTTTTCATCCAATGGGGAGTAGAATAGAAGACATTAATTAGTTCATCAATGGCGATGCAACAGCGGTGGTTGCCCCTTCGAAGCTCCAAAGGCTGTCCCCATCACCCGACCAACAAATATACTTGTTCCTGATCGGCAGAAAGCCACCAAACGAAAGCTATCGGAATCATCACATCACACGTATTCATCGATTTCATGATCCACTCGCACCTTCTTGGGCCGTTCGTGGAAATAACTCGATCGATCATGTCACAATCGTCATGGTGACGTGAACGTGATAGAATGTGGTCGGTCCGTGCAATAATCGAAGCCATGCAATGGCAAATGCGGATCAGGTCGAGTCCAGTCCGACGGTCGAGCAATCGGGCCACACGCATTCACGCTCACCGTACGGCCTTCCGCGTGATGTTGACGCATCATTGGCCGCCGTCCGATGACTCGTTGGCCGGTCTCTGGAACAAAGGAACGGCCGAAATCGACGGGTGCGTACAAGAAAAATACGCGAAGACGAAGCTCGCGTGTCACCGACCTCACGGCCGGGACCCACAGATCGACCCCCTCAGTGCGTGAGACGCATTCGATGTGGGCTCCCACCTCACCGTCCTCGGTTTATTTATTAGCATGTCGTTACGTTGTCGACACCTGTCTTACCCGATGGGAACGCTCGTGTAATAAATGGAGAGAGAGCACAACGTCAAGTGGGACCCGCCAGTGAGTCCATGATTTTACTCGTATATTTATGAGGTAATTTTTTTAAAATATATATATTTTTTTTTGCTAGAGTATTTTTTTATTTTATTTTATCTCTTATTTTTATAAAGACATGATCTTTATCATATTATTACATTGGTCGTCATTATTATAATATTATATTATAATATTATATGTTATTGTTTAAGGCACCACTAAAACTCGAGACTTTTACCCTCGTCTTTTGTCTTCCTCACATTCCATTATTTTCATCATTACTTTCGTCTCAAACACCTTCTATTATGTCATATTTAAAGGTATTATTCTCGACCCTCTCTTTTATCTCATAGATTTTAAATTTTTTTATAGATCTTTATTCATTTTTATTTTTATTTTACTCACTCGATTAAAGTAACATAGCATAAGCATGGGTTATGCCTAAGTCAATGAAAGTCTTATCATGATTATCTTCTTTCTCGTCAATATCGATGATCACAATATACGATAATTAGTGTGACAAAGGTAACGAAGGTGGCATCGTGATTGCATCCTTGTATTTAGCCTCATCTCTCATCTTAACACTAGATAATGGTAAAAGCCTTACAATAAGACGAAGGTGATCATATGAAAACTTGTTAGTAGGGTAAACAATTGATGTATCTTTTATAAAACAAGGGATACTTGATTGGAATAAAACAAAAGACAAAGTTATGTGAGAAAAGTGAAATATTCAGTTTTTTTTTTTTTGGAATTTGCCCTTTATTTATCTCTCGCCACAAGTTTTTTTTTTTTTCTTTCGTCTATAAATAGCGGAAAATTCGGTTCGCTTTCCGCTTTAAATTTCTCCTCTCCTCTCTCTCTCTTTACGAGTTTCTAATAACCACTAGGATTACAGATGGGGGAGGTACGAAACCCTGGACTTAGATCTGTGCTTCTATCGGTTGAATCTCTCGTTTCTCTTCGTTTTTGCTGCATTCGTGTCTCGATCTCTTTTGCGATAGCTTCGGAGTCGATGTTCTATAGGTTCGCTGCGCTGTTCGTGACCCCTCCGGGATTGTTCCCGGTTGTTCTGATCTTATCTTCGGATTTGGTGTTCCGTTGAGGCATTTCAACCTGAGCGCGTGTTTTTTGTGGTGAATTTTGGATTTTTGCCTTACCCGAGTGGTGCATGCTTTATAGGGGATTTGGGATCGTAATGTGGATTTTTCTTTCATATATTGTTTTCTCTCGTTATTTCTCGATCGACATTGTTTTTAGGAGTCTCTGGTGGGTTGGAGTGACCACTGTTCCAAAATGAATCGAGATCATCGATTGAGTTTACTTGCAGGCTTTGCTGTCGTTAGAACATTTTTTATGTTTCAATATCTGTATACAGCGATGACATCGTTCTGTTTCGTGATCTTTGGGCATAGAATTCCGTTGTATTTTTGATGCATTGTAGGTTTGAATAAGAATTATTGACATGTCTGGACATTAGAGCTTATGGTTGTCGAATACGAATAATAGACGCACCGCTGTTTAAGACGAAATATGAAGTACATCTTGTGGAACATCATCCTGTGGTGGTATTTGTAACATTGAGTATGATCTTCTGAAGGAATTGGAGGCAACACTAGGTTAATGCCTGTTTACATTGACTTGGAGAGAAGTTGAAATGATGACTTGGTTTTGATCCCTAATAAATTTACCTGGGCGTCATAATTTTCTATCTGATACTTTCTTATATACAATTTGCAAGCAGTAGAGGTTACGGGAGGCCACATAAGAAGAACAATAGATCTAGAAGGTCAACTTTGAGCTGTGACCAGAAATCAATATTGTTATTTGAACATATTGGCTTGCTCTGTCACTACAACCATGAGGCTCCATTCATTAGAATGAGATACAATCATAAGTACTTGTTTCCTTATGTAACTATTTTACCACGATCCTCTGAACTTTGATATGCTTATCTGCTTATGCTAGCATGTAGATTACGTGCTATAGAATGATATAATGATTCAATTTAGCTGAATCTTAATTCTGCCTGTGTTGGAGTAGAATCCTCTTAGGAGAAAAAAAGCATTAGTAGATTCTGGATGAGATCACATTGTTGTCTTGATACCTACTTTTTTAGGCTCAGATTTTGAGCCACCATTTGAGGTTCTCAAAATTCATCGAACCACAAGTGCCACGAACATTTTCAAAGGGCAAAGAAAATGCTGTTCTGCAATATGTTTTTCTATTATCTCTCTAATGTTATATTAATATGTGTATTTGTGGAAGGGGTAAAGAATTTTTCCGTCTGAATAAGGGAAGAAGACCAACAGTTGAAGAAGCTGTTTTCTTCATAAATATTGGATAACAGGTTCAATGATTAAATTTTCTCACAATCAACTCATTCGCGTCTCTTACTCTTGTTAAGATCCCATCCTCCATCGATACTGATTTTTTTCTTTTATTGCTTCATTACTTTTCTGCATTTTTTTTTCCCAATATTTGGAGTTTTTCTTATACTTTCTAACATAATGTTCTACTATTTGAGCTAAAGAGCCAAATAAGCTTTTTTAGTTCTTTGGATATTAGTGCATGGTTGGTATGTTAAGTGAGCCATGTAATATGTCATGGACTTTGTCTCGGGCTTCACGCTTGGTTTTTAAGAGATATCGACAGTTTTATGCCCTTTGAGCTTTTATCAAGTTTGATGAGCCAGAAGCTTTTACTTGGTGAATCCAAAACACAGCTTTGCAAAACTTCTTATTCCTGTATTTTTTTTAATTTTGAAATTCCCTGAACCTTAAGTAGTTTGATAGGATGGTCTCCTCCTATTAGGTAATTACTTTTCTTGGAGGGTTAGCATGATACCTCCAAAGAGACAAAACAAGAGAAGAGAGTGAAGTTGGAAGATTTATAGGTACGTGAGAAATTTTATCCAAGCGAATGCTTCTGGACTTGCATGCTTAAATTGTTTAGAGGACGAGCTAATCTCGACCCTCAAAGATTTTCTCTAAAAAGGTTTACAACATAAAGTACGAGTCTTAGTAGGATTATCACTGGTTTAAGCTATACTATTATAACAGAGCATAGGTTGTGTGCTTTAAGCTTAATCCAAACTCATTCTTACTAGAGATATTCTCTGGTAATGTGGTTTATGGATCCTTAGTGTTGCCTTTGAGGAAAGGAACAAATGGAGAAAGTGCTAAAAAATCTTCTATGTTCTTTCCTCAAGAGTAATTGATGGTGGAAATTTAAAAATTGACATGCCAATTGCCAAGAGTGGTACTGGGCTCTTTGTGTGGGCCTTTGGAACTGTCAGCCAGTGTTCATGTTATCTATGATATTATAAATGTAGGCTTTATCAATACATATGCATAATGAAGAGAGCCAATGAAATGGCACATTCACCTACAAACCTCTTTAGTTTTTATTTTAAAAACCAATGTGTGTGGCAATTTTAAACTATTTATCAAATTAGAGATTTTAAGAGCTGCTTTTAACTGCCGAAACCACAACAATTTTGAGTACTTGGATCTCTGCAAATCAGGTCCTAGGGTGTCATGATTGCTGAATTAATAATTCTGACCTATTATTTCTGTTCTTTTGTTATGTCTATTCCTCAATTCACTTTTAATTATCAGTACTATTCACACTTGCAGCTTCCCAAAATTTGCAGCTTGTCAAGTCAAGCATGGGTCGTGGAGTAAGCAGTGGAGGTGGTCAGAGTTCTTTGGGCTACCTATTTGGTAGTGGTGAGGCTCCCAAATCTACTGGAGAGACTGCTGCACCAGCTCAGAAATCACCTTCACCACTACCAGTTGACAACAAGAAGCAAATCCCTGCAGGTATTCAAGGGAACCTTGCAAATAACTACCACCGTGCAGATGGGCAGAATTGTGGAAATTTCATCACGGTATGATCTCACTGTCTCTATTTGTCATATTTATCTGCGCTCGAAGTGCATTTGTTCTATTTATTATTTTATATTGCACCTGATATATGTTGGGAGAATATTTAGCTTGCAAATTCATTATTATTTCACCATGAAAAAGCATTTTTTTTTTTCTCTGAGTATGGAATTCTTCACTTGCATCTACTTTGGTGACTTTGCTATATAATGATATAGTTGATATTAGCTGGACGGGTATATATGTCAGTACACAGTCATAAACTATACTTTCTGATGTGAACACCAATTCTCATTTTCTCGGTCCCTATTTACTACAGACTTATGCCTGTTGCTATTAAGCACTTGCAGCCATTTGGTGTGATGAAAGTGGATATCAGTCTTGATCTCGAGTTCTCAGAATTCTTTTAAGTTTTTGGAATCAAGTTCTGCAAGCATTATCCAGAAGCCTACATCTCCAAACTCAATTTCTAATAAGTTCCTTTATTTGTTAGATGAGTTGTGTCAATGACCATAAAGTAAATTTTTTTTTCTTAATATTGGTTAAAATGGGTTTTCTGGATAATACACAAGTATTTTAGCAAGAAAGAAAAAGAAAGAGAAAGGAAAAAGAAAAGATACATGTTGGGTCATGATTGAAGTTGTTATTTTTCTATACATATTGGGTCATGAATGGACTTGTTATTTTACTACGTAGATATCTGGTTATTTACCGGAATAGTATTATTTCATCAAAAAAGTATTACTAATAATATTGTGTCAAGCTAGATAAAGTAATAAAAAAAGTTAACCAAAATTTTCTTGATTCATATAGAAAAGTGTACAGATGCAGAATTGCAATTCTGTGGTGTTTCCTTTTGTGAAATTGACTAGCCACTGAGCCGAAGTCTGGGTCAGGAGAGTGAGAGCAACAATGAGTGGAGTTTCCCTGCTTTTTTTTCACTTCTAAGACACTAGTCATGGAACTTTTAGTGTAAGACCATTTTGACTCCTAATGTTCATGAAATTGAACAGCTTCATGCGCAAAATCAGCACTATATCCTGAAAACCTTATAGCAACTTATTATGATGATCTTTTGTCTCTGGTGTTATTTGATCAGATGATGGAGTTGCTTAAATGTTGCATGCTAATCCTAAAACATGAGTTGAAATAAAATGCTGTTAGTCCAAGACATAAATATTCCACTCTCTTGAAGAGTTTTCTATTTGCAGTTGCGGAATAAATGCTAACCTATAGTTGGACTTGCACATTACAATTGAGTGTAGGTGCTATTATCTCATCCTTCTATAACAAGGAAATTGGCCTTCAGATGCATTCCAAGATTCATATATTGCTTATCGTTTTGACTAGACATTGGAACCTTGGTTCAAACTGTATTGGTTTGATTGAAACAGTAGTTAACCTGACAAGAGTACTTATGTTAGAGCTTACATGCCTAAGTTGCAGCTGGTGATGATTATGTTCTTGAGTTAGGGAGGATCTGAGGTATATTCATGATGATGGTAAAATGGTCAAAGTTTTGATAAGGTTCTTTTGGGAGACAAGGTGTATTCATAGTGAGGTGATCTTGTTTTCCCACCAGACAGGGGTTGCCTCTCTTTATTATTATGAACTTGTAAAAGGCAGACAGATGCCCTTTTTTGGTAAAAAAAAGAAAACAACTTTTAGCCATTCAGTTCTCAAGTGCCATTATCCTAATACAACCTAGGTTCACTTTTCTGCTTATTTCCTCATTTTGGCATCAATTTATTAGGCAATAAAATCCAGGCAACTCTTAGCAAAAACACTTGTGTGTTTGCTTTCTCAATCTACAGGCAGACTTCGTGTCAAACCAGCTTTTCCTGTCTTTGCAAACATAAAGCTACTGCTGGTATGACCAATGTGATGACTATCTTCATCTTATCAGCCATAGATGCTTGTGAAAAGTGACGCTTGGTTGGTGTATTCTTGCTGTACCTTCTACTGTTGAGAGCTACGTCTTGTCATTGCATGTTTTGCAGGATCGACCTTCAACGAAGGTGCAAGCTGCTCCTGGTGGTGGTTCTTCCCTAGGTTACCTTTTCGGTGGTGGCGGCAACTGACGAGGCTCTCTGCTTGTGGCGGAGAGAATCTGTCGAAGAAAACTATTGCTACTTGCAGCTGTTGGGAAGACACGGTTTGCACCTCTGCAGTTGGCAAGGACTCATGATTGTGTAAGCTATAAATCAGTGTTGGAAACAGAATTCGTTGCTTTCTATTCTGCCCTTAAACCACTGGTCCTGGCACCATGTTCCATCTCCAAGTCTTGATTAGATGTTAAGGTATGTTACAGAAATCCCTTTATGTTTATGTTGAAATTATATTTGCATTCTTGCAGTCTTAGGTACTCTGCACTAGATAAGATCGTATCAGTAGTAGTAAAGTTCAGTTGTCTCAATTGGAGGAATCCGTCAAGTCTCGTGTCTTTAAGCATTTCCAATCATTTGCGATAAGTCAAAATTTAATTTTCATTTATAGCTAGTTGATTTTCATTTATATTTCGGAATTTTGTGTTCCTCAATTAAATTATGTTTCTTAATAGAAAACTTTGAATTGAGATTATTACTATTTCAGGAATCCATATATTGAAATTAATAACACAATCGTGTATATAAGAGTTAATTATATATTATTTTTTATAATTAGTTATTTTCAGTATCCAGACCTTTATATTTTCAAAAGTTACATAAGACTTTTATATTTAATTTTATTGTTTTAACAAAGAAAAATATTTTTAATTTTATAAAATTATCTTTTTAACCAAGGATCTTAATATTTTATTTTTGTAAGTATATAGAGTCAAATGTAACTTTTGAATATGTAAGGATTGAGATGTTATGACTAACTAATTATAGGGGTAATATATAATTAGTCACATACACTTCTTAACTCTCAATCTCAATTTCTCATTTTGAAGCATGTATCTATCGTTTTGAGCTCTTGAATGTGTTGCGATTGAGATATTATGGGTAAATTATACGGGTAATATGTAATTAATCATATACACTTCTTTTAACTCTCAATCTCAATTTCTCCTTTCAAGCTCTTGAAGAGTTTGTTATCTTACATAATACATACACTTTTCATGAATATGTATATTAAAGCCATGGAGTTATTTTTTAAATATCTTCGGTTGGTCTTGGAAGGCCTAAAAGTATATTTATTTAATATAATAAATAGATTATTTGAGACATAAAAAATATTAAAATACCCTTGTCTATATATTTATTATCAACCATATTTGAATTTTTTTAAAGGATTTCTTCTTTTTAATTTAATAATCTAAAAAAAAAAAATATTACTATATCCACATTTTATCATCATCCCTTCGACGTGCTGTTTCGTTCCTATCATTATGAAAATAACATATTTTATAATTTAAGAGCCTCCGATCTGATTTGTCAAACAATTGGTTCGACCAATCATTGATATTATTCGTTCAGTTTTAATAACTATACTTTGGATCCAATTTGTTTTGATTTTATTTCTGTAAAGATGTCTTGGCTTAAAAGTTTTGGTTCATAATGGCTCATGAACCGGACAAGGGGGGAACAAACCGTACCGTGAACCGGCCTGACCGGACCATAAGCTTTCCAACCTGTTCCGCTTCATGAACCGATCAAACCCTAAACCTTGTCATGCAAAACCATCGCTCGGATGGCCGCGAAGACCGACGGTGGAAACCCTCCCATGCCGTTGTTCTCAAACCCCGACGACATCTCCCGCAGTCGAAGCCTGACGCCGAGACTACCGTCGGAGTCCCCCTCATCACGTCCGTCTCCGAGTGGGATGATCTCGGAAACCGATGCGGCCATCGCCGAATTAGCCTCCCGTTTCGCCGAAAACCTCAGAGCAAGTTCAAACGTCCCAAATCCCTTAGTAAAGGCGAGTTCTTGGGGCCTTTTGACCTCGTCCTTGCGAACGGCTCCTAAAGAATCCGTCGGTTGCGTCGCTGCAGACCCATCTGGCGCCGAATTCGCGCGTGCGGGGATAGAGAAGCTGGGATTTCTGATAGGTCCGGATGTTTCCAGTGGGATCGCCGTGTGCTGCGTTGTTCTCGAGGAATGGGAAGTTCTGGACGCCCTGCTTCCGCGAATCTGACGGAGAAGCTTGTGGAGATGAATCAAAATGAGTCGCTCTATCCCTTGGCCAAGCATGTCTCGGATCTCCGGTTCTCGGAACCTCTCTGTTCTTGGCATTTCTCGTCACCGACTAAGGATTCTTATCATAGATGGTTGCTGCGAGAAAGCAATGGGAATGCCAAACTCTTTTAGCTATTAAGAAGTCTACCCGAGTGGGCCTGCCGAAGAAAGTGACAAAACTTGCTAGAGATGCTTCAATTCTTCCAATGATGGCTTACGATGGTTTCAGATGTGTGCTTGCGTTATGTGTTTGGGTAATCGGATGCAGATGGACTTGTGTTATCTCCAACGATCTCGATACTAGATTGAGAGAAGATACTGAATCTGACTGATTTGCTACTTCTTTAAAGTGGCTGATGCACCAGCAACGATTCCTGGAAGCATGCCCCTGTCCTTTAGCTGGATCAGTGCTGGGCTTGAGAGCCTCTGAGACTGTTTCTTCACTTGAATCCACCAATAATGGATTGACCTTGGTGTTAGATGAACATTTCTCATACTTGGTCTTGGGTTCTGAGTTCCATGATGATATGAGAGCTGCTGACAATGTTGTTAGCTCTCTGGCACTGGGGAAGAACTTGTCTTGTCTTGTCCTTTAGAGGATACAGTCGAGCACCTGCTATTGGAAATTAGACAGAAACAAGGTTTTAAGTGTGAGCTTTTCTCCGAGGTAGTCAGAAGTGAGAGTTCAAAACTTTTCCTGGTACAAACCATGTTCGGGCTTGTTTCTTGGATTGAAAATGGAGGTAATTCTCATTTCTGATCCTTATTACACTTATCAAAATACTTCTATAAAATGAATTTTTGACGTGATGATTGTTCCTGTGAAGCGAGAAAGATGTACTTGGTGGATGTGAATGATTGGACCTGTTGCAGATTCAAGGTAGTCTGGTATCTGGAGGTACTTCTCTTATAGCTTTGTTGGCTTTGTATTAATCATGATGTCATCCAGTCTCATGTTTTTGATCTCATTTTATCTATTAGATAAATTTTTGCACCATGATGCCAGTGCAGAAGGACTCAGTACATCACACGTTTTTATTTCTTGGCTTACATAGATATTATATCATTCATGACATTCTGATCCATAAGGACCAAACCATACATCATACAGTGAAAACACAGTGGTCAGATACATAGGATTATTGTAGATCATGGCTACAAACTCTTTAACATGAAGAAAACAAGGAAGAGTTTAGTCCTCCCATGTCTCAAAGATGCCATTGACAAAGTTATAATGCGCTCCAATTAACTTC
The DNA here is from genome assembly GCF_036884655.1 of Musa acuminata AAA Group. Lineage (NCBI taxonomy): Eukaryota > Viridiplantae > Streptophyta > Magnoliopsida > Zingiberales > Musaceae > Musa > Musa acuminata. The sequence goes on along the minus strand of NC_088346.1, from coordinate 4,414,123 downwards.
AATGATTTTTTCTCTACAGCTTCTTTCACAAAGGGGTAGGTCTTCAGGTTTTGCAGGGACACATTTACAGCCTCCTGCAAAAAGATATAAGGGAGATCAAGCTAAGCTTAGTAAAAAGATAAGACATGGATATGCCGCAGGTATTAACATGATTCAGATTGTTATCAAGTTTTAGTTAGATCTATCAGAAAAGGATTTGATGTGTTAGACCATAAAGGTTTAGCGTTTGCTAGTGTAGATTAGATATAACATCTCAAACATGCAATGATGATTCTGGAAAACACTTGGATACTCAGTGAACGACCTACCTGAACTTCACCAAACTTTAGGAGGAAAAGTTCCATTGGTAGTGTGAGTTTAAGGAATAAGAGAGGGGAGAAAGGAAGAATACCTTTTCACACTTGGTGCACTGCTCCTCAAAAGACAAGGCTGCGTGCGCAGCCTTCACCTTGTCTCTTGCTGGTAGGCAAATCTTCACCCAATCCTCTATGAAGTCACTGGGTGGTCAAAATGAGACAAGAAGAATTGATCTGTTAGATGGGTGTTTAGAGAAGAGCAGTCCTTGAGACGCTCACATCAGAGTTAATGCATACCGTGAGCAGGATTAATGGAACCAGAGTGTTGTGCCTCCAATATCAACAGTGTGATATAGAAAAGAATCCAAGTCCATTGATGTGATTCAGGGTGTGGAATATACTTACGTGCTGGTGGTGCCATCGTCCTTGATGGACATGAGTCCCTTGATGCCACCACAGCGGCTGTGGCCGATGACCATTATGTTCTGCACCTGCACGAGAGAAAAGATGGTGCTGCTTGGTCACACTGTTCTGACAAGTTCAAAGCTGTTGATGTTCTCTTTCATGGTCTTCTTTGGTTTGATGCATGGGTTTTTGAGCACTGAATAACACCTATCTAAATCTCTGTGAGCTGAAACATTTTCTTGCTACTGATGTAGTTCTAAAATCTGCTCATCTGCACATGTAAACTGATCAACTATTTTTCAGTCAATGGAACTGTTTGTTCTAAAGGATCTCATCCAACCATCAACCTTTTGAAGTTTGGCCGCCACTGCTACCTTTTTCTTTTCTTCTAAAGTAGAAATGCTTCACAGTTCATGAAACATTTCATTTTTAATTTCAGGTTAATTCCTTTTCGAGTAAGGTGAGCGGGAATTCACAAGCTAACATTATTGGCAGAGGAGGATGTATACAAAGAGATGCTGACCTTGAGATGGAGCACAGCATACTCGATGGCCGCTCCAACACCAGCATACTTTACCTGCAGCAAAGAAGAAAAGCATAAATGGGAGTTAGCAATGGCGGACTTGTATAGAAGCAGCCGCAGCAAGTGTTACACTTAACAGGAAAGGTTTAAGGATATGTATGTATACATGACCTGGTCATAGGGAGGGACCATGTTGGCTATGTTGCGGATGGTGAAGGCTTCACCGGGCTGGAAGTTGAGCACCACGGACGGGCACACACGAGAGTCGGCGCATGCGAACACCATGAACTGCACCACCACCACCACCACCACCACTAATTTAAGCTTATCATTAACAGGAAAATTAAACCGAAACACGCTACACTGTCTTCTCTTTCTCAGTTGAGTATGCTGCAATCCTCCCTCTCTCTTGAATTGTTGTAATTACTGATGACTAGCATATATTTTATCAATCGAAAGACTGATCAAGTGAGCTCTTCATTTCAGGTCATTATGAGATTGAGTTTGGTTAAGCTGACCTTGGGGCTTTGACCCTCTTTGAGTTCAGCAAACAAATCCGACTTCTTCCTGCAATGGATACCACTTCAGCTGTGAAGATCCTAAAGAGGATGAACACATGAACAACGCATCAACTCATGGCTCAGGCGACTCACTCATAGACCTCCTTCTTGAACTGCACAAACCCGGACTGGACCCGCTCCAGTGGCTCCATTTCCTGCAAGTGTTGGACGAAATTACTGGCGATCTCCCCAGGGTTGGAATCCAAGTTTTAGGATAGGGGAGAGGGGAAGGTTTGGTCTTCTTTGGTGTGGTGGTGGTGCCGCCACGCACCTTGCGTTCTTATAGATCTTGTGGCCTGTGATCAAAATTGGACTACTCATTGCATATGGTAGGCGGATGTGGTCTTATGGTGTTTGGTGTAGAAGAAGGTTTGGTCTTCGGCTCGACCTTCCTCGTTGACATATGTAGTTGATGTGGCTTATCCAAAGACATAAGAAAAACGCTTTTACATATCTATTATTGTAAGGCTTTGTCGACAGCACACTTGCAATAAAATATTTAAATTACTTTTTATAAAATTTATTCACTACAAAACCTTAAATGGCATAATCGTTAATTAGCAACCTTAATACAATCATTAAAAAATAATAATAAAATATAATTTTATTCAATACAATCTTTCAATTATTACTCATTCTAATAAGAATTCTTGAAATTAAGAGATAAGTTGAGATCATTTATATCTCTATTTGCAAAGAGGTATATTAGAAATATTAAAAATTAGCCAAAAAAAAGTAGAAATTACTTATAAAAAATTATTAATTTGGGAGGGATATATGAAACATATTATCCCTATAATTAGTTATTTTAGTATTTTGATCCCTATATTTTTAAAAGATATATAAGATAAAAGTAAACATTGATAAAGATCTTAATGTAATTTTTAAAAATATATAAATCAAGATGCTTAAAAATAACACATTACAATAATATATAATTAGCCCGTGTTAAGTCAGTTTTAAGATTACAAGTCGATCATGTATGCATGAACTCGTGACACTTCCAGTAGGTGCGGAGTACTATATATATATATATATATATATATATATATATATATATATATCTATATATGGAGGATCTGCGTTCCCAACTGTGTTCGCCATGGACATGCAGGAGAACAAATGGAGGGGCCGGCTGCTTACCACGGCGGGCGCGACGGTGGTCGGGGCCGCGAAGACGGGAGAGTTCCTGATGAGGCGAGGGAAGGAAGGGGAGGGAGTGGAAGAGGAAGAAGAAGTGGGCTTCTTGTGGATGGCGGTCGTGGGCTTGTTGGCTCGGACAAGTGTAGCGACGCAGTGCACCGCGGCGGTCGTCGACATTGTGCAGCGAAGCGAGGTGTGGTAGGGTATTTATGCCGAGCAACCCGCCAGGACAAGGACGAGGAAGGAAGAGAGAGAGAGAGAGAGAGAGAGAGAGAGGGCTGTGGGTTTCCTCCACCAGTCGATAGGGATGAGATAGGTTTACAGTCTGAACCAACAAAAAGAGTGGCCACAGGCACAGCCGGGGCAGCAGCCAGAACTTGGGAAAGCAGTGGCGGGGATAGGCATTTGGGATGTTTTGAGGGACGAATGGTGTACAACGCACCACATATAGAAACCTTAAGGAGAATCCATGTTTAATTCCCTCACCTGCTTACAGGTGGATCTTCAATTTTTGTGGGTACCGAAGCTTCCACCAAAGATATTTCATCTTGTTTCTGCTGATAACTCTCCACGTCTGTCTTCCTTTTCATGTGTGGTGCCTGTGTGTGCATTCTCTCTCTCTCTCTCTCTCTCTCTCTCTCTCTCTCTCTCTCTCTCTTCCTTTGTGGCCAGGCCAGCTCTAGAAAGTTCATTATCTGCAAGCAATCTTAAATCACATTATGATCGACATGTTTGGAATAGCTTGATGATCGAATGCTTAATCAATCATCACAAACAGAAGATGAACATGATAGAAGTTCTCGAGGAGTGCTATAGCCTCTTGCAGACTATGATCCCAAGCAAAACAGGAAGACCAAAATGCAAAGCCATTAATTAGGCTCTTTTAATTCTCCAAGAGTTGTCGGTGAATGTTATGATCTGCAGTTGATGAAACCATGACCACATGCTTGTCATTCAGATCCATTAGGAGATAGTGACCTGATCAGGAGCCAGAATACAGTAATTCTTAGGTTATATGATAGCTTCCTTTGGCTTGGGGTTTCAACTAAGGAAGGTAGATTCATGTATACTTTGCATGGACCTCAAATTTCCACAGCTTTGCATCAAATAAGAGGAGAGAAAGAAAAGAATCAAGTTTCAGATCTAAGTTTTAGCTATCGGCAGATACTTTTTAAGTGTATTACAATGATAACAACTGACATGAGAAGAACATACCTCCGTGCAAATGCACGCATGGAGAGAATGAACGCCATGGTGGACCTTCCACTTTGGCACCTTGATGTGTCATCCTCAAGACGATTATATAGAGATCTGTACCTGCAACTGTGCTGCTGCATGATCTTCTACATCTCTTGTTCCTCGTACCTATGACTGGAAAAGATACATAGGTCTGTTCATCTGCTTACATGCATGCATGCACGAGGGAGATGGGCTCGACAAGAGGTGATGAATGACGAACTCCGAGGACATGCATATGAAAATAAGCTGTGGGAGTGAGATGCACGGTCGAACACCTGAAGCAGGTAAGCACACAGAGAGAGAGAGAGAGAGAGAGAGAGAGAGAGAGAGAGAGAGAGATCATCCAACCCTTGGCTAAATGAGAAGGGTGAGAACGAAGCGTCGAAACAGTGTGCTCATCGTAACGACATCTTTGCGTTATAGTTGTCAGTAGCATGAGGTGGACTGTGCTTATCATCGTTGACACCAAGTAGAGGTTCTTAGATGCTATTTCAATTGGTTTATATGATAGCTATTCTCTCATGTTTACCATCATTAACTCTTAGAATTGTGTTTATCTCTCGGAGTCTCATGTTCGAGTCCACATGTCAGCATCATGAATTATATTTGATATAATAATTTTTAATTTAGAATTATATTTTTTAAGAAAACTCTTAGAATTGCTTAGTAGTGGCTAAAATCTTAGTAATGTCTCATAGAGGAATAGAAAAATATTTCATGGAGAGTATTAATAATAATATGATCTTGATTACTTCAACTATTATAAATATTTTATCAATAATTATTAATGTCAGAAATATTATCAATAAATACTTCGACTAAATATCCCATGGGTGTCATCGAAAACTAAATGTCCCTATGTATGATTAAGCTAATTATCCTTTGACGTCTTAAGCCTGAATAATTTTGATAAAACTTATCTGATACTTAAGTTAATAAAAAAAGTCTAATTCAAAAAATATTATATATGAGTGCATAAACCCTTCATTTATAAGTCATTTAGGTGGCACCAAATGATTACCACCAAATGACTAATCGGATGACATATGTCAAAGATGATTGGATGTTACATATATTTGTTGTCCCTACTATCATGATTGTATAAGTCACCCAATGGTCATATATCAAAAGCAATAATAATATTTTTACTCATAATCTTGTAAATTTTGATATATATATATATATATATATATATATATATATATATATATATATAATATCAAAAAGATATTATAACATAATATAAAAATACTATATCATAGTATTTTTATTTTTAATAATACTAGAAAACACTATAATGTAGCATAAAATCACTATACCATAATGTTTTTTTTTACTATGTTATAATAATTTTCTAATATTACTGAAAATACTATAATATAATGTAAAATTATTATAATTAAAAGAGAGAGAGAGAGAGAGAGAGAGAGACAAAAGAAAAGGAGTAGATTAACAGAGGTATTTCAGGTATTAAAAAAATACAAAAAAAAACAAAAAACAAAAGAAAAATATATATTTTTATGGTGAATTGGGCGATTAAATTTCAATAAGATACTAAGTAGTTTCAAGAAATTAAAGCTGGATTCCATCGAACGTGGTTTTCTATGCCAGTGGGTAACATGGCTTAATTGGTTCTATACGATCATACATGAATATACAACAAACGACGATTTATATGGTGCTAAAAGTACTCGATGCTGCTTCTTTAAGGTGCCAAATGTGTGTATGTACAACCACCGATCGAACGGCTGGCTGGAAGATAACATGTGGTCACCATAGGAGCCGAAGTATTTACTTGGGAGCAAGTCTGATAGGGCAGATGGAGAATGCAATCCGGCGTGCTGCAAAGGCCAACATGAAGCGTTCATCTTCTGTTAATGGTCTCTCGATTACCTTCACAACCGTAGGATCCTGCAATTGTCATCACGGACCATGAATAAAACTGAAGAGATGGAGAACAATATCTACCGATTCATCCCATTCTTATCTGAGATAATTCCAATATCAGGGAATAATAATATTCTTCATATAGAAGGAAAAAACATATGATACATCAATGCATTGAAGTAGTCTAGCCAATGGATCATGGAAGGCTATAATTCAGGAGATCAAGATGATTGCAGAATTCAGTGACGAGAATACAAGAGTTGACCAAAAATGATGCCCTATTCCATATGAAAAAGATCAAAATACTTGAGACTTCGCAGAGGAAGGTCATGGGACCGAGTGGCCTTGTTTCTATTGTCGAACCATGGTCACCAACGGTCATATAGAAGCAGTCCTACCATTTTATCCGGTCTTAACTTACGGACCTTGAATCAAGAAACTTAGCATGTGGCTTTACTATCTACAAGGAAAGAATAAGATCGAACCATAGGCTAAAGTATTTGTGAAAAAAGATATGTTGGCACCATAAGAAGCACCAACCAAATTAATCAACAGCCACTGCTAAAGAATTCTCCCTAGCAATTTAATTGATAGGTAACATCAAGATGGGAAAACAGAGTTACTTGCTCACCAGAACTTCCATGCTAAAGGTTGATATACTAGAAATAGTTTAGCACGGCAAGGGTTGCCTTGACACTTGCATGACCCTCGTCATAATTAATTTTCATTCGGTACGTGTTGTCGGCAAGTGCCTTGACAATGCAATCCCAACAATGGATGATTTATACTGAGTGATAAGATGTGGACACTGAAGAGGGTTATTTCTGGTGGCTTCTTCAGAAGAGGTTGGACATGATGTATTGGATTAGAGGTCAGCATCGGTCATGTGTGAGATCCAGGAGTACGAACACAATAAAGGGGCTTCTTGGTGCCTAGTTTTTCATCGGCAGTAGACATACTGACTGTCAATCATGGCATGGATATCCATGATGTATATTAACAAAGTTGAACAAAGGTTGAAAATGTTGAGAAAGGAACTTCATGGGAAACTGTGGCAGAAGAACATGCAAGGAAGGTCACGAGGAAAACGTAGAATTGCAAAGAACTAGATGGTAACAGATATTCAAAGGATATGCACTTTCAAAAGCGAGAGCAGTTCTCCAAGTTTTATGTACATACTAATATCAACTCAGCATGATTGGTAAATGCATGAACAAAAGCCTGGTGATGCATACCTTTATTTGTAGGTGAGAAGGAGAAGGTCTAATCCTAGCGATATCACCAACCCCGATAACGTTGTTAACATTCCCGCATTCGTCTGACTCAGCAGGCAATGCTGGCGAGTGCCTCCATTGCCCATTAATGATGAACTTATAATTATATCTGAAAATCAAAACATAAGTAAAAACTCAAATATATCATGAGAACAAACAAATTGATAAAACTAACTAGGTATCAGAACAAAAACTAACTTTGGCGACCAGTAAACAGATTTTCTCAATATATCAGTAATAAGGTCGAGAATTATAAGCAAATTATCATGTTCTATGATGATATCAGCTTCCAGTTACATAATTTTGTTACGTGTTAGTATGTAAATAGGTTAGAGTCTGTGCATGTGCTAGCGATTAGATAATGGTGCTTACACTTATCCAAACATCCTACAAAATTGAACATAAATTCTCCATGAAAATTTACTTTAGTATACAAAAAGCTTTTTCCGCTTTTAGAGCAATGCTGGAAAAATTGTCACCGTGGCGATCTTCTAAGCATCATTCATCATGGCTATCAAATTACGTAACATGATGATTATATGTTTCAGAAAGTACATGTTTGCCGTTTCTGAAGTATATAAATAGCTGATTATATTTAAGGACATGGTTCCATGTATTATTTTTCAAAAGACATACATGTTTGCCCTTTCTTGACATGATTTTGACCTTATTATTTCGCAGATCACAAAGCCTATATTGATACTAGAATCAAAATTTACGTCCCCTCTTTTCACATGAGAAGAGAAATTCTCTGTTTAAAGGTTGGAAACTAAGCACCATAAGCTAAATTTTGACAAGTGGAATCAACTTCCAGAGGATGCATATGCAATGACTACATTTTGCAAATCAGCTATAGTGTTTATGAAATCACTTATGGTGAAGACATAGGTATGTAGTAAACAAGAACATTAACTTCTTGCTAAGAATTACGCGAATGTAAAAAGGACAACAGCTAAGTTGCTCAAGGAACAATCATCAAAATTAAATAGTTGGATCTTGAGGCAATAATGTGCATGACAAAAAGTGAAGGATGAGGAACAAAAGTATTGAATATTCAATTATTCAGCAAGTTGAGCTTACATTTAAACCTACAAAGGTTGAATAAAATAGAAAAGAATAGCACAAAGGAAGATCCTAAGAGCAAGAAAAGCATGTTTTGATCTGCAATCAAGGTATCTACAGAATGCATAACAACACAAGGTAGTAACATAGATCTATCCACCAGGCAGAGAAAATCAAGCTACTTGTACGAAGATGCATTCACAAATATACTGAGACACAGACAGATATCCTGCATTAATTGTAACTCAATTGTGTCTGAAAGGCAAAAGAAGATTCAAGACGGTTTCCTTTGAGCTAGAATAGTGAACATACTTCCCATGCCGTAGTCTAAGTTCAGCTTCAAATTTTGATCCACCCTTATGAACAGCCTTGATGGGTTCTTTCCAATTGTTTGTGAAATCTCCAACCAAAAATACCTCATCACCCTGCAATCAAAATTTATCATTATTAAGTAGAGAAAGTCATCCATCTAGCAAATTTTGATGAAAAATTATTGGAATCATGATGCAAGCATAAATTAATTAATGTAGTTATCATCCTGATTTTGTGAGAAGTCCAGGTTTACCTCTCGACAACCATTGCTCCACACAAAGTTGACAGCATGTGTTGGAGGTCCATCATGCTTTCCGTTTTCTACCATAGCAATAAGATCCCATGTGGCCCAGACAATTGCTGCTCTGCATTCAATTGCAGATATCAGGCTTTAGTATCATAACATGCAACATCCATTCAGAGCCATAAGCAGATGGTGGAGTAAAGCTTTTGCAGAAGATGTTGAATTAGTTGCCATCAAATGCCAATAACTAGTGTATGCATTTTTGCTGATAGAATCTCATGCTTGAACTTTTAAGTATACAATTTTCTGTGGTCCATTTAACTACTTGAACTTTGAGAAATTCTTTTCACATTAAGATGAACAAACTTTAAGGAGTGGGATGGATATTGTGTATGTAACGGTAGCATACTCAAGACACAAATCAAATCAAATGAATGGGCTAATCTGGTAGATGTTCAGAAATATATTACCTGTCAGGTCTACATGAATGCAAGCCAGTGACAAAATTGTGTGCAGCATGAAGAGCAGTATCTTGAATCCAGTGTAGATAGGCAATAACGCAGGCAGGGGATCTATCAAATCCAGTTGTACATGTCACAAATATTCGGAAGTTTTTCCTCAGAAGTCGTAGCAGAAGTCCTACACAGAATGGAAGTTTCTTTCGCAAGTCTAGGGAGTCCACTTCTCTGAAACATGTCATGGCAATAAGATAATATAATTTGGAGAAGGAAACAAAAAGATTTGGAAACAGTAAACAAATTTTCAGAATGTTTCCAAGATGCACAGATAAGAATGACAAAGGTTCATGCTACAAAGTACAAACAACTACTGATTGTAACAAAAGAAGCTAGCACTTGGAACATATGAAACACACTGAACAATAAATACTTTCCCTTTCACTATTCAAATTTGACACCAACAGGATCGAACAATTATTGATTCCAAATACTTGGATTTCTTGGGGTCCTAATGTTCTGTCTTCAGATCAATTGGGTTAAGTCGGCTGATACTATGTTAAAATGACCCACGTAGATTCACAATATTGGTCACCATCAGCTGAACCATTCGAACATAGGCCTTTTTTTTTTTCCTTCGGATCTTATATTTGATATCATCAATGTCTTATTCCGTGTTTGTTAATTATATTTCTTTAATCAACTTTGTGATTGTCATATTTCATTATCATCTTCTACTATCGGGTGAATGATATTGCCTTTTTGATAACTCGTCATTTCCATACTTATACCAGAAAATTATAATGAACTCTTATGTACCACAATTACTAGTTTCCTTATAATTATGCTCTTGTAAAATGTTTCACTATCACATCTCATCTGCACTTGACCATGTAAAAGTTACTGTAGGACATGGGCATCATAGAAGCATCTTCCATGCATGACCTTGCACACTTAAATCTGGTGAACATAAACACAACCAATTCCTGCAAAGTCTACATGTACCCAGGATCATGAACGGCTATTTGGCATTGCACACCTGATTATCATGCACTTTATACTTATTCTAGTACCTCCAAGTATCAACTAATCATATGAAACTGAAGTCTCTAACAATGCAAATTAAAAATGAGACCAGGGGACTGAATCATTTGAAAGTGCATAACATACCTTATTGGATAGTTAACCATCAGAATATTGTTTTGACAACAAGCATCATTTATGGATTCTGAATTGATTCCCCAATTGGCACGTTCGCTTTCACTCTGGAAATTTAGAACAGCAGTGATACCCTGAGGCACAGACATCCTAATTACTATGATGTATATTGAACCTTGCAATAATTGAACATAATTTCTGAAGAAACACCACAAGTATCATCTGAATAGAAATATAAAAGATGTCAGAATGTCTGTAAGAAGGTGCAAGAGACCTATAACAAGAAAGGAGTAGTAATCAGCGGAGTTCAAAAATTCCTTGCAGAATGAAATCCTATCGAAGCACAATGCAAAAATCAATGTACAATATACAAGATGATTCCAATTGGCTATTAATGATTAAACAGAAAAACCAACTAAGATGATAGATCAATTCAAAGCTAAGCTACAACATCATGAAGAGCTATGAGCTCTGCATAATTGACAGTATTCACAAGCAAAGAGCTTAACATGCATATGAAAGCAAACATACATGAAGCACCATGAAATTATTTCAATGTTAAAGCAGATGCTTATGTACATGAACATCTCAATAAAACAATGATCAAATGTAAAAAAATGTCTGCAAGATTATTGCTTTTTAACAGCATGACACAATTTTCTTTTCACACTTCTTTATATTATTCATTCAGGTTTCTTGGTGGCCTTTGTGTTCCATATTCTTTTAACAGCACAAGCTTTTAGAAATAAACAACAGAACAAAGTGAACGATCCATGGGATTAACAAATCTAAGAAACAGTATATACCACAGCATCTGACAATGTCTGCACATCCTTTTCTGTTTGTATGCATGAACCAACATAGATCTGCTCAGTGATCTGCAAAAGATCAAGGATCGAGAATATTTGTTAACATTGGATAAAAAAGACACTGACTTTGATCTTTCAGGTTTAAGTAACTTAGTATTTGGCATTGTAACTAACTATTTGGGTTACATGGAGCACCAAAAATTTGAACTTCTGAGGTATATTATGGTCCAGACATAACAGATATGATAAAAAAACACCATAAAGATTGTGTTTGCTTCCAAAAACAGAAATTCATGGATAGCTGATCATGGATATGAATCAAGCATCACCTCTTGCTTCCAGCATTAACCAAGAAAATGTGGATTAGCCATCCGAGGTCATGAGAGACCTGTTGCTGATCATTCATGTGCAAGATTTGGAATAGTGCTAAGCAAAGAATGTTATCTCAATAAGGGCCAAACAACTATGTAACTGATTAATGATTTAAAGTGATAGAATTGAAATTTTATAATCACCTTGCTATACTGCATGCCAAGTGAGTGGTTATAGTATAACTCGCCTTTTGCTCGATCCAGTGCTTTGATATACTCCTCCAGAGGAAAGCTACCGTAGGCCCATTCAACATCTTCGCTCTCTTCTTCAGAAAAAATACTTACAATCTCATGTGTACGTTTAGCTAATATGCTCCTATTGCTCTGTACTGGGGAATCAACAGAGCCTTCATTTGCCAGAAGCATCCACCCCTCTGACTTCAGAAACTTAGGAGAAAATATGGTAAACCCGGATTCTCCACTTCCCTCAGAACCTGGCTGAAGATCTGTTGCCAGGACGTTCCTATTCCAAGTGGCAAAAGCAACCCGGCCTCTATTAAACAAAGTATGGTAAACACCACTTAAATGTAATTGTTGAATTGGATAAGGAGAGAATGGTCTTTCAAGTACAAGACTAAATAATCCTGCAATGTCCTTGAGCATCGTCCTGCAAGAAAAATGATGGTGACAAAAAGATAAGGTTATCATTAAATAGTTGAAAAGTGGAAAATTTTGACTCAGTATATGTATGCTGAACTTAATCAAACTTAATTATATTATGGGATAAAAAAGATATATCTCCATTTTTTTTTTGCTTCAATGCAAGAGAAGAGGCCACAGGTAATCGACTTTTAAAGCTTTCGTAGCATATATGAATCGATACTGTAGGCTAAAGAGAGAAGATTATTTTAATTCATCAGTCTGCATTTCAAATAATGTGTGCATCAGGAGCATGAAAAAATTTAGATAGCATGTCACAACCCAGGCTCAAAACCATGTGGCCCAAGCCCCATAAAAGATGTACTAAAAAGTTGATCTTCGAGATGGTATTTATCTGCTAAAGGTCTGGTAATAAATATTTAATAACCTTCATGATCTGATCCTTTCTGTCTGTCTTGTGATGTGCACTTTTCAATAAGCTCCATAGCAATTGGAACAAGGAACAATCGTATGTCAGGGGACTATGAAGAAGGAGAAGATCAATCTAGGTTAAGTTTTTATGACATAATATAGAAGAGGGAAGCAATCTGTAAGACCAAGAAGAAGGTCAACGTAAGTTCCTCTTGAGATTCGAAGTTTTCATGATATAATCCACTAGTGCACATAATCTAAGTCCAAATGGTGTTAATTGATATCCAGCTATATATGGTCAAAACCAAGTTTAAGAACCTGTAAGGCTGTGTTTGCAAAGTTAAATCCAAAAGTTCATCCAGAGAATGCATATCCAGAGGCATTGGTTTTAACTATTTGTATTTAGTAACCAATAGGCATTTCAATCTATAATCAATGCAGCACAGAAATATGATAATAAGATAAAGGTGCACACACTAACATGCTACATTAATTAAAGACTAAATCAAGTGTGATAACTCCACAGTGTAATGCATTAGACATTTCAGTTTGTCTCCAAACGTGAAAACAAAATAATTGAAAAGTTCAACAGTATTTTCAATTCAAACAAAATGTAGAATACCATACTCTGCATCCCTTAAGTCCTTTATGTCAATGAAACCACCACTTGACACGTTACTTGCCTTCTTTAATGCGTCACCAACCATCACTATTCTTGATTTTTCTGCATTTCCCTTAAAAATAAGAGTATGAATATCCATCACTTAAAGTAGTTCCATTACAAGTTCAAGAAAAAGGATCAAAAGAGATGCATGCATAAAAGAAACAATAAGAAAAGAATTCATATATGATTGTTAAGTTTAACTGTTTAAATTACACAAAAAAATAAAAATTCTTAGAAATTAAAGAACAAAGGAAAGACAGTTAATTACAGAGAGAGAGAGAGAGAGAGAGAGAGAGAGAGAGAGAGAGAGGGACAAAAAAACTCATCCTAACATTGAACAGAGTCCCGTTGGATACATTATTTTGGGTTTTGAAGGGTGTCATCTCCTAATAGCCATCTCTTAGCGCCGAAAAGGCGGAACAGAAAGGAAGAATATGATTCTCGATTCGCCTATCGCACATCGAGAAGGAAGATAAGGGAAAGATGGTAATACCCCTTTCTTGAGCGAGTGGACGAAGATCCTCCCGTCCACGGAGAGCGCGAAGCGAATGCCCAAAGGCTTCTCGAGGGTGACCATGTACTCGTTCAGATTCATCTTGTACAGAGTCTGATCCGCCATAGCCGAGATCCTAACGAGGTCCCGTGGCGCGGTCCCCTTGTTAGCGGCGGCCGAGACAGTCGCGACCCGACCGAGCGATCCACCGACGCGAATCCAAGGGGAGGAGAGGGCGGCGAGCCGATCGCTCCTCTCGCGGAAGGGGCCGCAGCAAGAGGAGGGGGGGAGTTGGAGAATAAGGGCCATTGGTGTGGGTCGGAGCTCGTCAGGGCGAGGAGGAGGAGGAGGAGGAGGAGAAGAGTTCTTCTTCGCAGTACCTCCTCGTGAGTCGGTTACGTTGGACGTGGTGAGGGAGGGACGGAGGGCGGACGAGACGACACCGTCGTCGGTCTCTGATCCACAAGCCACGTGGACGGACAAGCGGGAGGGGGAGGAACGGGACGCAACGGGAAGACCGTGCCATGGTGGGCCCCCCTTAACGTCCAGTAGTGCGCGCCGCCGCCCTCTCATGAGCGGAAAAAAATATCTTTGTTTAGATTTCTTTTTCTTTTTCTCTAATAAATTAACCTCTCTCTCTCTCTCACACACACACGTCTTTTCAGATATCCAAAATAACATTTTTATTCCTTCAAACCTGTTTAATATTATTTAATATATATAATTATATGAAAACAAGTGTGAATTTCTAAAATTTTCTTTCCGAACTTTTCTATCCCAATTTTCAGAATTTCTTAACACTATTATTTTCCATAATATATATCTCCTTCTATTTTGTTTCCTTTTTGTTTTTCTTATGGGACAGTACATAGGGTGAACCGATCTTATTTTTATATTATGCTATAATATTTTTAGTAATAATAAAAAAATATCATAATTATTACCCAAAAAATAATATACATAATGTTTTACTAAATTTATAAGAAATTATTTAATTATAGTATTTTTTTGATATTACTAAAAATATTATAACGTAGTGTAAAAACATTGTGACTAGATTAGTTCAGAGGAAAAGGGAGAAAAAAAATGATATTTCAAGTTATTATGAGAAAAATATAATATTCGATACTTATACAGAAAACTCTAAAAAGAGAATTTTTTTCTGAAAATTCGTCCTAAAGACAATCCTTATAATATAGTGAAACAGAATATATTTTCTTCTTCATCCTTATAATAAAAAGTATATATATATATATATATATATATATATATATATATATATATATATTCCTTATGAATTAAAATATATTAAGAATATTTTAATATAATGCTTTCCAAACAATTTGGAGGTATTTAGTAAAAGTAGTGTATGGTCGTTTTCTATCATACTCTCTTTCTCCTGTAGTAACTGATGCCTACTGGAACGATTATTATGTTTGAGTGCACTGTTTGCATCTTGTGATCAAATAGCAGTATCCATCTTAATCATGACATATGACAAGTGCACCATCGAGCTACGTTTATATGATATATTCTCGGAATTGTCTATTAATCATGCATTAAATCTAAGTTTAAACACGTGTCACGTCGAAGCCCTTATCGATGAATTATAATCTCTAAATTAGAAGCGAAATAGGAATCAAACAGGACATCAAATTATTGGCCTCATCGTTGTCATCATGCAGCACTCAAATCAGTGCCTTCACAAACCTTTTCCAGCGTCGTGATCTCGTTGGGCGATGTGCGAGCTGGCGAGCACTCGGCGACTCATTTGCTTCAGAAGTTTCTCTCCTTTTTGTCTTCTCTAAATGTGGCTTAGATGTTCATTTGCCTTCGATGAAATTATAATGCACAATGCAAACATATACACGAAACACATATGCAACTCCACTGCGATCACAAAGCGTAAAATGAGAATATATATGTCCACTGCATCAACATAATAGCCTTCTCACCACCTAATCCACGACGATCTTTGACATCTATCATTAGAATATTAAACCCCCCATTAAAAGACTTAAAAAGTAGGAAAAAAAGAAAACAAAGAAAATTAAAGAAAAAAGGGGAGTTTAAAATGGGTGATGCGTCCGGGAAAGCCCGTTCACATTGGCGAAGAACCCGATCAAATTTTGGTTGTAAGGAAGGAACGAACGCCGGACCGCGCCGCTCCGTGTCTGCCGGCCTTTACCGTAATATACCCGATGGGCGGTAGGTCCGTCCACCTCCGTCGGTTTACCTCCCTTGTCTCTCGCCTTGGCCTTCTCCTTCTTGCTCTCCTCCGACCCTGCTGCCACCGCCTCCTCGCCCTTGGCCGCGAGGAACACGAACTTCTCCTTCCCGTCGCTCTGGCTCCGTCCGATCACCAGGTCCCGGAGCCGCCACCGCAGCGAGGACCCCGTGGATCTGCTCTTCTTGCACCGCGATGCCGACGGCGCGGTCGACCTCGGCGCCCACACGCAGTACGTCCCCGGCGGGATCCCCTCGAGCTCGTCCGTTCCCAAGGACGACGAGGATGAGGAGGCAGAGGCGGAGTGCTCCTCGCGCTCCTCGATCAAGAGCTTCCCTAGGGTTCTGCGCACCGGTGCGGTCTTCTCCTCCCCCTCCGCTACGAGGCGGCCGCGATCGTCGTCGCCGTTGGCGAGGAGGAGGGAGCGGTCGAAGACGGGGTAGATGGGGCGGATCTGGCCGTTGGAGAATATCTCGGCGGCGGTGATGGCCGGACCGGTCTCGGGGTCCTTGACAACGAAGGCGAATTCGGAATCGTCGTCGTCGACGTCGGACTCATCTCCGCCGTCCCCGGTGCCGACGGGAGGCGGTGGATCTAGGAGATCGTCAGCCTCGGCGAAGGGCTCCCGGAAGCTGGGGGAAGCCACGAGGACGGGTACGCGTTGCTTCCCTTCCTCTTCTTCTGCTTCCATCGCTCTCCGTTTGTTTTCCTGCATCGTCGTTCGTTATGGGCTTCTTTTCTGTTTCCTTCGCTTGTTGTGAGAGCGATTTGGAGTGGGAAGTTGGTTGGGGGAGGAGCAGGTGGGGATTAATAGCGAGGAGAGGGAAGTGCAGGGTTGTGGGTGGCGGGTCGGGTTGAGGACGCTGCCTTTCCGGTTGGCTCACGAGTCACACGCGTCGCGGGAAGAGTAGGGGGGAGGGTGGGTGATGGGTGGAAGAGCGTTGAGGTTTCCAGAAGGGCAAGTTCAAGTGGCCCAGTGGCCGCCGATGCCGGTAGAAGTGGAGGTATAACGGCGCGGCTCCAGGTTTCCCCCCAGGGAGGTATTTACGTGGGCCCCACGAGACTTCCTCTTCTCTCTCTACGTGCTTGTGAGAGATGCAGAAGATTTTAGTGGCAATTCGGAGCCCTACTTTGGGACGAATCACCCCTGAAAAATTTCAGGGGTGGTATGGCACCCAAAATAGGACCGTAATCTGAGTTCTGATTTTTTTTGCTATCATATTAAATATTTATTAATTATTATTAATTTCAATTCTGATCGCCAACTTAACATGCTATGAACGAATCAACCGACCTCGCTGCTTGGCGAGAGAGCCCTATTTAATTACAAAGAAATCGACTAAATGTGAAATTTTCTAGATCGAAGGTTCATGCAAGATGATATTTCTCCAAGATTAAATCGATAGATGCTTGCTTTGAATATATGATATTATATGCGGAAGTAAGAATTTCCGTACGTTGTACCAAGATAGATTTATTTAATGGTGCTATGATTCAGAGAATACAGCGGCTAAGATTTGAGGTTGATATGCTACACATCATTAGTCTTAATAGGATATGATTGATTGGGATTCATGTATCAGGATTGGTCGGAATGTTGTGCTTCGATAATTTCAGTGACAATTAACATTTTTGTCCTAAAAAAATCACAAGTGTAGAAAACAATCCTTCTGTGTTGACAGTGAATTTGGATTGTTCAGATGGATTCCTCCAAAAATATGTGATCGGCATCGGTATCCTGATGTACTAAAAGCTTGTGAAGTGTCAAGACCCAGCTTGGTTGCGCCACGCCCAAGTCAACGCGGTCCCAACTCTTTTTCAATGGTCAATAAGGCTCCATCACAGAATGGAAACTGGTTGACCAATTTGACAGAGTCAAAGCCTACGCCGAAAACATCATCGTATGTTCTGATGCTGGAAATGCTTTACAAGAATTCTTTACAAGAATGTTTTGATTCTAGCAAGACAGGAAGAGCCCACATCATCTGACACAAAAATATTCTACCTTATCCTAGAGAAATTTATTTTTATTACCAATCATAATAGTTCCAAGAGCATGAGAGGTCCGACCCGAATGTCATCTCTGGACTCCATGAGTAAGACAAGATCTTTTATGATATTAATAAGATTAAGATCAAAGCCAAGATCTAACGATAAGATGTCCCAATATGATAAGATCAATAATATTAATAAAATATTTTATTATTATATATAGATATAAGTCGATCATGTTGGTCCTCCAAGAAAAGAAAAAATTCCACATATAGTAAGTTAATAGTGAAAAATTAGAAAAATGTGGATCTTTCAAATATTTTAAGTTAATAGCGAATAATTTGCAGATATAAGGGGGAGATTGTATGAATATGTTAGTAATTAGTAAATGAGAAACCACTTAGTTAATTGGCAACCAAATCTGATCACGGCATCCACCACCTCTGTTTACATCTACACCAAGTGTATCATCAACCGTTACTGCCCCTCTTCCTCTTCCCGTAACAACATGAAGCTCCTCACCTGATGAGAGTAATAATGGCGATAAGACTCGGGTGACGTCAGCTGACGTCTCACGTCTCTGTTGACCTAACAGCACTTGGTCAACATGGATCGGAACGCCGACCGAAGCACATTAACATCCTACTCAGACTCGATCCTTCATGCCACGCCAACACCAATGTCAGACGCTATCAGGAGTACGAGCCTGCCTCATGAAAGCGGGCACATTAGGAAATAGTAAGCTTTGCTATAAATACCATCGCGTTCTGAACGGGAATGGGGGGGAGAAGGAAAGAGGTAAAAACCCCTTGCGACTATTCACTAACTTGATCGTCGGGAGGGGTCGAGTTGAGCTCTCTCGACCCGACATGTGTGCAGGGACGAAGACGGAGCTCCTCCCCTCGAACACCCAAGCGAGGAACCTCTATCCCCCGGAGAAGCCCGGCGAGCTCTGACGTAACCCGATCAGCACGACCGACCACCTCGGCAATCCAGAGGGACGCCGAACAAGATCCTCACTCATTCGAACCCGAACCAGCCGCGTCGGCCCCGAGGACACGGCGTAAAGTTGTTACCCGCAATATTTTTGGCGCTAGAAGGAGGGCCGAAAGTCGAGGGATTGGCAGATCGACTCAAACGAACCCGTTGCTGGAGGGTCACACCTGATCGGGGCCACAAGGGATCACCCCTCGAATGACCAACCTCGAGAAGAGCACCCCATCGCGACCTCAGAGCTCCATTGGCGGTTATTCAATGACCTGGGCTGGTTCGCCTGAAGGTGCCCCAGCCGACCCGTCGCCCGTGTCGTCCGAGGCCTTTCAGGACCTCGCTCATCAAATCCGAGCTCTGACGGGTATGGTGCAAACCATGATCCTGCTCATTTCTCATCCGGTGCACCCGCCTGCAATCCAACCACTGCAGCAACAGGAGCCGCACGTTGGGGCCCACACGCCACTTCCGGAGCTCCCCACTTCGCCTTGGGTTCGATCGGCCCCACTTGAGGATCGAGTGATGGCAAACCCGAGCGGCCGCCTGGAACCCGAGGCATTATCTTCGGATTCAACAGACTCCCTGCGAGCCCAGCTACGCTTTGTTAGTCAGCGGCTCAACGAAGTGGAGAATGAGGTTCGCAGGTCAAAGGGAGAGCTCGGGGAGGACGCACAACAAGGGTCTTCGTTCGTGCCTGAGATACAAGATCAAACGGTTCCCCCGAACTTCCGGCTCCCCTCTTTGGACGCATATGACGGCTCCACTGACCCAGCGGACCACGTAGCTGCTTTCCGTGCCCAAATGGCGCTGAATGGAACCTCTGATGCTTTGATGTGCAGGGCATTTCCCACGACCCTGAGGGAGCTAGCCCGCACATGGTACAACGGTCTGAAGACCAGGACGATCGCCTCCTTTGATCAGCTCGTCAAAGACTTCGAGCTTAGCTTCTTGGCCTACGCTCGGCCAAAGTCGTCTGTTGCACTGCTCCTCGGACTCAACCAAAGGGAGGACGAGCCTCTCTCCCATTTTGTGAATCGCTTTACAACACAAATCTGGGGGTTGCCGGACGCTCACCCCTCTCTATTAATGCAGGCGTTTATGATAGGCCTGTGACATTCCAGATTCCTCTAGTCCTTCGTGGAGTGACCCCCCACCACGGTACCAGATATGCTCCAGTGGGCTAACCAGTACATCGTGGCGGAGGCCTAGGTGGCCATGAGGAGGAGCGACTTTTGGCAGCGGGCTCCATAGAAGAAGTCGAGCACCCGCGGTGACTATCCGATGTAGTCCTTGTAAAAGGAATCTAGGCCCTGCCTCAGTCTCTTCCGAGCAGAGGCTCAGTATCTACCTGACCGCCTCCCGGCTCGTGGTTAGCTCCGGCCTAACCCCCTTTTTATCTACATGACTCGATCGCAGACTGCCCGAGTCCACCTCAGTGCGGCCTGCCTGCCTGAGTCATGTCCCTCGGCCGTAGTCTGCCCGAGTCCGCCTCTGCGTGGCCTGCCCGCTTGAGTCGTGCTCCTCGGCTGCATGTTGCCCGAGACCACTACCTCTGTGTGGTCTACCCGCCTAAGTCGTGCTCCTTGGCTGCATGTTGCCCGATACCACTACCTCTGCACGGCCTGCCTGCCTAAGTCGTGCTCCTCGACTGTATGTTGCCCAAGACCACCACCTCTTCGCGGCCTGCCCGCTTGAGTCGTGCTCCTCAATTGCATGTTGCCCGAGACCACTATCTCTACGCGGCCTGCCCGCCCGAGTCGTGCTCCTCGGTTGCATGTTGCCCGAGACCACCACGTCTGCGCGGCCTGCCCGCCTGAGTCGTGCTCCTCGGCTGCATGTTGCCCGAGACCACCACCTCTGCGCGACCTGCCCACCTGAGTCGTGCTCCTCGGCTGCATTTTGCCCGAGACCACCACCTCTGCACAGCCTGCCCGCCTGAGTCGTGCTCCTCGGCTGCATGTTGCCCGAGACCACCACCTCTGTGTGGCCTGCCTGCCTGAGTCGTGCTACTCGGCTGCAAGTTGCCCGAGACCACTACCTCTGTGCGGCCTGAATCACGCTCCCCGGCCGCATACTGCCCAGGGCCACCGCTGCGCATCCAACCCTCCTTAGTTACTAAACTCCACAATTCCCACACCCCTGGTAATGGACCGGCAACAACCCAACATGGATAGTTTCTTAAAGCTGAAGCCATGCCTCGAACCCCCCTTTTACAACAACCGACGCATAGCTTCCTTCGGATGGGGAATATGATGAGGGTAATAATGGCGATAAGACTCGGGTGAAGCCAGCTGATGCCTCGCGCCTTTGTTGACCTGACAGCACCTGGTCAACACGGATCGGAACGTCGACCGAGGCACATCAACATCCTGCTCAGGCTCGATCCTTCACGCCATGCCAACACCGATGTCAGACGCTACCAGGAGTACGAGCCTACCCACTACAAGCGGGCACATCAGGAAACAGTAAGCTTCCCTATAAATACCCTCGCGTTCTGAACGGGAATAGAGGGGGAGAAGGAAAGAGGTAAAAAACCCCTACGACTATCCACTAACTTGATCGTTGGAGGGGTCGGGTTGAGCTCTCCCGACTCGACCTATGTGCAGGGACGAAGACGGAGCTCCTCCCCTCGAACACCCAGGCGAGGAACCTCCATCCCCCGGAGAAGCCCGGCGAGCTCCGATGCAACCTGATCAGCACGACCGACCGCCTCGGCAACCCAGAGGGACGCCGAATAAGACCCTCGCTCGTTCGAACCCGAACCAACCACGTCGGTCCCGAGACCACGGCGTAAAGTTGTTACCCGCAACATCACCGTCTACTGACTCGTCACACTCAGGCGGGCAACTCGGACATGGGACAGATGGTTCATATGAGTAGGTGGCTTATTTCTTATATGATTCGTCTTTTATTTTTTTTCCTATTTAATTTTTATTGGTAATTTTGTGATTTTTTTTCTATTTTAAGACCATTGCCTTCCACACTTAGCTACTTCCGATAGGTGGCTGTACTAGTGGCACGTGTCATCGACGCTCCCCGTTGGCTGTACCTTCTTTTAACGTCACATGCTGTGTCTTCTCTGTTCTCATTCCCCCACTCGATTTGTGGATATTTACACGCCACGCATCTGCGTGGTGGTAGTTACGCCTATCGAGAGGCTCGCATCGCATCGTGCTCATCGATCGATCGTGCCGGGTCGGGTCTCTTCCGCGCATCGCGCGTGGCCCTTCGCCGGCTTCTCGCGGCGGTTCGATCGGGACGGCTCAAGGACGAGCACCTTGTTCTGTGGACCCCTTCGCGGCATTTGTGGGACTCGAGCCGAGCCGAGCCGTGCCGTTCCGAGGTCAGGCGGCGCTCGCCTCAATAAACACACGTATGGATCCTACGTTATCACCTACGCCCTCACCTGAGTGGATTCGGCCGGCACTCCCATTGTCTGTGGGCCCCGCCCGTACCTGCCGGCATAGGTAGTTGAGACAGGTCGGGCAGGAACGAGGAAAAGACGTTATAACGACGTTTCCCACTATAAAAAATAAAAAAAATCGATATTCCAAACTCGAATTAAAAAAAATATCGAAATACTATTTTTTTTTTTTTTACTTTGATTTGGTCATTTAGAACAATGGAATCGCTCCGAAAACAACGTCCACGACATATGACAAAAGTGAGCGAGATTAAACCGATGGGTTGAAGCCAAGAATGGGGATTCTCAAATTGATCGAGCAGATGAATCCTGCCGGCGTGGCTGAGCTTTGGATGGAGGCAAAATTTTTCTCTTAGACTTGGCTCGGAAAAAAGAAAAGCTCGATCGTAATAAACGAAAATGATTCCGCCAATTGACGTGAGCCGAGCCAGCCGAAATGAAAGCCGCTCTGCCTTTACGGGGTGTGAACATATCAAGGGTCCCTTCTTTATATAAGCGGTAGAAATAAGGGCCTTTTTGTTTTCTCGCCAAGAGGAAGAGGAAAACCCCCCACCTTAAAAACATCAAACCGGAAGGGAGAGGGAGAGGGAGAGGGAGAGGAAGGGGAGGAGAAGATGGGGGTGCTAAGGAGCACGGAGAGCTTGGAGGCGGAGATCGAGGAGATGCGGGAGGCGCTGCTGCGGAGCGGCGGAATCGGGAGGGCCCATGTGCGGAAGGCGGGGTCGGGAAGCGTCCGGCGGAGGGCGGACGGCGACGGCGGGGTAGGCGACGAGCGGACGGTGTGCGTCACCGGGGGGATCTCGTTCGTCGGGTTCGCCGTCGTCAACCACCTCCTCGACCGCGGATACACCGTCCGCCTCGCCCTCGAAACCCAGGGTTCGCTTTCTCTCTTCCTCCCATCCCTCGATCCATCTCTCTTTCTCTCACACGCATTACCACCTGATTTATCGATCTTAACCGTCTGATGCTCGTCGATCTCCACGCCGATGCTCTCGATTTTTTTTTTTTTCCCCTTGTTCTTCTCGACTTCCTCTCGACGGGAGACGGAGTTGCTTTAAGATTCGCGAACGTGCCCGATTTGCCGTTGGCGGTACCCTGAGATTGTCATTGTTAGTGTTGCTTTCTTCGACCACTTTGGGCGATAGCTACTCGTCACCTTAATAGTTATCTTGACATTTTCGCAGAATTACGAATTGGAAACACGTATGCCACCAAACGATGCGCTATATTATTTGCCTTTTGTCCAAACAAAACCCCGATGGCAGATGGAGTGGGGTCCATCGTGACTTCCTTGCTGCTGCTGCTGACTACGCTGTGTCTGCTGGTCGCTTGGATTGCAGAGGACATGGACAAGCTGAGGGAGACGGAGATGTTCGGCGAGATGGGCAGGGACGGGGTGTGGGCGGTGATGGCCAGCGTGATGGACTTGGAGAGCTTGTGCCGGGCGTTCGATGGGTGCGTCGGGGTCTTCCACACCTCCAGCGTCGTTGATCCGGGGGGTCTCTCTGGCTACTCGGTGAGCCGCCATCCCTTTTCCTTGTATTACCACATATAATAGAAACTGGGCGTAGTATTTGGCTTCCAAATAACAGCGTATTCACCTACCCATTATATTATCGTATACTTGTGTTGTCATTATCAAGTTGACAAATGCAGCAATTCTTGTATTAGATTTGGATAAGAAGCAACGACTTGTATTGGTTTCTAGTCTGCTTCAATCGTAGTTTGAACACGAACATGGTTTAGACCCTCCTCCATGCCATCCCTAGGCGACCTTGATCTTTCTCCGGATGTCCTCATCTCCTTTGTGAGCGTCCAACTGGGAAAGGAAAGCTTTTGTTTTCATCTTCGTTGGATCAAGCTTGTGGCAGGTAAGGAGGTCACATTCTTTGCATGTGAAACTAATCTTTGTTGTGCTCCTATGAGTCTGCAGAAGCACATGGCCCAAATGGAGGTGAGAGCAGCCGAGCTAGTGGTTGAAGCCTGCGTGAGAACCCAATCGGTCAGAAGATGCGTCTTCACCTCCTCGCTTCTGGCTTGCGTTTGGCGAGAGAACAGCACTCCTCGAAGTAGCCGTCGCCCCACCATCGTGGACGAGAACTGCTGGAGCGATCAGAGAGTGTGTCGTGATAAAAAGGTGAGAGACTTGCACAAAGATAATTGATTCTCTCCGGTCTCTATCGAACGCTTGCCAATTCAACCTTCACAAAAAAGGGCCACGAAACTCTCGTTGGTTCCTTTCGAGCATGAGGGGGCTCCGATCAACTGTTCCATTCAGATCAGAAGCTATTTGTTAGAACACAATCTGCCACCTGAATAGATCTTCTTTTGAACAATGGCAGCTATGGTTTGCGCTGGGCAAGACAATGGCAGAGAAAGCGGCATGGAGGGCGGCACGTGGGAGAGATGTGAAGCTGGTGACCGTATGCCCCGCCCTCGTCACCGGACCTGGTTTCCTTCGTCGCAACTCCACCAGCTCCATCGCCTACCTCAAAGGCCAGAGGCCACTCCCTCGCCCATCTCACTGTCGCCTTCTAGGATCCTACATCTCATTCCTTGGAAATGCCTGCAGGAGCTCAAGATATGCTCACGGAGGGACTGCTCGCCACCACCGACGTGGAGAAGGTAGCCGAGGCTCACGTAGCTGTGTACGAGGCAATGAGCAGCACCGCTTGTGGGCGATACATCTGCTACGATCATGTCATCCGAAGCGGCGAAGAGGCCGCCGAACTAGAGCGGCAGCTGGGTCTTCCGAACAGGGTATCCAGGGACGCCCACGCCGATTGCCCGACATGGGTGGAGCTCTCCAACCGGAAGCTCTCAAGGCTATCCTCTTCCAGGAGGAGGAGGTGTACATACGATATCTACTCGATCTCGCAGGAGTAGTAGGCCTACACATTGTGTACATTCCGGGAGAAGCACATTCGAATACCTGATAGGCTCATGAATGCACCGAGTGTGCCATGTGTGATTACTGGTGCTCGAAACCTTTGAACAGATAACTCTGCTACGATATCAAAGACGTGGAGACTTAAAGACTCGAGACTTCAAAAGAGTTGCGTGGATTCCATTACATATATAACACTACTTCAGGAGGAATTAGAGAGGAATCGGTGCCCTCCGGTCGTCTATCAAGCCTGATGTTTGGCAGGGGTATTTTCGGCACTCCGGCCTACGTGTCTTCCCTAATTGCCCCTCCCCTGAATTCCCGAGAATGACAACCAAACCCCCAGTGCCCGATCTGATACAGCTCCATCCACACCTTATCAGCGTCAGATCGTTGACCTCCTTGGCCATTCTCCCCCACCGTCGCTCCAACGTCAGCCCACCGCTTCATCTTCTCCGAGCTCTTCGCTTCCCTTCCCTCGACCACCACCTCCCCCCTCATCCTCTCTACTCCTCCCTCATCTCTCACCCTTCGTCTTCGCGAAGCCCCCTCTCTCCTCTTCAGCATCCCCAAGCATCTCCTCGACACCGCCCAGGGGACCTTCACCAAGGCCAAGGCGAGCACGTCGACCACCGCGCAGGGACAGCAGCCCAGCGCGACGCAGTCGGCGACCATGACCGCGGCGCACGACCGGCACGACGCGCCGCTGCACTCCACGTCGTCTCCGGCCTCGTCGGGCGACGCGAAGCGCAGCCTCCTCGGGGCCTCGCTCTTCGACCTCCCCATCCGTCCACCTGATTCCAAGAGAAGAGACGAGGACGACGCAAGCTGGTTCGACGTGGACTAAATGGCGGCCTGCGCGCGGTGTTCCAGATATAGACGTCAGGAGGTGCATGCATTATAGCGTACATGATCCCATCCCCATGATATTGCCATGGAAGGGAAACATGTCGAGTAGGTTAACACAACCCCTCATTGACAGCACTGTCATCACCATCGTCCCCACACAGGTTGGTGCCACTTGGGAGTAGGTGCTGCAGTCCCAATGCTTGCAAGAGAAAAGCTATCGAGCTGGTGACTGCAGCAGCGACTGCGGGAAGAGTACCCATCTGAGAAATGGAGCTAAAAGCGATAGCCTAAGACAAGGCATGCAGTGTCACCATTGAGGCAAAGCTGCAGTCTGAAGTCTGCAGAAAGTGTAGACTTAATCCGGTATACGGTGATCATATATTTGGTAGGGAACAGGTGAGTCTGATGAATCGATTATGGGAATGGATTTGATGTGTCGTACGTTAAGCACACGGTTTGAGGTCACTCGAGTCCTACATAGCATGTCCTGTTCTTATCATCAAGATGAAAAGGGGAAAGAAAGGCTTTGACAGTCCCATGGATTCAAACAAATGGTAAAAGCCTTCCTTATCCCTTCAATCCAGTGCTCCACTCTTGTCAAGTCGGCCCTACACGCTAAAATGGAGCAAAGAAGAGCTTGTGGAGAGAGGAGGAAACAAAAGGTGGTGTCAACCTGTTTCATGCAAGTCCCAGTTTTGATCGAATGTGTCATGTCTTCCTTTCTTTTCTTCTAGATCGATCAGACCAGGCAAATCAAATAGATTCATTCGAAGCGTGCAGCAAGGTGTCTTTTGTCCCATGATCGGACAAGTTCATCGAGGCCATGCATTGTATGTATCACTAATTTCTCATATAATATTGTTTATATCTCGTGCAATGAATCGAGCCATATACGATCGCACGCTTTATGATTCGTGGAAAGGCCCACATCAACTCGTTGGATGACGAGATGGGACAACACCGGAGTGTAACGAGAGGATGATGGTATGTGGACGCTGACCCGATTCGATGAAATCGCGCTGTTGCGGTGAGCTCGAGTCGGATCAGATCGCATAGGAAGAACGAGTCGAAAGGGGGAGTGCTTCTCTCCTTCTCCTTCTTCTTCTCCCTGTGATAGAGAGATCAGATCGCATAGGAAGAACGAGTCGAAAGGGGGAGTGCTTCTCTCCTTCTCCTTCTTCTTCTTCTTCTCCCAGTGATAGAGAGATCGATCTTATCAGCGCATGCGTACACAGGGGGAGAGTGGCGACGTGGAATTCATGAAAGAGGTACAGTATGATGGGTGAATCGTGTCCTCTTGACTCGGTGAATCGTGTTCTCCGGTGTCTTGATGACGTGGATGTGAACGAATGGATTCGAGAGGCAACAAATGCGAGACTGTAGATTGTAGAGGACAGGTGGAAATTTAATTTGTATTTATTTATTTATTTTGACGGAAGGATTTCGATGTTTGTTGATTAAGGGCAGATCTGAGTTCGACCTTCGTGGGTCCGTGCTTTCAGAATGTGGGGTCGACAGGCTCTCAGCCAATGGGAAACGACTGTTTCGTATTTAATCGCCCGGCCGAGACACTGAATCTTTTTGGTTTTTGTGTTTGAGTGCTGCTGAGGGAAGAGTGTGGATGAATGGCTGTGATGAGGCGGCAGTTTTATTCTCACACGTACTCTCATATTCAATTGAATGAATTATATATATATATATATATATATATATATATATATATATATATATATATATATATAAACATGCACGAAGATTTTTTTATGAATTTTAATTTATGAAATATTATTGAGTTTGGTTTTTTAAAATCTTTTAAAATTATTTTTTAAAAAAAATATTTTTTTCTTATAAAAAACATGAATGGTTTGCCTCTGCCCCTCTCATTTCGTAAAGACTAAATTACTATAAATTAATTTATTTATTTTTTATATTTAATTTTATTCTTTTTTACTTATAATTTTAACTTGATCATATTTTCAAAATATATTTATTTATGGATCGAGTTTTAAAATTAATTAAAAATAATATTATACTAATTCATCTCTTTGTGTTATTAAGATTCTAACAATGAGTATCAAAACCACGTTCTTTTATTTTGATTAATATCTAAGAAAAAATAAATAATATTTTTAAGTAATTAAGAAAGATACTTTCTCACACATACTCTCATATTCAATTGAATAAATTATATATATTAAAAAACATGAATATTTTTTTTATTCTTTAAATTTATAAAATATTATTGAGTTTAATTTTTAAAAATCTTTTAAAATAATTTTAAAAAAAGTATTTTTCTTAAATGCTAAAACTAAACTATAAGTGTTGTATTTTGTACATTATATAAAAATAAATTTAATTAATTTTATACCTATCATACTGTACGTGATATATAACGGTACAAATTGAATTAAAAAATTAAATTAATTTTTAATTCATAATTATAAATTATTTAAAATAAAACCAAATAAATATATTAATATTATGTATATCCATTTTATAAATGTTGTTAATAGATTAAAAGCTCTTGGTAAAAACTATACTAATCTTAATCTCTTACTAAAAGTTGAGATTTAAAGATAACGATATTATGATGTAATATATTCAATCTTAACTTTAGATAACACGATAACATTTTACTTATTATATAATCAAGAAATAAATATATGACTTAGGAACTAACAAGTATGCGTGTAATGCGTGTAATAAATATATTCAGTTAATTTCGTTAACCTAAACCATCGATTTAAATTAACAATAATATACCCATCAAATATCTATAAATCAATCTTTCTCCTAGCTCATACGAGACTAATCAGAATATTATAAACTCCCCTCACTTAAGGACTTGATGCACTTGTCAAGACTCAACATAATTTAGATTAGACCTTTATAAGTTAAATTTTCTCTTACTCCCTCGCTTGACATCCTCGTCAAAACCTAACATAACCTAGATCAAACCCACCATAATGTATATGAGACATAACCCAATGATAATTCCTCATTATGACATATCTTAGGACCCATTCACTAATAGTCATTTCCTACTCAATCTTCACATCATGCCTCAATACTAGATCGACCCTAATATCAATTATCATGGGATAATCAACATGTTAACTTCATCGAGTCTAAATTACTAGTTCAAGATGCTTAAATCAAAATTAATAATAATATACTTATCAAATCTTTATAAATCAATCTTTGTCTTATAAATCGAAGTGTTACATTACCGACTACGAAATGAGTTTGTATGATAAAGAAGTCGATCATGCACAAAAGAAAATGCATTTGCTAACATGATCTGCAATTACTATCATGAAGTGAGACCTCAAAAGTCTAACGACTTCCACACACACGCACACAAATACTGCACACTTTTCAAGATTACATGATCTCAACAAACTCAAAGACAAACTTTGGCAAACAATAACAGCAAACAATCATCTGAAAAATAATTCTACCTTAGTCTCGTCACATCCATATCATAAATAAAAGGATCTAGCAGTTTAATGAAACTGATATGCATACTTCTTTTCAAGATTGCACGATCTCAACATTCTCAAAGACAAACTTTAGTCATCCGAGAAGTAATTCTACCTTAGTCTCCATCAAATCCATATCATGAATCAGAGGATCTAGCAGTTGATATATCACTAAAAGTCACATTAATGAAACTGATATGGCATCTTGAATGAATCAGCCTTACAAGAGTATTAAATGGAGAAATTGTTTAAATTAATCAATTAATCTCATACGAAATTGTTGAAAAATATTTCAAATCCTAATCATTACAAGGGCTGACATAATCAAATTCATCAGGTGCTCTATCCTTTTGAAAGAATAATAAAAAATTATGCACATGGAATATAATTGCCTTAGTAGTATACAAAGCAATAGCAATATGAGACACATAATATCAACACATCATAGGCAAAAATACTGCATGCTTTATCGCATCATTCTCAAGGCATTGCTACCATCCGACTTTTGTGTGAATCAATATAACAGATATTGAAAAATCCAATAACATGTTCACCACTAAACAGAAGTCAGATCTGAGACATAGAAGAAGAATGTGGATTAGCTATGTGATTACATGGAGATAATCATGGCAAATATTTGCAGGCCCATATTACTAGATGCTGGCATCGAAGTCCAATAATCATTTTCTAGTCACTTAAAGTAGAAAATTAAATGCTGGAAGAAGTTCTCGTGCCAGAAGATTTATACAAAAATATGCAACCTTAGATTACACTTTATTAACTCATGACATTTCAAAGAAACTATATTGTGTATGAACTAAATACCAAGCCTAGGTTAATCCCCTGTGAGAGATGGAAGGCCACTGCACCATATTCCTTATACAGACTCATAAAAGAGATATAGAAGTTCTAGGAATGGATAAATGTGACCTGTAACATGCACAGTAGCCTCCAGCAGCAACTCATATCTAAGGGCATTTGAAGTTATCAACAAAAAACAAATGAATTTTGGTGTCATATTATAACATGAACTGCCCACCAGCTAGTTCTGGACTTGTATCCTGATGATCAAGAAGGCTTAAATCGATAGGTAAATTTCTCAGTGAAAATACCAAAAGAAAGCTCCCATAATTACATCAATATATGTAGTGAATGTTGTAAGCCAACATAGACAGTCTATGTGCTCTCAAACCAGTCTACAGTGTCATAATTATAAAAACCGTAGAGTAGAGGATGAGGAGACGTATGATTATGCAAACAAAAATTAAGTACTAACAGAAGGTCCAGTAAGAAGCTTATCAACCTTCTTCAGAAGGCCATCCATCTCATCCACTAGATTATCTGTTATCTCTGGCCTCAACATGTTGGAAGATCCTACATCTTTCTCAGCTTCCACGAATTCAGTAAGCTTAGAAATCATCCTCTCAAGGCTCTTCCTTATGTATGGAAGGGGAGTTTTCAGAACGGTGGATGTTCGCAATTGAGAGCTTATATTTCCTGAAAAGTAATGCAGCTCTTGTTTTGTGACCGAAGATTCCAAGGATCCACTACCATCTAAATTTTTTAAGGCCTTCTCTGCATCCATGCCTCTCTTAAACGCAACACGAATGCAATGAGAACCTTGCAAAATTTCTGTATCAGACTTGTCTACAGGCCCATATATACTGAATCTTGAGATAATATCACCTTTAGATGGCAAAGCAGTTCCAGGGGCAAATTTCAGCAGCAGATAAGCAGGAGTTTCATAGTTAGTTTCCTCTTTCTTTTTCTTTGATCTATCTTCTTCAGAAGAACTTGTGGGTTTGTGTTCCATCTCTGAAGCTGATTCAGGTTTACTGCCACCATTACCCTTGGTCCTCCTACCCAATTTATTAGGTTCAGCTTGACCAGCAAATCCAGCACCAGAATCTAATCGAGTTTCAGTATCAGATGTATCATTGCCCTTGTTTGTTCTCTTCCTCAATTTACTTCCTTCCGCATTACCACTGAGTTCATGATGCAAATCAAATTTAATTTTAGCACTAACACTATTTCCTTTGCTCATTTTCCTTTCCTGGGCATAGTTAACTAGTTTTGTGCCATTTGCACTACTATTTTCTGTGGCCATTGAGATTTCAGTACCAGCTTCACCATCACCATGCTTTATCTTCCTCCTCTTTTGAACTTTTCCTGATTCAGTTGGAATATGGCCGTTTGGAGTCTTATCACCAACCAAATTCAGTCTCTTATTCTTCTTCGCATCAGTACCATCAATTCCTGAACTATTATTCATGTAGGCCTCCGTAGACCGTTCACCATTGCTACCCAAATCATCGAGGAACTTTTGGTAACTATGGAAGTCAGAACCATCTGAGTAAACAAAACTTCTAAACTTATCTAAGAAGTCCCTGACAACATTGGCTGATTGGTTCCATTTCCTAGACAAAGGGTCCATAGCTGCTGAGAGGAACACTGATAGGATGCCACTAGTGGAACTCCTATCATGATTAGATGCAGAACCAGTCTTACCAGCTTCCTTTTTCGAAGCCTGATTAATGTTCACTATATTTTGAGGGGACCCAGTAAAGGATGATTGAGAAACTTCAGCACCTCTGTTCAGACTTTCTGTTGGCTCATAGTTGAATGAAACTGGGCGCTTATGATATGCACTTATATAAGTGTAGGGAGGTGATAGGTACTTGCTTCTTTTGCGTTCCCGTCCACTGGACCTTGTCTCTTGTTCAGCTACAACACCATCATTCTTCACACCAGAGCTCTGGTTTTTCTCACCCTTGCTTGCTTGTTTATCAGTTGACAATGAGGGATCAGGTTTGTCCATGAAGATAGCTTTCTCCTCTTGAACCCTAAGTACACCATTTCCAACCTCAGAGCTTTTGCTTTTCTCGCCCTTCTTCTTTTGCTCTTGGGAATCTGATGATGACGACGGACTCGACTCATGAAAGCTAGCAGCTTTCACCATACTACGATGAGGTTCTGCTATTTCGGAACCTTTATCTGCAATGAGTTCAGCAATACTTCTTTCCTTCTTCTGCTGTGAGACCTCTGAAGTCCCTGGCCCTCTCCCTGCCCTGTTAAATCCGACTTCGGATTCCATTTCAGTGTCGTCAGAAGCGGGACCATGCAGCGGATCATCCCGATAATCCTTCTCCAGAAGGTCGGCTGGACACTGTGTCACGCGTCGAAGAGTCAATGCCCAGCACCGCAGCAACACAACCTCAAGCATATCAGTACCCAAAACATCGAGAGCAGCATCGAGTAGTCGCTCATGGAACTGGGCAGGCGAATACTTAGCGACTGAGCGTTTGCCAACCCCTTGCGCGACCTCAGAATTCGAATCCGGCGAACAGTAGCAAGACATCTCCGACCCTAACTGCTTCTCCGTCTCGACCAAGGCATCCTTGACAGCATACACAAAGCTAGTGGAACTACTCTGCTTCATCATCTGCCGGAATTGTTCCTCAAACGGCTTCAGCTGAGACGGTTCGAACCAAGCAACGGCGGCATCGCCAAAGGGAGCAACGAGGACGGACTGACCCCCGCCATGTCTCTTGACCTCGCCGGCGTGCAAAGTCGGATCGAGGACCTTCCCTGGCCACCAAGCGCGGATCTTGAACTTGGCCCAAACCAGATCCCCAGCTCGAAACGAGCCCCTCCCAGCTCCTCCTCCTCCTCCTCCCGCCGTTTCAGGAAGTGGGGCTGCGGCCATCGATCGCTTCTCGGTGTCGGTGGAAACCCTATCCCCGACGCGGCGTCGAGTTCTGGCAAGGAGAAGCTCCGCCGAGACCGTGGGTTCGGCCGCTTGCCGGCGTCGCTTGGTTGCTGGCGCGTCTGGTGGCTTCGCGACGGCCGGAGGATCCTCCGCCAGGGTGTCTGGGTCTTCCATCAGCGAATCTTCTGGCGAGAAATTGACCTATGAACACGCTACAATGTGGGCAAAGGGCGAGAGAGAGAAAGAGAGAGAGAGGAATAGAAGAGATTGGGAGTGAAGAGGGGGGCGGTGCGCAATTGCGTTTGAGAGTTTAGATAAACCCTCGAGTCAGGCCTCGCCAGGGGACCCACGTTCTGGTGGATGGGGAAGATGGAATGACAAGTCCGATGGGATTAGAGGGTGCATAAGCGGGCCGCGTTCGGGGGGGACGGAAGTTTACGCCCACTTTTTCTTCCGGAAAGTGTTGAGACCAAATGAAGGTGGACGTGGGCCTCGGACGGCATCCAGAAGTGGTGACATCTCCACGTGGCAGAATTGCGACCCATAACTATAAAAAGTTGGGGATCAGGCGAGCCTGCTGCGGAGCGCCGGGCACCCGCCGGCTTCTTGCGCCAGTCATCTGCGCGCACCTGTCTCGATCACGTAGAAGTTGGAATGGCCCGTAATCTATTCGTTTCAAGAATGAAAAAGAAGTATACTGAGAGCAAAAGAACATAGCGAAAAGATGCATATCATATTTTAGATCTGAGCAATGATATTACACCAAATAAATCAGCAGCGCAGCAGATGGGTGCATTTGGTGAAGAGGCAGCGCAACGCCACACGCAGACGAAAAGGTTGTAATGCTTCACATGGCAAGAATATGATTCTTTAAAAAGGCAACACCTTGTTCTGCCAAAGAATAAAAACCCCTGATATGATACCCAAGTTGTATGACAACAGATCCCAGAAGCAAAGCATTACACATACATCTGGAAAACTCCAGCTCGAAAAAGAAAAAGGAAAGCAAGAAGAAGACAACAACAACAAAAAAAACTTTCACGACAATTGAGTTCTTCAGGTTCTCTAGCTGCCATTTGTAAGTGAACTGCTCTTGCTTGATTGAATGTATCCTGGAAAAAGAAGAATACTCTGTCAGGCCTCAAAGAGTGTATGTATAATAAACCAAACACTGCTGGTGTCCAGATTTGAAAGCAAAAAAACAATCAAAATTCTCATTGCTGAAGCCGTCAAATAGGATAAAGTTAGGAGTAGAATCCTGGGATCGAATCACATATTCACAACTTATCCTTTACATAAATAAAATTCTCGCTGTTCTCGGTGTAGTCATATGCATAGCAAGAAAGCTACTTTACACACCAAAAAAGACAACAGTATCTTGAACCTGTAGATTTTTGTTTGCAACTTCCGGATCCAGAACAACCTCGCCAAATATGTTTGTTAGGGAGGCGTATCATATGGATTGAAAGCAAAAAATATCCATATTATCTAGACTGGTTAGGGGGCATAGGACTCCCTTTGCACACTTCACAAGGGGTCTTCAAAACAATTCAACTTGGCTATGTTGGAAATATCCAGAGGGAGATTAATCAGGAAGAAACAGATTGTCAAGTAAAACTACTCATCAAAGTAGTTGTTCCAACTCATTGATCTCTCAGCAAAAGATTTTTCAGCAATCAAGGTCTATTAGAAACTTTAAATTCTTTTCCCAAGTGGAGAATTAATCAGTATCTTACAATGGAAAGTTCTCCAATATGTCCAAGCATATAAATAAATCCAGGCCATCTCTATATTCATTTAATGGAATTCCAACCAAATGATTATTCCCAGAGTTGACACGACCATCAGCACTAAACAAGACAAACATTTTAAGGTTATCCAAATTCATTAGAGGACAGGCATACAGCTTTTCTTCTTTACCTTAGGGACAATATCCACTCTGAAGTCTGTTCATCAAAGCCGATTGTCATGTAATATAAGGTCAGCTTTCTTTATGCACTCAACAGAAGAATGAGACGATTTAGTACAGTCAAAAGAACTTGTAAGAAACAAAAGTTCTTGACTTCAGTGTTAAATTCCAATCTAAACTCCATAAGCCCCGCCAAACACTCTTGAAAGCATGAGGCGGTGAACGTAGCTTGCGTCTTTGGCATGCAATCCAACATTATTAACTAATTTTCATTTAAAACCACATTATATCTTTAAACATCTAGTTCATTTAGAGTTTATAAAAAATAAGAATTCTTATACAAGATGTAAAGCAAAGCAAGGGCATCACCAGAATCTGTTTGCCAAATTTTAAGGTTTACAAAGATGCAGGACTATTACTTGTAATGCAACTACATTTTCCCTTCCAAAACATGTCCTCTTCAAGATTTTAAGCATATTAGACAGCTTAAAGTATGTAACAAGATGAAGGGAAAAAATTATTTTCAAATATTAATTCTAAATAGATTCATCAAGCAACCATGTAAACTATAGATAAAGTATGCAACATTACACTCAAAAGGAGCTAACATCAAAGATGACTTCTAAACAGATTCATCAAACCACCATGTAATCTATACTGGCTTTGATATAGAACACAATAGACACAAGATAAAAAAAAGAGCCGAAATTGTCAGCCACGATGAACATAAAATGATATACTTGCAACTACAAATAAGTATACTTGCAAATTATAATTGAAACTTACCAAAAACTAAGGGATGCAAATTATGAAACTCAAAAGACCAGAGGGAAAGCTATGATATAATATAGCGAGATTAGTTCAAATTAATTGAATAATTACTCAAAATGACGGTACTAAATTACTCATATAACATAAAGACAAGAATGAAGAGCGGTGAAAAGTAAAATCCCTACAATCACTAAACAGAGTATAAGAATTCATGACTAAATTCAAAATAAAAGAGTTTAAATACATAATGAGAGGAGAAGCATAAGTTGTACAACCCTAGCCATGGAATTCTTCGCATCCTCTGTTCAATCCAGGGTTCACACGATGGAGATCTTCGCTCCGACTTCCTCGAGCTGCTTCTTGGCCTCCTCTGCCTCCTCCTTCGACACGGCCTCCTTGAACTTCTTCGGCAGGCCCTCGATCAAATCCTTGGCCTCCTTGAGCGGCAGGTTCGTCAGCGCCCGGACCACCTTGATGGTGGCGATCCTGGCGTTGCTGGGGACGCCCTCGATGACCACGTCGAACTCCGTCTTCTCCTCCACGGCAGCGGGGGCCGCTTCGGCGGCGGCTCCGGGAGCGACGGCGACGGCGGCGGGGGCGAAGGCGGCGGCGGAGACGCCGAGGCGGTCCTGGAGGTAGTCGACGAGGCCGCGGGCCTCCTCGAGGGTGAGGCCCGCGATCTTGCTACCCAGCTCCTCGATCTTGGGGGATACGGCGGCGGGAGGGGAAAGGGAGACGGCGGCAAGGCGGAGAGAGCGGAGAGGGAAGAGTTGGGAAGGGTACTTTAGGGTTTGGGATGGGGCGGAGGAAGAGATGGGGAAGCCGGAGGAGGCGATGTAGTAGGAGGCAGTGAGGGAGAGAGCAGCCGCCATTCCCTTGTGCTTTCGGAGCGAGAGAGATCAGAAGAAGCGGGAGACGAAGCGGATCAGGCACGGCAACAGCAGCAGCAGCAGCTTCGTTTTCTGGAAGACATAAGTCACCGACTCAAACTCGGGTGGTATTGAACCGGAGCGGCTCAGGCACTACCCGGTTTGAGTCGGGTTAAGACCGGCTCACACGCTCGATTTGAATCGGGATCTTTATGGTCTAACCCAACCTTAGTCAGCATCCAACCCAATCCCGATTCAATAGCATTACAGACCATGTCACGTACATCATAAAATACTGATAACAGATGTATACTCTATACTCAGCTGCCTCAATCCAAACTTAACCCTTTCATCCCTTTAGATGAATCAATTGGGCCAAGAATCACCATTCATCAAATCCACTAATCTCAACATTATAGTTTGTCTTGTGGGCTGGACGTTGACTAGACTATGCTTGTCTATACGTACGGCTTCGTTCACAGTGGATTGGATGTTTCTTGTGGACCGGAAGAATGGTGATGGAAGTGCTTTGGATGATTCTTTTAGGACTCTCGAAGTACCAACCAACCAAACCATAGATTTGAAGCACATGCCAAGAAATGGCAGCCACGAATCCGCTGTTTCTTCTCTTTCCAAGTCACTCTCAAGTACCGTCCTCGAGCCTCACCGAACCTATGGTCTCATCTCATTCCAACTCACAGTCCATTGATGGCGTCCTTGGTTCTCTCAGCGGAACAAACGTGATGCAAATATCACATCCACTTCCCCATCTCGGACGCTTTGCTTTCGGACAACACAGGGCGGGCATGGAGTCCATCAAGCCAAGGCACCCTCCTTTCCCAGTGCGGTAACTTCACATGGCGGCCATGGTGAAGTCATCGGCGCATCCATGGAAAGAGCCGCCCAACCCAGCGTTAACTGCCCCAATACCGCATGTGTCGCCCTCGGCTCTTTGCCCACCGTCCCCCTTCAACCCCGTGGAGATCTGATTCCTGGCCCTCGACGACCTTCGCGTCGCTGTTAGAAGCGCTGGGCCACTCGTACGCCTGTCCTCGGCGTGCACGTGCTGCATTAGCCCGGTCGGAGCCGTCGTCTTCCACCGCCTAAAAGTTTGGCTCATGTAGAACACTGATGGCACTCGGCTGCACACCGAAACGGTCGATCCTTCAAGTGCATGCCCGAAATGGCTCGCCGCGTTAATGGCTTCCGTCGGCTGGTGGATGCCGAGTTGCACCGGTAGGCAACGAAGAAGCGGTAGAGAGCCCCCATTTTTCTCTCGAGCTGCTCTGCTTTTAACCTCTGTTCTCTCTCTCTCTCTCTCTCTCTCTCTCTTCTCGATACAGTGACCAACATGACGCTGACAGTTGTTAGCTGACGCAGATAGTGCAACGAGTCAAACCATCATGTTCAGGTGTTGTTCTTCAAAATCTCGGTCAAGAGAGGACATACGGGTAAAGGTTTGCTCATAAATAATAAGTTTGATCATTTGTGGTTTGTACAGTAGCATACAAGTACTGCGACTCCGAACCACGCTAAACGTACACATCTCTATACCATAAACATGGGGTGATTCATTTCATGTAATCGTCGTCGGGCAATTGCATCGACCAGAAGTCCTCGAAGGTCCAGAAGTTGTAGCTGGACTCGGCGGGGAATTGAGGGTCGACGCCGTCAGCAGCGGTAGCAGTCTGCTCATCGGGGTGGCTCGGCTGATCCCTCCCATCGTTGCTGCTGTTCGTCTGGCTAGTGCCAGCACCAGCTTCGTCCGTGAGCATGGCGTTCTGGAAGTCGTCGGACTCGCTCCGTTTCACCCTCTTCTGTATCCTGGTCCTCCAGTAGTTCTTGATCTCATTGTCGGTCCTACCCGGCAGTTGTCTTGCAATTTTCGACCACCTTGGTGGAGAAAATAAAAAGGCATAATTAGTAGGATGATACAGGTGAGAGAGATGAAGAGAAGAAGAAGACGTCTGTGTTGATTCTGTTTATTGGACTAGTGCTATATCGCATGCAGTGGCTTTCTTGGCCGAGTTCTGTCTCCAAGCACATGTTCGTCTTGTTGAAGTGATCATGCAGCATGTTTAGACCATGAAGCTTCTAAACACGCGAAAACATGGACGTCATCGATCGATCTTGACGTTGTTCGTTGGCTCACCTGTTTCCCCATCTCGCATGGAGCTCCATGATCAGGAGCTGCTCCTGCGGCGTGATGTTCCCGCGCCGTAGGTCCGGCCTCAGGTAGTTCAGCCACCGAAGCCGGCAGCTCTTCCCAGTTCGGTTCAGGCCTTCACGCACGACGAAGAGCCGTAAGAGGCAGGAAAAGGAAAGGAGGAGGAGAAGGGTCGGGCGCAGATGCGTACCTGCGGACCGCGCGAGGTTGTTCCAAACGCCCTCGCCGTGGTGGGTGATGTAGTTGACGAGGATGAGGTCCTCCTCCATGGTCCATGGCCCCTTCCTCACCTCCGCCTCCTGGCTGCTGTCCACCCTCTTATCGTTCATGTTGCTGCTACCTTTCCTGTCCATGGCCGGAGAGGAGGGGCAAAGGGGGGGCAGATAAAAAACCAGGAACGGGAGAGTGGGGATGGCGAAGGAGGTGAGGAGATTGTTTGGGGGCTTTATAGAGAAGACAACGAGTGGGTTGTATCGCTTGTCATGATTAACTACACTAAAACAGCAGGGTTATATGCACAAGGAAAGTACTGCTGAACAGCTGCTAGATCGACTACATGTGCAAGCCAAGGAAACGAGTGTGTGTTAATTGCACACATAGTCCAAGTATGTCATCCATCTTGAGTGTCGAAAAAGACGAAGCAACGCTTACATTTCTGCACGCATGCGTGTGCATGTGCGAGGGAATCTTGTTATTCTGCACCGTTGGGCCCGACCTTTTGCACCGGCCTATTCACAAACACCTGGTGAGCACAACATGAGTGGCCCCGGTATTAGAGGCGAGACATGCACGATTGGTTAGAGTAGAATCTTCGGTAGGGAATTTGGTTTGATGAAAGTGAGCAACCCAATCCCAATTGCTATAAATCTCTCCTATTTCTCGAGAATTTGATGTCAAGCAAATTCTAAAAAATACCGCCTCAAATTTTTTTTTTATTTTCTTAGCACCTTTTGCTTTATATCCTTATAGTATTTCTTATTTTATATAAGTTATAATTATTCCTTGGATCGTTTT
Organism: Musa acuminata AAA Group; assembly: GCF_036884655.1. Taxonomy (NCBI): domain Eukaryota; kingdom Viridiplantae; phylum Streptophyta; class Magnoliopsida; order Zingiberales; family Musaceae; genus Musa; species Musa acuminata. Next base: position 4,373,927 of record NC_088346.1, on the reverse strand, counting down.
TCACTATGTCAACCTCACCATAGCAATGAGGGAGCCCCTCATGGCGATAACCTCTATGATGATGGTCTCAAAGACCTTCCTCTCTTAAATTCCTTAATGAAAGCATGGACGACGAGATGAATGCAATTATGAAAAAAATAAAAATACCCATAATAGGGTGATGTGATGAAAGAAGGAAAGTTCTCAACATGCTACAAAGCATACGATACAACCATTTGTATAACTTGTGCGATGACTTCACTGCCTCCCTCAATTGTCACTCTAGTCTACCTCTCCTGATCTCGATGAGGGGGGGCAGGGCGTGATAAAGATTTTTATCTTCACTATATCATAAATCTTTTTGATGAATTGATAAAAGTGATTATAGGGGATGAAGAAAAAGATAACATAATACATATTGGACTTATCATGAGTTTAGTATTGATTGGTATGAACGACTCCATGTAGCATTAGCTTGGGGAATTCGAGTTTCACGTCAAGGAAGTTATTGGTCTCGGAGATGGACCGATAAAACAAAGTAATAAGAATGAAGGATAATCTCGTTTCTTAGAAAATAAGAGGTAGAAAAAAAAAAGTTGAGTTTTTTCTTCGAATTTGCTTTTTTTTTTGTCTTCACGAAAAACCAACAATATATAATATAATATAATATAATATAATATAATCTAAATATAATATAATATAACACATAATATCCGTTATAATAGTCGTAACAGGAACATACGATAAATAAAGCGCTCACCGTTATATTTCGCGCGAAGTCGAAAGAGATCGGGACTAGCCTCCTCTCGCCCTTTCACGGCCGCTCCTCCCGCCATCGGCATCGGCCGTCTCAATCTTGGCTTACGTTGTACTCCACTCGTCGCCGGCGACGTAAACTGGACCAGGTCGGACCTTTTCTCCTCAACTTCCCTGTAAAGTGAGTTTTGTGGATCCGCGGATGTTTTGAATAGCTAAAATTGCAACTCTTCGACGCTCATTCCGCCGATAGTGATCTCGCTTACTTGGAAGAGAGAGTAGTTTCGATCCCTTATGACCTACTCTTTTGATGGTGTCTTCATGGTTTAACTCCAAGATAATTTTACTTCATTGATTTGAAGGGGAAATTGGGCAGCCCCTGCAGTTGGATTCTGGAGTTATCCAAACCTCATCACTTGGTTAAGGTAAGTAACACGTTAGTAACAGTGAAACTTGATCAATTTGGTTAGGGTTTTTAGGTTGTAAGCTTTACCCCGTTTGCTTTTACTGTTTCTTGGCCCCTTCGAAGGCTTAGGTCACAGTTGAGCAGTACTTTTGGTGATTAGGAAGGGATCTACAAGTAATGAGAGTTGTGAAGGCTGGCATAGGATCTACTGTTTTTTTGTAGCTGTTGGCATTGTAGGTCGGGTTATGTACTATATGCATATATCAAGGCACAGAAACTGCAAGTGCCCTTGGTTGCTCATGGAATTTATACATTTTTTTGGTGTAGAATCTTAAATTTACAGTTATTTTGGCCTGCTATCCAAAATTTGTTGTATACCCAAAAATTTAAATCATGCAATTAAGAAAACTTGCAAATTTACTATTAATATCCAGCCATGAGTAGAAACATGAGGTAGAAACTGAGTATTGAGAGGAGAGCTTTGCTCTGCCCTAAGGATTCTCGCAGAGGGTTCTGCATCAATTTGTCCCGAGGTATAACCCAAATCTCAACTGCTAGCCATTCCTGTTAAATCATCCTCGTTCAACATGTTCTCAACTTTACATCTAGGGACAGGAAACCTGACTTATCAAGAGGGAACATCAAACTTCTCAAGCTTCCTCTAAAGAAATAGTGTAAAAAAATAAGGCTGTTTCTTCTTTATCAGTATCTATTTATTTGTACTAGAAAAGCATAAGTTGATAATAATGTAAAGCATATTATTGTAACACATGACTCACAGATGGAGCATCAACCTGAGTCTGTAAGGGCAACGATTAAAGACAAATGTGAGAATACCAGAGTCATACCTTAGCATAAAAAATAACTATTCTGTTGGAAATAGGCTAGGGCCCTATTATGCAATAAAGATAAGGCAACACATGACATGTTGCACAACAAAATCCTATGTTGAATCTGCAGTGCTTGAAATAATCACTGCTTTTCATTTTGGACTATATAACTTGAAAGGACTTCCAAGTAGCTTAATACAAAAAACTGAGTCAAGAGCTTCTGTTGGAAATAGGCTAGGGCCCTATTATGTAATAAAAAATAAGGCAATGCCCAACATGTTGCGTAACCTAATCATATGTTTAATCTGAAGTTCTTGAAATAACCACTGCTTTTCATTTTGGACTATATAACTTGAAAGGACTTCCAAGTAGCTTAAAGCAGAAAAACTGAATCAAGAGCTTCATAGCAGTTGTCTGTAGAATTTGGCAGATAAAATTCTTGATGTATAGGTTCAGTCTGTTGCGGAGTTTCTTCTTTTTGACTCTTCAATTATTACTGTGTGTAAAAAGAAATGCAAAAATGTTTTCCTTTGTCTGTAGAACTGGTAATCAATGTTTCATAGACTGGTTGGACCAGTACAAGCCAACCAATATAAACCAAATTGGCCAAGGACTGGTGTCAGACCACTTAGCTCAATTGCGGTGGGTGTTCTTTAGTGATACCAAGTGATATAAGACAAGTATATTGGTACCATGATATGATGAGTTGTCAAAACCTATATTGAGATTTTAGACCTTGGTAGTAACTTAGATGGCTCATGTGAGTGTTTTTGCTTGAAGTGTAATTTTGTGTTCTTATAAATTAAGATTTATAGGTTGCCTTTTAAAAGAAAAATAGTCCATCAAGAATGGGATTTAGCTAAATTATAGTTGTATTCTAGAGAAAAGATTATGATATATATGGATTTAGAAACTTAAAGCATTTACGTTTATTGTCTTGATAAATTTTAACTACTTTGATAACGCCTAGATTTGCTTGTGCTCAATTTTAGATCATGGTAAAATAAGGGACTAAAACTGCTATATGTTTTTTATAATTAGGGGGTAAACACATATATCCCATGACCAAGAGGATGCAATACTAAGCACGTGATAGGCATTGAAAGATGGAGAGTCCAGAGATGCACATTTAATGAAAGATATCAAATTCCTTATGTCTATCACAGTTTATCTTGTTTCCTCTCATCATTTTGTCCTAGGCAACAGAGGGTGCAGGTATGTAGTTGATTTTTTGTTCCGACATGGTCCCCACAACCGAAGTAGACCTCAAGCAGGTATCTCCTTCTGGAATGGCATCCTCTTCTTTGAAATCAAGAGAGTCATCATTGTAAATATTCCACCATTTTGCTACTAACATCTTAATATCCTCCCTATCCATGTTAGCTTCCTTTCCAGTAAACCTCCAGGGCTTGGAACCCTAAGTCACCATCATTAGAAACAATGATAAGGTAAATATGAATTTTGTGCAACTAGTGGGAATATGATGCTAGTACTTGGGATAATTGACCAATCGCAGCACTTACCGCAGCACAGTAGTGGACCACGTTGACTTTTTCAAGCTCAACATTTTCAGGGTGACGCCATAGCATGGCTAGAACCAGATTGTAGACAGGTGGAATTGGCTTGTAGATTTTCTCAAAGTACATGTTCAAGAAGTCCTACCAAAAATAAGGTCAGAAAGATGTTGAGAAACACATGGTTCAAAAATTTACATTGATAAATTTAATTCCATTTATCTTCAAACGTTCTCTATACGAAAACTTGGTTGTGATAACGCTACAAATGTGAACCACCAATATCATTATCATGTTTGTCACTTTCCCTATCTTTGTAATATTTGTAAACGCTATTATCTTTAAGGAATATTCATGTAAATCACAATAGAAAAGGCATGATGTAAAGAATGAATATATGGTCAGTTTATGCCACTTATAGTTGTCGACTAATGTAACTCTATAGTTGTTGAAGTTCTGATTTTTAAATTGGCCAGAGTTTATTGGCATTTCTTATCAAGTTATTATTATATTGTTCATGCCTGTGGTTAGAGAGTACCCATACCTCTTTAGGAATTGGAGCAACTTTCTGGACACAGGATAAATGACTCTATGGATCTTACATATGGAGACAATGTACATCAATGGACGTTCTTTCACATGATGGTTAGGCTGTGTCAGATTTGCATAGCCCATATTTTTATTACTTAGAGCATTATGGTATTTGTGGTTCCTCAGATGTTCCCCTAGACATGGATATCAATTAGGCAAAATGAGTAAATGAACTATAAAATCTACTATACTATTAGTTTTTGTTCTAAACATAGTCTGTAATGGTCTAGGAGTTTGTTTCATCTTTTTAGTTTCAATTTTTGGTTTTCAGGAAGATTCTTTCTGATCAAGACTAAGTAATTTTCTTCTCTTACCAGATTTACTTTACAACACCACCAAAAGAAGTCCTATAGTCATAGCCATCTGGGACAGCTACTAATTATAGTTTCAGATTCAATTACAAATTCCCTTTTACTCTGTATGTTCTATATTGTGTATCTAGCTCCTAAAGTCTTAAAACCAGGTGCACTAACTTCTGAATATATAGCTTTTTGAAGCATAGCGGCAAGAGACTCACCTGCTCAGCAAAGGGAGTTGGAGGTGTTATCCTGAGAGATTTAAGGAGGCTATTGTAAGTTGAATGAGCCGGTTCAGATACAAACATCCCAGCATTGAAGTACAATGGTGGAGGGGATCCCATCTCAGCAGGCCATGCCACTTTGTCTGGGCACTGCTGGCAGTAGCCAATCGAGTATTGTCGAGAGTGGCTCCATGTCTTCTCGCAGAAGCAGTCCATCACCGCATAGAAGTAGCCATCAGGCATGTCGAACAGGTGGTCTATGTTTTCATACACTTGGATATCTGCATCTAAATAGATGATCTTGCTGTACTCCACAAACTACAATTAGCGGCAGCCAAGGAGATTCCATCAGTATGTAGATACATCATTCGTATAAATTCTTTTTCATAGAAATCTAAAGTTCAGCTTATTTTTACTAATTCATGCAGATATACCAGGAGACAGGAAGAAATAGCATGAGTGTCAACCTAAAGAAGTATTGTTTGGCTTCCTTACATTCCAGATGCGCAGCTTGGAGTAGTTGATGACATAGTAGGCCATGGCAAACTGCACCTGGTTCTCAGGTGGGTGAACAGGTTCAATCTCCCGGATGATGCAACCTTGGGCTTGAAGCAACCGACGGTGCAGTTCAGGCACATCGGGCAGCACCGCCGCTATCAAGGGGTAGCCACTCTTCACCTTTCTGAGGCCCTTCACCAGCCCCACCACTCCCTTCACGTAGTCACCATCTCCCGCCAGGAATGTCACATAAGCCCTCTTCTTCACCTGGTCTGTCAGAGGCATGGATGGGAGTGTGCCTTCAGGAGTCTCGGATGCCATGGAAACAGAGACCGCGTCGAAGGTCTTGGGTGTTGTCCTGAACGGGGAGGCCTGTATATTCCTATGATGTGTGGGGACTGCATGCCACCTTAAATAGATCAAGTGAGTGTTCTAAGCTCTCTGTCATTTTTATTTCTCTTCTCTTGATTATTTTTTCAGAGGACTGTAGAGGACCTATTAAACTTTTTTTTTTTGGACTGTAGAGGATGATGAGGGCTTTCTATTGGCTGATAATTCATATACCGATTTCAACTAAATGAACGGCTACAGATCATCCAAAATGTTGTGGTGCTGGAGAATGAATGGAGAGGTTTGTGTTACAATATACATGGGAGAGGGTTCCAGTTGCACTACTATGGTAAGAATATCTTCTTGCTCTGTCTCTCTTTTTTTTTTGTTTATATAATGTTTTATTTCTCTCTCCTAGTATTTTAAGCTTTGCTACATATCTTTCAAGGAAAGATGGAGATAATTGATGTATGCTCCTAGTTTAATTCCACAAAGTTAATAGGTCAGTTATCTTATCGATTTGAATTATGTTAATATTAAAGGATCTATATTTGCAACATGAACGAGAATCAAGTCTGAAATCATCACCATTGGCTTTGAGATTTGTGTAGAATTGACACAGGAGGACCTTATGATCCATATTGAACAGGAGATGTTCCCATCGTAAATTAAATTACTGCCATATTTATCAAGTTCAAATTAAATTTATGCTTTTTAACATTTGATTTGACTCGAATATGCATTGTTATTTAGTGATTAATGTTAGGTTTTCTATAATCATCGAGTTCCAAACACCTTCATCTGTAAGGGTCTATTTGAGACATGTCATCATCATTTGATAAGACACAGTGTCCTTATGTTCATACTGCGACTTTGTAGCCGTTCCTGCTAGTGAATGGGAGCAAAAACAAGCATCGAATCCGATAAGATCCAATGCAAACCAGACACTTCCTTCGACGCGATGGACGTACTCCGTGTGTTCCGTTGTGGCCGGCGGAAGGATGGATTAGGGCGTCAGGCGGGTGCGACGCGTCGAGCGGTTGGTGCGCAAGCAGCAATTAGCTTGCTAAGTGGGTTGGGCATTTCCGCGAACGCCCTCTCAGCTACCAACGCGGGACAGCCTGTGCACGTTGTTGCGTGATGCTATGCTTGGGATGATCGAAGGCCGCCAGCACTACAGTCGAAGTAAACAAACTAAATCGTTCAGATTCCAGCTTTGCTGTCAGTTATCTTTTCCCTTCTCCCGTCTCTTCTCCTTCGTCTTCCCCTACTTCTGCTCTCCTCGCGTTGGCCAGCCAAAACAGGGGCGCTTCCCTTCTACTTCGAGCATCGAACTCGGTTGACCACGAGCGGGCGAGGGAGGGAACGACGCCCCCCATGTTGGTTGGACTTTAAAGACCGCGGCTTTTGTCGAACACCGAAGGCAGTTTTGCGACTATTTAATCTGTTGGAACAGAGGGGCCTGCTTGACCTAAACGCAGGTGGGCGAAGGGGATTAGAGAGAGGGAGGCCAGGGGAGACGTATCCGCGGCCCCTCTCCGGATCGGATCGCCTCTCTCCCTATCTATATTTGGATCAAATCTTGTTAGATCTTAAGCAAAAGGATCGACGATGGAGGGAGGAGGAGCGGCGGGGGCGGGGCCAGGCGGCCGTGATCAGGCTTCGTCGCCGCCGCAGCGGCGGGAGAGCCGGCGGCTTCCGGACTTCTTGCAGAGCGTCAACCTCAAGTACGTGAAGCTGGGTTACCATTACCTCATCACCCACCTCCTGACCCTGCTGCTGATCCCGCTGATGGTGGTGATCCTCCTAGAGGCGGCGCAGACGGACCCCAACGACCTCCGCCAACTGTGGCTCCACCTCCAGTACAACCTCGTCAGCGTACTGGTCTGCTCCGCCTTCCTCGTCTTCGGCACCACCGTCTACATCATGACGGGGCCTCGCCCTGTGTACCTCGTCGACTATGCCTGCTACCGCCCCCCGCCCAACCTCCGGGCGCCCTTCCCCCGCTTCATGAAGCACTCGCAGCTCTGCGGAGAGTTCAACGAGTCCGCGCTCGAGTTCCAGCGCCGGATCCTCGAGCGTTCCGGCCTCGGTCAGGAGACGTACCTGCCCAGCGCCCTACACTATCTTCCGCCCCGCCCCTCCATGGCCTCTGCCCGCGAGGAGGCCGAGGAGGTCATGTTCGGCGCTCTCGACGCCCTCTTCAGGAACACCGGCGTTAAGCCCAAGGACATCGGCATCCTCGTCGTCAATTGCAGCCTCTTCAACCCCACCCCGTCCCTCTCCGCCATGATCGTCAACCGCTACAAGTTCCGTGGCAACATCAAGAGCTTCAATCTCGGTGGGATGGGCTGCAGCGCCGGCGTCATCTCCATCGATCTCGCGCGGGACCTCCTCCAGATCCACCGCTCCACCTACGCGGTCGTTGTAAGCACTGAGAACATCACCCAGAACTGGTACTTCGGCAACCGCAAGTCGATGCTCATCCCCAATTGCCTGTTCCGAGTCGGCGCCGCCGCCATGTTGCTCTCCAATCGCTCGGCGGATCGCTGGCGCTCCAAGTACAAGCTAGTCCACGTCGTTCGCACCCACAGTGGCGCCGATGACAGGGCCTTTCGCTGCGTGTACCAGGAGCAAGACGACGCTGGCAAAGTGGGTGTGTCCCTCTCCAAGGACCTCATGGCCATTGCCGGGGAGGCGCTTAAGATCAACATCACCACCCTTGGTCCCCTCGTCCTTCCAATCAGCGAACAGCTCCTCTTCTTTGCGACTCTCGTGGCCAAGAAGCTCTTCAATGGCAAGGTGAAGCCCTATATCCCAGACTTCAAGCTTGCCTTTGAACATTTCTGCATCCACGCTGGGGGAAGGGCCGTCATCGATGAGCTAGAGAAGAATCTGCAGCTCCGGCCAGACCATGTGGAGGCTTCCCGGATGACCCTGCACCGGTTTGGCAACACGTCCTCCAGCTCCATCTGGTATGAGCTTGCTTACACTGAGGCAAAGGGGCGGATGCGGAAGGGCCACCGGGTTTGGCAGATTGCCTTCGGGAGTGGCTTCAAGTGCAATAGTGCTGTGTGGCAGGCGCTTTGCAATGTGAAGCCCTCTCCAGATGGTCCATGGGAGGATTGCATCCATAGGTACCCTGTGGAAATTGTTGATGGGTTTCCTCCTCAGCCGCCACATGAGCAATAGTGGCTCTGCGAGAAACTTGGCAAAAGGCAGAGTGCAATCTGGTTAGGCAGTTCCTTTGACAAAATGTCAGGTTATTTTTCACTTAGGTCTCATTGATACATTGTTTACTGTGTCATTTGATCATGGAAACCATGAGGTCAGTTGTTTCTTGGTACTGTCTTTAGTGTCTATCTGCAAGCACTACAACAGATGAATTTCTATTCTTGCACGTCAATATTGTGAAAGCTAAAGGTGCTATGCTCTCCTATGCTCTTTGATTCCTCTGCTTCCAATTAGTTGGGTTAATTTACCATAATATATGTTCCAAGTGAGATGTCAAAATAGGCATATGATTATGCACAATCTCTGTTTGGTTTGATGTCTCACTGTGTGGTGTCAAGTCGAAAATCATTGTCCATGATAGTTGTTTTTTGTTTCTGCAAGATGGTAGTTTGCACTTAAGAGGAAGTTTGATGCATGGGCACACAACCCATGCAGGACATTAAGAAAAATCTTTTTTGAGTGTAGTTTAAGTTAAATGTCTTTATTCTTCAGTGTACAAAGTCATTTTTGTTGAATCTAATTCTGATTCTCTTTATCCATATCTTAAAGTTTTTTTCATTCTTCAATGATATACTAATACCAAAATGATATTTATTTCCCCAGAAACTATATATTTCTGTTCATCAATTTACTATTAGATGAATTTTGCTTGCTGCATAAAGACATAGTGTCATCAAAGATGAAAAGTATTTCAGTCAATGTGTTGCTAACTACTCATAGATCTGTTGTGTTTCAAATGTTGCACATATGATCAACTAGAAGGATTACTTTAAACATTGGTAATGAAATCCTGGTTCTTTTTTTTTTCCGGCACGGGCATCTGAACTGTTAGAGGATTATTAGTTTATATTTTACAGTCTAGTTAATTTGGATAATGAAGTTGATTTAGCTTATGGTAATGCATAGTAGATGTCTTGTGTGACATGGAAAGCTCAAATGTGTTCCAGATCTATGGAAGAAATGTACATACTATCATCCAAAGTCCTTATTCCTGATTCCTGGGAATGACTGTTTATTATAATTCCCTTTTTGTTTGAATAGCATTTCTAATTGACTTGGATATTGGTATCTAATGCTAATCATTCATTAGTATCATGAAGATAGCTTCTCAACACATGAAATGATGTGTTCTCCTTTTCTTGGTGATTTTGTATATGCTTTGTCTTTTTATACAATGGCAGTAGCTTTTTTTTAGTATCTAGATTAATAATTGATAAATAACAACTTGTATTATAAAACTTGGAAACAATAATCCTGTCATATCTTATGACACCAAAATGAAGCCTGCTTATGTTATCACTTGATAAACTAGTCTTCCTTTGGTAATATTTATTTTCCTAATGCCTTGTTTGTTCAAGCCATTTTTATTTTCCCTTTTGTGGATGATTCGGTTAACAATGTAGACTAGAACCAGTCACATGCTTATGCACATAGTGATCTTGGTATCAAGCTTCTACTATATGAGGTTACTTTGGTAATAGAAAAGTGGACATAACTAGCATTGCATGAGAGACGAGGGAGGGAAAAAAGGGAAGAGGCAGGGGTTTGCCATAGTGGACAAAGATTTGTTTGAGACATGTGCAAGAGAAAAAAGCTAGGTATGTCATGTTAAAAAATATAGAAGATTATCACATGCTCCACTATACATGGATATGTAATGTTAGAAGATATGATGTCTTGCTACTGCTGTTTTAGGTACTTCCCTCTTTTCTTCTTGTCATTCTTGTGGGTTGGTCCTCTCAATATCACTACTTTTAGCAAATTATACAAGAAACCTCATTCCACTTTTGACTTCAGTTTGTTGCTATTTTTTTAGGGCAGTTGAAAGATCTAGATTGGTTTATATCTAGTTTCTTATTCTTGCTTTGATCATTCTATATGAACTGTGTTTCCTCTGCAACTTACAATAATGAGCCTTTTGTGTCCTATTGTTGTTTGTTTGCCCTATATTCTTGTTTCTTTTCCTTAAATTTCTTGTATGCTCATTCATAGCAGGTAGGTTATGTAGGTTATGAAACACATTGTTGCTGAGACACAATTCTCATGTTGTTTTGTATTATTATGCTCATCATGATCTACGTTATCGGGAATAAACACGAAAGAGGAGAGAGACATGAGGTATCTTTTCTGTTTTTTTGTTTTTCTTTTTTGAGCAATCTATGAATATGATGTGTTCGATCATACATGTTGGCCCATCTAGCATCCTTAGATGAGGGATCCATTGATTCTTAATTTTATTATATTAAATAGCCTACATGATGTTCACATGCAAATTCAAACTTGAGATCTAACACTTGTGCAATAATACATTAATCAATTCGGATGTCTCAACAAAGACTTAAGTAATTTTATATTTGTATATTTTTCAAAACAGTTTCAACTTCTGTTCTAAAATCGTTCCTTCCCCTTATGAAAGCCTTTATGTTTTTTTTATACTGATTTCTTAACTTGCATCTCCAATATGTGAACTGATCATCTTAAAAGCTTTCAAGTTAAGGATTACAAGTGATGTTCAAGAAGATTAGTGGCTAATGTGGATTTTCTTTCCCTTTTTTCTTTTTGCATACCAGTAGAGGTACAGATTCTGCGTGTGTGAGCTCTTTCATTAGTTACTTGTATGAATGGCCTAAATAGTATTTTCTTTGTTTTTTCTGTTATTTATATTATTTTTATCGTCCAACTCCTTATATTTAATGTTAGATGTTGGAAATTTTTCTTGTGAGGTTGCTAGTTTAAGTTGATTTATACTTGTAGTTAGTCATTTAGTCATTGTTGTTTCGTTACATACATATTTGGTGAGATTGATGACCACTCTAAAGGTGCCTCATCAAGTAAATTAAAAGGCTAAGGTGCCCGAGGACAATCGGTGACATGTTCAGTTCGGTATGTCGGGATAGACCTACAAACTGGAAATGCATCCGAGTTTTCTGAAGTTAATAGCTTATTATTCTGGTTATAGATCAAATTTTGGTTCGTGTATGAGTCTATCATAAGTTTGTCATCGGAAATCTAATAGAGTTGGCGAGGGATCTTATAAAAAATTAATTAGAGATATATGTATTTTTAGAATGTTAGGAGAAATATCTCAAAAAAAAAAAAAAAAAACGGAAGATGGGATAACATAAGAATAAAACACTTATTATCATTATCGTAGAGAATCAATCTCTCTGAAATTTTTTATGATCCTTAACGAGTTACAATAATTCAGAATCCCATAAATAATTATTTTAATAAATACTTGATAGATAATATAAATTATTTTGAATGATTATACAACAAAAGATTTGATCCATCGTAATTAAAAATTTATATAAAATATTTATATAATAATACTATTATGAAATAAGAGAGTGAGCAATTTTGTACCAATCATGTATCATCCTAATAATCAATGAATATATTGCACTGAATAATACTCTGAATTAGTTACTACGTAAATTACACATAATTTATATTTATAAAATTAAAATAATCATAAAAAATTAATCAAAATAGCATTGTAAAATATATACTGTATAAAGCATAAATAAAATTAACAAACACACACACACACACATATATATATATATATATATATATCGAACATGTTGATAATAATGCCTATGACCTCACAAAAACGCCAAAATGCCGTATGACCGACCTCACAAAAACGCCAAAATGTCGTATGACCGACCCCACTTATCAACACCGATCATTCTAGAAGTAGCGATTGGCATCTTAGGTTGACAAGATTCCAGGGAATATGAAGGAGCGATTGGCATCTTGGAGAATATTCCAGGGAACATGAAGAATGATTCGGTGGCCGCCTGTCCCCTCTCAAGTGCTATGGAGCTATACCTCGGCCGTATAAACAAGCAGTTAAAAATCAAAATTAACATCATGGATCATCACATGCAACCTAAACGAGTTCAAGAAATCTCGACCAAAATACTAGAAAGAACTTGCGTATGAGATCACGCTCGTTCCGGCCCATCCAATTTTGTCGTCGTCAAGGTCGGATTTAAATGCACAAGGAAGATGCAAGCGGTTAGGGTTTCTTCACGCCTTTGCGCCCAAAGCACTCGGCGACAGCCGAAGAAGAAGAACCGAACCCAAAATAAAAGAGAGAGTCTCAACCGATACAGAAGACGTCGTCGAATTTGGGGGACTGCCGACGGGTCTACCATTTTTAATCTTGCCTTGCCATCATCGACTCGCTCGATCACACGTCGCGGATTAAGCACAGCCGTCTCGCATCCACAACGCATCTTCCACTCCTCGCATCGCCATGAACAGCTCCATCTTGATGAGGACAAGCCTGTAATTGTTATTGTATACATTCAAGGAGGAGACAGAATATTCTGACGAGAATATCCAATGTGCTACCTGTCTCCCTCCAATCTACATATATATATGAGCAGATTACCCCATGCTCGAACCAGCTCAGGTGTGGCTTGTAGCAGCGTGAGAAGCAGGACGGCGAGGAGAGAGGATGACCTGCGAGAACTACGATCCTTGCTTCCCTGACCAGCCCGTGGTGGATCGTTACCTTGCGATATGGGCCATCCAACCTAGTTTTCGGGACAAGCCCGCCTTCATATGGACCCAGGATGCTCCCAGTGGCTTGACATGGACCTCCATCACCTACTCCGAGCTCGACAATGCAGCCGAAGCCATGGCTTCGCAGCTCCTCTGCACCCTTAACAGAGGAGACTCCCTTCTCTTACTCTGCTCTCCCGGCCTCCGACTCGTCAAACTCCTCTTCTCCTGCCAACGAGCGGGCATCGTCGCCGTTCCCGTAATCCCGCCCGACCCTTCGGCCTTCTCCCCAGCTTGCCGCGGCCCGGCCCACCACCACCTTCTCCGCGTCGTCTCTCAGGTCAAACCCAATGCTGTCGTCGCCGATCGACACTATATCGCTGCGGTGACTGGTTCTGTATCGTCCAGTGATGATCGACTGGGCCACCTGCTGCAGAAGCTACGGTGGCTTTCCGTGGAACACTTGGACGATGAGTGCCCTCGTGCCGCTGCTTCAAGCTTAAGCCCCTCTCCGTACTTGGGTTGTGGACCGGGTGACACCTACCTCGTCCAGTACACCTCCGGCACGACTGGGATACCCAAGCCGGTGCTCGTCACGGCCGGCGCAGCAGCGCACAACGTGCGGGCGGCGAGGAAGGCCTACGATCTCCAGCCCAGCAGCGTCGTCGTGTCCTGGCTGCCCCAGTACCATGATTGCGGCCTCATGTTCCTTCTGCTTACCGTCGTCGCTGGGGCCACTTGCGTGCTTGCCTCCCCGAGTGCCTTCTTGCACCGCCCTCGCCTTTGGCTCGAGCTCGTCACGGAGTTCCACGCGACTTGCACCCCCGTGCCCGCCTTTGCGCTGCCTCTGGTGGTGCAGAGAGGCGGGATCAACCACGGGAAGCTGCCTCTCAAGCTGGGAAGCTTGAGGAACCTGATTCTGATCAACGAGCCCGTATACAAGTCTTATGTGGATGAGTTCGTCAAAGAATTCGCAGCTGCTGGAATCGATCCTTCGTCCGTCGCTCCTTCTTACGGACTGGCGGAGAACTGCACGTTCGTCTCCACTGCATGGCCAAGCGATGAAGGATGCCGCAGTCGTTACCCCAACATGCCATCCTACAACAGGTTACTGCCCTCTGCCAGGCTGGGTTCCCTGTCCTCGTCTGCCAGCGAAGGAGCAGATATCGATATCGTCGTCGTCGATGAAGAGACCTGCGAACCTGTAGATGACGGTGTGGAAGGAGAGATATGGGTGTCTTCTGCAAGCAACGCATCCGGCTACCTCGGCCACCCATCCCTGACCAGGGAAGTGTTCCATGGCAGGCTACGCGGTGAAACCGGCAGGTGCTTCGTCAGGACCGGCGATCAAGGAGTCATCGGAGGAGAGGAGAGGTATCTCTATGTCACCGGCCGGGATTCTGACGTGATCAGGACGCACGACGAAAGAAACCAGTGCGTGCACGCGCACTACATCGAGAGTGCAGCATATAGCAGCAGCTCAAAGCAACTCAGGGGCGGTTGTGTTGTCGCATTCGATGCGGAACAACTGGTGGTGATGGCAGAACTACAGAAGAAGAAAGAGGAGGAAAGGGGAGTTGACGTCTACAGGGAGATATGCGAGAAGATAAGAGAGGGTGTGAGGAAAGAAGAGGGAGGCCGAGTTGGGTGGGTGGCGCTTGTGGAGAGAGGGAGCATACCGAAGACAACGTCCGGGAAGCCCAGGAGATGGCTGGCGAGGCAGAAGCTGTTGGAAGGCAGCCTCCGCCCGGTGTACGAGGCCAGGTTTGTGGCGGGGCGCCACGAAGCATCTGCAAGAGATGGAGGGGAGGGGGGAGTCAGACAAGGAAACGTAGCTTCGTTGATGCCATACCGACGTCGAATCCGCAGGTTATTTCTGCTTTCCTTCCTTTGAAGAGGTATGATGGAGGAGGAAACGAAGCATCTGCACTGTTCTTGCTACTTGGTTTTCTATCAGATCAAGAGCCCATTTCCTCAATCAGAACAAGCCTATTTGAAGCACGATTCTTCTCTGATTTCAGAGAACCTGAGTTGTAAGAAAACTAGAGCTAAATCATCAATGCAACACAGATTGGAAATCAAAGCTGGTGTTTCACTGCACTCAGAATCGGACATTGCAGCGAGGACCAGCTTGTTGATTCGGATCAAAACTTTTTCCTCTGTAATTTATGGATCCCCTAAGAATTACCAGAGTAATAAGAACTATGATGGCGTGAGCCATAAGGATTCAGGAACAGAGTGAGCTTCCATAGATATATATATTTACAGTCTACAAGACAAGACGCGGGTTTATGTCTGCCGTCGGCATGTGTACAGCGTAGAACGGAAGAGAGGAGAGGAGAAGATACAGATGAAGAGGAGCGGATGACTTGTGATAAGATCAGGGATGGCCGTATCTTCTAGTTCTGACTTCTTGGCTTCACTCCAGCTGATAGATACTTCGTCCTGTCTGAAAGAACAGAAGGTTCAGTGGATGGTGTCTCTCAACTGAAGTGTGTCTAATTCAACTTGATGGGATGTTTTGATACAGTGGACATCGTAGAAGTGGATGACAGAACGTAGGAGAAGGACGAGGAAGATTGGAAGGAAGAGTGAGGTACCTCCGTGGGCAGAGGAGGAGGAGGAGGGTTAATGAGCATGAGGCAGTTGGCCCGTCTCGATGCGAAGGATGGCCTCCACCAGCAGTTCGTAGTGGCGCTTCACCTCCTCCGCCGACTTCCCGCCGACGGCGCGGGCCACGTTGTGCCGAGGAAGGAGAAGGCGGAAGGCAAGCGGAAGGCAATCCCTGCAATCGTGTGGGTTGGCATGGAGAGGCGGCAGTGCTTATAAGCAGGAGGGTGGTGGAGGCAAAGGGAGGATCGCAGGATGCGGGAAGAGAATAAAAAGATTGTGAATTGATGGAGTGCAGAATCCCATTGTTCCGCTGCAATCACCGCTGTCCTACTTGGATTCTTAGCTTTCTTTCCTTCGGCTCTCTCCATTGGATTCAGACCAAAGGAAGGAATTCCGCATCTCGTGTTTTTGGCTAAAGGTGCTAAGTAGAACATTGATCTCCTTCCAAAGCTTTAGCATCGGATCCATCCTTTCCCTTTCTTCCCTCCCCAGCGCTTGCATGGACGAGCGGCTGACCCACGCGTCACCGTACCATGCAATAAGAATCCCGGCTTTCTCGCCGACTCCCCAAGTCACTGAATATGGAACCAACTGTATCTTGGAATCAGCTGATCTAAACATATGAGGATTGCCATCGCCATGGATTCAGAGGAGTTGCAGGAGGAGAGCACCAACCCTGCGGTCATGGAAAGGGAGGGCTTGGCGGGCCAAATAATACATGATAAGGATTCTCGCAATCACCGGGAATCTGTATCCGCCGGACCCCTTTTTGGAGGTTCTGATTCCTTCCAAAGTTGTTCCTGCAGTCTTTAGCAAGTTGCCTTCCGATTCATCCTCTTGTTTCTCTAGTAGATAGATCTTTATCTTCCAGAGTGTTGAATCTCCAACATTTATGATGAGTAGCTTCGGGTACATGCCTCCACGTCGTCTTGCCTCGTGCCAAGGATTTTTTATCCTAATTTTACCTATGTAAGTTGAGTCACATTAGTTTCTTCGTCAAATACTTTGTCAAAATAAGGTGCATGTATCTTGAAGCTCTCTTCGACTTTAGTACTATATAAGATGAGTCTGCTCCATCAAAATGAGGGACCCATAGAATGACATGATCTCATGTTTGCCTATGTAAGAGTTCATGTCCTTGACATTTGTTCAAGGAAAGATTTGTGCCTCTGCTCCATATTCCGTTTTTTACATCGACTCCCTTCATGCGACTTAGGTACTTCAGCAAGTTCCACATAAGTTGTTTTGCTTCTCGATTTATATTGAGTTAATGGTAGCCCTTATGCTCACCATTTTATGGGTCAACCCTCTATTGAGTTTGATCTCCATATCGACTCTAAGTATATCATTGGTGTTGCCTTAGGTTGCTCCCTCAATTAGTCTCACAATGTATCCACTAACACATTACCTCATGCAAGATCATGCAATAACTCCTTGCCGCTTGCTCGGTCCATTGAACTTTATAGAGTAATTGTCTTGAGGTATCCCTTCTCAATATTTACGGTCTATTGCATATGATTCTCTCTCTAGAGAACCAGGACTTATCCCTCTTAGATATCTATCTTATTGGAGCAACTTTTCTCTTCTATTTTTCCCTCTAGAAGTTTCGGAGACCATCATCTCCTTAGACTACTCCGTTTTGCTGAACAAACAATATACTATTCCACCCTCCATAAATACACTTGCTAGATTGTTACTTTTTGTTAATACAACCACTGCTACGCCCCTCGAGGCCTAATAACATACTGAACTTGCTATACATGTCAATCGCTTACGGACATATCCATCCCACGCTGAAGAGAAAGTTTTAATGCTCTATGATGTATCGCCTTAGAGTGGCCATGGACAGTCCATCATCCGCATATAAGCCCTTGCATGAGTACCGAACTCTTTAAATTAATTATTCCCCTCATCTTTGAGAGTTTTGCTTTTTGCACGGTCTCATCCTTTGCCAAGTGCCTAACTTGCTTTAAGCACAGTTAAGTTTGATTGCCAATGTCGAGCTATAACTCGAATTTAGCCACCCTAACCTGTGTACTACACGTTCTTTCTGGCTCACTTGTCCTTGTGGTGCCTCTCACACGAAAGGTTAGCTATTTATCTAAATACTAATCTTGAATGCCCACTCCTCTAAGCAACTCCTTTACCTACATCTCAACGTTCGTTTCTCTCAAACGATCCTGCGTACTAGTTGCCCTTAACACAATCCCACTATGTCCTCCATGTTTGCATGTCAAGTATTTTTTATGCGCTTGTCCAACTCTGAACCATTTGTCATGAACTTAATTGGTTTTGTTTAAGTCGTGCGGTACCCTTATGTATCCGTTCGCAAAGGATCAACCTTCTTATGATCCCTTGAAAACTAAAAAAAAAAAAAAAAGACAGAGATAACATTTATTAGAAACAAGAATATAAGGTAGTCATCGGGACGAAAAAACTACATAAGTATCCACATAAATACTACTGCACAGTGAATCAACCCTATATACTACCCAAAAAACCCCATCCAACCATATTACCCGGGTAACTCCTTAGTGTTGAAAAAAAAAATCCAAAAATAACTATATGAATAATCTGAAGCATATGGAACAATAACACAATAACACGAACATATATAAACAATCTGAAGCCTGTAACAATCTTGATGAAGCTATCAAACTCACTACAAGTCCTTTTCATGATATATAAAATATAAAGATGAAGCTATCAAACTTATTACAAGCCCTTTTCATGATATATAAAATATAAATAAAATCAAAAGATACAAATATATATAAATATCATATTAAACACTTTATTTATAATTAACATTTTATTTATAATTTTATTATGACAAATTGGTGATGGTTAACTAAAAAATTCCAAGAGGCGTTACGAATAATCTTAACCTGCATTCTATCACAACAGATTCATGTTATCACACTTCAAAATTATTCAAATAAACTGCAGGTTTCTTCACCAACACCAACTCAAAAAAATTAACTCACGACTGAGTTTGAAGACATTCTTTTGCCATAATCTTTGAATAAGCAACAAAACTCAGTTACATCAGATGTATCCAACACCAGGAATCTTCAACATTTTAAGTTCAAACTGGAAAAAAAATCATTCCTGCATTTGGCCTTTCTTCTTGAGTCCCTTCCCCACCCCCTTTCTGGGTGATTTTGCAGATTGTTTGGCCTTCTGGCCCTTCTGAGCCTTCTTCCCATTTGCACCCTTGCCCTTTTTCAAACCACCCTTCCCTGGCCTCCCCGTCCCGCGAGACCTTGCATCCTTCTTCATTCGGCGGTCCACTAGCACCTTCCCCTTCCCAACCTTCATCCGAACGCCCTTCTTTGCAACAACGTACTCCTTCTTAGGCTTCTTCGGCATTGCCTTCTTGTAAAGTCGATCGATCATCTTCCCCTTTGATCGTTCGGATATGTCGGTCTGGTCTGCAATGGTATTCGCCTTCTGTCGTACCTTTTCCAGCTTTCTCATCGCAGCACGCTTCTTCCTGGCTTTGGCCTCCGCCACCTTCTTAGCAGGGCGGGCATCAATCTCCCTGAACTGTGCCCTCATTGCAGCAACTTCCTCTCGAGTGATCGGCTTCGTGGGTTGGCAGTGCTGCTTTTCCTCGTCTGCAAACCATTTTGGCAAACCTTCATCGTCAAACATGTATTTGTTGTAGGCATCATCAAGAATCTGCTCCCTTTGTTTCTTCCTCAGCATCTTCTTTGCATAAGCCAATATTTCAGCTTTTGAGTCGTCGTCCATTTCCTCTGATTCATCAGAGGATGATGACGAGTCATCACTTGTTTCCATGCGCTCTGCTGGAACAATTTCAAAACCATCCTCCTCTGGTTTCTTTGATATAGGCAGGGTCAGGTCCTTGGACTGTTTCATGTTACCCTCGGACTTTGCAGGAACTTTGACAAATTTCTCCTTTTCATCTTCACTATCACTTTTTTCAAAGGCGTCATCTGTTGGTGCTTCAGTGAATACATCTTGACTAAACCATCTTTCCACAAGTTGCTCTGTGGTCGGCTGCTCATCCTCATCCAAAGGTACCACGAGAGGATTTGATTCTTTAGCACTCAGATGTTGATCTATTTCATCATCAACTAGTCCATCACCATTATCTCTCTAGAAAAGAGGCAAAAAGAAATCCAAGCTGGGATGAGACAAACGGCATGACTACAAAAAATTGTTGTCAACATCAAGGATGAAAAATATGAAATATTACCTCTAAAATATCCACATCATTACTAGCTGTGTCTCGTTTTGCACGTTTTTGTTTTTTGGTATTTCCTCCCTTTCTAATCACATACCGTTCATAAGCTTCATCAAGCATTTCCTCAAGTTGTGCATCATATCTATTTGAAAAGGAGTACAACAGTAAGAATAGCATGAATGTAAGATTGCATCAATGATTATATAGAAACAATGTAGATGAACTTTTAGTGGCCATATAATTCAAAAATATGAGAATTACCTCTTCTGTTCCTCATCAGAATCCATTTCACTGGAAGAATCATCATGGAGCATGGCTGTCTGGGTTTCATCTTCACTGTCTGCTGCATCACCCTTGCTGTATTCATCATCTAGCTCTGCAGAATCAATTGCTGACAACTCTTTCTTCCCCTGACGAAAAGCAGAAGCAACACATAAGCACTTTTTTCTTTTATTCTAGGTTGGCAAAGGCACTTTTTTCCAAGCTAAGTCAAACTGGAGAGTTTTTCAACCTTCGCTTTCTTATGTTCTAAAACATGATAGGACTCGACTAGACGATCTACAAAGAATAAAGGACAAGTAATCTGAATTATGCACTGATTGTTGAAGCGCAATATAACCTACAAACCTTGATGGCAGAAAGAGAAAACAAGTCACGATCAAAATAACTATCTTCTGTAGCATCAATTTGCATTCCCATCGCTCTCCGTGCTTTTTCCTAAATAATTCAAAATTGTGGAATGAGATCAAAAAATAACAATTGAAATAATATTGATATAAATAAAATACAAACTTTAGCTCGTCGTTTTGAAAGTAGTTTCTTCGCTTTCTTTTTCTTCCGGTCCAACAAGTGTGCGAGCTCTTCCATTTCATTTAGCAGAGAATCATCATCATTGCCTTTTGTGTCATCTTCAGCATCATCAACCTTTGGAGCGTCCTCATCAACCTTTGGAACGGCCTTGTCAGCTGATGCCAATGCCTTTTTAATGTGCATGCGCCACCTATGAACAAACAGATAAATTAGTGCACATGAAAGAAGGGTGTTCAGGAAATACTCCAGTAGCTACTATCTGTTCAAACTGATCTACAACCTATCATGAGAAGCTGCATCTACAGTGCAGGACTAGTTAACCTGATCTAGGGACTCAAAAGAGTGTTATCTAAATCAGGTGCTATTGGTGTCGTTATGGCTTTCTAAGGGCATAAAAAAGGGTAAGATGCCAACTGATACATGTAATATCAGGATAAATTGCACATATTAAATGCACCAAAAGCACCTTTCTTGGTGTAAAGCCTGTAACTTCATGCAAGCACTTTTCTTCCACTTCCCCTAACCACCTTGATGAGTTTGGTTGTAAGGTATGTACTTAGATTAATGAAGTTATGATCAATTTAACAAGACTGACATAATCAAAGTAGCATAATGTTTGTCCTATACCCTTCTCACTTAGACCTAGTCAAATAGTCAATCAGTATCACCAACATATTGATCTCTGTTAAAATTTGTCAAACTCCTAGATGTTACAGCATTATGATTTATACTCATTAACAACAAATTTCTCATAACCTTTCCCAACAGAGAAACATTCACATAGAATGGCACAAGCTCACCTCTCAATGACACCTGAACTTACAGGTCAGCACCCAGATTTAAAAATCTTAATCAGATTCGAGGTTGGTCATTTTTAAGATTATCCAAACAAGAGGATCAGTCAGCCAGATTGCAGGATGGATCAGCAAAAAGTAAAAAAAATTCATTTAAACACGAAAGGTTATGGGAAAAGATCCATAAGATACCAAATAATATTAGAAAAATCAGAACATGCAAAAAGATAAAGACCATCTAATAGTGTTTCCCAAGAAAATGCTAAACATAAACATTTGTAAATTTTCAAACTTAAACATATTAAAAAGTTAATTTTAGCATATACACTAGCTAAATTGGAGCTCAGACAAATGTAAAAATCTGTGAATTTTTACAAATGCATCTTACTATGTTTTGCATAATTTGGAGTTCAGACAGATGTACCAAAAGTTTCTCCCAAAAACTTTTTCACAAACTTAATCTGTGGACCCACATATGGGCCCAACATATTAAGTTTATGAAATAAGCACAAAATATAAAAAGTCTTTTTCTCTTCTTGCTCATACTCTCATCCTCGCAGTCAAAAGCAATAGGAGTGGCAGCGACAGTTGCAATACTCCTCTCTCTCCGCTTCTCTCTGCCTCATTTTTCTTTGCCTCTTCTTCCTTCTGTAAAGATGAATTATTAAAAATCAAAGTTTCCAGTTTCTTATTTACCCTATATCATGTTGGCTACTGTCATCGGTGATCCAACTTAATTGGTCTTCCAAAACTTACAACAACAATAACAACAAAACCGTAAATCCTAAGGTTGGCTACATGGATCATTTACTGTCATTAAGATATGTTAAAAGTCATTTGATTTTTGAAAACTTAGTCCATCAAATTTCCATATATCATGACAAGACAGAATTGTGATATTAAGTGGCCAGGTCAAACCCATCTTTACTACAACCATGCCTATTGCACAATGCAACTCTGATAAAGTAAAATATCGAGCAAACAAAAATTAAGCTTGTTTACAAGTAAAAGAGCCTAACTGAAGAAAAAGGCTTACCTGTGTATCTTAATTTACTTCGTCCAAGAATAAGATCATGTGATAAATTACTCATATAAAGGAGATGCAAGCAGTAGAGAGAAGAAAGGGGAGGGGGAGGGTCAGTGTATGCTGACACAGAACATAGGATAAACATCCCGAGTTACACTGCTTGCATGCATCAATTTAGCAGCAAGTTAACACACACAATAAATCTACTACTCAGTCTTAAACATATCACACAATGAAGGCAGAAAATTTGAATATAAACCATAAAGGCATTCTTGATGTCAGTGAGTTGGATGTATCAAGAGACATTTGATGTCACATCTTCACAATTACTACACAGACCAGCAAGGATGATACAATTTGGAAACTGAAACGAGATCATGTGAGCAGATGATGTTCAAATTTCAAACATCTTGCAATGCAAGTAAGTTCAAAGATATAATCATCCATATGCAGCTGATCAGGAAGAGCCTTACTTTAAAAGATGCTTGAAGCTGCTTTTATCGAGTACATACAAGTCCTCACATAATGATTTAACCTGGCAAACATATCAAGATCATTCAGTAAATGACCGAAATAAATGATCCAAGTGAAAAGTCCGGTACAAGAGAGTTACAATACCTCATCTGTGGTAAATTCGTGATCTCTAATAGGCAAACATGCTGGGTCATCAAATGACAGTGCGTTTACAGAACCAAGAAACTCCAGCGGTGCCTCTGACCATATAAAATCAGAAACTAAGCCTACCTTCCACAGTGTAGTATTTCCTTCCTCATATCTATAAAAAAGAGATGCAGGTCACCAAAACTCATAAGTAAAATGGTCAAAATAGCATCTTCTATCATGTTAAATACGCTGCTTTACTTAATTCCATTTTCAAAAGAAAATATGCTTTATTGGAAAGAAAGGACAGACCAAGAGGTCAAGAACAATACAACTGAAACATGAAATGCTTAGAAGATCAGCTATATACAGCAAAAGCATATTTGACTAAATGTACAGAAGTACCCACATTTAAGTCATGAAACTCAACAAATCAACAAAAGTATCCTCAGAAATCAGAAGTAATTGTGGTTTATTGGAGAAAAGGAACAGATCAAAAGGTCCAGAACAATACAATTGAAATATAAAGTTCCCAAAAAATCAAGTATTTACATAAAAAAACACATTTGAGTAAATGTGTAAAAGTATCAATGCTTAAGTACAGAGCTTCATATCAGCAAACATCCATGCTTCAATACAAGTTGGACTTTGGACATAACTCAATAGCATCTCCTATCCAAGTGTACTAACATTCGATAGGTTGGTGAACATGCAAGACTATTTTCACATTAGAATGCATCTCAGACTAATAAATGTACCCATCTTGGAAAATGATGAATGAATTTTTTTTTAAAATTTTATCGAGTCCAATCAGGTTTTGCTACAATGAAGATATAAAAAATCCAACAAAGTGTTTGTTTCCTTGCTAACAAGAGTTCATTTCTTTGTTAATTTGATAACCAGAGTTCCCTGCTTGGATCAAATAGTAACCAACCCCCTTCCATTAGAAAAGTTGATTCCTCTGTATTAAATGACATCAACATAGTAATCAGGATTCCAGACACCGGAAACTAGTTATGTTCCACATAGATGCCTTTATTTGTTCAGATTGTTAAAGTAATCAATATGTTCTGCAACAATATAAATCAAAATGCTAAGAGAAGAGTTAAATATGATCCTTTACATCATTCATACATGTGCCTTGCAAATTACAGAGTCACAGACACATGTTAGGTGTTGCAACAATACTAACATTAGAAAACAAAATGAACTAAGATGAAATCATGTTGCAAATCACTTGAATGAGCATTGACAACCAAACCAGATGACTTCTTCCAATTAAAATCACAAGAAGAATATCAGTTCCATGTAAAATATTCATGATTACTCAAAAACACTATATCTTAAAAACTGCTATCACCAACTTAGTTGGGCATAAATCATGCTGCAGCAAGTCAGCGACAAAATCATGAGTAAACATATCATATAATTGAAAAAGGGTGCGGACAACCATATTTGTGACTAGTTTGCATAGGCTATTTGCTAATAATTTGCCGAGTTCTTGAGTTGGCACTGTTCTCAAAAAATAAATCTCAAAAGAAGCCCGAACAGAGACTGCATCAAACTATATCACATCCAGATTGAACTATGAAAAACAAAGACTTCAAAAAGCATTGTTAGGCAGCAAATGAAACAATTGAATCACAAGTTTACAGCTTTCCAGCAAACACGCAAATGCAATCTACAGCAAAGCTTACCCTTCGCGATTTCTTTTTTGCTTTGATCCTCTAAGAACATCCACAACCTTCAATGCAGAAGATAAATTACAGTAACTAATAGCATTGTATTTTGTATAATAACCAATCGATAAAAACAAAGAAAGGAGCATGAGCATATACCTTAGGATGTTCTATAGCCCCTTGAAATAGATGTTTCATGTCAAGAAGACGTGGATCAATTTTTGCAGGGGCTTTATACCTCAAACCAATAACATAAATTTCTGCAGAAGTGGATCGGCTGGCAACAGGTTTAGTCACCTCAACTTTCTCAAAAAGCTGTCACCCATAGAAGAATTTAAACATGTTAACAATAAAAAGTTACATATCATATACTCAGTTTAGATGTCAAAGAAGTACAGAAACTTATAATTTTCACCTGCTTAAGGCAGTAGATAATAGCACTGTAATCCTGTGACCTGAAAACCTATCAACAAAAAGACACCAAATAAATTGAATTGTAGACTCACATAAAATTTGGAAGAGAAATTCATAAAATATTCCAAATAGATTCTGAAATTTAAAATTTTCACCAATAATAATTAAAGCTAGGCTCTATGTTACTTTAAACCTAGACATTGAGTAAAAAAATGATTTTTAGACAACAATATTAATTATTCATCTTTTTGGTGCTACAAGTCAAAGGTGCAACAAGGTAATCGCTTTGTCACAAATTCACCATTAAACTTCCCGATCACAAATCGGGTCTTATTTAGCCTAAACGCATCGCGAGCAAATCATGCAACAAAAAGGTATAAAACGTTCAAAACTTGATATTTATGTCAATCAGGTTTAGCTTACCTTGGTAACGAAGGTGCCTTTGGGGGCCAAGAAATTCGTGGCTAACCGCACCGAATCAACGACGAGAGACGACTGCGAGGTGGCCTCCTGCGCCCAGGCCCCTCCGACGTTGGGAGATCCGTCGTGCAGCACGACGTCGAAGGCGGAGCAGCCATTGGAGTCCATAAGGCGCTTGATGGCGGCGCGGCATCGGGGCGTGGTGATGTCCTCGACCAGGGCATGGGCGCCACGGACGGGGCGGATAGGGAAGAGATCGACGCCGATGACGAAGGAGCCAACAGGGGCATGGCGAACGGCGACCTGGAGCCACCCACCGGGGGCGGCGCAGAGATCGAGGATGGAGCGAGCGGAGGGCAAGAAGCGGTATTTCGCATCGAGCTGCAGCAGCTTGAAGGCCGCACGGGAGCGATAACCTTGCTCCTTCGCCAAGTAGTAGAATTTGTCCTGCCGCTGCTTTCCCTTGATCTTCCCCATCTTCCCCGCCCCGGCGAATGGCGAAAGACAAGGAGAAGGAAAGGACTACCAAGGAAAACGGTTTATGGTCTCTTAAGCGCCGGTGGCAAAGAAGTAGAAGTTTGCGAGACTACCAAGGAAGACAGTTTAAGGTCTCTTAAGCGCCGGTGGCAAAGAAGAAGGAGAAGTTTGCGAAGGAATAGGGTTCACTGGTATCTTAGGGTTTTTCTAAGATTGGGCCTCATGGGCTGGGCCGCACACGACGCTATTAATCTGTTATATATATGATGTGTATTGTCATCGTCGTCCTCGGTCCTCGTCATATGTGGATTGTTATGTCATGATATTTTATAATTAGATAAGATGTATAACATAACTAATTATTCTCACCTATAAACAGATAGGATCGTCCTCGTCTATGGATTGCTGTGTTAGATTTTGTGGTTATTTATAATTACATAAGATGTATAATATAACTAATTGCTCTTGTCTATAAAAAAAAATATGATCTCTAAGGGCTGAGTGCACGTTAGCATATGCACACGTATAAACGCATCTCTTCGACGAGGGATTACAGTTTTCTCCTCAGCTCTCTCCCCAAAAACCATCAATCTTAGTTGGTCTTATGAAAGGATAGGAAGAGAGGAGAAATGATCTACTCCTTGTATATTGCAACGATCTTGGATTAAAGAGGTGCTTAGTAGATCAAACAGGCATCTTTAAACAATATCAAAAGGCACGCATCATTATTTGATTCTAATCATTGTATAAAGGTTATTTTTATATTTTAATATAATTTAATTATAGATTTTTATACTTACAATTGGTATTATAGCCTAGGATTTTGAGATCAAATGCATTAGATTTGTTAATTTGTTTACGATACATAAATTACCTTTTATTCTCCAAGAATTGTCAAGCAATGGTCGCTGTGAATCTACGACAAAGGCTATGCTGAGCAGCGTGTGCACCGTAGCACATGTAGCCACCGTACATGGGCATCACATTGCCCATGCAACGACCGGCCGCACGCAGGCAGAGAGCCCCGGTGGCGACCATGCTTGCGGGTAGGCTGCGCCCATGTGGCGGCCCCGCGGCAACAACACCGTGGCGGCAACAGCCACGCACAGGCTGGAACTATCGCAAGCAACCGCACGCATAGGCGACAACCATGCACAAGCAACAGCGGCAGCGTCACACGCGCAGGCGACGACGACGTAAGCAGATTAGGGTTGTTGGCATATTTATGGTTTTGCCCTCGAAGCTAAGGTTTTACAAAAAATTATAATTTTACCCTTTACAAATTTCGTAACTCCAATTTATGTTCCGTCAACATATTTATGGTTTTGCCCTTGTGTCTAATTTATGTCAAATTATAGTTCTGTCATTCATAAATCACATATTTTTCGATTTATATCCTTTCAAATATTTATAATTTTATCGAAATTAAGAAATTTAGTTTATATTCTTAATTATAAAATTAATAAATATGATTTATTATAATTATGATTAAATTTAATCATGATTATTCTTTTATTATTTGATTGGATTTAATTTTGATTAAAAAATATAAATTATGGTTTCCTTTATAGTTTTCTCACATGAATTATTGATTATACATGTGGTAAATAAAATCAAAATCCAATTATTATTCTTAAAATTTTATTTACTTATTCACATGTATATATTTGAAATTGTGAAATAATATTTACCTTTCACAAAGGCATTATTATATGTTATCATGATTATCATATGAGTTTTCTTGTTGATGGTTCAATAATTATTATGGTTGTTATTTATTATTAAATTATTTAGCATTAATATTTAATTATTATTATTATTTATTATTAAACTATTTAGCATTAATGTTCAATAATAATAATTATTTATTATTAAACTACTTAGTATTAATATTTAATAATTATTATGATTATTTTATTATTGAACTGCTTAGCAAAAATAAAAAAAATTGATGAATATTATTTGTAATTCATCTTCCTAAGTTTTATTGACTAGTAGTTGCCAAAGTGGCATGGGATGATAGATTTTTGTGATATGAATTACAATAAAAGTTTTATCATTTATAGAACATTTAAAATTTTTATTTTATATTATTACATTAGTTTTTTAGCCATCAAAGTACATAGAGTAATGACTTATAAAATAATATTAAATAATTAGTCTTAAATGATATTAAGAAAATAATATTTATATGACATATATAATTAGGATATTTAGATAATCCCGAAGGAGAATCTAATTCAAATAATTATGTGATAGGGTAGGATGATACTATTTTGGATATTTTTGCAGTTTAGGGTTGTATACCCAAAGGTAATAATACTATTCTACAAGGATGGTATCAGTCCTCCATAAATATTCTTGAGTGAACATGTTAATATTTCACCCAAAGGTGTAATATAGATAATATTAATAGTTCATTAATTTTTGACAAACTCAAAGCATTAATATTATCATATATTTTTGCAGTGGTACTTTCGCATATACATTTTTATGCTTCTAGTGTTCTTGTACTCTCTGGATCAAATTATTCAAAATGGTTAGAGCATGTGCAATTCATACTGGGTGTATTAGATCTTGATTTAGCATTACTTGTTGAAAAGCCTGTAGACTTGACTGATGAAAGTACTGTAGAACAAGTTAATGAAATGAATGCTTGAGAAAGATCTGATAGGCTTAGTTTAATATTCATAAGAATGACAATTACAAATAACATAAAGACTTCATTACCGATTGCAACTAGCACAAAAGAATATTTAAAAATTATTGAAGGTAAATTTAAATATGTTGATAAGTGGCATATTAATGAAAGAACTGACTATGGCTTAATATGATGGTACTCGAGGAATTCAGGATCACATCCTCAATATGGCTGATAAATCTACAAAACTTAAAACATTAGGCATGAATATTGATGAGTCTTTCCTCGTGCAGTTTATTCTCAATTCTCTTTCTTTTCAGTTTGGCCCATTCAAGATTCACTATAATACAAATAAGGATAAGTGGAACTTGAATGAGTTGACTAACATATGTGTTCAGGAAGAATTAAGATTACGGTAGGAAAGTTCATATAATGTCATGGCTACTATTCAAGGAGCTGATAATAAGAAAAGAAAATTGAAATATTATCAATCAAAGAAACTCGCCGGGTCTAGAAATGTTAAACAGACTAATGAAAAGAAAGCCTTTACGGTAAAGTACTTCTTTTGTAGCAAGAAAGGACACGTGAAGAAGAAATACATTAAACGCAAGACTTGGTTCGAAAAGAAAGATATTAACTCGACCTTCGTATGTTTCGAATCAAATATTACAGAAGTTCCTTCTAACACTTGGTGGATTGATTCTAGTGCTTCAACTAATGTTACAAATAACATACAGGGATTTACTTCAATTCGGAAACCAAAAGAATATAAAAGATTCATTGTTATGGTAAATCGTCTTAAAGCGAAAGTGATATCAATGGGAACTTATCGTCTACGCTTAGAGACGAGTCACTTGATGGATCTTGTTAACACATGTTATGTCCCTACAATAAAAATTTGGTTTATCTTTCTAGAATTGATGGGTTAGGATATCGTCTTTCTTTTGATAGTGACAAACTCAGCATATTTTATGATTCAATAAAAGTTGGTTCTGGAATTCTATGTGATGGTTTGTACAGAATTAATTTAAATCTTGAGTTTGTAAAGACATTAATGACCCTACAATCAAGTGTTGGATTGAAACGTAGTTTCATTAATGAAATATCTTCTATATTATGGCATAGACGATTGAGGCATATTTCCTAGAAAAGAATTGAAAGATTAATGAAGGATAATATTTTGGAACATTTAGACTTTATTGATTTTGATATTTGTATGGATTGCATTAAGGAAAAGCAAACTATGAAAATGCCACAAGAAGTAAAGAACTCATTGAGATTATTCATACCGATATCTGTGGACCACTCCATATTCCTTATTTTAGTGGATAAAAGTATTTTATCACATTTATAGATGATATGTCTAGATATGACTATGTTTATCTAATACATGAAAAGTCTTAAGCCGTTGATACTCTTGAAGTGTACATAAATGAGATTGAGGGACAATTAGATAGAAAAGTTAAAATGATCAGATCTGACAGAGGTGATGAATTTTATGGCAAATATAATGGATCTGGTCAGAATATTGGTCCGTTTGCTAGATTCTTAGAACAACGGGATATTTTGTGCTCAATATGCATTACCAGATGTGCCACGGTAAAATGATGTTGCTGAAAGGCAAAATCACTAATGGACATGGTTAGGAGCATGATGAGTTATTCCTTTGTACCTGAGTCGATGTGGGGTGAAGCTCTTAGGACAACTATGTACATCTTGAACAGGGTTCCTAGTAAGTCAACTATGTACATCTTGAACAAGGTATTTATGCTCAATATGCATTACCAGATGTGCCACAGCAGAACGATGTTACTGAAAGGCGAAATTGTACTCTGATGGACATGGTTAGGAGCATAATGAGTTATTCATCTTTACCTGAGTCGATGTGGGGTGAAGTTCTTAGGACATCCATGTACATCTTGAACAGGATTCCTAGTAAGTCAGTTTCATCGACTTCATTTGAGTTATGGACTGATAGGAAGCCCAGTCTAAGATATTTACATATTTGGGGGTGTCCTACAAAGATAAGAGTATTTAATCCATATGAAAAAAAATTGGATCTAAGATATTTCTCAACAAGAACTTTAAGATGGTTGATATGAATGAGACAACCTATGTTATTGGCATTGAGATATTCAGGAATAGATCTCAAGGGTTATTAGGATTATCTCAGAAAGGATATATTCATCGTATCTTGGAGAGATTTAATATACAGTTTTGCTCAGCTAATGATGTACTTATTACTAGAGGTGAAAAATTCAATCAAAACTAGCTCAAGAAATGACTTAGAAAAGAATCAAATGAAGAATATTCCTTATGGGTGCGCAGTTGGAAGTCTATTATATGCTCAAACATTTATAAGACCAGATATCAGGTTTGCAGTTGCAATGCTGGGAAGATACCAAAGCAACCCAGGAATGGAACTTTGGAAAGCTGCAAAGAAAGTAATGAGATATGGATGAAAGATTATATGCTCACATGTAGGAGATCAGATCAGCTTGATGTGATAGGATATTCAGATGCTGATTTTACAAATTACCACGGCAATAGGAAGTCCACTTCAGGATTTGTATTTATGTTAGCTGGTGGGGCAATTTCTTGGAAAAGTACAAAGCAATAGCTTATTGCATTATCAATAATGGAAGCTGAATTTGCGGTATGCTTTTAGGCCACAAATCAAGCTTTATGGCTATGAAATTTTATCTCAGGACTTGGTATGGTCGACTTAATTGTCAGGCCACTAAAGATATTTTGTGATAACACCGCAGCAGTTTTCTTCTCTAATGGTTCTAAGCACATTGAGATAAAGTACTTGGTAATTAGAGAAAAAGTTTAAAAACAATAAGTATCAATTGAGAACTTAAGTACCACTATGATGATTGCTGATCCATTGATAAAAGCCTTACATTGTAAAATATTCAAAGAACATTTCTTAGAATGGGGCTTGTGAGCAAGTCATAAAGGATATAATAATGCATGTTTATGTGGATGCTATTATTAAAATTCTTCTTGCTTAATTAAAGTTATCTGTTTCTACTATCTTATTTACATTTATGTTTATGCATATTATGATTGAATGTAATAATATGATTGTCTTGACAAGATAAATTACAGGAGTCATTATGGACTATAAAAACTATTACAGGATTGTCCTGCACATGAGGAAATCTCTTAAGATCTTATCGTACATATGTATAGACGCATCTCTTCGTCTCTGTGAAAGGAGAGAGGAAAAAGGATCTACTTCATACTGCAGTGCAGTGATTTTGATTAAAGATGATGCTTAGCGGATCAAACAAGCATCTTTGAGACATCAAAAGGTACGTTATAATTAAATCTATACATTTGATTGTAATCCTAACATAATAGTTATTTTCGTATTTTAATATAATATAATTACATATCTTTATGCTTACATGCTGAACATGCTTCGGCACTTCCATTTCAGCCCATTCTGAACACGAGAGGGAATGCTCGTCTGCCACTCAACATTTCAGCCCATTCCAAATGCCCAACTCAAGCAAGACCCATGGCCACCAGCCATGTCGGATGCTTCGGGTCGTCGCAAGAGCCGGCGAGGCAACTGCCGGCAGCGGTTACTCGACTTGGACGAGAACGACGGCGGCGGAAGGCGGATTGAGGAGATCAAACACCTTGAGTGATCAAGATGCTCGAGGAAGAAGGTGACACACCTTGATTAGTTACTGGATTCGGATCGGTTCTAAATGGATCCGACCCGGAAACACAGTTATCTTATCTATCTCCTCGGCTCCTCGCCGGAATCCCCCGATTTGGCCTGGGGAAATGAAGCTGGGTTTGGCGGCCCTCCGCATCTACGCGGCGCCGCCCCCGACCTCCGCGAGGGAGGGCGGCTCCCCCCTCCTTCTCCTCCTTCCTTCTTCACGCATCTTTCACTGCGAGTCCTCTTCCCTCTCTCCTTTTTCTTCGCGAAGCCCATTTCGCCCCCCAGTTGCAAGATTGGCCGCGTCTCTCGAGAACAGTCGAAGGAGTAGCATCCCTTGTGGAAGTAACGAGGATGAGGAGGAGGGAGAGCCTTATTTGACTTCCAGTAATCCTTCGGCTTCGTTGCTCTCGCTGAGCGAGAAACCGGATAGGAGCCTCGCGTTGCTCGATGAATACGAGCTCGAGGAGCTCGACCCCGACCGCTCCACTTGCCGTAACCACCGAAGCGGTCAGTTCCTCTCCTTGCGCTCTTCTTTCCGATTTCTTTTCGGTTGTATGCGGTCCCCTAGTCATGAAATTGATGCCTTTAACTATCTTGGAGCCGCAAAATTGAATCTTCATTGGTCCTGATATCGAAAATTTCTTCTTCTGGATATGTTCACATGATAATGTGGCACAATTTGGCCCTAGTTCCGTAGATGGAAACGATAGAAAAGGGTTTGGCGGGTGATGACGGAAGCGGATCATTCATTTCCACATGTATTCTGCGTTTGCTTTCCGATCGAGTGATACATCTGGGCAATACAGAAGAAAGAACTAAGTTGAACGATTGTTCTGTCGAGGTGACATAGAAAGAATACAAAGGGAGGTCATTATGTTCGGTAGAAGGATTTGTACCTTGGCAAACCCTGTCTTTTCCTGCACAAAGTATCGCCACTCTGCATAAAAAAGTGTAGGTCATTCTGAAGTGTACTGATTCCCATATTGCACGTATGGTTTTCTTAAACTTTCGCATTCCGCAACCTTTTTCTCAGAATTTGGTGAGTGCATGCTAGTGTTGGCTATCTTAGCGTGTTATCAGACCAGAATTTTCTATTATTTGAAATTGCAGAATGGAACTTGGAGTCACATTTCAAAAGCAAGTAGTGGAACTGAAGGGTGATAAGGATTATGCCGTTTGGGTTTCGTTGTGAATTAATGATCTAAAGTGGCTAAGTCTGAAGTTCTATCAACTCGCCCTTTTGGGGTCGGAACAAGTCCTGAGTAAAAAGAGAAAGGATGAGTAGTGCATAATTTAGAGATATGGAGACTGAATTCAGGATGATTGTTCTGTTGGTGTATTCAGGGTGCATTAGTACTACTAAGAACTTTGAAATTCCTGTGTTTTGTTACATGTCATGTGGCTTTGTGATAGAAATTGATCCATGAATTTGTAACTGCAGGTTATGTAGCTGTGCTTGGCAGGCCCAATGTTGGGAAGAGTACACTCTCAAACCAGATGATAGGCCAAAAACTTTCGATTGTAACTGAGAAACCTCAAACCACGCGCCATCGAATTCTTGGTATATGCTCTGGTCCTGAATACCAGGTACTATACTTTCATTGATTGACCAATTATAATTTTGTACTTGTTAATATCAAAAATAGATGTTTGAAGCAATTAGCGCATGGAGTTCTGATGAGCTTATTTTGGTTTCTAATCTCATTAATGTGTTAGTTTGCAGATGATACTTTATGATACGCCTGGTGTAATTGAAAAGAAGATGCATATGTTGGATTCTATGATGATGAAAAATGTCAGGAGTGCAGCTATTAATGCAGACTGTGTTCTTGTAGTTGTTGATGCTTGTAAAGTACCTCACAAGGTAACTTCTATGTGAATATTTTTTTAATCTAAAAATCAACATCAAACTTTTTCGACTTGTACATTTTCTGGAATTTCAGATTGATGATGTGCTAGAAGAAGGTATTGGAACTCTCAGGGATAACCTTCCTATTCTATTGGTATTGAACAAGAAGGATTTAATTAAACCTGGAGAAATTGCAAAGAGACTCGAGGTTGCACTTCTATACTTATTCCTTTAGTTGATCGCCGTGATTTACTTTTTTCATGTTTTAAACAATTTGTATATTCTTTACATGTTTTGTCATGTTAGTTAACTTGAAAATGGCCCATTTTGCAGTGGTACCAGAAGTTTACCAATGTTGATGATGTCATACCTGTAAGTGCCAAATTTGGTCAGGGAGTGGATGATGTCAAAGACTGGATACTTTCAAAACTCCCCTTTGGTCCTGCTTATTATCCCAAGGTTGTTGCATCCTTGACTTTTCTCATTTGTTTCCTACCTTTATACTCTTACTGCACTGCTTGAATATCTTAGTTACCTTAGTTTGATTAATTATTAATTTAGTCTTCATATGACATGAAAACTTCTATTCAGAAGAAGACCCATCTCTCATCTTTTCGGTTTCAGGATATAGCTAGCGAACATCCTGAGAGATTCTTTGTTGCAGAAATTGTTAGGGAGAAAATCTTCACGCAATACAGAAATGAAGTTCCATATGCATGCCAGGTTTTTTAATTCCATGATTCTAAGATGATTGATCACAAACAAGCTTTCCTATTCTCTGGTTTAACAAAGTAATTGTTAATTCTATTTCACACTTTATAGGTCAATGTTTTGAACTACATCAGCAGGCCTACATCCAAAGACTTCATTCAAGTTGAAATTGTGGTCGAGAAGGAATCACAAAAGATCATTCTCATTGGCAAGGTATCTCACGAAACCTTGTTGATGTAAATAGTGAATCTTCTTCGTTTACTTTGCAAAGGCATTTCACTTTTTGTTCTTCCAGTTATGCTTTGACAACTTTCCGTGCATGGCCATTGGAATGTTTTTGGCATTCTTATGTCAATTCATGTTTTAGGCTTCCTGTTGCTATTGGAAAAATGATATGAGTCTAACTTCGATTACATTGTTATAAAACAAAATTGAAAGCAGAGTTGAAAGAAATGAAATTCAGATGTGTGTAAACGTCATCCTTAGTATATTTATTCATCCCATGCAGGCATTGGTCAGTAAATTTCCCAACATACAATCAAGATTTGTTGTTCTATGAGCATGATCATGAAGAATGATAAAGACGTTCCAACACCAACAAAATCAAATGAAAAATTGAAAGAAAATAGATAGTAAAATGGACTATAAGAGAAGAAAGAAAAAGATAGCAATCCAACTCTTGATTGGGCCCTCCACCAAATCAAGGGATGCCACATCACCCCAGGAATCATTCCCTGGGATGTGTTCCCGGATCGCAGGATGCAACGGTGAAATCTGTGGCACTAAATTGGGTCAAAAGGTAAAATCATTAAAAGAAAGTTTAGGATAAAATTCAATCTGATCCAAATCATGCATGTTTGGATAGTTAGATCCAACCATCCTTTCTACCAAAGTACTTAGTGGATTTTAAGAGGGATGTCCTTACTTTCAATGTGGGATTAACTGGAACTAAATGTCCTAACAAGAATCGAGGAAAAGAGTAAATTTGAGTTTTTTTCCCTTACAAGACCAACAATCCCCACAAAAAACTCAAAATTTTTAAATCCTTAAGTAAGTAAATAAATAAATAAATGTTGTTGGTTATTTATTTATTTATTTAGTTATATAAGAATTTGAAAATTTTGAGTTTTTGTGTAGAGATTGTTGGAACAATAAGAAAAAACTCGAATTTCTTGTTCTTCTGCCTCTTTGAGGACTTTAGTCCACCGTGTCACCGAAGAGTTTTCATCAAGTTAACCTATGTGGATGAATACAGGCTTAACAAATTCACTCTACTTTTTTTTTCTTTTTTTTAAAATTTTGTTCTTGGATTAGGTATTAACATCTTGCATGAGATTTTGTACGCAATGAGAACAGCAATTGTCCGATCACATGCATTGGATCGTGCAACAAAATCGGGAATCCAATGCAAGATGTCATACCTAGTCCAAGGATAAATTGGTAAAAGAAAATAAAATAAAGTTAATTTGGTTAAGCCGGCATCCATCGACATTTGACTCAATCCAACCCACATGCAAGGGATGGATGTAGATCCAATTAACCCTTCTATTTAGGCTCCTGGTTGGCTAAAAGGAGGGATGGATCATGGATGAGGAGAGGGAGTGAATTCTCCCCTGGTGGTGTGGGACTAAGCTCTTACGGAAGGAGGGAAAATTTTGAGTTTTTCCTCTGCCAGTTCCAACAAGTGGAAATTTTGGGGTTTTCCTTTATGTTCTAACAGTCACATCTTCATAGGATGCAAGTGTTGTTTCAAATGATTTTCCAACTCAAAATGTAAAATGCTTATTCTTTCTTATCAAGGGACATTTGTTAATAGACTTACGCATGAAAATTGTTGGTAATCATCAGGGCATGAATGAATGTAGAACTCCTACTAGTTAGGCCACTAATTGCAAGTATCTCTATCCTGGGTCAATCGAGCCAATACAATGACAATCTTCACTCTTTTTTAATCTTCTGCTGACATCATGCTGCAACTCGCCTGCATGAAGCCAAAATCACTAATAATCGTATACGACAATGGAATAGCTCCCAGGCCTTCTACACATCAACCGTCACACTATGGAAGTTGGCCATGTCCAAAATTGTCATCTTTAACTGCAAGGAGGGGATGCCAAAGGGAGGGCTAGTGACCGATGTGAAGGTAGTCATACTGGTAGGTGCGGTCGAGTCACTGCCTTTTCAAGGAGAGCTCGTGCTTATGCTTGTTGGATATTTTAATTTGGCACTGCATTACACCCAGAAGGAAGCAAGCTACGTATGAGCTAAGCTTGGATATTGAAGTCTTCTTTCATTTTTTTTGATCGGGAAGCATGGTTGAGGACTTCCAAACATGTCATGAGCTAAACCCTCATTGACAAATAACCAATGTACCGACTAAAACTGAATGCTTTTTCTGAACTTCCACAGATGCATGATCTTAACTTTCTGGCAATTATTCGTGCTAATTTTGCTTTTTCACCACCGAACAACTTGACTCATAAAGGAGAAGTGTTAATGAAACTCAAGAACACAAAGTATGGGAAAAGCTTAAGCTTCCGAAATATTTATCTTTGAAGATTGTATAGTTCACATACACCCTAAAAGTTGTTGCTTGTAGTTATTTGTTTCTCATACCTATATTAACAAGGTATTCTACGATATTTTCGTATCATTTCATATCGAAATCTTATACATACTTCTCCATTCGAATGCAGGGTGGGAAGGCGCTGAAGGTGCTAGCAACAGCTGCAAGGCTCGACATCGAAGACTTTCTGCAAAAGAAAGTCTTTCTTGAGGTCCTGTGCAGAGGCATATGTTCTGCCTTCTGAACTCTTTCTAGCATTTTATGCTGCCATCCTTCTCTCACTGTTGTGTCATGGATTGGGCAGGTGGAAGTGAAGGTGAAAGAAAACTGGCGACAGGATGAAGGTCTTCTCAGATACTATGGCTACGGTGGTCAGATACGAGCCTTGTAGAAGTGTCAACTGTAACTCATCTGTTATGTCTAATCTTTGCGTGGAACATATTATTTGCAACAAAATGGCTCATATCACATATCAAATATTTTTATTCCATTTAGTTATACTGGCCTCAAATTGTTCATATTTACATCAATCATCAGATAATTATGTTAAGTCGAAAAAAAATGTGAACGCATGAACTCTGGAGATCAGCACACAAAAAATTGAACAGATCCGATGGCCGATCCTCTCTTAGACTAAATATTTTTTTTATGGTATATCTCTTGTAATGTAAAATGATATAATCCATATATGTCATTACATTTAACATTCTCTCCACAAAGATCCATCTTTACATTTAACCCCCCCTCCCATCACCTCTGCTCTGCTGCGTAACTCCGCCGCACCGATGTGCATGTGGAAGCCGCACTGCTTCGCCTGACCAAAGAAGTTCATCACGCATTCCCATGTCATCTCGTCACATCACCCATTCCCATTTCCTTCCTTTCCATCGAAAGCCGCAGATGCTGGCACGAGCAACGAGCCTCTCTACCTCCTACGAACTCGCACCACAAACCCTAACCAGAAGAGGTCATACGACTCTCTGAACGCCCACCCAAAGCTTATCTCCTATCTGCACAGATGTTGAACGAAGAACATGCCCTGCATTTGTTCGCGTCCACCGTTCTTCCTCGAAGAAGAAGAAGATGATGGTGGTGGTGGTCTACATCTGGTTTCCCATCAGTCCCTGTGCTTACCCATCACCCTTCGCCAATGTCGTATCTTGTTCTTCGCCCAATGTGATAAGTTGACAGAACCCGGGGTTCGACGTAGAGAGACGGACGGATAAAAAGATGGATAGATTCGAGCACGCGGACGCGACTCTGCATGGGGGAGCGGTGGACACATCACGTGCAATGGCGGTAGCCCTGCCACCGATCCTAATCGCGTTGGCGCCAAATCTCAAAGCAGCTTTGCACCCTTTTCCTCTAGTGATGGGTGTCTGATTCATACTGTTCCCGAGCTTCTCCTCTAGCTAAACCAATCTCCCGAGCGAGCTTGTCTTGGTGTCTGTCAAGTAACGTTCCCAGTGATCCAACTAAGGTCCTACTTGGGCATGGGATTGCATCGAGCTGACCCAGTAAACCTCGAAACATAACCAACTAAGGTCCTACTTGGGCATGGGATTGGTGTCTGTCAAGTAACCATCCCAAGCCACAGCAAACATCGCGGTGATCCAACCACTTGCCAGAAACATATGATCTCTGCTGAATACAGAACATTCTTAACTGTGCAAATTACCATAGCGGTCGAGTGATAGGTCACATGCAGAGCCTGACAACCTCGAACATCTACGATGGAGGATGCCTGATCCTTGGTAGTGCTCAGGTTATCCCTTAGGTTCTCTGCACCAGACACCGAGGACAGAGAGGAAGAAGGCAGCAGCTGCTGCTATTTATACCCTCCCACCGAGGCCTCCTCTTCCTGCATCGCCATCTACGGGAGAGGAAGAAGCCGCAGGAGGAGGATGAAGCTTTTAGTTGTCGTTTTGGTCCTGCTGTTTGGCGCACATCATGGTGTTGAGGCTGTAGGAGGAGAGTTCATTGGGATAAGTGGGCTGCACTTTGTTCTCAATGGCAATCCATTCTTTGCCAATGGCTTCAATGCCTACTGGATGATGACCCTGGCCTCAGATCCTTCTCAGAGAGACAAGGTCTCATCTGCACTGAGTGACGCCTCCAGCCATGAACTCTCTGTGGCCAGGACATGGGCTTTCAGTGATGGAGGGAGCAATGCCTTGCAGTACTCCCCAGGCTCCTACAATGAACAGACCTTTCAGGTCTCCCCTTGTCTCTGTGCATCCTTGAAAGATCTGTTTTGTTATCTTACGCCATCGCTTTCTCTTGGTCAAGGGGTTGGATTTTGTGGTGTCTGAGGCCGGCAAGTATGGGATCAGGCTCATACTGAGCTTGGTCAACAGCTATGACAACTATGGAGGCAGGAAGCAGTATGTCCAATGGGCAAGGGATCAGGGGCACGAAATTGGATCTGAAGATGAGTTCTTCACCGACCCTGTTGTCAAAGGTTACTTCAAAGATCATGTCAAGGTAATACGAATGATTAATCCATTCGTGTGAGCATGGCAAGCTAACAACTGTTGCTTCTTCCATTTCTGTAGACTGTGCTCACAAGAGTCAACAACATAACTGGAGTTGCCTACAAGGATGATCCAACAGTCTTTGCATGGGAACTCATGAATGAGCCCAGATGCCCCTCGGATCTGTCGGGGAAGAGCATACAGGTTAATTGGAACAAACTGCAACCTCGTGGGGCTTCTTCTTTGTCACCAGCATAAAAGGAGCTCTTCCTTCCTTTGATTGTTATCCAGGATTGGATCACGGAGATGGCTGCCTACTTGAAATCCATTGACAGCAACCATTTGCTGGAAGCCGGTTTAGAGGGGTTCTACGGCGAATCATCTCCACAGAAGCAAGCCAATCCAAGCTTCCAAGTCGGAACTGATTTCATCGCCAACAACCAGATTCCTGGAATCGATTTCGCCACCCTTCATTCCTACCCCGATCAATGGTATGGTGTCCTCATCAGATGCGACGCGGTTCATCCGTTTTTTATGCCCTGATCCGGCTTTGAATCCATGAACAGGTTACCCAACTCGGACGATCAATCGCAGCTCGCGTTCCTCAACAACTGGCTCGACGTCCACATCGAGGACGCGCGCGATGTGCTGCGGAAGCCATTGCTGGTGACGGAGTTCGGGAAGTCAT
Organism: Musa acuminata AAA Group; assembly: GCF_036884655.1. Classification (NCBI taxonomy): domain Eukaryota; kingdom Viridiplantae; phylum Streptophyta; class Magnoliopsida; order Zingiberales; family Musaceae; genus Musa; species Musa acuminata. Next base: position 4,333,090 of record NC_088346.1, on the reverse strand, counting down.
CCAAGGATCCCGGCTTCAGCAGCGAGCAGAGGGACGCCATGTTCGGAGCTGTGTACTCCAAGATCTACTCGTCGGCCAGCAGCGGCGGTGCCACCGCAGGTAGCTGCTTCTGGCAGCTGATGGCCCAAGGCATGGATTCGTACAGAGACGGGTATGAAGTGGTTCTCAGCGAAGCACCATCGACGACCAGAATCATCACCGTCCAGTCTCGGCAGCTTCGCTACCTGGGGAGGTTGCGTGCCGGAGAGCGAAACATTGCCAAGCTCAAGAAGGCAAAGGCCATGAGAGAGAAACAACTGAAGGCTCCCCACAAGGGAAAGGGTGCAGGAAACTGAGCATGCGGTAGGATTCCATATACGTCAACAGGTGAGATCGTGACTCTCCTTGTGGTGGATGATCTTTGTCATCCAGGAGAATTGGAAGATACGACGATGTTCTATCTCCATCATGCATCGCTTCTAGTAAACGTTGTACTGATCTGCCTAAGATACAAGTGCAAATCTCATGATCTGACAAGTTAATTCTTAATGAGATGAAGTAATTATGAAGGGCAGATTCATATTAATACTACAAAGCAAAGGGTCTATTTACAGAACAGAGCAGGTTGCTGATGAAGTTATTATTGGGCACATACAAAGCTACCAAATCAAATAGAAACTCGTAATTCACAGACAAGGATGAAGCTGCACTACTGCAGCTTATTCTTTGTAAGGCATGCATCTTCTTCTTCTTCCTTGCTGAATCCTTCGTATCATATTACTGTTCCATCTTTGATGGTAGCATTCTTCAGAATCACCACGATCCCCGATCGTACGTAGAAGCCCTCACTTGCCCTATCAGCTTCTTGGACTCCCTGTTACAATGGTGAATCTTATGCTGGTTAGCATCGACAGAATCTTTCAGGAGACGAGGTCAAGTAAGAGTGCTTACATCCTTGTTTGCTATGACCACATTCTTTCCTATTCTCGCGTTCATGTCGATGACACAATTCCTGGAGATCAGCAAACGAGAGTCAGCATTTTCCAGTGTTCGTCGTAAAAATGTTTCAAAGGTCTCACCTGATCTTGGTTTTTTGTCCTACACCAATTGGGACCTTGTCATCGGCCAGATGAGAAGAAATTTCCGCTTCGGTTTCATAGATATCAGCACCCATCATCATCGTATCCTGTGGTGCCGATGTGAAATAAATACATGTCTATGATCATATCAGGCAGAAATTGTGATGAAACAAGCTTTCCTTTCAATTGAAGCAGTAATCTTGATGTACATTACAACATTCGAATCACATTATCCGTATCAAGAACATTTTAGCTAATCCATACGAAGGTATTTCAACAAGTTCGGTAAAGCGAAAGCAAACCTTGAGCTCGACACCAAAATCTAGACGTGAACGCACTCCAACTATAGAACGCTCCACGCTACATTCACGCAGGAAGCACCCATGCGAGATGATTGCATCCATAACCTGTGCATATGACTTCTTGGTTAAACATGCCATAAGATGCAGTAAAATGGTCGTTCGTGACAGCATACCCTGCACTTTTCGATCTTTGTTGGGGGTAGAAATCGCGGTGATGTAAAGAAGGGTGTCATTGGATCATAAAACTGAAATTTCGGAGGCTGCAACAAAAGAATGGTAATATCGTTTCATCAGTGCTTGTTAAGCTAAAACTCAAGTCGTGCTGAGGTAAATGCAGATGTATTCATTGGTTCGGTATTAAGACAGGATGATGTGAAGAGTAAACAAACAACATTTAGTAAGGATTATCTGCATGGTTAGTGTCAACCTGTTCTGTCAGTGCCAAATTTGCATCAAAGAACGATCTAATTGTTCCAATGTCTTCCCAGTAATCACTGAATGCATATGCCTGCCGAGTTGTCAACATTCCTTACGCCCAACTTAAGCAAATTACATCTTACAGATCCGAGAGATCAAGTAAAAACATTCTCTGTTACCTGAACATTATGCTCTTCTACAGCAGAAGGAAGGATTTCTGATCCAAAGTCATTACATTTCGGATAATTCCACCTAGAAGAAAAGATAGAATAAGATATGGAGAATATAATGGCAGAATAACATTAGAAATAGACACCTACCTTAGAAGCTTTAAAAGAACATCTCGTTTGAATACATAGACTCCCATTGATGCAATATATGGATATTTCATAGCATCTTGATGTGACAGTCTGAGAAATGTTCCATTATCATTCTGCGGTTCAACATTTTTTTTATTACTTACTGATATGTTTTATTTGATGCCACATACATTCTCATCAATTTGATTCAAAAAAGGGAAAAAGAAAAAGAAAAGTGGCCTAATTTACCATAGCTTCCAAGTCTGCACCCTTGGGTTTCTCAAAAAACTGGATAATGCGACCTGCCTCGTCAATCTTCACCAATCCGTAATCAGATGCTCGGCTTATAGACAATAATTTACTAGATCAGTATTAAGCAAATATAGCAATTCAACATAAACAAATAATAGTGTATAAAAGTATGCAGCCACCTATTGATCTTTGATTCGGGCAAGTCAGGTTTGCGACGTACCAAGCAATACTATTATGAGAAAAATTAGAGATTTGACCACAAACTAAGCTTTGTATCATTCTGTTTAATAGAGGAAAAAATTGGAAACATTACAGAAATGTTGAACGATGTGCTTATTGAAAAATATGGCAGGAATCAAAGACTTGTATTTTCATATGCCACGAAACTAACATAATTCGCATAACAAATAGATCAAACATCTTTTGGTGCCTCATTGTGATGAGTGAAACGAGTATGCTGCATAAGCTTTGGAAAGATCAAAAATCAAATTTAGTGTCAAAAAACAGAGAGGCAATATGGAATGCACATAACAAATTGATCAAAGATGTTTCGGTGCCTCATGGTGATGATTCAAGCTTGTAAACTGTGCCAGCCTTGCAAACCAAGAATAAAACTCAATAGAGGTGAAAACATAATCAGATGGCTCATAAAACCCATGACAACAGTTGCAAAGTTGATTGATGCATTTCAATGTGATCAAGTACCACATCTGTGAACTGGTAACCCATCTGCGTATGGTATCAAGTAATTTATCGAATATATTGAAGACAAGAACAATAGATAGGGCAGTAACACAGATGATGAACAAATGATTAGCTAGAGAGGGCTTCTTGGTTTAATCTCTATTAAAATAATCCAGTAATTTAAACCATGTGTGACCTTAGGCCCATAGACCAAGTTGTATGCCATGAGGAACACAGAAAAGGACACTAGACATGGTAAGTTAACATGTCAAATATTAAATCAGCAAATGGATACTTCTAGCCATTCTACATGACAAGAGTAATAGTTGGATGACTATGATCCTTCTCAATACAAAACTACTAGGTGAAGGAGAGAAAAGCAAAATCATCATAAGGGACAGTTGATAAGGTTAAATCATTTACCTGTGACCCACAGGCACACATGATACTGTTATGTCAGCACCGGTATCAACATGTTTCTGCATATTCCATAGTACATGATCATTTAGGTAATTAGTCTCCTTTGAGCAAAGTAAAAAAGAATTCTTTGTGTGAATTCAGACATGCCTGCACGAGGTCCATATAGTCCATCCGGTAAAGCTGGTCACCAGATAAGATCAGTATGTGTTCGATGTTCTTGTTCTTATTATCCTGACAAAGGCGCAAGAACGGAGTTTAACATAATTGACAATTTTCATGCAACACAAATGAATTCATGAAATGTGATCTATGACGTTGTGCCCACCTCAAATACCCAAGTGAATTGCCTGACAGCATCTGCTGTACCCTGAAACCAGTTCATGCCGGCTTCTCCAGGTGTTTGTGTAGCTGCTAAAACCTGCTTATCAGCTTCTGATGAGTCCAACCATCATAAGAATTCGATAATTTCTGGTCAGTTTGGAAGCATTACCTCAACAAATCCATCACCAAAATTGATTCCATTCCCAAAGTTATATGTACGAGAAATGTGGCGATTCAGTGAAGCCGAATTGAATTGTGTCATTATGAAGATCTTGTTTATCCCACTATTGATGCAGTTACTCATTGGAATGTCAATCAGCCTATAACATCCACCAATTGGAACCTACAGGTTGCAAAAAACATACATTCGATTCTTAAATTGATTCTGAAAAAAAATGAAACCCTGCAAATGATAATATCCTCAATCTGATGGCTTCATCGACTACTTGCTGAAAGATCGGCATATGATTTATTATAACATACGAGTGATCAATTAGAACAATCCAGAATCCCCTTCCTCAAAGGCATCAAAGAGGCACAGTTTTCTTGAATACTTGTACTCATACACCACAACCATTGTAAAAACAAATGCAAGTTGTCGTCTATGATTTTATAGACTATCATCAGCTTCCCTTTCTCATGAAGACAAAAATTGAGGAAACATTAAACTCATATCAAAGGGTGTGAATTCGACTTGAATATCAACTCAAGTCATAAAATAAGCATCCAATTTGTAATCAGAAAACATAGTCATGAGAACATAGAAACTAAATTCTTACTGCAGGAGTGGCTCTGGTACTAGTGAGAGGAACAAGCTGAGTGCCAGCCCCTCCCCCCAGTATTATGGAAGCAACACTCTTTGGATCTGCGGTTCGCCTACCAAACATTGGTGCATGAAAAACCTGAAGTCGTGACAGAATGTTAGCAATCCGATTTATAGAATAGAAGCAGAAGTGAGTTCATGGTGCAGAAGAAACGCATCAAATCATGTAGTTAGCTGACACAGTAATCAAACTCAAAGAAGATACGAGCAGATGAAGGTCACAGCATAATATATAAGTTACTAGAGATGACTTGTGATCTTTGATCATAACAACAACCTTAGATGGTGAGAACAGCATTTGGGCACGGCGTAACAATGTCTAGCAGTGATTCACTCACCATGGTCTCCTGGTCGACATCTGAAGTGAGAACAGAGAATGCAACTCCAGTCTTACGCCCTCCAAACGAGCTCCTAGTCTTCAAACTCTTTGCCACCTTGGAATCCCACACCTTTGTAGTTTTCGGACCATTTCCTATCCCGTCTCCCCAAATCCCACTCTCCCGGCAGCCAACACTTGCTCTTTTCACCTGGCTGAAGCACGCGTTTGCCATCGATCCCACACAGCAGACATCCATTGCAGGTACGCTCACAGCTTCCCTACTGAGACGACAGACAGAGACGGTAAGAACCTAGACGACAAGAACTAAAGCACACACTGTGTTCGTCCCAAGAAGCAGAGGAGGAGAGCCTCAAGAGAAATGCAGGGGCAAGTATGCAGCGAGCTGCTACTTGGAGACGGGAAGGGCGTGTGATCAGTCACGTAAAAATTGGATCCTGTGACTCTTTTTGTTTGTTTTAGGATCTGAAGTCGGCTTCTCTCTTCCCAATTCTCGAAGACAGAAATCCCCAAAAAAGATATCGTCTCCTGAATCACGGGACTTCCAAAGCAAACCATCAAAAGCTACGTAGACTTCGTATAAGATCTACATTTATTCCTGTAATGATGTCCATTGAATCTTGCTTGTTCTCAGCCGCAGATTTCACGCAGCACTCGAAGATCCCAAAAAGGCATGACATACGTATGGCGTTCCACGACTCCCTGTCGTAGATCTTCCTGCACGCATACGAAGGCTGAAGTATACGACGAACCATTTTATGAATTTTCCCGAAAGATATCGTGATCCGTAGATCGGACGGTTGTCGTTGCTCGTTGGACGAAGGGACGAGGTGGCACGCGCAACGAGGGGAGCGGAGGAGGGTGGGGGTTCAGTGACATGGACACATCACCGGACGCACAGGTGTACGGCTCGTAGGGGCCCCCACGTGAGCGACCCAGGATCCCTGCCCCCGGGGTCTGGAGCCGTACACGTGGTCGGAGGAGAGAGGGGATGTTTCGGGACACATGCTCTCTCATCTGTCGAATGTGCATGTACGTGACCTGTCGTATGTCACGCGGTAAGCTCTAACGGACGAGCTTTAGATTTCTTTTTCTTAGCAACAACATAAATAAATCGAAGAAAAAGATAACTCTCGTCGATCTATCTAAGTGGATAATAGTCGAAGATAATTCTAATAGTCTTTCTCTTATCGACTATGCGAAGAAAAAAATTTATCACAGACGATCGAAGATTTTTTTTTTATATAATACTTTATAAAATATTTTACTTTTTTATAATTAAATATAAAAATTATTTTAATATTATAATATGGAATTAAGTCAAAAAATCTCTCTCAATCTTGGACTTCATACACTTGTGTCATGTTGGGCCTTAACGGACGGCCCATAAGCCCACGTGAATGCCGTAACTAAAGATGAGCGCAGATTGAAGAACACCAAAGAACACCTTCCTCTTGTTATAGTTCATTATGATACGTCCTATTGTTATAATTCATTGGTTTAATAGAATAATTATAGAAAAAACAATAGAGCTTTTTCTTCGTCTTAGGTCGATTGATATCCTCAATCTTTAGATAGAGAGAAGAAGATCATTAAGATTTCTTACTCCAACAAATACTAGTACACATTGCCCTCCTCTTACACAGCACAAGAGAAAGAGATGAGAAAGGCTCCATGCACACACTCAATGCGGTGCACCAGACTGACCACACGTAGCGCCTGCTCTCACTTGCCGGGCACGAAGTTGGTGGCGTAGGCCCAGGCGTTGTTGTTGACGGGGTCGGCCAGGTGGTCGGCCAGGTTCTCCAGCGGCCCCTTCCCGGTCACGATGGCCTGCACGAAGAACCCAAACATGGAGAACATGGCCAGCCTCCCGTTCTTGATCTCCTTCACCTTCAGCTCCGCGAACGCCTCCGGGTCGTCGGCGAGGCCGAGCGGGTCGAAGCTGCCGCCCGGGTACAGCGGGTCGGTCACCTCCCCCAGCGGCCCCCCGGCGATGCGGTACCCCTCGACGGCGCCCATCAGGATCACCTGGCAGGCCCAGATGGCCAGGATGCTCTGCGCGTGGATCAAGCTCGGGTTGCCCAGGTAGTCCAGCCCCCCCTCGCTAAAGATCTGCGCCCCCGCCTTGAACCAGACGGCTTCCCCGAACTTGACCCCGTTGCGGGCCAGCAGCTCCGGGAAGACGCACCCCAGCGCGCCCAGCATGGCCCACCGGCAGTGGATCACCTCCAACTCCCGGTTCTTGGCGAAGGTCTCGGGATCGGCCGAGAGGCCAGCGGTGTCCCACCCGTAGTCGCCTGGGAACTCGCCGGTCAGGTAGGATGGGGGCTCGCCGGATAAGGGGCCCAAATACTTGACGCGGTCGGGGCCGTACCATGGGCTGCCGGAGGAGGCAGCCGGCTTGCCGCCTGCCTTGCGCATGGTGACCCTGCCCTGGCCGAGGACGCCGGAGGCGGAAGGGGCGAGCTTCACGGCCTTGCCGGCGAAGGAGGGGGAGGAGAGGGCCATTGTTGCAGCCATGGAGGAGTTCTTGAGGTGGGGCCTGCAAAGTGAACTTGAGCTGGTGGTGGTGAGGGGATGGAGAGCGGAGAGACGTTTAAATAGCACGGGGGAGATTAGAAGAGATACGAACGCTTATCTCATGCATATCTTCGTCCATCTTCTCATTGGCTCAGTCCTGCACACAACTCAACCAGATGTGTGACAACTCCTCGGTCGTCAGGCTTCATTTGGTCTCTCTCTCTCTCTCTCTCTCTCTCTCTCTCTCTCTCAATATCCTACGTCTTCCGGTTGTTCCTCCGTTCACCAATCAAAGCATGCCATTTGTTATCTGGAGATGGATGATAGATCAGGTGGGATCGCCCGCAGACACAGTGTAAAGCATCTTTAGTTTAGGAGGCTTAGCAATTTTTTTTCTATTTACAATCGAACTTTTAATATTTCTAAGAAACACATCTATGAATCGGATGTAAATATCTTAACTTATCACTTCAACTGTTTCTACTCTTTTTCACATCAATTTTTCTTTCCCTTCCATTCTCTTTTTAGAGTTTTGATGTCCGATTGATCGATAGATGAAATAAATTATCTAAAATAATAATAATTGATAATTGAGTTGTTGTATTTAGTAAAATTATATTTTATGATTGCTAATAGTAAAAAAAAAAAAAAAATGTCAATAGCAATCTCCTACTACTATTTTGGTTGATGATATCATTGGCTTAACCTAACTTTCTCCTTAATCAAGTTTTGTATATGCTATTTGAGAATTAATACTTTTAATTATGTCACATTGACTTGGTATTGATGGTATTTGTTTATGTATTGGTCACTTGGTATTGATGGATGATCTAAATTGAGTCTGAAGGATCCAATTTGGGATCAAGCATTATGTTTTCAAGTCAAGGTTAAAGATGTGGAGGTAATGACTTTGCTAGATACATTTTATTAATATCTCATATATAGTTAACAACATAAAGATTATATTCTGACAAAAACCACAAACTTTTGAAGGGCTTATGTGCATTTTGAAGAAAAGAATTGATATCAATGTATTGAGCTTTGGATAATAAAAAAGAGAACTTCTTTTTCAGAAGCCTGACACAAATTTCAAGGTAAAAAGTTTTGTGGATGTTATCAAAGGAAGCAATCCTCTAATTCATCATCTTTGTTTCTGCTATAATTTGGTACTCTGTGCTCTGTTCTTCTTCCATCTCCAGTGGAATGCTGTACATTCATGGGATGTCTTCAACCTCTTCTCATTCTCTAAAGTCTCAAGAAAAGATGTCATCTGAGTCTTGAGGATAGAGGTTTGGCACAACATATTATCAACTGTTACTTTTTTGCTGTCAATTCCATGTTTTAAGGGCTTTCCATGTATGTCTGCTGACACCAGCATGCTATGCAACCACTACACCACAAATATTATGAGGGTATAATTAAGTGAATAGTTGTATCTTTCAGCATTTAGCATAAACAGTAAAAAGAGATGGAACAGTCTTTTGTTGCTGAAACAGTAAGTATTTACAATTTGAAGTGAAGATGCAATTCCATGTAGTTGGTTCAGTAGACATATTGCTATGTTTCTATTTGACAGTCATTCTTCATCATTAATGCTTCTTCAACAAGCTTAATGACTATATGAAGTCTAACATCATTCACTGTTCTGATCAAATTCAGACTTATTTTTGATAAAGCCAGGAATATATTCACTAATCAGATGGAGACATCATAATAGAGCAAGGCACTACTCTACACCTATAAAGAAAAAGTAACTTCAGCCAAAATATAAAGAAATTATGATCATGCTTTTATCAGAGACAAAATAAATGCAAGATCAGCAAAGAGTCAGGAACAGTGGGAAAAATTAACCAAAAAATTATAGATAACGACGCGAGAGAACTTGAAATTGTACATGGATAATCTGTACAGGATATCTAACTGGGTATTGAGTGCCTCTTCTTTTATCTCCTCACCTTTCATGCTGGAAGCAGAAATTGGGCACAGCTCCAGAACCCAAAATGACAAGCTTTCACTCTGACACCATCTATCTTCTTGCATCCATGCCTGTGGAATAACAGTTGGTGGAACTTTTTCGTCTTCGTTAGCAAAGAGACAATGCCGATGATTGATTTGCTGATGCACGCCATCTGATGACCATTACTTATGCATGGAATCTCTCACATGACCAGTTATCTGATCCAGCTACTTTATTTTCTAGATCACTTGAACCGTAACTCTCCTTCAAAGACTCGATCTCCATGCTTGCTGCACGATTCCGTCGGCTTTTCCGGTCCTTTTGGGGAAGAAAATAAGTAAGCGTCAGTATTTCATTCTGCCACGAAACATGAATAAACAGAATAATAAAAAGATTTGTGGGTTAAAACCGACTTCATCCGCTTCTAGCATTCGAACAACCTGACCCATGTTGGGCCTTTTGTCAGAGTCAGGATCAAGACATTTCAGAGCAACTAACAGAGCACGCTTAAGAGCCCGTGTAGGTGGTTTAAGATCAAGATTTGGATCCACCACTTCTTCTGTTCTCCTATTTCCAACCATCAATTTGAGCCACTCCACAAGATTCACCTGTCAAATGGGACAGTTAAGCATAGCAGAACTAGGTAACACAAGTGTAAGAATACATAATTGCAGTCAGTTTGCCAGTTATGAAGTTGATCCATTGGCCTTATATTCCACTGGGGACACCTACGTATATACAAATACAAGTAGTTCCCTAGTTCAGAAGTTACCCCACCAGTAGAAAGGACATGAACAATTCAGCTGTTATCCTTGCATCCAGAGTTTGAAAGACGTACCTCATTTGAAGGCCTGCCATGATCAACAGGATCCCTGCCAGTAACGGTTTCCAACAACAATACTCCAAAACTGTAAACATCACTCTTCTCATTCAGAAGTCCAGTATTAGCATATTCAGGAGCCACATACCTGCAGTAAACAGAAATAAAACTTCTGCATGCTTAGAAATTGATTGTCTTTTAGATAAGTACTAAATACTAAGAGCCTCTTTAATTATAAGATGCAACTTAGCACAAACATCAAGGGAAAGCCAGCATACCCAAATGTTCCCATCACTCTAGTAGTAACATGGCTTTTGCCGGAACCAAGGAGCTTAGCCAGTCCAAAGTCGGATACCTTTCCATTATATTCTTCATCGATTAAGATGTTACTTGATTTTATATCACGGTGAACAACCTTTGGTTCAATGGCTTCATGCAAATAAGCAAGGCTGTAAAGCCATACAATCACACAAATTATTTAACTAAAAATCACCTAATGGTTAATATTTGAGTCGATATGAGATCAAAGTATAAAGAAGGCTAACAGGGATACAAGTATAATCTTAATGTCCAGACTTACGCCTTTGAAGTGCCTAGGATAACCTTCATGCGGTTCTCCCAACTAAGAACACCATGTTGATGCAAAGCTCCATGAAGCCATTGCTCTAAGTTTCCATTGTTGACATACTCATACACAAGCATCCTACACATATTAGGCAATATAAAAGATGAGAATATTCAACATAATACTATGTCAAGCTGCTTGTCTTTTTTTTTTTCCATTTTAAGAAGTTCTGTGTATGTGCCGTACTAGTGTCATATTCTTTTAACAACAAATGGCCTATTTATAAAACCATTGATAAGGAAAATATATATTTCTTTTCCAAAATATAATTGATTATGACCAAATTTTGCAACACTAGGTTGTTGAGAATCAAGTAACCAATCATAGATTATAAGTTTGTTTACATCTCACCAGATTGCTCTGGTTTGTCAAACAATAGAAGAGATTCTTCCATGTAGTATGTATAGAATTGGTTACAGCATCGATATTATTGTTTGATCTATAGCTACTTATCAATAGATGGGAAATCATCCTCTGTACTTGGATATAAAATGTATTTTAGGTGCTCCTTTTATTTGACAAGGTAAAATTCAATAGTAAAGCAAGCACATAAGAACAAGTGTTCACCCATGAATTCCTTCCATACAATATCCCAAAGGCCGTTTGGTCAAGAGATCTTCATTTAGTATGAACAAAAATTGGTTACAATAGCAAGCTTACCATTTGATCTATAGCTGCCCATGAATAGATGGGAAATCATCCTCTATACTTGGATATAAATTGTATTTTAGGTGCTTATTTATCTGACAAGGTAAAATATAATAGTAAAGCAAGCACATAATAACAAGTGTCCACCTATGAGTTCCTTCTATACAATATCCCAAAAGCCTGACTAAATTCTTATGCCGGACATGACCAATAGCTTCCACTTCCACTCTGAATTCTTTCTCTGCTTGTCCCCTGGAAAACCCAAAACTCACAAAATTAAATTATCTATGTGAAAGAACAATGTCTGTTATCAGTGAAAAATCATAAATAGTGAACCTATAAATATAACTTACAGATTGTTTAGAAGCCTCTTGACTGCAACTTCAGTTCCATTGACCAGACGGCCTCGATAAACAACACCATATCCGCCCTCCCCAAGGATATTTTCCTTTGAAAAACGATTTGTAGCATTCTCGAGATCCCGTAGAGTGAACCAGTGGCCCCATCCCAGATGCGAGAACTCTGGCAAGCCAATCAAAGGAGATGCAGAGACACGACTGTATGGCGAGTACGGTTTTCTTGCATTTCCTGAGCTACCTTCATCACCAGAATATGAACTCCCAACCCTGTCATTGTGGTGAACTGAGCTGCATTGGCTCATATTGTCAGCATCACTAGATTTACTCATTGTTAAATGTGCGAGCTTCTTTCCAGAGTCTTTCTCACTAAACTTGTCATAGGAGGAGAAGAATGGTCCCTCATGCTCTTGGAGACTCTGAGCAAGACTATGTGTACCAACTCTGTCTACTGTAATCTCCTTTGAGACATTGGGAATTTGCAATACTGGTAATTTGTCAAAGGTTCTGCTTGTCTTCCGACGAGATGTAAACCATATGGAAAGGATACAGAGAATGAAGACAATCAACACACCTACCGAGATGCCAATCACAACCCAAAGTCTCAGGCCAAGGACTGGTGTCTTCTCAGATAATTCAGCATTTAGAGAATCACCAGATGACATTCTTCTTCCTGAAAATCAAAGAGCACGTTATTACCTGACACTGAACCCGAAAATTACCCTTTTCACAGAGGCATGAATCTGCTAAATGCTAGCATCCATGGATCGAAAACCTGCAGGTTTTTGATGGGATGCTAAGCAGTTACCTACATTGTCGACCATGAATCATTCTCAAATTTCTTTGTGAAATCTAAGGAATATTTTCCTTCTATTGTAACAAGTCATAATGCAACTTATCCAGCATAAACCAAGCTTATAACCGAACATAATCTCAGAATTTATGTCGCATGAAATATAACGATAAAACAACCAAGTCCATAACATTTTTGGTCACAAACATAAACAACACAGTATAATCTATGGTACTAAAGGAAACATTAACTCCCACTGAATCACTAATTCAAAGCTTTGAATGAAGTATCAGCAATACGAGAGTTTTGTTTCCAGAAGTCCATAATTAGGGATCATGCAATAACCCCTAAAAACAAGTACATGGAAAAAGAAAATCTAGAGATAATCCCATAACCATCAAGAGAAGAATTGTGATGCATATAGCAACATAAGGGAAAAATAAATCCAAAAATCCAATAGAAAGGAAAAAAAAAACCTTTTTGATGGTCTAATCTTGATGATATCGCGAAGCCCAAATAAAGAGCATCCTCAACCGATGAAGAATCAAAGAACCTCGAGCGCAGTTACCCTAGCAAGAAACCAAGGAGAAGCGTGGTCAGAGAAGAATCAAAGAACCAAGCCAAGAGTGACAAGAAAGGTCTAGCTTACAACCTACTGAAGAAAAAAAAGGCCGAAGGAAGAACCACTTCCACCCCAACCTTTAAGAACTCAGAGACAGAAGGCAAAATCTGTGGAAAAATTGGAATTTTTTTTTTTGTCTTCTCTTCTTCTACGTTGCTGAGAGAATGGGGAAGCCAAAGCCCGAGATAGTAAGATGTGTGGAAAGAGAGACAAAGGTGTGGCAGAGGAAGAGAGCAGTGGAAGGGAAAGCAAGCTAGAGAGGGGTTGCAGGGTTGGCATCTAACGTGGAGGTTGGAAATTAGAGGAAGGAATACATTAAAAATGGGATTAATGGCAGAGAAAAAGAATTAAATGAGAAGAAAAGTAGAGAGAGAGTGAGAGGATGAGGTCAACACGGTGGGACAAAAAACTCCAAATCCAGCTTGCTGTCTGCCGTTACTGAATTTACCATTTTCTCCTCCCTCCACTGCACGACCAAATCCGACTGCCTTGCACTGTGCGGTTAAAAGACCAACCTACCCTCGTAACGGCTATATCTGACTACGACCATTTGGTGTGTCCTAATAACATCGAAGCGAGTCAACGGTCAACATATATCTACATTTAGGTATTAACGACGCGAGAAAGGTCTTTGAACAGTTACCACAAGAAGGACCATTCAATGCATCACCTTCCTGCAATGCTCTCTCGTCGTCTCTCCTCACCGCCTGCCTCCTTTTCTTTCCTCCGTGAAAAAGATGGACTGATTCCTTGCACGAGATGGGGGGAAAACAGAGCCACCTTCATCATTTCCACTCCCCACGAGCCGTGCCTGCGAGGGAACCACAACAGGGGGATGGCTATCATACGCTGTAACTTAGCCTGGCTGAAACAGCAGGCCGCTGTGGAGATATCATTGCTTTCGATGGTCCACCTCCTCCTCGTTGTCGCGAATGGGAGAAAGACGTTTTGGTCACATGCTCCCCACGCCCAAGCCACTCCAGAGCTGTAGCTATCGTGACAGCTCGGGGATAGCTAATGACCCACAAAGTCCAGGGAAAAGAATGGAGAGGATCAGGTGCATCATATGAACCACACACACACACACACACTCTCTCTCTCTCTCTCTCTCTCTCTCTCTCTCTCTGCAGGTTGGTTGAGTTGTTGAGGAGGCAAATCGGGGATGCATGAATTACAGCTTGTGACCGCCGGCCGGTCTCACCACCGAGTTGCTGTTCCCATCTCCATTGATTGCTTGGTTCCTTTCGATGGTTTCGCTTCAAGCACTGGGAGAGAACAAATGTGTCCTTTCTTGTACGAGGCATTTACGCGAACAGGTCACGGGCAGTGAAGGAGGGATAGGTAACTCGTTCTTGTCGTGACTTGGATCGTGTTTAACTACGAGGATCATGACTTACGTCGGGATACAGTCGCGGTTAAGAAACAGTACAGAGTTAAGACTTAAAGAGTCCACCGTGGCCAAGATTGGGTCGGGTCGGGTCCGGGTCCGGTTTAAGGTTGATTGGGTTGGGCTGGGTTTTGTTTGAGTCTGGTCAGATTCAAATTAACATGGGCTTGGGTCAGTTTCTTAATCTCTCACGTGCAAAGCAGGTGGAGTGATTTGGTTCAGTTTCCGAACTGTCTTCTTCCAACGCGATCGAGGCCGTCCATCCACCGATGCATATCTCTTGGGCCGTCGTTTGGGCCGATACGATACCGGTTCCGATTGGTGCGGGCACGGCGGTGTTCTCGGCTTGAGAGTGAAGGCAACGGACGAGCGGAAGAGAACCCGAGAAGTAATGGCGACGGCGGCGGACGGCCGTCTTCAGGGCGCTAGGAGCGCCAACACCAGTAGCTTCTCGCGAGCCCGGTCGTCGCCCTCGGCGGTGCTGCCCTCGCCTCCGAACCCTGGCGTCAAACTCGGCCCTAATGGCGCCACCTTTGTCTCATCTGGAATCCCAGACCTCGATAGTGCTGTCCCCTCGCTCTCTCTCGTCTACGTCGCCTCGATGTCTCACGACAGTGTTAGGGTTTCTCCTAACGCTCGTGTACTGCTGTTGCAGGAATCCTTGGGGGCGGGTTCCTTTTGGGATCGTTGGTGATGGTGATGGAGGACGCTGACGCGCCCCACCATCTCCTCCTCCTTCGGAACTTCATGTCCCAGGGCGTTGTCCATCGGCAGCCCGTCCTCTTCGCCAGCCCTCTGAGGGACCCGAGGGCGTTTCTTGGCACGTTGCCTTCGCCTGTCTCCTCGTCCAAGGAGCACAGGCAACGAGACACCCTTGTCGACCACAATCAGCAAGATCAGGTACCTCTCCCTCTGCATTTCAATATCTGCTTTTTATCTTTTATTCAATCTTCAAGTAGTATGTATGGTCGATGGGGTGCAGGAGAAGGGTTTGCGCATAGCATGGCAGTATAAGAAGTATTTCGGGGACCAGCAGTCTTCTCAGAATCATAACAGAGGTTGGTCACCCGAAGAAAGACATATTTTTTATTGGATAAGATAGTTTGCTAAGACTAAAATGATAATAAATTGTATCTGCAGATGTTAAGCAGGAATTCAGCAATGACTTTGATCTGCGAAAGGCCCTTGAAAGACAGCATGTCCAGTATATTGAAAGCATGAGTATTCAAGATATTCCACATCTAACCATACTCCGTGATCGATGTTCAAACTTTTTATCTGGACTTCCACGGTATGACCCATTCTTCCAGTTCATATACCACATAGAAATAAGAATTTTATACATGAATGTGCTGTTGGTGATGTTACACTTTCTAGTCATGATTAGATGAATATCAGTTGCCTGTTCTCATGGTAGATCTCTTTTGCGCTCAACAGCATTCTTTTTCTTGTCTGATGACACATCCAACAGATCAAAATTTATCATTTTATTTGGATCATTCTTGTTAAATGAAAACAATGTTTACTTTTCTATGATGGTGATGAAGAAAATAAAGACTTTGAAACAGATTCCCACTTGTTCATACATGCTTTTCTTGAGATTCTCCATCTTAGAGGTGTTACTTCTTTTGCTTCTTGGCGTGGGCTAAACAAGTTAATCATCAGTTTCCCTACTGAAGTGATGTTTCATGTCAAATAAGATAAACCAGGTGATTCTTTATGTATGTTTTAGTAGACAATTAATCCAAGTTTAATTATGGATGCTAGTGATATAAGTTAAGTTTTTGACAACTAGATCCAATTCCAATATTTGGCTTAAAGGGTTTTGTGATGCACTCTTTTGAAAGGAATTAACAATTAAGTGTTCATTGAGAAAATAGTATTATGGTAATCAATGTTTTGTTAAATTACTATCGATGGATAACAAGTGCCTAGAATATGCATGAATAATGAAAGATTGAATGATAATTTTAGAGTAACAAATTATGACTATTAATTGTTCCCAGAAAGGCAATTTAACTTTAAGTTGATGCATGCCTAGATGTCAGGCTTATTAAGTTACTTCTTGAACCAAAAGCATAATGACAAATTTCTATGCCTTCCATACTTGCCCTGCTGGCTGGAAATAGGGACTACTGTTTTCGTAGATTTGACAAATCATTTGTTTTGCATCTAGGTCTGATGGTGGCAACTTAAGTGCTGGTCGTATTGCTATTCAGTCATTGTGTGCTCCACAATGTGGTTACGCTGAAATGGTGTGCATAATTGCTTACGCTGAACCAAAAGATTCAATTTCCGGTTACTTTGTAGAATATAAGTATCATTTTGTCCTTTTGATATTTTTTTTCCAAACTAATTTGTCTTTTAGATGTGTTAGTTTGACAAAAAAATGTATTTTTTTTCTAATTATATTGACATGCAATTGTAGGACTGGGACTTGGTTGCCTTTATCAGGTTTCTGAGATCAATTATTCGTTCTTCAAATGTAGTTGCTGTGGTAACGTTTCCCACTTCATTTCTTTTGCCTGCATTTCTGAAGAGATGGCAGCACCTGGCAGATACATTGTTGTCTGTCAGAGCAATTCCAGGCATGTTTAAGTGCTTCGCTTTTTTGATGCCCTCAATTGTTTGGATCGCCTGGTCTTATTTCCAATCTTTTTCCTTTTTGCACATCAGATGAAGATAAGGATATGGCTAAACTCCTTACAGGATACCAAGATATGTTAGGGCTTTTACATGTGCACAAGGTTGCTCAGAACAATAGCCAGGTAAAAGAAAATTGCATGCTCTTTTTTCCTATCAGTGTCTGTATTTTAGTTTGTGGCTGACTAATGAACTCCACCAGATTCTGACAAGAAAATGGAGCCTTAAGTTGCTTATATTCTCTTTTCATTATTTGAAGTGCTGTTCCCGTGTTGTTATAATTAGATAGAAATCTGTAACTTGTGGCACATGGCTCCTCTCCTCTTTTTTATTCTTTTTTGCTGTAGGATAAAAACTTTGCAAAAGAAAATGGTCTTTGACTGCTTGACTGAAGCTAAGGAAAAACTGGATTTTATTTTTCTTTGAAGCATCGTGAAAGTTAAGGACTTTTAAATGGAGGTGTTCTAGGGACTATTTGCTGGCCAACAACTCTTAGGACATATACACATATTTTTACAGGGACGTAATTTACATCTGTTTAACATTACAAGCACTATTAGTTAAAAATTTTGACCCTTTTTCAGTGATATTACCCTCTGAGATATTCACAGAATTGGCCATTTTCTGAGACAGAGTTTGACTTATACATCATCAGTAACTTCTTACATTGTTGGAACTTGAATAAACTAGATTAGTTTAGCTAAACCAAACACCGGTCCTGAAACTTCTACTTACCTCAGATGCTTACTTGAGATATTCATTCTGGACTTAAGATTGATCTGTATTGGTTACTGGGATACTCAGGTTGCAGTGAGAAATTTTAGTTGCTCCCGGTAGTGGGGTAGAATGGAAGGCTTAAAGGCCTTGAGGAGCACAGGTAGTGAGATGGAACGGAAGGAGGTTAGAAAGAGGGAGAAAGAAGGGAAAAATATTTTTTATAAACTGGAAAGTCTTCGAAGACTCATCAACAAATACTGGAATATCTCAAGTAACGAGACATTTAGGTGGAGAGTATTAACAATAGATAGTGGTTGAGTGGAAGTGATGCCGAGACAATATAAGTGTAGCCAAGATGGGGAGAGTGGATGTCCATGCAGGAGGAGGTAGTGGCAAGGTGGAGAGTGTAAGTCAGCACAGTCAGGGGATGCCCATATGGTTGGAAATGGATTAAATCATTGAGATTTCAGACTAAATTACCAGGGATAGTGGCTTCTGCCAACAGCAAAGTACTAAGGGTTGCATGCTGACCATATTTGACATTGTAGCCTTCAGCTGATTCAGCTTCAGCTTATACAAGGTCAGATAGTGCTGTATCAGTTTTTATATAACTGTTCCTTCTGATCCTAGCAAATGCCTGTGAAAACCAATTTGCAATATCCATTTCATTCAGACCCTTTAACATGACACTTGAAAAATCTGCCGGCACTTGGCTGTGTCTTCTCCCCTGTCCCATCTTTTACATTAAACATTTCATGATTCTAGTTGTATACCCATATAATCACATTAGGACTCCCATGCAGGTAGCTCATTTCCCCATTATTTTCTCCCTTATGACACTTGTATTGTGTGCATCACATCAGTTTTTTACATTTGTGCGCTAGCTCTGGATAGTTCATGATGAATAATATTAGTGTTACATGTTCTAATTTTGAACAATTCATTCCTAGTAGTTCCACTGTGTTATGCATATTATTGTTTTCTTTCTTTTAAACTAAACCTCCACCTGCTGTGTAATTTAAGGGTCATGTTCATTAAAGTTATTACTTTGTTCTAATTTCCATGGTCAACTTTTGTGTTGGTTATGTTCCCTCGAGTCATTATTTTGTTATTATTTCTTTGTAATATATGCCTAGAGGGATTTGAATGCCCTTGATCTTATGTTGCAACCACTAAAATGCATCTCCGGTGCCAACCAAACTGATAGGTATTAAGGGAAGTTCTTTTGTAAAAGTTTTGTTAATTCCTATTTGGAGCTTTATCCAGCGTGAGTTCTGCTTCAAGGTCAATCTAACATTGATCATTTTTTTTGTTACATCCTGGTAATCGGTGTAATCGGGTTTGACGTAGAACATCATTAGCATCAGCATGTGGTAGTGAGATTTGCTAACTTTTCTTCTGTCACACTTCTAAAACAAATATTCAAGTGATGAATTTGTTTATTCATCTTTTCTTCCAACTTTTTTTTTATATGCAAACAGGTTCCAACGGTACTAGAGGCATCTACATTCTCATTAAAGCTTCAGAAGCGGAGATCTCTGGTCTTGGAACGTCTAAATCAAGCTCCTGTAGAGGCTTCAAGCGGCACTTCATATTCAACATCTGGCACTTGTTCTGGGCCATCAAAAGGTTCATCTCTTGATTTCTAGTAAGTCTTTAACTTGAAAACATGATGGATGATGGATTTCCACAATCGACCCATCTCCGATTTCCAAAGCTGTTGGTCTCACAAGGCTTCTTCATGAGTTGCAATCATAGTTTGCATGCAATGGAGTTGGGCACCAAGATTTTCCCTCCCTTGTTCATTGTTAGTTTAAGCATCTGTGCAGCACGACGGATCTGATGGGTCTCCCAACAAACAAGTAAAACGTAGAAGACAGACAGTAGAGGGGTCCTCAGTGTTCTCCAATATAAATTTTTGTACTTCAAAAGACTTTCTCATGTGCACATTTTAGCATGGTTGATTTAGGTTATCACTGTTCATTATGGCTGGAATAGCCAGTTTTTTTTTTGTCTTTATTTACCATTGGAAGATGTTCTGGTTATTGCTTACTTTAGATGTCCGATGAACTTTGTGGATGATCCTTAAACAACCCATCTCTCGTTCTTTTATTTCTTTTATCTCTTTTGATTCAATTAGGTTTCGATAAAAGGTGGGTATTTCTGGGAGACGACAACAAATTTTCTCTGGTCAAATCTTAATTCTTGTACATTTAGTGTTTCATATTTCGATTCCTTAGAAAATACTTTCAAGAATCTAAAAATACTTGTCAGCAGTAAATTATTGTAAAGAAAACAACATTGTTTGCGAACTTCTGTGATCTATATGAAGAAAACAAGATGTTATATAAGGGAAGGCATCAAGAAGCCACTCTTGAAGTTAAGTTTTGATTGTATAGAAATGTGCTTATGGTTTGGTACATTTCAAATTCATTATACCTTATTATCTTAAATTTATATAATATACATAATAGTTATGCATTATAAAAAATTTAAAAATATTTTTAAAATGATTATATTGTATATTACATATAAGTTTGATTTAAACTTATAAGTCAAAATTCATATTATAATTAAATTATAAGTTCAAATAAAAAAAGAAAAGAAAGACAACTTATACATCAAAAGCTGCTTAATGGACCGATTGTAAATTATACGCTTTAGTGAATAAAAAAAATTATATATGACGGTGAATTTATCATCAAAAATAGATTGCGTGGTAATCATACAAATTATAAAACACGCATAATTATATAAAATATTGAAGTAGAGGAAGCCGTCTCCCCTTTCTCCGATAGGGTTCCGAAGCCACGTCCGGAGAGGCTCCCCGAGTTCGCTGGATTCCGGAGACTCGAACGCGTGGTGCTACCGGCAGAGGGCAGCAACGGTGGAAAAGGTAAGCCGCCTTCCTCTGCTTTTCCCTTCCTCCGGCGATCACTTGTCGGCTGGCAGGATTCTTGCGGAAATCGGTTGAAATTGCCCGACGATTCCTGGCATATACCCAATATCTTGGGAAATATGGGACCGTCCTCGGCCTTGTTCGAAAACAATTGACTCTTACTATATGTAAATGCTACTCTTGCTCCTGGTACCAGCGTCGCCGGGTTACTCGATCTCCCCGGTGGCACAATGGAGGCGTCGGACGTGAAGGAGATCGAAGAGAGAGACACGCTGATGGAGGATGGAGCTCAAGAATCCTCGGAAATGGTCTCAGGTGAGTTTTGATCCCTCCCATGAAGCTCTTTTACTTTCAAGATTCTGACGAAAATGCGTGCAAGAACCATAACCAAATCAGTGTTCGCTCTACAATGGAGCATGCTTGTTCATTGAAGTAGAGAGTTACGATGGCGCTCTACTGTAGTTCCTCGTTCACGGGGGTCATAATGGGACACACGGCAACCAGGTGGAATCAGGAAAGAAACAAGAGATAAAACTTAGGGAGCGGTTGTTGCTGAGTTTCCTCTGTGGCACTCCTCTCGATTCACATAGAAGATGAATTCTTGAATGCGCTCCATAAAGTGATCGTTCTCATTTTCTTTTTTATTTTTCCTGCATGATGAGTTGACTTTTAGGTTTCACTTTTGCAGTGTGGCTTTTGAGATTACGAAGATCATTTTGATTTGACACATTTAATTGCAGTTTTTGGTGATGTATGTATACTGAGGTTCCAGTGCTTGCTTTTTTTTGGTTTGATGTTTATTGTTTTCGCGCGATTAGGGTATTGTCATGAAGTAGGGATGTAGGTCTACTTTAAAGTATTGAACGGTTGGACAATCTAAATTATTGTAATTTTAAAGAGGTTGTTGAAGAATGAAATTTTTTAGATGGTTGGTGATTTTCGTTCTTTGTTGTCTAATTCTTAAAAAAAATGGAAAGTACAAAAATTCAATGCATTATCTAGATGTATTCAATTGTGGAATTTTGTGTGAAATAAATTGGATCATGATTTTAAGAGTATTTTAATGATGTAATATTTCAACATGCAGTTGGTTATGATTGGAATAATTTTCAAGCTTTGCTAGGTGACATCCCAAATGATTTTGAATCTTGGACTTCACTTATAGCACATATTGAGAAGGCTTACCCTGTAAGTGATATTCATCTTGCTTTATCTTCTTGTATGTGGATTTGATTTCTTGAATTATTTTGCCTGTTTATGCTTAGGGAAATGTAATGATATGCAAGTATATATGATTCTGTATTCAGTGTTTGAAACTTATATCATCATTTGAAGTTTCATGAGCAACTCATAACAGAGATTTCTTGCTAAAAGAATTGGCTGAATCATTTATAGAAAACAGACCTTTTAGTTTCATTTAGAGTTTTTTGAAGTTCAATATGTTAACAGCCTCCACCACTATCTGCCACAACAAATTTATACATGATTATTTTTTATTTTGATAACAATTATCATCTATTGCTTTAATATCGTGACCAGTGTCTCATATTGTGCCCTCATTGAATGACATGGATACCAGTTGGTGGATCTACTGATATAGCATTGTGATTAGGATTATTATGGAAAATTTTGCAATTAATAACAATGGAGGTGGTATATCCAGGCAATTCATTAAGACTCAGGATTCTTAAGGATTCATATGCAATCTTGTTTAGATGATATTACTGTTGAGCTCTTTTATATACGTGGAACAACAAATATTGCTTATGTTAGCTTTTATATGACAAACAGATATCCAGAACTCACATTCCCAAGATTCCACATATGTCAATGTTAGTTGATTGCTGTTTTATTTTCATTTACTGGCTAAGGCTTGAAGTTGGGAAGTTCAATTAGTATCATACACTTCTAGTTGGTTAACAAACTCATAATCTTAATGTGTCGGCAATCTCAACCTGTTTGGTAGAAGACACAAATGAGGAACTATAAACAATCAATATTGACAAAACAACAAGTACACTAAAAAATTATTATTAACTTTGAATGTAAGAAAAATACAATACTGAACTGTAATGCATTACATGCTTCTGTCAAATACTTGCATTTTAATGTGATGTTGATGCTTGCTATAACATGCACAGAAAATAAAAATAAGTCAGGTAATAGTGAACTGGATAAAAACAATAACAGCATATAGTGGGAACTACTATGTAATTGCTAAAATCATGACTAACATTTTCCCATTCATCTTTGCACTTCTCTTTCCTTATTTATGAACCTTCCAAAATTATTTGTGGTATTTCTAGGAGGATCTCCAATGAACTCTTTTGTTGCTCAAAGAACTATGATGCACCCAATGAAAAGACCAACTTTTTTTTTCCTAGATCTGTTCAGAAGTAGATCTAATCAACTTGTATCCCTTTCACACTATTCCAAGGAAGAAAGTTAATCAACAGCTGAACACAAGGTGGCAATTTTGTCTCAAAAGAACAATTCAAACGAGAAGGTTATATGTCCAAATGTAACCTATTGAAAAAAATTAAAGCCCCTTTTGCCATCTAGGAAACAAAAGTCATAGTGTCATACTAAAAAATTTTAGCATTGTGAAAAAGAAAAAAAACCTTTTTAGCAAACTTTGAAATTAAAACTTTAAAATCCAAAAGAAAAATGGAAAAATAACACTTGAGATAGCATGCCATGAAACAAATACAGAAGGTTAATGAATCAACATGATTTTTAAATGAAAGGATGACTTATCAATGTCTTAACTTGCCAAGGTCAAGCCTACAAAAGTGAAGAATCTCAATCAAAACTGGTTCCTAGAACACTCAATCAATAATTAAACAAACAGTGAAGAACTTGTATAGTAGAATTTAAAATCTTCTAAATGTGTGCATATAGCAAAGTATACATTATATCAAAATAAAATGGAGGAAAATGTAGGAAGAAAACATGTTTTTCTTAAATTCTAGAATTCTGGTAAAAAGCCTAATATAAGATCAAGTTTTAAAAGAAAGCTGCTTGAAAGGTAAAATTACATTGGAGGCAATAGAAACAAGCATTTGATGATTGTGGGTTATTGGTTGAGAGTTTTAGAGAGTAGGTATATAACCAGACCTGCCACTTATGCTCCCAGGCTGCATTTTTTTCCAAGGAGATCAGTAATGGCTCACAGCAGTTAAAAGTTTTACCTGTTGGTGAGTACAAAATTATCCCCAAGAAACTTAGGAATGGTGGTTTAACTAGATTTGATGGCTCATATCATTTGAAGACCATAGAACACTTAAACAAGAGAATCGAACTTACAGAACCTCATACAAGGGAAATAGCTTCTGACCAAAATAGTATTGCAATTATACACGTACAGCTGTATTGCAGTATTCCTATGATGAACCATGTCATCATGCATTCGACTTGATCTCCAGGTTAGTTTAGCAAATTCCTTTTGTTGTAGGCATATAACCTGAAGAAGGGTTATCATGCTACCTGACCCGTTGTAATTGCAAAAAGTGACGAGTTGATGGCAGAGATAGCAAGAAAAACATGGTCCAGTGGATACTAACAATCTCATTGTTGTGACGTTGAAGCCTGTTTCTTTTTTCCGTTATTTACTGTGACATTCTGAATTGTCATAGTTTGTCTGTTTTTTGTTATGAGATAAAATATTAAACTTATCTGTGATTTCGTATTTTCTGTTATTGACATTTTGATATATGTGCTGCAGAATGACCTAGAAAGGATATGTTTGGTTTATGATGCCTTCTTGTCTGAGTATCCTTTATGCTATGGTTATTGGAATAAGTATGCAAGTAATAGGGCACGACTATGCACTTTACATGAGGTTGAGGAAATCTATGAACGGGCTGTCCAAGCAATACCATATTCTGTTAATCTGTGGGTCAGTTACTGTACATTTGGTGCCTTATCATTTGAAGATCCTGCTGACGTACGGAGGTACTTAATATAAGTTTCTACTTGATAATAACAAAATATGTAATCATATTGCTTTATTCCATATGCCATTTTTTAATATAAAATTCTGGTAACGGTTTCTGGTGCCTTACATCATATTTAGCTAAGTTTAGGGGAAAATTTTTCAAGCAACAGATTTGAAATTAATATAATAAAGCTTGATGAAGTATAACAAGATAAAATCGTGAGGTTATTTATGCGGTAGAAACTTTGATAAAATTGGAACATTGAGTTGATTGTCTGCATGGACGAATGAATAATTTGGCGTAATAGGATTTCATTTCTCAATCGTCATGTAGGATTCTAGAGTTTCATTACTTTAATTGCAGTTAATTGTGGATGCATATGAAGCCTATGATTTTATAGGTCTCCAAACTTTTCTTAAAGTGCTTAAAAGTTATTACTTGCAGACCAGGGTTTTTCATTTGGTCCAGTCTGGTAACCAGAAGAAATCAAGTTTGCCACCGGATTTTACTCAGTATTGGGCTTGAACTGAGTGGTTAGCCTAGCTCAGTTCAAAAGGTCTGGTTTGAAATGATCCTTTTTGTAGTTTTGATGGTATGTCTTTATTTGTCATTTCTCTCTCTGTCTCTCTTGATTCTCTCGAGTCCTGGTCTCTCTCTCTCTCTCTCTCTCTCTCTCTCTCTCTCTCTCTCTCTCTCCCCCCTCCCCCCCTTCCCTCTTTCTCTCTCCGCCTGCTGCTGACCATCGTCGCCTGCTATCACACTAATCCCACTATCGTGCCATCCCCAGTACTTTTCCTAATCCTTCTCCTCCTCTTCTCCTTCTCCTCCTTCCCACTCTTGGTGCCAATTGGTAATGCTGGCTTACCATGTGGTGGTATGCTTGTACATACTCGGGCCCATCCCGATCTGGTTAGGTCCGGTATCAGGATTTTAAACCCTGGTTCACATATTCATAATTTAACATATATACTGTTACATACCTTCTGGAATTGATGCTTTTAGTGACACTACAAAAGAAAAAAAAAATGTTGCCACAGAAGATATATGATTTGCATGAGAAACTTATCATATTGCATTTGAATTAGAAAAGGATAGCGGAGGTGCTTCAGCAAGGCATTACATTTATGGGGAATTGTTTGATTTACATGAGAAATTCTTCTTCTCTTTGTTTAATAGGAATGAACATGGACTTCTTATAATTGTTCTTAGTACTGATCTGACATCTGCATTCCTTAAAATTATGGATGAGGATTTGGTTTGTACTCATGATTTGGTAGGTCTTAACACACTAGAATAATGTAGGTGCTACGTATTATGGTGGGGCACTCGCTAATCGAATGAGTTGAATAGCCAAAATGTATTGTGTGAAACATGGTTACTTGTTGGAACTATTGTTGAAAAGAATCCAATTGCTTGACAGGTAATGAAATATCTTGCTTAGGTCTGAACTAGAGAGTTCCTTTATTTTAAGAAAAGAATGCATCAAACAGAACAAATCATATCTTTACATGCATAATTGGAGAGCAGGGGGTTTACAATGTGGATAAATCTTGATTAGAAAGCTAAAGTTTATGGCAAGGTAATATGATTGTTTAGAATATTTGAGAATATTCGCATTTGTAATTGAACTGGGGAGTTCCTGTTGGAAGAGCTGAAATCTAGTCGACTTGAAGTTTAAGTACACAACTCACATTTGATTATATGTTAAAATTTACTTACTTTCTGGTTTATACCACTTTCTCTATTTTCTGTGCTAACATTTTCAAAATTCCTTTTTGCATTAATATTTATGGTACCTCTTGCCAGATTATATGAGAGAGCTTTGTCCTTTGTTAAGAAAGACTACTTGTGCTATCAGCTGTGGGATAAATACATTGAATTTGAATATTCACTGAAGCAGTGGAGTCAGCTAGCTCATCTTTACATTAGAACACTAGTATTTCCCACAAAGAAACTGCAAAGCTATTATGAAAGGTACGTATCTTGTTTTATTCCCCAATCTGGGAAATATGAAATGCTTTAGTCTCATGTTGGTGAAGATACAAGATTGTGCTACACTATTCTTGCTTGTCACAAAATTGTTTTTTTAGTTATTAGCACTGGTAATGTGAATTCATTTGTTCTGTTAAGTCATTGATTTGATATAACTTTGATGTCGGGAACATAGTAAATTTGGTACTATCTTGAGTACATAAATTACTTCTGAAGAATCAAGTTTGTGATGATATTATATAACTTGAAACTGCACTTGAAATATTTCAGATTTAAAAGGTTGATTGATATGTGGTCAAAAGAGATGGGTTGCCAGCATGATCTTGATTTTCCAAGAGAAAATACACATAGTCATGGGCTGATAGATATCAAGGATAGTGAATATGTAGAAATCTCAAACCTAATTAGAGAATTTATGGATCAGAAAGCTTCAAAGTATGCATTTAAAAAATTCCTATCCATCGGACAACAATTATATCAGAGATCAAGACAGATAGATGAAAAGATCAGTTGTTTTGAAGCACATATCAGAAGGAATTATTTTCATGTGAAGCCATTGGATTCTGGTCAGCTTGAGAACTGGCATCATTATCTTGACTTTGTTGAAACACAAGGAGATTTTGACTGGGTATAAATTCTACTGATATTATGCTAATTATCTCAAATTTGATCTGTTTCCTTTTACCATCTGAATGACCACATTTTCCTATGACAGATTGTAAAACTTTACGAGAGATGTTTGATTGCTTGTGCTAATTACTCAGAGTTCTGGATTCGATATGTTGAATTTGTGGAAGCAAAGGGTGGCCGCGAGTTAGCAAATCATGCACTGACTCGAGCAGTGACTGTCTTTCTTAAGGTATCCCCCAAAACACACACACACATGATTTGTTTGGACAGACTTGTATTACATTTCAGCAAAAAGTTGTTTGGACAGACTTGTATTACATTTCATTGAAAAGTTGTCATTTTTTTGGCTCCTTTTATTTGCTGTGATGGTATTTACAAGGACATTCAAGCTGTTTATATATGTTACCATTTGTCATCTTGCATACGTAATCTTTTGCATAATTCCACAATGTTTTTTCTTTTGAATTTTCTTGGTATTCTATTACTTACAGGCATCTAAAGTGAGACTTTTGAAATAGAATAACTGTGTGCATTATTAAGGTCCAAATTACATAATGTTGACATCTAATTCTGTGAACCTTTTTTTTGGGGGTCATTTAATGTAGCCTTTTAGTGGATCTAATTGTTCAAACAATCACCATAACATGCTTATGTGTTACTAAATGTCTGATGCATCATGCAAGGATGATTGGTTCCTGATAGTGAAGTATTTATGCAGCATCAACAGGATTATTTGGCTATTTTGTTGAAATTCAAGCACCAAAAGCCATGATGGTAATTGATAGTACATTATGGGAATTATGCATGTAGATGGCACACTATATTTAACTTTTATTTTTTTCTTTGTCATTGTGTGTCAGTTGTTTATGTCATTGTATGTTATTGCCAGTAGAAAGTCCCAGCTTTTTGCATCTACAGCGCCATGTTTAAGGAGAAAATTGGTGATGTCTCTGGTGCACGTGCTCTATTTCTTCAGCGGGATATGGATTTAGCTTCTAACTTGGTTGAAACTGTTTATAGAGAAGCAAACATGGAAAAGCGCATGGTACAAGATAGCTGCAATTATTATTATTTTTTGAGAGATGGAATTGTCAGTACTAATAAATGTCATCATACTCCTGCAGGGGAACACTGATGTAGCTTACCTGATATATGAAAAAGCAATTGAATTGGCTAAAGAAAAGGGGAATCTGAAAATCATTCCAAATTTGTACACTAATTTTGCTCGTTTTACATTTGTGGTAAGCCTGCTGGGGATTCTTTGTCATGGCTGTATCTCACCTTAACTATATCCAGCAGACAGCATAAATGTTGTCTTACAATTGTTGTGTGTGTTGTTTTCCTTTTAACTGTCAACAAAGGAAATGTATAGATCTGCAGATAAACAACTTTTTCTTCAGATGCAGATTGTTTTTTAGGTGTAGTCCTAATTAGAGGGAAAACCGTTTACAAGCAGTGGTAGCTTTGAGGTTATTAATCACCTTTTCTTTTTGTTTCTTGACTTCACTCTTTTTTCAGACAAGTGGTAGCTTTGAGGCAGCTAGAGGAGTTTTCATCAAGGGTATTCAGCAATTACCATGCAAATCAATCCTGGAGGTCCAATTCTTCTGATATTTGCTTTCTTGTTATATTAGAACCTATTCCATTTATTTGTTTATATGTTTGTCTGTGAAGATCACTTAGTGGCTGCTGATTGTATGCTTGCCACCGTAGAGTTCTACTGACATGGAATATCTTGTATACAGTCTTGTGCATGTATTCTTATCCGTTAATTATAATATTACTTCTTTAGCTTTACCATCATGTTTTTCAGTTCCAAATGTGTATTTCATGTTGGAACTTCACTTTCTGTCCTGTGTATTTATAATTTGAGAGTATTCTTGAAGTTATGCCTTGTGTTAGGTAGATCATGGAAAAATAAAACTTATTAACATCTCAGATGCCAAGTATGATTCTGAATTGTGTTCCCCTTCCAAGTTCTGGTAGAGCTTTTTTTGCCCTTTATCCACCTGAAGTATTATCCTTAAGGAACTAAATAATGCTCTGTGCTCTATGATTCTTTTGTGTTGTCCTGTTTTTATGTCAGTTGTAACCAATTTGAAGACTTTTACTGATCTTCCATCAGAAGCAACATATTAAGTTGCAAAAACTTTCATGCTGAAGTGTTACTTTTTTTCTTTAGTCTCAGTATTTGATTGATAAGCATGCTGGGGATTCTTCCTTAAGGGACAGTTATAATACAGAGATCTGTATCACAGCAGAAGCTGAAGTTTTTTCGTTTTCTGTTCATACTTACCATGTTTTCTCTAAAATAGATCCTTTAAATGAAGAAAATTATGAATGTCATGTACATACTTCTACAAATTATGATATTTTTGAATATTCATATCGATGATACTAACCACTAAAAGCCTTTCTACAGGAGGGAAAAGAATAGGACAAAAAAATGATTGTATTTATTAAAAAATTAGGTGTAGTGCTAATTGAGGATCACAAACTAAACTAAAGAAAACTTGGTTAGAAACAGCAAGAAAAATGTGATCATTCTTCGTCTACACAGTGACATTGTGCCCAATAGAGCTCACTGGTGGGAAAGAATCCATGTGGTCTGCCCCAATTAGTAGGGAACATCAGTTTATCTTGTTCATAGAATTGTTACTGATAACGACACTTTTGTATTGGATTTTTTTTCTTCTACTGTGTTTATTTTTTTATGTTTCTATTTAACTCATTTATATTCTACAGGGATTGATACACTTTGCAACAATTCATGGTGGAGCTTCTGAGATACCTGTACTGGACACAATTATTGCAAATGTAATAGAGCCAGAATCAAATGTATATGGAGCTTTGGGTTTGCAAGATCGTGAAGACATATCTAGGTCATTCTTAGAGGTAAGATTGCCTTTTCAAGACCACGAGTTCATTAAAACAAATGGACGAGTCTTATGTTCAGAAGAATATATGTCTAGCAACAACTACCTGAATGTTTGTATAGGATGCAACTCAGATCAGGGTTTCAAATACTGGTCACTGGCTGGTATTTAATGATCCAATGAAGGAGTGGAATTGGACCATAGCAGACAGTACCAGTTGGTTTTGTTTTTAATTGCTTTCTTTTACTGGTACTAGGCATTGTGGGGGGTCGATATTCCACCTGGTACACTGGTACCATATCAGTACGACAGATTACTGATGAGGTTTAAAATCTTGACTCCTCTGATAAACAGCCATTTGGATGGTTTTTTATCTGATAAACTCTTGTCTTGACTCTTATCTGATAAACAGATTGTGGGAACAAAGATAGCTTGGCCTTATATGATTGATCAGAAACATAAATATGATAAGTACTGGTGTGGTGGAGTTAAAAATTTTTTAAACCTCAATCTATTTGAGAAACTACAGGAGTTGCACATGTAAAGTTCTGTAAGTGTCTGGGATGGTGTTTGACTTCAACTTATGTCAAGATTAGTGCTTCTCAATTCTACAGTGAAGGGTCAGAGGAAGATTGCTAATGTAACTACTACAAGTGGTCTAGTGCTATATGTTTTTACTTTATTGTTTATACTATTCTTTACACTTGGAAAAACTGAATAATGATTATTGACTGGAATTTAAAATGTATAAGATAAATTAAGACTAAATTGAATATACTTTTATTAGAAGCTAGATATTTTTATGATGATTGTTAATGTAACTCACTGCATTTAATTTAAAGAAAAAGCACAACTATTAAATCAATGAATCTTAGTTGCCCAGTAGTGTTGTTGTCACTTGATGTTAGCTCTCTTAATGCTTATATGAATATTAATTATTAAATGACATGAACACTGCTCATGTGACACTCTATTCGGTTATATAGACCCCCTAAACCCATTTTTTGAATTCTTTTCCCTTTTTCCATTAGACATCAGGAATGCCACGAGGATGGGCATTACTATGGTATCATGCTTTCAGTTGTTTCTTCTTGGACTATTCTTTGGGATACCTGCTTACTTATGTATGGTGGTAGTCACTCTAAAACTTGTAAGTGAAAATCATCAAATTTTTTTAGGATTTGTATGTGCATGATCATGTGAATGTAGCTCACATGTTACTCTTTTGCACAATTGCCACAATACTGGACATTTTAGTGCACCAACTCTTTCGTATCATCTATCCATTTTGTGATAGGCTGTGAACGGGCAAATTCAAATTTTTCTGCAACTGCAAGTGGATTGTTGATATTGTTGCAATGTTTCGTTACTGTTGTTAATTTTTAGTACAGTGAGTCTCATTAGGGTAATAATTTAAGCTTTTACTTATATGCTCAGTTCATAGATATTTAAGAATGGTTCATTCTCTAGTTATTAACTCTTGATTTATATTTTTACACCACTTTTGATATTTGCTGCTAATTATTTCTGATTGCTACCAGCAGTTCATGGACCTTTATGGAAATATTCACGAAATTAGAAAGGCATGGGATCGCCATAGGAAACTTTTCTCGCATATTATGAGAGTACCACTCGACGGTACATTTGTGGAGAAAAGCAGTATACACAAGAGCAAGGACGGAAGGAAGGGAACAGTGAATGCTGTTTCTCGTAGTGGTTGTTTTGATAACAGCAATCCAGCCCTGGGTATGCATCAGGTGAAACACTCACCTGCACAATATAATGTTGATATCCTTTCAGAAAGGGATGCAACTAGCAACTTGCATTTGGAGATAGATAAAAATAGTGCAAAGGAAATACAGGGACAGGATGCTAAATTACCAGAGCAGCCTATGATGGAACAGAGTGAACCGCATGTCATCACTAATGAGCAAGTTCATGAAGCTCCTGCTACGGCTCAAGTAACAGATGTCCCCTTGGAATGCTCTAAGATTGAAAATGATAAACCTGAACACGATTCAGATGACAACATAAGACCACCTTCGCGTGACAATCTCCAAATGAATTCTCCAGACTCTGACAGTCGGCAGGTGACTTTGAACACTCTAGCTGAGACTGAACTTTCAGAACAAGTAATTACGGTTCCATGTGGCAGCAAAGTTCACGATGGTATGGACACAGTTGAGGCCTCTGGATGTGATGAACCTGATCCATTGGACATGAAATTAAGCACATCTTCTCAAGCTGATTTTCAGAAAGATGAGTCACATTCGCATCAAGCTACTGAGCCTCCTGCTATAGCTGCAGAATTGAAATTGCAACAGCAACAGAGCGCTCAATCAAAGTCTAAATTGAAGCATGATTTACCTGTTAGTATTGCATCTCCTCAACTTGATAGCAGCGGAGGAAGCTGGACCCAGATGAGCTATGGAAGGCAGGCTCCTGAAGAAGTTACCTCATCTCATCAGCATAGCCAAGCATCACAACCTCAGCAAGGGCAGGTTCCTGCACAGATCCAGAACCCTTCTGCTGGAACTAGCTCACAGCTTCTTATGGATCAAAGTCATCCATGTCAGTCTCAGGTTTGGACAAGCACGCAAGCTCAGCAGACTAACCAAATCCAGCTTCTGTATCAGATGGCTGCTGCTCAAGCCTACCAAACTGGCAACTATGCTTGGGCAGGGCAAAATATGCAGCATCAGGGTTTGGTATATGTGCAACCCCAACCTAGCCCTCAACCTGCTTCTCAAGCCCAAACTCTAGTTTACCAGCAACTGCACCAGAACAGTGAACAATATGGATATTCTCAAAGTGGCCAAGTGTTTGCACCTCATATCTGGCATTATTATCAGCAACAATTGTACTATCTACAACAGCAACAGCAGCAGCAGCAACAACAGTCATCACAGATTTCACAGGCACAACAACCACAAGAGTCTCTCTCTCAGCAGCTGTCACTGCAGACCCAACAATTGCTCCTCCAACTACAGCAGCAACAATACCAACAACTTAACCAACAGGAGCCGCAACAAAACATTTCTTCGCCAACGCAAAACCAGAACCATCAACATCAGCCGCAGCAAAAACCATCTCATCTTCAGCAACAGAATGAGCAGGCTAATCAGACACAAGAACAGCAGCAGCTTTTATACCTGCAACAACAGCAGCAACAGATGTATCTTCAACAGCAGCAACAGCAGCTACTTCAACAGCAGATGCTCCAGCAGCAACAGCAACAAGCACCACAACAATTTTTCCAACAGCAGCAGCTACTACAACAACAGCAACAACAACTTTTGCTACTACAGCAGCAACACCAACAGCAGCAACTATTACAGGTGCAGCAGCTGGAGCACCAACAGCAGCAGAGATTCGATGCATCAGAAATTCAAGTTCAACCGACTAGTTCTCATCTTCAGGTAAGCCATTTATTTCACAGTAATAAATACAAGTATTTATTAACTTATCTATTAATTTTCTTGTTCGGACCATGTCATCTATACAAACTGCCATTTCATGTGTATTCAAAGGTTATATGACAACAACAAAAACAAGCCATAATTATTCGAAGACTATATGCTTTCTAAAATTAGATTTGGAAAGGTGGAGTATGATGCATATTCCTGTTAGGTAATAAGTCTAACTTTCATTAGATTTCAGTTCCTTTGTTACCATTTCAAGAAATTTTCTAGATATTAATTAGTTTCTTAGTTCACAATCTTAGAACACCAAATTATGCCTGAACACTATGCAACCAATAAGCAAAAGGAAGATCATCATCAGAAAGTTGACAATTCTCTTGTAAATTCCAAAACTTGTAGTTCTCTTATGTGTTTGCCGTGATCTAAAACAAGCAGGCTTAGAGGAAGAAGAAGATGGAGACGATGACTGGGCCATAGGTCTTAAAAGAAACTTGAATTTCATCCATAATTCATTATAATTACCATAGACTCAACCTACTTATTTATATGTAGTTGGAATATCAAGAGATTTCAATTAGAGGGTTCAACCAGAAAATAAGAATAAAAATAAGTATCATATACTAAGTATTTACGCAACACAAAACTGACCTAAATTTGACTTAATAGACTTGTTACTGATACAAAATAATAAACCTGAACAAAACTCAAGTTAAATTTGACTGTAACATATAAAGCTGACCTAAATTGAATTTTGACATTTAAAAGCCTAATCAAACTTCAACAGGAAATTGACTTAGTTGAATAGTAATTGAACCTAAACCCAGCCCTGATCTTTTAGCAGTTGACATAACGTGAACCTAGCTTCTTTAAGATAACCAGGCTGCTTCTGTTTGATGTCTGAACATGAAAAAACTAATGCATCAGGTTGTCGTTGATAGAAAATTGGCTTATTTATGTCTATGGGATTATAATTAGTAGTATAATTGCAAGTAGCAAGCGTTGTTGCATCCCCCCCTAAGATGCACCAATATCTAGCTGAATTTTGTGAGGATGCATAATGATTGTACTAGGCAGCAGCCATTATGGTATATTTTTTTACCCATTGAAGTTTAGTTGAGCTTTTAGCAATTCTTTTCTTGCACACAACTAAATTTGGCATCGATTGTGGAGAATTGATGAGGTTGTTGCTTTTCATAAAGTTTCTACTGTTTTTATAGAACCTATATTAATGGGAAATCTCCTTGGATCTGTACAGTTGATAGATATTACTCCTACATGTTGGAAGTACAAAGAACTTACTGCTATAAGATAGCATTTATTGTGTATTGATGCATTAGAAATGAGAAGGTGGAATCTTTTCTAAGTTGACAATTTGGGTGATGAATAATTAGGATGGAGAAAATTTACGACTGATGCATTACTTTTTACTCTCTAAAATGTCTGCTGAGATCATTTCTTTTGTAGGCTGAAGAGGCCAACTTGATGAAAGTTGAGCAAGCTACGGGTTCTCAGTCATCGACCCCCCAGCGGACTCCCACCAAGCAGTGATTACGTTTGTCCAAGCCCAAAACTTACGGTATGAGACACATCTTTTACTAATGTACATTTGAGATGGCTGTACCTTTAAGTTAGAATAGCCGTCATGCATGTGTCATTGTCCATGATTCGATAGCTACGTCTTGACTCATTAAAATTATATTGATCCTGTTGTAGATGGTTATGTAGGCATCTGTTGAGGTTTCCTTGGTCGAAGGATGATTTGGGGCCACCTCCGAGTTGAACTAGATTTGATAGAATCTGGTATCGTTGGATATCATTGGGGAAATTCATGATGCGGACGTATTAATGATCGCCCAGGTTCCATAAAGTGAACTAGATTTGATAAAATCAAGTATTCCAGATGTTCGAGTGCACCAGGTGATTTGCCAACTTGTATCGTTGGATATCATTGGAAATTCTTGATCGCCCATGAGACTTCCATATGAAATCATCACTAACTATAAATGTTCGTAGGATTTAAAATTGTTTTGAATATTAGTGATGCCAACATGTGGGAAAGCCGCACAGCAGATGAATGATGGCAATAGCCACCGGCAAATTGCAAGAATAGCAGCAGCCAACACTAAAAGCAGATGAATGTGCTGAGAAAGAAACGTTAAATTCTCCAGTAGAATTTAACCGCAGACAAATGTTAATGAATGTCCCGAGAAAGAAATGTTCCTTTGAGTACCTTCTCCCATTCATTGGGTATGATCCCGATAATGAAAACCATTGTCTCAGCATCCTCGACTGTCATTGCCATCGTCACCTCCATTATCATGCTGTTTCTGGTGGATGCTTGCTAATCTAGTTCTTCTTCCTGGATCTCTAACCTCGTTAGAAGATTGTTCAGCTTGGAAAGACCTGCAACAAACACAAATATCTATACTACAAATTTGTATCCATGGTAACTACTGGAGTACTTGTTTCACTCCAACAAATGGAGTATTTGGGGATAAACCAAGCCATGATTGATCAATCTGGAGATGACCATGGAATAAAAAGATCCCCTTTTTTTTCTTCTTCTTCTTCTTCTTTTTGCCTTCAAATAAAAGAGAGAATCGGAAGTTCAACTAAATAAATCATCACTGATAATGAACAATCAAATCTTGCAAAATTATAGAAGCATCGGAGTGCTTAAGATCAAGGACACAAATGCATTAATGGATACTGAAAGAGCTTCAAAGAGCAGTAGCACAATGAAATCTACAACACCAACATCAATAAACTGCCGTTTCAACACTAAATAATCAGGGTTACACTATTATAATAAAGGGACTTGATACCTGCAAGTTGGTCACACAGAGAAACTGATCATTGTAAACGGCGCCAGAGAATTTGGTGTCTGTTGAAAACCCCCCACAAACTAACACTCATATGATGAGGACCATCACAATTCCAAGCTCTGCTGCTATTCCAGAAGCAAGTTATACCTAAATGTATGACAATTTGATCAGAATTTATCGACAGTATTCATTCATAGAAACAGAAGGCTAACTAAGAAGTTTCTGTGTACCTCTGAACAATCTTAACATTTAACTCCTTGAAGATATCCATCTCCTCTCCACCTCTACCTAATACCTATCGAGTACGATCAGTGGTCATGTGATGACGAACCTGAAGCCCAACGCTTTTAGCAGACAAAACAGCTCTTCCATAGTAAGAGAACCTAAAAAGCTTGCACGCGTGGTTAAGTATCATTTAGCTGTGGATTTCTTTTCCACAAGATTAAATATAGGTGAAACTCTTTTCCAACATATATGACAGCTGTTCTGTGTCCAGTAATTGTTCTGCTCTCATTTTCTCCCAACCTAAATTGTAGCATAACAAGTATATCACCCCGACACGCATTCCATAAATGATTTAACATTGCATGAAACATCTAAATTTTGAAAAAATGGAATCCCCTTAGATTCCATTATAACATCATTTGCATAAATTTTGTAGATTTTACTGTCGTCAGTTTTCAGTGATCGACCATACGCTAATATTCAAAATTATACTGCATGACATTAGGAGCAAATCCATTGTATCTATTCTCTTAAAAAAAAACAAAAAAGAACACCTAGACGGAATTGTTCAAAGCACATAAGGATCGGTGAGTCTTGTTCTCATTCAATTTGATTGTCAGACATAAAGCTAATCAATAGTAAATAATGACTTAAGGGATATATATAAATAAAGACATAATTTCAGGCTCTCATAGCATCTTAGGATTAACATCACATCAGAAAACTCTGGCACAAATATACTTGGTATAGTTTCAAAGACAAAGTAGAAAGAATCTAAGCATCCTATTCCTAAAAAACAAAAGAACCAGTTGCAAAGTCGCATACTCTGGAACAGGTTAAGCTGGTTGATCTCACTAAGCAGCATAGGTCCCGCCTGCCTGGCAGGCTTGAGAGCCTCAAGGAGCTTCTTGAGCTCGAGGAGGACGATGCGTCGAGCGAAGAAGCAAAGAGGAGAAGGAGGCGGCTTTGTGGACCCAGCTGTCCCACTGGTACCTCGCAATAGAGTGCGCCTCGATAAAGGGGGACGAGGTGGGAAGAAAGATCTTCAAGATTCAGATGATAATTCACCTCAAAAATCCTCAAACATCTTTGCTTTCTTAGGGGTCCTAAGCAAATCCCACATAGAGGGCCCACACCATCGACATGGGAACCATGATAACTAAGTTCTCATACACATAGGGGTTGAGAAACTTGCATGCACCAAAAGTGTCCAAAGTTGAGATAACCAATGTCGAGACTTCCTCACACCCAGATGATGCAAGAACATCTGGATCTACCAATCTGCCTACCGTACATCAACCCCATTGCTATTAGCATTTATGAGTCCGCAATTTTCTAGAATCCCCAAAGCAATTTCTCGTACAAACAAAAAAAGGGAACCAAGAATCCATGAAATCCTTGCAAAATACCCATATACTGGAACCCGAAAACAGAAAAAAGAGCACAGAGATTTCCCATACCTGACCGGGTGTCACTCGATCGGACACCACCATCTTCCTCTACAATCAAACCCTAACGAGAACTGCAAGAAACGACCGCATGAAGATCCAAGAATAAAGAGGAACCAAAGAAACCGAGCGAGAGATCTCCCCCTCCTTATTCTTCAGGGATCAGAGGGACCCCAGGTGGAGCTTCTTCAACACGGGAAGAATCGAAGAGCCAAAGCAAGAACGGAGCAGGAGCAACCGACGAAGGCCACCAAATAGAGCCAGAGAGGGAAGAAGGGTCAGAATGGATCGGCAGAGAAGTCGCCCTCCCACGGGAGCGGTCGGAGAGAGGGGGGAGGGAGAGATGGGCGGAGGGTCGGTGATGGGTTTCTGGAATCTCGGGTTCATTTGTCCTCCCCCATTTAGTGGGAGGAGAAAATTGCAGTATATTACGCATTGGCGCAGCAGTCACCGTTCGATTCAATGCTTATGAAGATTGTACGGTGGATCTCGCATCCGCATGCTCTGCTTTTTGATGGAGACGAGACGGCGGCGGTATGGGATGACGTAAGAATCGGCTTCTTATTTAATCCATGACGTCATAACGCCTCGTGGAGCCCGCAGAACCCGCAGGAGGAAACCTAGTGTCCCCTGTCTTCATGGAGACAGGAAGAGACGTGGTAACAGCTGCAACACTATATATATATATATATATATATATATGAAGACTGTCTGAGGACCCTCAACACACCAATCATGCATGACAAAGACAACCCGACAAGTATAATATAGTATTAGTTGACAAAGATATTATTTCTAAAGAAGAAGAAAAATAAAAGATGAACTGCGGATACCCCTCAGACGGCAGAGGCAATAGCATCCCTGTCCCCCTCTGCTGCTCCAGCTGCCGTGTTGGGCTCTGCTTCTGCTGCTGCATCCGTAGCTCCCACAGTGGCATCTTCCTCCGCAGGTGGCTGCACCTGCTCCTCCTCCGGCAGTGGCTCTTCCACGTATTCATTTTCAAATGCATCTGCTGGAACCTCATAGATCCTGACCTGCGGCTTGACCGGGTCCTTCACAAGCACATACTTCCCCTCGTTGAGCTTCATGCAGAGGTCCACGATCGACTTCACAATCCCCCACATGTTAGAGGTATTGAGATTGATCTGGGTTGCAAAGTCCTTGGGCTTGTACCCGATCACGCTCAAAATAACATGGTTGAAGTGGTCTCGGGGATGGACCCTTGAGACATACCCCAGCTTCATCAAATCAGCACCAGCAAGGAGGGCTTGAGCCGTCCACTTTGCGAGCTTGTTGGCATTGTTCTTTAGCTCGGTAGCGAGAACTGCTCCCCTCTGTGTCTCAAGTTTCTGCCTCCAGTCAACCCCTGAGAACTTGGGGTCAAACTCGTTGAGAGCGTTCAGGGTCATGAAGGCTCGCTGTCCCTTCACGTCGGTCACGCTATGCACCTCACAGCGAGCGATGATATGAGTGTCTTCGTCGAGCTTCCAGCGTCGGTACCGGTATGCAACGGAGGCAACTTCCTCGCCTTCGGAAGCAAAGGGGTTGGGTTCATCGAAGGTAACCTTGTTTCCGTCACGCACAAGCACCTGCTGGGAGAAGTTCTGGTTGATGTACGTGGCCTCGACGGCGAGGGAGTATGCTGAGTTGATGTCCTCCTTGGCATCAGGGAGGAGCTCCTGCGAGGTCTCATGGACGGAGAGGAGGTCGAGCTGAGACCTGTCGCGCTTGTCGAAGAAGAGCTTGTTACCAACACGCTGGATGACAATGTCCCAGGAGTACACAGATCGTGGGGCGCACATGAGCGCCGAAAGGATGACATCGGTGGCGAACACAGTGGCCTTGTCATCGGCGGCGAGGCGGCGGATGACAGGGTCGTCCGAGGTGGTGACCTTGAAGAAGTTGCGGGACTTGAAGCGCTCCAGGCGGCGCTCGTTCTTGGGGTTGACGCGGTCGAAGGAGCGGTCGTAAAACTCGAGGGCGCCACAGACGAGGAGGTCCTCGGGCGGGTCAGGGACGGAGAAGGAGAGCTTGGAGAAGGTGGAAAAGGGGATCTGGTCGAGCATGGTCCATTCGGGCTGTATGTCGACGGAGGACTTGCGGGCAGGGGCATCGCGGTGGGAGCCAGCGGCGCCGTGACCACCGGCGGAAGCGTAGGAGCGGTGGTGAAGGTGATAGAGACGGTCGCGGCGGGCACGCTCCTTCTCGGCCTCCCGCTTCCGAGCCTCGACCTCCTCGTCGCGGCGCTGCGGCAGCTGCGGGCGCTGCTGGAAGCGCCAGCGAGGGCCGAACTTGGGTCGCGGAGGGGGTTTACCATCGACAAGGCGGAAGGAAGAATCGTCAGCAGCAGCGCCAGAGAGGGCGGAGGACTCGTCAAGGGCGAAGTCGAAGACGGCGTCACGGCCTCCAGCAGACCGGGCAGCGTTGTTGCCGAAATTAGGATTGCGAGTCCAGTCGGCAACGCGTCCAAGCTTCTCGGATCGGGAGAAGGGGGCGAAGGGGATGTTGGCCGGCTGGGTGGATCCCCCGTCGTTCCTGGAGAGGAGGAGGGGAGCGGCAGGACTCTCGGGCGGACCCCATCCGTCGGGATTGAAGGGGACAACGCCCACGTCGAAGCCCATCGCCGCTTCGCTGCCACCTCGGCAGGGTTTCAGACAGAGACGACGGCGGCTTCGACGGGGAGGGGAGGCCTTCTTTAGGGTTTCAGGTCGGTTTCGGGTTGGAGATCCTTCGTCAGTTTTCGAAGGCTGGCTTTTTGATCCAACGGTCAGGAAACGCCGAACGCTGGCAATCATGTGATGATAAAACGGGCCGGACTTTGACGAAGCGATAACGGGCCCAATCCATTTCTAGCCCCCTATTTATGGAAACCAGCCTCTAAAGATTCCAATGTGGGACTAAAAATTTATCGCCGTCCTCCTCCTCCTTTGGAAACTGAAACCGATACCTTCGTTAAAGATTGCTACGACATGGACACAGTACCTTCACCTTCGTATGGCCTGCGCCAAGTTTGGTGGTCTTCATCTACCATAGGAGGTGCACTTCTCACCATCTCGAGGCCACAGCCACAAACCATTAATTCATTGGGGCTCTCCTTTCGTTCGGTTGCTGTTATCGGAGCAAGGATTTTCCATTGCCTGAGACAGACCACTGCCCTACTTTGGAGGACAAATGGCCGGCAATTTAATCTCTCTTGATAGCTTCAGGTCCCAAAGATGGCATGCATGGATGCGTGGTGATAGATCTCAGTTGGATATACAAATCTTCGTTGCCAGTGAGTCTTCCCTTATATGCTGTACAACTTTTCTTTTTGTTGGTGGTGGTGGTGGTGGTGGTGTTCTTGAAAAGGACTTTGGTGGCTGAGCATTAAGCTCTCCCACCGTCCACTACCTCTGAGCTTTTAGAAGGTCCATTGCAGGTATATGGTGTGGCTTAGCACAGTACCCAACCGGTTAGGTCATCGGTGGAAGCCACTAGTGTGCATTAGGATCAATAAGTGAGCTTTTATGGATTGCGGAGGCTTCCTTGTAGAATCTGAAATTGTTCATCGAGAGGTGTGAGTTGTGCCCTCTCACAGCAACAGTAGAGAGAGGAAGACAGCAGAACGAAGAAGAATATAAGTG
Organism: Musa acuminata AAA Group; assembly: GCF_036884655.1. Taxonomy (NCBI): domain Eukaryota; kingdom Viridiplantae; phylum Streptophyta; class Magnoliopsida; order Zingiberales; family Musaceae; genus Musa; species Musa acuminata. The sequence continues at coordinate 4,291,208 of NC_088346.1, read as the reverse complement.
CGGGTTCCGATGGTTCCTTCCATCTCTTTCATGCTCTTAACCTCAGTTGCTCAAAGCAGCCATTACATGAGACCACGAAGCGTGCTTGTCGGTGAGAGGGACAGCGAAGAGAGAGAGAGAGAATGAATGGTGCGTCCCTGAGAGGTAATACTCTCTCTTGCATCTGAATCCAATCTCCAAACTTCTCTCGTGTACTTTCTTATGTTATCCACACTTTACATAACATTGATTACAGTATATCTTTTCTGTCATTTTTTTCCCCCTTTATTTCTAGATTTTGTGTGATGAATCTAATCTTCTTGAAGGGGAGGGGCAGCCGACACCTACTTGTATCCCATGGCCACATTGTTTGTGCTAATTAGCCTCTTGGCTGCCAACTTCACATACGACAACATCACTTCCAATGATTCGAGGGAAACTTTTATCTTGATTCGATGGTTGTGCCCATCTTTTGGGGAACAATACAATGCATTTTTCTCCACACACACACAAAGTACAAGTGAAAACAAGTCACTATTATTGTCACTGTCATGTAGAGAATACATACATATATGTATGTATTTCTATCTTCCGAAGAAGTGGTGTAGGTGATTTGTATTTGATATTGATTTACTTCCATCGAACGCTGGTTTTTTTCTTTCGACGTTGACGAGTATGATGATGGGTCAATAATTGGTGTAGGGTGATAGAGAACAAAGTCAATGGATTTGGGATGTTAAATAGATATGCATGGCTAGATGTTTATTTGGCTAAATGGGATGTGAGAGAGTAGTCGATGGAAGTCTAAGGAGCAAGTGCTCGAGCCTTTTTATCCATCATGATTGATGACAATAATAGACTCGCCATCCTTTTATTCTTAGATATAGGGGTTTATAGTTATCTCATGTTCATGATTTTTTCCGACCTCATGGATCGAAATTTACAAAGACGGAGCGTACGTGAAGTTATTTGGTATCATATGGTCGCTTGAGATTGGTGGATGTGATAAGATTATAAATCATTAGCTCATGCAGACATTGGTATTTTACTACTCAACATTAGAAAAAATAACTTAATCGGATCTTACAAATTGGTATTTATGATTTGAACTTGAATCATGGGTAATTCGATTTTCGATGTTAATGATCAAGTTATTTATTTTTATTAAAGATAATGATATGATATTTGATTATTCTCTATCATCTATATATTCACATATCTTTTTTTCTATTATATATATATATATATATATATATATATATATATATTAATATCCTTCATGACACTTATTATTCTATAGTGCGTGGAATAATAAATCAATTTGATTCGAACACTCCAAAAATTATTTTTGATAGTAAAAATATAAATTGATATATTATATCTCATATAACCAATTGTTGAGGAAAAGTATCGTTTATATCTTGGTCAGTCCTATGTAGTTTGGATCCGTATGTATATGATAGTTTGATGTGATTCTAAAATGAAAACATTAAACTATTGATGTACCATCTATATGAAGATTGAAATCAAAAAATATTTCATGATCCAATCCCAAGTTTGTAACCCTAAATATGAGTTCAAAACGCAAGTAGTCAAAAGAAATAAATCTTTCTTATATAGTGAAGATAAACGTTTATATAAAATATTTCATAAAATATTTTATGAGAAAAATAATCTCTAATTGCTTCCAATAATCTCTACTTAACCTCAATGTGAGTGACAAGAGAAAGAGGGATAATCATAAACTATTTACCTTTGACTTATTTTGAACTCTCGTGGAATTGACGAGTGGAAGATGACTTGGATTTTTTTTTTTTTTTTTTCTGATGGAGGATTTTATTTCATATGATAGTTACATATTGAATGATGATTAACTAATAATATATTTATTATTATTTATTAAAATTTTAAAATAAAAATTATAATAAAAAAAATATTAGCGGTCTTATATTCCAAATTGAGGAGGTGGGTGTACCAAACACATCTCCATATATATATATATATATATTGCTTGTTCCTGCGTGGCTTCATCTGCACACGACCTTCGGAGGATAAATCCCACTTTATTCCCGGTCACAGCGTGGACACAGCATCACCATTCATGGCTCGGCAAGTTGTGGCTTGGAAGCCTCTGATAGAGACATTTAATGTGCCATATCTCTCGAGTGGACAAGAGAGGCACCGACGACGACGACGTCGACGTCGACGTCGACGCATGCAAATTACAGGAAAGCCGAAGAGGAAATAAACAAGTGAAGACGGCTTTCCCCTTTACGTTGTGTGCTGATCCGTAGACTTCCGTGGGATGCCGTTGCCGAGGAGAAATAAGAGCAGCAGGATCTGATACAGTAGGAGTGAAGGCGAAGCACCAAGCACGAAGCACGCAGCACGCAGCACGCATCACGTGGAAAGAAGCTTGTGTCACAGGATAACTTATAATTCATCGTGTCGGTTCTGAAAAAGATCATTTACTTTCCTGATTTCTTGCCCTTCTCCTGATAAATAATATGCAGACATTACATGGATGAATTATGATACGGATATTTGACTAACGAGATTGAATCTCTCTCTCTCTCTATATATATATATAATTCAAATGAGGAACTCATGATATATATATATATATATATACTATATTGTTTTTGGTTGTCTACATTTTTTCATCGTGCGTATATTATCATGTTGTTAGGAGAAGATATCATTGATGTATTCGAGAGTCTGACATAATCCAAACTCATATATAAGTTTGTTTGAAATATCTCATACAATATTATAATTATGAGTTCGGATTACGTTAGATTGATGAAGACATAATACTCCCGATGTATTATTTGTACAAAGACTAAGTTCAAGAGAAGTTTCTCAACCTGAAGTTAATAATTCGACGTTCTCGAATATAGATTCAAAAAGAAATATCTTACAAGATGTTTTTTTATATCATAAAAAATAAGAAGAAAGTTTATAATTATCTTATTCGTTGTATCAAAACGAAGCTTATGATTATGAGAACGAATTTGTGATATCTCCTTATCATAATAGTGAACGAGAATGATTATTAATGAATTAAACTTTTTTATAAATTTTATTATAATAAATTAAATAAAATTTATTATCGTATTATTATTATTATTATTATTATTATTATTATTATTATTATTATCATCTGTTTGGAATAGTCGGACACGAGGGTGACATGCAGGTCGTATGTGTTACCTCTGAATCCATCCTAATGGCAGTGGTAAAGCTATAGCAGCAGCGGCAACAACAAAGGCCACCGCAGCACCAGGCGTTGGGGGGCCTCTAAGAAAACGACGCATTTAGGAGGCTTCCCTGTCGGCCGATCTCTTTCTCCCTCCGTTCATTGATAGCTTAACCCTTTCGCCTCCAAAACACTTCCTTTCGATCATCTTCTCCCTTCGTTCTTGTAGATGACCACATGACCCGTGTTTGTAGATGAAACAAAATTCCTCCACACAAAAAGCCACTGCACATAATTGAGGCCAGCCTTCCTGGAGGAGACGGAGCGGCAACAGCAGCAGCCGCATTTATACCCTCGAAAAGCAGCCTCCTTGATGCTTCCTGATGCATCATTTTGCACTTGTGGTGAGCAGTGAGTGTCCTGTAGCTCATAGCTGGAGCACAAGATAAGCAACCACTGGTGGATGCTACAGCATAGCTTCGGGCAACGGGACAAGGACCACACGTTGATGAGACTTCTGGGGACAGATCCTGGGTCATTTTCCCCGAGGGTCGAAGATGATGAGCAGAAGCTAGCCGTCGCTCAACTCAGCCATGACTTCATCTTAAACCTCCTTCCTCACCGTCGAGATCTTGATCTTGTTGGCTCGACACAACAGCATCACGAAGTAGAATTCTCTTCCTCCTTCAACCAGTGTATTTAGCAAGTCAAACATTCATTCAGAACCGGCCAAAAAGAAGAAGAAGAAGAAGAAGAAGAAGGCAGAAGGTTGGGAGGTAACTTTCAGTAGAATGGTAACAGGTTGCAATCACCAACGTTTCTTCACATAAACGACTATTCTGGGCATATTCTTTTCTTGGAATTTTCTTGCTTGCAGACTTACCTGTGAGGAAAACCCGAGAAGGCATTCTAATTTATAGCTTCCATGAATCTGCACACCATTAATGACACTTCATTATTGAGATCATCATCAACGTTGCTTAAGCTCTCAGCCATCTTTCCACCTAGAATTCTCGACTGCAGTTAAGTGGTAAACCTGAGTTCTTCTGATTCCTTCCTTCAGGTGTTCTCATGTGACATTCCTGGGGAACTCCATGGCTAACTGGATAAGATCATCCCCTGCTTTGACCAACACACCATTGCAGCATTGTCAACTTTATACCAATTCCTATTTTCTTTTAATCAACCAAAAAATTAGTTTTTTTACCATTAAAATATTTATTTTTGTATATAAATAAAAGTAAAATAGACAAAGAGAAAAATTGCAAAGGAGGTCAACCAATCTCATAAGAATCGACAAGATAATAACAAAGTTTGAAGGCTTCAACCATTTCAATTTCCATCCTCTCCTCCTTCCAACGGTAAAAAAAAGGGTGAAAGATTCGAAGTGGCACCAAACTGCGGCCACCAAAAGCCTACGCAGGCACGCAAAGGCACCTCTCATTATGACGAAAAGACCCTCACGTATTACCATTAATTACCTAACGTTACGCTACGTTATTGTGTATTTTTGGAGAACAGTTGGGTGCATTATCGTCCTTCAGAAATTATATAGAAACGCTTTAGATGCCCTGCATCGGTAACCATTCTTCTCTTCCTCTCCCATCTCTTCCCTGACCTCACCCATCCCTTCGTCTCTTGCTATCAGAAAACCCTGGGATTAGGGCGTGGTTTCGGGGCTGGTTACTCTGTGCTTGGAGGTTTTTGGAGGAATTGCCGGTCGGTTTCGTGGAGGCGGCGGAGCGACGAGCTTTGGTTTCGGTTTGGAACGTGGAGGGGCCGGATCTTGTGTGGTGGAGTTTTCGGCGGGGCTCCCCGTCTCTGTGATCGTGGCTCTTGTTGCGTTGGGGGGACTGTGAGTGCCTGTGGGATTGGATCCCGTCTCTGTGCGCTTCGGAGCGTCGGCGCGGGACTGCCGGGTTGTGATCCGGAGCGGGGGCAGGTGGGGCAAATGCGGATGATTTCCATAGGGCTCCGTTCCTTTTTGGTTTAGATCTCGTCCGGAGTTTTAACGGAGAGTGTGAGGAGAGGAAGGAAGAGGGATCGGTGGAGGTAAAAAAGAGGAGGAAGATAAGAAGAGGAAGGAGTTTTGGATTGTCTCGATAGGCGATTCGGGTGCTAAGCTGTAAAAATGCAGCAAGATCAGCGAAAGAAGGTGGGTTTCTTGATCCGTGCTTTTCCTGTCTGTTCCCTTTTTGTTTGGGTTACGCTATAGATCTGCTGGTTCAGGTCGGTTTTTGCTCTATCCGAGTGCCAAGTTGCTCCCGTTGACCGATGTTCTCCTTTCTCATTGTCTCTTGGCTTCTGCCTTTCTTCTTCTTTTTGAAGCATATCTAATGGCTCCTCGAGTTGCTCCAATTGAGTCGATCGATGACTGGTTGGGTTTGATTCGTGTATAATTCCTTATGCTACGATTTTTCTGAAGTAAACGTTTTGAATGATGACCGGCTGTCAAAGATTTTCTGCACCAAGTCCGGTACCAGGTTCCTGTTTTGAGTTTGTGCATTTCATCTGACACCACTGATGATGGTTCAAAAATCGACTCAATTCTACTTGGAATTGCGTCCGGGTAGCTTCTGTCGGTCATCTCGAGATTCTTCTTCCGTTTCGTTATTTCTTTTCTTCCTGGTTGTACTTTTATCTTTTTTGAACGCACATGCCGATTGAGTTGCTATCGGTGAACTCTAATCCTGAGGATTTTCTCCGATATTTTTGTTTCTATTATTTGTTTGTCATTTTTGTTCTTTCACATCTTCCGTGAAGATAAAATTTTCGTTTTTTTGTTGTTGTATCTGCACAAATTACTCTGTGGGCTCTTTTTGGAGTATTTCCCATTTTCTTGATTTCTAGTGGTGATCCAAATTATGTGTGGGCTGTTGTTCTGATGCTGTCATGTTGCTATTTTGAAACATTAAAAATATAACATCATCTGTAGGACTGGAGGAAATAAAATTAATCCTTGATACCAATTGGTGTAATATGTAAGTTGGTGCATAAGACCAATTTGATTCTTGTATCTGGTCCCACATGAAGTTCCCTGTCCTGACTTAATTAGAGAACAAAAGGTATGCATGTAGTACTTATATGGATGTATTTGTATTTTAAGTATGCAAATTTTGTTTTAGTATATACAGAAAGGTAAACTGGTGTTACACAACTCATCATCTTAGAAGTCTTTTCAATTTAAACAAACAACAACAACAACAAATCGGTGAGTACCAACGATTTGGGGTTGGCTACATGGATCTTTTGCCGCCATTGAGATTTGTAAAACATCATATGTGTAGTTGAGTTTAGAGTATTTAAATATTTGTTTATAGTTTCTATTACGATATTTTTAGGTCTTCCTTTTTCTCTTCTATTGCCACTAACATTAATCATATCGCTCCTTCTAACTACCACATCCAAATTATCGATTTGTTTTCTTGCAAGATATAGCATTTATCCATTTTTCATCTATCAAATTTTACATTGAAATTTGAAGTGACAGATTACTGGAGCATATAGGCACATGACTGTCTCAAATTGTCAGCCATGATATATAGTGGGTTCTATTATGTTTTTTACTTTTCAAAGGGATAATTAACTGAATATTGAAGGACTTGATGATCCAGCAACAAGATGCCAGTATTGTATTTTTCTCAATCATAAATTAGTGCATTTGCAGAACTGAAACAAGTTGCTATCTTGAACTGTTATTGCATTTTATTGTCTTCTGCAGAATTCACCAGATTTGGACTTTTTCAGCGAGTATGGGGATGCCAATAGATACCAAATTCAGGAGGTTATAGGCAAAGGTAGCTATGGGGTGGTCTGTTCAGCAATTGATACACATACTGGAGAGAAGGTGGCGATCAAGAAGATACATGATATTTTCGAACACATCTCCGATGCTGTCAGAATCCTTCGTGAGATCAAGCTTCTTCGTCTTTTAAGACATCCTGATATAGTGGAGATTAAGCACATCATGTTGCCTCCATCAAGGAAGGATTTCAAAGATATTTATGTTGTTTTTGAGCTCATGGAGTCAGATCTTCACCAAGTCATCAAGGCAAACGATGATCTAACAAGAGAACATTATCAGTTTTTTCTTTATCAGCTGCTTCGTGCACTAAAATATATTCACACAGGTAATATATTGGTATTGAAAGATTTATGCAGTTATGGATTAATATGGCTAATGTAACTTTTGATTATTGTTCTTTTTCTTTTAGTTTTCACTTCTAATACGAGTGCATCCGTTAAAAACTACTCATTGACAATCTTTGACTTATTGACAATCTCTGCCTTTGTTTCTCTTGAACTTATCTATGTTACTTTAGGGTTTTGCATCCAGAAAAGCTTGCTTTGGTTTTCGTTCTACTCAAAATGTAAGAGCTGGGGGGCTGCATTCAGGTTGAGGTTCATTTGTTGGGGAATAGCATTTGAAATTTCATAATCTTCACAATTGTGCTATATCCTTGTCTTCTCTTCATGTAACATCAAATAGAAACAGCATGGCCAAAGATGTATAGCGGGAACTGGAACCTTGAATTGGCTATACAATCATTAACGCCCATATAATGTGGCATTAGTTGATTCACGTAATGTTAGGCTTATAATTTCATGATCTGGATCATCTTAAGTAATGGGAATTTTGTTATTTTTGTTATATTTTCAACTTCGTGTGATTGGAAACATTCAGAGTCGAGAGTTTTCATGTTTGTATAGTTTTTTGGTTGTCTTATATCATTCTTTCATATGCTTGAAATGTGCAGTAAGTTTCAGTCTCTTTTATCATGGCCAAAATTATGGTTGTAAACATATTTAAATCAATATTTCAAATGTTTTCACTTGATCAGTGCATTGAATGACTTCTATGACTTGTTTGTTTTATCTGTGATTATTACTATTTTATCTTTTGGTTATGATGATAATTCCACTAGGTGCCAAATGCTGAGTAATCTTTAAGAATAGCATTTTCATGTCCAATTTGTTTCATGTGCAGCTAATGTGTATCATCGTGATTTAAAGCCAAAAAACATACTAGCAAATGCAAACTGCAAGCTAAAAATTTGTGATTTTGGACTGGCAAGAGTTGCATTTAGCGACACGCCCACAACAATTTTTTGGACGGTACGTTAGTTGGAGGTTTCCTTTTCCTTCATATTCAATTTATTGCTTGTTATTATGTTTTGGTCTAGTGGTATATTTGATTGTTGTTTTATCATCTAAGAAGCAATGACTACACTCTTTTAACCTTCTAGAGCACTAACTTTTAACAGGATTATGTTGCAACCAGATGGTATAGGGCTCCTGAGTTATGTGGATCATTCTTTTCCAAGGTATAAGCATATTGCTTCATGATCTTTAAATGTTTTTATCTCATGAAATATTTCAATACTATGCCTGGTGCCTAAAGCACAATGGCAACACAAGCTGCAATCATACAACTATTCTCATATATTAAACACTGTTAAAAGAACATGACCATGCTGGATCAGCCGATCAGGCAATATGATAGACCTGTTATTTTGTACTGCAGACCTAATTTGCTACCATGTTATGTATGCATCTGGGCTTGGGTTCATGTTCTTGATCTGTAACTTGTTCTTCACTTCTTTGTTTCAATTATAACAACCAATCAAAAAAATCTTTCCCTACTGGAAGCTATTAGCAGAGTTTTATAGCTATTGAATGATCTCTCATCTGAGTTGTTTTGTTGAATTTATGAATTAATAAACAAATTAAATATACTGTGGAAAGCTTTAGTTCTTGCACCTAATTCAAGATGCACAAAACTGGTGCAGTTACCAATCAGAGTGACGTATGAATCTTCCTTAAATTCCAATACATCTTTCTGTGCTTGATCAGGATGTTGTAATATGATTTCTTTGTTGAAAATTATTATGTAAAGCACTATGTGAACTTTAAAAAGACATTCTTATATAGCATATATCAGCATTTCCATTTTCATGCCCATCAAGTCTTGTGGGGCTTACACTTATAGCAAGGGGGATATGGAGCCTCAGAATGTTGGCATACCAGTAGTGATGATTTTTTGTTTGTTAGTATGTGATCAACTATGTGATCTGTTGGAGATCTATAGTTATTGATTTAGTTGATGATTTATTGTCGGTAACTCTTAAAAACATTTTACAATTGGAATAGTTGTAGTTGCTATTCTTGATAAACTTCTGAAGGATATAATAGTTCCATACATTAAAAATAATGCATGTTCAGGAAGGATTTTGAACTCCCTGCAAGCTGAAATATCACTAATAACAGGTACTAGTATCGAGTTGTTCGTATGTTTTACTCTCTAGTTTTGAACCGTGAAATTTTGCTAAAAACTATATTGACTGGTTGTTCTGAAATTGCAGTATACCACTGCTATCGATATTTGGAGCATTGGTTGCATTTTTGCTGAGGTATTGACAGGCAAGCCTCTTTTTCCTGGTAAAAATGTAGTTCATCAGTTGGATTTGATGACTGATCTTCTGGGGACACCTTCCTTAGATACAATTTCTCGGGTATGATAGTTGTGTCAAAACTTTATGTTTGAAGGTGCCATTGTTTTGAAATCACTGAAAATATCATTTTCCTTCTTTTCTGATTCCAGGTCCGGAATGAGAAGGCAAGGAAGTACTTGAGCAACATGAGAAAAAAACTGTCTGTGCCATTTTCACAGAAGTTCCCAAATGCAGATCCTCTGGCATTGAAACTTCTAGAGAGGCTTTTAGCATTTGATCCCAAGGACCGGCCAACAGCTGAAGAGGTATCCATGTCCAACTAGATTCATGCAATAATTTGCTTCTGTCCTCATGATGTTTTGTTTTCTAAATTTTAGTAGTATCACATGAGGTTTAGTGTTATAGTATCTCATATTCTTTATCACTCTATTTATCAAATGATGATTCCAAATTTATCCATATACCAGGCATTGGCTGATCCATATTTCAAAGGCCTTGCCAAGGTAGAGAGAGAACCATCTTGCCAACCAATAACAAAGATGGAATTTGAGTTTGAGCGCCGAAGGTTGACTAAAGAGGACATACGGGAACTTATCTTCCGTGAGATTTTGGAGTATCATCCCCAGTTGCTCAAAGACTACATGAATGGAACCCAAAGTGCAAATTTCCTATATCCTAGGTTCTATATTTCAGATCCCTTTGCCCTTCAGTATCTACTCATAAATAAATGCCTGACAATCTCACTCTTGGTAATTTTTTCCTGCTTTCCGTGTATGCAGTGCTGTCGATCAGTTTAGAAAGCAATTTGCTTACCTTGAGGAGAATGGTGGTAAAAGTGGGCCTGTAATTCCATTAGACAGGAAGCATGTTTCTCTTCCTAGGTACTTTTTCATGGTAGTCTGATTTTGAATGTTATTCCTTTGATTTTTCATGTATGCAGGTATGCAGTACCGATTGGGACCGCTTGGTACGGGTGGTACATACCAAGTACATGAAAAATCGGTACCAAGTACATGAAAAATCGGTACCAAGTATATTTTCTTCATTGCTGTAGCACTGTAGCACTGCTACAATATAATACTGTAGCACTATAGCGGTACCGGCGGTCCACGTACCGGTATGCCATCGGACCGATTTTTCATGTACCAAGCACTACCACCCGTACCAAGCGGTCCCAATATTGTTTCTCATAATAGTCTTTGAAAATTTACTTGAAGCTGGAAACAGCAGGCATTAAAATATCAAACTCTTTACAAGCATGCTATCCATCATGCATTTTAGAAGGTAATTGAAACTAGCATATATCTTTTTGCTTTTCAAGAATAGAAATTAACTGAAACAGAAACGAAATTCTTTTAAGCGATTGCATTTGTTTTGTCTCTTCCATCTTCTCACCCGTTTATTTCATGAAAGTCTGGATTGGTCAACCTTTTCGTCGTTTAGATTTATTTGCCTCCTGGTAGGTCCACGGTGGTCCACTCTGCTACTATACCCCCAATGGAACAACCGAACATGGGTCCTTCAAGAGATAAGCAAGGCACGGTTGAAGCGTGTAAGAACCCTCGTGACAATGAAAGGTCATCTGGAAGCATCTCAAAAGCTTCACAGGCACAAAGGATTCCAACTGGTAATTCCTTAGATCCAAAATGGCCACCGTTGGTAATGATGCTGTTGCACACTTACAGTCTTGTATCGTGCTCTGTTTTCCAGCTAGACCAGGAAAAGTTGTTGGTCCGGTGGTGCCGTACGATATTGGAAGTATGAAGGATGCCTACGATCCCAGACGATTCATCAGGAATCCTGTTCTTCCGCTGCAATCCGCCATTCCGCCATTTTGTTTTCATGGTCCTGCAGGCAAGTTGGGGAGCTCCAACAGAGACCCCGTGGAGGCCGAAGGCGAATCTGTACAGCACAAGCCACCCCCCCATCCATGCATACCCAGCAAGATGGCACCAGACATAGCCCTTGACATGAGAGCTTCCCCCTTCAATGGGATCGTCGCAGCAGCTACTGCTGGTGGTCACAGAAAAGTCGGCACCATTCAGTTTGGCATGACCAGAATGTATTAAGCGCTGAGCACCGATAAACATGCCATCTCAGATGGGCAAGGACGACGATGCTCACTAACATTCGCTGCAAATGCTAAGGGCAGCCAACAACAGGCAGAAGAGAAAGGAGAAGATTACTGACGAGGCCACGAGGGAAGGAAGACGCAACTTCGTACTCGCAATGTGCATTGCTTGCTGTAGATGATGAATACACTTCAAAGGACAATGTAAGCATAGCTCTGGTGAAACTGTTCATCTTCGCCTCCTGTTAGAAAAATTGTTTCTGATCCAACTTCATGTTCTTTTTCCTACGCCTGCCTGTACATATTCACGAGTGCTTGCAAGATCTTACTGAATGATGAATTGATGGATGGATAACGATATTGATTGTAGAATAAAGCTTTAAAAAGGTTAAAATTTAATGTAATCCAATAAAAAAGAATCACAGTGGGTGCTGATAGTTTTTGTCATGGCATGATAAATGATGGTTGTCCAAAGCTTGTCTATACCTTCTTTCATCCCATGTAACGTCTTCTTTAATGGCTCCCCTCTCGAATATGACTTTGAAGGAAACCTCTACATATTAAGTTTCTTAAACATCTCTCTCTCTCTCTCTCTCTCTCTCTCTCTCTCTCTCTGGTGAGAGTTCATCCATGACCAGATTAAGTGTGCAAGGATTTAACTTGTACTCATCAAATATGTTTATGAGCAAAACACAACACAATCTTTGCATCAAAAAGAAGAAGAAAAAGGTTTTATCTCCATCACTGGAACAAAGAGAAAAGAAGAAAGATGGTGGATTTGGTGATGCCTTTGGATAGAGGAGTCAGTTGGCAAGAGGGCTAATCTTGTCGTGGAAATAGCATCGCCTTTCCGGTACGCAGCAGCCCGCCGGCCTTCATGACCGTGGCTGCAATCCCTTCTTTCTTACCTCTGCACAAAAGAAGGGTCGATTCCTTTTGTGAATGCGCACGGCTCTCGTGCATATCATCATCTTTTAAGATCATTTAAATGGCCTAATCTTTCTTCTCTAATCGCTACATCATATGAGAAAGAATAATTGAATTGATTCGTAAGATTATACTGAGTTAGTACTAATTAATGAATGATCCAACACTCACTAACATAATAGATTAATTATCTCATCTCATAAATTAAGTCAAATAGGGATACTATGATTCGTTTTTTAGCTCAAGTAAGTAAGGTCCATATTTCCCGGAATCCATTTCATTTGGACTCCCTTAGATCCTGGGAATCATCCATCTCACAGACCACCACCTCCACCGTCCTCAACAGTATTCCTAAACCCTAAAACAAGGAATTCTACGTAGCAGCATTAGCTAAGTGTTGTCATCATTTTCACCATCCTCACTATATTAACATCGAAGAATACATACTATCATCATCAAAAGTCAATCACAAATATCATAAGATAGCCATTATTTACTTAGTAATGGAGCGTACCAATTCATGGAGTACGTCGGTAGCAAATTCACAAACAGAAAACGAATGGAGAAGTTGTAGAAAATGCTTTCCACTCATTCCACCTCACTTCACAGAAGGATTCCTCATCATGGTAAAAATCTATAAGCTTTTAAGCTTAGTATCATCGGAGTGAAGGATATGATTACATATACCGAACAAACAAAGAGGATGAGCATCGCAGAGAGAGTGACATTGCCCACTGTCCTCTTGGATCATAAAGAAGGCATGGAGGCATAGAGGGATTGCGTTGTACTTGCATCTCTCCAAATTCTCCCCCCCCCCCCCCCCCTTCAATAACGACTCACCCTTTCTGCATTAACTCCAGCTACCAATCTAGAGCAAGACCAGCCATGATAAGCCCTAGTCCTTCCCCTCTCCATTCCCCTCACTCCCCCATTTAAGATAGCGGGACCAAAACCTTGGATTTCTCATGCCACAATCCTTGTCCTCCCCCCACCGCCATCCCCGAGCCTACCACTCTCGGCATTCAATGCCCATCTCCGATCCCTCGACCTCCTTCCATGGAGATTTGACTTCCGGCAGCAACGACAACTGCTCTCCACATGGAGTTATCATATCTCTATGTCGTAGATTACACAGCGTTCTTATACTTGGCTACACGTACAAGGAAGAGCGGCAGAGGTACGGAGCTTCTCAGCGTTGGCTACCGTGGGTGAAAGAGGGCACGATGTCTTGCAGGAGGCCATGGTCGGGGACGTGAAGCTGAGGCAGAAGAGGTGGGAGGCCTGCATGATACGTGTTAGGGTTTGTGTATCCCGCCGAGCTGCTGCTGCGGGAGACCTGTTGCAGCAGTAGGCTACGGCGAAGGTTCGTCGTCGGCGAGGGTGATAACATGTGCCCGCCGCCGCCGCCGCCGCGAAGGCTCGCAGGACTGTGATGAGTGTGCTGCCCTTCGTAGGTGGTGATCACGGTCGTGGGATCCTGACATGATCTCTCCACCCTCTTCTTCACGTTGCACTTCTGAGCCGTGCAACGGTAGTAGCTTCTGAGGTGGTCGATGCAAATATTAGTGAGCGCAGAGAGGATGCGTCAATGCATCACCCAAGGAAATGGGAAAAGAAGGTGTGCGATTCGATTAGATAGATGACTCGCCTTGGATAAGGGCTGTTCTTCACTGCCTTCTGGCCGTACTTCCTCCATCGATAGCCATCCTCGAGGTGATCCACCTCGCTCTTGGTCATGAAAGCAAACCGGGGACCCCTTTGTCTCTCGCCTTTCTTCCTCGGCTTGTTCCTGCACCACCATTTCCCAGGAAACATGACCGTCAGAGCTTGTTCCTATCTGAGACTACTTCAGCTTGGATATGTTTTTGTTAGGGGAAGAGAGAGCCCTAGAGCTAGGCTACGAGTTGTGACCCTACAAGAATGTGAATCCAAAGCCAAATCTAACTCGGTCAAAAGAAGAGCACAAAAGATCTAACTTGCGGGCGAACTATTCTTCCGCCACGCACCAAATTAAACGGCATCAAGAACAAGAAAACAAAAGAAAGCAACCAAAGAAATCGAGGAAGGAGTGGTGGAAACCCACGCTTTCTTGGTCTTGTCACGCCCTTCTCCGTCCTGCGGTGCATGCTTCTCCTCTTCCTGCACCTCCTGCTTCGGCTGATCCACCTTGCAGGGCCTCCAGTCCTCGTCGCCGGCAGCCTCCGTCGACGACGAAGACGCCGAGAAGTAGGGCGTCACCGGAGTCATGCCGTCGCCCCCCCCGGCCGCAGCGTTCTTACCGCCATCACCACCCACCACCGGATCGCACGGCTGCGAGCGTGGGGCGTCGAAGCCTTGAACCACCAAGCTGCCGTCCGTCGTCGATCCATGCAGGTAGTCACCGAAGCTCATGAATGGGGGTGCCGTCTGCGGATCGAAACCCTGTAAACCGTCGGGCTTCTGGGAGAAGACCGAGAACAGATCGTCGTGGAAGGGGAAGTCATGGCGGTAAGGCTCGCTACTCTCTCCCGACATCGAGAGAGTAGCTAGGGAGAGAAGGGTGTAGATAAAAGAGTAAGAGAGGATGGCTCGAAAGGGAGGAAGAAAGAGTGCGGCCTCAGTCTTCCTCCTCTTTTCTACGGTTTTCGAGCACCTCTTCTTATCATTTAATTTTAATTTTAATTATATATATATATATTTCTTTTTTTTAATGGGAGATTCGGCAAGCACCGGCTACAGTCGGTCACTTGGGTCGGGGGACAGGGAAACGGCGGTCGATCCTTTAACCCTTTGCCCTCCCCTCCGCGAAGGTTCGTTTTGGGGAGGGGGTCGGGAGGGGCACCGGCGTTTGACCATTACACCGGCACGTGGGAGACCGGACTCGTAGATCCCGAAGCTGACGACCCTGTTGACGTCACCTGCTCCCCTCGCACGTGTGAGTCTCTCGGTGGGAGGCGCGCCATCGTCCCTCCGATCTTGATCGGACGTCGGAGCGCTCCAACTCTCTTCCGCGACGTGTGAACACGGCGTTCACGTGCCCAAAGGTGATCGGCCGACCACAGTGCGTATCTAAAAAAAATAAGTTTCCCTGCTCGGGTACCAACCGTGTACCCGCCTCGTTATTAGTCTAGAAACATGGAGCCGGACGGCATTGAGGACAGGAGCGGCGGGTAAAACTTGAGGGTAGGTGCAGTCCGGCACTGGATATTTTTTCGACAAGCCGCAAAAAGTGGAGCCGCGTGGGACGTAATTTATGGAGTGGGGCGATGTGAGATGGGGACACGCGAGCTTGTTTAGTCCATCCGAATTGCGACATCGCACCAACAAAATCTTTGATGGATATGTGCTTTGTTCTGCCATTTGTTGGTCCGCTTTACAGCGATCGTGCCGTGAAGCTACTCGCAAAAAATGATCAACGACTTCGTTTTCATGCATACCTACACGTATAATGTGGTTTACAAAGATCGACCGATGTCTACTGAGGTTTGTGTATTAGAGAGAGAGAGAGAAAGGGAGGCAATGAGACTAGTCGTCTTTGGTGAAACTGCAATGAAGAAAAACCTGAAGTCAAATTTCTGGATCTGAAAAACTACATAAAACAACTGTCAAGCTTCTTCTCGGATGAGGATATGTACTCTTGCCTTTAATATTTCGTAGATCTGACCAAAAAAGTCAACTCAATCCCTTGTCTTCTCTTATACCTTAAAACCATCTGTCTGCCTCTGCACCATTTAGTATTGGAGTACAGAACAAAGAACACGCGATAACAAAGCAGAAATATAAGAATCTGCCTACTGCCAAGACTCTGCTACCTATGCCTAGGTTCGACTTTGTAGAAGAAAAGGTTAATCTGGCGGTCTGAGATCTCGTCTTACGGATTGTATAATTACTTCCATCCTGTTTCGATATGAATCCCATGACAAGAACCTGTCACCTGCTCCATGGTTGGGAACGCATAGTGCAATGCGTTCGGATAACTCGTCGCTGTTATCTTCCTCTTCCTCAAGATGTCACAGGGTGGGTTTATATTTGTATGTTACATGGACACTACCTGCAGTGCTTTTATACACATAAAGGACAGCGTGGAAATGGAGGAGGAACCTTGAAGTGCATGGGGCGGTTGCTTGAGCTCTACGACTGTCTCCCTCCCTCTTTCTCGCCGCAAAGGAAAAGGTTAGGAGAGATGAGAAAGGGAGAGAGGGTTGCAGTCGCGGGATGCTGACGGCATGGTGTCGGGTGGATTTGGTGTTGGGTGGGGCCGACGACCCCACCGACGGCGAAGAGGCGGAGACGCCTTTGTGCGGCCTGGCGTGCTGCAGCTCGCCGACATGTCCGGGGACCGCCGCTGTTATTTGGCAGAAATCCAACACTGACATGTATATATTGGAAACAGTGGGGGATGGTGGGCAACGACAATTACTGATACAGTATGAGACAAGGAACACTAAACACTAAATACTCTATATTACTCTTATCTTTTTCTTTCTCTTTTTCTATCTCTATCTATAAATGCATTTCATGACAGAGGGATGAACAACTCCAAAGTTCAGAACTAGACCGAGAACTTCTAAATTAACTAAAAACTCTTACATCATTTGCTTAGCTAATCACAAAGCTTGATTTAAGATTCTAACCGTTTTAATGTTAAAGGATTATCTTATATATCAACTTAAGCTTTGAAATGAGACAACACTAATCCTCTGATTAGTTTATATTTCCCATGTCAGATTAAGTTTAATCTACCTCCCTCGTATGAGGGAAGTATTAAGATATATCGTCTTTAAGATTTTAGATAGAACAGCACCCATCAAAAATTTAAAATTCAAGTTCATATATATCTCAAAATCAAATTTTACGAACCGTAAGCTAAAAAAAAAGATACATTTTTTTTTTTTTTGGGTTTGATGAAAAGAAAGAAAGAACTGCCAAAGATCCAAGAACTTCTACTTTAGGTTGTGTGGAGATGGCTTCCAAATACTTTTCTTGTTGAAATATATAAGCATCTTATCCTATATTGCTTCTCTCTCTAAAGATCCCACCACCGAGTCTTTTGAGATCTTTGATACGAAAGGAACCTTTGTCGCCATGGATTCTGGTCTGTATTGGATGGTCGCCACTATCCCCACTTACCAATCTAGCTTTCAAGATGGAGGAACTGTGGAGGATGGCATTCTACATGGAAAGAGTTCATATTGACATTGGGAGACAAATGATGTATAAATGACAAGGAAAAGGTTATCATGGTCCCCATGCATGCATGTACCAAAACATGTTTCTTGGATACGATTACGTACATTTATATCCATGTATGGATACTAATAATCTTATTCTCATGTTTCATATGTTTTCATGTTTTACCTTGTTCTTTTTCTTTCTAAAAGGACACCATGTAATCCAAAATCCATATGACCTAATGTTATAGTTGGCATACATATCCCAATGGTCAAGCCTCTCAATCTCATTAATTTTCATTTTCTTAATATTATGATTGAGAATTAGATTACCCCACCATCTAAACCTAAGTGAAGACTTTGGCCATGCTCTCTCTCTCTCTCTCTTGATTTATCTTAGTAGTTGCATCTACAAGCTTGATCGAGAATATGTATTTTTAGTGCACGGACTCGAGAAGATTTGAATTCAAGATCTTCAGCTTTGACACCAAAAAAATTTTGATCATCTATCGTCTTAGTATCAACATATGGGCACCAAAACCCACACTATTTTTTCTAACATTAACATGATAAACCTGAATGAATATTTTGTCCGTGAATTTTTCGATTAATGTCAATATATCTAAAAACTAAGTATTAATGAAATATATTCTTACTGCATGGGCACAGATAAGATTTGAAGATAAGATTTCAACTGTGATGTCATAAAAATTTTGATCAACCCAATTGGCTTCAAAAGCTTTAAGTCAATAGATGATGCAATATCTAACTATTTATATTCTTAACGACTTTAAAATTTATAAACATATTTACACCTTCTATAGTCTTAGGTTGGACATGTGGGCATCATTTTGGGACATCAAGGTAGTCCATCAAACACAACATGGCTCCTTTGATAATGAAAGAGGAGAATAAGATGTCACTCTTTCCATCCATTGGTCAAAGGAGACCCACACTTTCCATTGTAGAAGATTGATGGCATCTTTGAAACAACACCATTGGTGTCATGCTTGAGTTGTTTCTCGCCAGGCTCGTCATATGATTGGAGCGTTTGATCCACCTTTGAAAAGCCAAGTTGACATGCCATCTAAATAACTTCAACAATTTGATGTTGTTCAAGCAAGATTTTGGTGACCACCTACCAAGAAGAAAAATATTCTGGGGCACGCCAATGATGATGATGATGATGATGATGATGATGATGATGATGATGATGATCGACCGTATAATACCCCATGAGTCCTACCGAGATTTCTTCCCAGTAAGGAGGCCATCACGACATCTATATAAGTAAGATTCTTATAGTAAGTGCATACTATTAAGAATAATATTGTTTGATAATAAATAATGATAATAACTATTATGGGGAGAGTACCGATGATCGTGAGTCGGTTCGATTTGGTCTGAACCTAAAGGAGCAAGGGCGTCCGAGAAACCCGCATGGTAATCCTATGAGATAGATGATGGGGTACTGAAGTGTTCAAGATAATTTTGAGGTGATCCTTGGGTGGCTTTCGAAAGCTTAAGGTGGTCCCGATTTCAGGTCGAGATGGAATCTAACTCCTTTGTGAGCTCTTGTACAAAGGTCAATGTCAGAAAAATTTTTTCGATCTGACCCCTCTAATGCTCAAATTAATTTTTTTTAATATAAATGAGTATTTTTGGAAAGAGGTCCGACCCTTGGACTGATGCTAAGTATCGGCTTTATACCTGATCAATGGTAAGTCTCGTGGACTGTTGTTCATGGAGGCCAACGAGGGGGCAAACCCAATCGATTTCATATAAATTATTGTGTAATTGTCTCTACGTCACTATCCCATGGGGGTGACTCGACCTTTATCTTCCTCTTCCACGTCAGAACTCTTATAGTGATCAACTAGCGGGTTGGGATTAATTGTTAAAATATTTTCTATCAAAAATAAAACAAAAGGTTGATTAGTTATTAATAAAAAAAATCCAATATGTAAATAATACTTAAAATTAACTCGTAAATTGAAAAAGATGTTTGGTACAGGGAAACAGGGATCAAGTTGCCTGGTCGTGTTGGAGATGTTGGACATTGAAGTTACATCATGAGAAGACTAAAAGTGAGGAATATACATAGGTCGACATTCGAAAGAGATTACATGGTTGAGTGCATAAAGGGCATATGTTGAGCTCAATTTTGTACCTATTGTTGAATTTTTTCTCACAAAGCATCCTAAGTTGTCAATAAAACATAACATCTTTGGATGTTGATGATGATAGTTTGATGGAGTGTTTGTTCATCAACAAAACTTTTTCTATAGGTGCCATGTCACATGACTTAGACAAATGAACCAAATCCAAAAAGAATAATATGTTTTTTGTTTAAATGATTTTTTTAATATAAAAATATCAATTAGCACATGATTGATGTGAGAACACGAACGATTTGGGTCCAAAGAATTAAGGTCGTTACTAGCCAAGAAACTATGTTATCAGTAACAAGAAAAATAATATTAAAGTTCTAATTTGAAGAGCTAATGATATTTGAATTGGGCAAGAGTGCTATGAGTAAGAACTAGTCTTACACAATCTTTCTAAACAAGAGTGATGATGAAAGGTCTATTCCAGCCGAAACTCTTAGATCTCCATAGAATTATCGTGAAGACTCGATGTTGGAGCAATGTGAAGGGTGTGAAGAATGAGGACAGATTTGATACTGGAAATGAACGTTGACAGTGATTTGGAATGTCAATTTGGGCCGTGGCCCAATTGGAGATGTTATCGGGTCGAGTTATCGGGTCGAATCCGTTAACGATGCACTATCGAGTAAAGGATGTTTGTACCTTACGTGGCTCCTTATTCCATGTGTCGTCGAGCTCTGGTTGGGCCACGTTGTAATCCTTCCTCATCAAACCTGCAGAAAAAATTTCATGTAATTAACGATGTTAAATACAAGCATTTGAGTCGAACCCTTTTACCCGCGGTTCAATTGAATTGGGTCACACATCGCCTCAACTCGGACCCGACTCGAGTTTAGATAGAACTGATTTGTGCTCGCATTGGGCTCTATCGGTTTGCCACGCTTGTTGTAGTCTTTTCTTGTGCCCTTCCGTTCAGATAGATAGGTTTGAGTCGGTTACGGTGTTTGTTACGGGCGATGGAAGAGGGCAGGGGCTATCCGCGACCGATCGGACCAGGCGTGACACGTGTCGGCTGGATCGGCGCCGGGGTCATGGGCGCCGCCATGGCCGCCCGCCTCCGGACCGCCGGCTACGCCGTTGCCATCTACGCCCGCACCCCCTCCAAGGCCGACCACCTCCGCCGCCTCGGCGCCCACCTCGTTCCCTCGCCGGCCGATGCCGCCCGCTCCGCCGACGTGCTGTTCACCATGGTCGGTCACCCCTCCGACGTCCGCGAGGCCCTCCTCGACCCCGCCTCCGGCGCCCTCGCAGCCATCCCGCCCGGCGGCGTCCTCGTAGACTGCACCAGCAGCGACCCGGCCCTCGCGCGCGAGGTTGCGGCGGCGGCGCGGGCCAGGGGGTGCTGGGCCGTGGACGCGCCGGTCTCGGGCGGGGACGTCGGGGCGAGGGACGGGACGCTGGCGATCCTGGCCGGGGGCGACGAGGGGGTGGTCCACTGGCTGTCGCCGCTGTTCGAGGCGCTCGGGAGGGCGACGTGGATGGGGCCGGCGGGAAGCGGGCAGAGCAGCAAGATCGCGAATCAGATCACGATCGGTGGCACCATCCTGGGGCTCAGCGAGGCGATAGTGTTCGCGGGGAGGGCGGGGCTGGACGTGCCGCGGTTCTTGGACGCGGTGCGGGCCGGCGCGGCAGGGTCGCGGGCGATGGAGATCTTCGGGGAGAGGATGGCGAGGCGGGACTTCGCACCGGGGGGTTTCGCAGAGTACATGGTGAAGGATTTGGGGATGGGGTTGAGAGGAGGAGAGGACGGTGGGGAAGAGGAGACAGGGAAGGGCGTGGTGTTGCCCGGGGCGGCCTTGTGCCAGCAACTGTATCTGGCGATGGTGGCTAACGGGGATGGGAAGATGGGCGGACAGGGCCTGATCACCGTCATCGAGAGACTCAACGGAAAGCACGCATAGTGAATGCACAAGAAGGTAATGCCTCTGGACTGTGGAAATTGCACGAGACTTGTTCGAGCAATTGACATATTTTCTTTTGTGCCGTTTCTCATCAATAAGTATCCCCTGTGGCTTTGCTCGACTTCCATTTCAACAACCACTGTCTGTTAAGGTGAAAGATCAAGCGGTGGCCGAACAAAATATGTTAAATGTTATCGACATCACACTACCACATCCGCAGTTCTAACAGGCTCGCTCTCGAACGCCTTCTCTGCACACACTATCGCACGGGTGTATGAGTTGTCGCTCTACATTGATGTGGCATTGCGTAGAACATCGACAGAAGAAACGCGACGGAACAAAGGCCTCTAAAAACAAATGAGAACTCTCAACATCCTAAGACGCCACTGTCAGCTCTTTCTGGTTGCTACTTGGAGAGGTCAAATGGCCGCTGGGGGCGACCTGCTCAACCAGAATCGCTCCTTCCTTCGTCATATGATCCCACTTGCCTTGAATGAGATAGATGAAGGCAAAGAGGGAGACCTCTGTAGTGAACAGGACAACCCACGGTCTCACACTCCTCGAGGTCCTCTCATGGAAGGCATGTAAGCCGACGTAGACGTTCGCGATGCCCAGTACACAAACTCCAGTCCCAAGCAGCCAATGCACGAAGTACCAGGCGCTCCTCATCTTTATGCCCCTGAGAAGAAATCATCCTCATCTACGTAACGTGATCCACTTGCACAGCTGCTAAGCTTTGAGATTGGGCGAGAATGGTATACATACGTACATACACACGCACCTGTGAGGCCTGAAGAAGGCTATGATCGGTTGTATCCAAATGAAAGCATATACTGCTAACCCTATCCGCTGATGGGTATTGTCGAAGGAGTTCTCAAAGTTGATCAGTGATAGAACTGCTGCAGCAGTAGCCAACAGGATTGCCATAATCTGTCAGTGCAATATGTTGAACTTTTTATTTCTTTGGTAATTCAGCGTCTGGGAGAACAGTTTGTTTGCTCACCTGAACAATGAGGTGGGCATAGAACAGAACCTTGAGACTTTTGATGCATTCAACTCTGTGCGACATCCTAATGATGATGATTCCAACAGGCATTAAGAAACCAACCGAAGCCCAGAGCAGGAATGCATGAACTCCGATCTGGAATGAGAGTTCAGGTGTCAGCTGCACAAATGGCAAAGAAGATGGATGAGCCGAGTGTGTCTTCATTTTCTGTTTGGCCGGAAACAAGAGGAGTGTCATGGCATACCTGGAGAGGATTCGGCTGGCTGATCCTGTAGGTTTGAACCAATTTGGGTGTCTCTCTGGATGATCCCAGGGATGGAAGAAGAGAAGCAGCCATGGAACTTCCAAGCACCATAACAATTGCATGTCTTCCTGAAGCTAACATTTCCTGTTTCCTTGATAGAGCAAGGAGGAAGAATGCACTCTGCTCCTGGAATTCCTATCGACCTTGTCCTTGGTGCAGACAGACCGTAGAAGGCTTACTTGCGAAGAAAAAGATAAAGCAGCAAAACAAAGACCTACATGGATTCTGCAGAGAACACAACACAGACATATATAATGGATGTTTGCAGCTTCAAAGACCAGCACTGCAAGCAAAGCCAATCTCTTTCCCTTCTTCCTCCCTTTCAGATCAACAAATCAGATAGTTTCCTCTTGCAAGAAATCCCTCACTTCAGATGCATTCTTAGGTCTCTACAATAACATTTGAAACCTTTTAGTTCTCAGTGAGCAACTGCAGTATATCAAGCTGGCGTGAAGGTCAATAAAGGAATCTCAAAGGTGAAGAACCTGTAAGATATCTCTATACTGGCTAGAGATGGTTGGGTGGTAATGATATGAACGACTTTTTGAATGCATATCAATAAAGTTCATGTGGGGTTGGAGTAAGAAACTCAAATGCCAACTTGTGCATCTTTTCGGTACAATGGTTAGGTCTGTTGAGTGGCAGCAGGAAGCACAGAAAAAAAAAAGCTTGATACTGTTTCTCAAAATCTATTATATGTCAAACAGAATCAACACAAATGCAAGTGGAAGTGGCTGGTGGTGGGTTGCAGGGAAATGAATCGTGATCTGTTCCTCTTCTGACAGTCCACACTACCAAGTAGTGCTCAAGTATCATGCTCCTTTGGAACTTTTATCTCTAAGTAGTTGCCTCATAAGAGTCTAATATTCTGGTGATGTCAAGATGTTGTAAGTGCTGCATCTTTGTGGCTGAGCAGCTTAGAATCCATGTACCTTAGGAATTCTAGATAAAAATTCTGTGAGGGTACCACCCACCACTAAGAATTATTCTTTCCTATGGAAGATTATATAGTGGGAAAGATTGTAATGAAGTGCTTACATGGATTTCTGACTCCATCATTGGCTGTGTTTCTAATTGTGCTCTTATTGAAATATCACCTTCAAGGTGGTCAAACCTCAGGAGACAAAACTATTACCATGTCAGGAATGGGGTCCTCAAACTTCAGTGCATGAATGCTCTGCTTACAAATTCTTTATTGAATAGCTTTTTGTTAGAAATCCATGCAATCAATCATGATCATGAGTATGATGAAATAACAGAGAACTTAAAGAATGCTACAGTGTTTGTATCCCAAATACACTTTAGCTTACACTCTCTAAACCTTGCCCTCTTAGTGCCTATTGAGAGGATGGCCGATGATGATGGAAGAAGGCATTAGAAGGCAAAAAGAGCAGCTAAACTACAACTTGTGTGATTCTACAAATATAATATTCATATGAGGAATGAAACAAATCTCAGACGTTATTCCATGCAGGATTTGCCTTTAGACCAACACTCAATATCTAGAAGCCTAATGATGACAAGAGGAAGAAGGCAGGAGAACAGCTATAAATCCACCAACCTCCTATGATCTTTCTCGAGCTAAACAAATGTCAACCTTATCACTTGAACACAAGAGACCCCACTACATACCTTTCTTGCAGTGCTGAAGATGACAGCCCACATGCTTGACTTCCATGTATAATCCACATGCCTTTATCGCACCTTCTTCTCCTGGAAGTTAATTAAGAGTTAGACAAGACCATTGTAGCATATAATCGATTGTAAGATAATTGCAGAGGCAAGAGTTCATCTGAAGCATAATGATGATCTGGGTTCCTTATTAACAACCATCAGCATCACTTGTTCTGGGTGCAAGTTCTCAAGGATCTCATCTCACTGCTTTCTCCTGAGAAAACCATGGGAGTGGTTGCCTGTTTTGCTGTAAAGAAAGGAGGTCAAGCTAAAGAGGAATCTGGTAAGAATATTTAATGACATAGCCTTTGCCCAGACAGAGACATGTACTCAATTCACAATCTTTTGATAACCTGAGTGAGAATGAAAGCAAATGCAAAAAAGCCTTTTGTATGCTTAAAAGGCGCAAGTCATCGGGGGTCTCACTCCATAACCACAAATGAAGTAAAATTTGTAATAATATTTTACAGTAATAAAGGGGGAAAAAATAAAAAAAACACAGATAGTCCACAGAGGCAAAATATGCAAACAGTGCATGCTTCACTCTTTTCCTTCTTTTACAAAGTTCTCAAGGAAACTATTACCACTACACTATCGCATCGATTATGGACCATAATAATATATCATTAATATCCTAGGCATTTGACAATTTCTTATTGCTTTAGACTTGCCCAGACTCTTAAAGTGGAACAGATATCATGTCATACTTGAAATCTTGAATGGATTGTTGCTCTGTAAATAGGTTACTGTTTGTTATTTATTGTTTTAAATTGATCATGTATTTACTATTTGATGCTTAATTATATATAGATATATTTGGGATTGTCACTAAAAACTAATTATAGCTTAATGCCACATATGCATTGCATAAAAGTGCCACATTATAGAACATTGTGATAAGCAAAGTGACATGCTAATTATGTTATTAACAAAAATTCTCTCACAGGGAAGAAGAATCAGCCCAAGTTTAGACTGTCTCCCAAGAGAGTAATCAACAGAAGAAAATAATTCCCGAGAGTAAAATAAAGGGCAAGATATGATAAATCGAGAAGCATACAGGAATACAATAAAAATAAAAACTTGTTAAAAGAACAATTAAGAGTTCCTTATCTATGAATTAGAAGGGGTAATTTTTATTTATTCATATGCTTCAGTTCTATATATTTCCAGTATCCAGTTGAGAGCTGTAAATGATAAGCAGCCTATACAGGCAGCTTTTTATTTCCATCGTATGCGTGGGTACATATGCGGCACGTTCCCAAGTAAAGTGAAAGCAATTACATTGTATCTGAAGATTCTGTTATTGTGATTTCACGCATTCGCAATCATTCCAACACAATCCTCTCCACAAGTCCGTAGAATCATTTAAAGAGGTAAACATAAGATCGAACAGTTGGCATGCATTACTAACAACCACTAAACTTTCACATTTTAGCGCCAAGATTTAACATAACTTCTTGCCCTGTTTTACTTAGGCATAAACAACGCTCAGGGAGTAATAGGAAATTCTTAAGGAGCACAATTCTGTTCAACACCAACAAAAGAAACAGGTAAAGCAGGAGGAGGGATGAACAAATGGAGGCAAATAACAGTTACCGCAAGGATACCACGCCCAGTCTCCTTCCACCAGCTCCTATACTTCCTTGGGCCACACCTTCTCCGGCTCCCCATGAACAAGAAACAGTCAAGAACGAAGGGGAGATTGCTGAGAGGGTGGAGTCGAGGAAAGAGGAGGAAGGTTGGCGCGAACATGAAGAACGAGGAGGAGCTTGGCTTCATGCAAACATAACCCGGATCCGCTAATGTCATTTCGGATCGAAACGTCGGATCAGGATTAATTAAGAGAATAATCCGAATCCGATAATCTCATATCGGATCAAAATTAGTCACCGTGAATGAGATGTAGAAAATCCATTTCTCTAACCCGAGATGTAAACGGAAATGTCGGGCCAAGCCAGCCTTTTATAGCGAAGCATCGACCCGGTCTCGATGTCGCGCAGCTGTGTGGGTTCGGCTTCTCGGCTTTCCAAGGCTTCTAGCGCCACAAGGAGAGAGAGAGAGAGAGAGTCTATTCTTGGCGTCCTTTTCCTTGGCCCCTCTTACCCAACTTCTCTTCCTCTTCGAGAGAGATCTACGATCTAGGGTTTTCCGCCGATCCGCTTGGCCGGAACCCCAGCCATGACGTCCGTCTCCGTTGCCGGGGAGTGGCAGCTCCTCTACAACCGCTTCTACCGCAAGCTAACCATCTACACGATGCAGTGGGGCCGCATCGACCTCTCCCGCCACCGTATCGCCGCTGCACCCTTTGGCGGCCCCGTCGCGGCCATCCGCGACGATTCCAAGATTGTCCAGCTCTACGCCGAGTCCGCCCGCCGCAAGCTCCTCATCTTCAACGCCGCCGGTCGCGCCCTCGCCTCCGCCATCTGGGACCGCCCAGGCGGCCGCCTTGTCGGCATGGCCTGGACCGATGATCAGGTCCTCGTCTGCGTTGTCCAGGACGGCACCGTCTACCGCTATAACGTCCACGCCGAGCTCTGCGCCCCCCAGTTCTCCATGGGGAAGGAATGTTTCGAGCAGGGCGTCGTGGATTGCGTCTTTTGGGGGAACGGCATGGTGTGCATCACCGAGGGGTTCCTGATCTTCTGCGTCCCCGACTTCAAGAATCCGGTGCCGTGCAGGCTCTCTGATCCAGGGATCGATGAGTATCCGCTGTGCGTGGCGGTGATCGATCCGCAATACACGATGTCCGGGAACGTGGAGGTGCTGCTCGGGGTGGGGGATCACGTGCTGCTGGTGGAGGAGGACGGGGTGCAGCAGCTGGGGGTCGGAGTTGGGCCTTTCCAGAAAATGGCTGTCTCTCAGAATGGGAAGTATCTCGCAACATTCACACATGATGGCCGGCTTCTGGTCATTTTGACGGATTTCTCCAAAATCATCTTTGAATACACCTGCGAGGTCAGTTGATGTTTGTGCTCTGACCATCTTCCTTATTTCTCTGTAGCATACGCATCTGTCATTATTCTAGTCAAGGATTCAGAACTAGTACAACCCCATTTCTGAACCTGTGATCGGATTGCTATTGTAACTGTATCAGCATATAACAAGAAATCCATCCTTCTTCATTCTGAAGACAGCATCATATTTTAATCTTGACGTGGCCTAGCATTCTGAAGATAGTATCAGAACTAGTACTACCCTAGGTTTGGGCGTCATATTAGGTTTACTTTTGTGTCATCTAGTATCTAGATCAAACCATTTAATTCGAATGAGGCTTTTCATTTGTTCTTTCTTTTCCTGGAGATTTGAAGTTCATTATATTTTTTTAGGCAACTCTTCTACTTGTTGGTTTGGAATCATTATTGAGTAGAATTAATGAGATGAGTCCTAGTTTATTCACATACTTTGTCAGGATGCTTTTGAATCATTAGGACGTTCAGTAAGACCCTAGTTACTCTAGAAATACTTAAATTGTTTCTTATGGGCAGCAAATTCTAAATTCAGACTTCTTTAGAATCTTATGTCTTTGTTCTTATTATTTTGGACTTGTGTATTAGGTAGATATCCAGTTGAATCTCTCAGGATAGAGGGTCTCATAAGAGATATGGTGTTGTGCCAAGTTAATGATTTTTGGTTCTCAAAAAGACAACTTTAATAGGTCAACATTCTTGCTTCACTTTTTCCTAGTTCTAGCTTTCATGTTTTGTAGCAGTCATAAGCACCAAGGGCAAACCTACAAATCACTTGAAGCATTTACTTTAGTTGTCCCTTTAAATGCCCTTGTCAAATAGTTCGACCAATCATGGCATATCCTTTGACATATTTCCTATAAAATTTTAGTTTTGATATATTTGTTATTAAGTTCTATTTTTTGCATTGCATTCTAAATTTCTAATAGAGGAATTTGTATCAACACTAACATCATTTATTTGTTCTTATTCTAACATGGGTAATGGAATTGTGGCAAGCCACACCTTGGCATCCTTACATTGACCTATAATTCTCATACATACATGGTCCTGTGTTTTAAGGAGGGGACTTCCTACAATCTGAACTTAGAGAACAACATGCATGTTTTGTTTTGGAGGGCGGTAGGTTTTTCCTGGAGCTTGTCAGGTTCTTTAGTTCAATAGATTAATTTTGTTCAATGAGTTCTGTTTATTCTGTATATCAGGCTCTTTCTGGTAGTTATATATAGGATCAGTGGTATTTCAGAGTTTGACATGCTTTTAAACAGAATTTGTAGTTTGTAATGCTTTTTAAAGAAATGTCAAAACTGTGAAATACCAGATGTACCCCCAGTGTAGACTGTAGAGTCTTCTGTCATTGTGGCATCTAGGGAAGGGTCAATGTACGAATCATCGTGCCAAGGCCCGCCCTCACAATCATGAAATACAAATTAAATGTGCCTACATGCTATCCATGTGTAAATAAACACTTCCACATTTACCCACTTTTCACAATGGAACATTGAACATCTTGCAGGAATCCTATACATGACATACATATTCATATAAAGTTCCTTTTTCCCTGCTGCCTTATTTGGGTTCCAGTCTTTATATCATTCCACATCTCCATTAACAAGCTTAGAATACTTGAGGTGGGCATACTCTTTTGTTGTTTATTTCTTCTCATTGAAGATATCCATCTATGGTTGTAGGCAACTTTTAAAAGTAAGCAAATGTTATAGGAAAGGAAAGAGAGAAAGAAAGAATGTATATGCTTCAAATTTCAACCATACGTTTGCTAATGAGGCAACTTTCATTCGTGTTACATGCTTGGTAATATTTCATTACAGATATTAAACCTCTTTTGCAGTCTGCCTTACCTCCAGAACAGATATCTTGGTGCGGGTTGGACAGTGTGCTACTCTATTGGGATGAAAGAGAGCTTCTTATGGTGGGCCCTCATGGACATCCAGTGAGCTATTTGTATGATGAACCGATAAGACTCATTCCTGAGTGTGATGGAGTGAGACTTCTTTCAAATTCAAGCATGGAGTTCCTACAACGAGTTCCTGACTCTACTGTTTCTATCTTTCAAGTTGGTAGCACATTGCCAGCAGCTTTGCTATATGATGCTTTGGAGCACTTTGATAGATGCAGTTCTAAGGTATCTTGCTAAGTTTTTCAACATATTGGAAGTATTTTGTCATGTTTTGTTATCCATCCAGTTGATTACATGTTTTGGTTCTTGCCCGATTTCCTGCTTTTATAATTTGAGTGTTCTTTGTATTTCTTTTGGACTCGTACCTGATATGTTAAGATTTTTCATTTTGTGAAATCAACACATGATTACTGCTTCATGTTTGCAAATTGGACTGTGGGATTTCATTGCACATTCTGTTTTGCTATATATTATATTATTGAGTACCTGAGATTCTTTGGTTTATTTTGTAATGATGGTGATCTTGATGTTATTTTCCTTTTAATGCTGCTGCTTTCTATATCTACTAGGTTAGCTTTGGCAAAGGTATCTTGTCTCTTGCCCATTTGTTTGCTTTGCGATTAGACCTAGACTTTCTGACCATTTTCATCCTTATAACATGAACTTGTTTAGAGACCAACTGTCATGAATGAGTCTCATCATAATTAAAATGCTTAAGGCACATCGTTATTTTTTGTAATATGATTTTGGATTCTATTCTTATTATAATTAAATAACATAGTCCTACTTTATGCTTGGATTGGGTTGGGGTTTTTTTTTTTTTTTCTGTTGATAGGATTTTTAATATTATAAGTTAACAAAGGAAAGCCTTTTGATGGGATTTGTGATATTATGTTAACAAAGGAAAAAACCTTATCCTTTTTCAATACTAATTATCATGAAAGTTTTTGACGAGTCTACATTTAGGATGTTCTTTGTCCAAGGTAAGACTGGAGTAAAATGAATACTTGTTAACTAAATGGGATCTACAAGGCCATGTCACCCTGAGCACATTTCTCTCTAATTTTCATGATTTTACTCATTTTTAACTTTTTTGTCCTTTAGCACCTTTTCTAAACCTTCAGGTTTCACTGTCAATCTCTTAATTCATCTTTACGTATTATGTTTATGCTATTTTCTGCTTTTTGAGCTGACTTATGCACATCAAAATTGAGGCTAAGCATTCATTTGGGCTAAAATGCGGTTCAGTAGTGTGCTTAATTATCCATCATAATTGGACTTCTACTTTTTAAGTTTGACTTTCTGGTTTTATTGCTTCCCTGGCCCTGCCTATGAGCATTCCAGAAGTAGATTAGGATTGACTTAGTAACCCACCAGCTACTCTGTTGTTTCTTAAATATATCTCCATACTTTTAAAAGTAGAAAAGCCACTTTTAAATAAAGCTTTGCTGAAAGAAAAGGCATGATTCAAAAAGTTAGTTGAATCATGTTTTAGTTTTAGTTTTTTTATATTGAAGAGTCGACAAGGAATTCAACTTTGAGGTTGTTGCTGTTATTTTTTGAAGTTTGTGGTTATTAGATTTTGTCATAGAGACTGGTTCGTGAAATAATGTGGCTTCACCCTTGCTTTGCGTTATTATGAGGCTACTCTCTGTCAGAGTAATATTTGCTAGAATTACTGTTCAATTTGGGGAAGTGATCCTATTACTTATTATTTATCTGGTGTCACTTGACAGGCTGATGAAAACTTACGATTGATCCGATCCTCTCTGGCTGAGGCAGTTGAGACTTGTATAGATGCTGCTGGGCATGAATTTGATGTTTCACGCCAACGGACACTGCTGAGAGCTGCTAGCTATGGTCGGGCCTTTTGCAGGTTGGTTATCACATAAATCAGCACTCTTTTGGCAAAAGGAAGACATGAAATGCTATAGATGGATATTTCTGCGATCAGTTTACTGCTTTTTTTTTGTCTATGTTTTTGTGAATTGTTTAAATGGTTCAGTTGAGCTTTGGTAATGTTGTTATTGTTATCATCAGTTTGTCAGCATGCATTTTTAAATTTCTGCACTCTGTTTTCTACTCTGTTGGTTCATTATTATCTTAGATTATGGATGTAACTTATTATAATTCTTGATCAGTTTTGCATAGTAGCTCTATACGTAACAGAGGCTGAAAATTCCTTAAATATTTACTCATCCTGTACACTGATAGGCAGATTTATGCAGAATACTTTTATATTTATAGTCATAATTGTATTAACTAAATTTTACTTAACATCTTCTTCCTCTCTCTGGCCAATAATGTAATAGAACTTTGGTTATTGGTTTGGAATTTTAATTAATTTAATAAACTACAGACTAAGGAACCTTATTGCATTTATGGTTGTCATTCAGTAACTTTAAAGTAAAGGAGTTTTGTACCTACTTATATTCTTTTGATGTAAGCGGTTGATGTCACCTATGCTTTATGCCTTTTTTCTGTACTTGTTTTGGTCTATATGCCCTAGAAATGTTGAAGTATATAATAGTTTCTCACAGTTGCATCTTGACAACCATCTTACTATTCAAGGTTTTGAATACGTCTCAACCATACTTAGTATTTACCGGTCCTACCAAGTGCCACAATCAGAACATATATCTCAATAACATTACCAGACACTGTTTTTCTGTGTGATCATTTTCCTTGACTTACAAAGACTAAAAGTCATCTTCTGTTCAATTTTTTGGTTGGTTTATTAGATTTAAAACATCAAAGGTCGTGGCAACCCATGAAATTTTGTGGTAGTCGCCTTTTTGTTTCTAAAGAACAACTTATTTTCTGATTTTTATCTTGGCAATGATATCCAGTTGGCTTTGGCAGTCAGTTTCCACGAGACCATTTTCAAGAAATGTGCAAAATACTACGAGTACTAAATGCTGTTCGCAACCATGAGATTGGTATCCCCCTTAGCATTCAACAATACAAGGTCTTATTTCTTTTGATGACTGCAATTAATTGTTGGACCCTTTTTTTTATTAAGTTGAGTTAACCTCAAAATATTCTTTACTCAGTTGCTTACTGCACCAGTATTGATTGGGCGGTTGATCAATGCCAACCACCATCTTGTGGCTTTGCGAATTTCTGAGTACCTTAACTTAAATCCGGTAGTCCTCTTTATCCATATGACTTTTTGATGTTTGTTTTATATACTTGTCAGCTGATGCCTAATAATGAATTTGTTGAGGAATTTACTTTTATATTTGAAGTTATTGGAACTAAATATGCTGAAGCTTGTAGTAGCGAATTTCATCTTTTCTTGAATATTCCATTCATAATTAGTCCATTAATTTGTCAATCTATAAAATGATTAATTTTCTACCCATCGTTTATTGGATGCCTCCTAAGGACCTGCCTGGTTATTAAGTTCTACAAGGTACATTCATATTTTTCAAAGATAGATGACCATTTGATATTAAAGGAGAATAAAAGATGATAATGAAATATGGTGCTAATTATCTATCATGGGAAACTGGTTACTTCATATGCCATAGTGGATATAAAAGGCTGTTATTGCTCATGTTAACGTCCTTTTCTTGTGATATTGATTTAGGAGGTGGTTATAATGCACTGGGCATGTGCAAAGATAACCGCTTCACCAGCTATTCAAGACTCTGCTCTTCTGGAAATCTTGCTTGACAAGGTTTGTGTTCTGATACATCAGAGAATCTACTAACTTAACTGTTTACAGTGTGTCTCACCGGTCAACCTGGCATTTGTGTTGCAGCTAAAATTATGCAAAGGCATATCTTATGCTGCGATTGCTGCTCATGCAGACAACAGTGGGCGCCGAAAGTTAGCTGCAATGATTGTTGATCATGAGCCACATTCTTCCAAGCAGGCATGTTAAATTGCTTAACTTCAGTTCTTCCATGTGGTTTGTGTGAATAATTTGGTTTCTTTGACAGATAACTGCACTTAATGTTGTGGCAACTTTTCAGAGATTAACAAAATCTGGGAACTTTTGAGATGATTCCTTGGATTTTGATAGTATAGTTGTTTTTCATCTTGCCTCTCTACATGTTTCCTGATATTTTAGTTAATTTAGAGTTTGCTGTTCACATGTTACAGATCCATTCTCAGTAACTGTCAGCTAAAAGGTAGCAATAAACTTGCAGTTCAGATAAAAATTAGTTTCAATGACACCACATGTGTTAAGAGTTAACTATGTCTTTCTTTTGTTATAATAGTTTGACAGAATATGCTTGTTCTATTTGAACATTATTGTTTTAGAGAACTTCTCAGCATCTTGGATACTTCAGACACTGTTTTACTTTAGATAATGCTTACATTGTAAATTTTGTAAGCAGGCTCTAGTTTGGCCACTTAAGTCAATTTGTTGTGACTCACAAATATCTAGAAATTTCTCAAGTATTTATGTGTGTGGTATCTGATGCACAGAACTAGCCATTTGTTATTCATGCATTGGTGGCGTATGCAAGGCTCAGCATTTTGCTGGTAGAATGTATTTTGACAATTTTGTCCTTGAACTTCTAAAAATAACACTAGCAGTTGTGTGTCTACTTTTAACAGGTTCCTTTACTACTAAGCATAGAAGAGGAGGATTCTGCCCTGGTAAAGGCAATTGAAAGTGGTGATACAGACCTTGTCTATCTTGTTCTGTTTCATATCTGGCAGAAGGTATTGCTATTGTTGAAACTAAAATTGCATTTAGTTTGTGTAAACTATTTGGTTTGTGGGCCTATACCCATTATGTGAATTGTAATTTATGTCATGTATTGCAGAAGCCGGCTTTGGATTTTTTTGGAACGATAAATGCAAGACCTTTAGCTCGTGATTTATTTATATCATATTCAAGGTAGTTTGAAAAGCTAAATATGGGGGTAGCTTCATTTCAAGCTGTTGTTGAATATTGGTCAATATTCATATGTTTGTGTCTGTGTTTGTAGGTATTATAAGCATGAGTTCCTGAAGGATTTTTTTCTTTCCACAGGTCGACTCCAAGTAAGTGATCAATACATCTTAAAAAACTGGTTGATATATTTAAATCTTCTATATCTGCCAAACCATTTTTTAGGCTACAAATGTGTAGATGTATTTTTAATCTTTTTATTTGATGTGCTATATTGCAGTTGATACTTGATAGTATTTGACTCTGTTTTTCATTGATGACGAACGATATGGAATTTAGAAGACAAGTGTAACTGGAGTTATTAGAAAACATTGCTAGCTTGTAAAATGTGGATTCTTTGGCTTGACTCCTAATTTTCTTGATTTTTTTTACCAGCCAGCTGAATAGTTTTGGTAAATAGAGAACACTATATGTTGCCGTATACCCTTTACTATGAGGCCATCATTTGTTCTCATGCTACTCAAGTGACATCAATTTACGCATAGTTCACACGTAATTCTGCTTAGAGAACATTGAGGATATATCAGATATTGTAAATGGGCCTCAGTGTGTGATGAGGTTTTAAGAGTTATTTTATGGCAGAATGCTAGACTACTGTTCAGTTTGTGTAATAATGCAGCTGTTGTCACTAAATTGACTTGTGTTTTCTTGTGGTAGTTATAAATTAATTATTGTGTTTTCTTAAAAGAATTCATCCAGGATTTTGAGATGTCAAAATTGCTTGATAATTAATTGTATCTACATAACTGTGAGAAAATTTAATCTTTTAGTAGATAAGAGGTTTGAGTATATGTGATTTTTTATGTTTGCAAGTATTTAGAAGATATCTATCTATACTGGCCGGTCCTCCTTGAAACCTGAAAATTATCTGAGGCCTTCTATTTAATTGTATATGGTCTTTATATATGTAGAAATTGGGCTTTGCAGGATGTTGCTTTTCTTTTGTTAAAGGAATCATGGAAGTTAGAAAAGAATCCAATGGCAAGCAAAGGATCTCCCCTCCACGGTCCACGGATAAGGCTTATTGAGCAAACTCAAAAACTTTTTTCTGAAACAAAGGAACATAACTTTGAATCAAAAGCTGCTGAAGAACATGCAAAGTTGTTAAGGTAAGGTGATTTTATTAAACTGCTTTTTTTTTTTTTGACAAGTGGTACATTTGATTGCTGGTGAACCCACTCTTTTTTGGATCACCATACGTAGGGCAGAATTAGTTTTTAGCTTGTAAACAATGTCCTACGAAAATGGGATTCATGACTTCTGTTTTGTTAGGACATGGAATCATCCTTTTCTACAATTTTCTTTAGCTAATACATTGTTTCTAACTTTTTAGTTGTATTGGATTTTCTTTACCACAATGTTGGACGCTAATTTGCATTGGGACCTCAGTTGCAGAAATAACCACCAATAAATTATTAGAATATGAGAACTTGATTCAAATTGTCTTGCAATTTAATTTCTGATGTTTGATCCCATCAACATCTGTATGATTTATATGTAAAGATTGGTTCTTACTGAATATTTTGCTCTAACATTTTGCTTGCCATCTCTTGAAAGACTGCAACACGACTTAGAAGTCTCCACAAAACAGGCAATATTTGTTGATTCTAGCATCAGTGATACTATACGAACATGCATTGTGCTGGGAAACCATCGAGAGGCAATGCGAGTGAGGACAGAATTCAAGGTATTTTGGATTTTACCTTTGGATGGTATTTTGGTGTGTTCTTTTATGAAAATCATATTGTAGGTTTCTGAGAAGCGGTGGTACTGGCTGAAAGCATTTGCGCTTGCCACAGTTAGAGACTGGGATGCACTTGAAAAATTTTCAAAGGAGAAGAGACCACCTGGCGGTAAGATGTCTTGTACCCATCCTTCATGACTTCATTCTGGCTTATTGCGGTCTCAAGAAATGTTAATGGGATCTTTCTCTTGTTTTGTTTTATTACCCATCCCTAGAAATGTTAGGCGCTTCAATGGTTTTGCACCAAACGTGAATGGGATCTTTCTCTTGTTTTGTTTTATTACCCATCCCTAGAAATGTTAGACGCTTACAATGGTTTTGCACCAAACGTGAATGGGATCTTTCTCTTGTTTTGCTTTATTAGCCACATGCATCATATATTGTGCATCATTAGAAGTTTAAATCTTAATATTTTATTGTTAATCTTAATTGACAGGCTATAAACCTTTTGTGGAAGCATGTATTGATGCTGATGAGAAAGCAGAAGCCATCAAGTACATTCCAAAACTTACAGAGCCTCGGGAAAGATCAGAGGTTTTTTTTTTTTTGTCGTTTCTAGCTAATTTTGTGTTTTAGTAAATAACCTTACTCAAGTTTTTTTCTACTCAGACAAACCTTGCAGAAACAGTTTTTTATTTTTTTCTATTCACTGCTATATCACTGTATATCCGCATAAAAATGAATTGTGCATTAGCCTTGAGAGATTGGTACTTCATGTATATATGGTTTATGATATTGTTAAGATGAACTTGATGGAGTTATGCAATCTTGCCTCAGCAATGAGGTTTGTAGCAAATAATCTATCCAAACTTTCTAATTGTCCGGCACCAGCCGTCTTTGATATTTGGAATCGGTTTACTAGTATTATTTGATAAAGGATATTCCTAACTTGCAGGCATATGCACGGATTGGCATGGCTAAGGAAGCTGCTGATGCTGCTTCTCAGGCTAAAGATAGTGAACTGTTTGGCCGGTTAAAGCTGACTCTGGCTCAAAATGCTGCTGCATCATCCATTTTCGACACCTTGAGGGATCGATTATCATTTCAAGGAGTATATTAACAAGACTTTTTCTTGTGGCTTATGCTTCAAAGGACTTCTAGCAGGCATCTTCTTGTGTCTATAAGCCCGCCTTTGTGTCGTTTTTAGTCTCTCAGATGCCCATCCATCACCAGCGTGCAGGTCATCTCATGAGAAGGGTTGCTTTGTATAGCAGCAACAATTTGTTCATCATCATATTTTTCCAAGATACTTCTTGTTTTCTATTTTCTTGGTTCAAAATATATATTCGGTTGTCTATAAGCAGGCCTTTTGTGTCTAATGCTTTGTGGCTTTTAGTCTCTCAGATGCCCATCCATCCATCCATCTCCTCTGTGCATGTCAATTTCACGAGAGTAGGTTTGTTTTGTGTATCAACAATTTGTTCATCATCATATTTCTCCAAGATACGTGTTGTTTTCTTTTTCTTTTTTTTCTTGGTTTGTGAGAGATTTGGTCAGTTGTATTTCTTCTTTTTGGGGGCATTTGTTCTAGAATCTTCATGGATAGTTGTTCCACAGTGTGACCTTCCCTCTTCCTATAGTGCCGTTTAGTTGGTCTCTGGAGTCATCTAAAGCTCTTTCGTGGCTTTTCGATGACCCGAAAGGGAGGGATTTAGTAATCTGTTGGCACGAGGGCGTGTTGTTAACGCTAAATTATTGACCAGCTTTGTAGTATAGTAAATTACTATCCCTGAAGATGTGGACCACAAATCGATCTGGGGAACAGGTATGATAAGATTCAATTACCAGCCTAAAATAGGAGACCGAGATAGTCACGGCCAATTTGTTACAACAGATGTTGATTCGTCCAAATCTTTGATGCGTTAAAATATTGTAGGTCTGGTTTAGGGGAACAAGGACTTCATGATGGTCCACTTAAATAAACAACAGCACATACAGGCACGCATTACTACTGCCGACGCTTCTTATTCAGCTCCAAGCATATTGTAGATGCATTAAAATATTGTTGTACAACAAGGACTTCATCCAAACACACCACCACCACTGACGACATTACCTATTCATCTGAGCATAAAATTCTATCTTGAATTCTTTATTTGTGGTACAAAAGCGGAGCGATGCCTTCACCGGCTATTCTGTGGCTGTGGCTCTCATTTCAGGCTTGGATAGACCGTGTCCTCGTACTTCCCACTCCACCTGTAAAATGATACGTCAGGCAGGAATCGAGAAACGAAGTTGAGGGGGGGGGTTGGCGTTCAAAGTTGGAAGGTGACCTGCTCTTTTCATCGGTCGGTATCTGAAGTTCCAGTTCATCAGCAAATGGTTCAAAAACAAGGTCAACTTTCTCGCGGCTCACTTCTTGGAAGCTCGACGGATTCCACTACATCACCATACATCATCAGAAAGACGAGTACTACTTAGCATAGTCAGGCAGAGAAGAGAGAGAGAGATACCTTGGGGGCGTTGTCCTTATCGATGCTGAGTGCTCTGATGCCCTTACCAACCAAAGAAAAACACAAAGGGAAACAAGAATCAACCATCAGTTTCGTGTCAACACAAACTAAGAGACGTCTAGCAATCTACTAGTCTGTCTCTATTGAAAGTTCCTCTTAAGGAGGAATCCCCATTAAAATGAAAAAAAATACAACAACAATCAGAAAAGTCATCAATTTTGTCTGCTGCATACTACTTTTGGGAACGTGGGAACTAAAGTCTCCCACTGAGTCTCGCCATTACATAGTCTTCGACTCCTCTCTTTCCGCGTTCCCACTAAAATATGAAATCTAAACTTGGCATGGAATGGTTCCCCACTGTCTCGCCATAACATAGTCTTTTGACTCCTCTCTTTCCGCATTCCCACTAAAATATGAAATCTAAGCTTGGCATGGAATGGTCAGAACATATGTACCTCGTAAACGTCAGAAGAAATGACTGATCTTAGCAGATTCATGGTGAGTCTGAATTCATTTTTTAGACATTCAGCTAAAGTTCGCTTTCTTCCTCCTCGAATCTGCAAATGCAACGTAGCCAAGTAAGACCCTTTTAAGTGTTGGATCAAGTCAAGATGGAGAAGAAACCAGAACCAATTCTCTGCTAATGCTTTGCAATACAAGACCACAAATACATAAACATGCAGCATGTCAGGGAAACCTCAAAATTTTTACACTTGATATTATTGTCAATCAGACCGAATTTCACTCCTAATTTACATGCATTAATGTGCAAATTCAATGCAAAAATAGGCACCTAAGAAGTTAACTTGTCCATACGTAAATGCAGAATT
Source organism: Musa acuminata AAA Group (assembly GCF_036884655.1). Lineage (NCBI taxonomy): Eukaryota > Viridiplantae > Streptophyta > Magnoliopsida > Zingiberales > Musaceae > Musa > Musa acuminata. The sequence goes on along the minus strand of NC_088346.1, from coordinate 4,251,554 downwards.
ATCATTTTGTGGACTGCGCTTTAATGTTTCCCTACATTCCATCCATGTAATTGAAATGCATATATAAGGAAGGTTGCAAGATTCAGTACGGATTTTAATGTTATCTTCAACCCAGTGGGAGAAGATCTCTTTAGCCCTTTGAGAATAGGAGAGATCCATTCGTTTCCGTCCATTTTTGACTCAGCTTCCTGCAAAAGAAAAGGTGAGGCAAGGTTCGCGTCATTGTAACACGTAGATGTGCTAACCATCAAAATGAACCTAGCTATTGGAAGTGAAGTTTATTTATCGTGTATGCAAACGTTAAAATCAGTGTTCACTCCATCGAGATTTGCATCTCGAAGATGAAAGCAGTTTACATCCACCTCATTATCTTCAAATTCATAAAATTTAAGATAAGAAAACAGAAATTCCAATTCAGAATATGATCCTATAGATACCATATGGCATCCAAGAGATCACTGCAGCAACTAATAAAGAGAGCATCAAGAGGTTAACGCAGCAATTAATTGAAGAAAACTCACAAATGATTTAATTATCTCTTCCACAGACTCCTCGCAGAAGCATTTATCAATTGTTGATAGCCTACAGAAGCCCACATCTAAGATATTTTCCAAGGATTAGAAAAAAAATATGAACCACTAGTGATTGTGAGCCTTTACTTGTTCAAGATGCTTTCTTCATCAGGCTGAACATTTAGTGAAAATTCTTCCACTATTGCTCTGATAGAATCCTCGTCCGTAGAGCTCAAGTTCACCAAACAATTTTCTAGCTCATGCAATTTCTGCAATTAACATTTCACAAAATTCCTTCAGTGTTCTTCATCTAAATATGAACGGTCACCACGGTTGAGGAACACTTGAAACACAAAGAAGGGAGGAAAAAAAATGAGCAATAAAATTTTAAAAAAATTAATCAGCACACCAAAGCGTTGACCTGAACATAATATGTCAAGGGGAACAAACAATTATTTTGATATTTTACCTCTGATGGAACAAAATGTGTTGCAAGTCCTGCTGCAATCATTTCCTTCCCATTCAATCTTGCACTAGTTAAAGCCAAGAACTCCCCTGTAAATCCACTCAGGAACCAGAAACCAATGGGTTATCAGAGAAACATAAACCGGAAAAATTAAAAGACATAAAAGCTACAGCTATAAAATGCAATTAATTAGAAAAATAACAAATAAAACGCAGCTAAATCTTTTTGTTGTAGCTCTTGGAATCCAAAACCCCCTAATTATCAAAGACATGGTTTGCTAAACCGGCCAGTTCCATATGGTTAGACTTGTATTAATCGGTCTGACCCTCGGTCAATATATCGATCACCATAATCGGACGGTCCGATCGGCTCTGATTATATATATTATATACATAAACTAAAGCTCATGTTTTTTTCTCTTTTCCTTCTTCCTCTCCTCCACTCCCTCCCGCAACAGTAGCGCAGCACGTTAAGGGGTTGATTCAGAGAACCATCATCTGAAACTTAGAAGCTCACCCAAATATCCAGAAAGGCGTGGAAGAATATAAGAAAAGCTGCAGTCTGTATGAAGTCCGATGCTTGCTTCAGGCACACTAAAAACCTGCCGGAAAAGAAATAACAGCTGATTACCCTCTTCCAGGGTCAGCAAATTTTTTTTTTCTATGATTTGGATTCAACACAGAAAAGGTTACAATCATAAAAAAAATTGTAAGCATCGCCGAGGGGAGATCAATTAATACGCACCGTTTTCTCTGTGACGACAGAAATTTTTGTTGGGACAACCATAGAAGCACCTCCGCCCATGACTATTCCATTAGCGAGGGCAACCTGGGCAAATCGAAGAATAGCTCCATGAAACCGAAGGTCAATTAAGTCAAAGCGGAAGCTCCCTCTCTTCCAAAACCAAGCAAAAGGTCAATTACCATGGGTTTCTTATACGTGTGGATGTGATAACACAACCAGTACATTCTGTATACCACCTCAAGGCAGGAATCATCTGCCAAAAACATCCCAATGTTTTATCATCAGCACAAGAAAGCAAATTATCGCACCAAATCTGTTAAAAGCTCGATCTTATCGTTCCTATTTGCAAACCTTTTCTCCCCTCGTAGAACATCTTCAGATCGCCACCTGCACAAAAGGCACGTCCGGCGCCCTAGAAACAGAGGACAACCACAGAAGAAACCACGTCAACCGGGAACCGAGCGAGAAAGACTCGAACGAAGAGAAAATGAATCAGACCCCGCACACACCTTGAAAATGACCAGTTGGGAATCGTCATCCTTCTCCCACTTCTCCAAGAACTGAGCCAGAAGAAAAACCTGCAACCATCGATTTCGCCATGTTTCTCAGTCCGTAACATAAGAAGCAGACGTGATCGGATCACGGTCAACAAACGAAAGAAACCACGAACGGGAAGCACACCACTCTGGACGAGATGACATTGAGCTGCCGAGGGCGGTTCAAGGTGATCAACCGCGCATGCCCTACCTCCGCTGCAAGAACGACCTACAGAGAAGATCGATCCATCGATCGATCAGGAGATCACGACAAGAGAAGAAAGGAGAGCGTGATTCCGATCGGGCGTACCTCCTCGGAGTTGCTGTGTTCTCGAGCCATCCCAAGGTTGCAGGGCGTAACGGCGGTTGTTGGGGAGGGGGGATTCTTGCGGTTCGAGCAGTGGACACACAACTCGCATAAATGACGCTTATAGGAAAGAAGGCGGTGGTTGTTGGTGGGGGTGTCATCGGACGGAGAAAGAACAAGCCGTCAACAAAGCTTGACGGTTCGTCACGTGGGGGTTCGGTGACAACTAACGCCGATCTGCTGCTAAACGACGACCTAACTGGAGCAAACGCACCCCCCCCAATTATCTAGTTGGCATTTCATCATTAATATAATTATAATGTTAAAAGACAAAAGAAAATGAATTTAGATATCGTGAACGACTCCTGCACAAGTTGGTGGCGATACGCCACGTATGGTTAGACCGAGTTGTCCTTTTAGCTTGGCGGATCATCCATCCTTAACCTTCACACACAACAAATAGACAACCGGAAGGATTGCTGCCATGAATTAGGTGCCATTTTTTTCCCAAGCCACACCATTTTCGATCGAAAATAACGTGCCATCAAATTTGGTTCGCTCGACTCAGTGCAGTTGTCTCCGAGGGAAAATAACTTACATGATTTGGCCAATTATAAAGACTTTGAATTTTCAAAGATGAAAAAGATTTTATGGGATGAATGAGACATGCCAACATTAAGTCAACGGTTGGTATTCCCGCAATTCCGTGTGCCAGCTTCCGTACCAGTTGGGTTTGAAGGATCAACTTTGGCTGTGGGAAGCTCGAGAGAAGTCTCGAGATAAAGATTTCCTTTGGAAATCTTCTGATGAGATACAGACGCTTGCTCGAATGCATCGAGGAAAGGAAACGCTCAGCTGAAGAAAATACACGTAAACATGAGCTTGTGATCTGAAGTCGCATCGCATGTGTAGTTGTTCTCTGTGATGTGTATCAGCATGGTCTTTGGCTTCATGTATATGCTGCCTATCTCAACCTGTTGATCCAAGTCTGAGATCTATGATTCGGTCTGGAAAAGAGGGTCTGAAAGCAGTCAGTATGAAGACGAAGTAGAATGAAGAGGTGTTGTTCCCTCCGGTACCAAATAACACGGGATGGATCATCAAGAGATTGGCCTGTGATTCTCTGGAGAGCTTTCAGAAGTGCCTCACCATATCCTATTGCAATCTAAACAGAAATCACTTCCCTGTAAAATATTTAAAGAGAATGAATGGTTTGAGGAGAAGATATAATGAGCTTAAAAAGAGTCTCTTCGGAGAATTGAAGAACGGAGAGAAAAAGCACAATAAAAAGCCAAAACTAAGCCGGTTTGATATCTTTCCAGCAACGATTAGAAATGGCACAAAGGTTTGCATGCATTCAGATCAAGGTGAGGTCGATGCATTGACGGCATGCAATGAGCACGTGTCTGCTGGTGTTGTTTTGGAGCGAAACTACAGGGAAAGATATCATATGTAACCTTTTGTGTAGAGAGATTTTATGGTTTTCTTTACCACTTCTGACCACTATATCTATATTAGATTTTTTTTGAATGATTATTTTATTATTCTTTTGTTATATGTGGATAACATGTTAATTATTGGTCAGGATACTAAATAAATTATAGATCTAAAAGGAGAGTTAAGCAAAGCTTTTTATGTAAAAGACTTTAGTCCGGCTAAATGTATTATTAGTATAAGGATTATTGGTGACAAGAAGAATAGTAAACTTTGATTATCTCCAAAGAGATATATCGAAAGATTCCTGATAGATTTAACGTGAACAAATCAAACCCGTTTGTTGTCCATCATTATTCTACGAGTGACAAAGATAAAAAAGATACTACTTTATGCTTTAGCAGTTGACATTTTCATTGATATATGTCATGGTACGCATAAGGTCAAACATTGCTCGTGTAGTTGGTGTGGTTAATCGATTTCTCTTCAATTCTAGAAAAACACACTGGATAATGATTAGATGGATTTTCAAGTATCTTAGAGATATATTTAAATTATGTTTATGCTTTGGCATCGAAAAATCTGTTAGTTGGCTATGTAAATATAGCTGGTGATACTGATTCTAGAAAATTACTTGATGTCATTTTTTAGAAAGCAATACCTTCATTGTCAAAACTAAAAAATGTGTTGCTTTGCCTTCCATAAGTTGAATATATAGTTATAATAGAAGTTTATATAAAACTCTTACGGATTAAAAGTGTTGGTGAATAGATGTGCCATGGCTGGTGAGTCAGCATGGCCTGGTCCATGGGTCAATGTCGGGAGTCTTTCTGTCGATTGGGCTGGATGCCGAGGTCGATTGGGCCCTCGCGACGGGGTATTGATCAGCTCCTTGTGTGCCGATTTGGGCGTCGTGTATGTCGAGCTACGTCTCTCCTTTGAGGTGGCTGGCAGCTCGCCTTTGTGAGGTGGCGGGGTTTTCCTTTAAAAATGGCCTTTGTCGGGATCACCCGACGAGGCCCCTCCGACGAGCAAATCAGTGGAGTGATCAATTGAACTTTTTTCTCCCCCCTGCCTGATGCTGGCTAGAGATCTTTATAGTATTGCACGTGGGTCGGTCGTACGCAGGTTGACATGGTAGACATGTCAAATAGTGTCTTGGTACGGATTCTGACTTAGCGTGTCTCGGGAGTGGCTCTGCCTCGGGATTCCCAAGATATGACGTGCCAAACAGTATCCTAGTACAGATTCTAACTATAGCCAATGACGTCTGACGTGTCTTAGGCCAAAATATATCGTATCAAAAAGATATCTAAAAGAGTTGAAACTCAAATTAAAAAAAAATATTTTATATTATGACAATCAAAATATTATTCATCTTTGTAATTTTTTTTTAATGGAAGCATATTGATATCAAGTATATTCGAGATAAGAAATATGTATGATGTTTGCCGCTTTCCTAAATTTATCTAATCTTTTCTCAATACGCTTAGACTCAACGAAATTAATAAATTAAGCTTCAAAACCATGATCCAACTTGATGGGATTTTGTTAATTTTGTCAACTCTACATCATTGATTTAAAATGTCTCAGCCAACCATACCAATCTTATTCATAAAATAATTTGAACTTAGAATCTAAAAACTACTATTTAAAAAAATATATAACCATAGATCAATTCTCATAATCTGACTAAAGGAGATAAATTAACTCCATCGAGTCTGAATTATAGAATTAAAATACTTAAATTTAAATTAACAGTAATACATACCAAAATAAATTGATGTTACTTCCATCCATACCGTGGGACTAAACCGATCTTAATTTCTTATCCTTTTTATCATTTCGTGGGCCCAAATTGTCTGCTACGAGTGCACTCAACGGGGGTGCAGCCATGCAATTTTAGCTGCAACTTTGACCACGTACGACATGCATGACACTGCAGGAACGATCGAGAAAATGTAGGATAATGAACTGCATGTATCGAAGCCTCAAAACAAGTCCTGTTGGTGACAATCTTATAAATCTCGATCAAAACCTTATCATTTCCGTCTTCTCGCTAGAAACCTTGGTATCATTGATCTCGTGTCTTCGCTTCTTCCCAACACGATCTCAGTTTGCCACCAATGCAGTCATCAACCTCGAACTATTCATATTTATATCTTTATCTTTTTCTTCTTCTTCTCCTTCTCGTTGTTGTGGCCTAAAGCTCTTGCCTTGGGGAGTGATCGATAATAAATGATGCTGCTGCCCGTTACACGGCATGTGAAGATTCCCGACACAGGCGCTTTAAATGCGGCTCAGCAAAAGCTCTCCAAACGACCCAGCAATGGCAGCCTGCAGAGACAGATATAGAGAGAAGAGAAAGAGGGAGAGACAGCAGACTAACACGAGCTTTATGCGTATGAAGACAGCAGCAATTGCAACCGAGAAGAAAGCAAGAGGCAGCCTTCGCTTCTTTATCTCTCTCTTTTCTCTCTTTCTTTCGTGTCTGAATGTACGATGAGTTCTTCGGATTGCTTGAGAGATGGAACATCTGATCCCACACCCAATGGAGGCTACCGGACAACACTTCCACGTCCCCTTCACGTCGCTCCTTCCGGTGCATGCGAGTCTCTCCTCTGGTGAACTTCGTGATGGGATTGGCGTCCCGCACTTTCTGCTCCACAGTACATCTCTCCTTCATGGCCATTTAAGCCTCCACCCCTACGAAACCCTTCTGCTTCCCTTGCCTTCTTTTCAGATATGTGCCCAGAAATAGCAACGCATGGATTTCGATTCATCTCTCTGTGAGATGGGCATCCCTGTCTCCGTCAGAAACCCTCACGGGGGCTCATACGAGCCATCCATTCATTGAATTCACAAACGTCGTGTGTGCTTGCCGAGAAAGAAGTTCCATCTCAGCATCATCAACGAGTTCTCTCTAGTCATAAATGATCGGTAAACTGCACGTCTAATGCATACAGAGAAGCTTAGCGATGTTCTGCTTCTGTTTCTGTTCTTCCATGCCCCCACATCTTGAGATCGGATGCTTTCCATCTGCTGCAATTTAATGAACGTATTAGATTAGTGTCGTTCTATAAAAGATTGCTACAGCTTTTACTGCCATCGTCATAGGTATCTGGAGCTTTGAAGGCATTCGGAAGGAGAGAGCAGAGGTCTCGAGTCAATCCAATCGCGCATGTCACCATGCCCGAAATAACCCAAACCTGCAATTACTACCCCATCTCATTTTCCAATCACAGCTCCTTTTCGTGCTTAATTTCTTGACCTTTTGACACCCCCATCTCTCTCCCATTTACTCCTTCTACAACTTTTACCTATTAGAATAATCCTCCACATAACTCTCTCCACCATCTTCCCATTCAATTCTCCCTTTTCCCTGCACTGCAAGCCACCGAACCCCGCAAATGAGGCCAAAACGCTGAAAGGTGGCGGATCATATATACAACCTCTCGTCCAGCAAGTGAGGTCGATAGACCAGCCAGATTCTGTTGCTGTAAGTGACCGAGTTAGGGCATGATCATGCTTTGATGAACGTGTTCATCTTGTGCAAATTTCTCGACATCCCAACTGCGCATCGCTTTCTCATCCTTGCCTCTGTTAGTCACCGAAAAGCTATGCTTGTTTCCTTTTCTCATGCTAATACTAATAAAGCTGCAGGATTGCTGGGCGTACGGGGGAATTCCTGCGTACTTCTAATTAGTGGCATTATTACTGCCTCGCCATATCTTCCATTTCTTAGTTCCATGTACATGTGAACTCTACGGGCTTCCAGGGAGAGGTGTTTCTTGTTGTATTTTAATGCATGAGATCACTGTTCTTTCAACTCTACAGGCTATAAGAAAGGGAGGTTGCTTTCCGTGTGTGTCCGAGGAAGCAAAGTGGTAGGAAGGATACATAGAACATCTCATACACAGAGGCCTTCCACTTCCTCTGCTGTCACTCTTTCTTACACCCCACCACCGGAAACAGCATCACCACCATCGTGTTAACGAAGTATATCATCATCATGGCCTCATCCAACAGGCACTGGCCGAGCATGTTCAAGTCCAAACCCTGCAACGCCCACCACCAGTGGCAACATGACATCAACGCATATCAACAGAGAACTCCCTATGCATCAGGTGATGGTCGCTTATTTGGTAGTTTCTTTTCTGTGGGTAGCAAGTCATGAAGACTGCTGTAATCTTGAGAAGAGTAGTGCATTTAGATCGATAGAAAATAATGGCTATCTTTCGGTAATTGACATATATTCTTTCTTCATCAAATGAAAGTAGAGTTATAAGGTTTTCATCGCTGGATACTCTGATCCTCTGATCATCTTCCTGTTGGAGATGAGAAAGAATGAAGTGCATGCACAATTAGGGTTAGGGTTTTGGCAGCATGTATAATACAACTTTCCGATCCATCGCAGTGCCAGGTTGCGAGGAGCGCAGCCCGGAGCCGAAGCCGAGATGGAACCCTAAGCCGGAGCAAATCCGCATCCTGGAAGCTATCTTCAACTCCGGCATGGTGAACCCACCGCGCGACGAGATTCGAAGAATCCGAGCCCAGCTACAGGAGTACGGCCAGGTCGGCGACGCCAACGTCTTTTACTGGTTCCAGAATCGCAAGTCCCGGAGCAAGAACAAACAGCGCCATCTCCAAGGCGCCCGGCTGCAGCCGCGGCCCTCTGTCCCTGCTTCTCCATCTCCACCCCCTGTAACCACCAAGCCCGCCGCCACCGCCGCCGCCACATCTTCGTCTTCCTCGTCTTCCGAGCAAACCACCGGGTCTGATAAAACCCTACTGCCGGTGGCTTCGATGGGTAGTGCACTGACAACTACGATGCGTTCGACGCTGCCGGCGACATCAATGAACCCAATGTACCTTCATGGTCCCGGTCCAGCAGAGTTCGGCATTGAGTCCTTTCTTCCCGAGGGCCCACATGGGTACTGCTTTACAGGGACGGACCTGATGGGGATCGTCGGTGTTCCCGAGCAAGCAGTGGTTGCCTACCCGGGACTGTGGGGTGAACTCATGGGGCAAAACCAGGAGTGCAAGAGTGGGGAGGATGCAACCAAGGTTAAGATGCAATTACACCATCTTTATGGTATTGGAGCTTCTGCTGCTGGCTCCGCTGCCACTGCTACAGGTGTTTCAACTGCTAGTGCTACTGTTACTTGTGTTAATGCTTCTGCTCGTGGTGCAACAGCTGCTGCTGCTACTTTTTCTAGCCCTATCTGTGAGATCCAAGGTATGTCGCGTTAACTCTCGATTTTGATGGCTCTATATTATATAATCTTCTTCATCACCTGGCACATCAATCTTTGTTTTCGCAATGAAGTACATCTATGGAGGAGGCTAGCTAAGTGTAGGTAGCCCCCTGCAATGAGCTTTGACCTATTACCTCATCTAAGCACCTGATCACAATCTCTCAGACTTTAGTCCAGAGGGATTGGGGGTAAAGACTCGTCGATCACCATTGCTTAAGATCGATGGCGAACAAGAGAACATCCACATGCACGCAATCTGTGGGGGTAAAGGAAGAGACGGAAAGAACTGACGGAGCAAAACTGAATACGAGAAAAGACAGTAGAAATATGATTGAGAGGATCGATCAGGGAAAGTACAAGAGAGAGGGGCCTCTATGTGGTCATGTCATGGAGAGACCGATGGGGTTTACATACGTACGTCTTCCAAAAGACACAGAAGATGGATGTCAATCATGTCATGGTTTCTCCTCCGCACTGTTCACCGGCCCCAGTAGTCATTCAAACCTAGTCTTCACTTTGTAGCGCTGTTACCTAGATTGGACGTGTGCATGGCATTCGTCCCATTCATATTTCCATTCTGTCTTCGAGGATGCTATCTTTTCAGGCAGCCTGAGTACTTACACACGGACGTTTATTCTTCTTCTTCTACTACAGCTTTGGGAGACGGTGGTGCAGCGAGATCAACGGTGTTCACGAACGAGGTGGCCTTCGAGGTGGCGGCCGGACCGCTAAATATTAAGGAGACTTTCGGGCACGAGGCCGTCCTCTTGGATCACTCCGGCCACCCTGTCCTCACCGACGAGTGGGGTGTCACCATCCATCCTCTCCAACATGGAGCCTGCTACTACCTGGTCTCCTTCCACTTTCCATCTCTCCAATTCAACATGTTAAGTAGAAAATGCCATGAGATGCTAATGTTTGGTCATCTTCAGGTCTAGAAGAGTTGGGATTACTGCGAGTGAAGCTGCGTTCATTACACTACAAATATGAGGGGTCGAGTCTCCTCGAGTTCTTGCACCTTCGTATTAGCTCTCTATCTATGGACTATGTAGCTCCGTTTGTCGTGTCCAGTGATGTAACTGGTGGACATTATCTTTAAGATTTAAGCATCGAAGAGCATTTCTTGTCTTGGTTAATCATTAGAGTTTCATTTATGCATCATCTTATTCTGCAGTCAATATATATATATGCTTTGATCTCTTCAAAGCCAACCACTCTCGCCATCGTAATAAATATATGTCACGGCATGAAAGTAGGGAGCAGTTGGTGTCGACTACAGTTAGTATACGAAAAGACGGATGCATCAATGTGTTGACCAAACCAACAGGTTTGTAGTCAAAGGGTTAAAGAGCGTAGGACTATAATCTACGAAATAGGGCTGGCCTCAGTCAAGTCTCTCAATAGACTCTTGTACTTAGCTACGTAATAACTTTGATGCCAGTCTAAATATATTTTCCTTAGCACCCAAAAAGAGGCCATAATAGACTCTATTATTGTGGCTGCGCATTGTATAAGTACATCCATACTCCATGTCCAATAATTCTTGTATTTATAGCCACTTGGCTTCATAATTAATGTACATTTAATTATATATATACATACATACATACATACATACATATATCACACACACACATATATATATATATATATAGAGAGAGAGAGAGAGAGAGAGAGAGAGAGAGAGAGAGAGAGAGAGTTGCAATCTGAGGTTTGTGATCTTGAAATCGAGTTTTGGATCTCACACCTGAAATATCTTTCTTCATCCCTCAGCTATTTGTCAATGGAAGTAAGATGCAAATCCACTTTTTATGCATAGCTAGGCTCGACTTTGGTTCATTAATATTGGCAAACGAGCTCAAATCAACTTTTAAGAAGCAGATATAATTGTTTTTCTAGTAAATATTGTATCGATAATATAAAATCTTGGTGCTCATATTATCGAATCCAATTTGGGATTTTGTGGGGCCCAAATACGGTTACTTTTTTCTGTACATCAATTTCCATGTCTTAAAAATGGACGGTTTTGATTTGGCCTACTCTTTTTCTCGCTCTGTATCTTCCTTGCCCTGCGTGCTATCCAAGTCCTAACACACAGCAAGAACTGCACTTCTCTCCTTCGTTATCATGACGATGATCAAACACGATCCATGCATGTATTCGCAGTCTCGTACTCCTCAAGATGACCTTGATTGGGTCCAACTATCCATGTTAGCTCTGTAATGAGAAAGAACACAAGAAAACCTACATTAGGAAACGGGGCACGCATTGGAATTCATGTCATGAACTAGGATTTTGTAAAGGCACCAAAAACCATGATTCATACATGTTTGTGGTAGAACAAAAGATCCAGCTTTTTTCTCTGGAAAAAGCTACTTTGAGCTGGCACACAGTTGGAAGCAAAAGCAATCACAAGGATGGAAGGAGACTACACTTTGCCTCCCCCATCATTCTGCCTCTTCTCTTTCCCGGAAAACGAAGGCACTACCTTAACCTACATATTGCTTTTAGTGGTCTGCATGAGTATGCAAGGTTACACCAGTTTCATGAAGCTCTCAGCTGCCTGAGCACACTGCTTGCCTCTCACATTAAAGCAGTTGCTAATCACTCATACCCACCCATTCCATGATGATGCACAAATTGTTGGCGCATCAACGCCCAAGAAGTCTCTTGTTTCTCCCCCTCGCTCATCACCCTTCTGAATCATAAGGTGTCTTGTGGAATACACCGTTGTGAGTGGATTCGGCAGGGTTGAGTTGTCCATGGTGTTTCCTGAAAGAGTGGCCAAACTTGGATGGTTCATGTCGAGCAAACTGCTGTTACTGAGATATCGGAAGTTACTCTCGCGGCTCTTCGTCTCAAAGCTACTTAATGGCGTTGCGCAGGAGGCATTAACACCGATGAGTGCAGCTTTCTGCAGTAGCGCAGTTGCAGACACGTCCGGCGCCATCGCCATTTGCTGGTGCTGGTGCTGATGCTGAGTGCTGTAGCGAGATGGAACGCTGAGAAGAAGGGAGTGTGGGCTTTCAGTTTCCTTCATGCTCCTCGTAGGAAGTGCAACGCTAGTTAGCTCATCTGAGTATATCGAGCTTAACTGGTTGGGATATTGGGATGCAAATGGATTTCCATAGAGGTCGTCGGTGCTGAGAGGCTTGGTTTGATGAGGATTCAAGAGATCGTTGCGTTCGCTTAAGTTCTCTGTACGATCTCCTCCACCCATCCAGAGAGAAAGCTCACGTCTTGCATGCCCGACCATTTCACTCTCGGTCATCGTAGTGTTCGAAATGGCGCCAGAGAAGTCGTGTGCGATGTTTGATCTCATCAAATCTCTCGTAAATCTGAAGTTGCCATTGCAGATGGAAGTTAATCTGCTCATGTTTGATGCTGCGACTCTCGCTGACTCTTCCGCTAAGGCATCGCAGAAGGCCCTGTGGGTTATGAAGCTGTCCCTCCTGTTTATGAGAGAACAGACATGTAGTTGTTATGTTTATATATACAGCAGCAAAAGCAGATCAGGAGAAGAATGCTGTGGATCGATTTGTATAGGTGTACATGCACCATTTTTGTTGAAGCCACATAAGAAAAGGAAGAATGATAGCTTGGAAGTTACTGTTACGTTATACATGGAAGTTGCAGCAGAAACCAGAGGAAAGATAGCTTCGGAGCATCCGATCCATGGACTCTAAAGCGATGCTGCTACCAATGGAAATTTGGAGCAAATGAAGAATGAACAGAGGAAGAATACCTCGAGAAAACGGTTCCACAATCGCAGCGGTACTCCCTGGTGCCGCAGGTCTTGGAGTGGGCTTTGCAGTCGGACTGCACCGCGTAGCGTTTGGAGCACTTGTCGCACTTCCACTTCTTCTCGCCGTGCTTGCGGCAGAAGTGCTTCTTGATGCCGGTGAGGTCGCCGAGCGCCCTCGACGGGTGGTGGTGCACGCAGCTCTTCTCCGGGCACACGTACACCCTCTTCCTCGGCTCCTTGCTCGTTCTCTGCCTCAGCTTCCATGGGAGGTTGTGACCGCGGCGGTGGAGCTGCAAGTTTTGATCCCTCTGGAACCCTTTGCCGCATATCTCGCACAGAAACCGGTTGGTGGCCAACAGTGTCTTTGGTGACAAGGCAATCACTTCTGCTTCAGGATCTGCTCATTAACCATACAATTCACTTCATACTTAGCATCCTAAAATGATAACACAGAAGCAAGGAAGATGATATATATGTATATATAGAATCCTTGCCTGGTGTTCCTGGCAGGCTTCTCTTCTTCTTCGCAGGAGGAGGATTGGTACCTGAGATTGCTTCTCCTGCCATTCTTCTCTTCTTCCTTCTTGCTAGCCCAAAGGAGGGGTGCTTAAGAAGTGAAGGGACGGATGAAAAGAAAGCGAACTAGTATATAATAAAGAGAAGAGAAGGAGAGGCAAACGTGCATGATGAACACATGATGAGTTGGGAGCAAAAGCTGTGGCTCGTTGCCTGTCCTCTCTGGAATCATTATCACATAATTAAACTTTCTTGGTCACTGTGATCGAGGTGACCAACACATCTCAAGATGCAACGAGTCATCCTACTGTTCCTCACTAAGAGATTGCAACACTGCTGCAGGCATATCACCAGCTCTCGATCCTCCTCGAAAGGAGGATTAGTACAAGTATGACAATGGTCTGTTGCCACGACAAGGAGTCGAAGAGGATCAACCAGGGAAACAGTGAATCCATGGAACTACGGGAAGGAGGTCGTCGGCATGTTGGCTGACTTTTTCTCTCTCTGAGGCTCAATGATACTGCAATGATGCTGTGCACATCAGAGCTGTTCAAAGGGAGCTCATTTCATATGAGAGTCTTTTGGAGCTTAGCTTCTGGACTGCAGTGGCTCCCAGAATATTCTCTCCTCGTCCCACAGCCCCCATGCACCACCTCCCAACATCTTCCCCGACAATAGATTCGTTTGCAAAGCCCCAAATCTACTCTTCTTTTGCTCAGGGTACACTGCCTCAGAATCTGTCTTAGGAGTTGTAGAAGAGAGAGAGAGAGAGAGAAGGGGATAAAATATAGACCCAGTAACAGGAGAGCCTGGGAGAGAGTGACCGTGTCACCAAGAGTATGTTTGTTTCTTTTGGATTAATGTGGACTGTCTTCAGTCAATGCTGAGAAAAGATACCGAGTGAGCAGCAATCTCATGCAGCGTTGTTATACTTGGTGATTCGAGCACAGTAAAATAAGTTGCTTGTTCTCATTTATCATTCACTTTAAGCTCCAATCACTAATAGTATTAATCGAATACTATCGAAAAAAGTGATGGCAATATATAATGGACTTGATGTCATGTGCAGCTTATTGCTACTATGCATTGCGACATGGTTAGACGTGCCTTTACCACATGCATCCATTCAAATGATACTATCCTGCAGCCTTTAGCTGCTACAAAGGTGCTTCCTTATTAGGGTTACGGCATGGCCTACGTAATAAAATACTGAAAAGGTTGCTTGACTCCTTTGACAAAGTGTTGTAAAGCATCGTGCACAGCAACCTTCCTTTTAACATGCACAGCAAAGTGATTCAAATTGAAGTGTTTTCCTGTCAATTATATATATATATATATATATATATATATATATATATATATATATATAATATTCAGCAATCAAATGCATTGGCACTTCTTTTCCTATGTGATGACTCATTGGAAACAACAAGTTACTAGACCAAGTTAATATAGCTTGAGGTGCCCAAATTGACATTGACCCGTTGTCAAACCCTATGACAATCGAGTTCTCTCTTTAAAAGTCGTGCACGTGAACGAAGTTACAGCGAGCATCACATGTTGGGTCGAGCCGGTTATCGAACCGATGGGCCGACTCATTAAACCCATATTAAGCCCGCATACGAGCCGAATAAAACCCAGCCTGATGCGTTTTATTTTTACCATTGCTCTTGGAAAGCCCTACTCGATTTCGGTCCTCCACTCGAAGCAGAGCGGAGGAGGTGAAGAAGGAGGTAGCGGGAGAGGGTGAGGAGGGGGATGGATCCGAAGGCCTCGGCGAAGTCGAAGCGAGCCCACACGCAGCACGGCCGGGCGAACCACCCTTCGCCGTCCGCAATCGCCCAGCGGAAGAAGCACGGGAACATCAAGGACAAGAATCCGACGCAGGGCGGAGGAGGAGACGGGGAGCCAAAGCGGTCACGCGTCCCCGCCCTCCCATCCAATTTGGATCGTTACGGCGAGGAGGAGGAAGAGGAGTTGAATGGCGCCCGGAGCCCCGCGGCCTCCGAGGTCGCGCCCAAAAGCAAGGGGGCGGACTTCGGCTATTTGCTCGAGCAGGCTCGGACGCAGCAGCAGGAGCGTCGCAATCTTGCTGCTCGCGGCCTCTCCGCGTCCTCTTCATCGGAAGAGTTTCCCTTTGGTAATGACCTCGCAATCTCTCTCTTCTAATTTGGACTAAGAGGAAACCGTGCTTTGGAGGATGGTAATTGTTCATGGATCTGGTTTTGTAATAAAAGCTGGAACCTAAGTCGACATTTTTGTCATCCATCATCCAAGCGTACCATGATCTTAATTGTAGAATTAGCTATGAATGCTAAAGGAAAGAGATCCTGTTCTTATGTTCCCTGGAAGTAGCTTATTTGTCTTGGCAGCATTGGATGATGTCCTTTGTCTGCATATTTGAACTAGAAGGACAAGAAGAAACATTTAGTTCTATATCCTCTTTTTATGTCAATTTTGTTCGGTTGTAATGTGTGTATACCAAGTTGAGAGTAGTACTTCTGCAGTGGCAATGATTGTTCCATATTATCTTTAGCTTCATGGTTTCCGACTGTGTCAGTTGATGGTTGAGGCTTTGGTATTTCGTGAAGATTTTATGCTATAAGCCATAGACATTAGCCATGATGAAGAACATTGTTTATTTGTATGCTTCATAACAGTTAAATTGTGATAGCATAAAAAATGATCAAACAAGAAGAGGGGATTATTTTCTTACCTATAAACAATCTGAGAAATTAATTGTAAGGTTAGTCACATGGTTTACTGAGATCTGAATTACTTGTCCAGGATAAGTGATTAGATGACATTTGCCAAAGTTTGTTTAGCTACTTCTTTATTGAGCAAGATAAAAAACACCAAAAGCCACCTACCTCCTTATGGTGGGGCAAAGCATACAATTTGAAGCCTTTCTCTAATGCTGTTACGTTTGGTCATTATGAGAATGAAATATGATTTTTTTTGTCCATTCTATATTTTCACTGTAGATTCTGTAATAGTAGTGGATTCTCACTTTTATCTCTCCAGGTTTAATGCAGGGACTGAGCTCTATGCTATCTGTCAGAGGAAAGGGTCTACTATCATTGTGTGAAGATGATAATTTTATCATTGATGACGATGATGATACCTCATCAAGTTATGAGGTATTAATTTCTATTTCATCTTTTATAAGCAACTTCTGTAAGATTTTGCCTCAACCATTTATCAACTCTCAAGCTTCTTGAGAACTAACAGTTCTAGTTAGTTTTTTCTTTTAAGATTTTAGATATCATGTTTTATACTATGCTTCATATTTAGTTCAATAAAAGTATCAAACACAACTTGCTGTAGCTTTTTCTTTCACATATAAACCTATAAAATCTCAATTTTTATTATTTTCTGGGGTTCCCCTCTTTTCTGAATAACCACATTTCATGGTGTCCTATGGTCATATTATACGTAAGGATGCAAATAGATCCTTTTCCTTAATTTGGAAGTATGATGTCTATCATGGCCAGACTACAATTGGCAAATTAGATCAAAGATTTTAAGTCATCATGACTTTCCCATCTGATGCATGTAGGTTTCTAAATTATTATTCTATTAAATACTCCTTGATGTTATAATAATAAGAACATGTTGCGTATCAGGTCCCTTTCCTCTCCATCGATTTGCATGCAATTGATGCACAATTATCAAAACTGAAGCTCTCAGAGAGGCTCTTCATTGAATCAGATTTATTTCCTGAAGAGCAGGTAAGCTTATTTGTCATTGATTTGTTATGGACTATCCCAATCTTGCCTGTGTGTAGTCTGCTTAATGCACATTTTTCTTTCTTCCTGGGGAAGATTCAGTAAACTTTTCTTTTTCTGGGTTGAGGTAGAATGCAAAATGGTTTCGAGTTATCTTTGAGGAAATCCAGTACATGAATATATCAAATGTCTTTAAGGGACATATTATGTTTGTCGACTCATAGACGTCAAGATATCCAGCTTCCAGAAACCTTTTGTTTTTTTAATAAATAGAGAGCTATGAATAATCCTAAAGATTTGGTTTTGTTGGTTTATTATCAAGTTTATATTATCATTGTTTGTAAATCAAAACTAGCAACTTAAAGCTAATTCGTAGGTAAGAATATCTATGAAATTTGTTGCAGCTAAGCTGATAAAATTATAAATTAACTCTTTGAAGTTATGCTATATGGAAGAGTCCAGAGGAAAGGCAAATGATAAGTCTTGTTATGGGCGTTACTATCATCCCATTGGAATAGATTGATGTGCCAATTGACCAGGCACCATAAATATCTAGAAATATGCGCAATACCTGCACTTAGTATCTTCATTTTGAAGACATTCAGAAAGAAAGCTAGCTTTCTATGTGTGTTTTTGTAGAGTATCAGTGCAGTTGCATGTGTCTCTTTAACTATTTATACATGTAGAGAGATGGAGATGGACAATTTGCATATTACTTTTTTGATCGTGGATTAAGTTTGATATGGATTCTGCTTTAAGGGGAATCAAGCAACTAGCTGATTTTAAGGTGAAGTTCCAATGTGAAGAAAAAATAATTGTACCTGTAATCAACTGAGATTGATCATTTAATGCGTGGAAGTGTCAAACACAGATGAACTAACATCCTATTGGCACAAGAAAGATGATTTGGCACCTAGGGCAAGTTGTACAACATCTAATTTGCCTACTTTTTCATTAAATGATCAAGAAGTTGAGAGTTGTTATTGTTTAGAGAAAGTCCTTCCATGTACGGTTTGTTGGCATCTGAAATCTTTGATTTGATTTGCGATTATATATGATAAATGGCTCAGTTTTTCTGTACCTTCTTGCTGCTTTTCTTAGTCAACTGCCAGAATATCATGTTTACTGTTTTGGTGGATATTTTTTGTAGTGTGTTGACGAGTCAAATGAGAAGCAGATATCTGAGCAACCAGAAGATTCAGTAGCAAGTGATGGAAAACATGATTATGTTCCATCAACTTCTATGAATGTGGATGGCCAAAATAACCCTAGTAATCATTACAGAGGTAGTGAAATTGATGAAGGTGCATTGTTGAAGAAGCATCATTCACAATTGTTATCGGGAAATATTACCAAGCTTCATCCAACTAAAGAATTGAGGTCACAAGAGTTTTCCCCAAGCAGACTAACTCAAGGTTCCAACTCCAATCTTAGCATTTATGCCGTTTCAAACCCAATGGGGAACACTACCTCTAAGTTTGAGATGGCAGCAGCAGAAGCAGAGCTTGATATGCTTCTTGACTCACTAAGTGGAACCAGTTTTTCTGGTGCTGCTTCAGATGATCTGATCAATGATGTTTCAGGTCCCAGTAATGCAACTTCTTATTCTTCAGCCAATACATTACCGTTATCCGCCAAGAAAGGTTCTGATTCCTCAATAAATGTACCAACAAGCTCAATTGATGATGCCATTGATGATTTGCTTGCTGTAACATCATTAAGTCTTACGGACAAGAACTACAATGGAAGCACAACAGAGGAGGGAGCATTACATTCTAAGGTTCACGCTTCTCCAGCTTTTGGTTCAAAATCAGCTGATCAGTCTAGCTCCTTGAGAACAGAAGCTAGAACTGCTCTTGATGATGTCGTTGATGATTTGTTTGGTGAGAAATCTGTTTTTTCCGAGGATCAAAAGCAGGAACCATCAGCAATCACCCTTCCTTTGCGACCTCCTTTTGGTTCAAAACCCATGGATGACTTTGATTCTTGGCTTGATACCTTGTGAAGCAGGAATCTGAAGAAAGGGACACAATCAAACTACTCAACATGTCAACTTGGGTGTTCATATCTGCTTTAGCTCAGTTTTGGCAAAATTCCATTTGTTTTATATGGAACACAACTTGACAACTGTTCATCCTTCCAGCACAAATTGGCCAAAGTAACATGCATTGCACATGGATACTATGAATACGTTGCTCATCTCCTTCTGGCCACATGTTCAAAGTCAGCGACTGAAATGCCTTCTTGATGGGTGTTTCAAGTCGTTGGATCTGCCAGTTGAAGAGCGCATTACAGATTTAGCTCATCTGATTTAGCAGAAGAACTTGGCGTTACCTGAATTTTGAACTCGGCAACCTATTCCCAAGATGATATGTTTATTATATGCTTTTCACGTAAAGCGATATGGTGGAAGCATAGCAGAGGGTAATGGTTTGTGTTGTTTTACCATCTCACGCAAACATTCCTGATGATGGTCCATTGTACCCCAAAAAGCCTCGATGTTTGTCCTGGTTACTTTGCTGGCAGTGCTGGAAGGTAAACTTTCATGTTGCTGGTACCTGTTTCAAGTATTGATGCTGACATTGGAGGCTTGGTAAAGAACACATCTCTGTTTCAACTTTTAGTATAACCCTATTCCGAAAAGCTTTCCCTGAGGTGGTCTTCTTTGCAAGCTCTTTTGGTTAATGCAGATGCTTGTGCCACCTTTCAAGGTTTGCTGCCCAGGTAACCTCCTTGTTTGATATACTGTAAGTACATTCAACTTAGTTGTCTCTGTTCCAACTGTTATTGCTATAATTCGGAATCTATAGTTGTTGAATTGCCTGTCACCTCGTCGTAGATCGCTGCTTTCTTGATGATGCGTTAGGAGCATCGTTAGGTGACTTAGTGGCATTGGACTTTTAATGTCTCACAGACGGTTTTGACCAGGAAGTGGTGGGGAATGCTACTGCAGGCGAGGTCAGGTGGCCGGGCTTTTTCTCATTCATTATGCCCACCTCTGCACTCGTCCCTGTGCGTTTATACCAACTCCGCCTCAACCGGGTTGACCCCGGTAGTCGTCGCTTGGCCAATTGGCGAGCGCAGGAGTCAACTGACGTCGACGTCAAATCCACTCACAACAGTGGCGCGAGTGACCATGTGTCTTGCATTTGACATCACGCTGCTGCTTTTTCTCGGGGCCAAAAGAAGGGGCATTGCGTCGAACGCCTGTGCTGCGCATCGATGCGTATGCACTGACGTTTCTCCCACATAGAACCTGCGTGGCGCGCGGGGGTGGATGAAAACGGGCACCCGGAATTCACCATTTAATCTGCAGGGATGGCGTATGCCGTCGGTGGCAATTGGGCGGTGACGGAGGCACGCGGACGATTCAACAATTGGACTCTAAATGGGTTAGTAGAGATAAAATTAAATGAAATATGAAACATGGAGGGTGATCGTAACACCGCTTTCTTTT
Organism: Musa acuminata AAA Group; assembly: GCF_036884655.1. Lineage (NCBI taxonomy): Eukaryota > Viridiplantae > Streptophyta > Magnoliopsida > Zingiberales > Musaceae > Musa > Musa acuminata. Next base: position 4,230,851 of record NC_088346.1, on the reverse strand, counting down.
GAAAAGTGGTCGCCCTCAAAAATCAGATTAACCTTTACGAAGATTGTATCCTCGATGATAAAAGGATCCTCTCTGTCTGGTACTCTGACCTCTGGTCCATCGTGTGGCATACCTCGGTTGCTTGGACCTCTGTTCCCATACTCCCTAATTGCCCTATGTGGCATTATTTACAAGCTCCTCTCCAAGGTGTTAGCAAACAGAATCAGATCCCACCTTGGCAGTCTCATCCAACAGGAACAGTTTTCTTTTGTTGATAAAAGAATCTAGTGTCAACTATAGTTGCCATGTGAGATCACCAATATGCCTACGTGGATAAATATAAGTTTCTTTCTCATCCATTATGACAAGAAAGATAATCACAAGCTTCATTCGATCTTTATTACAAGGAAAGCAATAACAAGATTCTTTCTAATTCATTATAACGAGAAAGGTAATCACATATGTCACGCACTTAATTAAGTCATGCGATACCTTTGCATGTTTATGTGCAAACGTTAGCCTTCCCGAAACCTCCTAAGGGACTATAGGAGGTTTCGGGGAGGTTGACCTTTGCGCACGGACATGCATGAGTATCACACGACTTACGTAAAACCAACTAAATGCTTCCTTCTCATTCTCTAAGATATAAAAAGACATCTTAAGCTCAATGCAAAAGACTCCTTTTGAACTACTCAAACCCACATTTGGAGACCTCAAATTACTAACTATAGTGTCAGAGGGATCAGACTGACAAACCTCTCCCGACCTTAATCTTCATGCAGGTGGCACCTCGAGAGTATGACATTTCACCTTGGAGACATTTCGGATCATCTTACATATATAGGTTCGGGATCACATCAGGTTAACCAAAATGTTAACGATATTTTTTTCCTAATATTTTGATGCTAGAAGGAGGGACTAATGTCATATGAATATTCACCCATCAATCCCCCCAACGAACTCTCTAGCGATGAGGCTCTACCTCCAACCCACAACACTTTTACTCTACTCAAGGGGGACACCTTTCGTCCTTCCCTCATGTGGACATATCGACTTCGATGCAAACAGGTCTTTCTCTCTCAGGGATGACCTCAAGCCACCTATTTGTCCTCGCTAAGGTATTTCTTAACCTCACCCATCAAGTGGAAACGCTAATTGACATGATCTAGGTTATCGCCCTGCTCTTGCCTTAGTTAGCCCAATAAACTATGCCACCATCTCAGTCGTGATCAGTATCTCAACCGCCACTAGCTCTGGTGCCCGTTAGAATTCCTAGCCCAATGTAGTGTCAACGTCTTAAGATCACCCAAGGCCTAAAGAACCATTGGTCGAGGAAGCACCTTGCTCCCCAATCGTGAAATTCAACACACCGCTACACCATTGCTTCGCTCCATCTGAATCTAAGGCCTAGCCAGTGGATCTAATAGATGACTCCTTATGGATCTAACTACGATAAATGAACTATCATCTAGAAGAGATATAACAAGAGTTCTAGCAATCTCGGAGAGAAAGGTTGGATTGCCCCACCTCAAGTCGATCCTCATTCACTCAAAACAAACGGGAGGAGTTAATCTCACCGAACATTTACCTCCTAATATAAGAGCCCTTTGACGGTAATATTGGCTCGATAGAGCACATTATCGCCTTCCACACCTAGATGTCGCTGTATGACACCTCGAACGCCCTAAATGTCATGCCTTCGTGATAATGTTAAGAAGTAGGGCACAAGAATGGTAAACTTGCTTGAAGCTCCTCTTAGTTAGCTCATTCGCTCAGCTCATAAAGAAATTCAATCTATACTTCCTCGGGAATGTGCGGCTGAGGCCATCGATAATAATTCTTCTCGAACTCAGGCAAGAGAATGAAAAAATACTCTATGACTTTGTTACTCGATTTGCTAACGAGATCTGAGGCATGCAAGAAACCCATCTGTTTCTTGTAATACAAGCCTTCATGATGGGCTCAAGCCTTCTTGCTTTTTCTAATAGTTGGTAGAGAGGCTAGCGACCCGAGCTCCGAGTCGACTCCGTTAAACATGACTAAAATCGAAATATTTTCATATATAAAGAAAAAAAAAGCTCTTGAAAGACCCTCAATCGATAAAGATATCTCCGAAGAGGAGGAACCAATCCAAGTACAACCACCTCCACCGTGATTATGATTATGACGCAGAGGACTATTGCGATTTAAAGGAGCAAATCGAGGAACTCATTCATCGATGACATCTTAGAAGGTTTGTCTGGAGGCACTGAGAACCTTCGTCCCGACCTTGGGGGCTGACGGAGAGGTAGATTAACGTTATCATCGATGGACTTGCCTCGGGAGGAGATAGCTCTTCGAGTAGTAAAACTTTCTCTTAGTCTACCATCGAAGAGCATTGAAGTTCGATGATGACTTGAAATAACCTTCAAGGAAGAAGAGACAAAGTGCCTCAACCCAAACGACAATGGTTCCTTGGTGGTTTGAGTGGGGATGATTAACACCTGAGTGAAGAGGGTCACGCTCAAGTGAAGGGTTATGATTGATACAGCATGCATGTCACATTTGGGGATAAACCTTGCTTCAAAATAGTGATGACTAAATTCATGATGATAATTTTCAACGAAAACCAACGTTGGAAAGCTAATAAGTAACTCGAGAGAGTCACGCTAGTGCTTTCTAATGACAATCTCCCTACCAAAGAAGGCATAGCCCGAGATGCCACTGATCGATTATCAAAATTTCATTAAGTCCCTCCCACAACTCGACTCAATTGAGTTGCTAATAGAGGCACCCTTGGACAAAAGCTCACGATGGCGAAAAGAGGATATGAAGTCCACCACTACGGAAGGACTTGAAATATGTCATGGCAAAACAAACAAATTTTATGCATATAAATTGAGGTTAACTTGCCATAATGGGAGGACCTAAAGTCCGCCATGGTGGAGGGGGGGACTTAAAGCTCGCCATGGTGGGAGGACCCAAAATCCGCCACGATTGAGAGAGGACCTTTAAAATCCACCACAGGAATGGAGAACCTAAAATCCACCATGGCATAGGGAGGGCTCGAAGCTTACTACGTTGGAAGGAGGACTCAAGATCCACCATACAAAAGAAGACTTTAAACTCGCCACAGTGGATGAAGGACATAAAGCTCGCCATGATGGGAGGACTCGAAATCTTCCACGACAGAGAGAGGACCCAATATCTACCATGATGGATGAAGGATTTGAAGTCCGCCACGATGGGAGGATCCAAAATCCATCATGGTGAAGGGAGGACTTGAAGCCTGCCATGGCATGAGGACCCCAAATCCGCCACACCAGAAGGAGAACTTGATGGAGGCATAAGATAGATCCATAGCGAGAAAAAGATAGATCCATCATGATGGAAGCACAAGCCTAATGTGTCCGAGACACATGAGTTAGGAAAACTCAACTCACATGAAAAATCTACCACTATAGAGGCACAAGACCAACGTGCCCAAGATGTATAAGTTAGGAAAATATGACACACGTAAAAAAAAATTTATTACCATGAGTCATAAGGCCCTATACCCGAGATGCATGAGTCGAAAATACCCGACTCATGTGAAGAAATTCACTATGCCTAACCGAGGCCAGCACAAATCCACTATAGCAAAAGCATAGGGCGAAACATGCCCAAAACACATGAGTTAGGAAAACCTAACCCGCATAAAAAAAAATCCATCATAGTGGAGGCATAAGGCCAATGTGCCCGAGACATATTGCTAGTTGCAGGTGTCCTACAAGTCAATCACGTGAGTGATGACACATGTGATTCGCTACATAATCTCTTTTGGTTAATATTAATAATATTATTTTCTCACTTTATATTATATGATGACTATATATTGTGATGTCCTTGAATTTATGAAATGAGAATTGAATCATGATGAGATCATTATAATGAGACGAATTCGCTTTTAAACACATATCCTAAATATTCTTAGTCATAGGTTTCTCGAGAAGGACATCGAAATAACCGAATAGATTAGTGTGCTATATACTTGTCCATCTGATGGAGGCAGTTGGTCTCATATTGCTTATGTGGGGATATTAAAGATATAAAGTAGGTGCTCACTAGAGAATGAGTTCTGATTAATGATACCTTATTGTCAAACAATGATTCAATAATCATAGTTGTGTATCTGGACCTTAGATTTGAGATACTAAGGATGTCTTATTTGAGTATATCATTCTTTGATACCGGACTTATAGGTTTGGAAGTTTCGGATCTAGTACAGATAGTCATTGGGAATGACATCCAACCTTACAAAGGCAATTGGTGTCAATAGAAGATCATCCACTCTCGATATCATGAGAGGAATATTTTGTTTATTCTCACTCAAGCAAATCCTTGGCCAGGGTTAGTTGGATCATGATGAATCCGATTAAAGTGAGACTCGAATGGATTCCGTATGGGTTTGACAGCACTATGCCCGATATACAGTCTCTGGAATATTAGATAGATGAGAGACTATAGATACACACGGTAACTGAGGGTAGACGTGTCTAATGGATTAGATCCTTTTGTATTATTTGAGAACTATAGTATAGTGACCTAGTACATCCACAGTCGACGAGTTGAGTGAATTATTATGTGAACGACAATTCACTGAGACAAAAAGAGTTCTGATATGTGTAACTCATGACTAACTCGATATTGGGCCTAGAGGATCACACACATATTGTGGATAATATAACGAATAGAGGATTAGATATGGGATATCCGATAAGCTCCTATTTTGATGGATCATTTGGAGAAACTCAATAAAGCTTAGAGTAGTTATTAGATAGGGATCTAATATCCATTAAGCTAGTGATTATTGGATGAGGATCTCATACCCACTAAGAATGATCTATTAGGGTTAGTTGAAGGAGATACTTTATAAATAAGAGTTGGGACTAAAAGGGTCAAAGGGTGGACCCCTATCTCCCCTTCTTCCTCCAACCGACTACCACTCTCTAGCGTAAGAGGACATCAAGAGGGATTGATCCCTCCTCGTATGTTGTTGTATGGTGGTGCACGATTACGAGGAAAGAACATGCTGCATGAAGATATATGTCGTTATTGCGTTTATTACGTGGATCACTGCTAGATGGGTGTTTTCAAGAGCTCTTTCATCCATGGACTAGGATCTACGATCTTAGGGGATGTACAAGTTCTCCTATATGAGAACATCTTATACCCTTTATGTAGTTTTCGATTTCTCAAGTTTTATGCTGTCGATCTTCATATGACGATTCGTTAAAATTGTTTTAGAAAATCAAATTTTGTTTTTATTTTCTGTTATGCATGTGATGCTCCACTAAGCTTTCTAACACATATGAGACAAGAAAACCTAACCCATGTGAAAAAATTCATTATGGCGTAGGCCCAAGGTGAGATGTGCCCAAGGCGCATGTCGGAAAAACTTGACCTACGTGAAAAGAAATATGTTATGACGGGGGCATAAGACAAATGCGCCTAAGATTCCTGAGTCGAGAAAACCCAACTCTAGTAAAGAGAAATCAACTACGATGGTAGTGCAAGACCAAATGAACTCGAGATATGTGAGTTGAGAAAATTCAACCTGCGTGAAAATAAATCAATTATGGTAGAAGCACCAGGTCAAATGCATCCGAGACATATGAGTCAAGAAAACCTGACCCGTGTGAGACACAAGGCCAATCACAAGCTTTCTTTTCATCTATTATAATATGGTTAAAGTCCATTTTAGCCCTTATGATTTTGGTCATAAACTACTTAAATGTTAGTCATATGTGCCCTATAAGCCAATCACATGAGTGATGGCACGTGTGACACAATATACACTCTTTTTACTTATTATTATCTATTAATATTTTTTCTCACTTTATATTGTTTGTTGCATATATTGTGATGTTCATAGATATGTACAAAAAAAATTATATTGTAATGAGATCATGATAATAAGACTGATTCGTCTTTAAACACATACCCTAAATAATCTCAATCATATGTTACTCGAGAGGCATATCGAGATAATCGGATAGACTGGTGTGTTGTATGCTTATCCATATGATGGAAGTAACTAGTCTCCTAACTGCTTGTGTGAGGGCATTAGTGATATATTGCATGTGCTCATTGGAGAATGAGTTTACTAATTAATCTGCTCACAAAATGCTACATGGTTGATGATACCTCATTGTTAGACAGTTGTTCCATCATCGTAGTTTTTATTTGGTCCTTAGCCTTGAGACAATGAGGATGTCATGTCTGAGTACTCTACTCTTTGATACCAGACTTATAGATCAGGAAGTTTACGACCTAGCATAGTCAGTCATCATAAGTGACAGCCAACCTTCTAAGGGCAATTAAGCATTAATAGATAATCATCCGCTCTCGATGTAATAAAAGAAATATAATATGTATTCTTGTTCAGGCAAATCTCTTGTCATGGTCATTCGAATTGGGAGAGAAAGAGCTTTCCAGGATAATCCAATTATAGCGAGACTCGAGTAGAAACCGTGTGGACCTAACATCACCATACCTAATATATGATTTTTGAAATATTAGATAGATAAGGGACTACAGATACATAGTAACTAAGGAAAGACATGTCCAATAGATTGGATTTCCCTGTATCGTTTGGGGACTACGGCGTAGTAGCCTAGTACATCCATAGTCGATAAGTCGATAATAATTCGCTAAGTTAAAATGAATTCTAATATGTATAACTTACGGCTAGCTCGATATTAGACCAATAGGGTCACACACATACGGTAAGTGTTGCGACAAATAGTGGTTCTGATATAAGATATCCGTTAGAGCCCCTATTTTAATGGATATCTAATAAACCTTTAAATTATTGGATATTGTGGATAAGGTCTTATAAGAGCTAATGAGATATTATTGGGTATAGATCCATTAATCTAATAGGCTTGCATAGTTGGATGGAGATCTAGTACCTAATAGGGCAGGATTCATTATGGTTAAGTTAACAAGAACCTCTTTAAATATGAGGGAAGCAAAGGTGGTATAGGCTAAATCCTATTAGCTGCCACCTTCTATACTCCTCTCTCCCTCTCCTCCTCAGCCAATAGCATCAATTTGGGATGTGTGGACAACAATAAGGGTCAGCCCCTTCTTAATCGCACAGTATGCGTGGAAAGGACGATTTTGCAGTGATATGAGGAGCGTCTACCGTGTGGAGCACCGCTAAAGATGAGGACAATTGACCTCATTCATTCTCTCCCACAAATATGTAGTTTTTAAAGATATACGATCTCTCTAAATAACATATCTTTTACATATGTGTAGTTTTTTGTTTTGCGAGTTTTTATGTACCAATCATCGTATGACGATGAAAATTTATTTCTGTGAAAAATTCTAGAATTTTATTTTTCTGTTCTTCCGCTATGCGTGTGATGCTGCTATAGATTTCCTAATATTAAGCTCTTATGATTTACTTATATTTAAAATAATCTCTAAATTTTAAAAAGTACAAAGATCCATCTTGTCGAGGAAGAGGAAACGATGGAGGTCATAATTGTAAATAAAGGCAGAGAGGTAGAGGTAGGAGAGGCTGGAGGCGGAAGTGGGGGCGAGTTGAACCACCATGTCGTAGGTGTGACGGGTGAGAGCACAGGAGAGGACGAAGTGAGAGGCAATGGAGACGAAGATACCTAAGAGAAGGAAGAGAGACTAGGAGACCACTACATATATAACGTCGGACTGGTTGGCGCACATCCACCTGAGGCAGGACCAAAAGTTCTTGAGCTCATTGTTAGCATCGGAGAAGCTACATGTGTACGATGCTCTACTAGGCAACAACGGCTCGATGCTACTGTTGGTGGTTATTTTCACGACGATGCCTCCTCTCGTCATTGATGGTGGTCTCGATTTTTTTTTTTAACTTCAGTTACATGTACCATTATATTAATGACTTATTGATAGTTAATATATCACATAATTAAAGTATGACATATATTAACTCAAACTTCACAAGAGGGGCTTTTTGTTAGCCATAGGTACCCTACAAGCAAATCACGGTGATTACATGTGTGAAATGACACATAGTCTTTTTTGCTTATTATTATTATAATATTTTCTTACTTTATATTGCTTGTTGCACATATATTGTGATGTTCATGGATATATCCAATGAGAATCGGATCGTGATGAGATCACGATAATGAGACTGATTCACCTTTAAACATAAACCTTAAATAAGCATGTTCATAGGTTACTCGAGAGGGACATCGAGATAACCGGATGTACTAGTATATTATTTACCCGTTTATATGATGGAAGTGGCTGGTCTCATAGTTGCTCGTGTGGGGACACTAGGCTACAATGCAGGTACTCATTGAATAATGAGTTTACTGATTGATCCACTTATAAAATGTTGGATGGTTGATAACAAGGTATGTGATATCGTACCGTACCGACGTTTCGAGGTTGGCTCGATATGATACGATACCGGCGTACCGAGCGGTACACCAGGGCTTACCGAGCGATTTTCTCTTACTGTAGCGTCGCTACAGTGTATTACTGTAGCACTTTAGCACGATCCGTCCGATAGCGGGCGATCCGCATACCGATATGTCGTTAGACCGGTACGTACCGCCCGTACCGGGTGATACCATTCGAAATTGCATACCATGGTTGATAATACCTCATTGTCAAACAACGACTTCATCATCCTAGTGGTATACCTAGTCCTTAGACTTGAGATACCAAGTATATCTTGTATTAGTACTCTACTCTTTAATACTAGACTTAGAGGTTTGGAAGTTTCAGATCTAGTACAACCGGTTATCGGGAGTAACAACCAAACTTACGAGAGCTATTGAGTATTGATATAGGATCATTCGTTCTTGATATCATAAGAGAAATATATTATGTGTTCTTGCTTAGACAAATCCTTCGCCAAAGTCATCCAGATTGATAGAGAGTTCTACGAGAGAATCCGATTAGAGTGAGACTCGAGGAGAAACCATATGAGTATGATAGCACCATGCCCGGTATACGGTATTTAAGATATTATATATATTAGTGATTATATGTACATGGTAATTGAGGATAGATAGTTCCAAAGGATTTGATTCACTTGTATTGTCTGAGGACTGCAGCATAGTGGCTTAGTACATCTATAGTCGATAAGTCGAGTGAGTTATTATGGTGAACAATTCACAAAGCCAGAAGGAGTTCTGACATATATAACTCACGGCTAGCTCGATATTGGGCTTAGAGGGTCACGCACATATTGTAGGTATTACGATAAGTAGAGATTGAGATATGAGATATTCGTTAGAGCCCTATCTTATTGGATATCCAATAAGCCCATGAATTATTGGATCCTTTGGATGAGATCCAATAAGAACTAATGAGAAATTATTGACTAGTAACCTACTAATTTAAGAGGCTTGGGTAGTTGGATGAAGATCTAATACCCAATATGATAGGATCTATTAGAGTTAAGTTGACAATGAGCCTCTATAAATAGGAGAGAACTAAAGGGATATAGGCTAGGCATTTTTTGTTGTCACCTCATCCTCATATAGTATGTGTGTTAATGAAGTGCATCTTCACAGCCCCTGTCATGTAGATCACCCGCTAGAAAGGAGGACACTTGACCTCTTTCATCCTCTCCCATAGATCTATAAGAATTTAAGAATACGATCTCCTTAGGTAACATATATATCTTACACGTTGATTTTTTAATTTTGCGAGTTTTATGTACCAATTTTTACATGACGATGAATGTTTTTTTAGAAAATTTTAGATTTTTTATTTTTTGTTCTTCCGTTGTGCATGTGATGTCGTAGATTTTTCTACAATTATACGTCATATTTTTGAAAATATAGATGTTATTTTATATACGAATAAATCAAATATTTGTTAACTCACATTTGATTAAAAATGACTTATATACTATATTTTTAAAAATATATAAATTATTTTAGATATAAATAAATTATAAAGAAGATAATCATAAATTTTCAGCTCATCATCATATTCAACTCTAACCTCCTTGACTTTTTTTTATCGCTCTCTTAATCCTGCTGCCCATGAGCATGCATTCTAATATAAGTTTCTTTGCCTATAAAATAATAATAAAAAACATGAGAAGGCCCGGAAGAGAGAAACGGATAGATTCGCTGGCGACGACGTCTAGAAACCACGCGTGGCACACGGAATTGGAGGTTCGGCGACGACACCAACTAAATTCGCGTTAGGTGGGTGCGGTTCGACCCATGTGGCATCGCCGTCGCAACAGACACAGAACTATAATTCATTTTTTATCTACATTTTATTGATTTTCAACAACTTACAAATAAATGTTTTGCGCGATTGTAACTAAATCAAACGGTTGGCAGCACATCACCCACGCCTCCAGTCTTCTAGTTTCAAGCCACGTCTCCGAATTTAAACATATACTGTATTATATATATCTTTTTAGGAGGACAAAGAGAAAAAAGGATCAGAGCCAGAGAGCGCCGGCTTCCTTTAAGATGGGCACGAGTTCGCCGGTGATGTGGACGGCGACCAGGCGATCGAGCCCCCCCAGCAGCCTCCCCCCTACGAACACCACCGGGAGCATCGCCAGCCGCCGCACATCCCCGCCGCCGGCCTCGAACACCGCCGCCTCCTCCACCAGCGACACCGCCTCCCCGGCGGCCTCGTCGCCGAACTCGCACACCGTGGGGTTGACCCCCAGCCCCAGCAGCAGCCGCCTCGCCACGTGGCACATGCAACATCCCCTCCGCCCCACGACCACCACCGGGTTCTCCGCCACCATCCGCCGCATCCCCCCTCCCTCGCTACCCCAGGAAGATGACGACGAGGAGGAGGAGGAGGAGGGAGAAGGCGTGGGCGACGCGGATGAGCCGTCCCTCGCCGGCGGGGGTCGGTCGGCTACGAACGCGCGGGCCCCGTTGCTCGCCGGCGGGGCGAACGACGGCCGCGCCGATCCGTACGGGATCGCGTCCTGCATTCTTGGATTGCTTTTCCCTTCGGAGAAATCGAGAGCGAGAGAGAGAACACCGTCGGAGAAAAGAGGGGCGGGTTGTTTATATAGCAGGAGACGGGCGCGCGGGTGACGTCAGAGGAGCGGCCGTCAGTCGTCAGCGGGGTCGCAACGCGCTGTGCCCGTCGTTCTCTGGCTTCTTTCTTCGATCTGTGTCGTAACGACGCGCACGTATCCTTCGAATCGTGGCTGACGTCCGACTCACGTCAGCCTGGGTCCGACAGGGCCCGCCACTTCCAACATGCGGTTCTTGTGACGTCAGGCGTTAGGCGAGCTGGCGGGCGTCATCGCCCGTCGACCCTCAAACAGCAAATACCCTTTGTGATGACGTGGCTCCATCAGGCACCATAGAACCTTCGGACTAGTGTTTCGGCCCCGCTGAGAACCCACGTCCTATTGGCCATCACCGGTGGGCCCCGCAGGTGAAGAGACGACAGCGATGGGGGCATCGAGGTGGGTATTAACGAAAGGTGGGCACTCGAAGGAGACACAAAAGAGTGGAGGTCGGAGAAACATGAACGCTGTTCTGAGTGCAGAACGGTGACTAGCGTCGAATGAGACATACGGATGACGCGTCACTTCGCTTCCTCACAGTGAATACGGCGTTCGCTGTTGAGTACAATGGGCGGCAACAGCGAGAGCGCCCACCGGATGACCCGGGGATGGCTTTCCTCGGGGGTGACGTCAGACTACATCTCGTCGTGGGTCCCCGGGTTACCTTGCATCGATCGGATAAGACTACATACATTAAAATAGAATTAGAAGTTAGATATGTGGCCATACGGTGGTGGTTGTGAAATAATGGTAGTGCAATTAATTTAATTAGTGAAATTTAAGTTTAATTACCAAACGTTTCCAAATGAAGCCATAATTCTCCCTAATTATCAATTAATTAGCAGTACGCAATATTTAACCGTAAGGTAGGAACATTAAAGATTAAATTAGATGAGTAATCTGCTTCCTTTGATTGGGTTACCCGTTCGCGTAACATACGAGCCGGCTCTACGAAACGGTCGTTGGGCGGCCCTCGGATGAGGACGAAGTCGTACGTAGCGGAGTGTGCGCGGCCGGTCAACCAACTCCGTCGACCAAAGATAGAAGAAAAAGACTAGCGATGGCGCGTTGCCCACGTAAGCTCACGTGGGGCCCTTCAAGAAGCGTGGCGCTCACGTCGTCGTCGCGACGCGCCTCGTGCGGGACCCACCGGCCATTCTCCGGCCAGGATGCGCCGAGCGAAAGAACCTGAGTGCATCTGACGGCGACGAGCTCGTCGGCCGTGGCCTATGGCTGCTCACGTCGTCACCAGCTCATCCACCGCATCCGGTAGGCGAGATCGGTCTGACGTCTCATTTGCCGACATCGACGCCCGTCCCCAGTCATCATGGAATTGTCCCCAATCCTCTCTCTCTCTCTCTCTCTCTCTCTCTCAATAACTCTCTAAACCTCTTCATCATACCATCTCTTTGGGCATGGCATCTTCATCCGCCAATATAACATAAAAGAAAATATTTTCTAAAAATAATTAAGTTTTTATCCTTGTAAAAATTCAATTCTTTTTTTGTCGAAAGAAAAAGTTGATTTAATTATTAATGTTTTTTTAAAAAATCATAAACTATAAATGTGCGTGAACGGAAGGTTCGATTAGTGCCATCACCTACCCAAAACAGCTTCGATCTCACAAGTGGGGGTTGGGGGGGGGGGGGGGGGGGGGGGGGAGGGACCCACCGTTAAAGATGCTCTCCAACCTCCCAAGAGAGCAAAAGCTTCTTATTACGTGTACGCATGCATACCGTTTTGGAGTCGAGTGGCGGAAAACTGTGGGGAGCTCCCGACGAGGGATTCCGCTTCCAATGGCTCTCATCGGAGCGAAAGAGTTGGGAGGAAGTCTCGGGAAGGGCGTACGAGAGGGCAAATGCGACGTCCGCATCGGTGTGCGGTGGCCGTCTTTTACCTTTATCTTATTGCGAGCAGACAGGAGCGAAGGCATAACTTGGAGACAACCGGATCGCACGTCACGCCGAGTCACGTGTGGGTTGGGTCACATGTGGATGCCACATGGTAGTACGTAACGAGGATGCTGATCTTTTTTATTTTTAGCTTGTAATTTGATGGGTGTTGAGAAATATTAATTCGCATCATCGATACGTCGTGACATAATCAACGGTGAAAAACGAACGACATGATCGATAATTAGATCATCTGTGCATCGATCTAAAATAACAATTCGAAAACATATTTCATTTGGACCCTAAAAATGATAAGACAATAAATATTTAATCATATCATAAAATATCGTTATTGTTCATTAAGATTACTTCGTTGGTTGTTCGATTACTGATTTGAGCATCGAGGGATTCATCTCGAAAAACCCATGTGACGTTGATTTTCATATAGATTAATCGTGGAATAAACATCCGAGTCCCTTCGCCTCTAAGTAAGCGTTCAAATCTTCCTTTTGATAGCATTAGGCTTTCTGGATATATAAGATCGAATTATCAACTTCTAAGGGCCAATTCAAGTGCGTTACATACTTTTGATATTTTTTTTTCTAGAGCAATAACACGTGCACAAAAATATTTTACCCGATTAGGATATCAAACACTTAATGTTTATTACATCATGAGAAAATGGATCATAGATGTTTTGTTTGCGTGATAACACATCAAACACTTTGGTATTTTTTGTCACATATCATGTTTTGCTTGACTATGACGCATCAAACACTTTGATGATTATGTTCATGGTGAATAAATCGTGTGCCGAGATATGTTTTACCAAATTAAAACACTTTAAAATTTTGGATATTGATATATTGTGAAAAGATATACTTTGCATCGTTGATTTCAGCTATAGTAATAAAGAGAGAGAGAGAGAGAGAGACTCGAGCATCACTCGAAATGGGATTATAAAGGCCTCTTCAAAAGGAATGAGGCTTGCAATTGGACCGAGCTCGCCCAAACGCCGGTCCGACCGCCTGGCCCGTAGCTAGTGAAGCTCGATCTTGGTGGGCCCATCTTTGGTGGACTTGGGCTCTATCTCGGGCCGAGTCTAGCTTGGGCTGGCCCACCAGGACTGGTGTTTTATTGATGTTGAGGCATGTGTGACTTGGAGAACATACATCACCATATTCTTGTCATCTTCTTGGTTGATGGTTGGCATGTGGATTCGAAGAATAGATCAGCTTGGAAGACGTGATCGACTTAAGGGCACGACTGACATAAAAGCGTAGAGGAGCTTACTATTTAGAGCTCTTTTTTATATTATCCATAATATCTTAAAAATTAATAAACTATTATTTTATTATTTATATTTTTAAATTTTTTTGCCTACGCTATTGTCATCAACTCTCCCTACCTCCTCTTCGATCTTCGGATTATCCCATTTCATCATTTATCTTTTTTTTCTATCATTTTACATCACTTTTGATGATTAAGAAAAGAAGAATAGGAAGAAAATAATAATAATAATAATAATAATAATAATAATTACAGATAAGGAGTGAGAAGATTTTAGTAAACTGAGTTATAAAATAATGACATATATGTCTATTTATAAAATTATAACTTATAAATATTAAAAACTATTAACATGAGATTATACATAAGTAAAAAGATATTGTAAATAATAATCGTCTTAGTAAATGATCATCTTGATGGAATTGAGTTATAAATTGGGGACATATCTGTCTATTTTATAAAATAATAATTTAGAAATATTAAATTATAAAATGATCGACTTTGGAGCACTACGGACAGAAAAAGGCATTACTCTTACTATTTAGAGCTTCTTTTTTATTATTCAAAATCTCTTAAAATTTAATGAAATAATATTTTACTTTTTATAACTAATTTAATTTTTTTTATTTTACGTAAAATAATATTTTATTATTTATAACTCATTTAATTTCGACTCTCCCTGCTTCCTCTTCAATCTTCAAACCATCTCATTTCATCCTCTAGTTTTCTATAATCTTACATTATATTTGTGATTAAGAAGAGGAGGAGGAGGAGAAGAAGATTTTAGTGAAATTGAGTTATAAATAAAAGTTGTTAACATGAGATTATAAATAACCAAAAATAGATTGTAAATAGTAATCTTTTTAGTAAATGATCACTTTGATAGAACTGAGTTATAAATAGAGGATATATTTATGTTATAAATGGTAACTTAGGAATATTAATAGTTATTAACATGAGATTATAAATAACTAAAAAATATTTTAAATTATAATTTTCTTAGTAAATAGTCACTTTGATCGAGACATAATCGTACTGATGATATTTGTACTTACGACATGACAAACCTGAAAATATGACTTACTCGTAAAAAATAGAGTCATTTTAAATATACAATCAAATCGAAGATAATTAAAATATTACTGACTCGAAGGTAAAAGATTTGATAATGCTCTAAATATACGTTAGACCAATCTAATGACATCGAGGGAGTGTCCAACTTAAGAACACCATCAACTTTAGAATGTGATCATATTAAAGATATAATTATTTTAAAGATATGATGAGAAAGTAATTATTTTGATTGAAATATCGGTCTTACAATGGTATTTACAAGTCAACTAAATTATGAGCACCTTCAAATCTATATATCAATCTAATTTAAGTGGACAAAAATAGACGTGACATCGGGAATCATACATGAATGATCTAAAACTTGGAACAAGCACGTAATTAGGTTCATTAATCTTGAATCTAAATCAATTTCAGAACGACGCTTGTGATCGATCGCTACGTTGGCCAATAAAGAACATTATATCGGGGGAAGTAACTAATACATGCCATTTATAACGGGCATTATAAACCGGTACGCCGCTTCGAAGAAACGCGACGTTGTGATATACGAATAGATGTGATACGAACACGAGACTCTCCGTCTTCTTCGTCGCGAAGAAAAGAGAGAGAGAGAGAGAGAGCAGTGGAGGCGAGAGAAGAAAGATGATGCAGTTGCTCGGTTTCCGCGGGGGATCGGCGGCCTCCTCCTCTTCGTCGTCGTCGAAGGAGGAGCCATCGCCAACATCCGACCCTCGGAACCCTAGCCCGAGTCTCGCGGCCGCTGCCTCCGGGCTCGGTCGGCCCATCCGCCTCGTATACTGCGACGAAAAGGGCAAGTTCCGGATGAACCCGGAGGCCGTCGCCGCCCTCCAGCTCGTCAAGGGCCCCATTGGCGTCATCTCCGTCTGCGGTCGAGCCCGCCAGGGCAAGAGCTTCATCCTCAATCAGGTGCGTATCTCCCAATTTCCTCCTGTAAACTTGTTCCTCCCCGCCGATCGACTGTAGGGTTTATTTTCTTTCAAGTTGGACCGGTTAAAGATGGCTAATTGATCGTTAATGTTGGTGATGCTTCCTTGTTCCAGTAGGTTATCCCCCTCGGGGAACTTCTAGAGGGATAGGCGTCCTGAGAATCTTGCTTTAGTTTGGTCGGAGCGATGACTTGTTTGGCTTCTCATGTGCAACTTTAATAGCCAAATGATGGTATCTGATGATAGGGTTTGCCAAAAACATGATACCCTAATGAAATAGTTGAAATGCGTTCAAATTCTCGTAGTGCAAATGAGGTTCTTGCTTTTGGGGAATACTACATGTTGTATAAAATCGTTACATGTGATAAGCCTTGAGAATGTCCCCGAAATTTCAGATATGCTAGGTCGATAACAAAGAAAGTAGTTGGTTTTGCAAAGATCCAAATGGGATGCTGATGAACCATTAAAGGATATTTGGATGAACAATAAGGTAAAACTGCTGGATGGAAAGGTAAGTTGACGAGCCAATAAGTGGTTGGTCCCTTGAAAAACTGTTTTTGAGAAATCTAGAAAGTTTAGCCAAGAAATTATGAGTGTCAGTTTGTTGCTATTTCAATTGTCCAGGGAGGTGTATTAGTTCATGTGGTGTAATTGACATAGGATCCATAAATCAGACACATACTGGTTTCTGCAGCTGGGCTTTGGCTTCATGACAAGAATAAATATGAAAATAACAGTGTCAATGATGACACCTAAAAAGCCTTTGTGTACTAAGATTCACAAGAAGGCCACATATTAGGATAATGGTCTGCTAGCAAGAATATTGGTTGCAGTGGTCTAGAGAAAGCAAATATTCTGAAATTGACCATTGGGAATATAAAGTGGATTTTGTTATTATAGGTCGACACAGTTCGAGCATAATATATGTATGTTTTTCTGGAATGCCCATGTCAAAGGGACCATAATTGGATTTGTTTTATCATTAGACCAAAAGCAGACACAATGCCACTATAGATTGGGAGGACATTGAAGCACGATAACATTTGGGGAGCAAGTGATTATTCTATAGAGTGTCAGTCATCCTAGACATTTATACAGAAAGATGGCAACATATGTAGCACAGATGCACAATATACCATTGTGCTTAAAAATTTCTCATGAACTATGTTTTGAGTTGATCTGTCTTTTGAGTATAGAGTTTGTTTCACCATTTCTCTGTCTTTTGGATCCTTCACTGCTTATCCTGCTTCCTTGGTCTATGTCCATAAAAGCTACAATGATTCTATTTTATGCATTAGATTTTTCTTCTCCTAACGTCATATCCAGTTTGTCATAACTCATTTACATATAAGGTCCTTTTACTTCTGCATTTTTAGTTTTAATCTTATATGCAGGAATCATGGATGATTTACTAATGTTTGTTTGCTTTGTCGAGTAAAAGATCACTGTAGTTTGATCCTGTATATTTTTTTAATTGCATTTAGTTTCTTATGATTTTTTCTGGGTTCTAAATTTATAACTTCTGTGTGATTGTTTTGTTTAAAAAATAACAATCATTTGTTGTTGGTAGCTTCTAGGGAGAAACAGTGGATTTCAAGTTGCTTCCACCCATCGACCTTGCACTAAAGGGCTTTGGATGTGGAGCGCACCATTAAAGCGTACTGCTCTTGATGGAACTGAATACAATCTTTTGCTACTGGACAGTGAAGGAATTGATGCCTATGATCAAACGGTTAGTTTGATCTCCTTGCCTTTTGCTCATTGTGATGTTTATATCTAGTTCATATGTACCTTATTCCTGAAAAAAGTACAAAATTTTCATTTGGTCTTTGTTGGCTTGCCATTAATGCTTAACAATTTATTTCTGATCTAAATTTGCTACATAAGTTATTAAAAGACTATAGCAATTGTACCCCTTTAAATTGACTAATTATCTCTTTTGATTTTGACGTTGCATTGCTCAGTGCTTCAACCTCATGGTAGTTTGAGAGGCGGCAGGGCTGCAATTAGGCTCATAGTTATCTTGAAAATTTTATGTTTGAAATTTTGGGTCTTATTTATGACCCTATATTTTTATTTTTGAATTATTTCGATCCTGCTCTCACCAATCCAGTCTTACTGATGTCGATCACATTATCCATGGTTGATTTTGATCTCAATATCAGTTCTGCTAATTTTGATTGTGACAATATAAGCCTTCATTAACATGTAACTTGTGGTTTTTTTGTGGAATGAGGATGAGGGGCAAAGGATGGTTATGGCAAATTTTAGTAATATCCACCAAAATTGGGAAATTTTCATTCAAATTTTACAGGAAGAGGCAAATAATGGTTATGCCTGTTGAAATGTTGAAACTCGTACCTCTCTCGACAAGTTAAATAACCGAGAAACATTCCTATGTTGAAAATCTACTCAAATTTCAGGCCAAAATTTACCCTTGTCTAAATTATGCAAAGATATTAAAGGATAAAAATATACCTTGATTGCTTCATTTTTTCCCTTTCTCCTCGACCCAGATCACGAAATCCTCTGTTGTGCATTTTGTACTCCTCTCTACTCCGTATTCACATTGTCTTCCCCTTTGATTGGACTGCTCTTTACAACTTCACCTAATTGGACTGCATGTCTGGCTTCTACATCTTTCTTTCATAACTGAACACCACATCCTTTTCCATTACATCTCCAACTCTTCTTTTCTCTCATAACATGCAGGCAGCAAAATCTTTCTAAGCAACATATCTGTTAGTCTGATGACAAACAACAAATTCCTAACAGTACTATTACATATTTGTTAATTTTCAGGTTCTTATAATATACAGAGTTTCAAGAATTTGAAGTACCTTTATTGGTGTTTTTCGAGGGATATGCATGTTAAATTCTCTCCATGATGTAAACCATGTAATAGTAGTGATGATGATACTAGGACCTGATTACCTGAATTTAATATAGATGCGATTCCAACATTGACCGAGACCCAAAATTTCATGAATTTGTATGAGTATAAATTTGGGCCATTCGACACTTTGGGTTTGGGTTTAAGAAAGTCCCCAAATCCAATCATATTATACTTAATTTGGTAATGACAAGTGCTTTTATTTTTTTAATTACAGAAATCTATAAAAAATTAACTGGTTTTGTATTTTTAGTGATTTCTCCGTCGGAGTTTTGGGGCATATTCAAGGTGTCTTTATGTTCTACTTATTGTGTCTCGCAATAATTTTCTTTTCTTCTGCATTCTCTGACATATTCAGTGTTTATTGCCTTTCAATCATTGCAAGTTTGTTTGACCTTTTTTTCTTCATAACTTGTGATTTTTACAACGTGGACTTGATACAAACTTCCATTTGAATTTCACTTAATTATGTCGCAAAAATGAATTAATTATTTTATTATTTTGCTCTTATCATTCGAACATATTTTGGGCCTTGTCCCATTCACATGTACGTGACCAGATTGAGACAACCCAATAATAAAATGTGCACGGTACAAGTCGAATATTGTACTGCTCAGGCTGGATTGAGATTTAGACTAGGTACCCAGCCTGATATATACATTCTGTTGCAGATAATTATCAACAAAAATTGGGGCCAAAGAGGTCCTTTTGTTACTTGGGTTTGGACTGTTGTTTTTTATTTTCTATAATATGTATGGATGAACAATTAAAGCAAAGGCTCCGGCGTGCATAAATCCAGACTTTATTAGGATATCTATGTAAATTGATACTGGGGAGGAACAAATATGTAATTAGCCAATCAAAGAAGATATATATGAAGAAAATTATCTTTTTTGGTGGACACCATTTCCATGTGCAGTAAGTATATTACAAGAACAGGGGCAACAAAGTTTTTTGGCATAATCTTGCTTTGTACATGTAAGGGTGGTTTTGTCTTAAAGCAATAAATGAAAATACTTTTATTGCCATGAACCTCTTGTAGCTTTCTTCTAGATTATGCATTTCTTCTTCCTTGCTATATGCACTAAATCTTTTGTTGACTTTGTCATATGGTTTGATTTTTTTTTGCTCTTGGCAGGGAACATATAGTACAAAGATATTCTCTCTCGCTGTTCTATTGTCAAGCTTGTTTGTCTATAACCAGGTAAAACTTGTGTTGCATTGAGTTCTATTTTACAAAATTTTGAATTAGAATAATCTAGAATAGGATTGGAAATTTAGAATCTGCTTAAGCTTGTCATTTGCGCTTGTGTAAACTTATCATTGTACCTCGTGCCATGTTGCTAATTGTTGACTAATTATACACTTAATGGTCATCTGTTTTTGTTTTTTCCTTTTGATTCTTCAGATGGGTGGTATTGATGAAGCTGCACTTGACCGTCTATCACTTGTCACTGAAATGACTAAACATATACGAGTCAGAGCCTCCGGTGGAAAGACCTCAGCATCTGAGCTTGGACAATTTTCTCCAGTATTTGTGTGGTTATTGAGGGTAATCGCATGTCATTATTTTTAATCTTATGCAGATGGTTTTCCTATTTCTTGTTGGTATTTAAATTTATCCTACTTAAGTCGATTGTATGTGGTCACCTAATTGATCAGAAAACAACTATTCCACAGGACTTCTATTTAGAATTAGCAGAGGATAATAGAAAGATCACTGCACGCGAGTATCTAGAAATAGCCTTGAGATCTATGCAAGGTGGAGGTAGAGATTTGTTAGCTAAGAATGAGGTTTGTTGCAGCCTACTGCCTGCTTAGTTACATTGACTCAGACCGCACCATTGCATGTATCAGTAATAAGCAACTTTTTTATTTCAATTGATAGATTCGAGAGTCGATTCGTGCTTTATTCCCTGATAGAGAATGTTTTACGCTTGTGCGGCCACTGAACAATGAAAATGATCTCCAACGTCTTGATCAAATCCCTGTGAGTATCCTTTCCACATATTATTTATCAGTTCAAATATACTTAAAATACTAATTTCTTTTTTTTATGCAGTTGGATAGATTAAGATCAGAATTTAGATCAGGCTTAGATGCATTAGTGAAATACATTTTCGAGCGGACCAGACCAAAACAAGTAGGTGCAACTGTAATGACAGGCCCCATTCTTGCTGGTATCACACAGTCATACTTGGATGCTATCAACAATGGTGCCGTGCCTACTATATCTTCTTCTTGGCAGGTTAGTCTTCTCGAGTATCAGAATATTGGTTGAGTTTTAAGTTAACGATGGCTAAATATTTATAATGTTTGGAAGCAACTCTTGATTGTGAGAGAATAATAGCTTTTCTGTGGAAGCATTGATTGTTTGGAGCCACATTTCATTGAATTAAATTTTTGCTACACAGAGCCTAGCAATGTATAGCTGTAAAAAGAAAACAAGAAAGTTTAATAATTTTGGACTTTTGGGTGGGGCTTCAGGAAAGCTGATATTTTCTTTGAATCTAGAGATATAGCAATACTATTTGTCTTCAATGTGCTCATTCCACAGATTGTAGTAATCAATCATGCTGTTTTTCTCTATAAATATCGCATTCATGTTAAAAGAAACAAATTGACTTAACTGCATATATTACTTCAGTGACTTAGTCATGACTAAGTTCTGAAGGCCCACTATTTCAATGTAGGCACTTTTAACCATGTGGCTGAAGATGCTTAAGCTTGTGCTACTATTAGTAAGGTCGTCTACTCTTATATGATAGTTATGTTTCCCCAATTCATATGTGGGATTAATTGGGGTGTCATAATCTTTCCAATTCAAATGCTCATGGTCTCATCAAGTTATCTTCACACAGCCTAAAATAGTTCACTAGTAAATTGCATGAGAGGCATATAACTAAGCAGTGACTTAGTTGTATCATGCTTTTTGATCTTTCCAATCTGGGACCATTCACTGCATGTAGTCCTGGGTTCATATACAGGTCACATTGATACATGGTATTTATTGGTCTAGCCAAGACCAATGTACGAAATGGTTTGATACGAGTAATACTTATTCTTTTTTTCTTTTTCAATGATAAAAAATGGTATGAGTTTTTATACTGCTCGAAATACCAATAGTGGATCAGTCTGGAAATGTGTTGAAAGTGGTATCCGATCAGTATTGAGAACCATGGCCTGATGGGTCTGTAGCAACATGACCTGAAATTCTTAAGCCCCTGTTGTTAGTAGTGAGCCCATCTAGCTTGCATAGTGTCACAACCTTCCCACTTCTGGTGTAGGACTACGCATCACAACCATTTCTGGTTCTGATTTGTTTTGTTCATTACTAACACCAGCTGTGCTAATTGCTAAATGATATTAATTACATTTCTCTGCTGATCGAATTTTACTTATTGAATGGTGTTTTATAATTTGATAATGTTATTCTGTTTATGTGGATATCGACAGGGTAGGTATTACTTGTGGTTGTTCCTTTTTTAGGTTAGAGAACCTTTTGCACTACATGTGTTTACTATTGAGGGGTTTATATTACCGTTCCCAGTCCCTTCCCTTCCCTATGCGGGAAAAAAAGGCAGAAAAAATAACAGAAAAATCACATTAAAGCGGTTGGTGTGGGTTGTTTGTGTGTGTGTGTGTGTGTTTTGCTTCCAGCTAAGTTAAGAAAACTGACTTCAAGTTAGCCTTTTTCTTCAAGTGTTCAGAAATAAAGGTTGATGTGAGTTAAGCACTTATGTGGAACTCGATGACTCTGGTGTGTATAATATTTAACTTGGAATCTAGATTATTGAATCATTCTTTTTCTCAACCAACATGTTGGCTTGGTAATAACAGTGAACTTGTTATATTCACTCTGAAGCTCTTTCATATTATGCCAAGTAGAGCACATCAAAGAATTAAAATAGAGTGTTTGATTGCTATTGTGAATTTTCTTGAAGTTCCCATTTTGTACCTTGTTGTGATTTGAGAGTCTCTTGAATTTTTATTGTGATTTGAGAGTCTCTTGACATTTTTGATCTTGCAGAGTGTTGAAGAAGCGGAATGTCGTAAAGCTTATGATGCTGCTGCTGAGATCTATAAGTCCTCCTTTGATCGCTCAAAGCCAGCAGAGGAGGTATAGAATATAAATCAATATCTTTCTTACTTGCTGTAAGAATACTTCATTGTCATCAGTTCTAATTGCACTGACTTTTTAAGTACTTTAGACTGTCTTAAGAGAAGCACATCAAGATGCTGTTGAAAAAGCTCTCAATGCATTCAATTCTTGTGCCGTGGGGAGTGGATTAGCACGTCAGAATTATGAGAAACTTTTGCTCAATTTTTTCAGAAAGACTTTTGAGGTGAGTGCCAATCTCGTTATTAAAATTGTTGGTCATTTAGTGGAGTAGATAGCAGCACCTTGTCTACCAACATTCTGTATTCTACTGTTTCTTTTTTTCAATGTATTTCCCACTGAGCTTTTTGCAATTTCTGCCTGTTCCATGACATATACCTATTGGAGTTTTCCTCATTCTCTTTGATTTGAGAGAATTGATGTAATGAATAGACCAAAATTCTATCAGCTGACCCTAAAGTTGTACTTCTATGATCAGTGAAAGTTGTTAATATCATTGGTGTCCTGTTCATCAATGGGAATTGCTAAGAGATGCAATTGAATTATTAGAGTATCTTCATGATTAGCTTGTGAAGAAAAGCATACAAACAGATATTTCCTGACTGCCATTCCATCTCTTTTCTAGTTCTTTATTATCCTTAATCCTTTGAAAAGTTGGTGTTAGTTTTAGTTTCAGCTAAAAGTAAAGAAAATCAGAGATATACACTATTTTGAGATGATATATGGTTACATGTGTATGTATTGTTATTTTATATATACTTTAGAGATAAAAAATCAAATGGAATATACTTACCATCATGCTATAGTTTTTGTGGTAATGTAGCTGGGTTGTCAAAAATCTTTTAGAAGATATTATAGTTGCAAGGGATGAAATTTCAGATTTATGATGTACAAATGACTAGTTGTAAATAATTATACAAGTAACACGATTACCAAATTTAAATTTTAAATTACTGTCTTTTTTTAATTGACCGATATCAGATGTTTGCATTTTTGTTAGATATGGAAGGTTCTTATACTTCTTGACATCACAATCCATAGGTTATTGATTAGACTCATCACTCATTAGGATGGCCCATTTTGCAGTTAAAAGAGATTAGCTTGTGTTAGAGTGTTGCCTCGAACAAGTTCTTCGCTATATGAGGTGGACAAGAAACCTCCGGAGAGCTACTATAAATACTGCTGAACTAATCTAACTTTATTAACAATAAAAAGGGAGAAAACAGTAGTCCCAATGTGAACCTTAAGTTCATAAAAGAATGTTTATTTCAGGGTTGCTAGTGCCTTGTAACTAATGTACTAAAATAATCTAGGATTGTCCATCAAATCACAGGCATATAGTCCCCCTGGCTGTCTCAGATAGGCTCAACAAACCCATCCATATGGACAGTGACTGTCCATATGGTCTGTATATTATCTGTAAGAATTGGACATCCTGGCCTCTTTGGATCAGAAGAAGGTTGCCTAGCCTTTCTTGCTTCTTTTGGTGCAGTCCTAGTGGAATTAGGGTGCTTGTTTTCTTCCAGTTTGCTGCAGGCTGCTGTAATCTATCGTATTTGCATTGGAACCTCTGCTAATTGGTTCAGGAGTCTCCTTTGATCTTGTTATGGCTGGTCAACAGCACGCTGCACATTTCCAAAGAAAAGACAGAGTAATTAGGCTCTAATAGGAAATTTGGTGGTCAAATTATTCTGCCATAATGTTTAAAAAATAAATACTAATTAAATGATTCATATGATTGGAAACTTCTAATGATCATTAAGTGATTTTAACCACTCAATAAATTGTGTGCCTATTGAGTGATTGTTATTTGTTCAAAAGCCTTCTTTTTTTGTGTTCGTTCTGATCGCTGATTGCTTTGCTACTGTTGTACAGGAGTACAAAAGGACTGCTTTCTTAGAAGCGGATTTGCAATGCTCTAAAGTAATCCAAAGCATGGAAACAAACTTACGAGCAGCTTGCCATGCTCCTGATGCCAAACTCAGTGATGTGATTCAGGTAAGCCAAATTGTCTTGGAACAAGCATGGAAACTTGACAATATAGTACACAAGAAGCAAAACATGTTTTGTTACATTACAGAAACATTTGTTTTGTCATAAGCATGGTCACTGTTGTCCTTGTTGGGCACATTATAGGTATTTTGTTTGCTAACCATCCTTCTCTTCAGTTCTGTTTATGCATTTAGATCTTGTCTTCTCTTGCGTTGTATGGTTCCATGTAGTTTCCGATGCCCTCACCATAATTTTTTTTGCCTAATAAGTTGGTCCATTATTAAACTAAAAGTTTTCCTTTATCTTTAAATATAATATGTGATGAGTGGTTGTTTACTTGGATGCCACTGCAGCTCTTGGACCGTTTGCTAGTTAACTTTGAGAGTTCTGCCCATGGTCCGGGAAAATGGAAAAAGTTGGCCACATTTCTGCAACAGAGGTTTGTCCTTTTCAACTCTTGCAATGTGGCATGTGTTTCAGAATATGATGTCAGAGTTTTAATGGTTTTCTAGCTTGTACCTGATCGCATTACTGGTTACATCAGGCTGGTTATATCGTCTTTTATCAAGTTCTTATAATTGTTACATAATTATTGTTTTAGTTCTACATGTAACAATCTTTACCTGATTCATTTTCATGTTGATCCATAGTATGGATCATGATGCAAGTCCTACAGTTCCAATTTTAGTTTAGATTACTGAAAATAAGTACAGTCACATTCAGTCTAGCCTCTTCCTTCTACAGTTTGGAGGGATCAATTTCAGACCTCTTCAGAAAGCAATTGAATCATGTTGAATCAGAAAGGAATTCTCTGAAGTCTAAATGCCGATTAAGTGAGGATAAATTGGCTTTGTTTATTAAGCAACTTGAGGCTAATGAAAAGCACAGATCTGAATATTTGAAACGCTATGAGGATGCTATCAGTGACAAGGAAAAGATCTCGAAAGATTACTCTGGTCGCATTGCTGATTTGCAGAGCAAATATAGCAAGTTAGAGGAACGCTGCTTGAGTTTATCAAATGCTTTGGAACTTGCTAAACATGAATCCTCTAATTGGAAAAATAAGTACAACGAGAGCATGGCGGATCAAAAGGCTGAGGAAGACAAGTTCAAAGCTCAAATTGCAGTTCTGGAAGCCAGGATAGGTGCTGCTGAAGGTAGGTTAGCTGCTGTTCGTGAACAGGTAGCATCCTCCCAGGAAGAAGCATCGGAGTGGAAGCGGAAATATGATGTAGCAGTTGGAGATGCTAAAACTGCTTTGGAGAGGGCAGCAGTAGCACAGGAACGCACTAATAAGAAGGTACAAGCCAGGGAAGATACTCTAAGAACTGAATTTGCTGAGCAACTAGCAACTAAGGTATTCCAAGTTCTCTGCATGTGTTTATGTGTCTATGATATATTTATCTGATATGTATATATATTTTCATCAGTATGCTTTTTATTCACAGTATCCTTTTGTTGACTATAATTATACAGGACAAAGAAATTATAAACTTGACTGCAAAGGTTGACCAGTCTGAGAATCAATCAAATAGTTTGCTTCTAAGATTGGAGGTAAGTTATGTCATCGAAGGTTGATTTTTTTTTTTTCTTATTGGAAATTGGTTGTTGTATTGTGCTAAAGGTTACTTACATGCAGGCTGCTGAGTCGGAACTGAAACGCCGGGAGTCTGAGTCTTCAGTTTTGAAAGATGAAATCCAAGGTTTACTAGAAAACTTGGATTCTGTTAAAACCATGGCCCAGACACATGAGAGACAAGTCAAAATTCTAGAACAAGAAAATAATCATCTCCAGGAGAAGTATCTTTCTGAAAGCAAGAAATTCGATGAAGCAGACAGGAGGTGCAAGGACGCAGAAAGGGATGCAAAGAAAGGAACTGAGTTGGCTGACACTGCTCGTGCAGAAGTAGTGGCAGCTCAGAAGGAGAAGAATGAAGCCCAAAGGTTGGCAATGGAAAGATTGGCATTTATTGAAAAAGCTGAGAGACAGGTTGAGAGCTTGGAAAGAGAGAGGAATAAGTTGATTGATGAAACTGAGGCGCTTCGTCGATCAGAAATCGATGCGATTGCAAAGGTTGCGTCACTTGAGCACAGAGTGGAAGAGCGAGAAAAGGAAATAGAGGAGATGTTGAGTGAGAACAACGAGCAGAGGTCCAACACAGTCCAAGTTTTGGAAAGTCTTCTGGCAACTGAACGAGCAGCTCGCGCAGAGGCCAATAAGAGGGCAGAGGCCTTGTCCCTGCAGCTACAACTAACTCAAGGCAAACTAGATTCTCTCCAACAGGAGCTGACGTCTATTCGGCTCAATGAAAGTGCACTTGATACCAAGATGAAGAGTGCTCGTGGGAAACGTCCGAGGGTGGATGACAACATAGGCACTGAGTCAGTCCATGATATGGACACTGGTGAAGAAGTTGCCAAGGGTAGAAAGCGATCCAAGAGTACCACAAGCCCGTTCAACTATTCTCAGATGGAAGATGGTGGTTCAGTTTTTAGAGGGGAACAAGATAATAATCAGAATCAGAGTCAGGCAAATCAAGAATCTGAGACAGAAGATTACAGAAGGTTTACGGTTGTGAAGCTTAAACAAGAGCTTACAAAGTATGGATTCGGTGCACAATTGTTGGAGCTGAGGAATCCCAACAAAAAGGATATTATTGCATTGTACGAGAAGCATGTCCTTGGTAAGTAGCTGTTTGTCAACCCCCACAATATTTTTCTTATTTTGACCCTTTCAGTGTGATGTGCTTTCAGAAAAATTGCCTCTTAGCTTGCTTGATTCTTATTATTTATCTGTCAGATTTGGTGTAGATGTATCCTTAGAGGTAGATTCCACATCTTCCTTTTCCCCTTCATTCGAATGTAACACAGGTACTCATCTTAACAGACAACAATTAGTCTGAAAAATAGATGAGCCATGTTAACTACTGTCTCTACTGTCTGCTTTTTCACACGCTCAGTTGCACACTATTATTTTGGTCGAAAGAAGCTTTATGTACGGTTCACATTTAGAAGAATTCCTGTCAATAACGTTGAACTATTTATGTTCACTGTTTCACGACATACCTTATGGTATCCCAGACATGTACAATTTCCTGGCAGATAACTTGGTAGTGAGTGCATCGGATGTGACTCAAATTACTTTTTATTAAGACCTCAAAGAGCTACACCCACCACCAGCCCATCCAAGAAAACCTCAGCTGCTTCCCTCACATTTCTCCTTTCCCAGTAACCACCAATCACAACACCCCATGTCTCCCTGGTAGGAACGCAACCTTCAAGCAACATCTCGCTGACAACCCGTGCTGCCTTGTGCACATCTCCCTTCTTGCTGTAACAATCTACCAGATGATGGAATGTGTCCGGTTCAGTAGAAATACCCCTGCTCTTCATGCTCTGATGCACCCGTAAAGCCCTGCTTGAATCACCAACAGCGCACAACCCCACCACAACTGTGTTGTTAATCCTCACATGGAGATTCCAGGTGACGCGGTTCGGTGTGATCCCACTGAGCACCATCTCGTCGAGGTAATTTGCGGCTTCCTGGGCACGGCCAGACTCGCACAACCCATCGATGAGCTTGCCATACAATCCTACATCTGGCTTTTTCCCCTGCAGTCTCATCCTATCTAAGATCTCCAATGCCTCCCCAAGCCTTCCTTCTTTACACAGCCCATTAATCAGCGCAGAATAGGTGATGGCGTTCGGCTGGCATCGGTCCGAGACCATCCGATCCAGCAAAGTGACGGCCTTTAGCGACCGTCCGCCCTTGCAGAGGCCGTCGACCAATGAACTGTACGTGAACACATTCGGCTTAATCCCTATCTTAGTCATTTCGTCGAACATCTCTATTGCTTCGTCTAGCGAGCCAGAGCGGCACATCCCGTGGATCAAAGTAGTGTAGGTGACAACGGTCGGCGAGCAGTCCTTGTCACTCATTTCCTTCAACAGCTGCTTGGCTTCGCCGATCCTGCCATGCTTGCAGAGCCCGTCGATCACAGTGTTGTAACTGCAAGAATCGGGCGGACACCCGCGATCGGGCAGCCTGCGGAACACTCGGAGGGCCGCGTCCACGTCTGCGCCGCTGCCGGCGTCGGTGCAATGGGCCTTGAGGAGGACGTTGTAGGAGGCGACGGAGGGCGGGACGCCGGCTGCCCTCATGCCGGCGAAGAGGCGGCTAGCCAGGTCTAGGCGGTTGTGGGCGACGAGGACGGCGAGGAGGGCGGTGTAGGAGCGGTTGGAGGGCCGGAGGAGGAGGAGGCGGGGGGCGTCGTGGAAGAGGCGGAGGGCGTCGAGGGGGCGGCGGGCGCGGCCGTGGGCGCGTATGAGGGCAGCGAAGACGGGCTCCGGGGGCGGGTGGCCCAGCTCGGCGGGGACGCGGGCGAGGACCGAGAAGGCGGTGGGGAGGAGGCCGGCGGCGGCGAGGCGGGCGGACATGTGGGCGAAGGTGGCGGCGTCGTGGCGGAAGCCGGAGGGGTATTCGGCGGTGGCGGAGTCGAAGATGAGGAGGGCCTTGCGGACATCGGACTCGGCACGGATCAGCCGGAGGACCTGCGCGTTGGTGATCTCTTTCGTCCACCGGATGGCCGATGCTTGGCCGCGCGCCATCTGCTACGAATCCCCCACTTCGCTACGACGCACGCTCGGTATCACCTCTTTGCAACGAGTTTAAGACGATAGTCTTCTTTATATGTTAAATCATGCGACCAACACAAGTAAGGGGTAATTATATACTCCTCATATGTAGTTAGATCTAAATGATATTTTTTTTATATTTAAAAATTTTATATTAGAATCAACATAGATATATGAAATTGAAACATCTAATTTTTTTTATCCTAATATCATTAATGTTATCGATAAAAATATGAAAATAATTCATAAAAAAATAATTTTAATGTTCTAGTTAATTTTATGTTTTTTTGTCATATAACGATCGTTGCGTCGCTAAGGGTCCCAGATTATTGTTGTAAGTGAGAAGGAAGAACGGTGATGAAATGTGAGACAAACAAAGATTTACATCATCCTCTTCTTCCTCTTCTTTTATTATCGCTTTTCATCCTAATCTACCACAGTAACTCACAACAGTTGCTCGTGGTACAGCACTATCATCTGTTACTATTATAAAAATATAGAAATAATTTTTTTACCCATCATTCTTATACTTTCGTCTATAAAACTGATTATGTTAAGGTAAATAGAGCTATATTTTTTAGTTTCATAATTATAAGATTTTTAATATAATTTTTTTTTTAAATATAGAGATTGGGATGTTAAAAGGTTTAACTACATTGGCTAATATATAATTAATCCAAAAGTAACGTGCAATATATAAATATGTAACATTAATCATGTTATACCACATCCTTCGTATTAAATAATATTATTCATTATATGATGGTGTACTCTCTTCTTGGGTATGAGTGCTTTTATTCTATTCATAAGCTTATGACGATTGATGTAGTAGTATTTTTTCACATGTTATACACATTTATCCTATTAAGAAACTATCTCATCATCACATTTGATGACCTATTAATTATAAAAAATATTATAATATTATTGAGATGTATATTCATAAACAATTAAGTTTCATTTCATAGATAATAAAAATTAAAATAATTATTTAAGATAATATAAAAATATGTTTAGGATATCTATTGATATGGTAATAAGTATATGTGAAATGATTATATTTATTAAGTAGAGGAATATCTTAAAAAATTAATATAAACTATAAATAATAACTTAAATATTTTTAAATTAATAAAATATATATTTTTTTACGAATCTCAACGATAACAAAAGTTTCATTTAGTCGATTAGAAATAGTTTGAAACTCGACTTTGTTATTATTATTATAATATATATATATATATATATATATATATATATATAACCTTAGCAATGATATAATATCATTAAGGCTGAATTCTTCGTAAATGTTTATGACTTTTTTTTGGGTGGTATAGCATCGCATATTTTAAAATTTCTCACATATTATTTTATTTTAAATGATCATTTTTCTGGTATCAATCATTGTCCTCTATCACATCTCTATCTTATCGACGACTCTCCTTTGCCTTATGCCGAGTAGTCTTGCCAATTGATCCTCGTTACCCATCGTGGTTGATCACAACCCTTATTGGTTATTCCCCTCCCTCCTCTTAATTGCTTGTGTCTTTATACATAAGTTGACAAATATGAGAGCGATAAGTAACGACTAAGCACGATTAGGACTAAGGTTGTGATATAAATTTTTTAAAATTACGAGAGCAAAGTAACGTTTTTGGTATATCTCATGACATTCTATAGGAAAAAAACTCAAAGTTATGATTTTTTTAGAATTCTTTTCACATATAATATCATGTATCATATTTATTTATTTATTTATTTATCTTTTGATTCGTGTGTGCATGTAGTTGAAATGATTTATAATGATAAAGCCATATGAATCAATATTCTATCATATAAATAATAAATGTGGTAAAAAAATGCTTAATATATGACACCAAATGTCTCATTTCTCGGCACCTTAATGAGCCAACGTCTCATTTTACAAAGACCGCTTCCAATTTGTATCACTCTCCACACTACCATATCATCACGTCAACAAAAACAAAAATAAAATGCATCATGTATACTAGCATATCATCACGTCAACAAAACAAAATGAAAATGATTCATACTTGGTATACGATACTTTGTATCGTGATGAACTCTTAGTAGCGCTTTTAATTTAGACTATTCATCTGATAATATACTCTCCATATCAACAAAAACTCAATGGGTCAATGCCTTTGAGAGTCAACTAGAAAACAATAGCTCGGATCTGATTTGGCCGCACAAATATATTTTTAGATGATAATACATATCGCGAAAAATATTTCTATGAGAGAGTCAATGATCAACATCTACGAATTGTTTGATATATATACATATATATATATATATATATATATGTACATATATATATATATATACATGTACATGTACATATATATATATATATGTACATATACATGTACATATATATATATATATGTACATGTACATATATATATATATATGTACATGTACATATATATATATATATGTACATGTACATATATATATATATATATATATATATATATACATATATATATATATATATATACATATATATATATATATATATATATATATACATATATATATATATATATATATATATATATATATACATATATATATATATATATATATATATATATATATATATATATATAACAATCAAATGGTGGCAACTTTTGATTTGTATATTTTACATTTGACTGAACTCCCAATCATCGGAAACATTTGCAAACTAATTCATAATCCTTCAGCTAATTATCCAACTAAATCCAATTTATTAGGATCCAATTAGACTATCATTCGGTGCGATTGCTTAGATTTAACAATTTGAATTCTACATAATTGGCCATCGAATCATTTACTAAACTCCATCCAACATCTCTAACATTGGTAGCAAAAGCTTATTGTTAGCTTCGTATTCAAACTTTGGTATTTGGTTATTTGCCTTCATCTGATCGACACACATCAGATCACTCGCTTGAGTGTCTGTGTTAGATCTATGCTCAACACACAAGTCAATTGGATTCACCATGCGTTGAATTATAATATGTACTCAAGATGTGAATCCAATTGGATTCAATTGACTATAATATGTACGAAACAATGTATCCGATGAATTATATATCATAATTTTGGTGAGATATATACCAAAAACAATGAGCATCCCTATGCGATGCAACATCGTCTCTCTCTTTATTCCTCATTCATATCTTTCTTTTTCGTTTTGCATAGTCTTGATTTCATCCCAAATAAATTAATCAATAATCATAGTCTGCTTTGACTTACATTATTATTTTATTCAACTAAAATCGAATTAATTATCACATGCATCTATTTATTAATTATAACTAAATTAATTTCAGTTCCTAATATAATCTTATCAAATATTTGATGTATTAGCATGAAAATGAAGCACCGTGATGGCAACATGGTAGGGGGTGACCTCATATGTGGGATGATTCGAAGATTAAAGGAGACAAAGAGATAAACATATTATATATATGATAAATTCATGAAAAAAACTATTTTGAGAGATTTCCATACAACACTTTCATTTCTAAAAATTCCGACAAAACACCCATTCTTTTATAAAAAAAAAATTTACCCTTTATAGTTAGTACGATCGATAATCTTTCTCATCGTCTGTATCATCATCTTAGAAGAGAAAGCTTTGGATTATAAGTAAAAACATACCAGTAGCGGATAAGAAAGATCATCGATGATAAAGGAAAAAAAAAAAGATGATGATGAATTTTATAATATCATTAATTTAATAAAATTATAAATTTTATAAAAAAAGTGTTAACTAAAAGGTATTAAAAAATAAAGAATTATTTTCGAAAATTTACCCTATACAGAACAAATTTCCGAAAAAGGTTCATATATTCCTGCGCCACGTCACTGATGCGCAGGTAAACTTCGAGCGGCGCCAAAGTGGGTCCCAAACCGAGACCTCACCGAGACAGCGAGCACGCTCCGTACCGCACCGAGGGGTGTAACGGAAACAGACGCCACACGACACACCCGCCGAAATCACGCCCCCGAACCGAAACGAGCGCAAACAAAAGCAGCAGGCAATAACGGTGCGAAGAACAAAACTCAACCCCCCCACACCCCAAATCATAACCCCACGATCGCTCCCCTCCCTCCCTCTCTCTCTCTCGTTCGCTTTACGATCGCCTCATGTTTGATTATTCTTTCCCCCAAACAACAAAGAGAAAAAGGAGAGTACAGAACAGAAGACATGGGGGGTTCCATCTGTTCCACGCCAATCCCAAATCAAACTTGCATTTATTTCTCCCAATTCCCCGTCTTCTATTTATCTTTTATTCCATCTCTCGTGTTTCTCTTCTTATTATTATTCTCCCCCAAATCTCACCGCACATCGCTTCCTTTCTTTTCTGTTCTTCCTTTTTTCCACGGCTGCTTTTTATTTTTTTTCGGGTTTTCCTTCGCACCTTTTTTTGTTTTTCGGTTGCGTGCTATAAATTAATGCGAGGCGGAACGAATTAGTTTTATCTTTTGTTCTTCGCCTCCGTGGAAAGGAACCCTTTTGTTCGATCTAGGGTTAGGAGATGGAGGTCGGGGATGGAAAGCAGGAGACGCCGCCGCCGGCGGAGGGCGGAGACAAGCCGCCCAAACGCAAGATGAAGACCCCTTACCAATTGGAGATCCTCGAGAACACCTACACCGGTTTGTTTTATCCCACTTCGGGTTTCCGGGTCTCTGATCGGTCTCGGACGGGCGTCGATCGGTGTCGATATGTGATTTATATCGTTGTGATTCTTTTGTGTGTGTTTGTTCTTTTTTGGTGTCAGTGGAGGCGTATCCGTCGGAGGCGCTGCGGGCTGAGCTTTCGGTGAAGACTGGCCTCTCGGATCGGCAGCTCCAGATGTGGTTCTGTCATCGGAGGCTCAAGGACCGGAAGGTTCAGTCGGCGAGGAAACGGCGGAGGGAGGCGGATTCATTGCCGCCGACGCCACCGCCGCCGGTGCTGCCTCCCCAGAATGATATGTTGTCCTCGGAGTCCGGGGGCCTTGGGTTGAGCTCGAGCCCCTACGGTAGCAGCGGGGAGTCGAGGAGGGCAGTTACTAGGACGGCGGCGGCTGTCTCGAGGATTGGTACAGAGATGTCAGCTGTTGGAAGACGGTATTATGACGCCCTGTTGCCGCCTCCGCCAACTCACCTCGCCCATCTGGCCGTGATGGAGTGCCAGATACTTGCGTCGGTGGAAGCGCAGCTCGGGGAGCCACTGAGGCCGGATGGGCCGGTCCTCGGTGTTGAGTTTGATCCACTGCCACCTGGTGCTTTTGGGGTGCCAATAGGTATTACTAGACATGATTGTGATACCAAAATATCATCTTCTGCTATGGTCATGTTATCTTGTTGGTGCATATGTTATATATTTTTGCAACCAGCATTTTAGTTCTGGCATAGGTATTTTCACTGTCCTGAGTCGCTCCATTCCAAGTATTGGGGAGTTGCTGGAGCCAGAAGTGTGTACAGGTGATTTAGGTGGTGAAAAGGGTCTGAATAATAATAGTGCAGGTTAACATAACTATAATTTTGGGAGATGACTTGGAGTGGTGGTTGTGCCGGAGAATGTGAAATTGTAAACAAATGGTGGGCAAAAGATGTATCAGTGACCCAAAATATGGTTCTGATTATGCTGAGCTTTTCTGGATGGCACTTTTGTCGACTTCACCACATTAAGCGCCTCTTTCTCTATTGAAGCTTTTTCTTTGCTAAGTATCTGTGTGTTAGTAATTATGTTTAGTTATATATGCTTCGCCCATTGTCGTACTTTTCTTTAAATTCTGCTACTCATTCTTCTAAAAATTTTTCAACAGAGACACCAACTCAAGAACAGCAGCCTGTGTGGCCCCATGGTGGCCATATGTTTGAGAGACATGATACAAAGATGGTAAATATTTTTTGTCCCTTACTGTGGCCTAATGGAAGTCCTGTTGCAAATCGACACCAGTTCTTTACTTTTTTTGTGCCTTGTGATTTTTGACATCTAACTAGTTTTATTAAGTGTTGACCCTATATCGCAGTATAAATTTGATTTGTTCTTTACAGTATGGTCCTCCAGTGTTAACTTATACAATGGTTGTGAATCTTACTGCTTTGTAGGCATCAAGTTTCTTGTCTAGCATGGAACATCGTTTACCAAGTTCATCTAAAGGGAAGAGAAAAACTGCAGTAGGGGCTTCCCATACAGTGTGTCTGCAGATGGGTCCTAGAGCTCTTCATGAATATCAGTTTATCCCCAAGCAGCCAAGTGTCCGGTCAGAGGCACTTGACAGGGTCTCCCTGTCTCATTATCTTGAGTCTTCATCAGATGCTCCGAATACCAAGATGACATCTTTACCTTCAGGGGGAAGGTACTTGCATGTAAATGACCACGAGGGACCAAGCTATACTTTTCAAGGTCAAAATTTGAGTGCTGACCTCTTGACTCAAGAAGGCAGGCAACAAGCTTTTCCTTCGGTCTCAGTGGAGTATGACAATTCTCTTGACGGTAACTCCTTTCCAGATCCTGCAACTGATGCTCAGTTTGGTATGGGTGAAGTCCCTGGACTCGAAAACCCATATTTGTCATCTTATAGGAGATTGGACAGAAAACGTAAGGTATGTACAACACGTTAATCAGTGCAGCTTTGTGCTTAATTTTCTTCAGATAATTGTTGTGATAATGTATTTTTGCCATATGCAGAGTGATGAAGTAAGGATTGCTAAGGAGGTGGAAGCCCATGAGAAGCGGATTAGGAAGGAGATCGAGAAACAAGATATCTTGAGGCGAAAGGTGCTTCTTTATTGT
The DNA here is from genome assembly GCF_036884655.1 of Musa acuminata AAA Group. Lineage (NCBI taxonomy): Eukaryota > Viridiplantae > Streptophyta > Magnoliopsida > Zingiberales > Musaceae > Musa > Musa acuminata. The sequence goes on along the minus strand of NC_088346.1, from coordinate 4,194,174 downwards.
TTAAACTTCAAAATTTCTCTTTGGTATGTTCAGTATCCAGTATTAAAACAAAATTATCAATCTTTAGAGAGAAGAACAAATGCAGAGGGAAATGGAGAGACATGAACGGGAAAGAAGAAAAGAAGAAGAACGGGTGATGCGTGAAAGGCAGCGGGAAGAAGAGAAGTTCCAACGTGAACAGAGGCGTGAAAATGAACGCAGGGAGAAGTTTTTGCTCAAGGAATCCTGTAGAGTAGGTTCCATAAAAATTGTTCTACCATTTTTTTCATGATTCAAATAGTTTGCTAAAACTTTTCTGGGTGAGCTCAGGCTGAGAAGCTGAGGCAGAAAGAAGAACTGAGACGTGAGAAGGAGGCAGCAAGACTGAAAGCTGCTCGTGAGAGAGCCACTGCCCGCAGAATCGCAAAGGAATATATGGAGCTTATTGAGGATGAGCGCTTGGAGTTGTTGGAGCTTGCTGCAGCAAATAAAGGATTCTCCTCGATCTTTGCTCTTGACAGTGAAACTTTGCAACAACTTGATTCATTCAGGAGTATGGTTCTCTTTACCTAATCAGTTTAGTTCTAGAAATCTGCATTATATGACTCATTGTTTCTTGTGTACATGATATTTCACAGTTTGTTAGTATGTGTTTCATTAATCGTAAAAAATCTACCTATATGATTCCGTGTTGGTTGAACTAGATATTGAGCAATTTGTTGGTAAATGTTGTAGAATTGCTACTGCAACAACTTTATTCTTGGATAACTTCATAGAAGTTGGTCATATTGAGTTTAATGTCCATTATGATAAAAAAAATAGTAAATTATGTAAGTTTTGACTGCAGGTAAGTTGACTGCATTTCCACCAAGTTCTGTAAGACTGAAAAGGCCGTTTGAGATTCAACCTTGGGCAGATTCTGACGAGAAGATAGCTAACCTTCTTATGGTGCATTTTCTACTCTTTTCATTTTTATAATCTGTTATCATTCCATTACAATGCTATATTTTCCCCTTGTGCTATATCTTCTGCATGGTTTGTGTTTTATCTGACAATTATGATTTTTCTGAAGTTTCAAGCTTATAGAATTCCCTTTTTTTTTTTTTTTTTTCATTTACTCCTTTCTATAATAGTTCCATTTTAAATTCCCCTAACACATCTACTTTATGCTGTTGGTTGGAATTTTAGGTTTGGAAGTTTTTAATCACTTTTGCTGATGTACTTGGTCTTTGGCCATTCACTCTTGATGAGTTTGTGCAATCTCTCCATGATTATGTGAGTGCTCTCATACTTTCACTTTATCTGAACCTAGAAATCTCATGTTCTGTATTTGGTGGAATAATTTTGTCTGGGAAATGCTATATATGACCTTGTATTGGAATTCTAGCTCTTGTGGGAGTCCAATCTGAGCTTATTTTTCATTTTCTGATGATTTCAGTTCTTGGACGAATAATTTTTTGGATAGTCAGAGCCATTCTCTTTATGTAAAACCAACTTTTTAGTGATTTGAATTTCTTTACAACAAACTTTTTAGCTTGGTCAGTATATCTGACTCACCAACTGCTTGTGGTCTTCTCCTGCCTGCCTTGTATGAATCTCACACACACTTTACATATTAATGAACTAAGATGGTTTATAGGAACTGGAATAATTGGGGGAGGACTTATATTTCAAAGCCTATGTGTTTGAAATGATGATAGATTGTAGAATTAGAAATAGCTAACACTATTTATTTGTGCAAGTGGTAGATACTCTGGTGAAATGAGGGAGACTGAGACTTCACTTTTCATAAATGCAATTTCATTGATATGTCTTGCCAGGAGCAAAAAAATAACAAAGTATGTACAGAGGATGAGAGTTAATAAATCTGCATCAACAATGTAGTTTGCTAAAAATTGTGGAAGTTTGATAACCAATAGCCTAAAAATCAGTCATATGGATTCAACTAAGCTGCAGATTCTGAAATGCTTATCATGCTAACCATGACCATTATAAAGAACCATGAGAATCAGCTTTACCTTTTCTCTTGTGCTGAAGATCTCCAATAATTTTCATAGGATTCAAGACTTCTGGGAGAAGTACACGTTGCTCTACTTAAATCCATCATCAAGGACATCGAGGATGTTGCGAGGACTCCTGCTAGCACACTTGGGGCTAGTCAAAGTTGCACTGTGAATCCAGGAGGTGGTCATCCACAGATTGTTGAGGGGGTGTGTGCTCTCTCACCTCAATTTCAAACTTTTTGAATACTGCTTTCTAGTTGTGACGTCGTTCATCTCATATACCCATGATCTGCTTACATTTGCTAGGCACATGCATGGGGTTTTAACATTCACAGTTGGCAGCGCTATTTGAATTACTTAACATGGCCTGAGATACTGCGACAATTTGCTTTATCGGCTGGATTTGGGCCACAACTGAAGAAAAGAAACGTGGAACGTGTACATTTCCGGAACGAGAATGAGGTGCCTATTTTGCTGCATGAACTTTGAAAATAAAATGCTACATCCATATAAGCTAATCACTATGTTTGATGGAGTTAGTTTGATTGTTGTTATTTCTATGACATTTGGTTCGTTCCCTAGATATTATTTTTTAAAATAATTTCCTTTCATTATATTTAGATGCAAGACATTGATCCTTCCAGATCCTGCATTGGTGGGAGTTTGCTGCATTGGATACTTTTTTTTTTTTTAATTTTTTTCCATTATATTAAAATGCTTACAAGGCACTATAACAAAGAAAATAAAGATTTGCAGATGTGCATGGAATTAATGAGATTCAATGTAGTAAAATACTGGAGTACTTAGTTTATTGGAAACAGATGGTTGAAGCATGTTTGACTTAAACTGGAAGAGCTTCCATAAACAGTTATTTTTCCTTCTGAAACCATTTTTTACATGGTCATGCTAGGCTTATGAGGAGGGACCTAAACAACTTATTTCTTTAAGTTTTTACTGCTTTAATGGCAGAGCAGGGAAGAACTCTTTAGTGCATATTTATTTCTTCATTTGTTTTCCTGCTGTCCTTTACACTGCTTGCCATAGCCAGTCATTGCCATTCTCGAGGACAAATTTCTGCTTGAGGTAGTTTGCAACATAGTTGGTGCAACAAACTTTCTGTTGTTTTGCAGTCAATTGCATCAGTTTTTTAGCTGCCCTTGGAGGTACAATAGTTATGACTGACCTGGTCTCACCTGGACTGCCAGCAGCCACGATGCACACTTGCTACCTGCCTCAGGTGGTCCTTTATCGTCTAGGAATTAGGAAGAAAAATTAGGCTTGTCTCATTTATTATTCGCCAAGTTCTGTTCTCTAATCCAAAATATAAATAACCTTCTTTGTTACTTCCAATCATGATATCTAGAAAATCCAAAAAAAAATCTTTTTTTGTTTGTTCTTATTCTAGTAAAAATATAACTGCTAAAATGTGTCTCTTTCCTTAAATTACTATGTATTAATGATGTAATTATATATGAAACTTTTTGCTTAAGGCATTGACTCTTTGATAATATACAATGTTATATATCCAATAGGTAATAATAGTTGAACATTTTGCTATTTGGTGAACTGTCTCTGTGGAAATATTAGCAGCTTATGCAGCTGGTACTTTTCTTATATGTTGTCACTTGTTTCTATTACCAAGCTCATGTTTTGGTTATCATTTGAGTAGTTTCACCGATCCAAAGATGCTATAGCAGTATCTTTGGTGTGACTAATAAAAGTGTTAAGCAATTTCTATTCAGGGTAATGATGGTGAGAACATTATTTCGACTTTACGGAATGGCTTGGCAGCTGAAAATGCTGTTGCTATATTGAAAGTAAGGGGATTTACTCATCGACGTAAATCTCGGCATCGTTTGACTCCTGGAACAGTCAAGTTTGCTGCTTTTCATGTTCTTTCTCTTGAGGGAAGCAAAGGCCTTACAATACTAGAAGTTGCAGATAAGATTCAGGTAAATGTGTTTTTTTAGTTTTGTTTCTTGTTCTTAATTTGCTTAAGCCACTTATGTCATCATCAGAAATCTGGATTAAGGGATCTAACCACAAGCAAGACACCAGAGGCATCTATTTCTGCAGCATTATCCCGAGACACAAAACTTTTTGAGAGAACTGCTCCTTCAACATATTGTGTAAGATCCCCTTACAGGAAAGATCCTGCTGATGCAGATGCTGTGATATCTGCTGCTCGGGAAAAGATACAAGTATTTCATAGTGCAATTTCAGACTCTGAGGAAGCTGAGAAGGATGCAGAAGATGTAGATGATGCTGAAAGAGATGAAGATTCAGAAGGTGATGCTGCTGCTGAACCTGAAGTTGATGATGGTGGCAGTGATGCAAAAGTGGATAAGCATGATCCTTTGACAAGCGAGTTAGAACATTCTAGGACCTTGAATTTGTTAGGAAAGGAAAAAGGGGGAGCAATTGTCAATGCGGGAAAAGGTCCTCAAATGCCTTCAGAGAACACGAAACCATTAAGCACTTCGGGTGTTCCCCAACTTCCTGACATCAATTTAAACTGCCGTGAAGCAGGCAATGGTGATATGGAGGACACAGAGATTGATGAAAGCAACTTTGGTGAACCATGGGTTCAGGGATTATCAGAAGGCGATTATTCTGAATTGACCGTGGAAGAGTGCCTAAATGCCCTTGTTGCTTTGGTAGGAGTGGCAACCGAAGGAAATTTGATACGCGCTATTCTTGAGGTACTAATGGGATAGTCTTGTGTCATGTTCTTTATTATTCCTTTTGTCTTGTCTTCATTGAACTGATCCAAGGACTTAACAGGAACGATTGGAAGCTGCAAATGCTCTGAAGAAACAAATGTGGGCAGAGGCACAGCTTGATAAAAGACGGTTTAGAGAAGAATATTCTAACAGATTACAAGGTACAGCTTTTGGTGGATATAAAGTCGAGGCAACTCTAACTTATGGTGCAGGAGAGGAAAGTCAAACTCCACTAGACGGTGTTGATAAGGGTAACAATGGTAATCTAGATGCAATTAGCAATGAGCAATTTCTTGAAACAAATCAGGTTAATCTTGGTAATATGTCTATAGGACAACAATTTACCAGTCCAGATGTTCTTCCAGTTCAACACTATGGATATGCTATTGAAAAGTCACGTTCCCAGTTGAAATCATTTATTGGTTACAAGGCAGAGCAACTCCATGTTTACCGGTCATTGCCCCTAGGTCAAGACCGCAGGCAAAATCGCTATTGGCAATTTACAACATCTTCTTCGCCAAATGATCCTGGTTCTGGGAGGATTTTTTTTGAATCCAAAGATTGCCATTGGCTGCTTATTGATTCAGAAGAGGTAGATGTGTCTCCAACTTCTTCTTTAATCGATAAATCCTTATGAAATTTCCTGACAAATGTAAGACCTTTTGTTATTTCATGAATCTGTGAAGCTATTGATGTAAGATATATACGTCTGGAACAGTTGATACAGCTATTATACACATTCTGCTACTTAGTGTACAAACACAAATGGGAAAATATTTTATCTTCAAAACTGAAACCCAATAAATAATTGCCATCAGCAATATATAGGTTCAGTTAAGTATCACAGATTGCATTGGTAGGGCAGCCTTGCAGTCCATACGAGATATGATTTATCAAGTATGCTGACATTCTGAAAAGAATCAATGATATTGGCAAAATTTTGTAGGTTGATACAATATTCACTTAGGTTTTGAATTTATATGTCTACCTAGTCTTTTGGATACCATGCATTAATTCCAGTTACAGGCACTGTAATAGATGAAGTTGCATATTAGATTGCTCGGGTGGTATAGTAGCTTCTAGGCCCAGGACAATCTCTTCTAAGATAGATTTAAGCTGGTTGAATTTTACGATTTACCAAAGATTTTCATTTTTTAGGATATCACTTGTTACTAACAGAGGAACTGATTAGCAAAGGTTAAATATTTATTCTTATTATTTTTTAAATAAGCAGAATATTATCCTTGTCTGTTTTGCTTTCTGGGAGATAAGAAAGGATCCAAAACTTTGGAAGTCAGACAAATTCAATAGTGAATAATATTTTCTAATTTTGGTCAAAAAGAGTATTATTTGCAATAGTTGGTGTATATAACTTTGATATAATAGCAAAGTTATTTTGGTCTAAAAATATCAAGATGGTGTGTAGTGTGTACAAGTTATTTGTTAAAAAAACCTTTTTTAACAAATAACTCCATGTTTACCTTTTTGTTAATTGTGTTTGTGCACTATCATTGTGCCCATTCTCCTTACATATTATTTTACACAAAAATAATTTTTTATTTTAAATTTTTTAATGAATTTCTAAGATTTCAATGTGATTGCAAAGAATCTTTTGATGCATGATTATATTCACCAGTTTATTTTTAGTGGCTTCTCTGTCTATACTGTCAGATAAATTTCAGTTTGGACATTACACTTATCAGTTTCAGAAGTTCTTTAAGGTCCTAATGACTGAGATTTTTGTCTTCATTGCATGCAGGCATTTGATGCTCTTTTAGCTACTCTAGATACACGTGGGATTAGGGAATCACATTTGCATTCCATGTTGCAAAGAATAGAGACAACTTTTAAAGAGGCAATCAGAAGGAATAAGAAAGCTTTCAAGTCCTCATTGTTAGTTAGAGATCATGTTAAAACAGTGCTGACCAGAACAGCATCAAGTCCAGACTGCAGTGTGGAACTTGACAGTCCTAGCAGTACCCTCTGTTGTCTTGCTTCTGATGGCTTGGAGAATTCAGCATCTTTCAGAATTGAACTTGGGCAGAATGAATTTGAGAAAAGTGCTGCTCTGAGGAGATACCAAGGTTTATTCAGATGGATGTGGAAGGAATGCTATAATCCTTGCATTTTATATGCAATGAAATATGGGAAGAAAAGATGCTCCGAGCTACTTCATACTTGTGATTCTTGCTTCCAGTCCTTTTTAGCTGAAGAAAAGCATTGCCCTTCTTGCCACAAGACATTCAAGACCTTTCATAACCCTGATGCAAATTTTGCAGAGCATGTGGCTCTGTGTGAACAGAAAAGAAAATCAGATCCTGGTTGGAAGCTCCAAGTCTCTGACTCCTCTCTTCCGATAGGGATTAGATTGTTGAAGGCACAGTTGTCCATGATTGAGGTAGGAAACCGTATTCAAGCCATAAATCTTTTTTACCTTCTTTTCATTTCACATCATTGAAACTGTTTTAATTTTGTTCTGCAAATTTTGCTAATTTTGACAGGTTTCAATTCCAGCAGAAGCTCTTCAGGCTTTTTGGACGGAGGGATATAGGAAATCCTGGGGTGTGAAATTGCACTCTTCATCATCTGCTGAGGAGCTATTTCAGGTATTGACATGTTTGATACATTATCAACATAATTGTTTTCCTCAGTAGAATATGACCAATTGGCCTTATATGTAGATCAAAACAAACAATTACATGAAACAATGACTTCTACAGTTCTATTAGTTCAATTTTTGTCATTGAAGCTCTATTTAAGTTATAATCTGCCTTTCTTTAGAAGTTGAACTTTAATAAACAATTTTTCCATTTGTCCCAAGTGAAGTAATGAATTGGTTGGTCATCGGTGCATATGATTTGGTATTGTGATTAATGAAAAGATAAGATTCTAAGTTCTCTTTTTTCATTGAACTGGAGTGAATTCTTACTGTTATAATCATTGTAAATGACCCTCGAAGTTGCTGAGAAGCAGAAGCATGAAACTTGTCTTTTTACAGAATTTCCAAAAAACTATGTTCACCATTGTGTTCTATGAAGCAGGGTCACTTCAAAATGCTTGTCATGTTCATGTTGTGTTCTGTGTGTCTGGTGTTTGTCTTCTTTAAAATCTATCATGTACTTGTGTTATCTACACCTATATTAACTTGATTATTCTATATATATATTCCACTAGTTCTGTCTGCATAAAGCTTCTCGATGTGTAAAATACCTGCAAATTATGTATTTTGGCCGGGCTTTTTAACTCGCTATTAGTGTGATAATGTCCTTTATGTTTTACATGTGCATCTGAAGTGTATTGTCAGTTATGCTTGTTAAGCTTATATATGATAGATTGTCTAAATTGTTCAAAAGATATCTTGTTGTATAAAACTATAATTCCAAAATCTATTGATTTATTGTTGTACCAAAGCCATGTCATGTTTTACTTTCTAGGGTTTGTCATGTTGACATGCTCACATGTCATGTCTTGACATTCTTTAGCTTTAAAGCTTTGCTTGTGCTATTAGTTTATTATACTGGGGTGAGATCCAACTGAGACCCTTAGCAAGATAGCACAGTGGTAGCATGTTGCCACTCCAAGCTGCTACTCCATTTAAACTTGATTATGAACCAATTCTGATCATTTGAGGGACCAAATTCATCAGACTGTTCTGTTGGGTCAAATCATCCTTTATCAACAGGGTGAAGGTTGGCCTTATTATCAGTACATTGAATGGAAGGATGGAAACTATTTTAGAAAGAGTGGTTTGTATTGTACAGTTTTGAGCATCGTATTCAGTGGACATGGGTTGACGCTCCCTGGTTGTATACTAGACTAGTAAATGCTTGAAGAATCTATAAACCTAGTTCATTCTTCATGTGGCCCCAGGCGCATTACATCCAAGGACAAGTAAGACTTGAAATAGAATGGGTTGTGATGATCTGGAGTTCTAACTTCAACTGAGACGGGCTAGATTCAGTTGAGCTGTTAATATCCACATCAATATTATTGATGTTCCTTACAGTGAAAATTCTGAAGGACAGGGCATCATGACTATGATTTTGCTTATCTGAGCATGGAGTTCTGATATTTTTTCTGTTGAAGCACATGAATCGTCATGTGGTGGGCTTGTTGCTTAAACAACTTGGTGCTGCCTGATTTTGAAATGCGGTATTCGTGGTGTCAAATCTTCTTTATCACATTTGTTTTAATTGTTGAATGTTATAATAATCTGCAGTGCACATTTGTTTTCTAGTCTCTATATGCTATTTTCTTAATGATAAAATTCAGAGCTTATCTATACCCTGTGTTGTCTGCTTTCAGATTCTGACTTTGTTGGAGGGTGCAATAAGAAGAGATTTTCTGTCATCAAATTTCGAAACAACAACTGAACTGCTGAGTTACAACACTCCTGGAGTTTATACTGACAATGGTGCTTCTCACTCGGGATCAGTTCCTGTACTACCATGGATGCCTGATACTTCAGCAGCTGTGGCGTTAAGGCTGTTAGATCTTGATTCTTCAATTTCTTATATGCTGCACCGGAAGCTGGAGTCTCATAAAGAAAAAGGAGACTGTACTGTAAGTTATCTTTCTCCCTTTCTTTTTTGTTATTTCTGGGAATTTTTTTATCTTAATCTGCAATCTTGATAATATGTGGACTTGAATGAGGGAAGAGTTACTGTTTCTGAACCATAGACTTTAGTTGGTAAAATGGAGCTTTATGTCCTGCCAACCATAAAACTTGGATTGTTTTTCAATTGTTTGATTCTCAGACATAAAATGTAAGGTCAATAAGTTACTTTAAGAGCGAGGAGAAAAATGTAATAAGTCTGTATTATGTGTATTTTTTCAATTAAATTAGACACTCTTCTTTATTTTCTCCATCTTAACCTTTTGTAATTATGTAGATATGATGTTGATAATCTGCTTATCAAAATGTGCTGAATGTTGATAATCCGCTGGTCTATATATTCTCTCTGGAGAAAATTTGTTCCTATTGAAGTCAACCTTTAATCTGTTGGATTTTTACTTTGTCTATAATATGACATGTTAGGTTTAGTTTGCTATCATGGTTCCATTGCAGGTTATTCACTGGTCTCGTTTGCTTATACTTCTTTGTGATCATATTATCATTATCATTGTTCATGCATTGTAGTTGTTAAACAAACAATTATATGTCTGGACAAAAAATAATTTCAGTAACTTGATGTTCATGTGATCGAGAATGCTAAAAGAAATGGATATTTTAGTAACTAATAGGAAATGAATGTCTTACTATTCTATAGTCATGATTTTCATCTATTAACTTGTCAAGAAGATGCTATTTTCTTGTACCCAGAAAAAAATTGGTTGTGATGATGGAGGGAAAAAAATGTTATTATTATTTCTCTATCATTTGTTCTAAGTGGAAATTTTGTATCATTTTCCTGTCTTGGTTGCTTTTCATGGTTTTAAAACATCTTTCTGCAGAAACTTCAATCACGGTATGTCGTTGTCCACAAAATGCAAGAGGTAGAGCCAATGGACACAGCTGGATACGATGATCATGAAGGGAGGTGGCGTGATTCTGTTAGTGGATGCAGGGGTCGAGGCAGAGGCAGTGATGGTAAGAGAGGGCGGGGCCGTGGGCAAGGAGGGAGAAGGTTGAGAGGAAGTGGAAGCTCCTCAAGATCGGAGCTTAGGACCGAAAATATTGATAGTTTTGAGAAGGCCACAAGGAAGTACACCAGAAGAGGTCGTGGCCGTGGTCGAGGCTGTGGTCGAGGTCGTGGCCGTGGTCGCCGATCCAGTAGGCCTAGGCAAAGTTCGGAGAATTGGGTAGATACAGTTGATAAAGGTTCTCTTTTGGGCAGCTTTATAATTGCAAATACCAGCACTGATCAGGCTAGAATTGAGGTGTCCCCTGAGAGTGCAGGTGAAGAGTGGGCTATAGGTGAAACTGGAACGGCATATGTTGAAGATGATGCTAGTGCAGGTTCAGAATCCGAAGAAAATGGTCAAGCTTCAGGAGAAGATTATGATGATCAGGTAATATACTCTGCTAGGGATGACCATGCTGCCAGCAAGCCTGTAGGGCTAATTGATGATGAATCTGAAGGAGACAGGGAGAGGGATGAAGAGGGTGATGAGGATGATGTGGATTATGATGGGAACGACTTGGATGATCATATGGACGAGGATGAGATTGGAGACACTGCAGAGAGAAACACAGACGAAGATGATGGTGCATCATCATTTTCTTCGGAGTACAGTGATTAGGGGGACAAGACTTGTTGGGGCAGGGAGCAGTCCTGATACTGATTCAAAGCTTTCTCACAGACTTATATAACAAAATGCATCCACTGGAAAGAGTGATGGAGTTCACCATTGATTTTATCAGGCAGGTTCCTCAGGCCAAACTATTGGGTGACTGCACCATCCAAAAGTTCTTCATATAGTGTTTTAATATTCCATGGTTTTTTTTTTTCCTATAGAATTTTGCTTTTGTATCACCTCGAAGATCTTGACGTCAGGACCAACTTGGATTGACGGTTCAGCAAGGAAACAAGGGCGATCCCATTCCTACCATGGTGCTTTTTCGAATTTCATTATCTTGTACAAATGGTGACTATATACGTAGTTGATCCAATTTTTTCTTTTTTTCTTTCTTTTTGGGCCAAGTACAAGTGATCAGGCCATACAGCAACTGCTGGGACGTATGTATAACATGTGTATACAAGATACAAGCAAGTAAATGTCGTTGTTGGTAATTTTGACCTGGTGTTATGGAGCAGTTGCATACCTTCTGCTAACTTGTACTAACGTGGTATAAATCTGTTCCAGGTGGAGCACGCAAGTTCTCTTATAGTGTTATGACAAACTAAACATTGAGACCTGTGATTGATGTGTGGAGGAAGTGCCAATTCTAGTGTTGTGTCAAAGAGCGAAATTGGAGCTCTTTCAGTAGTTGGAGAATTAACATTATGTATACTTGAGGTTGTCCTCTGCGTCATCGACGTAACATTATGGAATCTGGAGCGCATTAAATAAACTTCTCCATGCTACGTCAGACAACAACCTTCTTAAGGATAAAGAAATCCAGTTAGTATTGCATGTAATTAAATAAACAGGCGGTATGTACACCAATCGGACTTAAAATTCTTCAGCGATCCAACCACATGTACGTCGTAGATATCTTCGTTGCAGCAGCAATCTTAAAACTAGTCGCACTCTCAAAGTCGGTCCTCGGATTGTGGCCCCAGCTCATTTTGGTACATATTTGATCTAAATAATTATGCTAGTATAATTTAGCTAGTACTGGTCATTCCTTTACGACGGTAAACATACAAGGAAGACACATGAACAATCAATCAGTCTGAACCCATGCATCTTACATACTGATATCTGATACCAAATACTTAAATCTTAGATTGCACAACCGGCGGCATCCATCACTGCTTCTCACAAATTCTATAATCCGAGTGTCGACGTAATCAGCTCATTGCCATGCAACAACACCACTTTTGAAGGCCAGCACTTTCCATATCGATCTCACACCTACACAGTATTCAACACTGATCAAATCAATCACAGAAGAAGACATTAAGAAGCAGCGTCCTTAGGAGACATGGATGGAGGCGTACGTATGAATATAGGCGACTCCAGAAAGAGCCGTTAGCAGGGAATCTGATCGACGAAGCACCGTATCACCGTGAAGGGCAGCTGTATGAGATCCATCGCCAGATTGGCCACGGCCGCGCAGCAGCAGCAGCACGGGCACACGCAGCTCAGCACCGACCTGAGATGCAAACACAAAGCGAAAGCCCTGAGAAGAGGCTTCTGAGAACACAAGGCATCGATGGTCGAAGGAGACGCCACCGACCCGACCAGCCAAACGGCGACCCCGACGATGGAAATGGCCAACGAGAGGACGGCGAACGGCAAGCCTATCAAGAACGCCAAAGGCCTGCACTCTTCCATGCCTTTCCTCCTTTCCCTCTCTCCCTCTCCCTCTTTTCTCTCTTCTTCTGTCCTCTGGGTGTCCTGTCCGTTGGTTCTCCTTAATTTCCTTCCGCCTCTCTAATCCCTCTCTCTCTTTCTATGGGGGTTGGTTTCTCCTTTATTTAGGAGTCGTCTTAGTGGAGGCACGTCTGACCCGCACTCGACCTGTATCTGGCTCGATCTTATCGGAATTGGATCGGAACGAGACCAGGAGATTATCCTAATCTGTTCCTGAAGAGGTTTCCAACGATATCGACGGCTGGTTTAGGAGCGCCAACCGCCGACGAATGAGTTATGGCTGTAGTCACGCTTATTTTTGGCCCTGGAAAGATTTCCTGCACCAGCTCGTGGAGACGACAGTGCCGGTCCGATGAGGCGCTCGGCGATCCTGGTGGGGCCAAGGCGCCGGCCCGGGCCTTGTGGAGGACGATCTAAGAATCGAACACCTTGGTCATGAGAGCGTGGCGGGGCGTCCCACTGTCGGTGTAAACATTTAAGCTATGGCCTCGGGGCCGACGCGACTTGGTTCGGACCAGAATGAAGGGAATCTTTCTGGGACGATCCTTGAGACCGCTGAAGACCGACTACGGTAGTTCGATCGCGAAGGGGTCACCGTTTCCTCCGGGAGGGGGCTCCTCGCCTGACCGTTTAGTGGGAAGCCTCCGTCTTCTCACCTGCACACAGGTCGAGTCAGGAGAGCTTGGCCCGACCCCTCTGACGATTAAGTTAGTTGATAGTCACAGGGGGTTTTTGTCTTTCTTTTCCTCCTTCTCCCTTTCCTCTAATAAACGCGAGGATGTTTATAGGGGAGGTTATCGTTACCTAATGTGCCCGCTTGTAGGGGCAGGATCGTACTCCTGGTAGTGTCTGACACCGGTTGGGGTTGGCGTGGCGTGCAAGGCCGGGCTCGCGCAGGATGCTAATGTGCCTCGGTCAGCGTTCCGATCCGTGTTGACCAGGTACTGTCAGGTTAACAGAGTCACGTGACGTCATCTGCGACAGCTGTCGTCAACCCGAGTCTAATCACCATTATTACCCTCATCACCCACCTCCGTGAACACCGACCTCTCTTCGCATCACCTGCTCCGACTTATTGTTGCGTCATCGGCACGTCCCCACCGAAACCCTAACCCCAGTGAGCAGGCAAAAACCGCGACCGCAAGGTTATTATATGTTATGGACCGACACTGTGTGCTTGCGTTCCATTTGTGTGCGTTATCTCGCGGAACAGCTTACGCCTCAACAACTCAAATAATATATATATATATATATATATATATATATGTATATATGTATATATATATATGTATATATATATGTATATATATATATGTATATATATATTGTCCGACCCGTCGTGGGGGGTCCTATTGCAGACGGTCCACTTCTTCTCTGATCGTACCCTAAAAGCCGGTGACACTAAGAGGGCGCCGAAGCCCTCCTTCCTCCCACGACCTCCGCCGAATCTCAAGTCTAACCCCTTTGGTTTCCTCGCCTTCGAAGAAAGCGGGCGTCGCAATGGAGGAGAGCGAGGGCTTCTTGTACGACACCTTCGGCACCCTCGGCTTCACCGTCGAGTCCGACCCCGACCTCGCCCAGTCGTATGAGGTTTTTCGGAACCACGTCACCTCGTCGGCCGACTCTTTCGCCGAGATCCCCGCCACCGACTACTTCTCCCTCGACGTGGCCACCGCTTCCCCTTCCGCGGACGAGCTCCCCGGGCCACTTGAGACCCCTCCGCCGGCCTCTGTGCCTCGGGGTGGTGACGGTGGCCGGGCCTCCGAGCTTGCTTGGTTTCGCTCCGGCAGCCGCTTCAAGAGCCCCATGCTTCAGCTCCACAAGGGTAAAGCCTCCTAACGTCTGAAAGGGCTAAGCCGGGGCTCTGCCTCGTATTTTTCTCTCACTTCGATTACGTTTTCCACTTTGAACTGATCGATCGAATTGTTTATTGCGCTTTTGTGTTTTTGTTTTTTCTTTGCTTCTGTTCTTTAACGGTTTTCTTGATCTTTCTTTCCTTGAACTTTCTGTTAATCGACTGGGGTTTTTTTTATGTTTCATGGTGAATTTTCGGATAACAAAATTTGATTCTGCTTAGTGTATATATTAAAATTCATGGAAGCTAGAAAGTATGACAAATAAATATCATGGGGTAATCGATTATTTTGTTTATGAATAGTAAAATTGCGATTTGAAGTGAATATTTTACTAGTCATAAATTCAATTGCCCATTTAATTAATGTTCAGAAGCCGTCAAAAAAAATTACGATGACAATGATTGCATAGTACTAAACTATATTTAATTCGGTTACATCCCTTTTCCTTTCTTCATATTTGATTTAATAACACATTTAGGAGTTCATTCACCGAAAAGAAAATACATGGCAGTTCACTACTGAAAAATCACTTCAGGAGTATTTTTACCAACATTGTCCTAATCCACTAGTTATCCATCAAACTAGGTAACCCAATCCCTATCATATTTCAGATGCCTCGGATTCAAATAATCAACAGTGGTCCCGTGGCAAAACGTCTTGTTTTTTGCAAATACTTAGAGGTCATGTCAATTGTCGGTTTTTCATCTTTTGGATTGACTAGCCATTATCAGATTTGGATATTTGTAGTTCCATATGCACATGCTTGTCTTTTGCACATTGCCTTGGACATTAAAATCATTAGATATCGTGCATGTGAACTATGTCAATCATCCCGGTTGCCTCCCGACATCAATAGGTACTGTGGTAGTATGTCTAACACATGATTATATCTGATAAGATTCAGTTGTAAAAACAAATTGTCATGATAGGTAGTTCAAAATTGATCTCTTGACCTTCTGTTTCATCTTGGAAATTTTGGTAGTTAATGATTCCAAGTTTCCAACTTTGTTTTGTGAAATGAATCTCTCTATATTGTGGGTATGGGTCATGTGTGTCTACAGGCTTTCAGTTTCTCGAGTAGGTCAATTGGGGTACCTAGCCTTCTGGTCTGTTTATTAACTCTGTCAGTTTTAGCATTATTTTTTATAATCTATGCCTGGAAAATTTATTTAAAGTTGTTCTGGTTGTTGCAGAGATCCTTGATTTTTGTCACTTCATCTCACCAACCCCAGACGAACAAGCCTCACGTAATGCTGCTGTGCAATGTATATTTGACATTGTCAAACATATCTGGCCACATTGTAAAGTATATTGATTTCGGTCCCTTTCCAGGCTGTAGTGTAGCTTGTAATTTGGTTCTTGTCTGAACATTGTATCTAGTTCTGGATATCTATTAATTGTTTCATTTTCATTTTTCTTGTTGTCTAGGTGGAAGTTTTTGGATCATTCAGGACAGGGCTCTACTTACCAACCAGTGACATTGATGCAAGTCTTTGACCTCCATAATTGCTTCTTCAGTGAATATCTTCTAATTTCTGATTGATTCCATATGGTGCTTCAGTGAATATCTTCAAATTACTTTAGTTGATTTGATATTTGAGGATCTTGTTCTTCACTTTTGGAAACACTTAGCTTCTTCAGGACTTGGTTTTCCTGAGATTAAATATCTGGCTGCATAAACTATCATCATAACTACCTCACACAATATTTTCTCCAATGGAGAGACTAATGCTTATATATCCTGGCCTAATTTATAACTGATAGTGATCATATTGCACACTTCATTTATTGATTATTATGTCCTCGAAAACCATATTAACTTTGTGGTGGATGATTTTTTTTTGTGAGAATATCATGTAAGCATGATACTTTTGAGTTTTGATGATAATGTGTGTAGGTTTGATGCATTTGGCGATAATATGTTTTTTGACTGCCTGTCTTAACCGTTGTAGGTTGTGATTTTGGAGTCAGAGGTGAAGACACCACAAATTGGTCTTTATGCTCTTGCTAGAGCATTATCTCAGAGAGGTGTTGTTATAAAAATGCAGGTAACAACTGTTACTAATACTTTTATTGGTTATTGTAGATTGAGTAGAGGTCTCAGTTCAGCATCATTACAAAAAATGTTTTGGTATTTCCTTAGGTTATAGCAAAGGCTCGTGTCCCAATTATAAAATTTGTGGAGAAGAGAAGTGGTATAGCTTTTGATATCAGGTTCAAGCTTCTCTTAGACTTATGATGTTTGAAGAGTTCTAAAATTTCGGCTTGCTGTTTTTCCTATTTCTTTTATGATCATATTTACTTGCATTTTGAAAGTTCTTGCCTTTGGTTATGACTGTTATCCGCTTTGTTAGTATGCTCTTTTTCATCAGTACTTATGACACTCTTTTCCTTACAAGTTGCAAATAGCTGGAGCATGAAAGAATGATATTTATCAATCAAAAGGAAACATAAATTTTTCTCATGTTTCACTGCAGCCTTTTTTTGGGTATGCTGTAAATCCTAGGGAAATTTACCAAGACAAGCGATTGGTTTTGAAAATGACCAAACAGAAACTCAGTTTGTAAAATTGCCAAGGGGTGCCTCATCTTGAGTGATGTTACAGTTTGCTTTTGTTTTTTGAGTTCTTTTTTTCTCCCTCATTTTTTATTTGACTAAAAAAAGGTGGCACTTAGGAGAAATGTGCACTGTTTGGTAATTTTTGATAACTGAAGGTCATGGTGATTATTTGGAAAACTAATCATCCTGGATCTTTAATGCCCCAATTATATTAAAAATTAATTAAAATGTTAAGCCATGCTAGCTTTATCCCTTTCTTAGACTGAATACGAGAAATGTCTTGGTGATGCCTACTGAGTTAGATTTATGTGCTTTTTAGAATAGATGTCAGATTTGCACTGTTGCACGTGTTGTGGTAAATGGATGTATCATATTGAAGCTGGGCCATGATGCAGACCTGATTTTGTCTTAATTATTAACTGGGAATTATAACAGAAGATTCATGTGAAATTATAAGTAATTAGTTGCTGATATGAAGTCTAGAAATGGAATGATATCATTTTTTTGTTATAGTTGTACAGCAAACTGATCTACCAATTTAAGTGAAAGAGAACTAATTGGTTCTTAAGATGGAGAATTTAGTACAGTTCAATGTTATTTGTGAGGAAGAAGTAAGAAATATTGATGGGATGGAGAAGTTTAAGATAATCTAAGACAGTATTCAAATTGCTCCTAGTTAGGATTTTCTGCTAGAGGCTTTCCTTGGATTAATGACAGGGTAGTCAACTAACTTGAATCAAGGAGGAAATAGTTATTGTAATAGTTCTATGCTATTTGTCACCACTCTGTGGTGAACTAATTCTGAAGGAGGTTTTGGATAGAAATTTTTTTGAAAGATGGCATCCCTGATTTTCTTAAGCGACAGAATTTCTTTGGTTTCTTGTCAATCCTTGACAGGAGAAACAATTCTCCTTATTTGCCATGATTTTTTATCATATATTGTTTTCAATCTAGACAAATTCAATTAGTCAGAAACTCTCATTTCTAGGTTAGTTTAAGCTTTAGCTGAGCTCAGCTTTTCTTCTTTTCCTAATGAACGATCCCGGTTCTTGGTAGATATGAGATGCCACTCAATGTAATTTCATCCCCTTGAATGCCTAGGATGTTTTTATGTCAAAACTTATTCCATGTGAAAGAAATCATCTACTAGTGTTAGAGAGTTAGGAAAAGCAAAATGGTTATAACAGAACATATGATTATGATCATTCTAAACTAAGATGATGCCATTTCTTGTCGTCCAGTATTTTGTTCATTTACTGCATATCATACACTACATATGACAGTTCTACATTTTTTATGGTCATTTCAACTTGATTTAAGTATAACTACATAAGCATAGCATTCTGCTATTTCCATCTTGTGGTTAACCATGCCATTTGTTGTGTGTCCAACTCAAGTCTGCTATCGTTATCATGATGAATCAACTATTGGTTTTTTTGCATCTAAAACTTGGTGCATTCATGTTTTAAGTTGTCACAATAGTGAACAATCTAATATTTTTTATACTAGAATTGCTCACCTTCGAATTCTTGTGGATTTCCACAACATTCTCAATGGTTCTTCTTGTTTTTGCTAGTATACATGTATTAGAATATGCATATCAGAGCTCAGATTTTTAATAGCACCGATCCCATTATTGTTTAGGATCTATTTTCAGATGTGTTATCATATATGTCAATTAAATTTTATGCCTCGAAGCCTAAATTATTTTCTATTTTACCAGTTGTAGTTGTTCCCCATTTCTTTTTCTCAATTATGGCAGACTAATACTGGAATTTTTTTTAAAATCTTGTTCTCCTTTCAGTTTTGATGTGGATAGTGGACCTAGGGCTGCTGATTTTATCAAGGTAATAGAATAGACTATTTACTTAAACATTATCTGTGTTTACTATTTATAATGAATGGATTTTTTGGTAAATCCTGCATATCTGTAACTGGAGGAGCGACTGAAGGGAAGAACTTTGGTTAGAGCAAAAGAAAATAGTTTGCATTTTTTGGTGTTTTATGTTGTTGATACCTAGAAACACTGGTTTGCCTGACAATAGGTAGCTATCGTGAGGAAGTTGGTACAGAATACATGAAGAAATTTAAGATCAAAATCTAGTGGCCAAGAGGTGCTTATTGCTTTATCATAGAGTTGTGTACCATTAGTTTATCTCATTGTTTTTTAACATGTAAGAGTGTGGTGTCAAAGTCGCTGTCAAAAGTTATTCTGGTACATCTAAAAACCTTTAGCGTCCTTAAGATATAATGTCTGAAGAATTCCTATTCTATCTGTTTGACTTGAGATTTAGGATGTCTTGAAGAAATTTTCAGGTCATCATTTTAGAGATAAATCTCCAGCTTCCTTTAGTTACATATTTCCTTTCTAACTGATAAAAAATTTAGCAATGAAAAAATTGCATGAACTACTAAACCAATCCATGTCCTCATTATGGACTATGTAGCTTAATGATGCGTTACAAACAGATAGCAGTCTTCCAGTGAATATTCATAGTCTTATATTGGAATCCATGTGTCGCATACTAAGCTTCTTGTTTGATCTTTCAGGCAGCTGTGCAAAAAATACCTCCATTACGACCATTGTGTATGGTTCTGAAAGTCTTTCTGCATCAAAGAGAACTGAATGAGGTTTTGTCTCATCACTGCCAGTCTTGCTCATTGGTTTTCAAAAGGCCCATGTCTTAAACACCTCTTTCGTACTGTTTGCAGGTTTATTCTGGTGGTATTGGTTCCTATGCACTTCTTGTGATGTTAATAGTATTTTTAGAGGTAAGGAGATGCTTTTATATAAAGAATGTGATGCTTTTTTTTGTTGCTATTTTGCTTGATCAGACGTGTGCTTGTGTGTGTGTTTTCCACAATTATTCTGGTTGTAATATAATTAGTTGACCATCACATTTTTAGAAGCTATCCTGTATTTAAGTTGAACGAACCTGATATATTATAATTCTCATATTCCTCTGTTCTTTTATAATAGATTTCTAAATTTTCATAAAGGAATTATCTGTATTTGTTCTATAATTTTGTTCTTTGTCACTCGACACAGACCATCCATTTTGTAGTTATACTTGCCCGTCATAGATAGAGACATTTACTTCTATAGCCCTGTCTTACTGTCATGTTAAATCCTTTCCAATATTTTGCTGCTGAAATTTTGTATTCCTGCATTGGGCATTCATGTTTGCAGATGCATTGGAGAGGACAAGATTCACGGGATTACCGCCAACCTAGGGAACACAATTTGGGTATTCTTTTGGTATAATTCTTGCTATTTTGTACTGTTAATGGGTTTTGTGAAACTTGCATTTTGATGAATTTTGAGGTCATGAATATGACAAACCTGGTACCAAAATTATTAGGAATGTAACATTGTTCCTTTCTAGATAAATTACACTAAGTACCATGTCTTTGTCCCTCTGGGAAGCAATGGATGGTTGCCTGAAAGATTTTGTCCACCTAAGAAATTTTTTCTAAGGTGGTAAAGAAAGTGAGCTACAAGGAGAGTGTCGTGTAATTGGGAGCTTCCTCCTCGGAGTATATCGAATGTAATTAAGAATGTATTTTATCTCGTAGGAAGAGAAGAAGAGGTTAATCAAGTTGTAGATTGGTTGGCAAATTGTGACAGGTCAAACAAAGTTGATAAGTTTAAAGAGGGAGATGTTTCTTGGATCTTGCTTCTTTAGTTATGCTCTAATGCCAGGGGTGATGCTTGTTCTTACCTCAGCTAATCTTTGCCCTTTGTTTTTTGGTTAAAAGAAATAAGCTCTACCAATCAGCAAAATTTAAGTATATTAATAAAGTGTAAAACTTTAGTGGGCATGTTTAATTTGATGACAAGCTTCAGAGAATGAGTATCCAAAATCTACCATCAGGCTGAATGAGACTACTACAATGTTGCAAAAGATTATATCGGATCTAGGCAGAAATGAATGCAAATGAGTACCAATGAATGAGAATGTTGTCATGATTTTCCCTATTTAACGTTTCCTTTCTCGTCTTTATTTCATGTTTCTTGGCAGGTTGGCTTCTTTGATTTTTTTGGGCGAAAATTAAACAGTTGGGATGTTGGTATATCTTGCAACTCCAAAAGTTTGTTTTTCGTAAAGAATGATAAAGGGTATGGTAAATTCTTTCAATAAAATGAAGTTATATCGGTGTAATTTTCTTCTTGCATAATTATAGTGTTAGATAATGTTTGTTGATCTTTTTTTCCCTCGTGTAATTTACAGATTTATGAACTTAGATAAACCGTATCTGCTCTCCATTGAGGATCCCCAGGTGTGGTTTTATCTGGTTTAATTTATGTTATTTGGTAAGGCCAGTTGTATTAATGAATATTTAATGCATTTTAATGTATTTAGGCACCGGACAATGACATTGGGAGGAACTCTTACAACTACTATAAAGCAAGTGTTCTCTACTTTACCTTGTCTCTTGATTTTTCGCTCTACAGCAATAATTCGGAATGCTTTGGTAATTTTTGTGCTGCACATTGAGAATCTTGCATCTCTGTCTAAGCTTTTGCTACATGTTTTACCTGTTTCTTTTAAATAGTTCATAGTGAATAGTGGTTCATTTGTGCTTTGAGTAGTTAGGGCACACCTAGTCCCATGATGTATTTTCATTAAAGTATTTCAAATGGCCACACTTTTGGCTAGCATTAGATGTTGGTTTTCTTGTTGCATTTTCGTGGGCATAGTTAAGACTGAGTACAGGCTTGAGAGTTTTACATCAATTAAGGGCAGATTCCTTTTTTTTTTCAGGTACTTTTTTGCTCTATTTTTGTACTTTTGAGTTTCTAATGGAGTTAAAAAATTATATCAGAGGCCTCAGATCTAATGGAGTGCAAATTGGATAAGAACTTAAGCATGTAAACATGGAGTGTCACATAATTGCATTTGTATCGAGTTGTATGAATTCCACTGAGAGCTTAGACTTGGCGTTATTTAGCTCCACATGTTTTGGCAATATGTGTGACCAATTAGCACACCCCACAGAACTCATGGTCAGTCCAATGCCTCTTCCTCTTGATGCTGCACATGGGGCATTAGATCAATTCCAAGGCACCTTATTAGCATATAGCAGTATTCTCGAGGGCACACATTCTGAGTACCTCCAACCTGTATCGCATCTTGACATTTGTACTTTATGAATGACAATGCATATAAACTGAAAAGCCACATCATCAAAGGAAATTTTATCTGCTATGCCTAAAATCCTATAAAATGAAATGTTCTTGATAGTTGTGCTTATGCATTACATGCTACAAAAATTTGACAAACTAGATGGCATGTGCGCCAAGACTTTTTTTGGTGTGTGATTATTGAGCACCTATATCATTGGATGATTTTATATTGGTTTTGGATATACACTGCATTGAGGGTTTTCCTAATCTACATGGTTGCATTGCTTGTATTGCTAAATTGCTAACATTATGACATTAAGTGAACATCGAAAAGGTCTTTCAATGTAAGTTTTAATCTAATCCAGACATAGAGCACTCATTCTTTATTGTCATATTATTCTGTTGCATGCTGTGTCAGTTTCGTAGATTTCTTTACTACCCTATTTCTGTGTATTTGTGTGCAGCTTATTCTAATTATCGAACACTGTCTGAGGCTTTTTAACAACGCTTAGTAACTCTGGCTAAACTTCCGATCATTTCAAATGCTGCAGGTTAGGTCTGCTTTTGCAATGGCTTATTCTACATTAACAGATGCCAAAGCCATCATGCGGTTGGGCCCACAAAGGAGCATTTTGGGAACTATAATTAGGCCAGATCCTCTGCTTCTAGATCGGAAAGGTGGAAACAGTGGACAACTCACCTTTAATAACGTACTCTCTGGGGCAGGTGAGCCGGTGGCTCAGCGGTTCGAGAATGGGGATGATGTTGTGTATAACTGGCAGTTGGTGGATGATGAACCCCTGCCCAGAGAGAAACTGAACGTCGAGGACGGCAGTGTGTTGTCTTCAAAGAGGATATCAAAGTCTAGGCGTAGATTAGGTAGGAGTGAAATGCCGGAAGTTTTTGATAGCAAGCATGAAGAGACGAGCATCGAGTGTGGAAGTGTAGTGAAGCGGATCAAGCATGGAAGTGTAGTGAAGCGGAGGAAAGGATCTCACCATAGAGATGTTTTTGGCAAATGATCCCCTTGAATGCTGAGTCCAGAGTTTTCAGGCATCACATGTTGCAGGTGTCAATACGGTTGCCTCGTTGGCAGAAGCATCTTAGCTGCTGCTCGTTAACGATTGGTCGGAGTTCATTAGATGGACAAAGTTCAATTAATCAGGGAAGCATCTTGCATCTTGCCATGTGGCAGCGCCACTTGGGAGAACTTTTTTATTTATTTATTTCTCAGTGTTTTTATTTCAGTGTTTATCAATTTGAACACGCAAGTGGTTGAAAGTTTTGGCCATGAAATAGAAAATGTGGTTGTTGGGTCATTATAAAATTAATTTTATTTATCCAAAAATCGTTCAGTGCTTTGTATGAGCAAAGACAATCTTCATTGTGTCATCATTTATTTTTCGTTTTCATAACGTGTATAAACAAGGATATCAAGTTTTCTATGGATAAAATTAATTATTATCGGCTTAATCATGGTTGAAGTTATGCCTTCCTAATGAAAAGATTGTCAAGAGCGGTGCTCGGGAAGGCGACCGTGGTGGCTTTTTACCTCCGCTGCCGATCCAGCAAGTGCTGGAGGCGCGTGGCCGGGGGATCATCACCGCCTCCGGTGCAAACCCCTCGGTGAAATCCTCGACAAGCCAGCCCATGATCTAGAGGGAGACTTTCTTGGACAGTTCTCTGGTCAGAGGAATGGTTGATTGGAGTGTTCTCATTCTTCTGGTCGAGAAATTCCATGCTTCAATGCTTTTCTTCTTCGGTGCAGCTGACTAATGTAACCTTTTTTATATTTTCATAAATCCGTAAAAGCAATCCCCCCCTTTTCGTCGAGAAAACAAGAGAATTATTTTATGCTGGCAGACATGAATAAAACCTTTCGTGCAATCCCCCTCGTCAGTCATAATGCTTTCGTGTTCATAAAAGACCAGTGGGTCTGCTATCGCGTGCAGTCACTCGTTTCGTAATGTTGCATAAACACCCATTGAGTTTACTGTGTTCCAAATAAATCAACCTTCGTTCTCAAACAAAAGTCATCTCTTCATTTCTCTGAATTTGCCACAGAGTTGGAGTGGGGGGGAGCGACGTGAGTAGTGCGGGTGAAAGGAAGAGGGAGGGACCGGGAGGACCAGATCCGCACCACCACCGTTAGCCCGCTTGAGCTCTCGTCGTCTTTCTGCTTTCAAAAATTATATTGAGCACATATCGATTATAAAAATCTCAATATAATTTTTAAAATATAAAATCGAAATATCGAAATAATTAATTATAAAAATAAAATATAATTAGCCGTACAATAATACCCATAAATAACGAAAGAAATCAGCAAACGATCAACCAGACCTTTGAAGACGTGGGAAACAACGACGAGAGCTCAAGCGGGCTAACGGTGGTGGTGCGGATCTGGTCCTCCCGGTATCTCCCTCTTCCTCTCACCCGCACTCATCACCTCGCTCCCCCACTCCAACTCCCAAATCGAGCTTCGCCCTCCGGTCACGCCCTCCGCCGTGTTCTCAGCCCCGTGTTCGCAGTCACCGACACAATGCAGCAGCCGTGCTTCCTCGGTGCACACGAACCCGACGCATAGGAGCAAGCATAGCGCAAGTTTGATCCCCATCGCCATGCCACGCCCTACGAGTAAGAGACAATGAATCAACGCCATCTCCATCGATATTTAAGAGAAACATTTGCGCAATTAAATTCCATTCTTTTGCAGCGTCTTCTGATGGGTCATACTTATGACTTAATACAGTGGCCGCGAACAAAGATCCCCCACATTGTAGCTGTCGGATGACCTCTCGGCATGGCAGGAGCCATCTGATGCCTCTTCACAGGCTGCTTCGATTGCCACTAATGAGCTCGAAGGTGCCGTCGATAACGCCACCCCGCCGCATGCCAAACTGCCTACGCACGATGGCCGCTGATCATTTGCCTCACCAGCACACCTACATGAATCAGCATGCTAATTGATGCGCAGAATTCAAAATGCGCACTCGAAACGCATGATCAGTTATTTTTGTAGCTGTTGGGTCCAAAACCTCAATTCGATCGGAACGGTACGGTGGCCACTAATTCACCCACCGATCCGTATAATAAAAACAACACCAACAAAGTCATAAGCCTTAATTATTTAGAATGGAATCAACTAATCACTGCAATCCACAAATTTCAAAACAAGTAAGATCAAGAAAGGCGTGATAGGAGATTAGAGCTCAATACATATTGGATTCCAAGATTTTTTTTTACTGGAAATTCCACCATAATTGTGGCCACTCCTAAAGAAGACAGCATAAACGGTGATCATGGATGCTAATCAAACGGCCAGCGTTTGTCAGAATCAGCCAATTATTGACCGAGATTGTACGTCAGACTAAATACCCCACACCGAGAGCGCGAAACATATCTGAAAGCTATGCATGCGTTGATGGAATCTTGAAGCGAATGCCGATTGATTCAGAGATGTCCCTATAGAAAAGGTGGATCTCGCGCAGGAGCCACTACCGGAATCCCTTGCGGAGAGACACGCCGGAATCCCTTGCGGCCGGGGCATTCTGAGCTCTTCTTTCCAGAGGGCTTACATCGTCGATCGCTTGGCGCGGCTGCGCAAGATGGGAGGCGGCGCCGATCTGGGGAGAAGGCAGGTTGCGGAAGAGGTGGGTGATGTCTTCGAGGGGCACCCGCCTCCTGCACTTCTGCAGCTTTCTGCACGGCTTGTCGAAGGAGACGCTCAAAGCACAGCAAGAAAGGGCGACCGGGGCTGTCGAGATCGAGGAAGGGGCGTTCTCCACGATTTGAGGGATGTGGAGGGCCATTGCCAGAGAGCAAGAGATGGATCGATGGATGGATGCGGGAGGCGACTTTTGGGGGGCCGAGCGGGGAGGAAGAGGAGAGGGGTATTTGTAGAGGCGGTGTAGGAGGGAAATTTGTATTCGAATATTGGATTTGTTTGGTAGTAGCGAAGCGAAAGGATTCGCAGTAGGTGAGTCCGACTCGGCTGAACCGGAACGGATGCGAGTGGAATTTCGAATCCCGAGTCGGCCCGCCACAGCAGCCTGCGCCACGGAGTCGCAGTTTCAAGTGCCATCTTCTCGCTCCCGCCATGGACCGCCACAAAATATGCGCCACAGGACATCAGGTAGGCACGTCATCCTGCCACGCGTCTTCGACGATGAGGTACGTTTCTCGAAGATTAAATCCCTTCTATTACATGAAGCTGAATACGGACATTCGTATTTGAAGTCTCAAAATATGTCGACAGCGACATTAATAGTTTAATATTATAATATAATTATTTATTTATTAACTTAACGATTAAGGTTCGAGTCATATAAACTATCTACAAATTATTTGTGGAATAGAATTTATATATCTATATATATTACCTTAATATGTAAAAACAATATTAATATTACAATCTATTAATTCCTCTTCTCGCATTTTGCATTTGGCTACTTAGATTTATAAAGTATAGCTGAGACAGAAAGATAATTTATTTTGTTATTTTATATGCTTACGTGACTCGTATTAGCTAAAATTATATTTCAATTAGATAGTGATAAACTTGTATCGATCGGTTCTAACGTCAAGTTATCTGTTTAACTAGCCAAAAATAATATTTTTTTTATTAATATTATTTCATATAAAGATTAAATCATTAAATGAGATATGATCTATCGATTTATATTTTTAACACTCCATCCGAAGAGGTTTGAACTGATCTGAGATAAACTTTTTCTTAATGCGTGACCTAATGTCAACTTAATTATTTGTACTAATGTCATTTGATCTAATGGGTTGGAGCCATGAAAAGCCAAATGCTCCGTGTCATGGCTCCGTTACCACTCTCTAATTGAAATGTCAACCTTCAATGACGCTAAATGTTCCGTTAAAAAGGTTGTTCAAGGACTTGATTCCCCAGAACGAGGAGGTGGTCCGGCTCAGGGATCAACTGACGCAGGCGGCAGCTGGTGCCTGCATAGAGGACAGAGACGACTGCTCTCCAGCCATCTGGTGAGACAGTCGCCATGGAAGACGTGCATGCACGGCATTCGCGTCACCTCCATTCCCCCTTCGAACTCCTCGAAGCATATCATGCAGCTGCTCTCTCGAACGTCGCCTCCTCCATCCTCGTACCTCAGCGCCTGCAGCTTCGCGATCGAATCCGACGAGGCTGGCACGCCGCCAAACCGTCCGTCCCCGCCGAGGCCGTAGTCGAAAGAATGTTCCTCCTCGCCCCAGACGTTGATGGACAATGCGTCGATCTCCATCTCGATCCCTCTGCCCGAGCCCAAGGCGAGCTCGACTAGGTCGTCGGATAAGGAGATGAAATCCTCCTCCACGAACTGAGCTACGGAGAAATCTCCACCGTATACGTTTATATGGGAGAGGAGTAAGGAGACGGCACGACGGCGAGATTCTTGGTGGAGCAACTCGCTGAGCTCGAACTGGAAGTAGCGGCAGGGGGAGGGTGGCTCCACCGTGACTCCCCCTCTGAAGAAGTGCAGCGCGGAGCAGCGGAGCTTGATCACCACCGGAACCGATGACCCGTGCGACGGTGGCAGCGCCTGCATCCCCTCCATTAAAGCAACGCTGGAAAACCAAAACACATCGGCAGTGTGAACCACCATCGTCGCCTTGCCTTCGCCTTCGCCTTCGCCTTCTCGTCGTGCTTCTTCTGTGTGCGTGTGTAGGGGAGCAGGCTTTAATAGACATAAATGCTTTCCGAATTCAAACAGGTTTAGGATATCCTGAGAGGCAATCCTAATTTACATCGGAGAAATAAGTGTCCGAGTTAGGGTCCGAAAAGGTGTAGCTGATGGACAGTTGCAGTGACATTACCCAAAGTTTTCGGTCAACATTTCTGTATATTTTTCTACCTTTACAATTGAACGCACTCGGATGATCTACCTTTCTTTATATTTCTGTCATTCGAGTTCTGGCATTAATGATTTTATACTGAATTGACATGTTTGTAGTATTTGGATTAGCCCGTAAGATGCAAAATGAGTGAAGGAATCGTTCCAAGCATGAACGATGATGTGATAGTGCCGAATGCACCCCACGCCACGGAAGGATGCATGACTCGCTACGTCGTTTACCGGCTATATGTTCGGTACATCGAGTCTACCCTCCCTAAAACTTCTCCTCCATCTATCTTTCCGTAAGGAATTTGGTCGAACATAAAAGCGAGCCGCCGTACGCTATCCATCGCTCTCGATCCACGTATACCAATTCGTTAAGAGTTCGCATCGTTTGCCACCGTCGCCCGTTCCGCCCTCCGCACGTCTCCTCTCTACTCCACGAATCACATCATACACGATTCTCCATTCCTCGATTAGTCTCCAATAATGTCATAAATTAGACTCGGTCAAAATGATCAGAAGACAATTCTGGTGCTTTGAAATATGAGAAGTTTCATAGAGAAGTTAGTCAACAAACTCATTATTTCTGTCGAAGTATTTAATTCAGATTTGGGTGGGTGTTAAGTTAGAATCTGCAACAAGGAGGCGAGCATTAGGAGGAGGACTCGGGCACCTCCACACCCGCCATAGCCACCACCAACAGGGCCGCCATGTCTAACAGCGTTCCCTCCCCCGAGTGGTTTGTCTACGACGAGAACAAGGACAGCTACGACCTCAACACAAGGATTCTGGCCACCGCCGTCATCTGCCTGACATCCGTTGTTGTCCTCGTTGTCTTCCTCCACCTCTACGTCCGCCACGTCCTCCTCCGCCGGCATCGCGCCAGCCTCCTCCTCCGCTTCTATGCGAACAACCCCGCCCACGACGATCCGGCCAACGTGGGGCTCGACCCCTCCGCCATCGCCGCCCTCCCGACGCATTCTTATCGAGTCATAATCAAGCAAGGAGAAGGCGGCGGCGGTAGCAAAGACGACGGGAGCTGCGCGGAGTGCGCCATTTGTTTGAGCGCCGTGGAGGAAGGGGAGACGGTGAGGACGCTGCCCAGCTGCAAGCACCTGTTCCACGTCGGCTGCATCGACATGTGGCTGGGCTCCCACTCCACCTGCCCGGTGTGTCGCACGGCGGTGGAGCCTCCGCCGGCCGCCACACCCGACGTCAGCGAGCCATCCACCGTTCCACCTCCAAGAGCGGCGTCGCAGGACTCCTCGGGAGCCGCTGCGGCTGCGGCGTCCCAGGAAGGCTCCTCCTCGGGATCCAAGGACTCGGGATCGGCTTCCTCGCGATTGGGTTCGTCGTTCAGGAGGATGTTGAGTTGGGATAGGTCAACAGGGAGAAGAGCTCAAGGGGAAGCGATGGAAGACCTGGAGAGACAGTAAAAGCTTCTTAATTTTACCTCTCTTTTCTGGGTCGAATCTTTTTTTGCATCAACGGATAACTACTATTGGTGGGTGAGTGGGCCCTTCCAATATGAACCAGAGTCTCGAGTTTCAAAGTAGTTGGTATCACGACACGCCACGTTTCTCGTCCATGACTTGACTCACGTGGCACGGTTGTTACAATGTTGACTTGGTGGGAAGCCCGGTTGCCCCTTCCTCCACTGTCGTGATTGCGTACATTTCCAGTTGCGTCTCTCGCTTCGGGTTTACTTATTATGCTCGACGATGTTTAATGCAATAGGTTGTATTGTCTTTGGGGAGCACCACGCATTAAACCATCAACGAATGTGAAGATTAAAGCACATACTACCAAATATCAAGGCTTATCAAGTAGTTTGTACGTGCTAGACATGGAGAAACTTGTCACGTTGTACTTTGATTGCATCTGAATGTTGATGATGAAGCCCTTAACTCTCATATTATGTCAGCTTGAAAGTCAAACTGCTAGATGTTTCGATTAACTAATCCCGCTGTAACCCAACCTAACCTACGGACCAATCAAAATTATGTTCAGATTAGACTACGCTCCGGTTGGTTTAGGCTGACGGCCTGGTTCGCACATCAGGCAAATTAGAGTCAATGTGATTTGGGCTCCACACAGCTAAAATATTAGAAGTTGGGTTGTTCAGGCTACGTCGTGTCGGAGTCGAACACAAGACTCCAAAGACACGGCCTAATCCTACCCAATGTTAGGTCGGATTAGGAAGATTCTGCTTGCACTCAACTCTGATTGGTAGTCAAATCCTCTTGGTTGGGCGAGAGTTACTTGATTAGTCAGGATTTGAGTCACGAGGTACGTCGGGAGACGAAGCCCATGAACGGGGTTAATTATGAGTCAAATCGGCAGTTGAACACTTCGGTGCTTAATTCGGTGTTGGCATTTTCAATAGTTTTCGTTGGTTACGGTTCCGAGTGGCATGAATGTTTGTTTTGACGAGTGTTACGACCGGTGTTACGACGCTTGGTGTGTTGGTATCTTTGTTTATAGCGTTGGGGTGATGATCGACGTGGGATGTACGCGAGATGCGGTTATGGTTCCCCTCCCCCAATTCTCTGCTTCCGCTCACTTCTCTCCTTCCCTCCTCGCTGTTCCTCCTCCTCCAACAAACCATTGCTCCTCTCGCCGCCTCCTAACAAACATTGATCGCCGACGTCTCATCGTCGAACTCTCGCGACGGCGGCAGCTCGTTCAGGTTCGCTTTCTCTTACGTTTCCTTGATGCGGATTTGGTTGGTTTCTCGAATCCTGTGTTGTTCTTGGGGGCAGGGAGTGGACATCGGCAACAGGCGTTGCGGTTCCCCATTCTTGCCACCTACCGAATATCTCGCCCGAACTCTTGAAACCCCGCTTGAACCCCCAAGATCGGATGTATCGCGTCCGGATGTTCCCCCCGATGGCAGCATCTCGATCAGTTTCGCTTCCTCTTCCCTTTCTTGACTGTGATTTGGTGCGTTTCTTGAATCCCGAAATGTTCTTGGGAACCCAAGATCCGATGTATCGCGTCGGGATGCTCCCCCGATGGCAGCATCTCGATCAGTTTCGCCTCCTCTTCCCTTTCTTGACTGTGATTCGGTGGGTTTCTTGAATCCCGAGATGTTCTTGGGAGCATATATATTTGAGGACCAAGAAACGATGTAATTACGCCACTCGCTGCCTCCTGAAGGCCCATCGAAACCCTCGAAACCTCACCAGCATTAGGTTGATCAAATTTACTTTCTCTTCCCTGTTGAATATATCGGTTTCGTGAATTCTTACATGTTCTTGGAGCAGATATTTGAGGGACTGGTGCTTGCCAGGAAATGATACTGCCGGCTGTACGCGATGGCGATGAATCCGATAGAGGTTTGCGTTGATTGCCTGGACGTGGATCCGACCTGCCAGATGGATGCAGCATGAATAGTGTCTTCTTTGGAATCTTGTTGAAGGTAATCACATATTCTGTAATTTTATTGTCTAGGCAAATTTATTCTTGTGATGGATACTGGAGCTAGTCGTTCTAAAGCAGACCTTCAATGATAGAAGTGAAAGGCCATATATGTCGAAGAATTCGAGGGTGATTAGGTTAAGTTTTGTTGTCAAGTGGTCCACATTGGATTTGGCCGATCCAGTGATTAGCTATGAATTAAAGTCATGCTTCCGAGTGATCAGCATCTCTAGATTTGATGTGTTATAGGTCAGTATCAAAGAGCTTGTGATTTGTGCTATCACCCATTAATGCAGTGCTTGAACAAATTACTGATCATCTTTTGATTTCTGTTTTTCAGTAGTAAAATCATTATCCTTGACCTTAGCATCTGAAAAATAGATTACTAACCTTCTTTTATCATGTAAATGTACTTCATAGGTTATTATAATTAGTGTCAGACTGATATTTAAGACCATGTTTAATGTTGCCTAGGTTTGGTTGGGTCGATTATGTCGATCGACTGAAAATTTTTTGTTGTTCACAATAACAGAATACTAACCTGCTTCTATCATGTAAATGTGCTGCATAAGTTATTATAATTAATGTCAGACTGATGTTTAAGACCTTGGTTAAAGCTGCCTAGATCTGATTGGATCGATTAAGTCAATCGAGTTAGAACTTTCCTTGTTCACAGTTGATTACATGGATGATGATTTGGTAAAGATATTGGCACAAAACAGGCTTGCTAGGTTGGTGAATCAGGGCTGGCTTTGCTCAATATTTTTAAGATTTAGAATGGGTCAGTTCAGGATGAGCTTCACTTATCAGATTTAGGTTGTGTCCATCCTTGAACCTTGTAGACCCATATTGAATCGTAATGTCCATACCTCAGCTGCCTCCATAGACCGGTAAATGACCAGACTGCTTTGGAGAATGAAAACAGTTACTATGGTCTCTGGGATAAATATCCGAAAAGTCATTCATCGTGACAGCACAGCATTTCCAGAATTTATATGCAACTATGAAAAACAGAGACTTAGTTTCATTTACCCCAAAGAAGACCTTTGAGAAGAAAAGTAATGGTATGAGCAGGTATCATCCCAGGGGGTAATGAGATGTACAACTGTGATTCTTTGCATATTAAAAGTCTGTTTATGTTTGAGAAGAATATTCTATGTTACTATCATCTTTCATATTTAACTCAACATAGAAGCCACTTAACCATCTTATACCTGCTGATTTTTGTTGGTCTGAAGAACAATCAATGTTATACATTCCTTATTTTCGATCCACTTAACCAGATTTTTGTTGGTCTGAAGAACATTCAACGTTATATCCTCCTTATTTTCGATCATTTTCATGATCTTGATGTTATACCTTCCAGTTTGATGTTACAGCTGTTATCTTTGTTATAGGTTTTTTTAGCATATTTGCAGAGTTGATAAAGCGAACTGGCAAGGACAAGGCTTTTGAGCCTCATCCTGTCTGTGATCCGGGCTTTTGCTACGAGGGGAGAACTTGATATTGCCAAAAGGCTAAATGTAACGTAATCAGGTTTTGTTGGTTCAACTTCTCCTTTGGTTTAAGGAGGTACTGCTGAGCTTCTGATGGAGGCAATAAATGACCAGGTACTGACTCTTTCCTAAAACAAAGAATCTTTAAATTACTTTATTTCATTATTTCAGTTGAATGAACAAATATCACACGTGCATAGCGACTGTTGACAGGCAAAGCTTCATGAAGTCAGATAACACTTAATATAACGCTTCTTGATATGATATGAATTAATTTTAGAAAATATTTTTGAAGTATTAGAATTTCTATTTGATTTTACACAATTAATTATAATGCGGTGCTGGTAAAGAAAAGTAGATAAATTAGAAAGCGTATTTGTTTTCTCTTTAACTCTTCGTCCTTGACAAAAGGTATTTATGATACAAAACAATTAGAATAAAATCTTGACCTTTGTGTGATAATTCTAATATATTTTGATCATCCTAATAAACCGACCATCCACTTTGATCTAATATATTTTGGTTGTGGACTCATAAAACTATAATTATGATCATAAAATCTATCAAATAAACATTTAAAATTTGTGTATATATGTCAGAAATTTACAAAATGGCATTTCCATTTTTCCTTGAATCCAGAATGGTTTTTCCTGGATATTGAAAATGATGTATGAACAAGATGTTAATCGTAAATAATTCTGAAAAAAATTCAGCACAATCTGCGTTCTTTTTTATTGCTTTGCCTTCTTGACCAGAAAAAGTTTTGCTGCTGCAGATTGCACTCAACATCAAGCTTGTCACTTTCGAAAGGATGTCTCGAGTTCGTACGAAACAGCTACAACTCGAGTTCGTGGCTGGAAATTACGAACTCCAAAAAGCCGTGGCAGAGCTCACATCTGCAAAGATTGATAATTCAAATTCTCATTCGAGAAGTTTTTAAGAATAAACAATCTAAAACAATAAAAAACAAGAAGAAATTGACAGTTTTCGTTGGCAGTAAAGTTAGTGTATCTGTTGACCAGCAAACTCAGATGAAACTGACCCAACCAAACCAAAAGTCAGCATCTCCTCCAAAATATGTTGACCAGCAAACTCAGAAATTTTGTATGAAATTTCTTTTTATATCCTATAAGCCTTTAAGCAAAATTGTATCCTTTAAGCAAAACAATTAAAAAAAATGTGTAATCAAAATGATATTCCACATATCAAACAAAATTGTAACCGTGGTGGTTTTCTTTTTTAGCAGTCACTTAACAGAACTATGTTTACTTATTTATAAATTTAATGCAAAATGTCAAAAGCCATAGTACAAAATCATATTATGATAACACAAAATGAAATTATATAATTATGATAACACAAAACTATGAATTAACAGGGAAAAAAATGACAGCATAAAAAAATTTAAGCTCCAATTGACAGCAAACTAACCTTCTGTTCTACTTCAGGAATCAACCACAATTTTTGTTGGCACCAAGAGTGCAGAATAAACTGGTTGTTTTTTATCTAAGGTTGTTTGATTTAAACTGTCAGTCTCTTTCCCAATGCTCACATCCACTCATTTAAGACTAAATGTGTTATATTTATATATACTCTTTTTTAATTTGAACCATTTAAGACTAAATAAAATCGAATATCATTGCTAGTACACACTCCTAAAAGTGAACAGATACATTAAACTACGGATGCTTAATTATTTAATTAGCAAAGTCACCTGTTTTAAACTACGGATGCTTACTCTGAACCATGCTCTTCTTTCCCAGCATATTCTTCTTTTCGAAAAGTGAACACATACATCAAAAATAAGACTACATGTGTCTAATCAGTTCACATACATCAAACACATGCCACAATTTATTTGATCCAAGCAAATCAGAGTTTACAAAAGTTCTTTTCAACCATTTCTTATGGGCTTCAATGAGTTAATAATCTTTAACAATATTTTCCACAAACTCAAAACATTGCAGGTGTACACATTATTTAAACCATGGAAATCTTTTCTTTTTTTTTTAAGCATCCGGTCTCAGTGGTGCATGCATTTTAATTAAATTTCAAGCCCAGGTTTCCAAACATCAACTTGTTTCATCCACCAATATTAACTATGGGTAAACATCAAATGTTGCAAAAAGTAGATATTATCATCACTGAAACCTAAAATTGAAATTGTCGGCCAAGGACATCGACATCCAATAATTGCAACTTAGAACAATCATTTTTATAATTTTAGAAAAAAATTAAAATCAGTGAAACAGAGACATTAACAATTTCCTAAGTGCACAGCCAACAGACTTCATCTGGTTGAGAGAAGTTTGTTCTACAAAAGTTTATAAATTAGGTCTCCGATTTTGCTTCTAACACTGGCTTGCTGAATGAAATTCAATGCACAAAAAAAAGACAAATCAATTTAGAGGATGAGTCAGAGGCTCAGAGTTCGACCCAAACAACTTAATCCTATACGCTGGAGCGAACCGGTAATTTCAGTTGAATATATATATAATGTGTTACAGTAAAGTAAACATTGGAGGATGGCCACAGCTTACATCC
Organism: Musa acuminata AAA Group; assembly: GCF_036884655.1. NCBI lineage: Eukaryota > Viridiplantae > Streptophyta > Magnoliopsida > Zingiberales > Musaceae > Musa > Musa acuminata. The sequence goes on along the minus strand of NC_088346.1, from coordinate 4,158,622 downwards.
ACAATAAAAACAATAGCAAAACTGGAGCTCATTAACTTCAAATTCTTCATAATAGAATATCATACACTTAATTATTTTCTTATAAATTCCATGCAAAAGTAAACATATGAAGCCCTTTCCAGTCCTGGACATTTTTAAAGTCTCATAGAGAGGATGCATGTTGGAGATGCTAATTGTAAGAAAGATATCTGAAAAAAACCATCATAACTTAATATATGGCATTTAAAACATGGTCTCAAATACAAGTCAGTCTTTGTTTTCTTTTTTCTTTTAATATTTTTTCTTATAAAACTTGTCATCTATTAATTAGTACCTCAACCGGTGTAATAATGATGGTTAGTTAATAATCTTTAACAATATTTTCCACAAACTCAAAACATTGCAGGTGTACACATTATTTAAACCATGGAAATCTTTTCTTTTTTTTTTAAGCATCCGGTCTCAGTGGTGCATGCATTTTAATTAAATTTCAAGCCCAGGTTTCCAAACATCAACTTGTTTCATCCACCAATATTAACTATGGGTAAACATCAAATGTTGCAAAAAGTAGATATTATCATCACTGAAACCTAAAATTGAAATTGTCGGCCAAGGACATCGACATCCAATAATTGCAACTTAGAACAATCATTTTTATAATTTTAGAAAAAAATTAAAATCAGTGAAACAGAGACATTAACAATTTCCTAAGTGCACAGCCAACAGACTTCATCTGGTTGAGAGAAGTTTGTTCTACAAAAGTTTATAAATTAGGTCTCCGATTTTGCTTCTAACACTGGCTTGCTGAATGAAATTCAATGCACAAAAAAAAGACAAATCAATTTAGAGGATGAGTCAGAGGCTCAGAGTTCGACCCAAACAACTTAATCCTATACGCTGGAGCGAACCGGTAATTTCAGTTGAATATATATATAATGTGTTACAGTAAAGTAAACATTGGAGGATGGCCACAGCTTACATCCACAATAAAAACAATAGCAAAACTGGAGCTCATTAACTTCAAATTCTTCATAATAGAATATCATACACTTAATTATTTTCTTATAAATTCCATGCAAAAGTAAACATATGAAGCCCTTTCCAGTCCTGGACATTTTTAAAGTCTCATAGAGAGGATGCATGTTGGAGATGCTAATTGTAAGAAAGATATCTGAAAAAAACCATCATAACTTAATATATGGCATTTAAAACATGGTCTCAAATACAAGTCAGTCTTTGTTTTCTTTTTTCTTTTAATATTTTTTCTTATAAAACTTGTCATCTATTAATTAGTACCTCAACCGGTGTAATAATGTGTCGAGACCAGCACTTGATCAATATCTAAAACCATGCTTAAAACCGCTATAGTGTAATCAAAGTGGCTAGATATCAGGATCTTTTAGGTGATCACCAAGAAGAAAGACACAACCATTTGTCGATTTCACAACTAAAAGCCATTGGCATATATGTAGCCAAGAATGTCCAGTTTCCTCTTTAACATTCCTTTACTTGCATTTCATGAGTCTTTACCATCAAAAGACCAAACCAACAAGTCCGGGATCTCTTTTCTTCCTCGTGCATGTAACCAGATCTATCTATGTCAATACGCCTCGTCACCTCAATGCTGATGTATCAATCGAATTTCCTTCTAAGTGGTTTATCCCATAGCACTTCAAAGCATAGTAAAACAAAAACATAATAGAATACATTCCAGATCCCATAGCACGGAAAGTTAGTGGAGAAAACTAGAATCAAGAAACAGAGAAAAGATTGAACTCCACATAAATCTTTAGCAGGTGCAAAACGCAAACCACAAATGACACTAAGATTTCAACCCCAGGAAATAGAAGTATCGGGATCAAAAGAATTTACCGTGGGGAGGAGGATAATCCAAAGCCTCTGCCACTTGAAATGAGGCAAGACGATCTTGGAGTCCTCTGTGAGCTCCGATCTTGATCTATGCAAGGGTTACGATCATGGAGTCCTCGGTGACCGCGGCGAGCATATCTTCTCGGGATCCCATTCTGATCTACGCCAAAGAAGCAGACACATCACAGATCAAGAAGAGTCAAGAGATCAAGAAAGTGTTAGGGTTACGATGGATCGACCTTGAAGGGGATGGGCTTATCCAATTGGAGCCGGAAGGGAACGGCTCCGGTGGTGGTCTCCGCCTCAACCACTTCCCCTTCTTGAGATCGACGGAGATAACAGAAACGGCGGAAGCCGTTCTTGAGAGGTGAGGAAGGCAACAGGAGAGGGGGTTTCGGAGGACGTCATCGTTCGATGAGCCTTATATAGTGGCCGGGATTCGGATTGGGTTCTGCCAATGTCGGTTAAGTTATGGGTTTCGTACGACTCAACACACGAACGACCGGGTCCTTATCAGCGTTGTTCGAATTGAGCCCGATAAGGCTCCAATCTCGGCTGGCTTATGGCGCTGACGACCGAACGAGCGGATCCTTCCTTACCAGGGTGTCTGGGTTCGGGTTAAGCCCGATAAGGCTTGTGCCGGATCGGGTTCCTCCAATATATATATATATATATATACACACATACACGTGAAGTAAGCAAGCAAAAGGCAGAACAGCCGAGCAAATTGTCTTGTGTGTTGTCATTGTTTGATCTATAAACAACCCCCATTTCCAAGAACGCAGATTAGGTCTACAATACCATGCATCGGCAATCGACCATCATTACTGCATGATAATGGAACGGGACCCCAAACAGTGCTTCTGACAAACACCATGTTCATCTTGCTCAGAGCTGCTGTTCTGAACCAGTTTCTTTTTCACCTTCTCCTTCCTTACCTGTGACTTAGCGTTTAGATTCGACATAGTGGGGTTGTCCAGCCTCGTGTAGTGTTTCCTCTTTGCCCATTCTCGTCCACTTATCCCATTTAATTTCTTTTTGACCATATGGTGGAGATGGAGCCCAGATGTAGTGGAAGGTTTTCCCAAAGTATGAAAGATTTTGATGGCCACCTTTTCCCTTCACCTTGTCCATGTAAACTTCTCCATGCCACCAACTCGTTCATCCACATGCCTCTCTGACACACTGTGTACCGCCAGAATGGTTTACATGCATAATGGATTCTCCAGATCTTGGAACATCCAAGGATGCATTGTCTTCTATTCTTTATAGTGTTGAACCTGAGAGCGGGCGCAGATGGCCAACAAGACGGCCTGAAACTGCCAAAGAAAACCAGGGAGACGAGATAGAGATGCTGCTGTGATGGAGAAGGGAAGAAGAGGAAGGAGCGAGGGGACACAAAGGGCTGTTGCATGTGAGAGACACATTTAAGGAGGGCGTGCATGGCGAGCTGTGCACATGGGAAGGCATGATTGGGCTCGACGTCTACCACATGCTCCTGCTCTTCCATCATTTAGTTCCACTTCTGAAACAGCTCAACGTATTGAGAGTCGCTTAACGTGTGTAATGGGTATTTTGGTTTCATAGAGGTCCAAAATGTACGGTCACATCAGCACGTGGTGGTTGCTGATTCCCTAACTCGATTCAGCTACTGCTGCGACTTCCCTGCAACACCGTTGATCTCCAACTCCGTTCCATTCTCTCCCTTCTCTTCGGTTTCTTCTTCTCTCTCTAACAGCTGGTGCTAGCTGTCTTTCCTTCTCTTCCATTGTCATGTCACTTTCTCCTCCAAATCCTCCCCTCCTCCCCCAACCCAGCAGAGCTAACTTAACCTGTCACCACCACCTCCAACTCCATAACATAGCTCAAGCGAGAGAGAGAGAGAGAGAGAGAGAGAGAGAGAAAGACTCATTGTCTTAATGATGAGTGCTATCCTCAACAAGGTGATGTTATAGCTAGCAATCATTCGGTGCTATACATAGAGAGCAATGGCACAGCTCCCTCCAAAGATCCCCAACAACATGTACCCAAACTGGCCTAACCTTGCTCCGCTCCTGACAACCCCGCCGCCGCCACCAGCTCCTAGATCTCAACCCTCCTGGGTCGACGAGTTCCTCGACTTCTCCTCCGCCAAGCGCGGCCACCACCGCCGCTCCGTCAGCGACTCTATCGCCTTCCTCGAGCAGCCCCTCGCGGGCGAGGGAGGCGACTTCGACCGCCTAGACGACGACCAGCTCATGTGCATCTTCTCCGACGACGTGCCCCCGTCGTCTCTGTCGGGCGCCGTCCCGGCCTCCTCGTCGTCCACGCCGTCGGACCACAGCAGCATGAACGACGACAAACTGGCCGAGCAGCAGCCGAAGAACGAGTCGGAGGAGGCGCAGAGCGCGTGCAAGGCGGAGCCACAGCAGGCCGCGGGGACGGACACAGCCGTCGATCCCAAGAGGGTGAAGAGGTATGTAAATGCACCGATGCATTCACCCCATCTCGACTCTTACCGTGCTAGCCACGAACATTGACTGCTGCAACACATGCATCGAACTTAGGATCTTAGCGAACCGGCAGTCGGCGCAGAGGTCGCGGGTGAGGAAGCTTCAGTACATTTCGGAGCTGGAGCGCAGCGTGACGACGTTGCAGGTAGCTTTCTTCCTCGGAATTCTCAGTTTTCAGTTCTCGGAGTCTTCTGACTCGGATGGCATTTATCGACGCTGGGCGTGGAAACGAAGACCGAAGTCTCTGCGCTGTCTCCTCGGATCGCGTTCCTCGATCACCAACGGTCGCTTCTCACGCTGGGCAATAGCCACCTGAAGCAGCGCATTGCAGCATTGGCGCAGGACGGTATATTTAAGGACGGTAAGTTCTTGCTTCCTTGGTGTAAATGTGATTAGAATTCAACCCAACCGGAATGTAATTATTTGAGAGCCTCAAATAATTAGCAAAGTATGTTATATATATATATATATATATATATAACATACTTTGCTATATATTTTGATCTTTTATATAAAGCCTAAGTTATTTAAACACCGCAGCGCACCAAGAAGCGTTGAAGAAGGAGATCGAGAGACTTAGACAAGTCTATCATCAGCAAAATCTAAAGAAAATGGCACCTCCTTCGTCAGAACCAGCCATGAGCGCAGAAAAGGAGTTGCTCAGCTGACACAAAGCAGTGATCGCAGCGTGCATCGATTTGGAACCCCGAAGATGAAACCCTGAGGTTTTGGTGGTTCTGCAGGATCTTTTTCTTCTTTGTGCATCCCATTTGATCCATTGTTTTCCTCCTCTAATCAAAAAGAACAAAAACATGATGAAAGGCAAACAGATGAAGCCTTCGGATGTTGGAGCTGCCAGTGTTGCGAGGTTTGTGTCGGAGCGTGTGGTGTATAATTATTGAGCACTGTGATATGTTGATTGCATGTGTTGGAAACGTATGCTGGTCACTACTCGATCGATAAATCTGATGGTACCCAGATAAAAATAGTGACAACCGATGTTCTCGGAAGGAGGAACCCATAAGTTGTCTGCACATTCAACTCTCAGAATTATACTTTTATGTAATATTTAACAATGATATTTCCTCCCCAGACGAGAGTAACGTACCTGCAACGATTTGCTTAAAGCTGCTTTTAATTGAAGATGATACACATGCTTCGTTGGAAACTGTCTTCAGAATATACTATTCTTCCTGGTTTCAAGCTGCCGTAATGCACATGATCCCTCCGCAGCTATGCAAATAACGAAGATATTTATGTTCTTTTCCAAACTGATCAACAAATTAACTTGCACTTATTTCAACATAATTACTAGTTGAGATAAAAAAAAATTATCAATACATTATGTGGCATCCCGAATAATCTCTTTTGTTAGGTCAGAAGCCAATTCATGTCACAAGGAGCTTCTTAAAGTCAAAAAGAGACTACAAATGGAGAAATTGCGACTGAAAAAGAGAGAATTCTTATTGAAAATGTCCTACCAACCTGTGAGACATCCAGATGACAAATGAGTTGATGAGAGAATGAATACCATGTTTTGAGCTTCAGCTGCGGCAAGGATAGCGTTTTTATAGATCAAACTCATCCTGTGCGGCGAACAAAGATAGAAGTCGGAGCAAAATGAAAGATTTCAAGCATTGGTTCTGTTGCAGTGGTGCACTAGCGTCTCATACTGACATGGTACACAAGACCGTAATAGAAGAGAATCTGTGCATAGACGTCTGGTATATCTGGTGAGTTGACCTTCCTGGCATCGAGTTTCCCAGCAAAATTATCTCAGATTTAACTTACAAGTCAACTTGATCCGATGACCAAATATAATAAACTCTTTTTTGTTATCACAGAAGTTGTGCAAGCTGCACTGGTCTTATCCATTGGTGTGGATGCCCATGCTGCACATCTTACACACGGGTGATTGTTCCTGACAAGAAAGGAATAATCATTAGCGAAGCATATTTTTAACGAATAAAAATATGAGATGCTCTAGATGGAATTGTCTCACATGATGCTCTACATGTACCTTAGAAGTCTTTCTCACCAACAACAAATTTTGCGATAAAGAAACCAATGGTATCGAGCGAAGATGATGGATCGAACCTCTGGACAAGTTCAGATTCGTTTTCTGTTAGCCATTCCCTGTGAATGAAGAATTTCAGACCTAATTAGAAGCTGAAAAAATGTTTTATTAAAGTAAAACCATTTCAACTTCACAAGATATTTGCTGCATCTTCCAGGAATTGTGTGAAAAAGAAAAAAAAACACATTTCAATTTCACTTACAATGATGATGGTGGCAGGCAGACAAGGAAAACATATATCCATACTACTGGAATTTAGTCATTCAGATTATTCACTACCTCAGGTAACTGAATTTTATCAAAGCTAAAGAGCTAGTTTGCTGATCAAAATTTTTAACATGCAAATGATTTAGACAGAAATAGAGCAGAAGAGAACAGAGAAGAAACTTACTCAACATATTTCCCACCAAACAGATCACAACGGCCAACTATACCAGGTCCTCCAATTTTTGGGTGCTACAATTTAATTAAAAGAATCAATAAAGATATACGCACAATTATCAGAAGTGACTGGCACTCATTCGCCAACTAATAAGCAAGTTCATCAATGATAGCCAAAGGCTCTAAATAGTAACCCTTGTCAAAAGAAAATAGGAGAGTCTGAGACCATAGTTATAGTACACTAAAGAATTAATGCAAATACTGGATCTTACTTGTGATGCCAGAGAGAGAAATTTGTATTTATCTAGAGCATATCGAACCAAAGCTTCATTCTCCCCTGGGTTTATCGTACACCTATAAGAACAAAGATTAATGTTGACAGCAGAATTTGAAATATTGCTCACTGCATTTAAAAAGAGCATTACAACACCTTGTACTGAAAATAATGATTTGATAACCCCGACAAATATTTAAAATATTTCAAACAAATATTGCTGCAAACAGTGATCATATGGATATCAAGAAAAGGGAAAAAAAGAAAAATAATCTCAAAGTTATTAGTATTGGGAACACTATAATATCTGAAAGAAAAAGGGGTCTAGGAAAGGTGTCAGGATCTGAACTATCTCATGCCTAGAATAGACAAATACTTGACATTTGCCATTATCCCACCATCATAGCATCATCAGCATCATTGCCACATAATCCTTGGGAATAAGAAACAAAGATGTAAATTATTCTCCATTATATAGCTGAAGCATTAGTTGGCTGATAATGGAATATTTTAAAAATCAGCAATATGGCCCGTGTTAGACAAGAAAGTTCACTTATAATATACAGCTAGCCGCTGGTCTATACACTTTTAATCAATGGGGTAATATTGATATGTGTTGTAGTTTCTTAATAGCATGATTTTCCTAGCAGAGTCTATAAATGAGAAAGGTTTTATACACATAATTTTTCCACTAATTGACAATATGATAATTTTTTTATAGCTAGAAGTTTAACATGCTAAAATTTGCTTAAAGGTTTTATCTTGAGATCCAGAAATCTTTTTTGGTAAAAAAACCACAGCAGTCATTGCCAAGTAGGATATTAAAGAAAAAACTACTCACGTAGAATATACTATCACTCCTCCAGGACGAACAAGTTGTACAGCTTGGTCAAACATCCTCCTCTGATACTTTCCATGATTTCTTAAAGATTCCATGGTCTCCTGGCATTATAAATCATGTCAAGACTTACTCTGAAAACAAAAACATAAGAAAATCAACAAAAACTATGTTTCATGGATAATTTGCAGTTTTATCTTAGCATTTGCAGCTCCGCCTATGTGTCTCTTACAAAAATTCTCATCATCTTAGAGATATGCCACTGTTTGCCACGGAAACTATCCTGACCCAGTCACATGTTGCAATATATTCCTAGCACACCATGGTTGTTGATGTCATTAAATTTATGACCCAAGAATATCATGGACAACCATTTGTGGATAATTGAAATTAATTCTAGCTCATATTTCCAAGTACTTCCATGAATCATTTTTAAGTTGTCCTGATAATTTTCAGTACATGAAATTGAGCAGATGAAAAGTCAATAACCCCACCCATTGGATCAACTGAATGGATTTATGGTGATGACACAAGAATCTTGATGTTAAGTATACAAGTAGATCAAGAATAAGAAAATATCAAATAAATGGACAGCAATGTAATAATGCAAGAAGGCAATGTAATAACTTTTCAAAAAAAGATGCCTCCTTATCTTTTTTTTAGCACTTGAGAATATGCCTCCTTATCCTTAGCACTTACAATTATTTCTCCCCTAATTAATGAGAGAAAGGTAACATTTAACTTATATTGAGATGACAACATAAACTAACAAGAGATCAGTGAGAGAAAAGATAAAAACAAATTATAAAGCAAAGTTCGTCGTATCAGCTGATTCTAATATGAAACGATGTACCATGCAAGGCCGCCTCAATATTAATTGATTCATTGCTCCTATCAGCTGAATTGAGTGGACCTGAGCACGGTTGGCTGATTTTGCTAATTTAAGCTCATGCTTAAGGAAAAAACAGGACAAAAGAGTGAAAAGGCGCCAAAAGAAGCACATGGCAGCAATAGGACACGAAGGAGACAGTGGAGGAAAGGTAAAATGGCATATAATTGTAAATCTAAAACAAAGGAGATGTTGGTATTATTTAATTTGCATTTGCTGCAACTATCGGATATCATCTACGATCACTATTGCAATATTCACTGTCTACCGAAAATAATCTAGTGGAGATAAAGGATCAGTTGGAAGAAAAACTAAGCACCTATTCTGGTATATCAGGAGGCATAAAGTATAAGGAATAAGAACAGCACTTCTCCCAGTGCAGAATACTGAATCATCTCATCCAGTTATGAAAGCAGTCTATGTCATTGTATGGAGAAGAAAAACTTTTGCATGGGTACCAGAAAGTAAAAAATGATCTATTTTCCAACATGTTAAACACAGCAAAAGTTGCTTATATCTTCAACTTTAATAATGAGTGAATATAATTTGAGAGTTAAGACATTGAATAAGAAGAAAAATACAGTGAAAACCATGACATTTTGTGATTTATGTAACAACGACAAGGAAAGTCTGGTGAATGAAGCTTCAGCTATTGCAGAGGACTACGAGAGACAATGTCCGTGACCTTATAACCCAGGTTACTAAGGAGCAACCTTACCACAGTGCGTTCCAGCATCACAATAGAATTTTCCCATAAATCTACAAAATATCAGTAATAGATCCAAAACATACGACCAATACAAAGTATAAACTAAAGAATTAATCATCTCATGCCCTAGAGGAACTGAAGTGAAAAGACCAATTAATCATTCTTGACACCAAGAAAAGATAAAAGGTATCTTATGTCAAATTATCAAACTGTGGTTATATGTCTGATTTTCTTTAGTATGGCTGTATAGTAGAATACCACAAATTGTAAGCACCTCAGTTACTCAGATGCCATTATATTCTAGAAACTATGATCTTAATTAGGAGTCTAACTGAGATGCCCCTTACCAACGATAAAAGACTGGTGTTTTGACACCAAAAATCACCAGACAAAATGGTAAGATAAAAAAAAGAAAATTACTACTAGTATGTAGCTAGGATTCTGTTTCATGCTGTGCCTTATCATGGAACTTCTACCACATTGAAGATACTGATAAGTCTCAGAGCCCATTTCTATGTGGTCACAACCACAGTAGAACATAAATAATAGACCCAAAGCTGCGTAAGTGGGATCAAGCTTGCTGAAGCAGCAATTCTCTGATATAGCATTTACTGAAAATCTTACCTCCCCAGCAAACAGTCGAGGTCTCAAGCCCAGGGCAGAACATGGAGCGTCAAGAAGAACACGATCAAAACTGTTAGGCATGAAGCCTTTTGAAGTTTCCACCCTACCACCCAAGGACTGATTTCTTCCTGGTCCATTTCTCTGTCGTGGTGCATTCTTCCTTTTGGCAGCATTGCTGAGATGTCTTCCATCTGTCTTTCCATTACTGACTACAAAATAAAATTGATTTGGTTATAAATGTTAGATGGAAATGAGGTCTGTTAACTATGGTCATTGGAAATCTATTGATGACAATTTATAAGTTCAGCAAGTAGAACCACACTAGCCCATTGGTCTAAAAACACACACACCGTACATAAATGAGTTAAAAAACAGTACTTGAACAATTTGGATTACCAACAAAGATCTTTTTTCAGCCATTGAACTTTTTTTCTGATAGCATCTTTAGATGACTATATAAATAATATTTTCTTTTACCATTTCAACTAATTCTGTTTTAGCCTTCAGCTTCCTCTCCAAATATCTCTAATCTGAATCATTTCACCTAGCCTTCTCCTATGGAATTTACAAGACTTATATGGGCACATAGGAAGCACCTTATACAATTCCCTTCATTTAATTCTTGGTATTAACAGTAATTTTTCATGTACACAATTAACAAAGCATGTATATCCTATAAGAACCATTCAGATTCAAACCACTAATGCGACTTTGGTTGCATAAAAACAAGAACCACCTAATGGTAGGAAATGAACATCATCAAGTGATTGATCAAAATGCTCAATTTTCTTGTAAAAATTTGCAACAAAGAACAAGAATCTGCTCCAGTAATCTAGCAAGCTAAAATATATTTAGAATAACTGAAAAATGGGAGTGTTTGTTGCTAACTATCATCATAAGTCCACCTATTATTACCAAGGACTACAATACCCAATGATACCGCCCGTATTGAGCGGTACCGTTGATCTAGCCCTGTATCAGACGATACGGGGCTGTATCGGGCAGTAACGGTCGAAAATTCGACCGTTACCGCCCGAAATAGGTCGGTAAAAGTCGATTTCTACCGTCGCTGCCCGCTACCGGGTGGTATCAGCCTGGCTACGGTGAGGGAAGAAGAAGCGTCAAGGGAGAAGAGGGATACCGGGTGGTATCCGGCGCCGCCCTCCCTCAACAATCCCGATCCAGAAGATAACAAAGATGCAACAGCTCGACTTCTTCTTCGCTACGTTCTTGGCCGAAGGCTGGAGACGTCTGCGGCCTTTGATGTCTTCACCGAACGTCGCAGATGAGGAGAAGACCGTGTTCTTCTCCTCGTCTGATGCAACGAGAAGAAAAGGAGGCAACGTTGCCGAGGCAACGTTGCCGAGGCAACAAACGCCTCTTTCTTTATTTTTTTATATTATTTTTATATTTTTTATATATTAATTTTTATATTATATATATACGTATCGAGCGGTATGCCCTATGTACCGCTCGGTATGCTCGTACCATACCGTACCGAGCAAAGCTCAATACGCCGGTACGTTACGAAATTATGAACCATGATTATTACCTGCATGCACAGAACACGAGTCACATCAGCAAGAAACAGTGTTGCATTTCTTGTGTGATTCCAAAGCAATCCAGCTCACCAACTGAACAATTTAAGAGCAAGTTCACACTAAGGGTGTTTAGCAAGCAAGAAGCATACACAACAACCAAGATAACACATGGAGGAATATACAGTCTGTCCTCTGGGCAGATATCACCAGTAAACAGGCTAAAGAGGATATCCAAATGCCAGAGAAGATGATACGATGCTCAAAAGGTAAGTATTTTCCTCATTGTTTGCCCTTTAGATTTTTCACATCTAAAACCAGATTGTGTTTTCCTTGGTATATAAAATCATTCAGAAGATATTTACATTAAAGATCAATAAATAACACAAGTAGCTCTTTCTTAGACCACAATCATGAACAATGAATAATTCTCCATGCATATAGCTGATGACTTGTGCACATGTTGGAAAACAAAAGAACAAGCTCCTATGCCTTACGTGTTTGATAGTTTTTACCTGTTTCTGATGGTGTAGCATTGATGCTGCATTTTTCCATCTCAATGTTGATCTTAACATCTGTAGAAAAACTAGATAAGCATGAATTTACTGCTGCAATGTCTGGTTCATCATTGTTGGAATCTGTTTTCTCAGAATACAACATTCCATTAGTCCTTTGCACAGATTTAAGTGCATCTAGCTTATATGCCTTTATACAAGTTAAATCCATCTCAGCAGCCAATTTCAAAACATCCATTACCTGAAAGCAATATATGCATGTTATGCTTGGAGATACTATTGATTACAAATATATCGAAAGAGAGGATACAAGGAAAGGTTAGCTTACGAAATCAACAGGTACCATAAAATACATGATATGCAATGATGTACGGCAGTCATCCTTACACTATCATCTAATGGAGGTAAAAATCTGCCCATTTGGAACTCTGTTGATAGGTCAATCAGTTCTAGTATATAACAAATATAGCTCAGTTATATCCTCATGTTGGCTGTCAAACAAACACAGATTGTTCCATTAAAATCATTGGCAGATCCTAGCCAATAATCATAAGTAATAAGGTCCATGCTAGCTATCATTGGTGTGAGCTCCTTGAACCACAAGGAATTGTCTGATTGGGCCCTGCACGGTTCAGAATAGACCCCAAAGGCATCTCTAGAAGAAGAGTCACCTTTGACCCTTTATTAGGGCTTGGTTCCAACCAATATAGCAACCAAATATAGTCTTATGAGGCCCCTGGATTGGGAGCCAGGCCTCTTCTAACCTATATTTTTTAACATCTTGGTAACCTCCATATATGCTACGAAAGGAGTTATATGGCAAGTTAACCAACAAGATGTCACAACACACAATAGTTACTCAATTACTCACTTACTCCCTTACAAAACAAAAAAAGAAGGCATAATCAGTCCATGTGGGTCCCACCATTATGGGTCTGAGGAGGGTTAATGTTTGGAGTCTTACATCTAAATATAGAGAAGAGTTTCCATTTTCATGACTCGAACCCAATGTCCTCCCTTATGCAACAGATTAAAGAAAAAACCTCTAAGGAGCAGCAAGGGCACGAGGACCCCGGCACTGCAGGGTCCAAGAGATTTAGATTTTGGTGTCCACATACGTGTTTCTATGATCTAATCTATGATGGCCAAGTTGCCACTGAACTAAGTTCATGAACTCGAATATAAACCCTTTTGTGAATGGTTCCAATGCAGGCTTATCTACAGTACCAGGTTGCTACTAGACATGGTCTAAACTGAAATCAATAGTTAATGGTTCAAGAATTAAAAAAAACAGATTTTACCTTATTATGAGATCTATCAGTAGCAACAACCTCTCCGTTGTCCCTCATAAGAATTGCAATCGCAGTCGTTTTCCCTCCAGGAGCAGCACACATATCCAAAATTCTTTCACCTTCTCTGGGATCTAAGAAACAGAAACATTATCTCAGAAGACTTAGAATTAAGGTATCCAACAACACAGGCACTATAAGAAATATCATAAAATACAAAATATAGTAAATATGTAATAACCAGAGACAATGTGTTGAACCATAAACATAAATAATTTGAAGTAACTCATAATATACTGTTGCCATCTGGCTATCATGACTCCTTCCAAAAAGAATGAAAAATTGCTACTTTAATTTATTTCGGCACCATTAAGAAATCCATAGGTAACATATGCAAACACTTAACTCCATAGGAAATGAAAATTTCAAAATTGATTGCAGCAAAACAGATTATTTTTGTACATATTTCATCTGCAATTTTTTAGAAAACCAACCAAGTTATAACAATCATTCCAATACGTACTATAATGCATCAAACAGATAAAGGTTACACAAATAAATAAATAAACCATCGGGTAGCTTTAAAAAGAAACATCATCCATACATAAGATATTGCATGAAACTTAATAATATCTAAGAGACAAATTACTATTTTAATAAGGAACTATATTTCTATTTTGATTACGCTATCTTCAGCCAGTAATAGATACTTAATATAATATATCTTCACAGTGAAATGCTTATTTAGAGAAATGCAGTCAACCCAGTATATGCACTTGAAGAAAATTATCTAGGAAAAAAAAATCAACAACACAAAATATGTTAGTAAAAACTAAAATAATTATAAAAATGCGAAATTAACACACAAAAAAAAAAAGCAAAGAGGAAGCATTGACAAACTTGACATTATTCATACCTAGGACATAAGCTGTAACGATGCTGGGCAAGTTTTGAAGAAAGATTTCGCCCTCAAGTACATCTAGCAAGAGAGATAGACAATCAAAGTCACTAAAAAATTTATGCTTCATACATAGGCAGTTAAGTCAAAAAATTGTGCTTCAGATATGAGCAGTTATATTTACTGCTGGATAGGGAAATTTTAAGTTTTTGATCATGTAGAAAGACTGCCAGATGAAATCCAATATTCTGATAAAATGCTAAATGACATAAGCTTAGAAGATAAGAAAGTTAGCTGCTAAAGAAACATTATACAAAAGTTTCATCACTGTGAATGCATACCATAAAAGGATGGAAGCTTGTATACCCTGTTAGTCATCTCCACAGCAATCCCTTCAGAAACACGGAACATAGAAGCCCTTGACAATGAAGTAGTACCTTGACCAATATACAGGCCATTTCTTTCATGATAATGGGGATCTATCATATTTTTATTGGCAATGAATTAGAGTCGATTTGAAGCATTAATGGCATCTTGAAGAAAAATACAACTAAAAACAGTAAAATTACAAGCCTAAACCATTAGAAAGAGAAAATCAACAAGTGCATAATGAAGTTCACTAAAATTTATTAGGTCTCCAGTTCAAGTCAATCCCTGGAGCAAGTTCCAGATTTGCTGAAAGAACTATTTTCCCAGGAGAAAAGGAAGCCTACAAAATTATGTACCCCTGACCAAGTGTTAAATTTAGTTTGCTGTTATCCTTCATTAGAGCCAAGACAATTAATCAGAAACAAAACAATAGCATCAAAGCGCTTTATAGAGTCTTGGCTCTTGGCTTGCATAATGCATATTATCATTAAAGCCAATAAAACAAGAAGATAAGACAAAAAGGATGTCCTAACAAAGAGAATATTTGCAATTATTTCTAAAGTTCAATCTATAAGTATTATTCGGATGCTAAGATCAGACCAACAAGAGAACCAAGTAAAAAATCTTTCTTTCCTTAAAATAAGAAATGGATTTGGCATGCACTTAGCAACATTGTTGTTGCTTTGGAAACATTGATGACAAACAAGTGTCTACGATTGATTCGGTCAAACAAAATACTAAGTTCAGACCCTATATCCTGAGCCCACTGAGGTCTTATTTCTGATTGGTTATGGCAAGAAAAGGCTGATCAAACTGCATCTCGATTTTCCATGATGCCTCATAATTACATATGGCCTGTCAAACCAAGATTTTTTTTTCAAAAAACCAAGAATGATAATAATAACATGGGACAATTTCTAGATGAATGAAGCGGGCCCACAATTTGGCACAATTATGCATCTGAAGCTATAGGCAACTTCCGCAACACTCCCAAACACAGAATAACTAACAGAGCTCTGACGCCTAGATTTTTTTATTTGTTGTTACGTAGAACAAGGAAAATGTGTTTTGACATTGTCCATTAGAAAATAACTAACAATTAGAGACATCTTCATCTATATGTAAAGAAAAGAATGTGGGCACTGAACAAAAGATATGCTTTTAGCATATTATGTTAAAGAATAAGTTTACGATTAAAAAGTAATTTATTAAATTCCAAAATAAACAAATCAAGGATTTTAAAACTGGTCCAAACACAGTTTCAGCAACCCATCAAATTGGTAAGGTATTGATGTACTGGTCATATCTAGCTTGCACCACTGGTATCATTTAATAAATAATAAAAATAATTCAAATTAATGGCATTTTGCTAGTATCAAGCTATACATTTCAACATTACTACTTGGTCAGGCCAGTAAATACCAGCCAATACATGCTGGTTTGACCAGTATCTAAAGCTTTGCTTTAAACTATCAAAAGATAGAGCTTACCTGATTCCAACCCTTGTAGGACAGTACCACGTGTAAAACCAACACCCCATCCACCATCAGACATACGCTGCTCAACAGCTACTGAGACTGCAATTACATCCCCTTTTTCAACATGTGCACTGCAAGCCAGAACACCAGGGACATATACCTGTGGATAAACCATTATACTCCAACTGCTTGAATTCATAAATTTCCTATAAAGTACATTTCGATTCCAAACCATCACAAACTTTGAAATGCTTTAAACAAAGGAGGGCTGCAGCCAAGTATGGGAATTTCAGAACTAGAGTAAGCATTAAGTACATCTAAAATGTGCAAAGCACGAGGGAAAATACATCTGAGTTGAAACAGATTTATCATAGGCTGCATAACCCACCAACATATTATAACATTATTACCAGCAATCAGTTTTAGCAAAGAAGTGATCGCTAGATGAGTAACTTGAAGAGAAAAAGACAAAGTTCTATCCAGTAAAGATGGCCTAGAAAATTCAAAGGTAAAGAATTTTAAAACATTGAATCTGTTGTCCAATATGAAAAGGAAAAAAAAAACAGTACATAGAACTACACTAAAACATGGAGTGGCCGATGGGAATTACTTAACATGCATGTGAAATCATACGTGAATTGGCAGTGAAAAAACAACAATTCCAAAAAGTTAATTTGGCACAGATGAATATCTAAAGCTGCATTTCGAGAAATTAGTGATTAGGATGGTACTGATCACAGTATCCAAGAGAAAAATCAATTGACGTGGCTCATTTATGTACAAAGAATATCTGTAAATCCATCTGTACAAAAAGATTAATTTACTAGAGGAGAAAGTAAAGATGGAGATAGAATGCAAAAGAATCACTAGGTCTTTGGATCAATGAGGAGATACAATAAAAAAACATGACGATGGCAGATGGGAAAGATCAAGTTTGTTACAACTTCGGAAAAGGGGATAGGATATCATACTGGCTTGTGAAGCATGTCATCAAGAATAGTTTCACCTGCAAGTTCCTCATTTAAAGTTCAACTACAGAACAAACCAATAAGTACCCATATGTAGATCGAGTAGAAATTAAATATCAGAAACCATCACCAATAATCAAGTAATACCCCTGATCATTGAAAAACCCTAGCAGTGTAGCTGAAGCTGGCTAAAAGAGTTGGCTTGACCAATAAGTATAAATATACAAATATAAAACAAGTAAAAATTTTCAAATAAAGTATAAATTTCTCAGACCACCACGACCGAAGTTGAATTAGAACTTACACATGTTGAACAGATACCAGAGGAAGAATCAACAGGAAATGGAGAGAGCTAACAAGATATAGGAGGAACAGAATCACAAGTAATAAAGAACATGAAGCAGATTGTGGTTACAATTCTTGAAAGAGTAAAAAACCATTTTAATGCAATGAACATCATGATTTAACACTGATAGAATGAAAGCAATTAAACAAGTAATACATATGACAAATTATTAATTGACAAGAACAAGCACATTGCTAACACTGCAACCATATTCAGAAAGTACCTGTGCTCCACGAAGAACTGCCTCAGCACATTTGCGACTCACAATTACTTCTTTCATGGGTTGGCAAGGTTGAATACCATACTGAAGCATATGTGGTCCCGAACCTTTAACAAACACAACATTATCAAGACCAGGATAAGGACACTTACAAATGGAAGGGCTTTCTGATGTTCCAATAGGAGTATCATTATCCTGAAGCAACCTTGAGTCAATCACATTACGGATAGAAGAATCCAACAAACTTCCTTCTTTTGGTACCTCATCTCCTTCAGCAGCATTTTCAAGCCTTTTCTCATTGAGAATGGCAATTAGCTTCCTTATAACTGCCTCACTTGTAGATTTCAGAGTATTCACACGAATGCAAGAGTAGGAAGAAGGGTGCCTAAACAAAATAAACTGTCAGTTGTTCATCTTCTGAAGAAGTATTATGCCTAGTCGAGCACAAGACCAGTAATAATGAAGAAAAAATAATGTCCAAACGTATCAAGATGACTATAAAAAAAGCGCACAGGGAAACTCCAAAGAACTTGGAGACATATTAAAGCACAAGTTCTCAAGTGTTAAGCATAAAGGGGAACTAATCTGCCAGGAGATCTTTGTAGTATTAAAGAATCAGTAGAACTCTCTACAAGATCAAAAACAAAAGGGCATGTCTCTCACATTTGCAACTCCTCTCATGATGATACGGGCAACCCTACTAATCAAGCAGGCTTCCTGGTGGCGAGAAATGACACCATATTCTAACACCGGAATACATAAGATAGTGACTAATAATGAAGGCAGTTGTTGAAATGAATCGAGTGAAAAATCTCCTTGAAATATGTTAATAAATTTCTCCAAACCAGATGAAGGCAGATGTGATCACTCTAAAAGAAACTGGCATTATGTAAAGGAAAATCTCAGAGTGAATGCTCATAGAAAAGATCTAACGTAATCATATTCTACCTAGCAACCTTCAATTACATAAAACCCACGGGAAATAGAGAAGAATGGAAGATAATACTAATTCTGAAACAAATAAGTTACAAGAAAGACATGGTCTAACGGTATCAAGATTCAAGATAATTGGTCATTGTAAAGGACACACAAGAACAAAATCTTCCTTTACTAATCAATCTTGAACTAGGGTTGCTAGTTTGGCATGTGATTGACAATCGCCTCGGGTTTATAATATCGTGCATTCCAATATCCCTACACAACTGTATGCTCGGAAAGCGCAGGGAGATGATATGGAAGGAGACGAAGAAGTTACGTTAGGGATTTGGAGATCCGGGGGAAGTGGTCTGCTCCGTAGGCCGCGTTAAAGTACTCCTCGACTTCTGGGTTCCATCGAAGTGTGGGGTTGTAGATGTAACGCTCCGGCGGCGGAAGAGAAAAAGATGAAGGAGAATCCATCTGGAAGGAAACTACATCTTCTTGACCGCCATCGATCGAAGAAAGAATACAAGAAGAAGAAGAGAGAAACGAGTAGGATTTGAGGACAGCGAGAAACCTGGAGAGAGGGGGCGGCGCTTGTCAGGTTCCGGCGGCGAAGGAGCAACGGCGAGGAAGCGGCCCTCGCTTTCTTCATTCAAAAGGGAAACCGACAAGGCTTTCTTGATTGCGCCTGCGTATTAGGGCTTTTCTTTTGTTGGGCCAAATGGGCCCGATAATTGAAAGCCCATTTTTTATTCACAACATTTCCCTAAGCTATCGAGAATAATCTCCTGACCGTTCGATGCGAGTGAATGGTTCAGATTTTTGCTAGCGATTAAAAGTCCATCGTTTTATCGAAAATGATCTCCTAACCGTCCGATGCGATTGAATAGTTGCTTTGTTATACCAAAACGACTGCAAAATAGGAGACGACCCCTTCTGATTTATTTGCTACTCTGCTGTAATGTAAGACATATACATATGGTTTTACATGTACGTAAGAGTCTAACTCGTCTTTACTCCCACAGGGATGTGTACTGCTCGCTGTAGTACGAAGTCGAGTGACATCTTGCTTCGCCATGACCCACCACCCCGACCTGGTCGCTGATGCACTCGTCGGCATACCAATCGACCAGGTCACTGCATGGAGATCCCACGCCCGCCGCCTCCATCTCCACCCAGCCAAAGGGGTCCTCGACGAGGTACGTCGACGACGTCGAGCAGCCATGGCTGTCAGGACCTGATAGAATGTCGTCCAGTCTGCAGTCCTCGCAGTCCTCGTGGTGGTGACCCGACTCCAGCATCGTATCGCCATTGCTGCAACCCGCTACCGAACCGGCGGCGGCGGCGGCAGCAGCGGAGATCTCGGCTTCGAGAGACCGGATCACCGGCCCGAGCCTGTCGTCGTCGGCCTCTTCCCCGTGTTTGTCGTCCGACAGCTCCATCTGAAGGGTGCCATCGATCTCCGTCAGCACGTCCAACGTTGCATCGTCAAGGGCCGCCTCCCACGGCTCTCTATCACCGGCTGCTTCCATATGAGCACAGAAGGATGAGAAAGGAGATGAGGCGAGCCTGCTGGTGATGACATGACAAGGTTCCATTAGGTTATATAATGCTTGTAGTGGAAGCGTCATGGATAACTTCGCCAGTGGCATGCCTAAAGTGATGACCACCTAACTCGCTCGCTACCCCTCCCTCTCTCTCTCTCTCTCTCTCTCTCTCTCTCTCCCATGCGGAGAGATGGATGGAGAGCCTGACTCACCAATCCAACCGGCCTTTCCAGCTAAGCTAAAGCATAGGTGGGTTTCGGAGCACATGAAACATGAGTAGCAGGCATCATGAGGCACAGACATAAACGAGTACGTGGGGCTCAGCGAATGAATAGATAAGAAAGAGGATGCAGCGCTCTTCTTCAGAACAGTCAATGATTCGAAAGAAATCATATAAGAAAAGGGGCAAAGTGTTTTCAAGAGAATATGGATAAGATTGTTGAGTTGCTGCATGGAAAAAAATATGGCAGTCATTTTATCTTGAGTTGTGACTGCACCCAACATAACAACAGCACATGAAGATGTTGGGAGGGTGGGGGGAGTTGAGGACATGT
The DNA here is from genome assembly GCF_036884655.1 of Musa acuminata AAA Group. Classification (NCBI taxonomy): domain Eukaryota; kingdom Viridiplantae; phylum Streptophyta; class Magnoliopsida; order Zingiberales; family Musaceae; genus Musa; species Musa acuminata. The sequence goes on along the minus strand of NC_088346.1, from coordinate 4,137,847 downwards.
TCCAATGTCCTACGCATCTCTGAGAGATGAGACATGAACCCACCACCATCCCATTCACAGCCGCCCATTTGGGAGTCTCCATCACATGCGGCTCGCTCGTCTACTGTCATACTTGCGTAGTCAAGTGACTGCTCTCATCTCGGTGATGAAACAGTATGAGTTGAAAGCCCTGCATGAAGCGTCAACACATTTAGCATGATAGTTTGCCCGATGTGATGTGGATGCAATTATGATCAGAATCATGGCATACAACATAATTAGGAGCAATCATAGCTGCAGATCTCGAAAGAAAACTTCCATTCAACACCGATTTAAAAACACGTTGAGCATTAGAAAGGATGTAAAAAATAAAGACGTCATGTCCTTTTCCTGACTGCAAAACGTATTACTTGGAACAAAAAAAAAAAACAACAACAAATTTAGCAGTACTGTGGTAGTGGTTGGTTGCTTTGATAGCTTTTCATCCTATTAGATAGGAAGGCATATTAGAACAGTTGATCCTTGCTGTGTGATTAAGTAAATTATAGGTCCAAATGAGTGGTAGATGCGGTTACAGTAGTGGTTGGTGGAAGAGAATCCAACAGCTTAATCTAAGCGTTGTATCAGAACATCACCAAAGGAAGAAATTGAATTTGACAGTCAAATTTTAATTTGAGATGGGATAACAGGTTGTAACAAGGGATTGAAACAACTGATATGGTTCCTGGAGATTACATAAGCTTTCTCACCGGATTAAGCGTCGCGTCAAATCTTCTACCCTTTGCTTTTTCCTCTTTTATTGTTTCGTCGTCTTTATTTATTTATTTTTTTCTTTCTTTTTCATGAGATTATCTCTAACCATGTTCTTCAAAATAAGCATTTTTCTTTGTAACAACAGTTTCCTGTGACTCGAATTGATGTTGCACGTTTTGGTGCATGCTGAAGGGACTGTCCTTGCAAAACTCAAGAGTGGAAGAAGAATCAATCCTGTTTTTAAAGGTCAAAAAATAAAAAGGGGTCATGAAACAATTAACAGACATGAGCAGCGGGGGCCGACAACCATATATGACGGCCAGTTAACAACGACCAGCCGACAACGATGCGGAGTCGGCATCTTGGTCTGGAAGAATGCTATACCCCTTACCTGTTGTTTATGTTGTTTGGGAAAACACGCATCGCACTGCTACGAACGTGTCTGGATGCTGTCCCCACCGTAGATGCGCAGTTATCTAGCGAGTCTAAAATGTCAAAAGAGGCAAGTAAAGACAATACCACTTTGGACGCGGTCACATCAAGGATGCTGATTCTTCCAAATCCTGAATCAACAAGGCACAATAGCCGAGAAAGAATACAAAACTATTTGATTCAACGAATGGAGGAAAGGCAGCATTGCTTGGTGTTCGAAGGCCAGCTCAACTTTTGGGATGTGGTGAGCCCGCCAATGTTCAGCACACAGTTTCTGGGCAGCCCTGCTCTTGGCTTTCAGCATAACCAGCCAACGGCGACCGGATGGATGACCTTTACATCGTTGTGTAAGAGGTAAGTATTCACTCAAAGCTCACCACAATGTATCATCTTTACATCCACCAAGGATCAAAATGGATGACCTTTTGAAAAAGAAAATGTTTTAGCCAACTACTAGGCGAAATTATGTCATCCAATTATTTACAGGAGACAACCTCTGTGAATCTGCTTTTATCTCTTATCTGCATCTTGCCTACAAACTGATCTCTCCTCACTGCTCATTTTGAAATGGCCAGACAGGATTTGCTACAAAACTTGTCTAGTATAAAGGCCATCTTGGACCACATAGCTTACCATGAATTAGCTCTGAGCCAAAACAATTACAGATGACAAGATACCTGAAGAAAAATTTGCACTTCAAGCTGAAAATAATCCAACATATCCAGCAAAAATTGCCAAGATGAATGATAACACATATGCACCGGCAACAATTATTGGTTCACTAATTCCACACAATTCAAAGTGATGGTGGATAGGTGCCATCAGAAAGATGCGCCTTCTAGTCCCATACAAGACTTCTGTGGCCTTCTTGAAGAGAACCTGCAGAAAATAACATGCTTAGAATGATGCAATAATTTAGAAACAGGCATGGGATGACAACAATGCTTTCCATCACTCTCAGAATGAAGGTATGTCCCCCGAGTGCAAGAAAGATACAGCATCGAATGCGGTCAAATGTCTACCGCTGGATATTTCCCAAGGAGAACTATCTTAACTGAGTTTGTTTATCATATGAAACTGTCATGATCTGACTGGCGAGGATCAGTTTATTTTTCTCATTGTAACAGGTTAATGTATTCAAGCTAAACATAGTTATTTCACTTGTGCTAGAAGAGAATTATAATGATGGCCCAAAATTAATATAGGCCTAAGTGATCTATTAAATTAGTATAGGCCTGAACAACATGGTCCAAAATGTTTAAATTGGCAGTAGTATACCTACCTAGCATCATAAACTAGCTCAAACCTTATCCCACTTGTAGTGTGTGACAAAACTTGTACTAGAAGAACAATGATATTTCATGAAGACATTAACACAATCTCCTCAAAACAGATAAAAGTGTTACATCCTTCTGTAAATAAGTAGATGAATCAAATCCTAGAGATGTTACGTTTAATGACAAACAGCACTAACAGGAAAAGATGTGGACAACATCAATGGGAGACAGCCATATACTAAAATCACAGGGCCATCGTATTCCATAACTATGCTAATATTGAGAGTTGATAATGCATCAGATAAACGTCAAGCTTAAATCAGCATACCTGCACTATGACTGATAGAACTTCCACCAAAAAGGTACCAGAAGCTATGAATAACGGAAAGAACATTCCTGACAAAGCAGCCATTGCAGCTAATGCACCGCCCAGTGCCAAAGATCCAGTGTCTCCCATAAAAATGGAAGCCTTGTATCTGTTATGAAATAGAAATCCTACACAGGCTCCAGCCATTGAAGATCCAAAAACTGCAAGATCTGTTGGGTGATGAAACAGTAAAAATATTGTTAGCTTTTTGGAACCTAATAAGAAGATAGTATTATAAAAATGGTCAATGCATGAGGCACCCACCAATGTGGACAAGAGGTGGGGTCATGACTTCTAACTTGAATCCTAGTCACTAAACTTGTAAAGAAGTAACCTCACAATTGAGTTATATTGAATTTAAATCCTCTAATCACAATCCAAACATGTTTTCACAAGTTGGCCAAATTGGCCCACTGGCTCAAAAACCCAAAAACAATGGATCTTTAAATACTTAGGTCGACTTGCTAAACCCACAATATTAGTAGTAGTAAGCCCATCAAACTTTATCAATGTAACTGACCTCCCTTTTCTATTTTCAGACTAACTGAGAAATCATACTCATAAGCTTGACGTCTTCATCAGGACCCAATAACAAACACATCCCTTACGTGGCATGTGAGGCTCATTATCCAGTGGTGGTTATGTCATCATTTCTACAGATAGCTCTTTCTTTCTTTGAGTCACTTACCATACACGCATACTACTAGGTCCTATTAGGTCCAGTCTAATATCAATTGTCATTGTCACAACCCAATCCGAAAAACCAAACCCACCAGTAAAAATATGATTATAGTGGGTCATCAAGCATGTGGCTAAACATATGTTGCAGGTATATAAGCCCATCAAGTCTTATAGACCAACATAGCCCACTTTCCGCTTTTGATATGGAGTTACCACATGTCTATTTGTTGAAGAAATCAAGTCATAGACATGAGAGCCAAATTGAATGTTAAATCAGCAGCTATGGTCTCATTTACGTGTAATGCTCTGTGGGCATATCTTTTTTAAGCGTTAATGTACAATAAAATGCAAGGTGCATTTATCAAAGAAAAAAAACAAGACACTAGAGCACTAACACTAGAAGTCTTAATTGCAAGTCGAACAAAAACTTCTCCTTGAGCTATAATTTATAGCAAGGGGGATTGATCAAGAGAACGAGCATGCACAACAATGACCATAAATTTGCATTGAAGAATATTGCATGCACCTGAACAATGTATATAGACAAAAATTTTGTATAAAATAGGTAGTACAGAATAGTATTACATTTGTTCACGAAAAGAGAGATATGCAAACTTCGGATAAGTGTCACAAACATCATTGACATTAAATTGCCAGTTATTATACTTACCAGGACATATTGCAAGGACAGCTACAGACATCCCTATAAAGGCCAATGCAGCGCACCCGCCAGCCAAGCCATCAAGTCCATCAGTCAAGTTAACACCGTTAGTCATTGAGGCAAAACAGAATACCGTCAATACTAGATAGAACTTCCCCAGATACATTATTCCCATTGGAGGAGGAAGAGGAACCAAAAATTTCCTTCAATCAAACATCAGGAAAGTAAAAAAAGAATCAGGATATACACTATATCTGACATAACAGGATGTGGTATTCATCATCACAAGGTTTGGGGAGAAAAGAACAAAAGAAGGATGTGTGAGGAATAAAGATATAGCAAAGGAAACAACCCTAGCTTCCTGCAAAAGTATCACTAGTGTCCATTTTGAAAGCAATCAAAATCCAATATCCATGCTATATGAGAAGCAAATAAGCACAGTGCAGCACAGAAGTTGTATCATGTTTGTTTGGAAAGAATTAGTTGCTTCAGAAGAAGAATAGATTAAATTTTATTCAATTGGTGGATGACATCTTAAACCACAACTCATAGACTTCACAACAGAACTCCTACCTTACAGAAGGGATATGATCTAAATTTTATCTCGATGATGGAGTATAAATGAAAGCAACTGACTATTCACAATTAACTTCATTCTTTCAAGATTCTTACAGCATGATGCTTGCTAAAAGAACCAGAAAATATGTAGATTATTATCATTTAGGATTCTCATATACAAGTTATTGTCTTCTTAAGTTACCCTCAATACCATCTCAAATGGTCAAACCATGCAACAAATCAGTAACACATCTGTATGTAAACCAAATCATTCTCCATCCACATCCATCAATATCAAAGTTTAAAGGAAGAATTAATAACATTGACAAGGAAACACAGATCTAAACAGGTGGGGTAGTGGATCGATGGAATATCATGCTATGACTAATTGTGCCAGTTGATTGGTTGAATTGGCCATATTTATTGCAGTTATCTATGATTTTTTTTGGGCATAACTGGACTAATTATAATCCCAGTTCTAATAATCTTATTAAATGCGAAAAGACTTTATGCAGTATAAGCAATAAGAGTAAGAAAAAGGGAAGTAATCAGATCATTGTTCACCACCCAAACATGATGATCTTGTTGGTTACAAGAAACTATACATGTTGTATGGTGTTGATATATGTGCCGAGTCCAACCAAAAGGAAAACCATGTTGCAGCAATTACCTGTCAACAGCCCCAACAAACATAATCAGATAAAAGCATCTGGGAACTGACATCATTTGTACACTATATATGATGCGTGTGATTTCTTTTGATGCAAAAGTCATACAAATATAGAGATGGAGAATTGTACCTGCAAACCTAATTTTGCCCAGCCTGGCAAGCCATAATTATGACTCTTAATACAACTTAGAAGATCATCAAGCAATCCAATTGCTGCAAATGCAATAGTGGCGACTGCTGCTCCAGAAACAGCAGTAGACCTTTCACCAGCTTTGATACTAGCAACAATGATACCGATAGGTATGAAAAATAACCCACCCATTGTTGGGGTTCCCCTTTTAGACGTATGAGAAGCTGGCCCTTCCTTCCGAAGGACCTGATGAATCCTCATGCTATCAACGATAGGGACAAAAATAAATCCAGCAAATGCTGACAAAGCTGCTGATAGTGTGAAAGGGTGTGTTAAGAAAAATGGTTCCAAGGGCATCCTCACAATCCGCCATGAACACCAATCAAAGAATAAAAGGAACACAAGCAGGAAAGCTACCAAACTCATGCTGATTAAAATTCCCTTTTGTGTTCTGACAATGGAAGAATCAACAAAACCAAAGTCAGCAATCGAGGAAAAGAGTGCTGTGGATGCCTATTCAGAATAAACAATTACTTTGATGCATTGGAAAAGATTTTTCTTGATAAAAGCATAGGAAATATTATACAAATATCTACATAAGTGTAAAGAATTTCATGTTGCCAAAGATAAACAAAAATATGGTGCTCATAAATGTTTTGTTTTGTTGTTTTTATTTTGGGCATTGTTTATGTCAAAAGTGTATGCAACTACTTACAATCCATCATCTAACTTTTAGATGTTCAGTTGTATCTTAAATTGTAAGCTATCATCAAATACTATTTGTTACGTCATGATGTGTGATTTCTTACTATGTAGGTCTTTTACATCACACAGCGTCTTAATGTATATTTACATTATATCATATTAATTTTCCTGTCAATTCTATTGAATCTTTTCAATTTTAATCATATGCCTATGCGCTAACTTTAGTGTATAAATGATGCAACCGTGCCCGACCTCACTGACAACCCCAACCAAAAAGAAACAAAAAACATGTTAGCTCCATTACTGCAAATCACTATATGTTCAGTTGGTTTGCAAGTAGAAAGTTGCTCACTTGAAATGCATATTTTGGGACAAAAGATGTGACACAAGAAATCATAAATTTATACTTTCTAGTATTTGCACCAATATAGTAGATGAAGATCATCAAGACACCTGGAGGTGAGAACCAAGAATGAGTACCAGGAAGAACATCCTTATAAGTGCATAAATAGTAAAATGCATAAAAGTTTATAAATTTTGCCATTTTCAGAGAAAAAATATAAAGGAAAAGGTGCACAAGAAATTACAAAAGTTTCATTTCTAGAAAAGGATCATTAGAGGAAATCAACAAAAGCATGCACAAATGTAATGTACAAAGTAGTCAATGAGAAGACATCCTAGTGATAAAGGCACAACATGCAGAGTAAAAAAGTCATAAGTTCTATAATAAATGTCACGTACGCATGTAATGTAATATTTGAATGGAACGAGTAGTTTTCTTTAGAAACCAAAAATGTGCACAAAACATTGCAAGTATTGTACTTATCATATATACTAAAGATGGCAATGCGACTCATGCTCATGGTACAGCCAAATATGGTCGGGTAACAAGTCAGGTGAAGTGAGGCACACCGAGTAGTTTGCTAAAAATAACTTGATGCCCAGTCTAAATGTCAAATAGAAGTAGTGAAAATAAATTGCATGCTACAAGATGTTATGATCTATAAAACAGATAATGCCTGTTATGGCAAATGTTGTAACGGTTATTATTAAATATCTTATTTAATAATAACGTAATCGTTCTTATTAAGATTCATAATTCATTATCATGAATTTCTTTATTTATTATGGTTTAAATGATTTCAGTTTCTTATTCTTTATGTATGAAACCGTTATTATTAAATTAAATATTTAATATCATTAAGTTCTTCATTATGGTCCAAACGTTACAAATTTGAATTAATTCTTGAACGTTATGAGTTGGTGATGATAAATGTTCTTGATGGGAGAACATCTATATATACATGAGGATTTTGGTCCCTTGGCTCAATCATCTCTTTGAAGCGAAAGGCTTTCTTACACCATCTAAAGCGAGAGTTCTGAGCCGAGAAGAACCAAAGTTCAAGAAGAAACCTCTGCAGAAATTCTTGGCGACAATGGCTGGAGGTACGCTATTTCGTTTCCGCATTAGTTTTATTGTGTTTCTATTACAATGATTTAGAAACACAAGTTGGCTTCATTAAAATTTCTTACATTTGGTATCAGAGCCGAATGACCTCTGCCTTGAAAAAGTTTTCATTTTTATGCCATGAAAATGATTTGATTTTGGTTTCTTCTTGGAAACTTCTTGATATATTTTATTGAAAATCATGAGGAAATATCATTTTCAACATTTTTAGTCGGTAAAATGCTCATATTATGTATGCATATTTAGTTATATTAAATTATGTTTATGAGCAAATTTTTTATGTTTAAAATGTCTAGTGATCCATATAATCTTAATTAATTAAGAATTAGCCACAGCATCCTTAATTAATTAAAATTATATATAAAGTTAAAATAAGGATCACATAAGTAACTAGACATCATATTGTGATTGATTATATTTCGTATAATAATTGTTATCCCACAGGATCTTTTATTATATTTAATATAATTAATCAGGATAAAATATCAGATTATTTTCATAATTTACCCACAGGGATTATGAATTGGAATATAATTTGATAGTTTTATCATAAAGATCATTTGAATCTATTTGAATTAAAAATTTAGCCCACAGGCAATTTTTATGTCATGAGATTCATATTTTTGGCATGTTTCACATTGGTAAAACATGTAATTTAGTCTATTAAGCTTCAAATTTTGACATAAGCATGTTTGATTTTATGCAGTTTCTCAAACTGTTAATTTCTCTGATATTCGATGTGATATTCCCGAACTTAGTGGTGATAACTATAAGATATGGAAGGAGAGGGTTCTCCTCCATTTAGGGTGGATGGATATTGATTATGCTATTAGAAAAGACGAACCACCTATAGTCATTGATACCAGCACTCTAACCGAGATCGCGTTATATGAGCGATGGGAGCGATCCAATCGGCTCAGCGTGATGTTTATCAAAACTAAGATAACTGCTGGCATACGTGGTTATGTTGACCAGCATGAAAATGTCCGAGAATTGCTAAAGGCTATCGATGAACAATTCATCACTTCGGATAAGGCACTAGCAAGCACCCTTATAATGAAATTTTCATCCCTTAGACTCACCAACATAAAGGGTGTGCGTGAGCACATAATGTAAATGCGAGATATTGCGGCTCAACTTAAGAAACTTGAGGTTAATATATCAGAATCCTTCCTGGTGCACTATATTCTGAACACCCTTCCACCTCAATATAGCCCTTTTAAAATTTCATACAATACACATAAGGACAAATGGTCAATTAATGAATTAATGACCATGTGTGTTCAAGAAGAAGAGAGGCTAGTAATGGAATTGGGTGAGAGTGCATTGATGGTAACCACTCGAGGGAAGAACAAAACTGACAAACATCAAGCCAATCAAAAAGCTTATCAGCAGGGAAAAGGTAAAATACCACCCCAAGCTGATATCAAGAAAGAAGCAAGGTGTTTCTTTTGTAAAAGAAAGGGACACATGAAGAAGGAATGTACGAAATTCCAACAATGGCTTGAAAAGAAAGGTAAACCAACCTCATATGTATGTTATGAATCTAATATGGTCAATGTTAATATTAACACCTGGTGGATTGACTCTGGATCAACAATCCATATTGCAAACTCTTTGCAGGGTATGCAAAACCTAAGGAAGCCAGTGGGAAGTGAGCAAAGCATCTTATCAGGAAATAAGATGGGCTCACATGTGGAAGCAATTGAAACATGCATTTTAACTTTAAGTAGTGCTTTTGTTTTAAAATTGGAAAGAACCTTTTATGTACCAAGTTTCTCACGAAACTTAATTTCTGTTTCCAGACTCGTACCATTTAGATATTCCTTTAATTTTAAAGACACATCATTTCGTTTATTATATAAATCTGATTGTGTTGGGAATGGTATTTTGTCTGACGGTCTTTACCGTATTTTATTACAAAATGATAATACTCAAGGTTCAATGCATGTTCACGCTGGCATTAAGAGGTGTAATATTAATGAGGACTCCTCTATATTATGGCATCGGAGATTAGGACATATCTCCATAGAGAGAATTAAAAGATTAGTTAAAGATGGGGTACTTAGTACTCTTGATTTTACTAATTTTAAGACTTGTGTGGACTGTATTAAAGGAAAACAGACCAATAAGTCCAAAATGGGTGCTAATGGGAGTTCAAACTTATTAGAAATAATTCATACTGATATATGTTGTCCAGACATGGACATACATGGTCAGAAATACTTCATCTCCTTTATAGATGATTACTCACGATATATGTATATATATTTGCTTCATAATAAAAATGAAGCATTGGATGCCTTCAAAGTCTTTAAGGCTGAAGTTAAGAACCAATGTGGTAAGCAAATTAAAATTGTGAGATCAGATAGGGGTGGAGAATATTATGGTAGATATACTGAAAATGGACAAGCACCTGGTCCTTTTGCTAAGTTTCTTCAAGAACATGGGATTATTGCCCAATACACTATGCCTGGTTCTCCAGACCAGAATGGTGTTGCAGAAAGAAGAAACCGAACATTATTGGACATGGTGCGGAGTATGCTTAGCAACTCCAATCTTCCTAAGTTCTTGTGGACTGAAGCATTAAAAACGGCTGTGTATATATTAAACCGAGTTCGAACCAAGGCTGTCCAAAAGACACCATTTGAACTATGGAAAGGTTGGAAACCAAGTTTGCGACATATGCGCGTTTGGGGATGTCCGTCTGAAGTTAGGATATATAATCCACAAGAGAAGAAACTGGACCCGAGGACTATTAGTGGGTATTTCATTGGATATGCCGAAAAGTCCAAAGGTTACAAGTTCTATTGTCCATCTCACACAACTAGGATTGTGGAATCAAGAAACGCTAAATTTCTTGAGGATGATGTGATTAGTGGGAGCGATCATTTCAGGAACATAGTTTCCGCACATGATCATATAGAATCTCAACCTTCCACATCAAATGATAGATTGGTTATAGTGCATAGCACTCCTCAAGTACAAACTAGTGCTGAACAACCAATCATTGAAATTCCACAAGTTGTTGATAGTATTCTAATAGATCAAGCAGTTCAGGAATTACAACAAGCTCCTGAACAACTAGTTGAACCACAAGTTCCTCAAGGAACCATTGGTACAACATTAAGAAGATCTACTAGAAATAAAAGATCAGCAATTCCTAGTGATTATGTTGTATATTTACAAGAATCTGACTATAATATTGGAGCCAAAAATGATCCTGAAACATTTTCACAAGCCATGAGTTGCAAAAGGTCAAATTTGTGGCATGATGCTATGAAAGAAGAGATGAATTTCATGATGAGCAATGGAGTCTGGGATCTTGTAGAGTTGCCTAATGAAGCAAAGGCCATTGGTTGTAAATGAGTCTTTAAAACTAAGAAAGATTCGTTAGGCAACATTGAGAGATACAAGGCAAGACTTGTTGCAAAGGGATTTACTCAAAAAAAGGGAATCGATTATACGGAGACATTTTCTCCTGTATCTAAGAAAGATTCTCTGCGTATTATTTTAGCATTAGTTGCTCATTTTGACCTTGAGTTGCAACAAATGGATGTGAAAACAGCATTTCTTAATGGAGATCTAGAGGAAGAGGTTTATATGAAACAACCTGAAGGTTTCTCCTCTAGTGTTGGTGAGCACTTGGTTTGCAAGCTTAGGAAGTCTATATACGGCTTAAAACAAGCCTCCCGCCAATGGTATTTTAAATTTCATGAAGTGATTTCTTCATTCGGATTTGTTGAAAATCTCATGGATCAATGCATATACCAGAAGGTTAGTGGGAGTAAAATATGTTTTCTTGTTTTATACGTAGATGATATTTTGCTTGCAACCAATGATAAGGATTTGCTGCATGAGGTGAAACAATTTCTTTCTAAAAATTTTGACATGAAGGATATGGGTGAAGCATCTTATGTCATTGGCATTAAGATCTATAGAGATAGACCTCGAGACATTTTAGGTCTATCACAAGAAACCTATATTGATAAACTTTTAGAAAGATTTCGGATGAAGGATTGTTCACCAAATGTTGCTCCCATTGTGAAAGGTGATAGGTTCAATTTGAACCAATGCCCAAAGAACAATTTTGAAAGGGAATCAATGAAAAACATCCCATATGCTTCTGTCGTAGGAAGCCTTATGTATGCTCAGGTCTGTACTAGACCTGATATTGCATTTATTGTGGGGATGCTAGGTCGATATCAGAGTAATCCAGGTATGGACCACTGGAGAGCTGCAAAGAAAGTGATGAGGTATCTACAAGGAACCAAAGATTACATGCTTATGTATAGACATACAGACAATCTGGATGTGATTGGTTACTCAGATTCAGACTTCGCCGGTTGTGTTGATTCTCGTAAATCAACATCAGGATATATTTTTATGATGGCCGGTGGAGCTATTTCTTGGAGAAGCGCTAAGCAGACCTTGACTGCTACTTCTACCATGAAAGCTGAGTTTGTCTCCTGCTTTGAGGCTACTTCACATGGTGTATGGCTTAAGAGTTTCATTTCTGGGCTTTTAGAATCATAGATTCTATTTCTAGGCCATTAAGAATTTTCTGTGACAATTCAGCTGCTGTCTTTATTGCTAAAAACAATAAAAGTGGAAGTCGAAGTAAACACATCGACATTAAGTATTTAGCCATAAGAGAACGTGTAAAAGAAAAGAAAGTGGTCATTGAGCACATTAGCACTGAATTGATGATTGCTGATCCTTTGACTAAAGGCATGCCACCTCTAAAATTCAAGGATCATGTAAAGAAAATGGGACTTAGTTCCACTTTGTAATGATATTGAAACTCTTATATATTGTGAAATTTTCTCATTTATGTGCATATTATTTTGAGAAAATAAATTGTTGTTGGACCAAGAATAAACATAAGGTTTATTCATAAAGTAATATTACCACATTAAGATTAAGAAACTAAATACATCGTGATACATGGATGATAATACTCGCTCTTAGAGGACTTATCGCTATGATTCATGTATTTATTTCTTAAGAAAGTTGTTCGAGAAAGATTAATTCAAATTATTAAGATAAACGTATGGACCAAGTGGGAGAATGTAACGGTTATTATTAAATATCTTATTTAATAATAACGTAATCGTTCTTATTAAGATTCATAATTCATTATCATGAATTTCTTTATTTATTATGGTTTAAATGATTTCAGTTTCTTATTCTTTATGTATGAAACCGTTATTATTAAATTAAATATTTAATATCATTAAGTTCTTCATTATGGTCCAAACGTTACAAATTTGAATTAATTCTTGAACGTTATGAGTTGGTGATGATAAATGTTCTTGATGGGAGAACATCTATATATACATGAGGATTTTGGTCCCTTGGCTCAATCATCTCTTTGAAGCGAAAGGCTTTCTTACACCATCTAAAGCGAGAGTTCTGAGCCGAGAAGAACCAAAGTTCAAGAAGAAACCTCTGCAGAAATTCTTGGCGACAATGGCTGGAGGTACGCTATTTCGTTTCCGCATTAGTTTTATTGTGTTTCTATTACAATGATTTAGAAACACAAGTTGGCTTCATTAAAATTTCTTACAAATGTATCTCCTGCCAATCCATTTGCCAACCATTAAAAACTTCAGAAGATTACTTCAAGAATTCGTTCCAGAGCTCTTAATCAGAAACACGCACCTTTTCTTCCTCCGCCCTCGAAGGGTTGCAAAACGGTGGGCGGCCACAGTTATAGAAGAATCGGGAGTTTCAAAACGTTCCTTGTTCGATCTCAATTCGACATCAGCGGTAGGTTGAACAATAAGGTCTGCGTCGCTGTCTTCGTCCTCGCTTGAAGCTAGATACGACGAATTCCCCCCGGAAACCCCGTTGCTGTCTTCCATAAGCGTGGGAAGGCCCGAATCCTGAAACGCAAATCAAGCATGGAAATAAGATTGGCCTTCGATTCAGGACGAAATAGAACCCTAAATTACCAATAAACGGAAGAAGAAATAGGAAAAACCTCATCAAAAGAGAAAGCAAACGGAACAAATGACCGTCGTAGCCAGCACCTCTGCCCATCGAATCTGAATCCACGTCGCTACACGAGAGAAAAAGCGGAAAATCGAATTCAGGAAGATTCAAACGAATCAATAGCTAAAAGCAATCAGAGACGAAATAGGCGAGCGCGGAATACTAACAGGAAAGATGGATGGGAAGCTGGCAGAAGAAATCCGCACTCTCGTCGACGCGGGCGAAGCGGAGATGCTTAGGGTTTGATGAAACCCGAGGAGGACGAGACGGGTAGAGCACATGAGGAGGATGGCACCGAGGAATCGATCGGAACGGAGCAATGGAGTCGAAAGGGGGCGGAGAAATAAATGACGTCGGGGTATTTATAGGCCAAAATAAAGTCCTCCGCATTTGCACCTCTCCGCAGCATCGAAAACGCAAAGCCGGAGCGAACAGCGACCTTCTTCTGTTGGCGACAAAGAGAGATACAAGTGACGCATCATCGAATGGACGGCGGCCCGCGGTTGATTTGATGTGTTCGGAATCGCTCGTCCGGTAATAACGTGAAATCCACGGGTCTCGCTTTCCTTCGCAGCGTGATCTGCGTTAAAGATCTGCAGGGATTAGGATTTTTTTTCTCGTGCTATCATCCGTCTGAATCAGATTTTCTATGGCCGTGCGGGTTTAGGGATTCGTTATATCAATTTAGCATTCTGATTCTTAGGTATAATTTTTTTATATTAATTTTTTATAATTATAAAATTAAAATATCTATGTCGAAATAGAAAAAATAATAATTTAAATATTTTAATTGATGATGATGATAAATAACATTTGTGATGATGGACGATGTATGTGAGGATAAGAAGAACGATGACAAAATATGTGGGTATCGTTGGGGGATGATATATGTAATTTTAATATTTTATCATCACGTCAATTGATGATGACGAATGATGTATATATATATATATATATATATATATATATCAGTAAAGTTACAAGTGACTATATTAGAATTAGATAACAAGAATAAATACAGAGTAATTCTTATCTCTCTTGTCTTTTCTCATCAACAATAATCACTCATGAGTCTCAATGATATCATCGTCCATCACTATAACGAATAAATTTTTATTTATTTATTTTTTAATATATTTTTATCGATAAGATCAATAATATTATGATAAATGAGTCTAGAGTTTCAGTTTAATAACTATAGTAATTTTAATATAAAAATTTAAAATATAAAAACAGAGATAGAACATCTAACTAATATGAAATTAGCTGGGAGTTTTGGCGATACAAGAAGGAAGAGAGATGATGATGGATTTTTTAGTGTCTGGCTACTGTGGCCTCGTGCTTGACTGTGTCACATCTATGATCCATGACATATGGCCGATATAATTGGATAGAATTAATTCTGAAACATAAATTACGAGAATATTATGTGACTGTGGGGAGTGACAAAGATTGCCTGGCAATGCAACCGGCGAAAAGGAAGTCAGACTGATCGAATCAGCCGAGTGGAGTTTCTTGGCTGACGTGTCCGGTCAAAGACGGACGGGAAACCAACGCACGTGGACCCCGATCGTCCCCGGTTCCCGCAAACTTTTAGGGGGTGATTCGGTCCGGCCGAGCAGAAGTGTCCGTTTTCAAGGAACTTTTGGGCCTCAGATGGATCCTACAAGTGGGCCCATTATGCGAAGCCCGCCGCAACCCGGTGTTACGGGTTGGAAACGTGCGTTCCATCGGTAGCTTTTGTTTCACTTTTGAACCCTTTCAGCAAAAAAACTAATATATTGACATTGTTGAATCACTTACTCGATGAATAACTGTTCCGTACTTATATTAAATTGCTTTTTTGGAGACAAATGGATAAGAGCAAAAACATGGAAGAAGTCGATTGAGACCACTCAAATTCCCAGCAAGTGCGTGCTTCAACGATGAAACATAATTTAGCTCAAGCTTGTTCGAGCTGGGGATGAGCAACCCAAAAAAAAAAGCGCTTCAAAAAAAAGAACGTGATTGCTATATTTGACCAACAAAAACAAGATTAAGTGATTCAGAGAACATGAAGTGCTCACACCGTCCACAAAAGAGAAGAGGGGCAGGACTTGACTTAGGAAGTTGACTTAGGAAGAACAGTCCCATTGTGCATAGTCGAAACAGAGTTGGGAATGCGCTTCAATTATTGCACGAACTAACCAAAATAAAGTTTCTAATGGAAGGTGAGTGAGTGACGCACCTGTCAAACTTAATGGCGACATTTTGTAGGGCTCCATGGACCACATGATAACTTGGGTCAGCTCCCCCACTTTACTTCCAAAATCACTCAAAAAGTGGAAAGATTAGATGCATCCTGTCATCTAGTTGAAGTCTTCTTCCCATAGTCAACAAAAAGAACCCAACTTCTCAGCGTTTGGATGGTCAAAAACCTGACTCCTCTTCTTGAGAACTCCTTCCTTGCGCTGTACCTGCTCTTTCCACTGCCCGATTCTTAAAGAAGTGGAAGAGCCAGAGCTGCTGGCATTGGCCCATGACAGAGAGAAGGCGACACAGATTTGGCATCGCACTGTATCGCAGTTCACTCACATTTGGCTCTCCGGTATCCACCGAGGCTGGCTTCACTCCATAATGCACCGTATAAGACTCGTAGCACAACTTGACAAGCACTGTGTTGGTGCTCCACTATGGCTCTTGGCCCAAGCACCAGTTACCATATCCAAATCACAGAACAACGATGGGGGTAAGACTCCGCACAAAACAGAACCGGGTGCGGCTCACCGACTCGATCCGTCTAAACGAACCGGTGAAGCTCGTCGTTTCTCGGTCCCGCTGTGGGTGGGGAAACCTTGAAATCTCGCCCCCACCGATACGGAGTCCAAGCTGGTGAGACGATCTTATCAGCTGACGCAACGAGACAAGAATGCCATGACGGAGCACATGTGCCATGTGGCCGACGCAGTGACATGGATGTTGTAGTCTTCTGCCATGGAGGTAAAACATTATATTAATCACAAATGCATAAGAAAATGGAGTAATAGAATAAATAGAGATGACACAAGACCATCCAATTAGAACTCATCTGCGAAGCTTCATGGTCGAGCTCCATTGTAGAAGGCCTGCGGAGACATCCACGGAGTCGTCCAATCAACAGCATTTCTAATTTTCATAAAGGAAGGAATCTCTCTGTTCGTAGTATATATTAATATCTGGGAATAGGAGAAAATGGCTCGAAGTGATATATGACTATCCTTGAAAATTTTCACGGGTGATGTGGTTTCCGACCACATAAAATAATGGCTTTTGTCCCTCTCATAAACTTGACAGGTCACTGTGGGATGCTGGGTGGGAGCCGGCATTACCTCACATGTGGTGGGCTCCGCAAGCCTGATCTGTGAAAGAACGCATAGGAAGAGAAAGCCCTTTGCACGCTTAGCCTTTTCTGATTGTTCTAGTGGTGAAGTGTCCAGTAGCTATCTGATGGTGAATGGTTGTCGCTGGGACACACCTGCCATGCATCTTGCTTGAGATACTTTGTAAGAGAATCAAGAATATCTGTATATACAAAGTGTCAGCATAAAATCTATAATCATGATAAAAAAAAAAAAATTATATTAAAATTAAAATCAAATAAAATTAGATATAATAATATTACGATACGTTGTATCTTTACAAGTGTCTCATCTTCTCTTATCTTCCTATCTTTTCACAGAATCATCTAGATTGATGAATTAGGGAGATTGAGAGAAAAACTTTAATCTCTCAACTGCATTCAGATGCGTCTTATTTAGTCCCTAAAGATCCTGTCTATTTATAAGCAAGAGCAGAGGGTTATGATAGGTTATTAGGAAAATTTCTCCCATAAATATTATCTCCAAAGAAATCCTATTTTAACATAATTTTTTTTTTCTATTAACCAATAATCATAATCAAAATCCAATCATATCTATAATATATCATACCTAATTAAATAGAACCACATAATAACAAAAGATTAAAACTTGAGAGATACCAAACTCAAGATCAATAGTGACGCCCTCCTGTCAAAGAAAGAAGTGCGTCGATTAGTTCCTTAGAACTATCTCATAATTGTGGTGTTAGTAGCATATGACTAAACAAAATCATGGTTAACCATCTCAGCATCTTGCAACTGAAACATGAAGCTTCCTGATGTACAAAAGCAATGCATGATAACGATGAACCAGACTCTTAGGTCAATGTAATCATGAAATATGTAAGAATCTGAACACATGATAAAGTTGTATCTCCAATAATTTTCGAAGAGGAAAACCACAAGCATCAAGATGGCTCGGGTGGGCAAAGCCTTACTTGCTGGACCACCTTGATCGGAGTCTTGCCCTTCTTTTACTGTCAGATAGACAACAACTGAAATAATTGATGATGCTGCACTTCATCACGCTACTGCACAAAAACGTATGCCCGAGGAAAGAGCAGCAGAAATGAAAACGTGTTGTTCATGATGAAGTTGAAACTGAATGATGAGGAAGAGCATTAGACCAGTAAAGTAACTAAACCTTGCAGCGGTTGTGACTTGTAATCAAATGCTTACCACTTACCACGATGTTCATCTCACACCATAATGACAGAGGACATAAAACAAAATGTTGAACAATAATATTCATTTTTGGAATAGATTATCCATCAACCAATGAACAATAACAAAAGAACCAATGGAGCAGTGGGCTAATCCTTAAGGTCATAGCACCACCTTTCAATTATGTGGTCCGGTTCGCTTGGAGGGACCCTGAGATGGGACATGAGAGGACGTGAGCTAACCAAAGAATTGAAGAGATCCCAATTTATTGCCCAGAGCATCAAAAAAATAAGGGACTTACACTAACTAGTGATGGAGGTTACAGCTAAAAGGATCAACCAACCAGTGTGTGGATCAGGGATCCTGAGATATGGCATTTGAGATGTATCCTCTATGGTAGCTTCTTGGATTGTCCAATTAGGAGAGGAAGTAGGGAACATAAAACTGTTGACATGGTCCAGAGCTCCATAGTGCTGCATGTGTGCTTGACCTGTGCAGGAAAGAACTCAAACAGTGCATATGAATGCTGTCGTCCGTCTGCTTTTGCCGATAGACAGAACATCCTCAACAATAGGCTGTGTGACTAGAATGGATGTCCTGTTCTTTACGCCTTAATCATCCAGTCATGGCACCCACCGCAAGTTTCGACACCCGAATCATTCTACATCATCCACACATTCATCATGAACAGATACATCTACCCGAAGACTGGATCACATGGTATTCATTGAGCAAAAATTCATCCGATAGGGTCGGGATTGAAGTTATGTGATA
This sequence comes from Musa acuminata AAA Group, assembly GCF_036884655.1. Lineage (NCBI taxonomy): Eukaryota > Viridiplantae > Streptophyta > Magnoliopsida > Zingiberales > Musaceae > Musa > Musa acuminata. The sequence continues at coordinate 4,118,855 of NC_088346.1, read as the reverse complement.
ACCGGTTGCTGGCATATTACATTGGTTTCCTTTGAGTTGCTACATAAGCTGACTTCATCTTCAAAATGCTGAATCAATGAAGTGCTACCTACACATTCATCATGAACAGATACATCTACCCGAAGACTGGATCACATGGTATTCATTGAGCAAAAATTCATCCGATAGGGTCGGGATTGAAGTTATGTGATAACCGGTTGCTGGCATATTACATTGGTTTCCTTTGAGTTGCTACATAAGCTGACTTCATCTTCAAAATGCTGAATCAATGAAGTGCTACCTTGCATGGGATCACAAGTATGGATAGTGATCCATGGCCAATGCTAGAAAACAATAAAACTTGGCTAGGTTCAGTCTCTTCATCCTTCTGTTTGCCATCAGAATGCAACACCATAATGCCAAGAAGAATGACATGGTTCTTGGGGAAAAGTACACCAAGAAGAGAGAATATAGTCTTCCTGGTCAGAACCTTGTTTTGGTTATAACCATCCATCAGGATCAGATGAATAGCTCTACAGAATTTCTTGGCCACAACACATTGACTAGACATGCATAATCTGAAACAGTTGTACCACAGACATGATTAAGGAACCATAAAATGGCGATCACATTGTTAACGGAAGGTTTAAAAAGTGGAGTTATATTCCATAGTTGACACCACAGTGCCTCTATATGGTTCAGACAAACACTTTCCAGAGACTTTGAAGAATTCCATATAACAGACATGTAACTGAAGCCACCACACCACATACTTTGTAAGCTTCCCATAAGCCTCCACCCATTGTTTCCAGAAAATCAATGTCCTGACTTTGTAGATTCATCATGCAATCGTTTCTCTTTCCCCTAATGATTAGATCCAGGTAAACTCCTTTCTTATGCCCTTTTGCCATTTTCCTCATTTAACCCCTTGCCTTGCAGTTATCAATCAGCCCATTTAATCAAGGACATCGGATAGACAGCAACATTCACTACCTTGTATATATAAGACCACTCCCAAGTCCCAACCACTGAACATCAAACAACAAACGCATCACACTGCAACCATAATGTTCTCTTGCACGAACTACTTCCAGCACTTCTGCAGCAATGGCTTCCAATTGGAAAGCAAAGGATACAGTTTACATGATGACCTTTTGCCATCACTTGGAGCAACCATAAACCATAGAATCAAGCTCAGGAAGCACATTGTTTCGCCATATGATCCTCATTACAGGTATACTAACCCATCAGTCTCATTATTTTCTCACATTTTCATTTTTCAACAATCAAGCAGTTTATTTCTTCTCTCTTTTCACTATTTCTTCTTAGGCTATGGGAGATGTTTCTGATGGTCCTGGTTCTCTACTCAGCTTGGATCTGCCCATTTGAGTTTGCATTCCTACATTACTTGCCAAGCACAATGTTTCTTGTGGATAACATAGTCAATAGCTTCTTTGCAATTGACATTGCACTCACCTTCTTTGTTGCTTTCGTCGACCATAAATCCTATCTCCTTGTTGACGAACCAAAGAGAATAGCAGTCAGGTTAGCATTTGAACTATAATTTGTCTCCTATTTCTTCAAAAGTACTCATAAATATTTCATTATTTTGTATAATTTCTTCATAAGCCTTATAATGCTAAAGATGCTGTTTGAGCTTCATACAGTCTAACTTAACAGGTACCTATCCACATGGTTCATTTTTGATGCATGTTCAACATTTCCGTTCCAAACAATCAGCTTCTTCTTCAACAGACATGGTAATAGCCTTGGCTTCAAACTTCTAAGTATCCTCAGACTATGGCGTTTGCATCGTGTCGGTTCCTTGTTTGCCAGGTCTGTATCTTCTCCATATTGTAGTATATCTATCACCGATAAAAGAACGGAAATGACTTAGTTTTTCTTTCATCAGACTTGAGAAGGATATTCGGTTCAATTATTTCTGGACACGGTGTGCAAAGCTTTTCTCTGTAAGCTTCCAGCATATATTCACTTTATCTTGTCTCAAACAGCTGCACAAGTTCTTAGTACAATAACTTTTTTGTACTACAGGTAACTCTATTCGCAGTTCACTTTTCTGGATGCTTTTACTATATGATTGCCGATCGATACCCTGACCCAAAAAGAACCTGGATAGGTGCAGTGATACCAAACTTCAGGGAAGATAATCTGTGGATCAGATATGTAACAGCAATATACTGGTCAATTACAACACTAACGACTACAGGTTATGGTGACTTGCATGCTGAAAACACAAGAGAGATGCTATTTGATATTTTCTACATGTTCTTCAATCTGGGTTTGACAGCTTACCTCATTGGAAACATGACGAACCTTGTTGTCCATGGGACCAGTCGCACAAAAACCTTTGTATGTCCTTTTCTCTCCGAGATCATAACAGCTCACTTATTTTGCTATTCAGTAGTAGCCCCAAGACCTACTTATTTATTGGAATATGCAAATACAAATATATATTTTATACATCACGCATGCATCATGAATACTTGCGAGGTACCATTAGAATTCCATAGACCAAGAACATAAAACATGATGTCTGATTATCTAGTTGCCCAAGTCTTTCTGAGGGAACTAATCTTTGTTCACAGTTTCTGGCTTTTGCATTTTATCATAATAGAAAAAGGATTTCTGCTTGTTAAGTTTTATTTCATTAATAGGACAAAAATGCACAGTCATCTTGGCAAAGGGTTAAGAAAATTATTAAAACAATTTGAAGAACAATATGCCACAACTATTTTTAACAGAGGATTTGGATATCACATTCTCATAACTGTTCATTTTGAACTTCAGAGGGACACGTTTCAGGCTGCTTCCGAATTTGTATCAAGAAATAAGCTACCAAGACATGTAAAAGAACAAATGTTATCGCACATATGTTTAAAGTTCAAAACAGAGGAACTCAAACAGCAAGAGACTATTGAAGGCTTGCCAAAGGCTATTCGCTCAAGCATAGCTGAGTGTCTGTTCTATCCCATTGTTGAAAAAGTATACCTTTTTCAAGGGGCCTCCTTCAATCTCATTTTCCAGTTGGTGAGGCTTTTAATTCTAAGTGATCAATTTTAACCCTAGGCAGGTCAAAAATATGCATTGTGCTGATGAGATCATCGTTAAATTAATAGGTGACAGAAATGCAAGCTGACTATTTTCCACCAAAGGAAGACGTGATACTGCAGAATGAAGCTCTAACAGATCTATATATAATAGTATCAGGAGCAGTGGTTAGTACAACTGTCTCCATTGCACTGTATACTTCAGTCTGTCACATATTTGCTTGCAGGAATTCCCACAATTTACGACTATTTTTTTGGCTGACTTATTGTTGCAGGAGATGAGAGCATATGTGGATGGAGTGGAAAAAGTAAGACACATGGGAAGCATACCGATACCATCTAAGCATGTCAAATATTCATAATAAAAGGTTTGATCATTTACAATCTTCAGGTTCAAGGGAGGCTTATTGCAGGGGAAGTATTTGGGGAGATAGGAGTTCTATGTCATGTACCACAACCATTCACCATAAGAACCACTGAACTTGCACAAATCCTCAGACTGCAAAGTGCTGTATTTTTCAACATTATTCGAGAAAGCAGACAGGAAGCAACTATTGTCATGAGAAATCTTTTCCAGGTAAATCCAATAATTGACCAACATTGCTTAACTAAATAAATAAAATATTTCTCTTTTGTGGTAGAAATAGGAGCTGATGTTACTCTACATTATATCTTACAGAAGTTAAGGCTACATGAAAAATTATACCCTGGGACACTGCAAAAAGATCCAGGAGCGCTAATGAAGGAATGGCTTGCCACAGGACCTCTGAACACAAATGGGGAGCATGCACAAGGTGGAGATGATTATCAAGTTTGGAAGCTACATACACTAGAACAGATGGATGATGGAAACCTACTATACAAGGCAGAAAAGAATACGGATATCAGCACATTTAATGAGCTTCCAATTGGTCACACCAATCCAAAAGAAAACTATGCAGATCAAAAGAATAGGTTCCATAAGGCTGGATGGGAAGTACACAACGAAATCACCAGCATGTTCCTCGAACGAGATGCAAGTATAGGAAAAGTTGATAGTACCAGGTGGACCCAAAATGGTATGATTGAGAAACGTGAGAAAAAGGGTACATCTGAGGTTTTATCAAGTAATGGAAGTAAGAAGAAATTCACTGGAGTACATGAACAGGGATCTCTCAGAATGAAAGCATGTGATGGTGGAAACAACTTTAAGAACCATGGCAGCAGGGAAACGAGATTCTGGTATGGTTATTCTAATATCAGCAATATGTTGATAACTTCTTGTTCAGAAAATGGCAGCCATGATTCTGAGAACAATATCATGAAACAAACTAGCAAAAGAGTGATCATTCACATGCATTCTCAAAAGCAAAATCCAGCAAGACAGATAATTTCCAAGATGATAAACTTACCTAGCACTATGGAGGAGCTCCTCAGGATTGGTGGTAAGTATTTCCTTTTTACCCAATTTAAAGAAGAGCAAAATAATAACAAAAATCTACAACTGCTAGGAGAAAGGGGCTAGTATTAGTTTCAATATTATGTTGATTCATTTTGATAAACAGAAATAAAATGGACAAGTTTCAGAAAGAAACCTAAATTGTGAGACAGAAACAATTCATGTGTCATATACTTCACTGTTGTAATCATGTCTTGCAAAAGTTGCAGGTGAAAAGTTTGTGGGACATCATCCTACAAAAGTAATCAACGAAGAGAATGCAGAAATTGATGACATTAGCATTATTCATGATGGGGACCATTTATATCTCCTAGAGGTTTAAGAGTAACAACAGGACTGTCAGAGAGGCTATGTCCTAACCAAGATTTGAAGGCCAACACATCATTCCCTCACATTTGAATGTGTAAATTTGAATGTTGATGATAAACACTAGATCATGCCAGTCTACAATGACATTTTCTTTGATTCCAGAAACTAATTGGATGGCCAGTAATAGACTACATGAACTGTGCTTGGTTCTTGAACATGACCCCAGACCAAGAAAAATCATACCCAAAAAACAAAAACAAAATTATCAAATTTAACAGTAATTCAAATAAGATAAGTTACTTTTGGTCACTTCTGAATAAAGGCAAAACTTTTTATCCAAATATTTAACATCAGAGACTGGCACAAAAATATTCTAAGTGAAGACTATGAAGAAAGTCAATTAACAATTTCACATCATAAAATAATTGGAGCTCATCTAGAATTACAAAGGAACATTAGGATGCCTTGATCGTTAAACTGACTAGAAAAGCAGATTGATTACACGAGCACTTTACTGTCAACAAATTAACCAACATACACATATTAAATGCAAACTTTTCATTCAGATATTATAATGTTGTTGAAACTGCTGCAAATAAAATGCTGGGTGATTCCTACCTATATCATCATTCATGCATATGTCCACGCATGCATATGCTTGTATAGACATATAATATTCATATGTAGCCAACAACATCTACCGAATGCACAGCAGATCTAATTACAAATAATTGTATTATAAACATTATTTGGAGTTGGTTTCTTGTTATTAAATAATTAAGTTGATCAAGAGATAACTTTACACTTGAGAATGCGGGTGAAATGGTCATTAAAAAGCAGAAATATGTGCATGTAGTCACATACAATCATAGATCCATTATTATATTTATTAACAGATACACAGCAAATTCAAAGAGGACACAGTGACAGTCCACAATTACCCATTCTAAAGACAAAATTGGGTTCTGATATGATTTGATTAGGAGACATCCTTATATGTAATATACCAAATAGGCTAAGGCATAAATATGCTAATTAAAATTTTCAATAACAGAAGTTTAAGCTATTACACTATATATTAATTCCATATATTTAGCCTCTATATTCTGCAATAAATTTGTGTTGTAAGTCTTTATATTATTCAATATAGAAAAAAGAGTAACGGTTTTTGCTAATCTTAAATCGTTCCTTGAGATTTTTTTAAAAATGAAATTTAGTTATAGCAAAGTACCCTAAGAAACAAGGATAATGATAGTATAGCCGTAGTAAAGCATAAATATCTTTCCAACTGAATGACTTTGTTAAGGATTAGACTTCCTTCCTGGTCATGGATTAGACTTTGTTAAGGATTAGACTTCATGGTCATGTTCCTCTTGACTTTGTCAATCATTCTTCTATCTCAGTGACCTCCTTCCTGCACCATAGCTTGAATTGACTAGCGGTGCATGGAGCTTCTCTCATATATCACCAAACTGTTGGAACTTGAAGGGGGAAAAACCCAAATTCCTCTTCATTGTTCGGGATTTTAGTCCCACATCGGGATTGAGGGTTTTCTCCCTCCAAAAAAGCTAAGGAGTTTAGGACAATGCTTTCACACCTCCGGGTTCCTTTTCTAGACTCCCTATTTCAATTTCGACACATTTAAGATTTAATCGGAGGTTATTTTAGTATTATTACTCCAACACAAACAACTTCACATGATCTTTCCATAATTTTGATTGTTGAAGATCACAAATGCAGTTCAGAAACTTCACCAACAGGTTGGTTTAGTATAAGCTGCTTTAACAGTGAAGAATTCTTCCTTCAAAAGAGAAAAAAAGAGCTAAAATAAAAAAGTTCGGTCATATCTGGTTTAACATTTGATGAGGTGACAGATGTACGACTAACATAGTAAGCAATTATCAAGAAAAACTGAATTATCTAACTCAACAATTTGAATTTTACCTTTGGAACTTAAACTCTCGATGATTTTTCTTTCTTAAATTACTCATAGTAGTTAAGGCATGGATTGTTTACTATCACTCTGCCAAGCCAACAAGAAAACATTGATAAAATTGAATCATACGCAGTCCGTTTATGATTGAATGATAAAACATTTAGGTATATCTTACAAGAATAATTAAGACAGGATGGAGATTCACCGAGAGAAAGATGATTGTAACTTGGTCCATACGAATCAATTCTTGTTCTGTGATGTCTGCTGCTTTTAAGCAAAAATATTAAGAAGGACAATTGCCAGAATAAGCAAACTGAAAGAAAGCAAGGAGGAGAAAGAAATAAGCAACACACTGCGTAGAAACTTGCCATTGATTGCAGAAGAAAGTAACACAAATTTCTCACTTCCGAAACAGATTTCAATCAATCTAATGTACGAAGAAAAGCACAAATTCTACCAGGTATCAGAACAGCATTCGACAAAAGTTTCTAGATGGGGCATCGATTTGATTGCTTAAAGCCTACATAGAACATAAACCAGAGAACTCGTAGCAGCTCTACTTCTACAGCATTCACAAAAGCCAACCCTAACTCTGGATTCCAGATATTAACAAGAACATGTCGATGAATAACAAACGAATTGGTCGCAGAACATTTATCATGTAACGATTCAGATTCCGCACACGAACTCTGAGAACGCATAACAATTACCTCGAGTCTTGGGCGTCGCGATCGACCCCAGTTTCCGTTGCGAGTCGGGTCGAAGCCTTGTAGGATTTATATGCCTCTTCAAACGGACTTATCCCGCAACGAATCAACCCAATAGTGACTTTTATTGGGCGTCCTCTATTGGGTCGGTCCATTACTTGAGGATCTCGTGCAACGCCCGGACAAAATTGTTCTAAAACAAAGGCTAAGTTGGGATCTTTTCCAAGGTATCCTATGTTTAAACTGATGACATCATTCTGGTGGATCCCATCGATGTTACCAAGAAGGCAGGAAACACAATTTTCTATCTCACAAACACGTGGAGCCCAACGCAAGTGACACCTCGTCTCTCTCGAGGCCCGGGAATCATGTTTCCCGTGTGACGCGTGGCAGGCGATCTCCGCCCATCGTTACCTCCAGCCCAAAGTATTCAAACCCACTCGAGCGCCACGGCACGCTTCTTCTTCAACGATTAGTTCAACTGTCGTTTGCTCCTCCGTCGTACCACCACTGGATGCAAGCCACGCGTACAAGTATTAACGGCTACTTCACTCCACTTGGGGCGTTCGAAAGTTTTCGAACCTTCCCCTTACCCAACGGCTATTTCCTCCTCTCATCAATCAAAATGCCCCCCATCCTCTCTCTCTATAAATACCTCCCAAGCCTTCACACCATCCATCAGAAGCCGAGCCATCTCTCCCTCCCTGTCTCCCTCTTTCTGCCTCTAGTGTTGGTGAGAAATGGAAGCAGGAATGAAGCTGTCCTCGAAGGTGCCTCTGCTTCTCCTTCTACTCGTATCGGTCATAGTAATAGCCAGCGCGCAGGAAGCTCCGGCACCAGCACCGACCGCGGAGAGCGGATCGACTGCAGGAGTCCCGGGTCTCTGCGTGCTGGTTCTTACCACCATGGCTTCTCTATCCGCTGCCTTTGCTCGCTGAGTGCCATCATCTCATGGCCTATAATTCCAGTGATACCGCTGCGACTATACTATGGGCGGGGTTGTGTTTGGGTGTGTATGCGCTGCTCTGTGTATGAATTATTTGATCCTCGGATGTCATTTGGTTTAATGCAGATGATCTCAATCTCAAAATTAATACTCACATTGGAAGTTGGGCTTAGTCCAAGAAACATATTAAAAAGGTGATGGAGTCTCAGTTTCTACTTCCGCTTCCTTTCAATCAATTTAATGGAAGAAAGTAGCTAAACATCGATATACTTGATTGACCATGTTCATGGAAGTATCCTTCAAACTTTCTACAAAGGGTCATCTTTTCTTCCTGAATCAAGGTCTCGGTCTGCCAATATTGGCCAACTTCCATGTCCGGGCTGTCTACCACTAATGACTAACTCATTCGTGGGTCAACCTAAGCTTCAGAAAGTGCAATGCACTATAGCTTTTGAAGTCGATTCATATCCAGGCCACATCCATCCTCTTTTTGGGTCAAATCCTGCTGTCTCTCTCTATGCACTTGCTTGTATGTTGGAAGAAGATTTCGTTGTGATCGTGAAATGGATATCTTCCATGTCCACTGCAACTCGATCAGAGATTATCAAGCTATTCGTTGTTAGAGAACAGGAAAGAGAGTGAGGATATCTTCCATACAAGTGCATGGATATCTTCCAATAAGCTTTTGTTGTGACGTGAAATGGATATCTTCCATGTCCACTACAACTCTTATCAGAGATTCTCAGGCTATTTCGTTGTTAGAGAACGGGAAAGATGAAAAGAGACTGAGGTGGTGGTATTGTATCATCACTGACATCATCTCCAATAAGAAACAACTTTTGCATCGTTAACCGAGTGAACGAGTCTTCCGCCGATGATGCCCTACTTTTGCTAGATCCTTCTTAGTCACTAAATCCTTTTCTAATGCTTGTCCATAAGGTAGCTACAGGATGCCATGACTTCAGATTATGGCGAATGGTTGAGAAGACGTGCATCCAACGAAGACGAATTGGGTGATTGATTGCAACATGCAGTGAATGGAATGATTTGTGATGTTCAACGTTGCACATAGGAAAGACACGTACGAGAAGTAAAAGCAAAAGCATTGGAAGTAATTAGATACTTGACCACGCCACTTTCTGCTTCCTAAATCGCCTTTGGTTTAGGATTAAACAATAAATAATCGAACTAAATTCCCTCGATCTTCTTTATTTGAAGGCTAATCTAGCTTACAAAGTCCCGTGAATGAATGCTTCGTTGATATATTGTATTGTGAGCGTGCATGTTGCTGCTGTTCCTGGGGAGATTCCTGGTCAAACAAGAACAAACACCTTCCTCGTTCACTTTGACTTCGGCCCATAAAAGGCAGAAGAAGAGGATTAGAAGGAATACCATCCTACCCATGCATCCCACTGACGTACACCACCGTCGACGCTCAACCAGACCCTTCTCTGTCATCCATGTGGCCAATCACATTGACGCAGTTATCGCACCAAGTTGGTCCAATTAATCTACTGAAAGTTGTCGAGTGCCTCGATGTGTGTTGCCTATCTAGTGGTCTAGCGGACGACTTCGCCCTGTGATGGAGTTATCACACGACAACACTTACGTACCTAATTGATGCGAGAGAAGGCAATGATTCTTGTTGCCTCCAATAATCTACGTAAAAGGAAAGCCCGCTGCAGACTTCGTTGCGTGGAAGTCATTGCCATGCACGATGCGGGGTGGTCCCACTTTCTTCGAGACTCCCACTTGATAGCGATGCACGCTGTTGAGATCCTCACGTTGTGCTCTGCGCCGGACTCCATCACTGACTGGGGACACCCGTTCCATAAAAGAAGCTAGATTGACTTTGAATTCTATTAACGTTGTTGATCGATAGCTTTCCATGAGTATATGATGGAGTGTATATATGTAAGAGAGAGAGAGAGAGAGAGAGAGAGAGAGAGAGAAGAATCTTTTATAGATAGGAATTCCCTTCCCGTTCATACACACCCTTACTGATGTTTGGGAAGACGTACACTCATGTAGTTCTAGTTGTTTAATAGCTTTGACATGAACATTGGAACATTCCTTGCTCTATAGATCGACATCTCTCTCTCTCTCTCTCTCTCTCTCGGTGCCGGCCTTTACAGTGCCTTGGAAGAGGCACACGTGAACAGTTGGTAAGTTGACTGACACTCTAATTCCGTGTAATCCAATTTGCTAGCTTTTGACCACAAACACAGCGTTTTGTGGACATTAGATTCAACACCTAATCTTACCAACTGCATAAGCGTGTATTGAATTAGAACCCGGAGCTGGCGTGGCGATGGTTTTCAACAATGACAGGGTAAGAGAGTCGTGATTCCAAATCAAATGACAGTTGAGATGAATCCTTCAAACTACTATCAATTATATGATATTTATTTTTAATATGTAGACTTGGTATTTTTCATCTTTTCGTAAAATTGGTTTTGTGATGTTTACTAAATAGTTAACATAAATGAAAAATAGGAATAGGATGGAAATGGCTTTGCATGGAAATTGCACTCCAAACCCCCTGCTTGGATGTCACCTACCACTCCATGCAGGTGTGCAAGCCTGGTCTCGACAGGTGGTATCTTTTGGGCTATATAAAGAAAGCCAAGCAAACCCGCTCTCATGCAAACTTTTCCCCTGGTTCCAACTCGAACACCGTCCTCTGTTCTTCCTCTGTTCTCTCACCGCCATGGTGGTTTTAGCTAACCCGGCCCTCGATGAAATACCCCTCGTCAGGCCTCAGAAACACGGGGCTTTCTTCTCCGCCATCCCTGTCGTTGACCTGTCGAGGCCTTTCTCGGCAGAAGCTCTCGTCAAGGCCTGCGAAGACGTGGGTTTCGTCAAGGTCATCAACCACAACGTTCCCATGGACGTCGTGCAAAGGTTGGAGGCCGAGACTGTCAAGTTCTTCGAGATGCCCCAGGTGTTCAAGGAGACGTCCGGTCCTGCCGACCCTTTCGGCTATGGGAACAAGAGAATTGGTCCTAATGGTGATGTCGGCCTGGTGGAGTACCTGCTTTTTGGCATCACCTCCAAGCCCTTGTCATACACGTCAATGTCCTTCCTCGAAGAACCCTCAGCGTGCTTGTTCGGGTAAGAACAGCAAGGGTAAACGATGTTCTGTTTTCAGAGTATCTCTTTTTGATCTTATACGAACAAGACGACTAGTTGCCAAGCACTGTTTCCTGCTCTGGTTGTTGATCCATGGACCATATCGCAGCCCTGCTTTGAGCGAATACTTGGTAGCTGTGAAGAAGTTGGCTTCTGACGTGCTTGAACTGATAGCCGAAGGGCTAAAGATCGAACCAAGAGATCTTCTTAACGGGCTGGTGACGGATGAACAAAGTGATGGACTCTTTCGGCTGAATCACTATCCCAGATGCCCTCTGCTAGAAAGACTCGATCGCAGTTGGACCGGCTTCGGAGAGCACACAGACCCACAGATCATATCGGTCTTAAGATCGAACAACACCACAGGCCTGCAGATATCACTGAAGAATGGGAGCTGGGTCTCGGTCCCACCCGACCAGGAATCCTTCTTCATCGTCGTCGGTGACTGCCTACAGGTGAGAATCTATCATCCTGTCGCTTCAGTAAGGAAACAGCATTCACATCTATGTTGTGTAATCCAAGCCGGGTTTTGCTTCCTCCGGTGATCTTAGTTCCGTCTTTGCTTCGCTTCGGTAAGGAAACAGCATTCACATCTAGGTTGTGCAATCCAAGCGGGGTTTTGCTTACTCCGGAGAGCTTAGTTCCATCTTTGCTTGCTGTAACTCTGTGGTATCAGCAATATGACTGTAATTCTTGATAGCATCTCAACATGGCTGGCAATACAGGTTCTGACGAACGGGAGGTTCAAGAGTGTGAGGCACAGGGTGTTGGCCAACGGTTGCAAGTCCAGGGTCTCGATGATCTACTTCTTTGGGCCACCTCCCGCAGGGAAGATTGCACCATTGTCACAGCTGATGGGAGAGGGGGAGCAGAGCAAGTACAAGGAGTTCACATGGGCGGAGTACAAGAAGGCTGCCTATAAATCAAGGCTGGGGGACAACAGGCTCGGGCAGTTCGAGAAGTAGGAGGAGGCTACTGATGGCTCGCCGACGCATGCGGACTGCTGGCTTTCCTGCTCTTAGCTTTTTTAGTCGGTCAAAGGCGGACTGGCGTACATGACCTTCCTCTTCCCTCTTGCTTTTCTACCCAAATTTAGTAACAAAAATGTTCCCTTGTTTCTAAAGCCTTCTCATGTACAGAGAACCAACCTCCTCTCTCGCTATCTATCTAATATAGAAACAAAAATAAAGAAGAATTACTGTTCTCACCTAAGTATCGAGAGACTTGGAACACATTGTTTTATATGTTGTGAAGGGGAGATGAGTCGAATGAATCAATCAGATCTTGGAACAGCATGGTTAAGTCACCGATAAATGTGCCTATTTAAGGTACATATTGCCTTTACTCTCTCCATCTGTCTACATATCTGTCTCTATCTCTCCATCTCTGTCTGTCTATCTACCCATCCAGTCAAATTACTGACATAAAAGCTGGCAGTAGTGCCATGAAGCAGGCTATATATAAAAGAGGTGCAGTTGCCTCTCCACATGGCTCACGAGCGATGATCCTTGTGGGAGACAGGCGTCGTACAGGAACAAGGCATGGTTTCGCCTCCGGGGGATGCTGTGCAGCAGCAAGTCGGCCGGGGAGCCGCTGGGCCATGCTTAGACCAGACACCTCAATAAATATGGTGGTGGTTAGGGTTCAAAGGTTGAGGGAGCCCCCCCAAACCATTTATGAGACCTTCATTAACGCTCAGATCAAACTTAGCTCGAGGAGATGCAGATAAAACAGACCCTCACGACTTGTCGTCACCTCGAACAGCAATACAAATGCTGGTCTCACTTGATCAGCCCGATAGGCTTCATACTACTCTCTCCCATAAACACGTTATAGGGCTTGTGCTAGAGGCGAAGTGATCTCGCATGAGCTTTCTCCCACTCTACCTTCGATCTCCTAATTTCATGCAGCCAGTGGAAATGCATGAATAACGTATTTTGTTTCCATACAATCTTTGCGAGTGTTGGCCAATAATCAAAAGACTTCATGCAATGCCTTCTTAAATCTTAGTTAATGTTACGATCTGCTACGGTTTGCAGCTTCAAAACGCATCACAGAAGGTTTGACGAACGACATGAACAGTTGATCCACTTGCACCTCCAATTGCACCACAACATGTCAATAATTGTCTTTATTTTTTGATTGATTGCACTGGGTATAATAGTATTGAGCAGCAAGTTGCAATTCCAAACATTGATTGCGAGAGGAGATGCAGTATATAATCTGTAGCTTTCTTATCCATGAGACTAATGTGAAGCATGACCACCAATTACAATATCATATGACGAAATGTGAACTAATTCATTGCTCAGATCGAGCTACATTGCAATTTGATGTCTTTCCCTCGATTGCCCCAATCAATTTGCACACTGGTGGTCACATACACGTCTCCTATCCGCCTTTGTAAGCGTGTGACGTACCACAGTTTGCATGGATCGTAACATCCAGATCAATGTCGTCTGTAAATATTACTGTCTGCCACGAACCACAACTCATGCATGCAAGCTTCCAGTTGACCGCATAGGTGCATGCCTGGTTAATATTTGTATTTTTTTGGGGTGCTAAATCTCGTCGTTACAGATACAAATGTTAACTCAAGAGATCGATATTGCATGGCATAAACAACAGGCATGCACCAGCTATATATGCCTCGGATGGTAACTTCCATTGCTGAGAAAGAAGGGCCAAACTCGAAAGAAATCGCGTTCCATCTCTGCATCACAATAATTGGAGACAGGGTGGCTTGCCATGTCGAGGTACCTCCTTTTCATGCTGCAAATGCATTCGAGAACGTCAACCTCTGAATGCAATTGAAAGCACTCGAGTTGGTTGTGCAGTTTTTGACTTGCTGTGAACGAAGACTCGGCACAGTTCGCCTACGCTTGCTTGTCCTCCTCAACAAAGAATGAGCTCGATGTCATGCCCATGCTCACGTTTCTGTCCCCGAGAGCGACGGCCATGGTGCAGCGAGCAGTGGCTGAGCAATCACCCCGTCCTCCTCCTCCTCTGCTTTCAAAGGCGAGAATGTACTCAATGTCGTGCCCATGTTCACGTTCCTGTCGCCGAAAGGTACAGCCACGGTGAACCAGGAAATGGCCAAGCGATCGAACACCTCTATCTCTCTCACTCGCTTTACTGTATTCTCTCGGTCCAATACATGCGTGAGGATTGAAGAAACCAGTCGCTGTAGCCCGGGCAGCTTCGTGGCTGAAAAGATTCAAAGAGAGGGGAGGTGATGGGGTCGTAATTGGGACGGACGGCAGCCAATTGCAGGTTCCATTTTCACAGTGTGTTTGAACCTTCCTTTTTACCAACTTTTGCAGGTGGAGTGTCACCAAATTCTTTGACATGGAACGAGTGTTGTGATGGTGCCACGCCCAAGCCTTTAGAATAAGATGGTCGCAGGATCTGATTTGAGTATCGTGACCCCATTTATCGAAGGCCATCAAATATTCATATCAATATCCATTTTATTTGTTGTATTAACCAAAAATTAAAAATTAGGAAATGATTTAAATATGACAGAAGCAGCAGGGTGGAAGTATTATTTTAAGGGCGTATCAAAAAATTATTAGTAAACTTAATAAATTTAGTTGATAAAGATCTTGATAATTAATCGTAAGGTCGTATGTTTAAATCATGCATTCATCATTTATTTAAAAAAAAAGGATGAACTTTGTGACCTAATCAACATGGGGGCAGCTCAAATCCTGCTTTGGTCATTTTTTTTTACAAACAAAAATCAAATTAAAATATTAAATTAATTAATTTATTATTTGATTTTTTTTTTAACTTTTGAATCCCTTTCATCTCACACTCCTTTAGTTTTATCATGGACTTAGATTTGGATTTCACATGAATCATTGTAGGATGGGCCTTATAGCTTGATCCATATGAAGCTTGAAAGATCCACCAAAAGACCTCCATGACTTACTTTTGAAAAAAATATACATATAAAAATTAAAATAATAAATTAATTAGTTTAATATTTGATGTTTTAACTTTTGAATATCTTTCATCTCACACTCTTTAGTTTACCATATGGATTTGGATTTAGATTCCAGATGAATCATAAAAAAGATGCTTAAAAGATTTATTAAAATATATCTTAGAAGATTTTAATAGTTTATTGTAATGTTATGAACTTTAATCTTGCATTACTTACTTACCTTCGCCAAAAAAAAAATCAAAATTAAAGTGATAAATTGATCAATTTAATATTTGATTTTCTAGCATTTTGAATCTCTTTCATCTCTTAGTTTATCATGGACTTAGGATTTTGATTCTAGATAACTAATAAAATGATGGGCATTACGGCCTAATTCACATGAGGCATGAAAGATCCACTAAAATATATCTTAAAAAAATCACTAAAATATATCTTTAAAGATCCACTAAATATATCATATACATTTGTAAAAAAAAAGGGATATATATCAAAATTAAAATAATAAACTTTTGAAGCATTTTTATGAATCCAATCTCACAGCCCAAAACTTTTGAAGTAAAATAAATATGTAACCTATGCTTATCATTCGATCCATTTCAGTATTCAAATTAGACGTGTCTGAGAGATCACAATGGCTTGGTAGTATTTTACTTGGCTCAACAACAGCAACAGAACAAATCTAAAGACTAAACCATGAGCTGCAGTTAATCCATCCCACTTACTGGTTCTGCTTGCCTCTGCTGCGCCACCTTCTTCCACAGGTCGCCAAGCATTCCAAATCCGGCCGCCTTCCGTCTTCCTCCAACCACCCCATCCTCCTCCAATTCGCCTGCCATAAGCGGCCAACCCCATCGGACATACGCACCATGGTGTTTGTCCATGGCGGCTCCGTCCCCGGCAGCCAGCAATGCTGTTGCTGCCTCCGCCGCCTTTCGCCATTGCCCGGTTTGCACTCTCAGCTTCTTCATCTCCACCTCCAGTGCCGCCTTTGCTCCCGCCACTGCCGCCAACTGCTCCGCCAGGTGTGCTGCTTTTTTTTTGCTCCCCTCCAGCTCCTCTTCCATCGACCTTATCTTCACCTTCAGCTCCTCTTCCTTTCTTCGTGTAGCTACAGCGAGGTGTGCGTCATCTTCTTCACCTCTCCTCTCAAAGATCATACTCTCTTCCAGTATAAATGTCACTTCTTCCTCCTCCTCCTCCTCATGTTCGTTCTGCTCTTGGACTGGTTCGGTTGGCTCTACCACTTCGAGAACATCATCGTTCGGCTCCGGCTTCGACTCGGGCTCAGATGTCTGTTCGAGCACCAGGGAAAGAGGAAGCGTCTCTCTGTCTACCTCAGAGGTTCGGGTCACGGTAGAGACCTGCTTCTTGGCCTTCTCGAGAGCTTGTTCGGCATCAACCATGGCGACTTCAGCGGAGGCCAACCGGTCTCTGAACTTGTTGAGCTCTTCCTGAGCTCTGCCCACCTTGGTCTTCAGATCTGCCATCCTACTATCTTGCTTCCTCTGCAGGAGAAGAACATTTGGACAGAGAGAGGAAGTGCAACAGAATCGAGACTGATGAATGCAGGAGGACATATACCTCATCCTCCAGCTCGGGGCTGCGTTCGGCAACCATTCCGCGGACTTCCACCTCTTGCTTACAACAGCGTCGACTAAAAAGACATGATTAGAGCAACACCATCAGCATCAAGATGCGCGAAGACTAACAGGAGATGCACATTCCAGAGATCCAATTCAAACTTCGAAATCTACCAACAGATTGGAGATATGAGAAGCAGTTATGTAGCTGCCAGTGAGACTTGAGAGAGCGTCTTCTCCAGGTGGTCACCTCATAGGAACAGTAGTAGATCTGCACGTGAATGGCCATGCTCATAGGAAGGCCACCCGCAGTGATATCACGCGATGATCCGTGTTGTTGTGTGACGGGTTGACAAACCAAGGTGAGAACTTTGGATGTCAAGAAACAGGACAAAATGGTCTCAAATGATTGAATCGGTGACAGCTTTCGTGATTTCTTCTCGAATGACAATTGATGAATTATTAGGCCGGGTTCAATTTCACTCGAATCGGACATGACGAGTCTGAACCGATCGGACCAGCTTGATTTGGTCTTGATTGGCCTGAACCGATCGCAAATAGTCTGAATCGATAAAACCGGACCAAATTTGGCTTGGGCCAAACTCGATCGGCCTGAGCCGATCGTCGAGCCGGGGTCAATCTGGTCGAGTCGGACCCTGGTCCCGGCCCAGCATAACTATTTATCTTATGAATAATTGGACCAAACGACATAATATATCGTTATTTAAATAAATACAAAAAAGCATTAGGAAAAGGGAGTCGTTGACGGGTATAAATAGTTAAAGAGGTGGGCTTAGAAAAAGGTCAGGGATTTTTATTATTTATTATTTTTGTTTTTCATTTAAATTAGAAATAATTAGACGATACTTTATTTGTGGTATTAAGATAGGAAATATATGAAAAATATGTCAAATTGGACTATTAAAAGTCATAAAATAAATAAAAATAATAACACGCCGAGTTATATAGATTAATGCTCAAACCCTATAAATCGTATAATAATCCTTGAAAAAAACAATGACATACTTGTTCTTATACTATTTTAGGGATGTCGTTACTAAATTATAAACGGAGAGATGCTATTGAATGTAGGACAAGATTTTAAACAAATATCTCTAAAAATTAATTTTATTTTATGCTTGAAAGATCAATGATAGAAGCTATTTATTTATTAAAATAATTAATAAAAAAAATATATGAAGAAAAAAAATTTATACATAAATTTTATTGACTTAAAAAAATGAACGATAGGGTTCATAAAGATTTATTATGGTAGGTTTTAAAAAATATATATTCACTAATTATATTTATGTTATTAAAAATATGTATGATAATTTAGCTATCATTGTTAGAACATGAGGAGTGTGTTTATTGAATTTTTTATTAGCATAGGTAATGACATTAGGAGTCTTGTGCGATCATACCTTTCAACTTCTAAATAGTTGGGACTTATGATTTTATTGTTATTATTATTATAGAGAAGTTCCAAATAAAAGATAAATTATCCAAAAATTCTCCTATCAGAAGCTGTTTGTATGTGAGGAATTATATGATCTGCATAAACTTAGAGGTGCCTAATGGAAGTAATTGGCGGCATTAGAAGGGCAATATGGTCAGCCAGCTGAGAGCAGATCAATAATGAAGATCATGGAGCAGTGAAGGAATTGCATATAGAACCACACAACTTTCTCAATAGTTAACATGTTGATGCAACAATAACATACCGATCTTATGATGGTAATATTTATTTGAAGAAATCTATGATAATATCCCAGTTTATGCATTTATGCTGAAATGTTCAAGAGGTGATAATATGAATTCCCAGAATTCCAAAGGAAGAAAAAGAATGCAAAGGAAAAGGGTTAAAAGGTGATTTCATTCTGAGCTTCTCATAGAAGGATGCTTCGTAAGAAACACAGATTAAGGAGGAGAAGAATGATAGATAGATGTTAGTCATGAGAAAAGGATCGGTGAAAGCAAACGAAAAGAGAAAGGGGACACAGCAGCAGCATCAAGTCAACTCACCTCTCAAATGGATTTCCCGACGACGATTCCTCAAACCCTTCGGCCACTACTTCTCCTGCGACGACACTCTCCAACGGGAACTGCGAGCGAGCGGCTTAGTAGAGGAGAAGAAAGGCTTAGGAAGAAAGGAAGGAAGGAAGAGGAAACAGCAGAGGCAAAGAGTTGGGATCACCAAAACAATGGGATCCACTGCTGGTTACTTACTGAGAACAGTGATGAGTTCACTCATCCCTCGAGCAGCAGCAGCGGTGTAGAGAGTTAACCACCGTCTTCTCATACAAAGACGCTTGCTCTGTTATGCACCCACCGGGGTGGGTGTTGACTTCGATCCTACTCCGCTGCTTGAACCATGGTTTGCCATCTCCATCTCCGGTGCTAGTTTTGATTACTAGACATCAGCATGCGTCTTGCAGGTGATGGAATAAATATCGCTCAACTTGTGAATCACCAACTAAGATCCAGAGAGCGACGTGCATGAGAGGAGGGAGGATTCCCGTGAGTCAATAACTTAGAGCAGCATCAGCTCGTCGACGAGGAACGGCCTCCTTTCTTGCGCTCCACAATGTTAAAAAGCTGCGGTCTTTCATTAGTTGGAGCAGTTAGATCTGCATTTGCGGTGGGTGGTTGATGATGAGGTTTCTCCGGAGAAAGCTACCAAAAAGGTGGAGAGACAACTTTTATATCGACTGCTAGCTTAATATGACAAAACCTTTTTCCTGTCGAGTGGTGGAGTCCAGCTGAAAGAGTCATGGAGTAATGAAGCGTAGCGATCTTTGTTCCGTTCCTCTGCTTCTCGCATACCGTGGATCACTATATGTTGGAGAACAGTAGTGTGCGTGTCTAAACTTTGTTGTCCTCGAAGGAAGAAAGATTCGAAGAAGGTGGAGGCCAGATCAAGTCGAGACAAGAGGAAGCCTCGGCACATTGCAGTAACTCCTTTGGATCCACGATAAGGTCTTGCGACACACAACTGTGGCACGAACAAAACAGGGCAAAGGATGTCCGGATCGAAGCATAAACTATTGAAGGAGTTGTAGTCTCGAGAGTAGCACAGCATGTGATGACAGGGAACGACGGCCCTACTCGGCTGCTACTCGCGAGGCTGGCGCAGTACAACCACCCAAGGTCGGTACTGCCATGGAAGCGTCACCATGGCGCACCAACTAGTGATGATGATGATGTGAACCGTGGACTTCAGCATTAAAATCCCAAAAGAAATATTGCTGAGGATTGGAGCTTTGAAAAGGAGTCGGGACAGACGGCACATCCACCGAGATAGAGGATTATGGTACCGTGAGACGCATTATGCTGGATTAAATAACCTTTATGTCAAGATTGAAATACGAAAATAATCTTTAACAATGTATGTCTTTTGATGTTATCCGTTGAAAGATTTTTGTTCTGTTTGATCTACGAATATCATCTTTAATCTAAAATTACTGTAAGTATGTCTTTAATCCAAAATCATACTTTCAGTCCATCTTTTTATAAACGAGAGTAGAGAATCTACGATAAGATCTTAGGAGATTTTCTCCCAAGGTTATCTCTTAAGAAATCGTTCCGTAAGTGGACTTTTATTCTATTGACAAAAGTATTTCTACGAAACCCAATTAATTATATAATACATCTTGTTCAGTTATAAAGGGTCACAAAATCTAACAACAGCAGCCTAGCGTGACCTTCGCGAGTTACACTTTGCCTACGAGACTAGAGAGTTTTCCCCGAAGGAGGGAGGGCTCGTTGATCGCTGCTTGGATTCCATCTTAACTGCTTCATTATTGAAACATAACTAAGGAGAGAGGAAGGTACTTAGCAGTGAGCCTCTCGTGGGTCAAACAATGCACATCAAAGTGGGTCAAGAGCAACCATCAGATCCTAAAATCCCGAGGACTCTTTATCACCTGTGGTAGTGTTAACCGTCCGATATAAGGGTTTTCTTCACCTATAGATCACAGATATTTGTCCGACTCGTGTTTCACCTCGTAGGAGGAATCAGTAACTTCTTACCTATCACCTTTGACCGGATTTAAATGCAGCTCTCTCCGAGACTACTGTCATAGCATCCCATTTTGAGGTTCTTTGGCTCACAAGGGCTAATTACATATTTTAGTCATCATAGTTTTAAAAATACTATAAATAACTTTATTCATTTTTAATGACACCATCTGTTTCTTTGACCAAATACTCTACATGAGATATCACATACCGAATTGGTGATTAAATGAAAGATAAATCCTTTATTTCACTTGCAATTCGACGGTTGGCTTTGAATGGCACTACGTCAAATCTTCACTTTTGCCTCGAATATTCGCTCATCATGCAAACATCGACAAGGTTGACAGTCGAGGTGAGCGAGGCCATGAAGAATGTCGCGCGTGTAGGATCGAATCATGACCTCTTCTAAGAGATCGTCGTGCTTTTTGATATAGTCCGAGAGCGATCATTCAGAGGTGTACTTAGCCATGAGGGGCCTTAACGAAGATGTTAAAGTCGAGGTAGGAGACGATGTTGGGGTGGTGCAGATAAAAGAGGATGGCTTGTTCTCTTCTCATGAGAGCTCGACAGACTTGACGGAGAAGAGGTGTCCAGATGTACTGCCACCGAACCATCGGTAGCGGCTCCACTACAACTATCTCGCTTGCCATGGCCTCCCCCCTCCGGACACCTCTTCTCTGTCAAGTCCATCGAGCACACTCTCTCCGTTCTCTTGAGAAGAGAGCAGGTCATCCTCTCTTCTTTGCACCACCCCAACATCGTCTCCTACCTCGGCTTCAATGTCGTTGCCGAAGCCCCTCGTGATTAGGTCCTTCACCACCTCTTCTTGGAGTATACCTCCGAAGGATCACTCTCGGAAGGACTGTATCAAGAAGCACAACGACTACCTAGAAGGGGCCGTGGTCTGGTCCTACATGTGCACATCCTTCGTGTTCTCGCTCACTTCCGTTGCCAACCTTGTTGATGTCTACTTGTTGAGTAAAGATTTGGGACAGAAGTGAATTCAACGCAGGGCAAAGTCCACGTGGGTCCATTTGTAACCGATCACATATTTATGGGTGAAATGATAAATTTATCTTGTGCAGAGAATTTCATCAAAGATATAGATAGAGCAAATTATAACATTTTCAAAATTATGTAATTGGCTCAGCTCAAAACTTTCCTCTTTATAAAATATCATATATATTTGTTTAAGGTGATTTAATCTTTTTTTATTTGATTTATTTTTGTTTGGGTTCTAAAATCGATGGTCACTAGATTTAGGTTTATTTAAAATTATAAAAAAAATTGAATAAAATGATACAACAAGTTTGAAATTACATTGGGTCACAATAATTTTGAAAATACTATAATTTTGTTAATTTTTAATGTCTTTCTTTGTTGGAATCCTCTACATATGATATCACGTGCCAAATTGGTGATTAAGTGAAGGGCAAAACATTCATTTTACCTACAAACGAGCGGTTGGCTTTGAATGACGCCACATCAACTCTTCACTTCTGCATCGAATATTCACTCAACAAGCAGACATCGACAAGGTTGACGACGGAGGTGAGTGAGGCCATGAAGGATGTCGCGCACGTAGAACCAGATCACGACCTCTTCTAAGCAATCATCATATTTTTTGAACAGTCCAAGAGCGATTCTTTTAAGGTGTACTCCCAAAAGACACCGGTGATAGAGGACTCGGCCATGAAGGGCTTTGGCAATGCTGTTGAGGTGGTGCATGGAAGAGAGAATGGCCTATTCTCTTCTCATGAGAGCTCGAGGGACTTGCGGAGAAGAGGTGTTTGGAGGTGCCACCTCCGGACCATCGGTCGTGACTCCACCGGAACTATCTTGTTTGCCATGGTCTCCTCCGAATACCTCTTCTCCGTCAAGTATGTCAAGCTCTCTCCCCACTCTCCTGATAAGAGAGTAAGCCAAGCCTCCTCCTCTCTTCTCTACACCATCCTCTCGGCTTCGACGTAGTTGCCAAAGCCTCTCATTGTCAAGTCCTTTAACCCCTCTTTTTGGAACACTCCCGAAGGATCGCTCTCAAATTATATCAAGAAGCACGATGATTGCCTAGAAGAGGTCGTGATCCGATCTTATTTCGACATCCTTAATTGCCTTACTCACTTCCACTGCCAACTTTGTTAATATATGCTTGCTGAGTGAATATTTGAGGTAAGTGAAGATTCGATACAAGCCAAAGTCCACGCAAGGCCATTCAAAACCAATTACCCATTTGTGGGTGAAATGATAAGGTCTATCCTTTACCTAATCACCAAGACAACACAATATATCACATGCAAAGAATTTCATCAAAGAAATAGATGGCACAAATTACATATTTTTAAAATTATGAAGATCTAATATAATTTTTAAAAATCCAGAAACCAATGCTAAAAGGGGCAACTCCAAGGAAAAACATGTAATTAGCCCAACTCAAACTTTCCTCTTTATGGAATACCAAGCATATTCTTTTAAGGTGATTTATTTTTTTCCATTTGATTTAATTTTTTTAGGTTTTAAAACTGATGGTTACCAGATTTAGTTTTATTTAAAATAGTAAAAAACCTTCTGATAAATGATATAACAAGTCTGAAATATATTTATTTAAAGCAATAAAAAATTTTAAAAAATAATAAAATAGCATCATTCACGGTGAAAACTCTATACGGAAAACTTCATTACTGGAGACTATGGTTGGCAAGCGATCTACTTGGCTCATGCTACCAAGGGAATCATAAAGGATTGCCATAAAGCATTGGAGGTTGGAGAGATAATAGGATTTTTGCCATTTTGTTTGAGGGCTATAAAGAATTGCCGTACTGAGCTATTCATTTCAAATACAACTTAGATATCCAGTTAATGAAGCCGAAGGTCAGATATTTGATTATCCAATCACATGCTTATTAATTTGCTACTTATATGTTACCGTTCCTAACTACATAACAGCCATCATGATCCATGTTATATAATAACAGCAAGAGAGCGCAAAATGTGACAACATAAGTTACACGAACACAGTCAAGAAATTAAAGGGTATGGGCATAATAAAAACCCTGCTAGCTAGAAAGAGACGTAGGAATATAACTTCATGACATAAATATATGAAGAGGTACCTTCAACTCAAGAAAATGATATACACCCTGCGATATGACAGTGTGACGGCCACCCTTTTTAACTGTCAGCAGCCGGCGTTGGACAAATAAACTTAGACATGTTATTAGAACTGCCTGAAGAGTTTTATGCCCCACTAGCATAGAGACGTGTCCATTCTTTTGCTGCATTATCAGATACAGTCCATAAAAAGAACCATGGTGAGAAGCTTAATACAGAGTCAAGACAACCTGATTTTACTATTTGCTGGGAATAATTAAGAACAACAAAAGCAAGGCACAGATGCAACAATAAGAGCATAATCTTACCAGTTTCGACAGCTTCTGCTTCATTTGTCTTCCAATGTTTTGCAATGTTTTCTGAAAGAGGGTCATCTGGGTTTGGGGCACTAAGAAGTGCTTGTATGCTGAGCATGAAAAACAATAATCATGCAAGATTAGATAAAAGAAAAATAAAAATTATGCAAAAACTGCTATCATTTTCCAAGCTGAAAAAGACAATGATTCTTATCATGATTCTATCAAGATTTACAGCAACACTATTTTCTAGTTTGAAAAGAATAAATTTAATTTGTAACAATGTCCTTGTTAGAGCTTTTTCTTTTAATTTAATGCCAAGAAAGAGTGTCGAGCTTAATATGACAAGTCCGGATAAGTCAAAAGGAATTAGGAAATCCATCAGTTTTCCATGTTTATCACCTCTTGTTCAGTTGCAACAAGTAACTAGATTTATTAACAGCATATAAAGAAAGCCAAAGAGAATCAATTAAATCAAATTCTATTGCTATTTATTATTTGGGAATATAATAATATTCTAGTGGTGTAAACACAATCAATTAAAACAATCACATTACCTAAGTAGTACTGTTCGAATTTGGAGGGCTGGACTCCATTTGTCCTTTAAAATGTCAAGGCATATTCTTCCAAGCTGCAGATGAAACTCTTGGATTATAATTGTTTTTCTGTGAGAAAGATAAAAGGGAAGAAATGCAACGCCTTGCCTTGTCAATGTTGGGATGATAAATTTTGGTGAGAAAACGGACCTGTTTCAAACTCAATGAAAAAATAATAGACGGATTAGTTAGATAGATTAAAGAAGCACCGACAGACAAAGACTGTCAGGAGCATGAAACACCTATATACAGGTAGTATAATTTATGTTGTCCTGCCATGTTGTCACGGACAAACTTCTAAACAAGGTGTTTGATGTAATGCTTATGTATGTCCGTGTCGTTTGGCATGTTCATGCCTTGTACAAAATGTAAAGGGGCGGCCGAAGGCTTAATAGTCCCATTTTAGTTGGGTTGGTGGCCTCTTTAGGCTTGTAAATAAAGTTGTGTCATGTAGACACGTGCGAGAGCTTTTCGGTCTGTAATGGACCATTTTACCCTTTGTTGTGCCACTGTTCAGAGCTTGTAAAGTCTGTTTGTAATTTGCATTGTCTATGAAGTGTTTTTCGGACATGTCTGCTTGTGGATCCCGATTGAGGCGTTCTTTTTAACCCGTTCTCTCTTTGATTGGTCCTAAGGGACAATGGGAGGCTTCGGGGAGGCTGACCTTTGCGGACGGACGCGCGAGGGTGCCGCACGACTTAGGCAAAACCAGCTAAGTTCGTGTCAATGTGGCAAGAAGAAATAAAGCCCAGTGCCAAAAGAGGACAAGACTACAAAGATAATACATTTAAACAGAATAGATGATTTTGTAATCCGTGGTCATGGATGGCAGGAGAAAAATGAAACTAAAAAAAAAGAAAAATAAAATGTGGCTTTTGTTTGTAACTTATAGATCAACTTCAGAATTAAGACTAGTAAACTTCCAAGTTCCAACTACTATTTAGAACATTATATTTTAAAAAATAAAATATATGTGCTGAAAACATGAGTGCATATGCAAATAGAGGGAGAGAGGGAGGAAGGGGGAGGTAACGAAGAGGTGAAACTATCAGCTTCTTGGATGTCCATTTATTCATAACTCACAAGTTCAAACTTCCTACCAATCAAAATGTCAGCAGCAAAACACAAGGATGAGGAATTGATAGCTGGCCCTCATTTCAAGAACTTAAACTCAACCAGTAAAATTAGTTTCATAACACAGCAATATCAGCAAAGAGGATTTTCAGAATGCACCATTTATTTTTTTTCTTTTGAGCTTTTGGATTAGTTAGAATTTTGATGCAGTTCCTAAAGGCTTAGGAGTATGCATGCAGCCATAGTTTGGTAATTTTATACCAAAGCTTGCTGTAGAATAGTTTCAGCTTGGTGCTGTATTGAAAAAGCAAACCAAATAAGAGAAAAAAAACACTTGGACATTGGCGACTAATTAATTATACATAGATTATCAGCCTTCTGTTTTGGTTAAAGTGTGAATGAAAAACTTCCAAAAATGTAACCGAGAAAGAATATAGGAAAAGAACCAAGACAATCGCCTTACCATTACATGATGGGCATGACATTAGCTAGTGTTATCTTACCTTTGGGGCAGCCATTGGATATTCCTCAGGCAAAAACAACTCGAGCTTGAAAACCCCTCCTGTGTAAAGGTAAAAGAAAAATAAAGTGACTACTTCAGGACAGAATCCATAGAAGATCAAAATATTTATAAATATTTGCTAACAGAAAAGACCTTTTTTTTTTTTTCAATTTATCGTCCTTAAATTATAAGCACAATTAGATAAATTAAATGCCCTGTGGTTTGAATTGTGAAATTGATAAGCTGTGCGGTAATGCAAATGCCAAGATGATATCCTAGTTTCATTCAAACCTTTCACTTCCGACTTCAACTCTAGATGCTACATGTCCTACATGGTATCACCCCTGGTACTAAGAATGGTGAGCTCTTAGAATATTGGTTCCAAATCCAAATCAGTTGGCATTAGAGATCATTCCTTAAAGATAATGGAGAAATTAGGTTTATGGGATATGGACTAATTGATTCATGTAGCCGACCCAAAATAGTTGAAACTTATGGCTTTGGTATAGTTGGATATGGACTAATTGATCTTGAATAATAAGAGTAATTTCAATTGATATCAGAGCAAAAGTACTTACAACAAATGAAATTACATGTAGAAAAAATCATTTGCAACTGAGACGGTTTCGCAAGATACACATCTATACACTGCAGTAAGTATTCATAAGCTAGACAAAGATTTAATCGCCAATATGCATCAACGAGAAAGCCAATGCCTATTTACAACTGCAGCCATACACAAGTGATTGGATACTTTACAACTCACACTCCATATCTCTAAGGCACGTTACTTCCATCAGTTTGAAAAAGAAGAAGGCGATAATCACCTAGCACTTATTTCTCATAAAATTATGCGTGAAAGATCAACAAAAGGATCCATGCTATCATTAGCAAAGTAGTCACCTTCATACGGAGACTGAGTTGGCCCAAGGATCATCACATTGAAGTAGCGCATGTTATCCTCGGACGGAGATGCACTTATGCCAGGAGCTGCCACAAACAAAGCAACGCATGAGCCAAAACCCTAACACAACAAGCAATCCCGGGATCGAAAACCTAAATCCAACACCCTGGTGTTCAAAATCTGACCACCTTGACTTGAAATTGAAGACCAAAAAACCAATTATAATGTGCAAGAAACATCCCAAAGAAGTAACACAAAATAGTACCTGGTTCGCTAAGAAGACGCTGCGTTTCCTGTCCGACCAAAAAGGATCAAGTAGCCAAGATGAGTTAAACCAAACCAGTAAGTTCCCAAGAGAAAAAGAGATCAAAACCCCATCTCTTCGTGGATCGGGATCTTGACAAATCGGAGAGTAGACGAAGAAAAAAATGAAGAAACCACGGTGACAAAATCGAATCAGAAGCTCTCCGATCGAGGGCTTACCTTGATGATCCGTCGAGGGAGGTTGCTGTTTGCCATCGGGACGATGATCTCTCTCTCTCTCTCTCTCTCTCTTACCGATCTAGACCTTCACTCTCGTATGGAAAGCCCCCGGCAAAAGAAAAAGGGCACGGCCTCATGTCGCTCGAGTGGAATGGCTTTATATATAGCCTTCTCTCCCGGCTAAAATTAATTTCTTCTTGTAGTATTCCAAAGTGGTTAATTTTTATAAACGTGAATAATAAAAATACTTGACCGTGTAATTCAAATTCGGTTCCGCGTGTAAACCTTTTTGGGCTTCTATGACTCTAGTAGAAGTTTCCGGAATCCTGGCAAATCTGTTGGAGTTGGCAGTTAACCACTCGAGCGGACACTGCTTGGCAATTGCTTAAATGACAAATTTGGAGAACATAAAAGTGAATCATATACAAGTAGTATGTAAAGATGGTCGGATAGGGTTGAGGGGGAGCATGCACCATTCTTTTACCAAAAAGTTTCAGCATCTCCCCTGCCAGCTTAGTGGACGAATCATCAGCAGGCACATGGCTTTCAGGTAGGATAGTAGTGGATGGCCACCGTGACAAAGTTCCTTCGCAGATCACATCGTCCAAGAGGAACCTTCCGGGATTCCTTCAAACGGTCAATCGATAGACCACCTGGGTAAGCAAGGAAGAGCAAGCGTTTCCCTACGCTACCAGCCAGCCCCTGTTTTGAGAAGGCTGTAACATGGGTTGCGAGTTTTATGCTCCTATGTGAAACACTAGGTAAGATGAACCTAAAATATCGACTCTGGTCTCCTACAACATGGAAAAGGTTGACCCACACAGAATAGGCACACATCCGCTTGACCCTGCACCTCGACATTGTTGAACAATGATACTATTGTCTCTTAGTGCATTATTACATTAATCTAGCGGAAGAAACTAAGGCAACAGATCCACCACAACTGATCATTGCAGAAAACAAAAAACATTGATTCAGCAACAGGGAACGCTCATGACATCACATCTCTTTAGGCAGCCACCAAACAGATCAAACACTATAACATGATAGTACCCGGACTAGACACGGAAGCAACAAGATCTTCAACCTCCAAGTTCAGATAAATTTCCTAATTCAAGTCGATTAAAATGAGTACAGGAACCAATAACAGATAATCTAAAAACTAGACCAACCGGAATTCAAATGATAAGAACAGCTTCCAAATAGTCATCCACTGGGCGTACCCAGTTCGGGCATCCTCACTGCAAAACATTTTTCAATATTGAAGGTTAGAATTCTTGGAATAATATCAGATTCAGCAGCAACTCATCTCATGCCCCTGAATAGTGCATATAACTATGCCATGGATGTGGTTTACCACGATGGTGCCGGGCAGGCACGAATTGAGATTAACATATACAGAAACCAACCTCTGCATCTTCGACTGCACCAGGCTTGCCATTACTTTCCTTTATAGGATCTTCTATTGCTGCTTAAATCAGGGGAAAACATTAAAATTGATTTAGACTTTTCTGGATGAAACCCAACAAAGTCGTAAGCAAATACTGATGTGAAAAATTAAAATGGTTGCTTTAGTAATTTATTATACAAATTACCAAGAAACAAGCTCTGTTTAACCAATTATATCGTGTTTCATACAAGATTAAAGAGTGGAAAATTTGCAGGGTTCATAAATTATTCAATCTCCAAATAATGTTCAGCACATGACCCGAGCATGCAACACTTGGTTAAAAACTAACATTGCAGTGAAGAAAATGGTTCGGGTATATTTGGCTGTGGGAAAGCATAGGGAAAATTCCAGATTCAATCAAGCAGCCATATAGTCCAATTTGGTGGGGATTTTGCATGGTATTTAAAAAAAATAACTCCAGGATGTATCAACTCATACAAACTCAACTGCAATTTTCTTCTTTATTTCTCCCCAATCAATGGTTCATTTGTGACTTCAAATGCTAATCAAGTTGGAGTCTTGTAAGTTATAACATGTTATGATCCAGATGATGAATTAATTAGAACTCTTGAATTAGCTACCCAAGAACTCAATTATCTCTTACCAATCGTTTCATCCTCATCAGACCTCTTTCTGGGCTTTTTTTGTTACCACCTTTTAACTCTCTACATGTTGGCCTATGTCATATTATAACAACTACAAGCACGAACCCACCTCCATGAGAGCTTTGGATTACTACTCCTATGAAGTAGGACCATTGCTTGCATCACTATCACTCCATAATCAAGGGTATAATTCAAATTATTCTAAAAAACAAACAAGTATGATAAAAGAATCTAAAGTCCAACACAAGCAACATTCATTGTTTTAGAACATGAATCTTTTTAAGAGAATAACTAGGGATTTCAACAATCAAAGAAATAGCAAACCTTCTTCAGCGATATGATTGACACACAAGAACATAATGTTTGGAAACCAATTTCTTTGGTAATGACATATTAATACGTTTTAATGCTTGATAATAAAAATAAAAAGTTGAGATAATCTGAACCTAGATTAAGTTCTTTGCATTGCGTCGGAGGAATTTTTCACCTATAATGGGAATAGTTAAGCAACTAGCCACAACCAAACATGCCAATGTGGCCATCAGCCACAAAGTTGACAGATGCTGGATCAGAAACTAAGAAGCATATTTTATCCATTAAGGACAATCTCACAGCATATTTTGATCTTTTACAGTAACACTAGAGACAAGCAAGACATTGAGGCATCCATCAGTCCTAGACAATCCCAAGAATCTCTTGTGCACTTCTAAATTGAACCTAAGTCCATCTCAAGAATTTCTTATGCTCTTCTTATTCTAAATTGATTTAAGCTAAAGCCATATTACTACAAAGCTTTCCTTGCAAAAAGATAGCAAATCAATCAACTAAAACAAAATTAACCTATCCCAAAAGCATGTTCTTTCAGATGCCAGCAAAAATAACCTTTGTAATCAGTTAAATATTACCTCCATCTTCAGGGATGTCAGATGTCCATAAGGTAAGGTTATCCCTCAATAGTTGCATAATCAATGTGCTGTCCTTGTATGATTCTTCACTCAGTGTGTCAAGCTCAGAAATAGCTTCATCAAAGGCTTGTTTTGCAAGGTGGCAAGCCCTGAGTTTAGAGAAGTCATTTGAAGAATCAGATAATGAGCATACATCTAACGTGCTGTTCTATAGGATGTGGCATACCGTTCAGGTGAGTTCATGATCTCATAATAAAATACAGAGAAATTCAATGCTAATCCCAATCGAATTGGATGAGTAGGAGCGAGATCTGCCTCGGCTGTACTTGTGGCTGCCTGCAACGCGATACAGGTAATACTACTTCAGC
The DNA here is from genome assembly GCF_036884655.1 of Musa acuminata AAA Group. Taxonomy (NCBI): domain Eukaryota; kingdom Viridiplantae; phylum Streptophyta; class Magnoliopsida; order Zingiberales; family Musaceae; genus Musa; species Musa acuminata. Next base: position 4,087,500 of record NC_088346.1, on the reverse strand, counting down.
AAAAAGAGACAAGCTTATTAGAGCAACATCAAATTCACTGGGCATAAGAAAAATAATCCAAAACATCCATGAGATCAAAAACTTCTCTCCTGCAAAGCAACATGAAACAATATAAAAAATAAAAGAAGACTTGAGAGGAAATACATAATACATATATGTCCTAAAGGGCAGTCCACGAGCCATAAAGCCATATTACAGCTGAGATGGTAGAACTTAATAATGTACTTCAGTGCAAACTTGTGCATGCATCAGATATACCTCCAACAGTTTAAAATCACAAATCTAGACTTCAAAAACCATGTGAATGTTTTTAACTACCCACAATTACCACCTCTGAAGCTCGCAAGAATTACACTGTGATAATTAGTTATATACGATAGAGAGGTACGTAGTTCCTGCTCCTCATTTAGCTCCATCAATTTAACCATAGTAATGAACATGAATTAACTGAAGACAAAATTTCAAACCCAAATGCAAATTTGAGCAACAACGACGACATATGCAAGCTTCAGTTTCTTGAATATAACAAGGTTAAATAGTAGTCATACCCTTCTGAGAAATTAAAATGTTACTGCAATCATCAACTACTGAAAGGGATCCAACAAGCAACTAACTACAAGTCCCTCAGATAAAAGAAATAATCCTCAGCCATCAATATCGCTAAAGAGAAAACAGAAAAGTGATTAATGTCGATCTTATTCAAAAATAGTGATATTTTTTAACCCTCTTGGTCCACAAGGAAAACAAAACACAAGGGAACCACCACAAAATATATAGGTAAAAAAAGAGTAAAGTCAGCCTGCGGCTGACAAGTTCATTAAAACATGATGTTTACATAGTAAATCATGATGAAGATAACAACTCGGTACCACTGTCTACTGTCATTCATTAATGTATAACTACTCTGTTTAAGCATGCATGTTGTAATCAATGCGAATGCGACGAATAACGGGAGCTTGAACTACTGCAAAATGAGCACACACAAGAATGATGTTATATTATCATGAGATATTCTGGTAAAAAATTCTGCTAAATTATCGGATAGAATCATACAATAACAACAGTTCTAATGGAAACGGAACAATGGTTTTGGAGGAAGCAGATTCTAATAATGCAAAATGCTTACTAATTGGAAATACAAATGTTCTCCAACGGGGCAGTCAAACCAAATCGTAAGATACAAATGTGGGAAAGGCAAATAAAAGAATCTTGGACCTGATACGCTGTTAGAGACTGTTCTGCTACTTCTTTCCTCTCATTCCCAGCCTTGAACTCCGCCAGGTAACGATAGTAATCGGCCTTCCTGCGATCGAACCATGACGTGACTTCAGACCAAAAAAGAACAGAAGGACCAGCAAAACAACATGTAGACGATTTCAGATCTGACTCACATCTTATAGTAGAATACAGAGGATTCCCCGGCCGACGACGAAGGGATGAGGTGCTCATCGATCAGGGTAACAATATCAGTGCAGATGTTCGAGAGCTCCAACTCCACCTTCTGCCGGTACTCCTTGATGTTCTTGACATGGTGCTCGTTCCCTCTCGACTCCTCTTTCTGCTCGATCGAAGAGAGGATCCTCCAGGAAGCCCTCCGTGCGCCGACCACGTTCTTGTAGCCCACCGAGAGCAGGTTCCTCTCCTCCACGGTGAGCTCCACGTCGAGCTTCGCGACCTTCTTCATCGCATCCACCATCTCTGCCACGAGCAACACGGATCGGATCGAGGGACGGCAAAATCCCTCACCATGGGAAGAGATGGGAACCCTACGGATCGAGATCAGAGGGAAGCAAACACATACCGTCGTAGCGCTCGGCTTGCTCTGCGAGCTTGGCGATGTAGACGAAGTTCTCGCGCTCCTTCTGCGACGCCATTTCCGATCCACTCGGGGCTCTTCCCCTCGATCTCTCCCTCCTCTCCCTTGATGCTCGCTTCGGTGTCGAGAAACCAACAGGAGGACAGGGGAGGAAAGGACGGCGATGAAGTGTCTGAGCAGGTGCGGCAGCGGGGCTATTTATGGCAATTGACAGCGGTAACTTTTAGGATTGACCGGGGGATGGGATCGGGATGGACGGATTAGTTGAACCAAATCCCGTATATGATTAAATAAGATAAGATAAAATAAAATAAAAAGTCATAATAATAAAAAGGTGTAAATTTTCCACAATTGCGAGGTAATTAAAATTTAAAATAAAAATCACAAATAAATTTACTAAAAAATCAAAATAAAAAAAATATATATGAAAAGGTGAAATCCCGAAAAGATCATTAGATTTGGTTTTTTTTTTCTTCCCACAAAGAGATTTGGTCTTCTTTGCTTTTTGTTCACAGAGAATTTTCTTTTGTTTTTACTTTTCAATTTTATCATATATGTTTTCCCCCCTTTTTTTTTTTACTTTGTTTGGCCCATTAGATTTGATCCATGGGTTCAATTCAATAAATTCCATATTGGTTCAAATAAGACTGAAAATACTACTAATAATGCATGCATTATTATTCCTCGTGTTGTTTTTTTCTTAGTTGAGCCCATAGATTAAATTAAAATTTTAGCTAAAATATTAAAAGCTTTAAAATAATTTAGAATACTTGTCAAAATTAATTTCAAGATAATTTAGTGTACCTTTCAATTTTAATATTATTTTGAAAATCAAATATGTATTAAACATTGTTTATAGGTTTTTATAATTTTTAATACGAATTCATGTTTTTCTGCTTTTTTTTTATGCTTCTTGGTTTTTGTTATTAAGAATACTTTGGCGAGAAAGGTAATCGGTTATAAGAAGGTGAATGGCCATATTTACATTGCTTCGAGTAGATGACTAATTACGTGTTACCTTGTATGCTTCAATCATATTAGTATTGCGATCCCTATTCTTAAAAAATTTATATTATGATCCTTATAGTTCTAAAAGTGAAATAAATAATCTCATTTATCTTAACATTATTAATTGTATTAACGAAAACACAACATGTGAGACTGGATTAATACAAAAATGATAGAAAAAATATAAATTTAATATATTTTTTTTCTGTTTTCAACAAGTGAGATATTAAAATTATCTTTTTATCGCTAAAATCGTTGAAAATGAATTAGATAATGAAATTATCTTCTTGCTTATCATTTTCATATCGATCCGACACGTGATGTCATGTATTGTATTTTTATTAATATAGCTGACGATGTTAGAAAAACAAGATTATTTACTTTATTTTTAAAATTATAAAAAAAAAAAATAAAATTTTAAAGTACAGAAACTATGATATCAATCAAGTAAAAGAACGAATATATAATTAGCATTAGAGTAGAAGGGTTATCATTTCTTGAGGTTTATGATTGATTGGGAAAAAGCCTATGACGTGAGGTTGTTTAATAGAAGAAAGTCTTCCTAAAGGTGTCTCTCTCGTAGTTTGTGTATTTAGTTCGGACACTACATGACTTCTTCTTCCTACTTTGGTATAGTCTTAAACAGTCAACACACGCATGAATCATGTGTTAATAATACATGGATAAGTTCTTTTTGTGAGCCACCAAACTATAAAGTAGAGCAGCATCAGGCATCACTTATCTTTCTATGGTTCCACATTGTCTCTAAGAAACGTGTATGCATGGAGGTTATGGGGCAATCGAGGCTGCATGAGATTAAAGTATAATTGACCCATTGGAAAAATATCAGTGCACATCTTAGATGGGTTCGAACCCATACTGACTGAAACAACAAAATCATAACAAATGACACGACCACAATATCATAAGAATGCCAAAAATATTATTCTTGGTAGGAAAGCTTATGTTCCTCTTCAATGCAAGGCATGATGTTTATAGTTCCAGACTATGGCTTCATGCACTTGGATTCATGTTGTCATAACTGCGTATGCTTCTTATTTAATGGACGTATACGTGTATGAAATACTACTTTTGTCTGATCTATGGATTTTGTGCACGTACTCGAACACTCGACACCCATTTCATTCGTCAATGTCATATTCGGACGTTTGTGTTCGTGCAATAAGAGTTTCAATACAACTCTAACTCTCTGTCTTCTCACGTGCAAGCAAGTAGCGGATAGGCATGCCGTCAGTCATCATCCGACTAATTAAGGACGGCTTATATTAAATGCGCATGATGATGGTTGACGACAACAATTTTATGATCCAATCGTGCTGTACATAAATGACATTTCATGCGTGCATCATAAAAAGGAGCACTGTTAATGGCAGTCAAAGCAGATGACGCGTTTGTTTGGTCGGTCAACGAAGCTATCTATCTGTTCAAAGTTGACTTTATTGAAGGTACAGATGCAACTGTGATCGCTTTGCCGTCCACTACAGATTTGGCATATCAACAATTATGAGTCGAGTTGTTTCTGAGGTGTATGCAACTCCTTTTTGTTTCTCCTGTTGTTACGTGACATGGGAAAGGCTGGTCAACCTTTCCTTTGACCTTTTACTGGAAGGAAGAACTTGGTTGAGTCCTAAGCATCTTACTGAATTGTGAGATGGGCTTTGGTTAATGGTGAGTCTGTACAAAAGAAGCTTTTCATGGCGAAGTAAAGGAGATGTCCATTTCCACGGTTGGTTAAAAGATCACAAACATACAGACATCCTTTGGCTGTGGGAGCCGTACACTGTGACTCGAGGAGTAGATCCTCGAGAGTCAACGAGGTCCACGATTGTGCGTGCGGTCAACTATCGCCGGGGCCTCTGGTGTCAGGAGCCAGCGATCCATCGCCGCCGCCCCGTCAGAGTAGCCAGACGGCTGGCACACCAGGACGCAGACAGAAGGGATGGATGCGGTTGATGCGGCGGCGGAGGAGGCTCCTATGCGGTGTGCGGGGCGACCCCTCCGGCGGCCAGCGCCGACGGGAACGTTTCTGCGGAGGGTGCCGCCGGCTGTCCAGTAGCGGTGGCAGGCCTTGCAGAAGTGGCGCGGCTGGTTGACGTTGTAGTTGTTGAAGTAGCAGAACCTGGTCTCCTTGCTCTTGCACCTCGGGCACGGCAGCGCCGCCGCCTCTTCCTGCGCCTCCACCCGCTTCTCCTCTTCCTCCTTGGCTTGTCTGTCCCCCTTTTGGATCACCGTCCCGAAAAGTTTGAAGCTTACTGCTTCCTCTACTTCTGCCATCAGTTGGATTTGTTGTAGTGTTAGGCCGAGAGAGAGAGATAGAGTTGTAGTGTTTGGTTGAGAGGGATAGGGGGAGCAAGGAGAAGTGGAGAGCAATACTGCAGAGGTGACACATAAATGGTTATGGATTAGCCAAAGAAAGCAGAAAGAAGAGTACTCAAAAGAAAAGCAAAAGGAGTGACTTTGTCAAACAAGACTTGTAGTTTGGTGTGAGGGAATTGTTCTTCTCCATTCCCTTTGTAAGGTAATGGAATGGGCTTCTACTACATATAGAGGAAAGGGCTGTGTGGAATGGACATTTCCTGAGGGGGAATTTAAGATATCCGAAATGGGTATAACTCTGTTTTTGGCTTTTTATCTCGATCTTCGTCTGAAGACTATCTCCGATGACTTCTCGACGTCTTGTTATATCGATCTCATCTCATCTCATCCTATCTTGGTTAAACATGAGAGCTTACAATTGCATCATCGCAACACCTATGTATGACATGACCCTTTTTTGCGAGTTGTGACCAAGTCTTAGTTGGCTACGATCACCTCAGGAAGCGTGTTTAGCACAACTAGCCAGCTCAAAGGAAACATCCTATGGGCTTCTTCCCAACCTCCTTACTGGGTCGAGAACCAAAAAGTCGACAACCAGCAACCTCAACTTGAAAGGTGTATAGTGACTTATTCTGGAGTTTCTTTTGGAGAAAGAAAAAGTTGGGCAAAACATTTGAATAGTGTAAGACTGGGGATTATTAATATGGTTCCATTTGGACAAGCAAAAGCAAGATAAGTATGTGAAAAGTGCAAGTTGAGGAGTAGGGTAAGCAATTGCACTCGAGAACCATTGACTATAGGCATTTCTCACCTAGCAAAGTGCATCCAAGTGGTCATCCTCACAAGGGGATATGCATCTTGTGACAATCACCACATATTCTTCTTCACTCACACGATGGCTCCTGCAAATATGAAAGGGTGAGCAAAGGATAAGATCGAGTAGGGAGGAAAAGAGAGAGCAAATAAAACAAACAGGAATAGAATCAAAGTGTACTCGCAAAGAAAGGCTTTTTTAAGATGTTAATTATGATGAACGAGCACTTGTCACAATATAGAATCGAGCTTGGTTTTGATGAGAGAGAAGAGAAACACGGATTGAAGCATCAAGAAAACACATTTAGAGCAACTTCCTAAACCAGTTATCAATCAATACATAAAAGATAGGCAGCAACAACTACTCGTGAATACTGTGAACAGCTGACACAGGCAAAGCAGAAATATTCCAGTTATTCTAATCACAGTCTCTGACCAACTTAGAACGATGGCTTTAGTCCCTGGAGCACCTGTAAGGTGTAATGCAAGAGCGGAAGAATGAAAGTTAACAGAAACCTCAGTTCTGACATCATCCCAGGAAATGTATCAATCTGAGAAGCAGACCAAGAACATCTGATTAAATCATATAGACAAACAGTGCAACATATCAGAATGCCCCAGTGTGGAAGATTGGAAACATGAAAGCTCTTGGAGAGAATTAATTTTGCCATCAGCTTCCCGAACAAGGCTTATTTCTTGCCATTAGTAATCAGGTGGCAAAGCTGAAAGTGTTTCAGAACTACTGGTTGCTGTCTTCGGGAACCACAAAAGCAGCAACGCTGCCATGGCAAAAATTAGCTACATAAAATAACAGTAGTTTGCGATGCTTTATTGAGGAGATACGCAGAGCACATAATTCAACCAGTGTTCTGCAGTCCAGCAGCAATACCCTTCATCGTCAAAATGAGGGTGTCCTCTAACCCAGGGGCGTATTCGCTGCTTGGATTAAGCTTCACCAGTTCTGCAGCTGGTTTGCTGGACTCTGTTATCTCCTTTGAGAGATGAGGTCTCACAGTAACATGGTACGAAGGGTCTCTGATCCTCTTCAAAGTGTAAGCTTGGCAGGCATTCAAAGTTGTAATGTAGGCATCACGCAAGCGTAGTCTCTGCTTCAGATATGGATCCCCTTCTAAAAGATCTTTGTGACCAGCAACCTAGAATGAATAATTGCAGTAGCCTTTTCAGAACTAAGCATTTGAAAATTGATAACATAAACAATGAACTCGTAACCTTTTCTTGAAACATATTTCGAGATGATATTTCCCGAAAGGACGGACATATTAGTCATAACAGTCTCATATATGATAGTTATGCTTGAACACGCATATAAAGGGACTCTTAACTAAAGTTGACTATATAAAAGCACCTACGATCGTATAAGACATGCTGATAACAAGAGCAATCCAAGGATACTTTAGCAAACATTTGATGTGGTAGAATTACCGTGATCTCTTTCCTGGATGCTTGAAAGGAAAACTTACTTCGGTATGCTACCCAACCTTCCTCTAAAATGCATTCCATATATCTTTTTAATTCAAAGTTAAACTAATAAGAAGGATGACGTTAAAAGGAATTAAAAATCTTACTCCGAGTATAATTTCCCCTTGGTGTATTCGAAGTCATTAAGTATAACTGCTAATATTGGATAAAGTAATTTCCCTTTTTCTGAAAATATCATCTCACCATGGAAAATAAGCTTCAAACTGATGTATATTTAGTTGTAGATCAGATTGATTGGATGCATATAGATTAAAACCAACAATGACAATTTAAAGCAATCAAAACATCTTAACTTTTTGTAACAATCACAATGATCCGACTTGCAATTAAAATAAAGGTTGATGAGAGAATTTGCCTGAAGAAGAAGGCGCTTTGTTTCTTCATAGTTGGCTCTAAGTTGCTCCCCAAATTTCCACAAATCTTGAGAAACCAATAGTTTGTCATACAAAGCAGCAATTCCAGGATCTCCCTTAGCAAAAACCATCTCAACCAAATCAATTGTGACTCTGAAAAATGGCCATTTGTTGTACATCTCTTGAAGAGTATGAAGATTCCTGATATCTTTTTGCATAACATGCTTGAATGCTGCACCAAAACCAAGCCACACTGGTAGGTGAAACCGTGTTTGTGTCCATGCAAAGATCCATGGAATTGCACGTAGTGATTCGATGCCCCCGCTGGGCTTTCGTTTCGATGGCCTGCTGCCAATATTCATCCTACCATACTCCAGCTCAGGTGTAGCCTGAAAAATATAGCAGCAATTACAATATGAAGAGGGAGAAGAAAGGGGGGAGGTGTCCTATCAGGAGGATTGACAACTGAGGCCTCAGTCCATTAGGTAAAAGCTAATTATAGAAGCTTTAAATTGAAGATCAAAATTTTAGTAAACATCATCTAACAATTAAAGAACCCAAAACAAGCATCATGTAACCTGTGGACCTTTTTGTGTGTTCAATGAGCCAAAGACATACATGGAATGCAAAGGTATTTGCTAACTAAAATATGAAAATTAAAAATCAAAATCATTGATCTCATTCATAATCTTTCAAATAATACAAACACGGTACAACTTTTTTAATTTCTATATGTTAATTAAATATGCATGTACTTGTTAGTTGTTACAGAACAGCAGACGGATGATCTTTTTAATTCAAAAGATCTACAATGTCAATGATCATGTTCACCAGTCTTTGATACTCAATTTAGAGCCTCCACACACACATATACACACAAACAAAAAAGAAGTATCATTTCAAAGGTAGATGTAGTTTTTCCATAAAAGTATTGTCATGGTTATCCAGGTACTGAAACTATGGTGGGGAACTGTAATTTACACATGCTAGCTACAGGCTCAATGAATCATTTTTAAGGAATATTTCAAATAAAAAAGCTAGATTACTTACCAGGCGGAAATATTCAACAAAACGTGGTTCTCGGAAGACAATAGATCGATATTCCTCTGTGGCGACAACAGCCATTTCGTCCATCAAAGCCCGCCATTCTGGCTTTGGGGATATAGGGGGATGCATTCCATGCTCAAGAGTAGCAGCTGTGAAACGTTGGAGTGTCCTGAAGCACAAATGTTCTTCCCCAAAAGACTGCTCGATGACTTCACCTTGAACGGTAACCCGAAGAGACCCATGAACTGTGTCAGGTGGCTGAGATAGTATAGCAAGATGAGTAGGACCACCACCTCTTCCAACAGTTCCCCCACGCCCATGAAACATCATCAGTTTCACTCCATAATCCTTTGCAACTTTTATGAGCTCCTCTTGAGCTTTATATAACTGCCAAGCTGCAGAAAATCGCCCAGCATCCTTCCCTGAGTCCGAATATCCAATCATGACTTCCTGCTTCCCACAGATCCTGTTCTTGTACCAATCTATCGAGAAGAGTCGGGCTAAAGCTGCAGGAGCAGCCTCAAGATCTGCAAGTTTTTCAAACAATGGGACGACTCTCAATGGCTTTTTCACATGGCACTCACGTTGCAACAGCTCAACAGCCAAAACATCTGATGGAGCAGTCGCCATTGATATTATATAAGCCCCAAAGTTGTCCGAAGGAAGTTCTGCTATGACATGGAGAGTATCTAACACGTCAGAAATTTCATCAGTCTTGGGTAAGTCAGGGCCAAACAACGGGCGTTTTCCATTAAGTTCAGACAACAGCCATTCCTGGCGTTGCTCCTCAGGCCAGTCACGGTAGGAACCGATTCCCAGATGTTTAGTGATAGCATCAATAACATCAGTATGCCTGTCAGATTCTTGCCTAATATCAAGCCTGACAAGAGACAGACCAAAGGTCGACACTTGGCGCAAAAAGTCAAGAAGGCTACCATCAGCAATAGGCCTATCACCACAATCACAGAGTGACCTATAGCAGAGTTCAAGAGGCTCCAAAAACTGCAAAATGGCCAGTGAAAAATTAAAACAGACCATTAACAGGATGTAGCATAAATGCAGTGAAATATAAGTCCTCTTAGCCATATTCCAAGTCTTGTTTCCAGCAGATGTGTGGAACAAAATCTACTTCAAAAGATGAAGCTCCAGATACATCTTATAAGATAGAAAGATTCAACAACTCTATCAGAGATAAAATGAATACGGCTACATCACAATACCTCCTCCACATCAGTGAAAGTTGCTTCCTCAGGAATGTCAGAATATCCATTGGAAAGTAAATGGCGGGAGCGCTCACGTGTGTTGTATAATTTATCTCTCACGCCGCTGAGTATAACACGATAAGGCTCACTTGAAGGAACTTGCTTCCAGAACTCTGTGTTCGAAAGACAATGGAAAGTGAGTAACACATTAATTGATGTCCATATGTTTTTAAATTCATAAAAGCATTTGTCTCTAATATGATCAACATAAATGATATATGAGATCATTGTACAGAATCAAATATAAAGCCTTCGCTTGGACATATTAGCCATCGAATAAATGCAAATGGATTCTAAGCTACCAAAAAGGGCTCAGAGGAATAAATCAGTAAACTGTTAAGGTAGTATATACAATGTAGTTACTTGGAATGTTGAATATTCAAGATCAGTGTACAAATGCCAATACTGGGTTTGCCAATTAAGCTTGCTTCATGGTAAATCCAACTTCTTCCCCCTCGCCTACTCATCTAGCTATCGCGTTGCCTCCGTCTTTGCCAACTCACAACAACTACAACCGAATGAGAACAATTTTAGTCTAAGCACCCTCCTCTATTGCATACCATACCCTTACATCTTGAATCATTCAATTCACTGGTAAGGATGATGAGAAGCAAACTAAATCTAAAGCTCATCAATTTTTCAGATGTTTGGGTTGACTTATATTAAACCCTCCATTTACATAATTTTTCATATGTTAGTGCTTATGTTGTTTTGAACTTTCCTTAAATGGATTCAAGTAGAAATGTTTGATACACATTTCATTTATAAGTTTAACAGTAATTCCTAATCGATCCACCCAATCATATATTTCCCGTCAAGTCAATATGCAAAAGAAAACCACTCATGACTCCTTGTAGATGATCTTGCTACAGGACAGCCTCAAAAGGACCTTGAACTTGCATGGCACAAATTCCCCTTTCATGTTTTACCATTATTTTTCCCTTTCTTACTTACCTTTGGTTCCTTCCTTTACAAATGTTGGCACATCTACTTTATCTAAACCACTAAAATTTCATGATGAGATCTTATCCATAAAAAAACAGTAATCAATTTGCTGGTAATTACGATTTCCTATTTTCGAAAGTAGATCGAGACATGTCTTGGATGTACGAAGAAAATCAAGACTTCATATGTTGTATTTATGAGCACCACATGCTATTAGGATCATTTTGGAGAAAATAAAGTGACATGCTAAATTACAGAAATTATGGGGAAAAACCATGCTTCAGAAGAAACGAAGAGATCATTGAGGGCAGCGGGAAACCCACCTAGGAACAGACCATAAGCAAACTCATTAAGATGCCTTGGATCTTCACAAATGATGCTGATTAAATTTGAATCTTGAAATATGATTTTAGTTCTTTTTTTTCAGATTTCTCAGAAAATGGAGCCAAGTCAACATATGTCAAACAAAATAAGTTACGAATACGGCTACAAGGAAATAGAAACTATGCATATCTAAAGCGTCAGACCATAACAAAGCAAAGTGAAGATACCTATATAGTGTTTTGCATCCTTTTTTGAGGAACGGTGTAGTTCATCTGCACGTACTTGCAGTTCTGTATTGCAGCGCCACATAGACAGCTACAAGAAAATATTAAGTCACTGATGTATAAATCAGGAAATCAACAATATCTAATATATAACTTTCTGATTCACAAGGATGCAAAGGAAATTTCCGATAACCACAATGAGGAAACAATTTAGTACCTCAAACATTAGATCCTCAATCTGTGAATAGTACAAATTTGCAGCCATCATTCTAGCCAACAAGCATACATCTCTTGTTACTTCTGGAGTAACTCTAGGATTTCCTGCATGCATAAAGAAGCATTATAACATTATAAGTATCCCTTTCTAATTACATAATTATGTATTTTGTGAAAAGAAAAAATGGTCCTAGATAAGTAATTATTAACCAAATGAAGGTTTTTTTTAGAAATAAGGGAGATGATCAATACCATCACGATCCCCACCCATCCAAGAAGAAAACTGAATAAGAGGGGCATTATAAGGCACACGTTCATTTATCCCAATGTTCTTCAATGCTGTATCAACACGACGTAAGAATTTAGGGACACCCTTCCATATGGTTTCATGGAAATAGCTCATCCCAGCCCGCATTTCATCTTGAGGCGTTGGAGGAGTTCTTCGGATTTCATCAGTCCTAAATGCTGCTTGAATCTACACAAAATCAAACCAATTGAAAAGCAGAACAGTAAGTACATAAGAGGAGTTGGAAAGGGAGTGATATTAGAATGCAGCTTCAGGCTCAAGGAAAAAAACAATTAGGATCTAGATTGATAATATGCAATGGTTCATGACTGAAATTAAGTGCACATGTTGTGAAGAATTACCTCTCTCTGAAGGGCCTCATCAAGCTCCTGCTTGTCGTCAGGGGTAATATCTTTGGCATACAACTGAGTTAAACAAGTCCTTATCCTGAATAAAATGTCCAGTATGAATAAAAAACTGTCCCTTTTTCAGAAGATGGCACCTATTCTTACATTACAATTCCATTTGCTGGTTAAAATTCCGGGGAATGGTACACAAAAGGCATCTCTAAGACTTTCAAAGAAACATCTATCAAATCTCTGCCTCTTAGAGACATTGTCAGGATTAAAACACAAGTATGTTACACTTGCAGAGAAATTTGTAAAGTACAATAGTTCTTTGATAATAAAAATTGTATATGTTGGAGATAGGAAGCAAATATTGTCCAGTTTTACCTGGGATAGTAAGGGCAAAAGAAACTGACATGTGCCCGAAAATGACTCACCTTCGATGCTGGTATGTATTGTTAAAGAAAGACTTATGTCAAAAAGAGTACAGGAAGAAAAGGAAAATGGGAAACCAAAAAAACATAAGAAAATGATTATGCATAATTTTCAGGTATTTATACCACAAACAGACCAGGTCAATCAATGCATCTACACCGGTAATTAAAAATTGAAAAAATTTAGAATTATATGTGCAGGAGGCATTTGGCAAGCAGATGATTATCAATAAATAGCAAACCTGGCATGCTTCTGAAGCAAGGATCTTCTGACTGACTGAGTTGGATGTGCAGTCAAAACCAGATCGACTGTCTGGTTTTTCAGAGCATCAAAAACCTCTTCTTTGGACTTCTTTAGCTGCATCACGAGACGCTTGAGTGTTTCTTCTATGTCAGATTCAGTAATTGCAGAATTTTCATCAGCAAAATCTCCTTTTTTTAGCTTGATCCTCCTACGATAGGCAATCTGCACCTCCTCAGCCAAGTTGGCCAAGTTAAGCATGTGTGAGAATGATTTGGTGACCACAATTGTGTCACCCGCATCCAAACTAGTCAGCACATTCCCCAGCTCCACCAGCTTCTCAGGATCATGCTTCCCTTCATATTCAGCAGACAGCTCATACAAATCTTGAACCTGACAGCATACGACAGCCCCGGGTTAACCAGTAGTTTCGATTTGCAAAAAATTAACAGTCAATTAGCTCCCTCAGAATTCAAGAAAGATGGCATCAAATAATGAAAGCAAAATATCAAAATTGAGAGAATAACAAAGCTAAGACGAGCTTCAAATCTTCGCGTCTAATAATTACTTAAAATCACGATCAAATGACAAGGATCACGACAATATCCTTGCGTGCATTGGAACTGGCATTAGCATTTCCCCAACATCAGCCAGACAAATCTTGAATCAAGCTAAATAAATTTATTTAGAAGTTAAAAATCAGATACAAAATCACTCGAAATTCAAAAAGTCAATCCACCAACCATTTAACGGAAAGGGAAAACAAGATCCGATTCCTCCACAAATAAATGACGGATCAACAAAAGTACCATCGGACACAATACTCATCAAGCCAGTCGACCCGACCAACGGCCGTTTCCCTCAGGAATCCTCTCATTTTATCGTTCACGTCAAATCCATGGCAAAGATCGAATGAAATTATGAAGGTCAGATAACAGCGAATAGGAGCAGAGTTCGTATACCGTTTCTCTGATATCACCGCCATGCAGATCTTGAAGGATGTCGAGGAACCGATCCAAAAGGAGGGCGTCGTACTCGACCAACTTGTCGTCCTCGGAGACCTTCCCGGGGGCGAGAAGCCTCATGTGGGCATCAATGGATGCCATCTTCTCCACTCGAGACATCGCCGCGACCAATCTATCAGAACCTCGGCTTCCTGTCAATAAACAACCGTAGATCTCCAAACAAATAGCCACGGGACAAGGAGCAACGATGGGCACGAGAAAGCCGCCTTCGAAGCCCTAGATTTCTTCTCCACTCTTCGAGAGGGGAGTGAGGAGAAGCCCGTGAAGGAAGAGCAGGGGAAGGGTGGGAGAAGGCGACGGCGTGGGCTTTCGCGGGGGTCTATTTATAATGAACGAACCACCTTTTGCTGTCTCTCCTCTACCGTTTCGTTGCCAGTTAGCTTTACTCGCTGTTTCCTCACGACGAAATCCTACGCGCGCTTTATACGCACCAGACACGTTTATTCTATCCTTTTACAGTTTGAATGATTTTCCAATATACATAATATATATTAATTAAAGAGATTTATATGGCACTATAAATTAAAAGTGGTATGTGATTTCTTGATTTGTGATAGTAGTTATGATGTAAGGTGATGGTGGATGGCATGCTCTCTTATCCGACCGACATCATGAAACATGGGGCGGCATGGTTTGATAGCTTATCATTCCTCTCATTAAATTACGTAGGGGTCGTTGTTCTCATCTCCGAAACATGTTGTCTTGATGATGCCAAGCTGCACTATACGATCGGTATTATTTATCATCACTATTTCCTCAAGTAGTGAAAACCACTCATTTGTTAGTCAACTGAGGTGGCGTCACTAGCGCAATAATGCAACAAAGAAAAGAAGGGAGGCGAATGGGAATCACAAGCGTGACTCATGATGTTTCACTTCTCGATAATTGGTCTAAATAATTATTATGATACTAAATCATATGCATTGGACCAACTCTTATTATTATTATTATTATTATTATTATCTAACCATCTCCGATGCCTATAGTGTTAAACTTCAAGAGCAGGT
The DNA here is from genome assembly GCF_036884655.1 of Musa acuminata AAA Group. Classification (NCBI taxonomy): domain Eukaryota; kingdom Viridiplantae; phylum Streptophyta; class Magnoliopsida; order Zingiberales; family Musaceae; genus Musa; species Musa acuminata. The sequence goes on along the minus strand of NC_088346.1, from coordinate 4,072,315 downwards.
TTTCAGGTATCAGATTCCTTGCAGGAACAATAGGATATCATGAAGCTAAGGAACGTCTTATCAAAAGAAGCCAACTAGCATATGCTTTAATGTCTCTATTTCAAGGCTTGCAGATGCACCAAAGGAATTAAATATATGAAGGCAAAGCCAGCTTTTTTTGGTCTTTATACTTGCAGAAGGCAGGCAACGTTGACAAGCACCCTCTGCAGCATGGTCTCCACCGAAGCATCTATTGATTGCACTTGTTGTGCCACTTGGTTATTCTAATTGCACGGAAAAGATAGCAGCGGAAGACAACTTTTCTTCCCACCAGATTAGGAAATGGAAACTTCAATAGAAAATGTTTCTCGATGTGTGATGCAGAAGGCTCAGACAAAACAGGTGTAGCCAGAGAGATATGGCCAAACCCATGTTGTCTCATTATGATGGATGGATAGGTGATTCCACCAAACTTTAGATATTGATGATATGTGGCTCTAAATAAAAGGTCGAGGACAGCATTCCACATGAGTTTTGCTTTTCCCCGGGAATTGCTGCAACAGCATTTTGTTTAGTCAAGAGAGAGAGAGAGAGAGAGAGAGAGAGAGAGAAGCACACAATAGGTACATGATTGACGTAAAATAAGTGCAGGTGCATGTTGCTCCCACTACTTTAGCTCGAACGGGATCAGTGCATGAAAGAAGAGCAATTATATTAGTAGTTATATTTTGTGGCCTTGCTGCAATCATTAATTCAAACAGTCGAGACCAACGATAACATGAACATAACTAGACACATCATACTATGTCTTAGTATCAAAACTGAAGGAATTCCTCGATTGTTCATCCAAAAACAAGAAAGGAACAAGAAGAAGAATACGTTGAGATGTAGATGACTCACAGCCAGATTGGTGTAAAAGCAGCATCGAGCGAGCAACGATGACGAGCTTTGTGTTCATAACCCCATGCAATCATGCGAATAAGAATATTTATGTTCTGGAATCTCGACAGACACAATGTTTCACAATGCATCAACTTCTACCTCTTCTGCCACCTAACTAATGAAAGGGTTTTAGAGTCACTGATATTTGGGCCCACAAACAAAACACAATGGTGTCATGTCAACTTACAGAACCAGCTACTAACTCTTTAGGAATACTGGTAGTGTTATGTCAAACGTGTCATCCAATTCAGGATGAAGATGGAGTTGCATGGGTTCGGCATGCATCCAAGTAGTGGCACAACTCACTGACTGCGATCTACATGTAACCGTCTGCAACATGAGAAGTACAAGAAATATCAGATCAGAACCGCTGGTCAAGCAGAATTACAAGAAAGGAAAATCAATGAGAGCTCGGACTTTAATCAGTAATCATAACAATCTAAATCATTAAAAGACATGGTACAACAATGTTCTGTCTTATTTCTCTCAACATCAGGAAAACAATATACTTTTCTCAACATTGTATGACAAAATTTTGACAATTACAAGAAAAAACTAGGATTTTTCGAATTTGGAATCCAGCTCTCTCTTGGAGGCAGAATAAGCTGCCTGCAAAGCACGACACCGTTCTTTGGCAAGCAACAGCATGGGGAATTAATATTATACATTCTGTTACTCGAGATCTTGCAGAAACGTTTGGTTTGAGTCAACAATCATAAAGAACCATAGCTACTAAGAGAGTAAGAATGATGTCTTCTCAAATGTGTTGTATCCGAGATACATACATTACAACAGCAGGAACGATTTATCTAAATATTATAAGAATCTATGGACACAAAATAAAGTAAGGTGATTTGTTTACTAAAGTGAGCTAGACTGATAAATAAAAGTCATCAACATGTCCTTAACAGAGGACAACTCCCCCAACATATAGATATACAAAATATCATATAACTTAGAATGAGAAAATAAGAGACATGTTCAATTTTGTGATTTCCAAATATCACACTGATCAGTAAAGGAAATGCTACAGCTAAGATGCAGGCAGTGCATGGACAAAAATTCAAATACAAGTTGACAATAGTTTTATGGAGCAGTGGCGAAAAGTATAGGGCTAACTGAACCTATCCCTCTAAATCATAGCAAGAGACTTATTATATTGTTTAGCTCCACAAAGCTATTGCTGGCTATTGTATTATTTGGCTTCACAAAACTTTTGTGATGAATATGAAATTAAGTACGGTCTGCCTTGCTGGTTCACACCAATGTACCGACCAACCATTGGTACAATACATACCAACCTATACCAAGGTATCGACACACTGTACAATGAAATGTATTAACAGATCAGTATGTACCACCTATACCAGCCCTCTATCAGACCGGTATGTACCACGTATACCGGGCGGTACACTATGGTATAACGAACCTTGAAATTGAAAACCATGAAAATATTCCAAAGTAAGAAACCTCTACAAAAGTAAATGGGTATTGTGAAAGCATGGTAGAAATAACAATGCTACATTATTAAATAATGAGTTATTATTGCTTCGTAAGGCTAGAACCCTAGAACCACTTCACAGTATGCCTACATTAGGAGGAACATTGCAGGAACAGGTATTCAGCACAGAACCACATCCATCATGAACTAGTCTGTGTTGAAAGTCATGTTTATATTATGAGGTTTTAGATGAATACATCTAAAACAAGCTAGATACCAGCAGTTTTGGCTCTTGGTTAGGATTATAACAAGAAAAGGAGAGTTGCACAAACTTGCATTCAAGAAGTGGAGCTAATATTGGCAATCTAGGAAGAAGTTCTATAAAAGCATCCTATTGATCTGATTAATAGAATTTGCCACATAGTGAAGGCATGACAAGAAGCAGATACAACTCAGAAAAGCAACTATTCTAATTTCAAGTCCTAAGAATTCAATTATTGAATGCAGTTAAACCAACTGGGAGCCAGTTGACACATTTAGTAAACTGTTTACTGTGTTGATTGCATAGTCTAAACCAAAACATAAGAGGATTTATAATAGCAAAAAAATCCAAAAAAAAATCTAAATATAAACACTTGAAGAACAATGTCGTGGCCAAAAATCAAGGAGATAAGCTGAAAGAAGTGCAGGGTGCCTCCAGTTATTCACTCAAAATGCACTATTTCAGGTTGGCCCATGACAGATCAATTCATCAACAGAAATAACAGACCTTCATAGTCCTACTCAGGCTTAACCTGATATGCAAATTTCAATATTTTTCTCATCCAATGCAGATGGACTTTAAACTAATTAATCAGACAATTCCTCATAAGCATATACAGCAATACTGTTGGTGTGAATGTAAATTATATTGGTCTTGAAGCCATTTTATTATCATTGGTTCCAAATTGGACAAACCTAATCATGCCTCCTCATAGAACATACATATACATGTCTCAGAAAAATATGAGGGGAAAATTCATTTAAGATAGCAAACTTGATGAATCTTAGCTTCTTCTTTTCCTATAGTTCATTTTTTTTATCACAATCCAGTTCTATCTGACATCCATCATCTACATGTTACTAAAGAGATTGGCAATCAGAGACCAAGGTAGGCACTGAAAAAATTTAGCTGGAAATACACTCCAGTTTTGTTTAGCTCGTCAGATGGAAGGAAGCTAGAAATATGTTGATATGATTAAGCACATCAACAACAACCATGTACTTCTTACTATGGTGTATTTAACAAATTGTAGCCGACTATTTATCTCTTTGCTCTGTCATTTTTTGCAAATAAAAAAGCTCAGTTCGTAGAGACCAGCAAACATGACATTTGAATTATCAAATGCTCTTCTAAGAGTGCTTATGCAGCATAATGGCATGAATAAATCAAGTCTGCAGTTATAAAACTGAAGTAAAACATTTCTACATACAAATGCTGTTCTGCCATTCCGACTTGGAACTTTATAATCTCTTATCCAGCCTAAGAACAAGTAAATAATGTGGGTCTGTTGTCTTCTAAAGTCATTCTGAGTAACTTTAACCTCTCACTCACACCATTCTCAGCTCCAAACAAGAAGAAAAGACAATATGCTAAATCAGATTGTCCATGAATTTCGTCACTCCTTTACATTGTTGCCTTATCTTTCGATTCCTCCTAGCTCTGACCGACAATATCAGATTGCTAGAGGATACTACATATTTCATAAGATCAAATGAGAGCTTACTTAAAACTAGATATCTTATGACATCATATGCTAAATTGTGATAAGTTCAATCCTGTTACACTCATGCTAAAAGGTGAGTCGAGGGGCTTAAGTTGCTAACTTAATGAATTATATATGAAGATATCATGGATACAAAACGAACATAAGGCTAAAAGGAAAGCCAATCAATATGCATCAAGTGGTCTTCTTTCCATAATAGCTCCATCCCAAACTCATCCGTAGACAACCTTCACATATAACTAATGTGTCTTGACACAAACGACAATTAGAGGATCAAAAGAGAAATGGAATAAGAAAATACTCTTAATTAGCGAAAAAAAAACAAAATTGATTCACGATCTACCCTAGCAATCAAACAAGCAAGAATGGAAACAGGGTAAGAAGAGGAAAGATCCAGCTGGGTTACCAGTATCTGATCGCTTAGCACGCTTAATCTTTGCAAGCTGGACCTGTGAATCCATAAAGATCTGCATCCGCTGGAACTCCAGCTCCTTGGAGAACTCCATCCGCTTCTTCTCCAGCTCCATCATCTGCCGCTGCTTCGCACCCTCCACCCTCTCATACATCTCAGCGAACCTTTCTATCGCCCTCGCCAGCTCACGGATTCCATCTCCCTCCTTGTCCCGAGCCCTTCTCCAACCCCGTGCAGACCTGGATGACGAACCAGAAGGCGACCCCATATCGTCGTCCTCGTCATCGTCATCATCTTCTGCCGCTGCTGCAGCAGCGGCCGCCCGCCGAAAGATCGAGTCGTCCACGGAGAAGGCAGTGGCCGCCGGGCGCTTCTCCCTCAGGTCCAACGGCCGGACGGCCGCGGCGGCAGCAACCGGCAAGGGGAAACCCTTGCGGTGGTAGGGGAGTGGCACGGCTAGCGGAGGCGAGCGGGAAGGCTTCTTCGCCAGCGCAGCGGCGGCAGCGGCTGACGATCCGATGAGGGTGTCAAGGCGGGAGAAGAAGGGCCACTGGCTGGCGGCGGCAGCGAGGCCCCCTCCGGTGACGATCCGGGCCTTCTCGATCTTGTACTTTTTCTTGAGGGTGTCGATCCGATTCTTGCACTGGACGTCGGTGCGCGGCGGGCGGCGGCCGGACGCGCCGCGGCGAGAGTTGACAGCGTCAGCGACCTCCTGCCAATGCTTCTGGCGGAGGTTGCCGCGGTTGAGCTCTAGGTAGCGGTCGCCCCAGGCGTCCACCAGCTCCGATGTTTCGCCCTCGCTCCAGCAGTCCTCCCGGTACGGCAGCGCCGGGTTCGGCGGCCGCGACGGTGCCGTCTCCCTCCCCTCCATCATCATCGATCACCCAAATCTACCTCAGATCCAGCCCTAATCCCTGGCCTTCTCTATTTTTCTCTCCCCCTCCCTTGTCGTGTTGTCGACGGAAAGAGAGGAGGGGGAAAGGGGGCGAAATAAAAGAGGGGGTGAGAGAGAGCGGCGAGAAGGGGACGCCGGCTGGCGAGGGGTGGCACGTGAGGGGCATGCGAGGAAAGGGGGGGTTGGAAGTCGCCGGGGGGCGAGACGCGTGCGCCGACGTGTGAGGGGATGGCGTCAGTGATGGACGGGGCGCGGGGTCCATCGTGGCGACGGGGCATCACCGCCGTTGGTTTTGGGGGGCGGGCGCGGGTGTCGTTGACGGGGGAAATAATGGAGAGGGGCGGGCGGGCGGGGGACGGAAGAATTATTTTTCGGTCGCGGAGAGGAGGGGATAAGGACGAGGCACACCGGGGACAGGCGGTGGCGTACAAGATTACGCAATTACCCCCGGAAGAAGGGGAAGGAGACGGGAGGGAAGAGCGTCGACGACGCAGGAGACGGAGGGGGTAGAGTCGGAAACTGGGGGTTAGATGAACTCGAGAGCCTCGGTTGCGTCGCCTGTCGCCACGCGCACGCACGGAGAGAAGGTGGAGGGGCTTGAGCTGTTACTTTCTCGCCGTTCGTTGTGGGTGGGTTATGGGGTTGGTGAAGGGGGTGGGCGTTTGGTCCGGTCGTCGGCTTGTTTTGGGGTCGCGGACGACACCGCAGGAGGGAAAGGCGCGGAAAGCCACCGAAGAGAGACGAGACACGGGACATCAAGGACCAGCGGGCCCCACCGTTCTGAGACCGCACGTGAGCAACTGCTGCCATCTGTTATAAATGGTAGTTAATGAGTTCTTACATTATCCACATTCATTCTGACATAAGCAACTGCTTGGACACGCTTTTACCGGGCTAGTTTGGGTCTTCTAATTGCCTTTACTGTCAAAGCAATTGATCGTTCATGTCGGTCATCCATGAAGGAGATGGGAACGAAAGACGAACGTAAGAGAAGCCGAGTAAGTGTATCTTTCTATGGACAACTATCACCTCATGAAGAAGCCCAAAAAACGCTTGATGAAAGAGAGATAAGAAATTAAGCAAGAGAGCGGCATGTTTAGAGCTCATTTGAACCCTCAGAGACGCTGGCCAAGTGCAGTCGCCACATCCCAGCTCTTCCTCGCCGCAAGTCCCGATAGCTCGACACCTTCTCCGAAAGGATCTCCGACAGATACCTCTCGTTAAGAAGCACGGCCGTATCGGTTGCAGTCACATTACTCTCTCCTCTTTCTTCCTCCTCCTCCTCGTCGCCGTTGCATCAGACCGGGCCTTCTCCGGCGCCGGCAACGCCACAGGCACGAGAAAGTATATCTTCCCTCTCTCGAGATCAGCATTCGGCGGCAGTGTCATGACTTTCGGTGCTTCGACGCCGCCCAATAACGCCGAGAGCGGCGGCTTCCGGAGAACATTACTTCGGGAACGCCTGCATGATGTCACCTGCGGTAACCGCGCCGCTGATCTCCTACACGCGGCCGCTCACGTGCACGATCCGAATCACGTCGAGCGTGCCGCATGGGAGGATGCAGGAGACGCAGCACCTGATGGCGTCCCTCGTGACCATCTCAGTGTGTACTCTCCTCGCCCCTTCCTTCTCGACTGCCCTATAACTCCGTCTACGATTCAGTGCAGTAGAAAGCAGAGAAAGGAAGCCAGAAAGGAAAGAAATGGATGCGAGAGAGGTAATCCTTTTCATGGTTTCATAGTTGGAAGGATGAGCTTCGTGACTGTTCTTCTGCATTCATCGGTTAGTGCGAGTCCGGGATAAACCTCCTCTGACCAGTCTACAATGGTGCGCGGACGAAGACCGCTCACGTCGCTTGCTGCGTCTGCATGCTGAACATGGTCGGCAGCCACCGTGAGGACCGCAAAGCGACCGCATGAGGACCGCAAAACGTGCCGGCAAATGGACTGGCTCGAGTCGATATGTGGAGCAACGTCGGCCAACTCAGCCACCATGACAAATACAGCTTGTGCTTTTGGTCCCATGGATGTGGCCAAACCAATTCGTCGAACCCCTGCCGAGACACAGTAAATGATGAGTGAAAGGCTCTGTTTTAACCGTACGTGATCGACAAACGCTACGTTAAATTATGATCTGATCATGCTTTGAGATGCGTGGGCCGAATCTTGTGATGCCACCGCGTTCTTCGACCCGGAACACGGTTCGACCCAATAGCACGTGGTCCGGGCTGAGACGTTTGGGTAAGGCTCCTGAGGTTGACCCAACCACGGTAGGCAAACACGTAAACCTGAGAACTATTAATTGTCAACGGTCAACGGTGACCAGCAGCCCGCGACCGACAAGAGTAACTATACGATGACACGATTGCTTCATCCGACGCCGAGGTCCGCGTGATGTGCTCCTTTAATTGCCCTTCTATCATTAGCTCATATGCACCTTCTCAGCATATCGGATTTATTATAATATCATGATTTAATTTAATCTAGATTAAGGTATTCATTTATTAGATTAAATACAAATACTAAATCGGGTTCGAGACATATTGGTATACGGTTTAATTATTAAGCAAGAATGCACTTGGCTACGTTAATCTTTGACCAATAATTAATGACACTAGTTAACTTCTTAAGCAACATGCTGACACACGATCCGAAGACTATATTCTTGAAGCCAAACCATTCGTGGCACGAAAAAGGAAAGGCAGCTAACGCACGTCCTGTGGAATCCACCGACAGTAATTCACCCTCAGCGGTGGCACCAGAGGAGAGCCACGTAGGCTGAGAAGGGTTTGGGGATAGAAATGTGGGAAACGGAGTAGTGGGGCGGTCGTCTTCATCGCTACCAGAAGTTTACGATTAGTTCCACGAACACTTCACAGTAGATCGCTCACTTCCTCGATTTCTACCGGCAGCGCTTTCGGCTTGCTCGTTCTCGACGTGTCTCGTATAAGGAAGAGGTGGGAGAGAAGAAAGCCCATATTTCGCTTCCATCTCAAACAATTCCTCGCCCCCTTTCCCTTCTCCTTTTCTTTTCTTTCCCCCTCGTTGTCGAGTCCTGAACGATTCCTTCTCCCCTTTCGTCTTTTTTCTTTTGTTTCTTTTGATGTATGTTTGAGATTTGGGGAAGGAATTTTTGATGTTTTAGACGATTGCAAAGGTTATCTGATCTAGCGGACGGTTTCCTTGAAACAGCGGAATGATTTGGTGATAGTTTGGCCGCTCTGTTGGGGTAGGATCGATAGGGTGGAGAAGGATTAGGGTTCGGATACCGGTCGTTGCGTAGAGATGCTGAAGAATCTGATGGAGGACAAGAAGATCGACTTGGATGCCCCGCTCCTCTCCGTCCGGAGATTCTCAGCGGGAGCGGTGGCGGCGTCTTCTCCGACTCCGCCCGTATCCAATGGGGAGGAGGGCGATCAACGGCCTCCGCCGCCGAGAAGGTCGTCGTTGCCTTTCTATAAGTCGGATTTGAAGTCGGGCCCCGTGCGTGTCCCTGGCGTCGTCCCCTTCGTCTGGGAACAGACGCCCGGCCAGCCCAAGGACGGGTCGGTTCGCTCCTCCAATGTGAAACCTCTGGTGGCGCCAAAGCCGCCGCCTGGCAATAGCGTCCGAACTCGTAAAGCTGTGACCTTTGCCTCTGATTATGTCACTGCCAGATCCTCCGAGTCCCCTAAAGACGATCCTAAGATTGTAGAGGGAGAGAATGTGGACAAGGAAGAGAAGGTAGGGAAGAAGCCAGAACACCAGCCCGTTCTGGCGGTGGACAACCGCGAAGAAGAAGTAGAAGAATATGACGATGACAATGATGCCTTCTCCGATGCGCTTGATACGCTATCACGAACCGACTCCATGTTCATGAATTGCAGTGTCAGTGGCCTCAGTGGAGTCCCAGAAGCAGCCAAGCTCTCAGGCAGGTTTCCGAAGGACCCCCCAGTCCGGGACTTCATGTTGGAGAGGTTCTTGCCCGCTGCCCAGGCCATGGCTTGCGAATCACCTCAGTACGCCTTCAGGAAAGCAACTGCCCCTCCACGAGAGGCTATAAAGCCTGCCGATAGGGTCCTAATTAGCGATAATAGGAGGCCTGCTCCTATTCCTTACCAGAACAAGCCTGATTACGTACCGCATTATGCTAAGGAGCTAGAACAAGTGGATAGCTATGATGATGATGAGGAAGATGAGGAATACTATCAGGATGCTGGCAATTTGTCATCGAAAGCTTGTGGTTTGCTTCCAAAGTTTTGTTTAAAGAGTTCCTTTTGTCTTCTAAATCCTGTTCCAGTTATGAAGGTACAACGACACCTGCGCAGGCCACCAAGGGGGAGAACTGGAAACCCCCAGATAAGAAACATGCATCCCTTGTCTCATAGTCGAGTTGAAGAGGAGGTAAATTATTAGTATATATATGGGATTTCTTTTGAATTTTTTTTCACCTATTATTAATCATTGTGATTTTGCCATTTTCATGTTTAGCCTTCATGGGGAGCTGTTTTTAGGCACAAATTGGAGCAGGAACATCAAGCACAAGTGGCAGAACTGAGTAGATTCAGGAGTGAATCCGATTCCCTGACACCTGATGGCTCCTCTCCCTATCAACATTCAGTAACATCTCCTTATCAGAGTGAAGGCCCTCCAACATCACTTCATGAAGAGAAGGGTCCTCTTGGAGTTGTAAGCAGAGAAAGCAAGAGTAGTAAGGCTGATGGTTCTGATGTGGGTGAGAAAGTCGTTGAGGTCCACTGGGAAATAAATCATAGCAGCCGATTGGGTTCAGGCACCATGAGCCCTGCACTGGAGAAAACTCTTTATGTGGATGTAGAGAATAGGCTGGGATCTTCAGATTCAAAGTCAAGTTCTTTCAATACTGTCAAAGACACTAGAAGTATGACGAGCTCCGGTGAGGTTGGTACAGAAAGTAAGAGAATGGAAGAAAGTTTAGTTGCCAAAGTTCATGAAAGGGATGCATTGCATCCGGAAGTCTGCAATGTTGCTGAGCCTGTTTTACCTTTCACTTTAAAAAAATTGAATCATGGGTATATAAATGGTGATACTGACCTCAAACATGGTTACAAAGATAGTGATCCACCAAATCTGAAGAGTAACCAAAATCCTTTGCAGTCACTCCTGCCTCCACCATTGCCTAAATCACCATCTGAGTCCTGGCTCTCTCGTACATTGCCTTCTGTTGCATCAAAAAATCCAGCTCCCCAGTCATTACTAGGCATTCAACTTCATCCTAGGAAACAAACCTTGCATGTATCCTCAATTGATGTGATTCAAGAAACAACTATTAAACCTTCGAAACCACGACATCGCCAGATTCGGTTTGCTGAGGTATTCCTTTCTGAATAGATCTATATTTATGATCTAATTGAGATTTCATAATTGCTTAATCAGTCTATCCTTCTAGGTGTTGGCAAAACCTGAATCTCCAAAGTCAGAAATTTGAGTTGTGAACTTACTCTTACTCACACAAGCACACTCATGTTCTACTGCAACTGTGAACCCAGATGATGAGAAGCTAAAAGGTAAACATAATTTAATTTTGACTGGATGTTTCATTCCTTTATATTTAACTATTTATAGTTATAGGTGGCTTGGGCTCTTCTTGGCTCCCTTCGGTAATCTCAAGTGCACTTGCCATGTTGTTTCCCTGCTTATGCTGCATGTAATTTGAGCTATAGCTAGTTAGCAATATTTAATTTATTGCACAATTTAATGAAAATGATGACTCAGCAATTGTCTTTATCATAGGTTAATCAAATTGTACTATAGTGCAATAAGCATGTTGTTGTAAGTCAGTTGCAAGTTGCAACTGGGTGTACACATTATGAATGTAATGTAATATTATATGTTTTGATGGATTGATTGTGTATTATTAAGCATTCTATTGATAGACATATGATTTATTCTTTTCACCTTTGATGTAGACTATTTGCTCAGTAATGATGTGTGATGGAGAATTTTAATTTTTTGGCTGGTCAGTGTTAAAGAAATCTTATAGCTGATCATCACATATCAGTTGCCAAGAATCATGAACAATTCTTGGGCTTGCTTAAGCAACAGAAATAAGTACATTGTTTTGAACAATAACCCATGTTATCCATGATAGCAGATGCAAGTTCAAACGATCAGTTTCTTGGTAATTGGACATGCGTCAAGTATAACGTTTTTTATTTATAAGCTCTTGAGGATCCTTGGATATTTTGTCGGTTTTTTCAAATAGCAAATGCTTTGTAGACCATCAAGAAGAAAAAATGCGAAGGAAGATTGAGGTTTTAGTATGTGTTTTACGTCTATCTATGAGGGAATCTGTTCAGAGTCATACCAGGTTAGTATTATTTTTAGTACTAACCTGTAAGATGTCTTATGTTGTGGTTCACTAGAATTCTGAAAGAAAGCAGCACAAATTGTATATTGATGAAGTTTATGATCTCATATCTCATTTGACCACAAAGAGAGCCTGGTTTTTGGATGCATCATGCAGTCTGAATTAGATTCCATAAGCTTGCTGAAAGCCCTTCATTGTCAGATTTTTTGTAAGAGCTGCTTCTCATAGATTTTGTCTATGTAGACATGTTGCTAATGTACCAGCATCTTCCTTGTGTATCAGCTATATTTGCTCTGTGGATCTACGTATCAGTTCTGACCAGCCGATTAGACCTTAAATGTTTCTGTTGGACTGATGAATTGTATTTAGAAATAACATGATCATATATGATAAGAAGATATCAATTGGCCAATGGATGAATTCATGTCATCTGTCTCCTTGATGTTTCAAGGAACATCCAAGTAGCCGATACTAGGGTCAAGTGCATCTACATGAAAGAGTGCAAATGAAGGTAACACAAAAAGATTATACTCTATAGAGTAGCTCTTTAGATTCTGAAGAGGATGATTTCTAAAGCAAGGGAGTGACAATTAGGATTCATTATGCAATCAATGGTATTAATATGGATAAAATGTTTCTCTGGACCAATAGTTTGTCTCTTACGAAATTCTCCATTCAGTAAAAAAAAGAAAAACAGGTCGCAAGTTAGTATATTGTGCTGCAGTCTGGACTAGTATTGTTTACTTTCTTCAATTTTCATCTATTCTCTTGTATTCCATTTTATTTTTTATTCTTTTTGTGAATCTTGCAGTTTAGTGCTTATTTTCCCCTTTCATTTTTTAATGTTGGTAGCATTTGATTGTGGCTAGTGAAGGAGTTCCTTTCAAAGATACTGTGATGTTACAAATTTGAGCTGAGAAGGCAGGTGGGCTGCATGTCAAAGAAGATGTGCTTACCATTGTGGTTGTTATTTTATTAAAATTTTGATCAATTGTCTACAATTTGGTTTCCGTTTTCAGTTCAATGAGGCAGTTAAGTTTCCTTTTCTAAATTTTTCTTGGTTTCTTTAATTTCACATCAGGTCTTGGATCATAGAACAGATGAGCTAAAAGAAGGATTTTATGATTGGCATGATTAAGGGGTCATGATGTGTCAATGGTTTGTCTTTTGTTTGAGTGTAGAAAATGGCCTTAACAAAATAATAACTTAATTGGATGCATCGATCCAATTTCTTTTTTCAAGAATTTATATGCACTGGAAATGGTTTCTAGGAGATGAATCTTTTCTTCTGTTTTTCGAAAACAGACTCAACTGTTGGTTGGTGTGATGAAGCCATATCATCTAATTTTTGCTGTATTTTAAGTCAAGGATCAACCTTGTTGTGCTGCCCCATATGCAGTAGGTGCTCTCTGAGAAATTGTCATAGGGTGTGGTATCAGCCTGTTCAATGTAAGATTCAAGTTCTGCATGGACCAGTAACAGAAATGACATGGCACACCATAGGTGAGTGTACTACTGTGTCATGTGCAATTTTTGCAGCATCTGCCTGTGCCACGGTGAGGCAGTTCATGATTAAAATGATGTTACAATTGTGTCATCTCTTTAAAATGGATTGTCTGAGTTCAGTAAGGGACAACTGTTTGTAGATTAGTCATTACAAAATGTTGGATTTGTATTGATGAATTTGCTAGAGTAAATGATCTGATGGGCTGTATACTTATGCAGCTTCTGATGTTAACTACAATGCGATATATCAGTTACCTGATTATGAATTTGTTAGTTGTTCCTTGATCGGAAGGTGTTCCTAAAATAGTCCTATAATTATTCATTTAAGGTTGGTGCCTTAGAGGTATGTCAATGTTGGTTCTGTCTATGAGTTGAGAGGTTAGAGGCACTGAGGATGGGAAATGTTTTCCAAAGGCTTGACACAGAACTCCATCTTGAGTCTTGTGAAAACTGGTTTGAGTTAGTAAAAGAATTCTTTCAGCAACATCCCTATGCACAAGTCAGTCTAATATTGTTGTAGTGACCTCCTATTGCTACATATGGCAATATCATTAGGACAAACCATTATAATCATATTCTTTTCTGCCATTGTTCTATTTTCCACTTGATATAAATTAGCCACAAATCCAGTGACCTGTTGAATTAATATAAAAGCCTAGGCAGTGGTTGCAAAGATGAGTGGCCTTTCTGTGCAATGCATATGGCACTTCTATCTTGTCTCCATTTAGGTTGGATTTGATGTCAACTCTTTGTTTCTTCAGGTGAATATAGGGCAACCTTTTGTCATCATGGCAGATGTTTTTCTGAGCCAATTATGTCATGTCTCTTCCTGCAATCTTGTGGTTTCAGTTCCTTTAGAATAATACATTTGCAAGTTATCTAGAAAATTTCTGCTTGCAAAAAGGTGCTTCAATTTCTATATTGAAGCTCTAGGTTGACCTATACCCGCCACATATATTTCTTTCTTGAGGTGTGCATTCTGCAAGAACACTTCAGAGCAGCAGAGGTGTTTGATCATCAATTTCTGGTTTTGGTAGATATACTAGATGGACTGATTGTTCTATGCAAGTATTCTGAAGTTTGTTACTATTAAAAGTGAGATTGTGTCCGGATGTAGTGTCCTCGTGCCAGTTAGATATATAATGGTGGGCATGGGCATGCATGATTAGTGGAATATGAGGTTTGGTTCAATGGTCGGTGGAAGTCCATTGGCTGCTTGTGAGCATTAGGATTTTTATTCACATCATGCTTGTCAAGGGAAGACGTCTCACTTAAGTAATGCAGTGACATGAGACCTAACTTTGTCCTCTTTGATAGTTCCTTTGTCTACAGGTTTATTAGGTAGACGGGGCATTTCATCATTCGCATCACAAGCACCGAATCATGCGGATGGTGACGCATGGCATGTTTTCAGGTAAGCAGTATCAAGTCTTTTTGATGTAGTGTTTTCCCTGATTTGCCTGCTCTCGTAGGAAGTCCACTGGTCATGTGGGGGATGATTTGTTGCAGTTTGTCTGTCTTCTTCAATAATTCGGTAGTTGCTAATTTTTTGAGTCTTTAAATAAGAACATGAATTTTCATATGAAGTAATTCCAGCTGCAATTTGGTTCCTAAATCTTAAACAAAACAAATAACCAAAAGAAAATAATAATAATAATCAGTGTTCCCCTGTTGCTGTTTTCTTTTTCTTCAATGCATAGTGTATTAAGTTATTGGAGTTTATTTATTAGCCTTTTGTTTTTCCATGTCTTCAGATATATCTTATGTTTCTGTTTAATTTCTTAACCTTTTTTAAATATCTTATTCATGACATAGCTATCAGAAACTTGTTGTTGGTTCTTGTTTTTGACTTAGACAGCATGGAATTATATCCAAAGTAGACAAAAAGATGATACAATTATCAGATATAAAATCCTTACACTAAGAATACTTCGGATTTACATAGATTGATGCAATCAGCATTAATAGCAAAAGAAACACTCATTAAAAAAAGAATTATCAAGGCATTCTCCGCATATGAATGAATTAGAATTAGCATCACAAGGATTGATTATACCACATTATAACATCATACGAGTAGTATTCCCAAAGCTTGGTAGTTCTTTGATATGGAGAGCTCGTTCCGACGGGGTAACTCAAAATGGGTCACCTGAACGGCCTGTGCTCGAGTTCGAATGAATGGGTAACTCATAAAACCTCACCAGCTACACGCAACCCAAGCTCTGAGATTGAAAGGCCTTCAATAAACATTTCCTGAATATAACAGAATGAAGTTATTTAGAAGTCCGTAATTATCTAATATTAAATAGTAAGTTAAGAAGATGGGAAATAGTTGGATAAGAAGATAACATACACTGTCAGATTTATTTTCGAAGAAAAAAATCTATTGTAGACAAGAATGACACAGATACATTCTCCATACAACCTGTCACTTTGTTCTGATTCTTTCAGATGCACTCAAGCAACACAAAAGAATTATACTCTCGACACCAAGGAATCTATAGCAAGAGTATAATGATTTAATGGGTGTTTCTGATGGAATGAACTTCATACACTCATGCAATAACCCGTATGGCTCTCAAAAGTAAAATCTTTTAACTGAGATAAACTCTTTCTGCATATTTCCACTGCCTTAATGATGCATTTTGTCCACAAAAGAGCAGATAATATAAGCAAAAGGCCAACTGATCGGGGGCTGTTCTGTCTTTTGCTTGCTGAAGCAACTTGTTTAAGTAGCAATTGAATGTTATTACTTTTCTTGCTCATTTCCTATGCCAAGTTATACAATCACTACAAACATACAATCTCATTAAGACATTAATGTTGTACAAGTTGGAAGAAAAAAATTGTACTCTCTAACTTGTATGTTCAAAAATCCATAGGTCTACTAACTATATACAAAGTTCCCTCATTTAATTTAGAAATTGTGACACTCAAAATAACCAGTGTTGAACCTTTGAGAGGAATCCTGTGAGCCCAGCATAACTGTATAGCTCATAGCTTAAAAGAGTCATGAGATAAATGAAATAACTAGGACAGTTCAAATTATCAAGTCTAGAATGCAATCAAGTATTAACAATATATTCATTAAAAAAAACATAAGGAAATATAAACCCTATTTGAACAATCAAAATATGCACAAGTTTTCTCACTGGTTTGTGTTACCATGTTGTGCCTAAACACAAGAAAAGCCATGTGTTGCTTCTGAAAGAATAACCAGAAATATGTGTGATTAGGATGATGTTTCTTTTCCATTAATGTTATCATATCTGTGTAGTTGGGTCACAGAACAGAGTCACAATACTACATAAAAATCATGATAATGTTTAAGTGTGTGTTTCCTTGTCCACATGTGTCCTAGCATAATCACTAATGTCCAAGAAGAAACAACATTGAAGAGATGCCTTTTGCCAGGAACCTCTCCCTAATGTTTTAATAGAATACTGATTACTTTTCAGTTAAGAAACCATGTTTCTTGATGGTGGCAATGCATTTACTATGAATCTTTTTTTTTTTTTTTATCAACTTCAAAAGCTTGGAGCTTTTATTCTTTCATGTTTTCAATAACCAAAAACTCCCCAGATAACCACTTGAGTTTTGCATGTTCATGTAGCTACTTCTCATCCCCAGAACTACACTGGTTTTACCAATTCCAAGATTGTACTCATGTTAAGTCATAACCATTGGGAACAGTCTGGCTAAACAAAAGAAGTGGAATCTCTGAGCTCTAATACTTTATTGTGAAACCAAAATCAAATAAGATATTAAGCTAGCTTATTCATAAAATTCCAATTGATTTTCTAGGCTGTCATTTGGGATCTGCCATATGATTTACAAAGGACTTGTCCAATTACAAGGAAACTGAGTTCTTCAACTAAAGTATAGTTATAAAGTTAAATCATTTTGTTTTTGTTTTTTGGTGTGTGAAGAAATAAGTCACTATCTCAACAACCATAGAAAAGTTTAGAAAAATGAAAATGCACATGATATGATCACATATATAAGCTACAGATCCTGACTTTTATCATTTAAATTTAAAGGTACTCTGGTCATGCACATATTGCAGTTTCCTTCGTCTTTGTTTAATTTCTCACACTAAGATCAAGTTGAGACAGGAATCAAATGTAGTAGCAGAGTAAACAGCAAATCTGTGGGATCTACTGTAAAGAACGTTGTAAGTGAGAAGAAGAGGAATTTACCTTTTTAATTAGGGCACTGTTGAGAAGCAGCTTTGGTTGCGTGGATCGACTCGTAGACGAGGTGCCGCAACCCAGGTTTCAGCTCCTTGTTGCAGAACTCCTCGTATGCCTCCCTTTCTCCTGCTTTCTTCTTCACCTCGACCACTACAATTGATGGTGTGAGCTCGAATATCTCGGCTGCAATTGTCAATGGCCCCCTCTCCCCTTCTCTCGTGCCTTCCAAGCTCACTCGACAATCCTTCCTCCTCACTGTGAAACTCACCACCTTGGCGATCTCCTCCAACTTCGATATAATGATGGGTACGGGCTCCTTGGACAGGAACCTGGTCTCCTCCCCGGTCTCTTCGAACAACCCTGAGAGGTCGAATCCCCTGGAGAAGGATATTATGTCGAATGCATTGAGACTTGGCGGCCTCGGCATCCCCTGCCGCGCCGCCCGCCTGTCATCGGACAATGCCGAGGGGCAGGAGACAACCGAGCAGTCGGATTCGGTTTCCCACGCGGTTGTGGCTTCGCTCTGTTCATCGATCTGCAGCAGGGGATCGTCCAGGGTGTGTAGCTGGTCGTCGTCCATGTAGAATTGGACATGGCGGAAGCCTTTCTTGAACCACTTATCCTCCATGATCTCCGGGATCGTGATCCGGGTCCGGGAGTTGGTGTCGAGCAGGCGGCGTAGAAGCCGGACGAGGTCCTGCGAGAACCACCGCGGGCACCTGAAATCGCCTTTGTAGATCTTTCTGTACATCGCCACGATATTGCGGTCGTGGAACGGGAGGTATCCGGCCATCAACACGAAGAGGATAACGCCGCATGACCAGATGTCGACCTTGGAGCCGTCGTAGCCCCTCCTCGACAGCACTTCCGGCGCGACATACGCTGGTGTCCCGCAGAAGGTATGTAGCAGGCCGTCGCCGCCTCGGCTCTGCTCGGCGACGGCCGACAGCCCGAAGTCGGAGACCTTGAGGTCGCCGTTCTCGTCGACCAGCAGGTTCTCGGGCTTGAGGTCGCGGTGGAAGACGCCGCGGGCGTGGCAGAAGGCCACGGCGGAGATGAGCTGCTGGAAGTAGCGGCGGGCGGTGTCTTCCCGGAGCCGGCCCTTGGCGACGCGGGAGAAGAGCTCGCCGCCGCGGACGTACTCCATGACGAAGTAGATCTTGGTCTTGGTGGCCATGACCTCGAAGAGCTCCACGATGTAAGGGTGGCGAACGCGGCGGAGGATGGCGATCTCCCGCTTGATGTGCGCGACGAGCCCCCACCTGACGATCTTCTCCTTGTCAAGAGCCTTGATCGCCACGAGCTCGTCGGTGCGGACGTTGCGAGCGACGTAGACCTTGGCGAAGGTCCCGGCGCCGAGGAGCTTCCCCACCTCGAAGCGTCCGAGGAGGATCTTGGGCTCCTTCCTCGCCCGCTTATCCGGCTGGTTTCTGGCTGCTGCCATGGATACGGAGGCTCTGATCCTCCAATGGCGACCTCGAAGCTCTCTTCTTCCCTGTTTGTCTTGGGAGCTCGTACTCCGATGGGGAAAGGAATCTGGGGAGTAAAGCAAATAGAACAATAGAATGGGAAATGGGAAATGGTGGAAGTCGGGGGTGGTACATATAGAGGCGTTGGCGGTGACTTTGCGAGGGAGAAGAAGAAGGCGACGGCCGATTCGATTCGGAAGGGACGGAAAAGAAGCAGTCGTCGGACGCTCCTCGACGACCGTTAACGGCTCAATACTTGGTGCAAGCTTATTTCATCGCCGCACGAACATTTCCGTTGGACCCCACTGACGGGTGAGCACTGGGGGACGCGTGCGTAGGTTACGAGTGGCGGGAGGAGGTTAGTCTCGTCGTTGCTCAAGTCGTTGCTCGAGCAGTAACTAAAGTCGCGGGTGGCGCGAAACTCCACAAAGCCACGAAATCGTGGTCGACGTCTCCTTTTGCGGTGGAAGAGCTGAAGACGGTTAGGTAATTAGATTATTTTTATTGTGGGTTCAATTAATTTTTGTCCTTATCTATTTGATTAGATGAATTGGCCTCGACTCATTTGTGTTCTCTTTTCTTTATTTAATTATCCCTTATCTACTATTGAATGGAAATTGGATCTCAGGGTTGAATTTTTGTAGAGAAACATATAAATTATTTTGTGGATTGGATTATGGGATACAGAAGAAAAATATATTTTAATTTCATATTATACGTTACAATGTCCATGGATCATGTTCATGTGTTTTCTCGTATAATATTGAGGCACATCATCAAAATAGAGATGTCCTTGTAAAGGAGTTGACGAAGGATATGTTGATTGTAACTATTCAATTAGGTAAGATGCTATGATCCTATTTAATTAAGTAAAATATATTATAAATTTAATTAAATTAATTATTAGTCAATAGAAAGAAAGTCCTTGATTATTATGTATTAAATTTTTTATTTTATTATTTATAGGGTATGTGAATCTAAAAATATAAAAAGAATGATAAAAAAAGATGAGAAAACGAGTATAGTTCAATCGATATCTTTACAACTTTCGAACCCGATGATGATCCGTTTATATATCAGATAAATTTTTTTAATAATATTTAAAAATATCATCTTGAAAAAGTATGATAGGATCCATATAACTTTAGTAACTAAGATATTGAGGCACACCTCAAAATAGAGATGTCGACGAAGGATATGTTGATTGTGACACTATTCAATTAGGTAAGATAGTGTGATTCTATTCAATTAAGTAATATATATTATAAATATAATTAAAATAAGTATTAATTAATAGAAAAAATATATGATTATGTATTAAAGTTTCTATTTTATTATTTATAATGGTCTATGAATCATAAAAGAAGAATAAGAAGAATGATAAGAAAAGATGAATCTAATTCGATGGATATTTCGGACCGATGATGATGATGATCCATTTATATATCAAATAAATTTTTTAATAATATTAAAAAAAATATAATCTTCATTTTGATCTATCGTTATTTGATTTTTATACTGATAGATGCTTAATTCGTTAGAAAATATTTTATGTATCACAATTTATATGTTTTTCTAATAAATTAACTTTTTGAAATTTTTTTTTTCTTTCATGAAACTAGTTGGTTTGCAGAGAATTCCACATCTCATCAAGCTTTTATTAAATAGAAATGCCACTCTTATGACTCATACAATTTCTAGATGATCATGAAATGTCATCTGTCCATTTGTACAACATACTTTTATGAAAGATATTTCTGATAACATAGCAATTCATTACAACTACCGTCTTATTAGTTCAAATCCAGCTCATCTTTCGATTGCATTAATTAAAATCGAGTCAAACACAGATGAATACGACGAGCTTCCAATCGATAAGACTCGTTGCTTGTACATCGAGTATGATCAAATATAATACGCATTCGTTCTTCTCAAACGAAGTAGGTGACATCAATCTAATGTGGATCTGATTTGGCGTGACATAAATTATTAACCTCTTAATGTACCAAAATAATTCTCATTTCAATAGACGTGCAAAAACGTTGATGCGGTGGACACGCAAAGCTACAACAAATTGGCTGAAAAATGTAAAGAATATTAAGAGAAATAAAGCACGTACGACATGGTGGAAGAAACGATGTGAAGTTGACGGTGATCCGTTGATGTTGACTTCGCATCATCCACCTTTTATTTTTGGATAAGGTAGCATATACTCTCTAAATAAAATACACGTTATGTATTTGTACTTGTTGAATACGTGGATACCACGAGGATACACGTGTAAAAAAAGACTTCATAATTATTTTACAGTTCATAAATATTATATTTTTTTATAAACTATATGTTGAAAAAAAAAGTTGTTGGCTTATCAATTCAATATAATCTGGACTCGTATGTATAGGATTCTCTAAAGTACTTTTGATATGGAAACACCGAGAGTTCTGATTGAGTTCGAGAGAGATTTTATGATCCAATGTCCAAATTAGTAAACTGAAATATACAAGTGTAGATGGGAGTGGTAAAAAAAGAATCACGTTAGTATTTATGTGACTTTATAATACATTTGAAAAATATAAACACCAATTGACATTAGAGTAATTTAGATGATAATATTCCTTTAATTTTTTAGATATATATATTTTAGTTCAAGCTTAGTGTTGTTAAGTGTGGTTAGCAGTAAGCGACGGAGTCGATTAGGTCCGTTTTGATGCTTTTGTGGTTTTATCGGTTCAATCTTAGCTCGTTCGACATACAAGCGGACTCGGGTCATGTCTTGATGTCACTGTCGTATTCGGCTTCTCGGATTCTTATGGTGTTGGGTCCAATGCGAGATTGAATTGTGTTTGATTTGATCGATCGGATCTTGAATATTGACCCGATATCATTCATTGATGACCCGTTCGGAGATCGAACCGGTTTAGCTCGACCAAATGCTGAATTAGAACCCGAACCCGTCTCGATCCTCCTCGAGTCGATCGCACGCACGTCTTTTGTACTTGGGCGAGACGGAAGAGGAGGAAGAGAAGGATGATGAAGACGAGACGGCTTTGGAGGCGCCACGAGCGACATTGCGGCGATGGCATGAGTTACGAAACCCTTTGGAGCCCGGTCGCTCGGATCCCTACGCCGCCGCTTTCCGCGATGCTACGGTCTTCGCCCTTCCCCGTCATCTCCCTTTCTCCTCTGCCGGGCAGCAGCTGTGCATCGTGGATCACGCGGATGCTGAGACCGCCTACGTCAACCGAGCCGGAGGTGATGTTTAGGTTTCTTGATTTGTTCGTTTTTCAGTTCAAGATTCTTGAATCTGTTCAAGCAAATTAGCTATTCTCTCTGTCCGTGTTCTTGATTATGTTTCTATTTTGCCTATTCAATCACAATATTTTTTCTGGCTGCACATGGAATTGCTTTATCCTCTACATTATGGGCTTTGGGGATTCGGGTGGATTTGAAACTATACCTTTTCTTGATTCGTGAAACGTGGGACTTGACAGGATGATAAAAATCTTAAGCAGTGGTAGAATTGGCAGTTTTATGGTTGGAGCCGAGGTTAAAGTTCAGGAGCTTACTATTTAGAGCCCTTCTTTACTATTGACAACCTCTTACTATTCATAATCCTTTAAAAACTTAATAAAATAATATTTAATTATTTACAGCCTCTCTAATTCCGATTTTATCATTTTCTTTTTTTCCCTTCCCCAAATCCCCCATGATCACCACTTGTGCACCCTGCCGCTGATCGTCGCCTCCCAGCTCATGCTCCCCGTCGATCGATTGTTCCCCCCCCAGCCCGCGCTCGCTGTCCCTTGACACTGTCATATGAGGAAGAAGATGAGGAGGAGGAGGAAGAAGGAGAGGAGAAGAATAAGAGAGGGGGATGAAGAAGAGGGTATTTATGTCTAATGGGATTGACTACCCTTTCTACAACGAAGTATCTAAATTACCCTTTTTCTAATTTATGCAAAATCACCGCAAAGTTTCCTTTTCACATATTTTCCTGTCCAAATGAAGTATTTGATAGACATGTCAAAGTATTTGATAATTGAAAGATAAATATATGGTTATATAGGGTCGATTTAGGAGGCTAACTGTGTAAGGACAAGGAAATATGACAAAAAATATTGGGTATTAAGAAAGCTCCTGCTGTCTCATATTCCAAAATATTGACTATTAAGAAAGCACCCGTTGATAGAACACCGCCAGGACCTAGTCATGTATTATGCTGATGGATGTTATTGAATCTGTGACTGAAGTTGCTCCGGTTGAATGTGTTGATTAGCATAGTTGGTAAAGACTTTAACAGTTCATCTTTAGATCCTAGGCTCGAATCTCATATTTGTCACTTATCCTTTGTAAAAGAAAAAAAAAGAAAAGATTACTCAGGTTGAAGCTGCAAAAAATGATACTTAAAGCTGCAAAAGGGTGGTTCGTTAAGTAGGTTTCTTCATCTCCATCAGCTGAATGCCCTAAGGAGCTTCCTCGACCTAAGATTTACCTTTTCCAGTTTGCCTTTGTTACTTTTTTTTCTAGATAACTATTGAACCATATAATGTTAATGTCAGATTTCTTTATCGTTTTTATCCTGATATGTGCTACTATGTTGTGCCATTGGGCAAACTGTTGCTTACTGTTTGTCTAATATGCATAATAGCGCATGATGTCTGCAGTCATCCAATTGATAAATTGATGAAAGTTCAGTGTAATTTAGTACTGCATATATAATTTTGTTTATTTACTAGAAATATTTGTCTACTCAACAAAATGTTGTATTGATAGAAGTGACAAAGAGAAAGTGACTAGGAACATATATGAAGCAGCAGACCCATAATAATAAGGATGATTTTGATGACTATAAGGAATTTTTACATATCCTCCTGCATTCATGTAACTTTCTACAGTTTTTCACGTGTTTCTATCATCTCACTTTGTATCGTTTTATGGGGTTACTTCAGGAAAAGATAAACGAGTTCCTTGTGTATAAGAGGGCAGCAAAAAGTTTCAGAGCTGATTTGTGTAACAGGAAGGATTCTTTGGGACTTGCTTCACTAAAGATGTTTCTGACCCTCTTGGATATGACAAAAGTGACTAGGTTGATGAAATTGGTCATTGACAGTGCCTTTGATCTTTCATCCGTGCATAAGAAGGCTCTCTATTCTGAGTTGCAGACGGCAAAATAGAGGAGAAGCAGAGATAAAGAAGTCTGGTGTCAGAAAGTTTGACAAAAGATCATGACGCATTCAAAGTTACTGGAGATTTCGGAGAGGTGCTTGATCAATCTTCAACATTTATGGTCAAATCACTCCTATCAGTAGAAACAATCTTCAACGGTGAAACTTGTCTCTGTGCCATTGCTGATTCTTCCTACTTTTGATGGTCAAACAAGAAAGTTTAATATTCTCACTCTCTCTTTAGGAAATTTATGCCTGAGACCAATTTGTCGCTTTGCAGGAACAAATGTACTTCTTGTACCTCTCTTTTACCCAGTCTATTGGGCAGATACAGGTATTACAGCAAAGGGCAGTGCTCCATGTAGATGCCAAATGTTATAGCTACCCAAGATGATTGATGAAGATCTCCTTTAAAGTGCAAGATTCTTCAAGATGATTAATCAAGAGCTACCCAAGGTGACCGAAGAAGAGCTCCTCAAGCATAAGATTCTTAGTGTATAATCCTGGTGGTCTTCACTTTCATATGTTGTCTGGTGCCAACATGAGATGCAAATGTTTCATCTGCAGTCAGATCACCACCACTCCTACCTGTTGGGGGTATCCAAAGAGTCTGAACTTTATTATCGAGGCTGGACTGTACTAAATTTTGTTTTAGTTCTTAGTATACATTCGGCGTATCTCCCAATTTCCACAGTGGAATGCTTGTTGCAAGTATGGTTGGATTAGCTTATGAGCAGATAGGCTTCGGATGTTGGTGGTCGGACTTTTAGTCGGGTTTGACTGGAATCATAGCCCGACCCAATTTGTCCACGCAAATATTTCTATGCTGGTCAACACGTTGACCGTGTTCTTGCGATTACAACATTTTAGTAGATTTCTGATGATAAGAATAGTTGTGTTGGAAGTCTTGTTCAGGAAGGTTGGGTGGTGGTAGTGGCAAAATGTGTCATTCACATTTGTTCCTGTATGGAACTATAATGGCTTGAGAGAATCGTTGGAATTTTCCGTAGTCTGCTGCCTACGTTGGACCGTCTTAAGTGGCAACCAACCCAGGGAGGGAGAGCGAGAGAGAAAGAGAGAGAGAGAGAGAGGTGCAGATCATAAGATCGCCGATTCCCGTCTGCATCATAAAAGCGTCCCACATGGCTTCGCTGCCGCTGGGACCTCACCATCCCCCACCACCGCCCGGCCACGCCGCCGCCGCCGCCTCCCTGAACCTCGCGCCACCTCCCCGTACGGAATTGGCCGACAACAAGGTCTCCCCCTTCTCCCTCCCCCATCTAACCTCCTTTCCTCCTTTTACTTTGGGATTTCTTTGCAATCAGCGCAAAAGGCGATGTGCGCAGAAATTCCCTTCGTCGGAGCGGACCGCTATGGCATGTGGAGAGAATTCTTCGTGTTTTTGGATTTTCTGGGGATAATATCTGATCTTTTTCGGGGTTCTACTTGTTAGAGGATCTTTCAGTGTTGCTCTTGCGAATCTTGATGACAAATTAGGTTTCAGCTAGGCCGATAAATTAGTGGAATTCTTGTTATTTTCCCCCTCGTTATGTGGTCGGCGTTTTCTTGTTTTTCCTGTTAACAAGCTGCAAGATTTGTTCTTCTACTTCTGCTTTTTCGGCGGCGCTTTATTTGTTTCGTGTTTTCTGTGGATTTGTTGGTGTAATCACATTCGGGATTTTGTCTTCTGATCTTCTCCTTCTGAGCCCCTTATATGTTTTCTTTAGGGTTTAGAAAGTCTTCTTTCATGATTTACTGCTTGTATTATGGTTAGTGTTATTCCTCTGATTCTGTTCTTTCACGTGGAAAAATCCTTCTGTACCATTGATGTTCTTGATCGTCCGGTTGCTTGTTATTCGTACTGTCTATAGTTTGCTTGACTAGAATGTTTCTAATTTATTCCCACGAAACGCTTCTGTGGTGTTTTTCTTGTCTGATCTGCAAACTTTCACCTATTTGTTGATCTTTTTCAAGATCTTGCTTGTCCTTTCAGTTTTCCTTCACAGTCTTAACGTGCCTCCTTGTTGTAAGCTCGGCTGGCGCTTTTTGTCAGCATAGTCCCTGTACTTTTGTTCACGTTGGACATATCATATACATGTTGCCTGTTGGAATATGATTTTTCTTGCAATTAAATTTGCAGCTGCTTCGTTTTATTTATTTTCTTTTATATTAAATGAATTGTTAGCAGTTTCCATTTAACCAATTTCCAACAATTTAGCACAGCAAGCATCTGTTGTCGAGGGGAATGAACCAGTAACTGGTCATATCATCTCCACCACCATCGGAGGCAAGAATGGCGAACCAAAGCAGGTTAGAAGCCAAAGGCACTATGTATGATGATATACCAAGTGCGACTTGCTGTTTTAATTCACATGTTATGATGCCTTTTACTTGGCATGCAGACCCTTAGTTATATGGCAGAGCGTGTTGTGGGGACGGGCTCATTCGGAATTGTCTTCCAGGTTTTGTGTTAAGACATTTTTATAGATGTGGTACCAGTTTATGCTCTAGATTCAAATGTGGTTATTTGTGGCAGGCCAAATGTTTGGAAACGAGAGAAACAGTTGCAATAAAGAAGGTTTTACAGGACAAAAGATACAAAAATCGTGAACTTCAATTGATGCGCACAATGGCTCATCCAAATGTTATCTCTCTAAAGCATTGTTTCTTCTCATCCACAAGTAGAGATGAGCTTTTCCTTAACCTAGTTATGGAATATGTGCCTGAATCTCTTTATGGTGTCCTAAGGCATTATAGCAATGTGAATCAGAGGATGCCACTCATCTTTGTGAAGTTGTATACATATCAGGTATTTTTGCTGGTTTTCTTCCTTATATTTCTATATGATATTCATTCGAATGTTTAGTTGAATTATCTGTGCAGATATTTAGAGGTCTGGCTTATATCCATACTGTTCCAGGAGTTTGTCATAGAGATTTGAAGCCACAAAATATTCTCGTAGGTGTCCATTACTTAAACTATCGAGAAGCTGTTAAATTTTTTATTTTTTTGGTGAAACTGTCTTTTCTCTTTACATTCAATAGGTGTCCATAAGTTAAATTATTGAGAAGCTGTTATATTTGTTCTTTTTTTTGGGAAAAGTCTTTTCCTTTTACATTCAATTGTGCATTCTGCAGGTAGATCCCCTCACTCACCAAGTCAAGCTATGTGATTTTGGAAGTGCAAAAGTTCTGGTATGTTTTGCTTGTAACATAATTTATGGCTTTTTGCTTTTCAATTCTGGACATTTTTTGGTGTATCAAGTTGGTTAGGTAATTATGATTAGTGATGACCCCTCCTGATTGAAATATGCCTACCACCATTCCACATCTAAAATCTAACAATAAGAGAATGGATCCTTAAATGGTTAATCTTGTACCTGAAAAAAAAACTTGGTAACAGATGAGTTGCTTATGGGTTCCCCATTAAGTTGATGAAATGGAAATGCACCCAGAATTTTCTTAGTATGTATCAAGGTTTAGTTCTTTTAAGATACCTAAACAAAAATATGCAATTATCAGAGGAACACAAATGCCCAAAAATTAAGACAATTGGTGCTGTACTAAAACTTTCTTTTTCTGCCTAAGTCACACCTTTTCTTTTTTCCAGATGGAGAGGCATCATGTAAAATAAATGGATATGTGTTTCTAACTGTAAACTGATTGTGTAGGTCAACATAAGAATTCGGGGTCTTGAACTGTCTGAGTCATTCCAGTCTCCCACCCTGTACCATTGCCACTTAGTTTCATTCTGAAGGGGAACATGCATTTATTGAGTAATAATCAAGATGAGTAATCTTATATAACCATATGAATTGTTAAATCAACACTCTGCTTATTAGGTGGTATATTCTGAAGATCATTATGATGATATATCCATGAACATCTTGTCTGGCTATTGGATTTCGTACATAAACATTTTGAGTGTTTGATGCGGGTAACTTGAGTTCTTGTCCTTTGCTTTCTTCTTTCTAGCTGTTTTGAGATTGAAAAGAAACGTACAAGAAATATCTGCACTGGCTTCAGCAGATACTGCATTATTGTCATGGTTGTGTGAAATGATTAGATGAGGCATTGCATTTTCATGTTTCACCTCATACCAGATGTAGATGTTTTTAGCTTATATTTGTTTGTATTTCCCTTGGCATATTTTTTATTGTCAAGCAAATTAATTCTGTTGAAACTCTTGTGGGAGTAAGACTATGTATATTGACCCCCAAATTCCATTGGTGAGAGCTTGTATGTTGGATTGCCCTTTTTCAAATGGTTCCAGGTCAATCATGTAATGCCCCTTGCTTATTCCGGAATATAACGCTTAGCTTTAGAATTTCTGCAACACTTGTATATTCAACATTGTACTTAATTAGCAGAGTATCTTGCACTTATACAGTACTATTCTTGGATACATTCTTTTCTGGTTTCTAATGTCACCCTCATTTTCTGTTAATTGAACTCTTATACCAGGTTAAGGGTGAAGCAAACATATCTTACATTTGTTCTCGCTATTACCGTGCTCCAGAGCTTATTTTTGGCGCAACAGAATATACAACATCCATAGATATATGGTCAGCAGGTTGTGTTCTTGCTGAGTTACTACTTGGCCAGGTAAGCATTATTATAATCTAATGTCATATGACAAATTTTTTAAGATTGTAAATTTAATGTAGCATGACAGAATTTTAATCATTTGTCAGCCATTATTTCCTGGAGACAGTGCTGTCAATCAGCTTGTTGAGATAATCAAGGTTTGATTTCGTGGTCTGCATGGTTATTAACTAATTTGGGATTCTTCTGATCATGTGTAAAATAGGAGATGAGTTGCTTTTCTGTAGGTTCTTGGAACTCCAACCCGTGAGGAAATTCGGTGCATGAATCCTGGCTACACAGAGTTCAGATTTCCACAGATAAAAGCTCATCCATGGCATAAGGTAGGTTCACCCTTTTTCAAATGACTGTATGGCTTTATTTTGTGTAATCTATCTTATCGAATATCATGATATTCAGAACAAAGGTGCTAGCATATCACTATGGTTAAATTTTAACTTTGAATGAACTGTATGATTTGTGAGCTAGCTTTGCATTTCATCAATATTGATTTCTATATCACAGGATCAGCAGAAGTAAGCTAGCCAAGGCTGGAGAATCAGTTACAAGTCTTTGATCTCCTAGGCTATTCTGAAACTGTTTCAGAACCTTATGCAAATCTGGGCATTTCTTTGAGCATGCAGAACAACTATTTTGGTTATTTCCTATATTTTGAGTTTGCCAGAGATATGCATCATCCCTTGAATCCCATGCCAAAAACATTTCATAAGCTACTAAAATGTTTATTGGGCGCCCTTTAGATTGTAAAACTGTGGTTTTCCTCCTCTATATTTGACTTCAGCGAGATGCAAATGTATGGTTGGCATGTCTTTGCCAAATTAATTGGTCACGTAGCTACTATCATCTTTGTCCTGTATATCGAAGTCCGTCTTTGATCATGGAAAAATTGGCAACCATCCAACTTGGTTCAGTAGTTCACAGAGCCAAATAATTCAGATTCACCATCAACATTTCTTGAAAGCGTTCTCTATTGTCTTATTTAGACAGTTTGTTGCAACTGTGCATATTTAATGTAAGTGTTAGAACTATAATAAATTGTGATTTTCAGATTTTCCACAAGCGAATGCCGCCAGAAGCGATAGATCTTACGTCACGCCTCCTCCAATACTCCCCAAGTTTTCGTTGCACTGCAGTAAGTACTCCACTTCTAAGTTACAAAATAACTTACAGCTATCTACTGGATTAGAATTTAAACTGGATTATAATCGGATCTGGAAATTTGTAATTGTGAAATCCTTGATCATTTTGATACATGCATAGTAGAGCGAAGTTCCGTTGTTTTTTCTCTGCTCTTTCTCAACTTGATCTTTTGTCTAGTTGGAAGCATGCACCCATCCCTTCTTTGATGAACTGCGAGAACCCAATGCACGATTGCCAAATGGTCGCCCTCTTCCTCCTCTTTATAACTTTAAACAAGAAGTAAGCATCTAACTTTTTTGAATTCATGTCCATAATTTTTTTTTTCCCACGTGATACTTTTTTTCCTTCACTGAACATAATGCATAAAATGCTAAAAATAAAAAGAAATCTGAATGCTGCATATATTTGTTTTACATTTACATGTTACACACTGCACTATGTTGTATGTGCTTTGCTGTTTACAGCATAGATGCAACACCAATCTTTATATATCACATGTCATGCATGGATGCATTCACTTGTAGACACGGCGAGAAGTAATCTTTATATATCACACCGCATGCATGCAAGAAGGTATCTTCCAGTCATGTTCGGGTCTGATTGGTGATTGCATGGAAGAGTTATAATTTAGAAAAAATTTTGTTTCAACTGATGTGGAGTTTGTTAGCTTTGACAATTGGGAGTTTGATGAGGTGGAGAAATTTGGATTAATCTTCGATACCTGTGAAATTAATTTTTGTGGCCCATTGACATCGATGATATCGCTTGAAGGGATTGTAAGACAAGGGTTGGGATCCAAAACGACAGGAGACCTAGGGTTCTGGTTGTTTATCTGCAGATATTAGAAATTAAGCAATTTGAAAATGCATGAAACCGGTAGACATAATGGCCAGTTTTTTTATCTTCGCAGTTAGCTGGAGCATCACCAGATCTCATCAACAAGCTGATTCCAGAACATGCCAGGCGTCAATCTGGTTTCAGTTGCTTGCATATGGCTGGAACATGAGTTGGAAACACTGTTGCGGTGTTTTTTTTTTTTTCAGTAATGAAAATCTGGGGAAAAGATGAATCAGCATAGTGGGAACTGATGAAAGGTAGCTTATCTATTCAGTCTCGGGAACATGGATGTAATTTGATGGTGCTGGGTGTTGAGATGTATGACCGGTCACAAAGGTGTGGTTCAAGATTTCTCTGCGGTGTTTGGTCCTTTTTTCCTTGCAGCAGCTTGGTTCCTAGGCTATATATATTTTTCACTACGCCGGAGGATACATGCCGGTGTGTAAATGTGCTACCTACCTACCTACCTACCTACCTACCTACCTACCTAACCCAGTGTTTTGCGGGTGCGGAACTGGAAAAATCGGAAATCTACGTAACACGCTCATTAATACGGCTTTTGCTTCTTGCATGTCTCGTGTTTTTTTTTTTCTAACTTGGTGGTGGATGGTGTTTTTTTCTAACAATATTTTAAAAAAAAATCTAATAATATATAATCGAAATTATATAGATATTCTTTTGAACCGCTGGTAATCCGACCTGATGGTGTACGATGTTTTTTCCAACAATATTTAAAAAACATGTTCATCGGTACTAAAAGAAATATAAGACCAAATCCTATCTAAAAGCGATGATTAGAAAATTATATACTATATTAAACATACGATGTTAATAAAAAAGATTATAAAAACTCCGACCTGCCGGATTCGAACCAGCGACCTAAGGATTTATCTGCGACCACTACAGTCCTCCGCTCTACCAACTGAGCTAAGGTCGGTTGTTTTTTCCAACAATATTTAAAAAACATGTTCATCGGTACTAAAAGAAATATAAGACCAAATCCTATCTAAAAGCGATGATTAGAAAATTATATACTATATTAAACATACGATGTTAATAAAAAAGATTATAAAAACTCCGACCTGCCGGATTCGAACCAGCGACCTAAGGATTTATCTGCGACCACTACAGTCCTCCGCTCTACCAACTGAGCTAAGGTCGGTTGTTTTTTCCAACAATATTTAAAAAACATGTTCATCGGTACTAAAAGAAATATAAGACCAAATCCTATCTAAAAGCGATGATTAGAAAATTATATACTATATTAAACATACGATGTTAATAAAAAAGATTATAAAAACTCCGACCTGCCGGATTCGAACCAGCGACCTAAGGATTTATCTGCGACCACTACAGTCCTCCGCTCTACCAACTGAGCTAAGGTCGGTTGTTTTTTCCAACAATATTTAAAAAACATGTTCATCGGTACTAAAAGAAATATAAGACCAAATCCTATCTAAAAGCGATGATTAGAAAATTATATACTATATTAAACATACGATGTTAATAAAAAAGATTATAAAAACTCCGACCTACCGGATTCGAACCAGCGACCTAAGGATTTATCTGTGATCACTACAGTCCTCCGCTCTACCAACTGAACTAAGGTCGGTTGTTGAAATGTTTATCAATTTAATGATCATATATATATCTAAGGTAAACATACGATATTAATAAAAATACTATAAAAACTCCGACCTGCCGGATTCGAACCAGCGACCTAAGGATTTATCTGTGACCACTACAGTCCTCCGCTCTACCAACTGAGCTAAGGTCGGTTATTGAAATATTTATCAATTTAATAATCATATATAATATATATCGGAGGTAAGGGGTCCGCACATCAGTTTATATGGTGGTTCGGGTCTAATAACCTTTGAGCTTTTCCGGTTCAAATCCAAGAATCGTTCCCAGGAATCGAGAAATCCCCAGTCCTGGCGATGGTGCAGCCGGAGAAGATGAGGACCTCGACGTCTTCGCCTACGACATGGTTGCGGATCGTGTGGCCGACTTTGGACGGTGCCGGCAAACTCTGGGACGTCGTGTTGTTGGCGGACGGCGATCAAAGCTAAAGCTGGCCTTTGATGGCGTAGGAGAGCACGTCCATGACCCTTCCTCGTTTCGCAAGAAAATGGCTCCATTGCCAGGTAAAATCTTTGGAGATTGTCATTTAAGTAAAGATTGATAGTTAACATTTGACTATTCCTGACTTAAATAATCCTTTGTTGCAGAGAAAGAGTATGATAGATACATCAGTTTGTTGGACATAGATCTTGAATAGTTGACTATAGCTCAGTAAACATAGTTTGAATCATCAATTATACCTTCATGTTGTCTTCAGCCTGACATCTTAAGAATATGTATAAATTTTTTCATTGGATTATTGCACATCATTAAACAACTTGAACAGGTTATTCTCAGAATGCAATAAACTGAAATAAGTTACCAAGTTATATCATGGGGATTTGCTATATTTTGCCAATTCCATGTTTCATTTGGATTATTGAATTCCCAAATGATCTTTCTTTTGTCATTGCCAATGATGCCTAGTCAATATAGCCTGTTAATGAAGTTAAAAACAAAGGACTTCTACAACTTAGGTTCATCATTTACTCAAGTAGTTTTCTCCTCCTAGAGATTGCAAATAATGCTGAACTATGATTTACCTATAATGGATGGATGGCTCCAATGTACAATATTTTGGATCAACTTTCTTTGTTTTGGTGATGCGGAAAGGTCATATTAAAGGATTCTACAAACAAGAAATATGGTTAGAAGACCTGATTTTCTTGAGGATTTTTTAGCCACAACCCATCTGACACTTGACAAAATCAATGCCACAACCCATTCAAGATGCTAAACATTCACAACCTGTGTCACACTTAGAAGAACATAGGCAGCTGATGGCTTCTAATTAAATGCAAAATTATAGGACCACAAGTAAAATTGATGTTTAAATAAGGGATCGAGTAGCGATATCCATAATGCACTTTTTATATCTTTCTTTTATTAAATCGCAAGAATGACAAAAAGTTGTCTATTTGCACGGGCTTCTTTTTTTGATTGACACCTTCCAGCATATATAGATCCTGCATGGAATTCGACAATCATTATGAATATAACTTTGAGAAAACTGTATATCCTTCTTGTGGTAAACAAACATAACAACAACACAAACTAATCAAGCATAAGTCAGTTCTGCATGAAGATACAGTTCCTGCAAAATGTGTGCATTTGTTAGAGATGACTGGACATGGATTTCTCTGACTACATGAACACCATTTAGGCTCGATGTTTTCTGCATCTAAGTATTAAGCATGTACTAAATCTTGATCTAATAAACTACTTCCAGTTGTAGTTTATGAATTAGAAAATATTAGTTCTCGTTCTGAGGAGAAGCCATTGAACTGATAAAGGTGCTTATAGAATTACCTCTGACTTGCAACTAAATGAAGAATTACGTGGTTTTGAGAGCATGGATGGTCCTTCTAGAACTGGAACTGCTTTAGCAAGCTCTACTCCTGTCAGAAATAATCAAGTGCGTTAAGGTCACACCTTTGGAGGGAATTAACTTTAATGATATAACAAATGCTATTAGGAAAAGTAGGTAACTTAGTAGTCTGACTCTATGCTAGAGTGGCAAATTAATCAATTAACTCTGGAACTAGTATCAGAAATTTTGTGCAGGAGCTAAAACATGCTTTCAGGTCACCGAGATTTTCAAAACAAGTGAACGAGTCATTTCCTAGAGGTTAAAATGGGGAAACTAGCAGACCTGATATTTCACTAGATAGCTTACTTACCCGAAATCGTTCCATTGCTTGCCGGCATGAAATGAGTACCAGCTTGGGAACCCAAGAAATGTTCCGTCACTGATGAATGGTCTTTGGTGATAGGAACTTCAGCTGGTTGAGAATTTGTCCCCTCAGTCCTGTTTGTCTATATTGAATTAGATGCCATGCATGATAAAATATTGTTTAGAGCACACCAGGTTCGATACTAATGAGATGAACCTTGGGCCCTGTGCTCAAATTTCTCTTAAGAAAATAAAGAAAGGTATAACGAAATATAAACTAAGAGGAGGGAAACAAACACAACCTGGAGAGATCATCACTTGACTTCCCAATACACTGGGCCGCTGTTCCAAAGGAAGTATCAATAGATAAAGAGTGTGTGTCGAATCAATGAACAAAAGTAGGCTGTTTAATTATTTAATAGAAAACATTTTTTTCGGTAAGTTTAAGTAAATGAACTTTTCTTTTGTTATCCATTATGATACTATAAAACAATGTTTTTTTTTTCTGGTATATAGTAAAAATATTGAAAATCCTGTGTTTAAGTGTTAGAATTTGGGATCCATCTAACAAGGATAAAAGATGGTACCTGGTGAAACATAATGCTGGTGTTGTCGAGGGAACTTGATGCTTAGTTGCATGCTAGACAATTCGAGACTTGTAGCATAGTGTTGACAGGTGAGAAGTCTCTGTAGCCATGATGACCATTAGATGTGTATTTCATAAATTTTCCTCAAAGACATAACATTTCTTGACATAAAAGAAGAAGGCATACAGAATACAGTAGAAAAGTGTCTGCAAAAACAAAATTTCGACACTGCATAGTCTCAAGGAAATTATAAAAGCATGACATCATTGTATCATCTGTGTTAGACTACTACTACTGTTGTGATGTTTGGGCTGTTTCTTTTAAGTGTGTGTGTGTGTGTGTGTGTGTTTTAAGCCAATTCTTTGTCTCTGCTAAGCAAATCGAGAAAGATCCTCTTGCGTCATAAATGACCGCATCAAGGAAGATAGATCAACTACTACTAACAAGATGACCTCCTGTTTTGTTTTCCAGGGGGGAACAATCTGACCTGCTTCAAGCAATCAATCCTTTGCTCTGTCTGCACAACCACGGCATTGGCAAGGGGACTCTGCTCCAGCTTGGAGGAGACATTTCCTAAATGGTCGACGACTGCCACCATGGCTTCACATATATAGCTCTTTGTACCCTCCAAAATCCTACTCATGTCGCAACACAACATCACCAAAGAAGGTTCTTCTGTGGACTGAAAAGAAAGAGGGGGAAACAACTCACATTTTCTTGTGCTCGGACTTGGAAAACGCAGTCTCGCAGTAATCCGCTGCATGGTGGAGCTGTGAGCGCAGGTCCTTCAACTCCTGGAGTCAGCAACGTAAAAGGAGACTCACATTAACTGGAGCAATCTACGGGTGACACAAAGGAAGAGGAACGCAAGGTTCCGAACCAGTAGAGCATGGTGGAAACGCTCTTCCTCGCTCTCGTACTCCCTGTACTGAGTCGATGGCACTTTGGAAATGACGGTTGTCGACACCTTGGTATCTTTGCCTTCCTCCATCAACCTGTAAGGCGGCAGCAGCAGCAGCAACAGCAGCAGCAGATGGTGGATGCTTTGAGAAGAAGATGACGAGACGTTCCCAGTCGCGTGATCACTTACTTGCCTTCGAATCTATTTTCCACGAAGCTACGGACAAACAAGTCAAGTAAGTACCATATCACACCTCGATTTATGTGCACTTTTATCATAGTATCAGTGTATGATCGAGATTAATATATTCTCTACCACCACCATAGAGAAACATCAAACACTTGGCAACCTTCCATTTGGCCGCCCTCTAGTTGTGGTTGGTAGGGATAATTTGGACGTGGGGATGACAATGGGATGTACACTTGAATTCTTGTGCTAACGCATATTAACTATCAGTGTTTAAGCCTTCAATCACATGAATGATGAGGATGCAGATGACAGCACATTGTCCTTTGGAATTTGGACATCTGGAATGGGTCCATGAATTCCATTCAAACAAGCATGTCATTATTGTCCTTCATGTAATGGGTCCAGCAACCCCCATTTAAACCAGCATGTTCCCAAGCACTAACAAAATTTTGTTCTCCAGCTTTTTTGTCCCCCCTGCGGGATGGGGATGACCATTTTTTTTTCTTCTTTTTTTCCAATTCGGATTTGGATCTATCAAGGAATTTTTTTATAAAAAAAATCAAACTAAGAACTTGCTGATTGCAAAATTTTATGAGTCAAAATAGCTTGTGATGATATCATTAACCTTTTATATTAATAAATTAATAAAAGTAATTATGTTTCGATAATAATTATTAGATCGAATGTGTCAACTAGTTTGGCCGGTAAAAACATCGATAGTATATCGTAAAGTCCTGAGCTTCAATTTAGTTTTTGTCACTTATTTTTTTATTAATAATAATAATATTATTATTATTATTATTATTTATTATATCGAGCGAATGGCTAGATTGAAAAAAACCAAGAACTAAGATCTTCAATCAATTCGATTTTACAAATTAGATTGTTGATGCTACAAAAAGTGGGCTGACTTTTTTTGCTTTCTCTGCCCCATTTTTTTTCGTGATGTATTGGATGGATTCATTTAGATTGCGTCCTCCTTTTTCTTTTTTTTCTTAAATTGGATCCATCGAACCCTCTGGTTTTTTTTAAAAATATAAATAATATCTGTCTTCTCTATAAACGGATAAACCAGCCTGTATTTTAACCAAACTCGACGAGTTGTTTTGCTATTCCCAAAGCTTCTCCAGCAAGGTGTGGATCCCTATACTGATCGGTCCTCTGTCATGAGAAACCAGGCACAGAATATTTCTTAAACAGATACCTGAAATATAACAAATGGTCAAACATCAACAAAAATCATACCAATGATAATATGCCCAAACCAATGAGAGCATAAACCAAGAACTAATCCTGCCCATCTTGTGTTTTGGCTTGACATCGGTATGTTGAGAAATGACAATTACTACCGTAAGTTACAAGTGCACGCACTCCATGGACAGAAGGATCAATTTGTAGAGCAATTAGTGAAAGGCAAAATAATCACACAATAATCACCCATGCCACCTCCGATACACCATAGCACGATGGATAAAATATTTATAAATTGCACTTAAAATGAGTTAAAAAATTGTAAAGGATTCAGTCTACTGTAAATAATAGACTGAGTTACAGTATAAGCTTCCAGCAGCATATCCATGCTGTCAGAGTGTTAGAGAATTAATCAGAAATGAGTTCTGAGAGTAGCTATATTTTCTTTTCGCTTACTCGTTCACATCTCTGGTTTCTCAATCTTAGGTTTGATATCTCCATTCCCTATGATTTGTTGTTCAATCGGAGGATACTTATTAGAATTAGGGGGGACCAGTTTCACTGTCTGAGATTTCTCCGCGGCAGCCGGCACTGCACCTCTGGCAACACCATTTGGAGCTGATACCATATGACACGGCGACACTTCACACTTTGATGACATGGATGAGTATTTCTCTTCTGCATAAATCAGATAAGAATGTATTAGTGCCAGAATATGTAATGCAACAACACAAGGAAGCAGATTCTTGTAATCGACTTGGTCTGAATAAATAAAATCATTATAAGGTCTTTTTTTTTGTTATCCAGAGAAAATGTTTTCTCATTATGACACTAAGACTGCATGTGTCAGTTCGGTTCGGGAAAAAGACCCTTTTTCAACTCGTATATTCGCACATGACAATCCTTCGACTCATACTACCAGACACCCAAATCGGCTAACTGGAGGTAACTAACAGATCACACACATTTCAGAAATGAAGAAATACAGATGAAAGCACAAAATGTCCATGTATCTATCATCCTGAGATAACACAATCAATGGTACTTCAAATTAACTAAACATATTTGATAAAATAATAACTCATGGAAAAAAAATGTTTACCTTTCATTCGTCCATAGGTGACTAACTTGAGGAGATAGTCTCTGAACT
This sequence comes from Musa acuminata AAA Group, assembly GCF_036884655.1. Classification (NCBI taxonomy): domain Eukaryota; kingdom Viridiplantae; phylum Streptophyta; class Magnoliopsida; order Zingiberales; family Musaceae; genus Musa; species Musa acuminata. The sequence continues at coordinate 4,033,824 of NC_088346.1, read as the reverse complement.
CCGTTAATACACACCTCTCTTGCTCCGCATAGACTTCTGATGTGTTGTGGTTGTTGGAAGATCTTGGAGTTGTACCAGTAGCTTGAGATGTCATAAAAACCGTGTCTTGCTCATCACACAACAGTGCCAGTGTTCCAGGAGACATTGGCCTTCCACCCTTCTGTTCATCTCCACAGTCAGATTCAGACTCTTCCATGCTAGTCTTTTCTGCAGGAATTCCACTAGAATGCTCATCGACTGATGCTTTCTGCATATCAGCATCTTTCTGTCTCTGATCTATTTCTTGTTCTGATGGTACAAGAGAGCTTTCAACTTGGCTTTCCTTCTCTGCTAACTTCTCCTGAACTTTTCTGTCTGAATATTTAATTCAGAAAATAAATATATTAGAAACAAATGTTAATGAGTTAAATCAGTACTCAAAACATTAACAGACGAGGGCAGCATTCAGTGAACAAAAGCAGCATTAATAGTTAGCAAACGAAAATTTTTAGAGAGTAGAAATTTGTCAGTATCAAAATAGCTGAGGCCAAAAATTTTTGTTAGAGATCTCTTAGATTCTAATATTCATTAAACTCCAAATAATTAATTATTTACTAAAAATATTCTGCATGATATTGCAAGTGACATGGCATGCACATTTTCGAGAGAGTTCCATCCTATTTCTGCAACATTATGATTTAAATCTGCAATTATAAAAAATTACATCCCACACTCGAGTTATCCAAACTAACTAAATCCTGCCCTTTGTGACAAACTTCTGTTAGCCAAAAGGATAAGCTTATGAAATTATTTTACCATTTAAATGTTTACATTGACAATTCAAATAATAAAGATACTTCTTTCATAATTACAGATAAAATCTTCGTGCTGTTACTACCAGTGTCCTTTTTCCTTCCACTCTTCCCCCTCTTTCTCTGGCCCTCGTGTTTTCCTCCTCACTTCCACCAATCCACTTTGTCTTCATCTACCCAAATTGCTTTCACACATCATACAATCCATTTCCATGAGGCAGTCTACTTGTGTTCAGTGGCTTTTCAAGGAAGGCATTTAAATGGTGTTTTCCATAACTGAAAGCATTTAATGAAATATGAGGATATCTCATGTTGTTAACATGAGGGTAATTTCGTAATTCCATTGATCAAATCTCTTCGGCAAATATCAGATGGGAGGTGGAGCTTAATTAGTTTGGAAAATACAAGATGTTGCATGTAAACTCAGATAAGAAAAGGTCTGACTTGTTATTTTGGGGAGAACACGGCATGAAATGGGAATTTTCTACCGGTTACCACTGTTCTAGCAGCTACTCAATAAGCACATGCACAACCTTCCGTTTCCATGTGTTATCCATTCAATTAAATATTAGATATATACCTAAAGAACAATGACTTTCTGATGGTTGAATTCTTAGAAATAGGAGTAAAAATATTATGATGATTTCAAGACATATATTGGTTACTCAGTTTTCAGAAGCCACTAGTATGATCAGAATAAAGATATCAAAAGAATCAACATCAGTCCAGATGGTCAACATCTAGAAAATGTAAAGAAAGATAGGATCATAACCATTTGCTTTTACAGAGTCATCAGAAAAAAAAGATTATAATGAAAAAAAAATTTGAGATGGAATGAACAAGAAATATATGCTTCGAATTTGCTGCTTTATATATAAATATATTAAACACATTTCGTTATATTGGTTAACAATTTCTTGAGGTATGAAAGCTAAAAATGGAGGTGTTTGCAGGTATAGCTTTTTCTATTCTGTGAAACAATACTCCTCCAGTTGAGTCCCTTATTACAGTATATGCTATTGCAAACTGTCGATCTATATATTATCACACATACCAGCAAATGTCTTGGCAACCTCTCCAGATACCATCACCAAGAGCTTGCAGAGATCCCTAATGTGCTCCGGTTGGACTACGTCTGCTAGTAGAGACCTTCAGATGACCAACAGTAAGTTAAATCTTAATGCATAGAACACTACAGTTTAAAAGCTCTACATTCAAAATAGACCAAATAAAAGAATAAGAAAAGTGAAAGATAGATCTGTACCTGTAAGTGACCTTAGTAGATGCCATTGGAGCAGTATTAATAGCACTAGCTGCAGGAGTGGAAGCAGAACAAGAGGCTGGTGATGAAGTCCTAGCCTGATAAGTATAGGATGTTCCAGTAATGTTATTTCTTCAATGTCAAATAATAAAGCACAGATTGATCAATCACGTCAAATTTAAGTCAAAAGAGTTGTAATAGACTGTGGTTTCATCTCTTTCAATGCTTATAATCAAGTGAAAATGTCAAATTAGAAGAGCCTCTGTGACAAAGCAAATTAACGTAGATCTTGCATGTACAATAATCCAAAGTTGTCAAACTAACAATGCAATGCGGAATTATAAAGAGAATATTAAATTTTTTACTAATACTTTTATACAGATTTCAGGGAGATACCAAGTACAAAGTATTCTTTATAATGTTGTGCATATCAGAAAATTACCTGTGGAAGTTGTGTAAGCCTTTTAGTGGGTTGATCCTTTATTGATGCACCAAAGAAGAGCTCCTGGTTCTTCCTCTTCCTAGATGCTGAAGGAGACATGAATGCTGATGGGCCAATGGCCCCATTTAGGGATGCATTGGCTGCCTGCTGCATATAAAGAGCGCTTCCATGATCACCACGGAAGAGAGCCTTCCTCTCTTCACTCCCTTCGAAGTTCTTACAATCCATACATTTACAATTATCAGAACAGAGAATGTTGGCTTGGAAGCATTCACAGTATTTTTTTAGGCACCCAGACTTCTTACAATGGCATCCTTTATTATGTTTTCCCACCAAAGGAAGTTCTCCTGCCTCATCCTAACACATATAAGCATGTTGATATTAGAATTTGGCAAACAATTGCTATATATATATGTGTGTGTGTATTTATATGATGAAGTTCAGAGAATCTTGAACATTTATCTTTTCTTGTCATCACTTTAAACAATAATAATGAATTTTATAATAATAAAGATGATAGCTAGCTGGTTCAAAAATGTCAATATATACTAATCTAAACCTGAGATTCCATATAAGATATGCATATAAGGCAAAATATGAAACATGGAAATTACTAGGCATGGATATAAAGGATTTGTACCAGTTAAAGAGTCAGCAGCCAAATATTTAGTAATTATCATCAAGAGCAAGCAAGACAACACAAACATTTAAGATGCTTATACGCCATTGTGCTAAATTGATAACCAGTAGTTCTGCCAATTCCTTAGGAGATTTCAAATTCACCAAGATATGTCGTCACCGCAGGTCAGAATTGCTACAAGATATCATGTAAGACAGGATGACTAACTCAAAAAAAAAAGTGCCAGACATGCTTAATAGGCATGCACCTTGTGAAAGAAACCGAATAAGAAATCAGAATTTGTTTTAATAGAAGATTGAGTACATACCCTGCCATCCCGTGATGCATGTGGGCTACTGCCAATCTTAGGCCTAAAGGCATTAGGATTGCGCTCTAGAGTAGCTTCAACAGCCTCATGTCTCGCAGCTTCATTCTCAACATTGTTACAGCAGTTTGAACAGTTGCAGCCATCACAATAAACTCCCGATGCAAAGCACTCACAATACCTAAGTGTGCAATAATGAAAGAACATAAGTACAATGAGCAAGTTTAGGAAGAATATGAAAATACAGCCATATGATCGAGTACTTAATTGCAAAGCTAAGTTCAACACCGAATGACTGAATCAGTATGAATCTTTATAACCACAAAATTTGGTATACTTCACACTGACACTTCCATGTGAGCATTGAATGCTCTAGATGAATAATTGAAACAAGTCAATTCAAAATCGACATGAATTTTTCTACCAACTAATATTTGAATATTTCTTCACTGAGAATTTAATGTGATCATCCCTAGCATAGTCAACCAGCCTCTTGTTCTGTTGCATACTTGTAGTTGTGGAGCCAATAGGCAAAACACTTTCTTTATTCAGTGTGCAAAACAAGATTCACTTCAGAGAAGCAGGTAAATAACCAACTTTTTTCTGCTAGTGTAAGCCTTTTCAAGAATTAGCACAGAGAGCTTTTCCTCGCTTTTTCATTCATCATTACTCATTGTGACACTAATGATTAGCTTACTCTTGATTTTGAAACTTTAGATAGGGATAATGAATTTGACGGAATAATTCCATCAACCACCATTACATTAATTTCCTGAAAATCATTCATAAATCAGCTATTGCCATAGGTTTATCAGAAAACAAGCTATTGCCATCCCAAAGTTTGATTTGTGACAGTCCTATATGCTTGTACTTTTATATTTGACCAATCTTACAAACACAAACCCACTTGTATATGAAACTAGTATCAACCAAGTTATTCAACAACCAAATTGTATGTCTCAGTCATCAAAAGCATGTGTTGCATTAATATAATATCATAATTCCTGTACTTCCATAAGTTTAGGATGTCAATTTCTCACCGGAAGGAGTCGGACAGGAAAGTACTGTCCTTAATTCACCAAAGCTACAAGAGATTTGCTGTTAATTCCTATTGCAAAAAAAAAGAATCAAGTATGATATCCCAGGGTGTTATTGTTAATTCCTTTGGCAGCAAAAGAATCAAGTATGAAATTCCAGGGTAATGTAAAGGAAGGCTCTCATTTTCATATTAGGTTGCTGTTTAGGTAGTTCAACCATAAAGAATAAACTGTTCTGAAAGGAGCTATCCTCATGGACGGTGGTCTATTAGAGCTCACTTATGTTTTGCCATTTACCAACAGATGAGCAAGTTTTGAACTGGGAGCAAGTCTTTATGCCAACTTGATCATGCACTTGAAACTTTACAGTAGAGGCAACTGCAAAGACTGAGATTCTTTATTCATCTCCAGAAACATTTCGAGTCAAGATAACTGACTTTGGCAGATAACAACTGGTGCATGAAGTATTTGCAAAACTAAGATGCCTTATGAAACAATACTTCTTAGGAGTCTTCTAGAGGAGAGGGATTGAAGGATAATGGAAACAAGAATGCTAGTTCCTTATAATGATTATTACAGATTTCATAATTTTGGATCCTATTCTGCCAAGAGACACTGTTTATGGCATGTGACATCTGTCACGTGTGTATGCCTAGGATTATAGATGATATTGAAGAAATAAATGGCAAACAATTATTAGCACATCACAAGTAGCATGTATTTAGTGTGAAGTAATAATGCAATTAGTAACAGCATGGGGCACATATGATACTTCTAAGTAAGCTGACAAAAGTTACATAACAAAAGGTTATTTCACCTACAGCTTCAAGCATTTTGAGTGTTTGCAGTTGCAGTTCTTTTTTCTTGTTGGTGTACCATCTTTTGCATCATATAACAGTCGTGGTCGTGACTTGGGTGATTCTGTCTTGCTGAAATGGATCATAGTAAAATTGTGAGTCAATCCCTTGCAGTTAGTAAATATAACAAATGTAGACATCAAGTAAATACAAAAGCTTATCTACTGCCGAGTAATCCTCAAGAATGGTAACAGGTACATTACCACGATTCTTATGTCACTGTAAACAATCTGAATACAATTCTATAAGCAATAGATTCTCGGCATGTTCAATACCAGAGTACCTGAGAATAAATTTTGATGCATGACCGGGGCACATTTTACATATTAGTCACTGACAATTATGACAGACAAGAAGCAGAAGACCAAAAAGAAAGAGGAAATCTATTAAATTCAACCAATTGAAACACTAATCACATGAGGTAAAAATGCAATTTCCCTCTTCTAATATATCATCATTCTTGACAAGTTTCAATACAGGACGTCTCCAAGTATAACAAGATTTAAATTCGTAGTGTAAAGTGAAAGAGACTTAAAGGGCAAAACAACAACCGAAAATAGCAAAATAAAATCTTTCTTGGGTCATTTTCGAATTTGAAATGAGTTCAAAAACGGGGTCTCAAAATGAGAGCACAGCAGAAACATTTTCGCATAAAGAGGGAAAAGTCTCATGATGATGCCTTTGATATAAAAATTAGGAAAAATCTCAAAATCGATGCACCGAAACCTAACCTAAAATTTGAAAAGAGGTTGCCCGACTCCTAAAAGATTTCAAGAATCAGATAAAACCCGTTACTCACGCGGCTACGGCAATTGAGGAAATTGCGGGTCGCGATATTGGCAGAGAAGCCGGCACGGGCCGCGGCGGTGGCGGCGGCGGCTGCTGCGGTTGCTGCGGCGGATCGATAGACACCGATACAGCCGCGGAAGAGGAAGCTCCGCCGTAAGCCGCAGCCGTGAAATCCAGATGCCGGACGAGCTTTCTCGGAGGGAAATCAGACGGCGCCGATGCAGCCGGCTGACCGCTTTGCTCCATTGGAACCCGTCAATCGCCGATCCAAGAATCGATTCAAGAAGAACGCCAGAAATTTCCCTCCGAATTCCACCTCTTCTGGAGGAATCCGAACCCCCTATGGGTTCCGAACAAGTGGATACCGCCTCAGATCGGGCGTTCGAGAACTTCGAGGTCGCCGCTGAATCTGGGAACAAAGGAAAGGCCCGCGGCGGCGCGGATATCTCCAGCGTCGGAGAAGGAATCGAGCGGCGGCGACCTACCGAGAGGAGCGGCGGCGGCGGGAGATGGCCGAGGAGGAGGATGCGGGGTGGGATTCTTGTTGGGGTGAGGGAAAATTTTCGAGCACGAGGAGAGGAAGAGGGGGAGGGGAGGTGGAAACGAAAGCCTCTTCTCGTTCTCTCTCCCTCTCTGCTTTTGAAATCAAATTATAATATTTGACGGTCGGATCGGCGTCCATTAAAAGATCGGACGGCTGTGTCCTCTTGGAGAGATCAAGTGGTCCAAATTCATAGGGTTCGAGATGTGGGCCGTCCGATTGGATTGGGGACAGCCTTTCCGGTTTATTAATTGATAACTTGGGATGTTAATTTCAGATCAATTTATATCGTGCCAAATCGAATTCCATCGTATTGAATTTGACTAGCTTTAATCAGAGGATGTACATTAAATCTATTTAAGGAACATATTATTCATCTCCAGTCCGAGCCTGTCTCATCCACTTGATCTCAACAATTTCATTTGAACGTTCTTTTCACCATTCTGCAAATGTAATTAAGTATATACTCGTTGTGTATGTTATATATGTTTTTTGATGGACGTTTAAGTCAAGCTGTGGCCGATTGTGATGCAATGGATGAATCCTCACTCTATGGACGCTACGAACGCATCACACTGGATCACCGTCAGCGGTGGAGCCTACGCTTCGGACCAATCGTATGCGGTGTTCCAACTTCGTGTCACTCAGTGAGAGTCTTTTCTGCGGCAACAGATTATATATTGGATAAGACAGTCATCTATGACCGCTGGAGCCCACACGTGGGGCAAGCAACACTTTGATCTTGATCTTTATGCCTTTGTACTTAGTGGCCCCATAAAGGAACTGGGCCACTCTGGAGCCCACAAGTGGGACCCCGTTCCGCTGACGCATCAATAGCATTACCAATCATATGGTAATCTTTGAATATAATTCGTCATGCGCCATGTCAGCTTTATGCTTACGGTTGTAAAATCGCAAGTATTTGAGGTTGGTTATATTAATGTTTTTACATCATTAAATTTCATAAAATATAATATTTTTAGTTAAATTAAAAAAATATTTAATTTTTTTTATTTATAGTTTATAATAAGATTTTTTAAGTCCAATTATCAATATTATTATTTTATTATATCCTCAATTATCCTTTTATCATTGTTTCTTCATATCTCTCTCAATTAGTATCAGACGATCAAACCAATGATATAAAATTAATGTATGTCCTATATCATGATGACATAGGTCATGCAAGAGACTATCATGATTCAAAGGGTCATGAACTCAAGGGAATTTATTGGTCATGAAATTGTCTCGATTCTAGATTCCAACCCTGTACAACTCACTTTCTTGAGACAGCAAGCAGATTGCAGAAGCTGTAGATTCTCTTGTAAAGAAGTTTGAGATGGGGCCAATCTGCGAGACGTGATTGTGTAACTTGAGACTGCGTTGTCAATCTAAACCCTGCTGACTTTAGTCTTCCCAATGAAGACAATGCTTACATGCGAGGAAGTGAAGATCTTAGCTCAGACTCATCATGATGGTGAAGTAGCAGTTGGTAAAGCTCAGCGTTCTAAAGGCGCTATGGGAAGCACAGATGCTTTACATTTCAAGCTTTAAGCTCTTCTGCAGGAATTCGGCTGGCGGTCTGACCTATCTTTGGATGAATGTGTGATTGTATACATATGACCAAGAATGTGCTTTGCCTTTATCTGCCTTCGGCTGTGTCTTAAAATAGCTTTGAAAGCATGTGATGATGTTGATGGTGGAAAAGGTTCAGTAGTTTCAGGACTGAATCAGTTTTGTTTATTTTAAGCTGTTCGATGATGTTTCAATACAAGCAGGAAATATTATTGTAAGGGCAGAAGCGTACAAATGTTCTGACTGTAAGTGATAATGTATATATAGATGAGTTAACATGCATGACAAGTTGTATGTAATTTTGTTCTCAGTTTGTCATGTTGAATCTTCATATAATTAAAGCAAACTTTTGGGTATTGTGGCCAAGAGTGATACAATGGCATTGCACAGGGATTGCAGCTAACTTTTTAGATACTGCAGCTCTTTTTTGAAAGCCTACTTCCCATGTTTACTGAATTCTGGCATTAAACCAAGACTGTGGCTAATAAGAGATTAAAGTCTGCATCGAAAATGGCTAATAAGAGATTAACATTGCAATACTAAGTGTACAGATAATTCACTTGTTACGGAAACTAGAGATGAGCTGATTCCTTAGAAAAGCATGGGAACCTGCAGTTCCCTCTCTATCGACCCGAAGAACAATATTAGTCGGCACTTTCGGTGAACTCAAGACCAAGGTGAGTTTCTTGTCCATTCTAGGTAGTGCATGTGCCTCCACACACCAAGTTCCTGCAGAAGTATTCTGGGATCAATTGTGTTGCAGCACAAGGATGGCAAGAGGAAATCTATAGCGAGTATGTAAAATTTCTTGTAAGTGATGAAGGGTAGTATTATAACATTCGTCGAATTCTTTCATTTTGCTTAACAAGTAAATATTTGATGTGAATTAAATGAGCAAATGTGATTAACAGGGTTCCAGTGTTAGAAAAAACAAACATTTCTGAAGATGTTACTTTCAAGATCTAAGAGTTTGAGAAAAAGAATGGAATCGAATGTAGACACTAATGTATAATAACACAACCATTGATGAATGGACGAGGGATATGTAGTCAGCTACTTACGCCATTAGACAACCGGGGCTTCTTTTACTTTTCTTCTTGGCGACCTCCTTCCTTCGTGGAGGTTGAAGAACTACCTTGATTGCAGTATCAAAGACTGCCTTGATGTTCTAACCAATCCGAAGCAAAGAATAAGACACACAATTATTACTAAGTTATCATGGTTTACAAAAAAACATTGCAGCGGCAATAGTACCGACGACTAATAGTCTAGTATTTTCTGTTTGACACACCTGTTGAGTCTTAGAGCTGCACTCGATATATGCAGCAGCACCAATTTGTTTCCTGAGTTCTTCGCCCTGGAACGATGGCAATGTATTGTTTGGCCTCAAAACAAGCAATAAATTTCAGATGGAAGAAAGATGGTGCAAAAGCTCAATGCAAAATCTATGTACCTGAGCTGGAGTTATGGTAGTTGCACCTGGATGATCAGCAAGATATGCTTTGTCTTCGCGAAGATCTGTAGTTTATCAGATACCAAGGTGATTAATATTCTCAAAGAGCTAATTGCATACATCAATTAAGATGGTGGAACTCAAGATGGCTGCGAACCTAGTTTTGTTCCAACAAGAACAATAGGAATATTTGGTACGAAGCGGCGAAGCTCGGGCATCCACTGGTTAACAAAAGAACAATTACAAGTTTCGTGAATACACTAGTCGATTAGGAGTATCATTGCAACAACGAGTTCCTAAAGTTGTGAAACGAGGAATCAAAAGTCTGAAAACAAATCAAGTCACCATGATAATTCGATCCAGAGACCGATTAGAAAAATAAGATTATAGCTGTACTTATTCTTGAATAAAACATATACATAATCCAAATTTTAACATTCAAACAAAGAAACATAATTTGGATAAAAACAGGTAAAAGATAATTTTCAGCTCGAAGTTGCTAATAGGGCTACCAATGTCTGCAACTTAAATGTAAACGGAATGATGAATTGGCACTTAATTATAACCTTCTTGAGAACATTCTCATAGCTTGCCCTGCTAATTAGAGAGAAAGCCAAAACAAATATATCAGCCCCTCTATAGCTCAGTGGCCTCAATCTGCTGTAGTCTTCTTGTCCTGCAAAGGGAAGTGAAACCATATAGAGTCATTCAACAAAAATTTGCAGATCTAGTTGGAACAACTGAGGAGATGTGGAAGATCATGAAACCTGCAGTGTCCCACAATCCTAAGTTGACAATGCTGCCATCGACAGAGACATTAGCGCTGAAGTTATCAAACACAGTAGGGATGTAGTCCTGCAAAGAACCACAACATCACACAAAACCGGAACAGAATAACTACAGAAAGAAAAGAAAGGAAGTCTATGAATGAAGAACAAATGTAGAAGATCCTGATTCCTATTCTCTGGTTCTAAAGAGGGATACTGATACAGATCATTGACAAGAACAAAAATAAGAGAAATGAAGAAGAACAGAACAATCAGAATCAAGAGAGCAAAGGATGAAGCCTTGTGGTTGCTAAAGCAAAGGGGAAGTGATACATACAGTGGGGAACTTGTTGCTGGTGTAGCAGATGAGCATACAAGTCTTCCCCACAGCTCCATCCCCAACAGTCACACACTTGATGAACTTTGTGGCGCTCATCCTCGCTCCGGCTCCGGCTAGCTATCAGGTGGTGGTGGAGAGCAAAGAAGAAGAAGAAACACGCTATAAACGGAGGCAGACAGCGAGGAGGGAGTTGCTTCGCTTGGAAGGCAGGAGAAGCAAACCGATAAGGTAAAGGACAACAAGGGATGGCAGAAGAGCAGCAGGAGATAAGCTGTGGGCGAGAGGAGAGCTGCTGATCACGATCTTGGGAACTCGGGAAAGAAGAGGACAAGGGCAGTGGAGTTTTTGGTGCGAGCAGGAGATGAGATGTAGCTCTCGGAGTTACATTAGAAGCTGGTCTCCGGTCCTTTTTCTTCTTACGAGGCCACCCATTCTTTTACTTAAACATGCAACGAAACCGACATGTAAATCCAGTAATTCCAACGCGTGATCTATTTCCAAGTCACGACCGTGACACCGGTGCTCCACGAAAACACGGATTACCCTTCGTTGTACCCACTCGCCCATTGATTGGTATGAGGGATGCGTAGGAAACGAAGGTAACGAGGGAAGGCTCGGAGGTCTAGAAGCTTGCACGTCCTCTTCCACGACGAGGAAGTGGGATTCAATTTTCGAATCCGACGTCTCGGATCCGACCGTTTGGGTCGGGCGAGCCGCTGTTGTGGTTGCACCTGCAGCGTCTCTTTTCGCTGCACGAGCTCTGCTGACACGGTAATGAATCGCTGCGCTCACCGGGTTTGGTGCCGTCGCCACCAACCAAGTCAAATGGAGCACCGCCCACCTCGGCGGCGTACCCAATGCCCATGATGCCAGTCTCGAGCAGTAAACACGTTCTCATCGACATTGTTTGGCTTCGGGTGGTGCATTAAATAACTTGGCTGCAGCTTCATCTCCGCCACAAGATTTGGCGTTTATAGATGAAATGTTTTTTAGGTTGCTGACAGAAATCTAGCTCAATTAATAAGTTAAATGGATCTAATTTACGAGCGGTAAACACGTTTCTTTGGTTGCACATCAAACAGCGACTGGTACTTCTCTGGCAGAGTGCAGGTCTTGTTTCATCTGTGAGTCGTCGTCCCAGAACTTATCCTGTCCTTCCTCGCCATAAATTAGACTACAGGCCATGAAATAGAAGATGTTTACGATGCCAAGTAGTGTAAGAATCCAGTAGTAGTAGTCGAGGTGGCCCTTGTTGATGTTCCTGTCGAGCCAGCTCGCGCCACCATCTGCTCCACTGATCTTGTTGACGAGCGCCGTGATGACACTGCTCACCAAGTTCCCAAACCCCAGTCCAAGCGTCAACAGCGACACGGCAACGCTCGCCATGCTTCTGGGGAACTCGGAGTAGTAGAACTCGAGCTGCCCGATGAGGTTGAGGGCCTCTGCTAAACCAGTCAGGCAATTCTGTGGCACCAGCCACATGGCCGACATGTTCACCATCCCTTGTGGATCATCAGCGAGTCCTTGTTCGATGGCCCTTCTGCGGCGAGCGCCCTCCGTGACGGCCGCCGCCGCCGTGGCCATGCATGACAGTACCTGGCCGATTCCCATCCGCTGTCTGAGGCTGAACCCACGAGGTCTCCCCGTGATCTTCGACAGCGGGGGAACCACCAGCCGGTCGTAGATGGCCACCCAAAGCGTCAGAGTGATGATGGAGAACACAACGAAGGAGCCCGCCGGGATTTGGAACTTCGACCCGATGTGGCGGTCCATGGTGCCCGCTTGCAGCACCGGGAACGAGTACTGGCTGATGACAACGGCAACCATGATGCTGGACGACCAAATAGGCAGCACTCGCACCACCGACTTGAGGACTTCCACCTGCTCCACCGTGCACAAGTTCCAGGCGTTTGATGCTGTTCCGTCGGGATTCAGATCCTTCTCCTGATTTCTGATGACACAAGCTTTGTTCAAGAACCTGCAGAAGTTCCAGCGGATGATGCACGCATGCGTACTTCGGGTAATCATCAAAGTCTGATGATGAACGTGGTACCTCAGTTTCTTGGTTGGAACGGTGAGTTTGGAGCCCTTCTTGTTGTGGAACCGCACATGGTTGGTGTCCGGAGGCAAGAATATATGCCGGTTCTTGAGACTCACGACGATGACTTGTGCAAGTCCGGCTAAAATGCTTTTATTTGCCTTGAACTTGATGTAGAAAGGAGATCCCAGAAGAAACAGGGCTGCAGAGATTGCCATGAGCACGACAGGAACACCAAACCCGACCGCCCAGCCTTTGTGATCTTGCACGTACACGATGACCGTCACCGCGACGATGATGGAGATGCCGACCGACGCGTAGTACCAGTTGAAGAAGGTCTGCAGGGTCCTCTCGTTCTGAGGCGCGCCCTTCTGGTCCAATTGGTCCGCACCGAAGGCAAGAGAGCACGGCCGGACGCTACCTGATCCCACCGACATGACGGCGAAAGCGGCAAACAGGAAAGCGAGCTGCGACGAGGTGGGCGACGCGCAGTCGTCGTTCGCGTGGCCGCAAGAAGGAGGCTGCGCCCCAGGAACCACCGCTGTGAGCCAAAGAAGCGCCATGCCCTTGAACGAGAACGCGAGACATGGTTAATGCTGTTTCGTACGAGAAAGCCGAGATGATGGACTTACAATTAGGCTGACGAAGGACCCAATTGCGATCACTCGGAAACGACCAAGAAAAGAATCCGACAAAAAAGCCCCAAAGATCGGTGTGAAGTTGGATGCTGCTCCCCATATGAAGAGGACAATGGCACCAGCAGCAGGGGACATGTTATACGTCTTCGTCAGGTAGACGATCATGTTTGCATGGAGCCCAAAGCTCGCAACTTTCTCGAGGATCTCATTTGCTGCATGAGGAAAGCTGAAGTGTGAGAACTAGGAATCCATTTTGCTTCATACAAACTGTAGTGTGAAGGTAAGAACTCTTACCCATGATACATGGGAGAGTCTTTAGGCCACCCTTCCCCTTCAATGGCATTGGAGCTTCCTCCTCTGCTACAGGAGCTTGCATCTTTCTCTGCCCGGAGGAAGATAAACCAGTGGCGAATTACTCATATTGTGGAATATATAGGACTGCCGTCTGCAAAACCCGTCTTTCCCCTCTCTTTTCTCCATATAATATTGCACATATTGGATCTTTGTTGATTCATCCAGTCTCTAGAAATTCCACTGGGCGACCGAGGCGAGATGAGCAATGTTTTTGCCTCTACCGGGTGAACAAACCAAGAGAGACAAAAGTCTCTTAACTTGGGGTTCATCGCCTTGCAGGCATCAGGTTGATTTCTCGGACACAATAACAAACGAATCGAGTGACAACAAGATGCAGCATCAGACCCACAGTCGGGCAGCTCAATGATTCGTCCTGCAAAGCCATGGCAGACATGCAGTCTTCAGGTAACTGGACAGATTTCTAGCTTCTGACGCAGCATCAGATAACAATGAAATGAATTGGACGACGACTTCGACAGCATTCTCGACTGCCAAATTGGTGAACACGGCAGCAGCATGCTGGGATTGGAAAGATCCGCCTCCCGAAACAGCTCTGAAAGCTATGGACGGAAGTCCTCTGCTGCAAGCAGGCAACGAGTGCAACAGCTGCGCTCTCGATATCCAACGTGGTGGCGTTGAACTTGGAATGCAAAAAGTGCTTGCAGGCCATGTTGCTCAAGAGATTACCACTGCATCTCCTTGTCACCAACACCACCACAGGACTCCTCGGTAGGCATACGTAAAGTTGACACACCCTCTTCGACTTCAGGCCCTGTAAGTACAGAAACCCTGTGTTTCATCAACTCCTCAAACCCATGTTCATTCATTAAGATGAATGAAACAATCAAGTCTCGTATACCAATCATACCTCAAGCTGCTTTGAAAGTGCGTAGTACTTGTTGTCGACAGCAACCCAGAAGACATGTCTGACTTCCGGGACTCCATGGACAGGAAAGATCTCCTCTGGTTGGTACCAGACTCTGTTGAGGAGACTTCCATAGGCAACTCCAGTTTCAGTAACATTGCTGTATTCTCAGAAATCCAAGTAACCAAATTTCCTGGTATAGTCTCCGTTGGATTCCAGTCCTAACTCATCATTCGGTCCATCACCATAAAGCTGTTCCAGGAAATGTTCTTCTAAAACATTAGCACTCAAAAATAATGCTAGTTTACCAAGAATAGCTGATTGTAATGCATCAAGAAGGCATATTCTGCTTAGTAAAACCTCAACAATAAAATTAAATCTGATTCAACTAACAAAATAAAAAGAATTAATTTTAGAATTCACCCAAAATCATATTTTACAGTATCCTAAGAAATGATTCTAAACCTTCACGTAAGTGTGTGATTAAATTCATTCTCTTCCAAGGATAAGACAGATTCCTCTTTTACCGATACCACAGCATCATCAGAAAAAAAAAAACCCAGAAGAATAAAAAATATTCTTTATGGAAAATAAAAGAATCTTAAAAGTGAGAAGAGAAGTTTTTTTTTCTTTTTTGTATGTCAAAACAAGCGACAGATCCAAGAATCTATGATTGCTAGGTTATAATAATGATCATAATGCTAATATAACGTTGATGTATGATCATTGCCAATATCGTCAATTAAATCAAGAAAAAGTAACTGACATGATTAAAGAAATAATGGACACAATTAAAAAAAAAATTAATAAAATAATAAATAATAAATCTCTAAAATATTATGCAGCGCTTACTGCAAACAAAATTGAGATCATTAAGAATAATTTAGAAACACATGTATTTGCTTATCCTTTGAATAGGTTCAGCAGCAACTGAGTACTGAGACCAGCATTCAGCTGCACCAAGAATAAAAGTCAAAATAATAACTGGTTTGCGGAGAAGGGGAGTGTTCCCTACTGTGAGATGACTATTGTCATGGATGGCTTACGGATTGCTGCTAAGGATAAAGTCAGTATAATTCATGTTGAGTAAGACTTGGAGATACTAGCGTGGATCCTATGAAAGACAGTTCTCACTCCTTGGATAATAAGAAACTACATTGAAGATATCTGACATGTTCTCAGGGTTTTGATTCCTTTCTTGTATCTCATGTATATAAGGAAGGGGATGAGACTGCCAATTAGCTAGTAACATATGTTAGAATAACCAGAGAGATATTTTTTTAGAGAAGTGTGACCCTGTCAGCTGATCAGTTTTGTGCGTTTTGATCTACAGAGTTGTTTTCTGCAGCTTAGTTAAAAAAATTTTACTTTGCAAGAAAAACCAGTAAATGAGTGTTGAATGAGTGCAGAAACTTGATGTAATCTGCAAACTCATACCATGCTGAGTCCAGTCATTACGACTATCACCTTTTCCTTTCCAATACTTCCAAACCGGAATCTTCTACCTTCAAAAGCAACAAAATGGATGTCAACAGATGGATCAATCTGCAGAACATGGGGGACAGAATTTACGAGACAGTGAATAGGTATTCTCCTACTGAATCAAAGCATCCAAAAATACATGAACGCATGCATCATTTACTTGCCTGAAACATCCAAGTAAGGGAGCTGTGGATCCTGGACGAAGCCAGTGAGACTGCAGAAGAGGTGCCATCTCATAGGCACTGATGATCTTTACCTTTCTCGCTTTGCTCTTTGGTATTTCACCGTTCGACCTTCTTGTGCCGGTAGATATAAGCACGAGCAGAGCTCGGAGGAGGAGAATAATCTTGCAAGAATCCATCTTTTCCTCACAAGCAGCGGCGGCGGCGGTGGCACAATGGAAGCAGAGACCTGGAACCTTAAAGGATCAGGTTACTGATCCAAGCATGGACGATTTGGGGCGAGGTTAATGTAACGCATCAATCTGCAATGTCGTTTTCCCCTCTCTCTGGGGATGGGTTCGGTGTCTTTTTCTCGAGTTGCCCTCAAGAAGCTGCTGCCGCTCCTTTTTGTTCCCAGCACGCCGACGCCTTGCCCTTCTCATAGCGTCAGGTAACCTTTAAGTCGCCTGTTCACTTACAGAAGAATCCGCCGCCGGAAGCCATGGAACGCGCCGCGCATGATCAGGCAGCCTATGGATTCCAAGACCAAACTCGCTTGTCTCCGGCCTCACTAAAGCAGCCCGTGCGCATGGCTCCCGTTGTTAGCGTTGCGTTCGACGTGAGCTTATCAGGCGGACACACACACACACATGATCAGGAAGCCTATGGATTCCAAGACCCAACTCGCTTGTCTCCGGCCTCACTAAGCCCGTGGGCCGACAGCCGCGTACTCACCGCTGCGCATGGCTCCCTTTGTTAGCGTATATATATATATATATATATGAATGAGCCACATCTCATTGCTATAATAGCAGAAGATGGCACATATAATGAATCAAATAAATTCAACTCTATTGGCCAAACCGAACGACATGCATCATTTGTTTGCTTAAATTATTATTTTCACATGTCCAATCAAGCAAAATGCTGATGTAAAGCGACTATAATTTTAATTGGAAAATGATTTAGCATTACAGATTTAGGATACAAGAAGAAATTTCTGTTGCTTCTCTTCAAAATCCATCCAACAGACAATGGTAACCTCATCAGTCATGACACCATCTAAAAATGTGGCTGATTCAGTGACAATGGTCGGACGTGGACTTTTCAGTGAGTGTTGCCACAAGAAATGACACTTGAAGTAGACCTGCCAAAAGAAATCAGAGCAAAGAAACGAAGACAAATCGATCGGAGAGCAAAGTCAAAGGCAGGCAGGCAGGCAGGCCAGGAAGAACAAGAGAACAGAGTATATCGATCAGAAATCAAAGTCAACTTCAAAGTAATCAAATCCGTATACTAATACAGTAGCGACCTGCTACCAGTGAGTGTAGATGAAGGAACGGAACGAGACGAAATATGGAGGTATCTTGTCACATCATAGTTCTTGCAGCAACAAGGATTTGCCATGCATCAGTTCCGATACACCTTCTTTCTGGGAACTCCTTTTTTGCTCGTCTCGATAGAATCTTTCATGACTTTATCGTTGTTGTTTCAGAGCGGCGCAGAGAAAGAGAGAGAGAGAGAGAGGATTAGCTGGTTTTGTCCCTGCTGGGGGAGTGAGGTAGAGACCTTTGCAGGAACAAGCTGAGGCAAGGAAAATGTCAAATTACTGGAAGTAGTAGAGTAGAGCAGATGCAGAGCCGAAGCCCGTCTCTCCACAATCTGCAGCCTGTAAAAGATGACTAGCTTTCTCTCAGGTGTTGACCGAAACAGGCCAAGGATGTGGACTCCTCGGTAAGGTGAAGCCATCGGTTTCCCCACTGTTTCCGCCACTGGTGCTTGTTCTGACAACGAGTGGCATCAAGGAGCACAGACCTGAGCTCCGAATCGAGCCGAATCATACAGCAAAACCTTCAAGATCTTAGCTTTCAAACATTGGAAGGTTTCATAAACGTTCTCTGTGTTCTTGTTCTTGATTCTCTACTTGACGGTGTTGCCACTGCAGAGAGCCTCATGAACGCCTGCAGCTGCATCCTTCGTACAGGGATCCATGTGCAGTGGTTGGTGTCTCCATCTCGGTGGTTCTGCCTCGTACGTTTCTGGTTGAACACACTCGCTCTATCAAGCAGTGGCGATGTACTCTTTTGCTGTAATTGGTGTACTTTCTGCCGTAATTTCATCATGCTTTACGGTCTCGTTAAGTACCAATAAGTACGTGAAGTGCCACTTCTGAAGGTTTTGAGGTGCATTGCTACCTTTGCCGTGTTGTTTTCTGAACTGAAGTTTTATTTAGCAGTTTGATTAGCATTGACAGTCCCACTAAATTTTGATTAGATTATAACAAATTTATAGGATTCATCTAACACGTTCGACATGCCAAATACTTTTGACTATGCGGCTCGATTGATTAGACAACCATTAGCATGAATGATTTGGGAGCATATAAAGTATGGCAGTCTAACTCTCTCGAAAGGTGGTAGAGATCCCCCGTGCTCTATAGATGATGATGACGATGTTTGAGACCTTGGAATAATGACAGTCTGCATCTCCCTTAGTTACTGGTCTCCCAGGCGAAGACGACGACGACGACGACGATGATGATGAAGGTTGTGTTGGGTGTCGAGGTCACATCACCTGATGCATGGTTTAAGCCTCGGGTGGAGTATGATGGCACGTCGTACCAACAAAGCATTGTTTTCCGACCACTCCATTATCCTCGGAAGGTAATGGGCATATTGACTCTGCTGCTTAGTCAATATACACTTGTCTCAGAATCAATTAAGAGATAATTGACTCAAAAATCTTAATTATCGTTGGCAGTGGTGACGGATATTATTTTGGTGGTGGGTTGTGATTAGAACCACGGTATGGTATGACAAGCTTGGCAGGCAAAATGACAAGAACAGCCTCGAGGCAACAGCAAGCGGATCCATGGTAATGTACGGCCAAGATCCTCCGATGCCCCACCCGACGCCGGTGATCACCCACCCTCCTTCCCTCCCTCCCTCCCTCCCTCCCCCACCTACGTACTTGGCCATGCAATCACTGGATCCCAATAAAATCTGTCCGCTTCTATGCCGATTCGTTGATCATAGCCAACCCATCCATCCACACCGTTCACTAAAACTCGTCTCTCTCCTTCTCACATCCTCATGTGGGAATTACTGCGAAAAATATTCTATCTTTTTCTTTTTTGGGTTTTTGTTTATGGTGCTTACATCGAAAACAACATCTTTAGAAGAAGGAGCCATACCAACAGCAAACGAACAAAGAAAGAAACAGTGATCGAACTCAGGTGAACGCACATCGATCTCTGCATGTAAAGACAGATCCAGGTTGTGCTCGTGATTGATCTGCCAGTGCGTAAGTATGGTTGCACTGTCAACGCCGACTCCAACAGCGAAGGGAAGGGTGGGTGTGGCTCCCCCACCCAATACAGCTAGCGCGACGTCCCGAGACTCTCACATGATCGATCCACTGAATCCCTCTCGCCACTGTCCGTTTGTGCAGGATACGAATGGAACACTCCATCTACATGGTGACATTTTGGTGGGGTCTTCCTCTCCTCTCTTTATTAGGTCCCGGTACACGCATTCATCAGTCTCCGCTGCCGCCACCAGTTGGCCTCTTCATCCGTCCACTAAATTGCCTATTGAATCCAATGCGTCAAGACTGTAGCCAAGTCAAATCCAATAATATTATTGTGTATATTAGATAAATATTTTTGTTATTAAAAGAGCGAGGGGGAAATAAAACAATATTCCTTTCTTGGATTCCAGGCGGTCAAATTCCGGTCAACCGTACGCAGTCAATTGACCCTCGAAGCATTGCTGTCGCCGGCGGGATCCGAGTAGCGTCCGAACATGAACCCCACCAAGCCGCTTCCCCCTCTCCCCCCAAACAGCGACGGCCAGAATGCTCCTATCGTCTCTCGACAACCGACCTTCCGTGGCTTACTCGGCAGCACTCGACTGGAAAGCCCGCTGTCTCGTGCCGGGATGTCGTCCTCCGAGGCGTGAAGGAAAAGGGTGACGTGGCGAGATCAAGCGCACGCAGCAGGGGCTTTCCGCGGACGGCGAGCCGTTCGATGCTTCGAAAACACAATAATGACGGATGATGCAGGCGTGGGGTGGCCACCCGCAGGTGGTGTCGCCATCCCCACCCCTCCCCTCTGCGTATTAACTTCTCCTTTTCTCGGCATTGTAGTTAGGAAGGTGTCATTATTGACCCCAACATGACACTCGGCTGCTGGTAATGGTTTGGTGGCGAGAAGAGAAGTCACAGTCGGCACATATCTTGAGGCGCTGCTGCTGGAGCACGAGAGGTTCCCCAGATAAGAGAGAATACAGGAACAGTGAGGTTTACGGTGAGAAATGAGGAAAGAGACGTGGAGTTTTTGCTGGCAGCAATCCTGTCGGGAACTTTCAATCCCCTGTCGGTAGGTTTGCGGTCCCGACGCGTAAAGTCTTCCAACACCCAACCATTAAAAACCACGCAAATATCGCCTCCTCAATTCGCTTGTCATTATACTTCTCGTTTCTTCGTCGTTTTTGGCCTCGCCCATTGTTTCCCTCTCATGATTGCGTCGAGCTTAACTAAGTCTACTCAGCAAAAACAAGCACTTTTCTTGAGCGCTAGCTATACAAGGAGGAGGAGGAATCTTTGCCTGCTGCTCGCACGCCCGCCGCTGGCACTTCTTCTTCCATCTTCGTTCGATGACACCGCCGTTGGAGCACGACTACCTTGGCCTGCCGGAGAGCCCCGGCGAGGTCTCGGGCAACCTCAAGGACACGGAGCTCCGGCTTGGGCTCCCGGGCTCGGAGTCGCCCGAGAGATTCGATGGAGGGGGCGCCGGGCTGACGCTGGGGCTTCCCAAGAACTTCGTCTCCGGCGCCAAGAGGGGGTTCTCGGACGCCATCGACGGGCCCGACGCGTGGGTGCTTCCCGGGGTGAAGGGGTCTGAGGAAGAACGGGGGAAGGGCGGGGAGAAGGCCAATGGGAAGCTTTTGGGGCCGCCCAGCGTGGGGAAGGATGATGGTGGAGCGGCAAAGGTGGCGCCTTCGCCCAAGTAAGCCTGTTTTCGCTTTTTGGTAGCTGCCTTGGTAGATCACGGTGAACCAAATGCGCATGTTTTGCAGTTCTTCTTGTTCATTTTTGGGGCATTTGTGGCCGAGATGTTGCTGGTGAAGTTTGATAAGCCAAAGTTAGAATCTTTATCTATTCAATTAAGATTAGTTGTTCCTAATTGTTTTGATCCAGTAAATAAAAGCTTGCTATCGACTACTGCTATCTTTTTACATGTTGCAGCTTTGTTTGTCAATTTGGGTATGTGAATGCTGGTGTAGAACATAAATGCATGACTCGGATGCATTCACAAGTACCCAATCCTTAATGCTTCCTACGCAGAATTGACAACATAAAAAACATCTCTTGTGAGCCTTAGACTAGCAATTTCGGTGGTCTTGGTTTAGAACTATCCAAATAAGTTGGAACTATTGCAATGTTTTATGGTGCTTAAATCGAGATAGAACAGCTTCAACTGTGAAGTTATATCACACAATATGTCCTTTAATTCATTACATCTATTTCCACTGTCCATTATGTTCTGTTTTGATGTACAAGAAGTGTGTTGCCACTCATATAGTCATACGTCCGAGTGCTATGCCATGGAGTTTGGTTAGAAAGTGCTCAGGCTTATTGCTTATGTAACATAGTACCTCGACTCCTTCAGTATTGGTTATTTGTTGTTCCACTGTATTTTAGTGCATCAAAATCTGGCGCATTGTATGCTTTGATCTTCTTTTTTCCCAAGAAATTTCATGCTTACTAATCATCGTAGAATTTTTTTTCCTCTTGTTTCTTCTGCTAGATGAAGACTTTGTTTCCCGTTTTACCTTTGAAAAAAAAAATTCTTATATAGCTGTGTTATTTCCCGGCGAACTCTAGGCATTGATAACTCATGCCGCCCCATTTTTCGGCGTTGTGCAACCGTTGCTTGCCATCGTCTTGTCTGATGAGCTTCATGCTTTGATCAATGTCCTGGTCTCCCACTTTCTTCGGGATTGTCTAAGCATAATATGTGTCACAGGGCACAAGTTGTTGGTTGGCCACCTATCCGGAGTTACAGAAAGAATACAATGGCTGCAAACCCATCCAAGAACAAGGATGATGCCAAAGGGAAACAAGGGTTGGAATGCCTCTATGTCAAGGTCAGCATGGATGGAGCTCCATACCTTAGAAAAGTCGACCTCAAAACGTACTCCAACTATAAGGAGCTCTCGCTGGCTCTTGAGAAGATGTTTACTTGCTTTACCATCGGTAAGATCTTTTGGTTTATGATGCACACAGACTTAGCTTTTTCATCTTTGTGCTTTTCTTGGGAAAAAAAAGCCTCCCATTGCTTGCTATGTATCAGAATAGGATTCTTTAGCTTTAGTGATATTGACAGCATTTAACATTTTATCCCTAGCTTCTTTGTGATGTTAGAAACTAATAAAAAGACTTGTATCGAGTGATTCAACCATGTGCTTTATTTTTTGTTCTTAAATCACTATACATGACCAAAAGATTTTTCATATTTTTTGTATTTGTGGTTTTCAGGTCAGTGTGGTTCATATGGAATGACTGGCAGAGAGATACTGACCGAGGGTAGAGTCATGGATCTTCTTCAAGGATCTGAGTATGTTCTTACCTATGAGGACAAAGATGGTGATTGGATGCTTGTCGGCGATGTTCCCTGGGAGTAAGTAAAATGCTAAGCAGACTTATAAACTAATCTAGTTGTCAAAAAGGACAATTACCTCAAATGTGATTATGTCCTCCTTTTCAATTTCTTTCTCGGCGATAGTGTCTTAGAAAGTTAACATCCGCAGACCAAAACATTAGCCCTCAATAGGATCTTACAGTTGCAATAGTTCAACTTGTGAAACCAACGATGGCAAAGTGGAAGTAAGCATTATGCTTTCATACGACAGATTTATTATATGACAGATCCAATATATGGTTTGGATCATGTCGCATTGACTCACCTCTTCCTTCTTCCGCTATTTATCAGGCTGTTCTAGTTCAGTTTCTACCAATGATCATTAATGGAGACCTTTTTTTCTTATTTGACTACTGATTGTATGTGTTTGCCATCGCAGAATGTTTACTGATTCTTGTAGGAGGCTGAGGATTATGAAGGGTTCAGATGCAATTGGAATTGGTATGTGTGGATACCATTTTATTGTCTTGCAAATTTTCCTGCTATTAAGTTCTTCGTAAACAAATTGTTGATGAATCCACTCTTAGTGCTATCTTTTTCTCTTTATTGTCACAATTTCCTGATCGACACTGAGTTTCTTTTAAAGGCTTCCAAATATATGATCACTATAGTTTTCTTTTTTGACATAAAGGGACGTCTTTAAGCAAATGACCGATGTAGGCTAGTAGACCTACCGTCGAGTCTGTTGTCCTCTCCTTACATGATACTTACACAAATCCTTGTCACACCAGTTGTGTTTGATGGTGTGTAATATTGTTGCAGCCCCAAGGGCCATGGAGAAGTCCAAGAGCCGGAATTAGCAGCCGTTTCAGCCTCTTTCGGTTGGGTGCATGCAGACCAAATGGCTGCTAGTGGCCTGGAAGAGAACATGAAAGCTACATGTTATTATCGTTCTCTCGCTTTTATTGTGGTTTGTCATAGTGTAGTTTCACTTGTAGTTGACTTGATATTATCTGAGAGCCTTGCTGTTGGTAGATACTGTTGGTCTGTCGTCTGTCATCGAAGTTTTAGATGTGTGCTTGTCATTTTTCTTTAAACGTCTATGGATTGAGCTCTCTGTTTTATGTGTCGTCAGTGGCGTCCGAATCATATTGAAAAGCCTCATATGCAAATTTCCAGCTCTATGGTCTCTGTGTATCTGGTCGATCCGATGAAAGCTCAAACTTCTTGCAATTTTAATTTTAAGTGGGTTATTTCCTGAAAATGTCCTTTTTATGTACTTTTATTTTTCACTTTTTTTTATTTGGTGGTCCTATTTTTTTAATATAAATAATGTTCATCGTCATTTTCCCACCCTTCACCCAATCGTGAGGCCCTCTCACCTTTTGTCACATCGATCGTCAAGCCCTCCCCAATGCATCGCCTTTCCCTCGTCATCGTTATTTGACCCTCAGTTTCATAATTTTCATGAAAGGAGGTTATGAGGGTTGAGGGCAAGAAGGTGGTCACAATGGGGCTTCCTCTCTCTCCTTGTCAGGCATTGCTTGCGTGAGTCCACTCGTCACTTTGCCTCTTAAGTGTCGTCACCTTCGAATAGGAGAAGGCATAGAGGTGAAGAAGGATGACGAAGGGGAACTTGGTGGTGCAACCATAATGAAAAGAGGTAATATGGGTGCGTGAGGTTGGTGACGAATTGGGCGATTTAGATGGGACTATATTGGACAATGAAAGAGTAACCAACTTGTGACATGTAGCATAGGTTGGGTACCGAGTGGCATCGTATTATGCCCGAATGAACTTCATGGATTTCTAGTCAAAGAAGATCTATAATCCCAGCACTTAGACCATTGGTGACTACCACATGCAAGACGATGGTAGTAGCACTCAAGGGGGCGAATCGACAAGTGAATTCATGCGGGTAACACCTAACACGGTAGACCATGTGAGAGTAAAGGGAGGGGAAGCCCTATCGTGATCACCTCCTTCCCCTTAGCCTACTTTCTCACAACCCTTGCAGTATCCTCTCATGGAAACAACAAAATCAAGGGCTAGGCGAGATAATGAGGGAAGAGGAAAAAACAATACATGAGGAGGGCTCGACGATCGATAAGGTGAAAGAAACTAGACGATGGGAGATATTAGAAGTATTATAAAAAGTAAATGATACCAAATGAAAAAGATACTTATTATTCGTAACTCACTATTTACTATTCATGAACCCTTCCTATTAATAATCTTTTAAAAATAAAAAAATATTATTTTATTATTTATAACTCTAGTATTATCGATTTTATACTTGTTTTTTTTTTTTTTTAACTTTCTCACATCTCTTTATTTCATCTCGCTTAGGAGAAGAAAAAAATGAAGTATTTGCCTCTATTTGTAAATGGATAATTTATAAATATTAAAAATTTTATAAATGGGGTTATAGATAGTCAAGAAAGGATTGTAAATAAAAATCTCCATGAAAAAAAAAAAAATCCTTACACACCTAAACAGAGGGATGTTTTTCATAAACCGCAGATTTTAATTTAGTAGCCTCAAAAGTTTAGATGGAGAAACACTGGACACTTGATGTTTTGTCGAGTCTTTTCAGAAGCTCTGCTGGTGTTTACACACCTCTCACCTAATTTGCCTCTCCTGAGAGAGAGCCGGTTTAAGTAGGATTAAATCGTGTAAATGGTAAGATTCTTCGTCAGACTTGGATGAGAAGGTGGATCCTATATTTGTTCTACTATTTCCCACATAAAATATATATACAAAAAAAAAAAGGCAACCTAACCAAGGAGCAACAATTACCTTCCCGAGCACAATTCTATATACTCCAACCGGCATACTCCAGTGCAAATGCATCAAACACAACGAGCAAAGATATTTACACACTGTAAAGTTCTACAAGCGACAACTGCAAACCGAGTCACAATAGAGAAAACAGGTTAAAAGAGTCCCAAGTGCAGCGCATTGAAACGACACCTGACATTTTGCACATACGATCTAAGACGAGGCAGATATTTGAACGTATACCATTTGGGTATATCCATTGAACACTGAAGTTCCAAGTCTTGCCAGGCCGAGCCTTTGGAATAAGCCAAACCTTCCATCTTCGATTATTGGATCAGAAGCACGGGCAGGGTCATATCTGGTTTGGTGAGTGAGCGAGGGACCAGCAACTGGTGGGAGCTCCCAGTACACATCCAAGGCCGATTCCACAAACCTGCTGTTTTGAAAATGTTCGTCATAGGAGATTGCCTTGTTGCTATGGTTAAAATCATCTCTCATATAACCCCGAACACCCCACCATTCTTCATCACCGCCGCATAGTTCATCTCTGTCCACAGCCTTCTCCCAGAACTTCTTCCTTTTCATCCTTATTCGTGCTTCATCACTATCTCTGAAACAGCTATGCCCACCTCCTACATCAAACAAAGCGGAATATTGGCAAAAGTTGAAACTTTTCTGAGCTACTCTTATCAAAATACAAATACAAGAAGGAGAATGCTTTCAGTATCCAGAAATTAAAGACAAAACAGAGTTAACAGTTGAAACTTGAGTGCAAACCATCCCACATGTCGATCTTACAGTGCAGATTGACGGTAGAGAATATGGACGCATGGCAAGTTAGATATACATATCACTAAGATGTACAAAATCTACTTGAGTTTCCAGTGTCAAGTTTCATGATCCTGAAGATTATTATATAATCACAGAGAATGGAAAATTACTTTTGAAATGTTGTTTCATCGACCTAGTTAAAACTAAAGATGAGAAGACAATAATCTAAGGCACTAAATAACGCAACACTTGGTTCTTCTACAAAAAGAATCAAGGGGAAAAAAGAACAATTAAAACTTAAAGAAAGAGCATGGTTCTGTCCTAAAGCAAAAAAAAAAAATGACAGGTAGATACTTAGCTAATAACTTGGATAAGTTCATAACAAGGTAGATACTTATCCAAGCTGACGATGAGTTGGATGCATCACAGGGAGCAAGAATCTAGGTAACATTGATCATAAAAAAAAATACATGTATAGCAGCATGCAAGAATGCACATAAACAGGAATCACAGGATCAGGGATGTGAGCACTCGCACCTCTAATGTAGTCCTGATCACATATCTGTCTTAGTGAGTAATGGTCTCCGGTTCCAGTGTCATAGTTATCCTCAAATATAAGATGCAGGAAGCCAGCTTTTAAAGCCTGTTTCAATCTGTCCAAGCAATAACGAGAGCATCAATTAGATCTTTAATATCAGCTGTCAAAGAATAGAAGTTTGTCGATGTATCTCATACTCTTCTAAATCATCAATATTTCATGTTGATGAAGATTACCGGAAAGACTACAGTAAATGACAATAAAGAAGGTATAAATTCCTAAAATAAACAGAAATGTTAAAAGCACCATAAAAGAAAGTAAAATATATAGAAAGAGTAGTGTTCATGAATATATCCAGAGATGGATGAGCCCTTCAAAGTTAATCAAGAAGTATAGGGAGATTCTCTTACCTTTTCAGTTCATTCTGGTGATCATCAAAGAATACGAGAACCCTACTAAGATCAGAAATCCCATGTTTCTTCATCACGCTCGCCCAATCAACGCTGCCAAAATCCACAAAATCCTTCCCAGCAAAGTAGGTGCAGTTCCCATCAACGTAGGCTGGCCCCTTCTTCAAGTACTTCTCCGGGTGCCGGGGCGACAGCGATATTATCCGCGTCTCCGGCATGGCCTGCCGCAGGACCCACGTAGAGTGGCCCTTAAAGGCGCCACTTTCTATCATCAAATCTGGCTTAAGCCATCGCGCCATGAACCACAGACCGAAGCTGTGGTCGAACCCCATGCCGTACATGTTGTTCTTGATTGGACGAGTCTCGTAGATCGGCACGAACTCTTCCAAGCCTTTGAGCAAGTCCTTCCGAGTCCACTCTACTGCTTTCCCTTGTTTCGATCTGCCTTTTGCCAACAAACAAGAATTAAAAGACAATGCCATCGACCATCACATCACATGTAATGTAGTCCTTTCAATTCTACCGAGAAACTAGATCTAAAGACTGAAATCGCGGACGAGATTACTCGTAACCAGCTACATCCATTCAGAATCAAGATAGAGTAACACCAATCTTGCAAGAAAAGCAGATCGCCGCGATCCCATACAATTAAAGAACCAAGAAACCTTCACAAAGGCAAGTAACTCTCCAAGATCTTGGAAAACCCTAACCACTCTTCGGACTCCGAACAGTCAAAGATTTTATCAGATTTGTTTATATCAGAAGCGACCATCAAGAAACCAAAGCCTCCGAAGTCCCAAAGAACAACTGCGTGCGAAAAAGAACGAGAGGGCTTACACCAGGGCACGCCGAGGGATCCGAAATCGGAGGCGAGGCCGTCCAGGGTGGCCCCGAAGAGTGCGGTGCGGGCAAGGGAATCGTACGGCGAGACGCAGACGACGGGGCGCGAGATGAGAAAGGAGGCGGCGGTAGCGAGGAGGATGAGGAGGAAGATCAAGACGGCGGCGCACTGGCCGGAGAGGGCGGCACTCGCGTGCTTGGAGACCCTGGTGGCGAAGGGGGTGGTGTTCTTCCTCGTCTTCGACTCGTCGCCGTTCTCCTCGACCTCCTCGGGGTCCGGAGGGGACCGCCGAGACGACAGCACGCTCTCTTGCATTCCCCCTCTCCCGCTTTCCCAAACTCTTTCTGCGGGCACGACGCACACGGCGCGTATTCTTCTCTTCCCTACTTTGCTGTGCTCTGTGGAGTGAGGAACATAGCAGTTTACGGGACAAGTTTTTGGGCTTTAATGGGCTAGACGTGAGTAATAGAATATATTTGGGCCTAAATGGGCCATAATGGGCCGAATCAAGTTTTTCTTTATTTTGGATGAATTAAAGCCCTCATTTTGAAATCCTATATTCCTAAAACGTTCTAATTTTATTATTTTATAAAGTATTTTTAGATTAACAGAGATATTTATATACAAATACTTTTTTTTAAGGAACAATCATTCATTTTATAATACAAACTAATTATCGCCCTTGGTAGGATTTTAAATAAGTATTAATTATTTAGAAAAAAAGAACATATAAAAAAAATTGACTTCTATGTCGATCATAATATTTTTAATATGATTATAGTATTTTTATTATCTTCGCAAAATATTATAATTCTATACAATACAACTAGATCGATTAATCTTTTTATTCAATAAACTAAAAATATATATTATTAGATTATCAAAGCACAAAAAAAACTCTTCTAGCATCGAAGTGAAACAATAAAGCCAATTGAGATGCCAACTCCACTCTTAAAAAAATAGTTATTTTCTCTCCCGTAATCACTTCATTTTGTTTCCTACGAACAATAAGAGAACTTGGTAATAGAATGGATCGTAACCTTAGACGAATCCAATACAAAAAATAGGGGATTGTTTTCGAATACCCAATAGGCATTTTTAGGACTAAAGGAGAGAGAAAACACTGATGGAAAAATAATTAAAATAGCATCTCTATATATATATATATATATATATATATATATATTTGGTGAATCTTTACGCCGTGGTCGAGGTGTCAGCATGGCTTGGTCTAGTCCCAGATGCACAAAGTTGCCCATGTGAATGCTCGGGTCACATCAACGTTGGGTCGGGTTGGGTCCAAGTGTCGTCTCCTGAGTGCGGTTCTCCCTCGACAGGTTGTTGTTGCTTCATTGTCGATTCTTGCATAAAGGTCGAGGTCGGGAGGGGGATTTTCTGACTCGACGCATCTGAAGTTTAAGTCATTGTTGAGTGGAGTTAGGGGGAGTTGAGTGTTCGAACCCCCCCTGATCAAGGAGGGTTAGCTTTTATACCTGCATGGATGAGTTGGTTATACATGGTTAATTAATTGCGGTCGGCTTAAGCTTCTGTGCGAGCGCCAATCGACTTGTACGGATTGGCATCGCCTTAAGCTTTTTGGAACGACTATACCATGATGATGTAGAGAATGACGAGCAGCTGCCCGCCACATGTGTGCTACGCGTCACATCGGACTTGAAGGCTTGTCTAGGTCCACGTGGGCGATACCATATATATATATATATATATATATATATATATATATATATATATATATATATATATATATATATATATATAATTTCAAACCCCTACCGTAGACAACAACGTGATGTCGAAGCATATAAATTATACAACCTCGAAGAAAGTCATTCCTCGATGCTGTACAGTGGTAGAGCTGTTTACAATATACCTAACATACCGTACTAATCTGTTTGCTCGGACTATAACTATACATATAAATGTCGGTGCATTATTATGTAATCGAGTCTTTGAGATTTGAGTCTCATGTACGCATGTCATGAGATCATCAAAATGTCCTTCTCGCGACTCTTTCTATTACCATCGAACATTATAATATCTTTGTAGTCGTTTGCATCGCATACAATATAATATATTATGATGATCTTAATTTCTCCAACGTCACTGCATCTTCCATTGCTTCGACCTAGAACGTAGACATGCAACGCACCGAGATGGATGGAGACATCGTCGTACGTCGTGATGCACGCAATCACATCCATCACAAGCAATCACGCACCCCCCCCCCCCCCTACACTTAGTTCTAGCCAAGTATGTAGTTAATTGAAGATTGACATTAATCGATGGGTCGTCAACGACTTGGAATTCAATCGCGATCGATATTAATGAGCTATCAAATTGGGTCTACATAATGGAGCATGCCATCCACGTTCGCATTTTGATATGTTTGTCGACGCTTGTCTCCGTGTGGAGGAATCCACTCCCAAATTGCGTGTGTGTTTTGGACTCCTTTGAACGGTCCACATCTTTGAATCGACATCACATCACACATAGGAAGATCTCAAGATACTTATATATTGACCCAACGTTTATCTTAAGATCCTAAAAGCATACAAAATGCCCATACATAAACTCGGACCGATGATTTGTACAATAATATATTTAATCTTACGAGTGATTATTAGGTGAATATTATGGAATAACTAAGTGATTTAGGTATAATGATTGATTGATTGATTTGAAGGAATTAGATATTCTTTGAGACGAGGAATGCTTGTGGATCATCCGATTCGATCGGCATCATGTGGGCATAATCTTCATTCGGTGCTCAATGTCTCGTCTTTCCAACGCACCGAGATTTGATCCTCTTTAAAATTAGCCATTCATCACCTCATGTCATATAGAACATACAATAATGCATGTTGCTCTATTTCAATTGGCATCGTCGCCATGAGGTCAAAGGTCAAGCCGACCACTTTGTATCTGTTTTCCTATGGAAAATAAACATTAAATTCATATAACACACATTATATGAATATCGATAACGTAAATTAAATTCATATAATACACATTATATTTTATAAATAACAAGTTATGAGGATAAGATTTGATTCTTAAATCTTACTATCAAATAATTCAAGTTTTTATCAACTAAATTAGCTTGCGTTCTTGATAATAATTTGAATCGCAAAGGAACCATGACATGTAATTCTAGTCTCAATTAACTCGGCATTTTATGCTTCCACATGTAATGGTCATCCTCTCGGTATTGTATGAATGTATAATACACGCAAGTGATGATCATCTCCTCATAGTAATAGACTTTAGAAAGACCCAATGAATACCCTATACTTTATTATGGTAACCCACTGTGATGGTACGATTATAGAATCGAATTTAGCAAATTGAGAATCTAACTTTTTGATTTATTATGTGGAGAATCTCATGGCAAAGTTGATGTGAGGAAGAAAGATTTGTATACAAGTGGTATATCAGAGATCCAATTATCTTGAAAAGTATTAATGATTACAAAATTACCTATAAATTTAGAAAATCCTCCTCACATGTTCCATAGGCATAGATAGGCTGTATAGAATACAATATAAGCATTTAGTATTTTATTTAGTATTAGCAATAATTTAGTATGTTATTTAGTATTAGATGTCACCCAAGTGTGACATCTTAGAGGAAAGTGCTACACACACAATAACATGGTCTATATCATCCATCATGATGTTGGACCCAACCTTAATGTAATGCCCATTCATATATATTATATACTTTTAATATGTCTCGAAATTGAGTTAAATACGCTATGTAGTATTGGATGAAAAAATAATACTTAAAATTTTTGATAAATCATGATCGGTACGAATCTCATGAGAAATTATTAGAGGTTTTATTTTTAGGACTCTTCCGATAATTTATCGAGAATCTTTATGCTCGTATGTTCGATAAATAATAATATATCAAAATTGATTATATATAAACTTTTACCTCCCATTCTTTCTTACTTTTGTTATCGTTGAGAGAATTGTATCTTACACATTATATATAAATAACTAAAAGATTGTATATAATTTTTTTTATCTCTTCTATCAGCTAATTATTTATCGTTATTACCATATAGATAGTTATGGATCCTCCTAAATTGTTATTGCATCTTATCATACTAATCCAACTCATCATTGAAGGAAGCTCCTATCAAACACATTTACTAAAATTAGTGAATTGCTCATGAACACAAAATCATCAAAATTTTCCTGTAAAATCCAAATCAAAACATTCGCTTTCCATTCATGCGACATCTTAGATTCGATACGAGGAAATCCAATCCTCTATAAGATTTTCTTTTTACAATAAAAGTTTATCTTATCAAACGTCCGTATCTAATGAACCTCATCAAACGTGCATTAATTATATTTGTCTACAAGAAACCAAATTCATATACGGATTTAAGGATGTCAACGACGAACACCAAAGTATACCTCGTGATAGCAATTATTACTGCAACATTCCGTGTCTTCTTTTAATACAAATTTAATCCAAGTTTTCATTGGTTAAATGAGAAATATCTATTGATGACACATTTTTAAGGGAAAGAGAGATGGTGGCAAGATATCCTCTAATTTAAAATTTATTATATGCATTCTCAGAGAATGATTTATACCGAAAATTACTTAATATGACAAGATGTTAAATATGTGTTACACTATTTTAGTGGGTATCTACGTAAATATAGGAAGGAGATCCATTGCACCTTTTATTAGACACATCATTTGGTAAATCTATATTTTCTGTTGGAGAGAATCTAAGTTTGTAATTTGGGTGAGATAATAGCCTTTTGACATATCTATGAGTGTAGAATATATTTTCGGTGATTGGGTTTGGATACGACTATTGGTTAGGTGATCAAGAGACTATGGATCGAGAATAAAATAGTCGCGGGACACACAAGTAATGCACGGCAAAGCAAATAAGATCGCCCCGAATCCACATAAATATGAGCTTTCGACTCTTTAAATGCGTGTTGGCGACGCATCTTTTTCACTCTTGGACTCTTTGTTTGCTATTCTTCTTCCTCCTCCTGTCTTCTCTTCTTGTCGATAGAGGCGTGCTGTGGTTTAGGTTTGAAGAGTGGGGGGGGGGGGAGGGGATGGAGAGCAAGTCCTTAAGTTTGGGATTGGGAAGTGGAAGGTGTGGCTCCTCCAAGAGGGGCAGAAGGAGCAACTCGGAGAAGGCAAAGCGACCCCAAAGAGGACTTGGGGTGGCTCAACTGGAGAAGATCAGATTGCAAGGTCAACTGAACCAACATGTTTCGATCCACAATAATCTCTGCATGGTAATCTCGATATAGTCTTTTGTACTTTTCTTCAAGTATCTCTATTCACCTCTATCGGTCTCTCGTTAAACTATTATATCTTTTTGAAGATTCGGAGTAACAATCTATGTGTTTTCGGAATAAACTAAGAAAAAAAGTTAGATTTAGTAAATAAAAAATAAGAACAATTTATAGATTCATCGTATGTATGTTTTTAATCTTTGGATGGTGTTTTGTTTATAATCATTTATAGATGATTGCACTAGTAATTTCTATTATCACGGTTGTAGGAGGAATACGACGACGATGGAAAAAGAAATATTATCGATTGCGACGAACATTGGTTTGATACAATCCGGTGTGTGATCTATTTTGATTATATATTTTTTTCTATTTTTTTCAGTGATTTTACTATAGTCTCATCCGACAGGAGATCACGATCGAATGTACCTCTCGTGACGTTACCTCTGATCGAACAATTGCTCGAGCAGTCCATTAAGGTTGTCTTGATTTCTTTTAGTATCTCATTGTATTCTAAAATCTTTTCTGACGAAAGATTTATTTATCGTACAGGACTACTCGACGCAAAAGAAGCATTCGATCATCCACAAGTATGATCCAAATGAGGCCGTAGAAGAACTAGATTTGGAGCTTAAACTCTCACTCTAAATGCTTGCAAGACTTTTTTTGGACTTGTTCGTATTCCTTCCTATCAAAGTCTTGTTCGGCTTACCGAAATTATTTCCAACAAAAATGGCTTATTGCACCACAAATATGAATGTATTAGTCTCACAGAACGAGTGATGTTGTGGAGAGCACAGATGCAACGTTGAGTGCCGTAAGTAGGCACGATGTCTGTGAAGTGGAGGAAGCTTTCTCTGACTCGGTTAAGCGGCAGACAAAGGTGCAGTCAATCATTTGCTCCTTCTTTTAAGTTACCTTATCGAGTGAGGCCAGTAAGTGAGAGGTCAATTTACGAACAGTAAGAGCCTCGTGATACACTTGTAGGGTTTTAGGTGGTCTGCAGATAATGCACGCACAGTTCGTCTTGTTTGAGTCGTGTCATCGGTAGGACAGACTACTGGTTAACGTATATCTTTAACCTCGATCACTTACTTGATCAGCGTTTCATTCGCTCTCGTCGTCTTATCAATACTCTCTCTCTCTCTCTCTCTCTCTCTCTCTCTCTCTCTCCTTCACGCCGAGAAGAACACACGCAAAAAGGAGTCTTTTCTTAGATACTATAGATTGGATTATTCTGGAGACCTTTAGGAGTTTTTTCTTAGATACTTTAGATGAATTCTGTAGGAAGGATTAGTGCAGGTTGCTATCTTAACATCTTTAGGAGTTCCTATTTTGTGAAAAGAGTTTGACGTCGGCCATCCTATATAGCTTTTATACGATCTTGAAGTGTATTTAGAATAAAAGACCAAGTAACTATTTAGTAGATTACATCGATACTTTCACATATTAAGTAGGAGACTTTTTTTTTTTTTTTTCTCTCTCATGGGATCTTAATTATCAATGCTTAGAACCATCAAATTAAATGTGAATAATCTGATTATATACATATTTCAAATAAAATTTATCTTTTTCATATTACTATCTCTAGAGTCAATAATTTTCTATGAGGAATTATTGAATTCAATCATTTGCTAGTATTGATTAATTATTTTATACCCATATCGCATAAAGATATTCAAATTGGATAAGTGATCGATTTCTAGGTTTCGTCGTAAATATAAATGGTTACTTTTAATTATGTAAATCAATAATTCAAACCGCACTCAAAGGTAGAACATTTCCCATAATATAATTCAGTTTATTTTGAAGACGGAGATTATGCATTCAAGTAAGAAAAAAATCTCAGTGAATTAAGATATATTACTGTAAATAATCCATGAGTTTTTTTTTCTTTTTTTCTAGTGAATCTTTAGAGAAATGGTGAGAATTTTTTTTTCAATGTATATATGAGAGACAGCAGCATAAGGGGAATTTGTGTTTGAGCTGATTAACTCGATGAGTATGATGAAAAATTTAGTTTTCTTGTAAGAATGTCGAACCATATTAATTTTGTATTGATTTTCTCGTATATTACTTACTTATTGATCTTTTGATTTCTGTTTCTTTCTTCCCCAACATTATTCTTTTATCGTTTTCATGCAGGAAGTTTATGTCTATTGTTCATGTATTCTGAATCCTTTTATTATCTATTATATCGTCTTTTGCTCCATATCATGAGCATATATGCTGTTCCGGTAATCGTTCTATTGTTTCTTCTATACCTTACTAAAGGAGAACAACATCGATAAGCTCTATCATTTCCTTTGGTTTAGTCAATCAGCTCACATAGTACACATGTATCAGATGGATACTGACCATATAGACCAAGAGCTAACCCTGGTTACTTTGTGGAAGGAACATCATTAATCTTTGATGTTGATAGTACAACCTCTCGATGCACGTTTGTCGACGCTTTATCCATCATCTTAAAAGGTGAACTAGATTGGGATATGGAGCCCACTCCAAAAATCTTCTCCCTTCCCTCATAATTAACATTTAGTGCGTTGCACACGAGAGATTAAAAGCAATATCATCATGACACATCAGACAAGTGGATCATATGGTTTAGCATGATGATGTTAATAGTGATGCCCAAATGTTTCGACCGACTCCCCCTATTCGAGTAATGGTTGACTTTGCTAAATGTCAATTAGGATTGGAGACATCTATAAAAGAGCCTCAGGTATGTTGGGTCAAACCAAAAGAAAGGGAAAAAGGTGTTATGCAACAGTATGATAGGCACCCAAAGTTTGTAGATGCTTGAGCTTGTACAGTGAAACTCTCTTACCTTATAATGGAATATCAAGCTTCCACTGGTAGAGAAATGGAAAAAGTAATTCCTAGTATGAAGAAAAGAGAATATATGAACACCCGAAAACACAGGAAAGCCCATAAAAAGGACACTCTTATAAAGCTAAATGGTCGCAAACTTAAGAAATTTCATTCATGGAAGCATTCGAAATCTCTAAAAGCAAGTTTCGACAACACATGCAGAGATCGGAATGTTGATAAATCTACTCAGAAGCAACATCGAACAAGAAGATATGTGGCAATACGATCTTAACACACGAGAAACTCGTATCGCGGGAGTAACAGAACACCATCTCAATGTTGATAAACCTACTCAGAAGCAACATCGAACAAGAAGATATGTGGTAACACAATCTTAATACTGGAGAAACTCGTATCACCAGGAGTAACAAAACACTGTCTCGATGTTGATAAACCTACTCAAAAGCAACATTGAACAAGCAGATATGTGGAAAAACTATCTTAATACATGAGAAACTCGTCTCAACTTGCTCGCATGATGTGCTAAGTTAACTAGGTGATTTGGAAATCAATCATATGAGGTATTTCAAGTGGCACACATGCCCTCCTCCAAAACAGATGTATCATCAACATAAAGAACAAACAATTGACAGCAATTCACGTCGTTTCTGTGATTTAAAGAACAAACAACCTACCTCAACTTACATATTTTCCATCATCTTTTAGCCATATAATTAAATGTCTGTACCTACTGACTAGTGCTGTTTTGCATATCCCAATTCACATCATCTCAGTGATTTTACTGAACCAACCATCTGAGAACATCCGATAAGCTCGCCTATCTATATGGAGGCAGTCCTCCGAATCGCTGTGATGATCTAAGAACAATGAGAAACTATCAGGCCTTTCCATGACTTAGTCTCTGAACATTCTGAACAGGAGACTCGGATTATCCGACCAAACTATTATATCGGATCATGAGAGAAAGCAAACATCGATCAGAATATAAAGGACAGCATAATGATTTGTTGAAGTTGGTCATCCAATGGATATGGCAAGCATGCAACGAATTCGACCTTCCACCAAATTGTTGTCTTGCATGAAACATATTATCGCTTTAGGCTCTGATCCCAACTTACAATTCACTACAAACGTCTTGTGCAGTTTTCACTCTGCAGCCATGAAATAGAAAAATGATCTGTAAATCTACAAAATGTGCCAACTTTATCATATTGTGCTACATATGAATGTCTATCACATAGTCTGAAACTAAATGAAAGAATCATGTAATAAATGGACAAAAGGAAGATAAACTTTCCATAGCATTTCTTCTGAATTTTCAGAAATGAAACAAGATATGAATCAGAAATATGTTCCCCTGCTTTTTCAACAAATAATTCAGCTCTATACGAACAAACTATACCTTTTATTCACAGTCACAAGAAACAGTATATAAACTGGAACTGATCGTAGCATTTTGTTCATATACCAAACTGAGCCACATCAAGCATTCAAGCAAAATCCAAAACCAAGTGAAGACAACAAAGGCAGGGAGATAAAGGTGTTGCTTTGGACCTCATGAGCCACATCAAGCATTCAAGCAAAATCCAAAACCAAGTGAAGAAAACAAAGGCAGGGAGATAAAAGGTGTTGCTTCGGACCTCATGGGCCATCGCTTGGGCTCGTCCTCAGGACCGACGAGTAGTAGTGCGCCTCCAGCTCCTTGAGGCTGGCCGCGGCCTGCTCCCCGACCCTCTCAAGAAGCCGCTCCGAACCCTCCTCCAGCCGGTTGAATTCGGCGATCCGCCGGTCCACGTTCTCGTTCAGCGAGCCGAACCCCGAAAAGATCGCCGTCTGCTTCAGCTCCGACACCAGATTCCTCAACGACTCAGCCGCTTGAACCTGCCATCGAAATCTAACACGATGAAAACAAGAAATCGAACGGGAAGGAGCAGAGAAGAAGGGTTTCCGACCATCCTTGCGGCCCGGATCTCCATCTGGAACGCTTCCTGCGAGTTGCGAACCGGCGGGTCGTTGACCTAAAATCAAGAGGCCGAAGGGTGAGCGACAGATCGACAACAGGGGGATGATTACGGAACGAAAGATAGAAACCCTAGCGAGGTTGACGAGCTGATTAAAGTTGTCGACGATATTGGTCACGTCGGTGTCGGCCCTCTGCAGCAGGGTCTTCTGCTTCTGCGCCGCCGCGGCCGCTGCCGCCGCCGTCGGGCCGCCTCCTCCGCCGCCTCCTCCCGCGGCTTTGTTCATCCTTTTGGGTGGAAGGCTACTTGCGAACCGTCGCCCCACGCAAAGCTATATCACTATGACGGCCTATCATGGCCCAATTAATTGTCATTCCTATGTAAGGCCTATTAGCCCAATAACTATCGACATAAATATGATAAGCACGACAATTGAGGGTCATTAATGCCTCTATAAATCACATATAAAACATTCGTACGATTTCAGTGCAATTCATAATATATTCTGACACAGATCGAGAAACCATAGCGAGAAGTTTTTGATCGCAATTTGCATCTCCATTTCATGTCCTTTACAGCGCTAGATTCGCAACAAGCTCTGCTTCCCTCTGCAGCTCCCTGAGAACCTTCACGACCTCACCCAACACCGCCGCCGGCTCGTCGGACTCTCCCATGCCCACCATCGCAGCCAACACCTCAATCTTCTTCCTCACGGCCTCCACGTTAAGGAGATCGGCGATGGTGTCGTCATCACCGATCGTGGAGCCTTTTAGTGGATTAGGTGATCCTTCTTGTGCGAGTGGCTCGACTCCGTCGAGATTCTGAAGGTGGTGCCCTGTTTCCGGTGGGAAGGAGGTGAAGGCGCAGCCTGAGAGGTCGAGGAAGGCATATGTAGTTGCCGATGGTTCCATGGTCACAGGAGTGCTAGCAGAAGAGAGGAGAAATAGAGATAGAGAGTAAAAGCTAGTAGGAAAGTAATTAATGATACGTTTCAAGGCGGGCTTTTAGGAAGACATGGTGGACGACAGCTAATCTCTCCCTGTACTGAGCGAGAGGAAGAAGAAAGGGAATGGGACCGCAACATCGGCTGCTGAGAAGCTATATATATTAAGGTCCGGTAATGGAGGTTGATTCATCCATGTGGAAATCCAGCCACCGTTTCCGGGAAACATGTTCCCCGTTCGAGGGGATTTCCTCTGTGTTGCTGTTCCCAATGCGGGGTGTACGTGAAGGGGAGTAGCCACGAAGGGGGGCGAAGAAGGCGAGGCTTTGTGTTCTGGTGGCGGGGCACTCGAGTGGGTGAGCACGTACGTCAAACGACGGTCGAAGCCCGTGCTTCTCCGCGGGCCCGACGAAGAAGGCGAAAGGGGCGGGGCGCGTGCAGGCGGTGGCGGAGGAGGAGACACGGGTGAGTGGCGACGCACGCACGCACGCGAAGCCCGGTCTCTGCAAGAGTGTGCGACGGGGGGAGAGGGCGACGCGCGCGTGGGTGCGTTGGGAGGCCGCCGTGGAGAGAGGGTGTCGTACGACTGTTCCCTCTGCTGACCCCATTGACGCGCACCGAAGTCAAGAAAAGGTCGCGTGAGTTCCCCGTCTTCCCACTCCACTCTTCGTTCGACCTTCTTCTTCGTCTCCATGGCTGATGACCTCAACGTAGCATCATGCAATTACAACTCATCAGTGCTTTAAGAAGAGCGCATCATCTTGATTATGCTTTAAGATTAGTGCATCGTCTTGATTAGTGCTTTATGTCAATTGTGTCGAATAGTTATGACATTTTCATAACTATAATATACTATAATGCGGAATTTGAGGCTATAAAGAAATATTCCAATGGCCACCTATAACAATGCAACAACGAAGTGTTTGAAATGGTCACGGAAACAAAAAGGTCCAATGATGTTTTCACCTCGATCCACACACACAACGTTATCTTTAATTTGGACAAGGAAACAAAAAGATGCAATGATCTCTTATCCTTCCTCCTCATTCCAATAGCGATTGATTTGTCACGCTCGATCAAACCGAGTGAGGAAAAGGATCGAACGATGGCGAGAGATGTGCGATTTGATTTGAGGTTGCACCTGAGATCATAACAAGCTTCCATGGCCAAATCCAATAGCCACACAAATTACAAGTGCTTATCGGTAGCTTCTCCGAGCATCCGAGGTGATTAAACCGTGGAGTGCCTCCCCGATCCCCATCCCTTATCCTTCTCCTTCATCATTTCTTTTTTTGATAATTTCTTTTTTTATTATTAAAGCTTATAAATATATTATGTTCTTTAAAAATTTTAAATTATTATTAATTATTTCTATTTCCTCTCATCATCAAATTATTATTATTCATGAATGAAAATATTTAATTTTATATTATTTTCTATCAACTTCATACATCTAATATTTAGATTCATAAAATATGATTGATCGAATATTATCTTATAAAAAATTATTTTTATCAAATTAATATAAATACGATAACAACAAAATCATATGTTTCGATTATTTAGAATCGATTATATAGATCTTTTATCGTCATTGAGATATACAAAGAATCATATGTTTAGTTGGGTTCAAAGTATTTAAATTTTTATTTATAGTTTTTGTTAAGTCTTTTTACATCTTCTGATATATTTTTTTTTCGTATAACTAAAATTAATTATTTTATCTTTCATGACTTTCACATGCAAGATGAATAGATGGTAGAGTGCCCCTCCAACCCTCATCCCTTATCCTCCTCGTTCATGACTTTTCTCTTGCATAATAAATCGAGACAAAAAAAATTAAGAGTATATAAGACAAAGAATGATAGCTCCACCCGAGGGGATGCTTTCGATGTTTCCTTCTTTGTTATTAAAGTTTATAAATATGTTATGTTCTTTAAAATTTTAAATTATTATTAATGGTTTCTATTTCCTCTCGTTAATAAAAATATTTAATTTTATATTATTTTCTAATAACTTCATGCATCTAAGATTTAGATTCATAAAATATGATTGATCGAATGATTATTTTATAAAAAAATTATTTTTAAAAAATCAAATTAACCCTAAATATAAAAATAACAAAACCGTAAGTTTTAATTATTTAGAATTGATTACATGCCCTTATTGAGTTATGTAAAAATTCATATGTTTAGTGAATTTTATAATATTTAAATTCTTATTTATAGTTTCTATTAAAATCATTTTAGATGTTCCTTTACCTCTCGTAGTATAACTGACATCAATTATTTTATCTCTTTTAACTATTACATTTTTTTTTTCTAACCATTACATCGGAAGGTCTCCTCAGCATATGTTTATACTATCTTAAACAATTTTTTTCTCATATTATTCTTTATCAAAACGATACTTAATTGTTCACAAATAAATATTCTTTCTATCTTTTCTATTAATTTCATATATCTATCTCAACATTCTCATATTTGTATTACAAGTTTTTTGTGTATGTTTTTTTCTTAGTTATTCAACACTTAGATCTATAAAATATTGTTGGTCTCACAACTAACTTATATATTTTTTTTTTTAATCTCAAAGGTATCTAACAATTATATAAGACTTCTGATATCCCTTGTCATTTTAACCATCATATTTTTCACTCTATGAATAATAGCTTCATCGATCTCTTCATCTTGTTGAATGATTGATCCAAAATGTCTATAACTTTAACTTAAAGAGATTTTTTATCTATCTAATTTAATTATATTCTCTAATTTATTTTTAGATTATATAAAATTATATTATATATGTTCAGTCTTATTATTACTTAACTTATACTTACTTCAACTTGAGCTTCCGAGATAATATGATCGGTAAATAATATATACTATAGAGATTTATCATTTAAGTGACTAATAAATTTATTCGTGTGAAAAAATAACAACTTAATATGAATCTTTTAGGTTACCCAATAATCATATAGAAAAAGATATTATAATTTATTATGTAGCAAGGAATCTTTGAGGTACGGCAAATGGTATTTTGGGTCAATGCAACAACGATGTGTTTTAAATAGACACGGAAACAAAAAAGGTGCAACGACCTTTTCACTTCATTCCGACAACGTTGTGTTTTGATTTGGACAAGGAAATAAAAAGGATGCAATGATCATTTTAACCTCCTTTTCAACGGCGATGACCATATGTCATATAAATCGATATTTTGTATTTGGATTTCGATTTATACGACATATTTAGTGATTTTATTTTGTCTTGTTTTACTGATTGGGCTGTTTTGTTTGATTGTAGGCAAATATTTTTCATATATATTGAGACTTTGGTGTAATCAAACTAAAATCTATATAAAGTTCTAATGTCTCAATTAATTGGTTTGACTACATGAATAATTTGTAAAAGTATTAGTAATGATTTCTAGAATAATATTTTTTATCTCTTCTCTCAATTAATTATTCACAAATGAAAATATTTATTTATATATATATATATTATTTCTTGACATCTTTTCACATGCATCTCAATATTTCTTTTTAATCTTCTAAATATTCAGCTTTATAAAATATGATTGGCCAAATAATCATTTTATAAAAAAATTACTTTTATGGAATTGGTTTGTGTAGTAAATAAAATTGGACAAGATGTTTCCAAAAAACTGTTTTTAATATAGATAATCTTCCCACTATGATATATAGATAGCTCTCTAGAAAATAATAAATAATATTTATAAAAAATATAAATTTAATAAATAATATTATACTAAAATTTTATAGTCCTTTAGTCTTCAGCATATATGAGTTTATATAGACATGGAAAAGAAGGTAAAACTCTATTTCAATTGTGACGAATAGTTATGATATTTTTTAACATCGTGACACGTTAAATTAAAATTTTAAGTTATAAGTACTTTTCATAATCATTCCGCCTCATTCTTTTTCTTTTTTTTTATGCTAAATTTCTTGTATAGAACGAACTTTGGCACCCGATGATATATAAAACCAAGATTATAATATACTATAATGTGGAATTTGGGGCTATGAAGTAATATTCCAATGCCACCTATAACAATGCAACAACGATGTGTTTGAAATGGTCACGGAAACAAAAAGGTGGTGCAATGGTGTTTTCACCTCCATCCACACAACGCTATCTTTTATTTGGACAAGGAAACAAAAAGATGCAATGATCTCTTATCCTTCCTCCTCATTCCAACAGCGATTTGTCACGCTCAATCAAACCGAGTGAGGAAAAGGATCGAATGATGGCCGGAGATATGCGATTTGAGGTCACACCTGAGATCATAACAAGCTTCTCCAAG
This sequence comes from Musa acuminata AAA Group, assembly GCF_036884655.1. Lineage (NCBI taxonomy): Eukaryota > Viridiplantae > Streptophyta > Magnoliopsida > Zingiberales > Musaceae > Musa > Musa acuminata. Next base: position 3,990,135 of record NC_088346.1, on the reverse strand, counting down.
CATCCGAGGTGATTACACCGTGGAGTGCCTCTCCAACCCCCATCCCTTATCCTCCTCCTTCCTAACTTCTTTCTTTTGCTTTTTCATTTTTTGTTATTAAAGTTTATAAATATGTTATGTTTTGTTCTTTAATTTTTTTTATTATTATTAATTTATATTTCCACTTATCATCAACCATTATTTACGAATAAAAATATTTAATTTTAAATTATTTTATAACAACTTGATACATCTAATATTTATATTTATAAAATATGATTGATCGAATGATTATCTTATAAAATATTTATTTTTATCAAATTGATACCAAATGCAACAACAATAAAGTCGTAAGTGTCAATTATTTAGAATCGACTACATAGATCTTTTATTACCATTGAGATATGCAAAAAGTTATATGTTTAGTTAAGTTCAGAATATTTAAAAATTTTATATTTTTTTATTAAATTTTTTTTTTATCTTCTTCTATCTCTCATCGTGTAATTGATATCAATAAATTATTTAATCTCTTTTGACTATCATATTCGAAGGTCTCATCAACATATGTCCACATCATTTTAACGATTTTCTTTCATATTATTCTTCATGGAAGTGATACTTAGTTGTTCACGAATTAATATATTTTTTTATTAACTTCATATATCTATCTCAATATTTCTCATCTCTATAGCAAAAGCTCTTTGTATATATTTTTTCTTAGTTGTTCAACACTCGGATCTATAAAGTATTGTTGGTCTCACAACTAACTTATAAAATATTTTTAATTAATATCAAAATATCCAATAATTATATAAGACTTTTGATATCATTTTAACCATTTTATTTTTTTACTCTATGAATAATAGCTTCATCAATCTCTCTATATTGTTGAATAATTGATTCAAAATGAGACTTTTTATCCATCTAATTTAACTATATTTTTTTAATATATTATTAGAATAACTAAATTATATTTTATATATTTAGTCTTAGTCCTACTAAATCTAAGACATTTAGTTTCTAAGACTTTATCTTTATAGTTCAAGCGTATAATTAATTCAACCTAAGTTTTCATCAATCAAAATAATATCATCAACAAATAATAGAGATTTATCATTTAAACAACTAATAAATTTATTTATTATTAATATGAAAAAATAATAAGAATCCTTTAGATTACCTAATAATCATATTAAAAAAAGAATATTATAATTTACTATGTAGCGAGGAATCATTGTGCTTCGACAAATGATATTTTGGGTCAATGCAACAACGATGTGTTTTAAATTGACACGGAAAAAAAAAAGTGCGACGACTTTTTTCACCTCTTTACGACAACGTTGTCTTTTGATTTGGACAAGGAAACAAAAAGATGCAATGGTCATTTTAACCTCCTTTTCAACAGCGATGATGTCCCTCTCTAGCTTGGACCAAAGTGAGGAGAAGGATAAATGGAAGGTTGCCAAAGTGAGACGAGCACTCCTGAGATCATAGCCCAACAAGCTTCCATTGGCCAACCCAATACAGCCACATAAATTATGACTACTTGTTTCTTGGTTGCTTCCCCAAAGCATCCAAGGTGATAAGACCATGAAGTTGCCTCTCCAACCCTTATCCTCCTCGTCCATGACTTCTCTCTCTCTCTCTCTCTCTCTCACACACACACCACGGATTGAAACGAAGAAATTAAGACCGACGACAGAGAAAGATAGCTTCACCCATCCATAAGGGATCGTTCGTTCTATGGATGATGGTATCAATGATAAGTACATTATGAAAATATAAACAAAACGTATATTATGATGACATGACAAATACCTTATCATCTTATGGTAACATATAGTGGACGCGTCGATCACCCGAGGCCACATCAATCGCACGCAGCTGGTTGACGACAAATTGTTTGGGTAGCATGTCAGCACCATGTGACGATACATGACAGATGCTTCGATCGCCTGAGCCCATCGATGATCACACATGATCGTGTCAACGTATCTCTAGTCTAGATTGAGCCGGTCAAGGAACGTATTGGACACGTTGCCATTAGTTTGATTAAGCATGAATATATAGCATGTTCCCCATGATAATCTCAAATATAATGATATTCAAAGTCACTTATTAAAAACGACCCCTTAGTATGTTCTTGATACACTGAACAATTCTCTTCACTATAATTAATCGACTATGAATTTATTTGATAACTGTGTCGATTCATTGATTCTACGGATTGCATATTCGATCAGTCTGAACTCAAGACTATCTTAATCGTCGAAAACTTCATTTCACGAGTTAGACACTTTGTAAGTGATGATATGACTTAGAAAGAACCCTAGTTGGATTCGAACCCCTCTTCCAGCTTAAACAATCATAATTTGCACTAACAAATTTGAATTCTACATTTATCCCTCTTTTTTAGTATTTAATTAGAAATTTTAGAGTTGCGTTCACACTTCAAGTTAAATCACCTTTCAAGTGAGGAAAAATTGTTAAGATTAATATACATTTCGAGACTAATTTGTGGTAATCCAATAAAAATATTGCAGATCTTTTAGAGGGCAAAGTTTGTAGATCTCTTGTTAATCAGCCTATCTGATCTAAGAATACATATCTAAAAATAAAGCACAATTACCTTTTAAATCCTTCCAACAATTGAGCAAATTAAATTGATGCTCATTAGAACCTATCGTTCTACACCTTTTTTTTTTTTTGTTGACTAATCTCTGTTGTTGTATTATGTTGACCTTTTGCTACGCGAAACAATTTCATTGTAATACGAACGCTTTTTTTCTCTTCCAACATTTATGATGATTGCATGGGTTACAACGAGACACGAACACTTATCACGGAGAAGTCGATGAAAGATCCGACCAACCTCTACAAAGTAGATTGGGCCACCAATGGATCGAGCATCCCAATCTTACTTTAATGTTGACAAGGATGGTTGACGGCGTTCCCTTTGGATTTTATTCCATCCAACCTTTCCTTGAGAGAATCGGTAGAGTGACCTTATCGGTTGGACAAAAGAAAGACCTAAGAAAGATATTTTAAATTCTCTTTATTGTGTGGGTAGATTTTTTTTATGGTATGAAGTGATGACCTAATCATTCGCATAGATTATTTAAATCAAGATGATTAAAAAAATATTATTTTGATATTGATTTAATAGTAATATTATAATATATATTTCCTTATATGTTAATTTTAATTTGAATGTCGATATCTCGTTAAACATTTTCATGCTTCAATATTATTCATTTTTCTTTCTTTCTCGTGTGACTACCTAATGATTCGAAAATCAAAATCCATGATATTATTTCTTTTTCTTTCATAAACACGTTAAATTGAAAAGTCAAATCGTACTACATAGCTAATATCGAAAAAAAAGCTATTCCTTTTTTTCTAAAAACATATGTATATCTCCATATACACTAATGGAAAACTCAAAAAAGAACTTACCGAATGTACCATCTAAAACATAACTCGATGTGAGAGTTGAGTGGCATCGAAGAGTGACTTATTGCGTGGAACATTCAGTCGGGTAGCTATGTGGCTTCGAGGAATAGTATGATATGTCGGCATCGGGCATTAAAGGATGGTCCGATCGAGGCAGTACAAACAATGATGCTGTGGAAGGATTCTTCATGTTTCCACAACTTTATCCAACCTTCCAATTTGATCCACGTTGGGACATTCAATTAAAATTTATGAATAATCGATTTAATAGTTTTGGTTAAATTAAAATTTTTAATTTTAGTTGGAAATTTTATGTATTGTAACCATCTTAACCGATTTCATTTTTTATAAATGATTCATATAATCGATACTAAATAATTAATTTTTATGATATTATCATTATTATTATTAGTGAACTTAATCTTTCGTACTTATATGTATGGTTTTCGATCAAATCGATATACTTGGATTCAATATTTTTATATTCTTTATTCTTTTACGAGGTTTCTTGGGGATTATTTTTTTTGTTTTTTTTTTCTTTTCTCGAGGAGAAAATAATGAATAGGAGAAATAAAATTGAGATATAGAGAGAAAAAAGCTTGCCAAAGTAAATTCTTGATAAATAAGTGTGATATTTAAAAACGAATTAGTGGAGATTATTTTAGGTAAGTTGCTCCTCCATCCGTGTCACACATCAATATAGCACACATGTATCACGCAATACTAAGATCCTCTATATATGTCACAAAAATCAATGAGGAAAATATAGCTCAACCACTCACATACCTTTTAATGTTTTTAACCTCATGTTTCTTTATTGAAATATATTAATATAAATTTTAGTTTCAATTATAATTTATTTATAGCAACTTATGGAGATTAATTATATATATATATATATATATTCGAATTTCGAGAAAAAAAATTGAGCATTCCAACTTTGAAAAAAATTTATATAGTGCTTTTATTTGCTTTTTGAAAAATTCTTACACTTACACTTATAGATAACATCCTCCGTTAGTTGGTCACACCACCCACCACGTTCTCCTGGTCGCTTATGTCTTTACGCACAGGTTGGACCCATCGATTCTCACCTTCTGTATACAAGGGAGCTACTTCCACTAGTTGCTCTCATTCTCTTCCCTAATTGTCTACGCCTTCATAGAAGGGTTGTCCTCTATTGATTTCCCTTTTCACTTTTCTTATTGCTTACGTCTTCGTCCATAGGCTAGATTCATTGATCCACTCTATCTGCGATGTTCATAAGTTCAACATGAACACACCAACAATGATAAAGATAATTCCGACAATAATAATTATAAAATAATTATTTGAGTTATTTTAATATATATTATATATATATGTATATATATATATATATATATATATATATATATATATATATATATATATATATATATATATATATATATATATATATATATATATATGAGATTGACACTGCGGACCACATAAGGCATTACGTTCCATTCTTTTCGCATGAGGAAAAGCACATTGGACCAAAAAAAAGAGACGTACCACCGAAAGCATTGCTGTTGGCAGCCTCCAAGACTTACGGCTGGCCCCGTCGGCCGTCCCCCTACCCGGACTAGCCCTCCAAAGGTCCAGCTGGGGTACAGCGACGCTTATTCCGACCATAATAGAGATAAAATAATTATTTTACGTGACTAGTGATATTATCTGAATTTTCTAATTATAATATTATACGAAAAAATTTCAAACTTCAATTTTTTTTAATATGTAGGTAATCGTTAGATTAGATTTTTATTTGTGATTCGGGTGCACTCAATCCGATGGAAATCTTTCTCTTTGTATTGGATTCGGGTCACATTGATGGAAATCATATCTGATCCAAATTTACGGTGCTTAGAAATATCTAGATGACGTCGACTGCCTTATTGCTCATCTCAACAAATAAATATCTGGCCAAAGTTGCTCAACCTTATCTGACAGAGCTATTCACACAGTAAAAAGCCAGGCCACGTAATTAGCTCTTCCTTGCTCTTTATATATCCACCAACAGAGGACCAAACATTGGTACCATACCCCAGAGATGGCGAGGATAAAGCTGGGAAGCAGAAAGGAGATGACCGACCCGGAGTTCGCTCGGTCCGTCCTCACCGAGCTGCTCCTCACCTTCCTTTTCGTCTTCGTCGGCGTCGCTGCGTCCATGACCGCCGGTAACATGACTCGTTTCCTTTTCTCAACCTGTTGCTGGGTTTGGTATTTGAGGGGTGGCATCGGTGGTTGTTGTTGCAGGGAAGATGGCAGGAGGGCAGGACTCGATCATGGGACTGACGGCGGTGGCGGTGGCTCAGGCGATGCTGGTGGCGGTGATGGTAGCCGTCGGCCTCGACGTCTCGGCGGGGCACTTGAACCCCGCCGTCACGATCGGGTTTGCCGCCGGCGGCTACGTCACCGTCTTCCGCTGCGTCCTCTGCGTGATCGTCCAGCTGCTGGGCTCTTCCATGGCGTGCCTCCTCCTCCAGTACATCGCTGGAGGGCAGGTGAGTCTGATTGCCGCCTTCGTCTACTACCTGCTCGTACCTCGGAACTAACTCCTGCTCCTGGCGGTGGAGCAGGCCGTCCCAGTTCACGCGCTCGGTGTGGGCATAGGGCCCCTTCAAGGTGCGATCATGGAGGTCGTCCTCACCTTCTCCATGGTTTTCTCCATCTACGCCATCATCGTAGACCCCAAGAAGGGCATCGTGTCGGTGCTGGCGCCGCTGCTCATTGGTCTCATCGTGGGGGCCAACACGCTCGCCGGCGGGCCCTTCTCGGGGGCTTCCATGAACCCGGCGAGGTCCTTCGGGCCCGCCCTGGCCACCTGGGACTGGACCAATCACTGGGTGTACTGGGCGGGGCCCTTCGTGGGGAGTGGCCTCGCGGGGTTCGTCTACGACCACCTCTATCTCATGCGGCCTCGTGACGACCTCCCTGGTGATGAAGAAAGCATCACCAAGCCACTCTGTTAGATTCTTTTTACCTCCCTGGGGATGAAGAAAGCATCACAAATGACGTGTAGTGTCACGTCATTTGTAGATTAGATGATAGGGTCCCACATGTTCTACGTATACATGTGTATATACATGAAATTACTAGAACTTGAGTAGGTCAACAGAAAAATAGAACCTCCGACTTGAAATCTGTAAGGTTTCTCTTGTGAGACGTCAGTCATGTAAACTCCTGAAACTGGATAGCACACAAAGGAGTCGACCATAAAGATTGCTAAGTGCATCGATATCCAGTGATAGTTGGCACCATTCATTAACCTTCTGTGGTAAACAAACCCATCCTTCGCAAAGTCAATGAGGTCGGAATTAAACTCCATTGGTCGTCTCCTACAGGCAAGGAGAGCTCATCGTCCCAAACAACGACCCCCGTGTGGATTTTTGCTACCAACACTCCAATGAATTCCACCAATCCGAGCTCGTCATTCCGTGTGATCCCACCTCCTTCCATCAAGCTTAGAGTTCCATTAGTCTTATATCATGCCGTAGATTCTATCAAGTGGGAAGACGACCCGTCGTTGCGACATGACACGTAAAATAATATAGCATCTCCCTGTCCTTCCCACGTACCGATGAACGCCTTAACAACAATGAATGGATCCTTCATATGACAACGAGGAGCTATTTTGCCTTGGATCCTGATCGAAATGTGAAATCTCGAGTCGACTTTATAGATTATCGAGCTCCATCAACGGGTCATGATCTTTGTATATGAACAAATACTAGCAGATATGCAACGAAATTAAATGAAATCATAATAAAATAGAATATCAAGATATACGTGGAAAACTCAATCAAATAGAATACTAAGATATACGTGGAAAACCCCTCTAATGTGAAGGGTAAAAATCACGGGGCAAACTAGAGATAATCCACTATGAGAATAATGAATATACAAATCTCAATCTCTTACCCTAAACCCTAGCAACAATCACAAGAGAACAACTGGGATACAAGAATCACGTCACTGTCCACGATATCTAAAACCTCCCCAAGTAATCACAATAAGAGTCTACTATAGATTTGATCTGAAATGAAAACACTACTGGAGATAATCATCCTCCACCAGTTAGTCACACCATCGGCCGCTTATGTCTTCACGCACGGGTTGGCCCCATCGATTCTCACCCTCCGTATAGAAGGAGCTACCTTCACAGACAACACTTCGTATGCCAAACCATCACGCCAACACAACCATCACCCCATCCGTCAACATCACCGAACAGAGGAGGCAATGAAATCCCAGCTGCAGATGCATGCCTTTGGTGCTTCACATGTCTAAATCATGGCATGCTTGACTTCGGCAGGTGCTTGATATGTCTAAACCATGATATCATCGTCCTGTACCTGACTTTGATCTTTCTCAAGCCTCTCCAAGCCTAATTTGATCCCTAATCCGGAACTCTATACCATGCAGTTCTTCTAAAAGGATTTGATCGTTCTAAGCTATATATTTATATTTTGATTTCATTACTTCAAGGTTTGTTTATGTTCTGAGATGAACAGATCGAAGAGTCGTATACTGACACGAGCAGAGCTTTTGTTTGTGGCTTCCTCCAATTAAAAGCAGAGAGAATGCAGCCGAACACCGCTTGTCTTTGATGCTAAGATTCAGCGACATGGCAAGGAATATGACGAGTCCCGAATTAAACACCTGTGGACTCTCTTCTGCTGCACTGCATCTGTGACCTCCTCTCCCTTCCCGCGAACCATTGCACGGTCCTCCTCGCGATCGGCAGCCAGAGTTTCCTCGCCTTCTCGTCTTCATCTCCATGGGTTGCGCTGTTGCCGGGATCTTTGAGCTGCATAAACCTTGATACGTTTGTGATATCCGACATCGATCTGTTGCCTGAGGAAATAAGAGCTCTCGTGTTGGTGCCGCTCGATGAAATGCTTGGAACAGACATCGAGTTGTTCTTGTTGATCTGGCTGGCTTTGATCTCGAGCAGTCTCTTCTTCTCCATCTCTTCATTAATCCTCAGTAGTTTGTCATCAGGTGAAGCTTTTCCCTCTGATGCGCTTGATCTCGTTGACTCCACATTCCAGACCACGTCTTTACCGGATAGCATTTCCAGGTCCAAGGATATCAAGTCGGACGAGTTCACGTCGCTCCACCGGCTCTTGAACACGACATCGGAGACGATGATCTTGTGCTTGAACTTGTGCAGGATTCGGCCGCCACTGGCGCCTTCTTCGAGCGTTGGCAACTCCCGCCACTTGTCGGTATTCCGGAAGCTACTACTGATGCTGAATCCTGATGAGCCGCGGAGATTGCGGGCGTCGTTGGGCTCTCGCTCCACGAACAACTCGAGGTCGCGGCCGCTGGCCTCGAGCCGGTCGGAGGCGAACAGGAAGCGAGAGCTGGTGGAGTACTTGAAGAGGCCGTCGTCGTCGGCGTTGACCTTGCACCGGCATAGGGGGCAGCTGGAGTGCGCCTCGAGCCAGCGGTCAACGCAGCGGACGTGGAACGCGTGCTTACACTTGGCAAGCAGCCGGAGGACCTCGGCGTCATCGAACTTGGACAAGCAGACGGCGCACTCGAGGCCGTCGCGGACGCCGCGCAGCGACGAGAAGCGGAAGAAGGGTAGGGACTCGATGACGGTCCTATCGATGCCGGAGAAGCGGTCCTGGGGCAGGATAAACCTTCCATGGCCTGCGGCGTCGGCGACGAGGAGGTCGGTGGCGTGGGCGGCGGCGGCGAAGTGGCAGACCTTGCCGTATATGAGGAGGAAGGTGAGGAAGAACATAAGGGCGAAGATCCCGATCACGAGGGCGACGCTCGGGCGGAAGGACACAGCCACGTTGGGCGGCGACCAGTAGACGGCATCGGTTTGCTGGGCGGCCGAGATGGCGAACGAGAAGAAGAAGAAGTAGGTGAAGGAAGCAGCGCAGGTCTCGGAAGGCATGGCGAGCTAAAGGGAAGATTCAACTCTAACCTGATGCTGCCGTGGGAGCATTTTATGGGCAAGTGGCGTTCTATTTCAACATAAAATTAAGGTTCAGAAATATTTTATAAGCTTTTCTATCAAACATTATTATTTACTACTATTCTACGAACCTAAAGAAGAAAAAAATCCAAACAAGAGGAGATAATGATATGTTTAATGGTAGATTTTAAAGGAAATAAACAATTGTAAATTTGATTGCAGATTTATAGGATTGCTTAAAGACTTTATCCTACAAAGAAAGGTTTGAGATTGTAAAAGAAAAAAATTATTTTGCCTAGAGAAAAGAAAAATAATGAGTGATGTGCCTTCATGAAATTTGTTGTGTTCTTCTTTATTTTATGTATTTTTATACGCACCGTTAAATATAAAAAAGGGGGAAAAATCGTTTTTTGGTGTTGATAAGGCAAAAAATAAAATATAATTGCAATAGTCCTGATCCAAACTTGATGTAGCCCTTAGATGCTTATGATAGACTACGGATCACAACCAATTTGGATTGCAAATGGAAGCTACGCATTCGTACAGTTAATGGTAGGATTCGATTGATGCACATGCTACGCACATTATGATAAAAAGATTCTTAAGTTATATTCACATTTATGTAGTTACGAAAGTGAAACGAGTAGATTTATTTATCTTTTTTATAAATAAAAAATATAAAAATAAATGATAAATTTTTTTTTTTAAGTTCGATGGTGGATGGTGTTGATGGCAGTGCCACTGTGTCAGTAGTGACGAACCCTTCCCCCTCCCCCCTTGTCCTTTGCATTGAGTAGTTGCCGCCCTTTGTCTCCTTGACCACTTCCTCATCCTTACCCCCTCCACCTCCCCTCTTTGCCTCCCCTTCTCCTTCTCCACCCTCGTCCCTACGTCAAGCGCGTCCGACCTTGGCATTCCTTACGTGTCATGCTCGAGTTCTCCACCAACCACTGCTTAGATGAGTTCTTCGCCTACCTGGACATCTTGAGCGTTGACTTCCAAGTGATCGATGAGCAAGAACCGAAAATGCAAGGAGTCGAGGTTGGTCCCTGACTCGATCACCCTATTGGGCAGAAACCTCGATAGCTCTCAAGCGATATACATCAACACATCTATTGGATTTGACACCATCAACAGCAGCGTTCTCCGGTGAGTACCTCGCCAATGATGACACAATCGCCTTAAATAAAGCCAAATTGCACTGCAGCGGGTTCAATCGCGTCTCCCCCAAGATATGTCGAGCACTGGTCGTGATGATGCAGATATCCAAGTCCACGTCATCGCATAATTTGGAGATGCCTGGATCCGAGTGTACAGGAGAAAGGCCACGGTGAGCTACTTAGCATCTCCCCCTTGTAGCTTATCGGGTTTGGCATCCACCAATGCCAGCTCTTCCATCAGGATCGTCCATGCAATGGCCATGCCCATATTCTCGACACTGATCATAGATATCTTGGTGTGACGCTGAGTAGGAGATGGTGGTGTCATCGCATGATCGATGGGGCAGAATAAGGTCCTATGTATGTCATTAGCGAAACCGAGCTCCAAGAGAGATAACACTTTCTTCATCTTCTTAGGTCGAAGCTATGAATTGATTGATATCAGGAAAGAAGGCGGACATGCTCGATGTCGGGGGTGAGGGTGGAGAAGAAAGGAAAGACAAAGGGGGAAGTAGAGGGGGTAGCCATGAGGAAATGGTCGAGGAGGCGGAGGGTGGCGATCGCTTGACGCCAGGGACAAGGGGGGAGGGGGAGGGGTCCGCTATCGATGCCAACGATGTTGTTGTTCATCACCACTGATGCCAGCGACATCACTGTCCGCCATCGACGTCTCCACCATCGAACTTTAAATTACTTTTTAACCCTTTATTTTCATGTTTATGTCGATAAAAACTGACGTTGTTTGGGTAAATGGATCCAATGTAACTTTTTAAAGTATAGGAATCAAGATATTAAAGGCAGCTAATTATGAAGTAACTATATATTACCCAATATAGTTAACTATGATTAGTATCGTGGTCTCTATATTTTAAAAAGTAACATTAAGATCTCTGCACTTACGAAAATAAAATATTTAATCTTAATTCTTCTCATATCGTTAATTTTGTCGGTAAAAAGAATCGCATATATTATCACGTGCAAAAAGATAAAAAAATAATTTTACTATTTTGTAAATTATTAAATTTATATAATTTCATATAAACTTCTCCTCCCATAATCTTTCCAACTTGCTCGCCTAGAAAAAGAACAACGTTTGCAGCGCGAAGTCACCAAACCAGCCCTCTGGCCTCACGATCTCTGCCAAGTTGCAGTACTCCTTCCATGGTCTACCGAGGTACGTGCAATGGACTGCGAACTTCGAGCGGCAGAGTGCGAGGTACTTGTTGCTCCCATTGATGGTGCAGTGGTCGAACATGAAGCCGATGGATTGGGCGAGATCAGTGCGGCCGTGCGCGGTGATGGTGTTGGACTCGTTGTGCTCGGGGTTGAGCTAGCAGGGGAGGGGATGATGAAGATGACGCAATCATGGAAGACGGTGGTGGAGTTGTCGAAGATGAAGTCGACGTTGCCGGAGATGCAGTAGGACTTGTAGAACTAGCGGAGGGAATGGGTGTAGAGGGCGTCCTGGTGGTCGAGGAACTCCACCGACTCGAGCATGGAGAGGTCGCTGTCAGAGCGGAAGGCCACAACTTGGTGCTTGTCCAGCCCGACGGTGTTGGCGAAGGTCAGGTCTCGGGCCATGAAGTTATCTCCACTCACGCCTGTGGACGAACAAACATATGAGAATCGGTTACACTAAGCGATAGGAGTCGAACACTTGATATTGTCCTCTACAAGAAGATGAGGTCAAGCATCTCGTGACCGAGATCGAGGAGACTGTGACCTGTGACGATGGACTGAGACAAGATAACGTTTTAGTTATTAGTGCTTATGATCTACTATGTGTAAAGAATCCGATGGAGCTCTAAATTAGATCAGCGTCCCGTCAATCAGCGCAACTTCGACCGTTGACTGAACCTCTCCAAACTGGCATCTGCCCTCCTTGCATACCGTTGTGTCTAATGGTTTCCCCAGCCGACGGAGCTCCTTCCGGACGATCTCTCCGCTTGGTGACGCCGAGGTGGCATCTGGCCAGTACCCATCCCTCTCGGTCTACAACGAGGCCCAGAGCGGATGTCGACGTCGTAGCGCTGCAGAGCGGCCACCATGGTGGTGGCGTTGCCAATGATGTTAGCGAGGTCGATGAGGAAGGCCATGTCTTCCGCCACCTGCTGGGGGCAGACCAATATTCACATTGGTAGAGCTCCGCGACGTTCGGGCAAGCAAGTTGGAAAGAGAAGGGGAGTAGGAAATTGATCACGGTCGAAGGCGGCGCTTGGATCTCCTCTGGAACTCCACTAGCCTTGTGCGCCACCGACGCCGCCTTTGTTGTCTGCAGCGCAGCCGGAGGAGCAATTTTTGTTTAAGCCTCTACGCAGTGAGCGAGAAGTTTATATTAAATTAATAATTTAAAAGATAATAAAAATATCTTTTTATCCTTTTTATTCGTTACTTGATAATACATACATATAATTTTTTCTGTCGATAAAATTAACATGAAAAGAATTGAGATTAAATATTTCACTTTTGGAAGCGAAGGATCCGAATATTATTTTTAAAAATATAAAGATCATAATACTAATTATAATTAATTATAGAGGATAATTTATAATTATTTCGTTAATTACAAAGGGTAATATATATAGTTAGCGCTGACATGAGTCTGGTCGGGTTAAGTTTTGGTCCGAGAAAACTGGATCAACCTGTCTCGAATAAACCTTGACCGGTTCAGACCGCGCCGCGCCCCCAAGAGCCCTAAATGAACCTCAGAGCGTGAAGGGAGGTCGACTATGGCGAGCCGGCGATGCCTCGGCGCTCTCACTCGTCATCTACGCGCCCGTCTCTTCTCCGCCTCTCCTCTGGAGAACCCGCAAACCCTGAGCCTTCGATCTCTCGGTTTCGCGATCCCGCAACGAACTTCCTCGGATCTTGACATCTGTCGCAGGGCATTTCGATGCAGTATTTCGATTCGTTTCGGCGGTGTTCGCCGTTGTTCTTCTCGGCCGACGAATCCTTCGGACGAGGAGGAAGATGAGGACGATGAAAGCGAAGAAGAGGAGGAGGAAAACAAGGAAGGAGGAGTGAGCAGCGATGGAGAGAATGGAGATGTTCGGGCTTCGAAATGTGTCGTTCAGAGGGGGAAATCGGACGAAGAGAAGGTAGAAGAGGCTGCTGAGATTGGGTATAAGGTGATCGGGCCGCTGGATTCGTCGGAGAATCCGTTCAAGTCATATGAGCCTTTTTTCGCCGTTGTTCAGGTTCAGATTGCTGGATATATTCCCTTTTCTCTGTTGCTTTTCTTCTTGATTCGCATTCCATCCTAAAAGCTCTCTTTTTCTGTTCTTCGTAATGTTATAGATTGGTTCCCATCAGTTTAAAGTCAGCAATGGGGATTCCATTTTTACGGAAAGACTGAAATACTGTGAGGTTAATGATAAGGTAAGTGTATTTGAAAATACAAGTGTATGCTTGTATATGTCTGTTTCTACTTCTCATGGTATCAACTTCTCCTTTGGTTGCCTATTTTATCTTTCATGGAATAAATTTTTACGTTGGATCTTTTAGATGTTTTAATAGGAAGGTATTCAGTTGCATAACACAGAGAACAATTATGAACAGATGAGTAGTGTCATGATTCTAGGAGAAACAGAAATTGCAAAATCCAAATGATATATGGTCTACTTCCTTTGTTTATGTTTATGTCTTTAGCTTTATGATTTTGAAATCGTTCAAAATCATTTCTTCTTTTGCTTTTTGCTTGTTGTTGTAGTATGCTTCAAACTCAGGAAATTGTCACATGCAATAAGTACTTGATAGATAGGAATTTTTACAGTAACTAGTAGAGTGATAACCAACCATTATTCATAATTATCAAAATGCTAGTTATTCAGAAGCCGAAGTCATTGTGTTTTTCCTCCTCCAGCAATGGGTTTTTACTTCATAAACAAGTAGAAAAATTCAGCCCATATTGATAAATATGTTGCATCTGAAACTGATGTTTATTTAAGAAGTGACTGACTTTTGATCATATAAGTTCTTCCCCCCTCGAAGTGAACTTTGCACATGATTAAGTCGAGAAATTTTATTCAGCTGTAACCATGCTGACACTTAATTTTGGAGGAGCATGCTGGTACCTCTAGCTGGTGATTCCCCAACTTATTCTAATTTTGATAAACTGATTAAGTTGTCTGGTTAGCTATTCATTGTGTTAGTTGTTGACTTTTATTATATTCATGTTGGCCAATATACCTTACAAGTTACAAGTGGTTTTTGCTTTGTTGTTTTGTTTGATGAAGTTCTTGGTCATTAATGAGAGAGCAGTAGAAGTGTTCAAGGATGATCTTGGATCTTGATGCCCGTAGGTATTCAGGTTTGAAGAGCTTGTAAGCTGGTCTGTGGCTTGCGTAAACAAGAAAAACCAAATCTATGGAGTTTGATGATGTTTCTAGTTATTATATTACTATTGTGGTGATAGATAAGAGTAGGAAGGATTAGGAAGGGGACGGAATTGGAGTAACTAGTTGATGAATGATCCCATGCCTTATTGGGGACGTGATAAATTACTTTATGAGAACAACTGGTTGGTGTTTTGGTAGTTGAAATATTATGATCAGCTTTATTAAATTTGTGGAAGAATGTAAATGATAAATTTATCTCAAAGATTTCTGTTCTTTTTGTTTGGATGGACATGGGAATTTCATGTCATGCAAGGTCAGTTACGTTGGCAATGGAAGTTTGATCACATGTTTATTCATTTTCTATCCACTTGCAAAGACTTATGAAGAAGCCATCATCCTAAGTTTCTTAAGAAAGTGGAGGTGATAATCTAGGCTATTTTTTTCCGAAATGATCTATGTGGACTTAAAAATTTTTAACTGACATGTTCTGAGTGATTGCCATCCTAAAATTCAGAAAAGTTAAAATAAACTGTATCTACATTATGAAAAGCAAAACCCAGTGGAAAGGATATGCAAAGGAAGAAAACGTTCTTGATTTTGGTTGTTGCATGGCTTCATTGGATGTGCAACTTCGATCAATATTGTCCACACTCCCTGAAGTTACCCTTTATAGAAAGTGATGAGATTCCATCCCTATTTATCCAATCGTTAAGTTGTTAAATGAATGATATGCCATTATTTAGATTGTTCATTCTTAGATGATTTAGTGGATGGGCAATTGGACTTCAATCATCATGAATTTTATGTGGAGGACATAAATAAACTCCGGTGATTTTGATTTTGAATTTGCTCTATAGTGTAACCTTCAACCGACTTGAGACTGCCCCACTCTATTTACAAGCAATCAGATAGGATGCCTCTGAATTTTTTTTTGGGGTACAAATCATTGACAGAAATGTCAGATTAGATTAATTATTTAACCTCAGCTAACCCAGCCTTGAAATGTCACTATATAGCTCTGGCGCAATTGATCAAGACAGGAACTGACCTATTCTCAAGCCTTTTTTATGATAGATGAGGTATGACACATTTACTTGAGTCATGGAAAATCAAGAGCTAAAGAGTGATGATTTAGTAATTCTTTTGTGGTTAAGTTATGAGTTAGCTTCCTTATAATTCACTGTACTATGATACTATCCACGCTTCCAAATTTAAGGTATCTTCTTAATAAGATATTTTGTTGATAGGGAATTTACAAGTTGAGCAAATCACATGCTCTTGGGAAAGTCAACTCAAGAGTGGTTTGATTGATTGGTTCTTTTCAGCTATTACTTAGTGGGTTAACAGTGAAATTGTGGCTGTCGCTTTATTGTATATGTACTTTTCCCTTTATATTAATGGTTTAAGTGCGTGGACAGGTCTGGGCCAATTGGTGGATCAGATATATTTTCCATGATTATGACAAATAGTGGTAGTTTTCTTCTTTTCTTTGGTACTTAAACCATGACTAGTACAAATTATATTTCCTTCTAATTTTATATCTTGGTTGTTCTTGTAAGCCAACCTAGAAAAAGACACATATATATTCTTTTTCTATATGAGACATTAAAATAGACATTAAGATTATGGATGTCTTTGTGTACCTTTTGTTCCTATTATTTATGAGGAAGCTAATTTCTTTGCATTGGATAAGAATCTGAATAGAAGTTATACCTTAAAGGAGCCTCCATGTCTACCTTGCTGATATGTATTTTTTGGTGATAGTGAAGACCTTCCGATCCATTTTAAAAGATAGTCCAGTAATAGAATGGTTGCCAATGTTCAAGTCTTGCCTTTTTATTTCAAATTCTGTACTGCAAAGTTGAACCTGTGAGTGCATGTGAATGGTTTTATTCACTTTGGCTGGTCTCGCTGCAGTTAATTTTGAACAGGGTTTTAATGTTGGGATCAAGAACTGAAACAGTCGTTGGCAGGCCAATAGTACCTGATGCAGCTGTACATGCTGTTGTTGAAGAACATGTAAGAAACAACTCAATTACCTCCTTTTTCTTTTTTTTTTTAGTTTCTTTAGATGGATATTTTTTTCATGGAGGAGAGTCATTGCAACTAATATTGATATTTTCTTTGCTCTTATGTCATATGATTCATTTATGTGAAACATGCAGCATCCTGCTGATCCTCAGCTACCATCACATTTCTCTTCTTTTGGCCTTCTTTTGCCTCCAAGCCAAAAGTGCCTGTTACGATGATATTATACTTTGCCTACAAACCAATACAACTTCATATTTCATTGTTACTCTGGTTGTCTGGACCTTATACTTCAATTTGTTGTTTATACCATAAATGTACGATTTAATTTGTTCCTTGCTGACGCATTATTTTTCCTAATTCAGACTTTAGATGCAACAGTTATCATATTTAAGAAAAAAAGAAGAAAAAATTACCGTCGAACCAAGGGTCATCGCCAGGTAAGTCATTAATCAGAGAAATGAAGTTGTTCTTAAGCTGTCTGCAGCAATGAGTTCTAATTGTTTTCCATCATTATTCCAGGAACTGACTAAGCTGAGAATCACTGATATTCAAGGAATAGACAAGTCAGAAAACGTCGCAGCTGTTGCCTAAGAACCAATATCCTTACTGTTGTGGATCAGACCAACTTTATATCTCTGAGATCTCAGTTCACTCACCATTAGAAACTGCAACAATAATATAGTGGCCATAAGGACATGCGAGCATCTGGAATCTGCTGCAAGTGTATTTTTTTTCGAACTCGAGCTCGGAATGTAGTGCATAAAAAATTAGACTATTTTTCATAAGATGATTCAGAGAGGCAGTCTGGTATTTGAAATCAACAAGACTTGTGAATCCTAAACTACCATTTTGCTGCAGTTAAAAGTGTAATCAAAACATGATGAAATGTATTCATTCTGTGGTTCTTTGATATAAATTGGATTTCGAAATCAATTTTGGGTTTATTTATGGCTTTTGTTGGAGCCCCTTGAAAAGTTTCTAAAGTCTCTTCCAGTTAGTTGTCCAACTGAAGACCACATTCTTCCTGCTTGGTCACCATCCAATTCATGTTGGTCACTGTCTAACAAGATTTGCCTCTTGCTCTTTGCCACCTACTTTGCTTTCAGCACTACTGGCATCAATGTTGCTGGCTTTTTTGCTCTTGACCACCTTTGATTCCTGCACAACCTTTGGAGGTCACAAAGCTTGGTGCTCCTTAAATGGCCCCAAGATGGAGATAGAAGCCCCCTTCCATGGTCAAGAAAATGCCTCCAATTGCCGTTAGTTTTAGTATGCATCCACCCCTGCAATGGTGGGATCTCCACTGCCATTATGCTTCTCCATTATTAACCTTCACATTCTCCAAGTCCAAGCAAGGCGGTCCCAGAAAGCATTTGCATGGGAATACCTCACAAGTTTTCATGGCCCCAATGAAGAGCCTTATCATTGACAAAGCAATAAACTTCTCTTTTTTTTAAATTTTTCTGTGGGTGCCTTAAGCCTTCCACTCCACAAATTAGTGTCTATCTTCATCATCTTCTTTCTTTTACTTCCCTATCCCCATCACACCAGTGACAGTGGAAAAGTGCTGAATCCATGGAGGCCATGTGCTACAATCCCCTCCACCTCCAAAAGTTAAATGCCAAAAACTATTACTAGTTGTGGTTGGAGTCATGATGCCAAAGGGCACCAAGGACGCAGGTTTCATGATCACTGGTCCCTGTTTCCGGCTCTTATCCTCATTAGATAAGCATATGATTCTGTAAGCATTTTGTGTTTCATGCTAATACAGTCTCTTCTTCCACAGTCCTTCCCATCACATCCATCACCTGTTGCCTACAGTCATCATAATGCTACAGCCCTAGTCAAGAGATCAACCCACCAAATCTTTATGCTCTTATCCAACCCTATCGTTCTATGTAGATGCAACTTCACTTGATAGAAAAGGATCAACTTCTTTCTGTGACTGTTGCAGTGAGAAGAAAACACAACTAGAGATAGTGGGGAGAAGAGACTGATGCTAAATCATAGCTTTCCTTGTGGCTCATAACAAACCTAAGCAGACTGTTCTGTTTTCTATACTAATCTTGGCATGGAGATGAGTCAGAGACCATTAAACCTTTGGGCTGGCAAGAGAGCTACCACTCTCTCAGAGCCTTACTGGGTGCTGTCATTACTACAAAGGTGAAGAAAGTGGAGCATCAGCATTTCTTTAATAATAGTGAAGCATCATAACCCTCTCTCTCTCTCTCTCTCTCCAATAAATCAACACAGTGCTCCAGTGGGTATCCATGAGGAATGATCTCAAGCTTTTTCTCTAACTATGCCACCCATCTGTTGTCATGATAGATAAAGCTACTATTCTATCAATGCTCCATTTCTCAAAAATGATCTTATTATTCTTTTGTAATATTTATTAACTAATACCAAGAGCCACCAAACACCATGCCCTCTCTCAGCCACCATTAGTTACCTCTTCCTTTCCCTTTTTCTGATACAAACCAGCGGTTCTCGTTCGAGGTGAGTTGAGTACAGATCGTAAAGTTGCAAAGCGCATGTTTTTGTCTTTGCTTTGCTTTTCTTTTTTTGCTTGTTTTATTTCACAGCTGAACAGCCCACAGCATATCACGGGCAGCACTGAGGAATGTCACACGGTGAATGCGACTTCTCCTCTTTCAACTAAACGCAAGATTTGAACTCACGACTAAATTTCTTTTGTGATAACCTAAGTTTAGTGTCGCACTACTCATGAGGGGACAATCTAAGTTTGAGTAGGTGTACTAATATTACTTTGGCTGATTTAGGTTCGTTAAAGTTAATCGGTTCAAAACAAATCTAACATTCTGTACTTAAAGTGGAAAGAATTATTATAGAACTCTCGAATAGGGACCATATTAGGATGAGCTTAAGAGACTTAAACATTTTGAATTAATCAGTTAATGAGTTACTTACTTTATCAGATTGGATCAAAACGTATGTTAAAGCAAATCCTACGAACGTTGGTGAATTGATTATCTGACGTTTCACCTCCCTTTTTTTTTTTTTCGTCTCTACGAAGAACAAGAAAATATTTGTATTATTATTCATCTTATTGGAGTGAAAAATATTTGTATAATTCTAATTATGGTAGGGTCAATGGGACTACAGATTGGAATTGGCACGTGTGCCTACCTGCACCCCAAGCAAGTTGCATCACCGGTCAAAAGCGGAGCGGTGAAGGAATGAAGTCAACTCCCGGCGGGTCGGTCTGCCGCTTGTTAAAGAAGCCAACACGAGTGCGCAGTTGACTTAATTGCCACGAGCAGACAAATCTTTCCGTTTGTTCATTATATTAGATTAGCAAACATATTTCTAAAATTATGTTTACATTTATCACCGTAATTTTTGAGTTTAGCAAAAAAATATCCTTAATAAGTTTCAACCTATATATATATATTTGACTGAATTAAATGTCGAAGCAAAAAATAAAACTTCCATTAAGCCAAGAATATTAAATATATTTTAGGCATTTGATATTTTTAGTATATATTACATGTTAAAACTTTTGTTAAGAATCGTGATTATATACTAATGTGAATAATTAATAGCCGCGTTGTAATCCCCTTTCCGCCCCAAAAACACGAACCGCACTCAAATCTTTGCAGATAAAATAATTCCATACCCCATAAAGAGGTCGAGAGAAAAGAAGCTTATTTTCCGCTTGTAGGATTCCCGAAGCATATCGACGACGATCGAGACAGAGCAAAGCGGGGGAATTTCGGGCGAGAAGAGGAGGCAGAAGGGAAAATAGGAGATCCACAGGCCTGATTTGGGGTTGTGTCCCGCTCTCGTCGCTGCGCCATGGTTGGAAGCTTCGCAGATGGCGCGTTGGGCGGGGTTCGGGGAGGGACCAGGCCTCTGCGCTGAAAGACCTTCCTTCTTTTCGTTTTCTCTCACTGCCTCCTCTTCTTCGATCCGTGGGTCGGGCATACGGACCGTGGTATTTCTCTCTGCTTCCGTGTTTCTGATTTGTTGGCGGCTTAGGGTTTCATGTCTGTGCTTTTGTTGTGTTTTTAGTGTTAAATGGAACGTTTTTTCGAGTTGTGTGTTGCGAATGCATACACTTGTGAGGAAGATTTCGTCTTTGCTGTGGATTCTGTGGATGAATAATTCGAACGTGGTGTTAATTTTGGCTTTGAGTTTTCTGTACACATGGAATCTGTTGTTCTACATATAGGTGTTTTATTTGAGTGCCTAGACTTGGGAAAAAAGGAATTTACTCACTAAATCTTTTGCGGTAAAAAGTATCATCGAAAGTTATGCAGGATTGTGGGTAGGGTTTGTTAACTTTCTTGGTAAATTTTCTGACTACCAACAAAAAGTTAACTTGTAATAATAGAGATGCTCATGTTTTCCATAATATATTTTGTAATAGATCTATAGAGGTGTAGATAGGTTTTTATTTTGGGGGAAAAAATGATGAGTTTTAGTTTGTTGTCTTTAATTATCTTTAAAGTTTGTGGTACTTTTATAATTTTATCAACTGGTCCACGAATTTGAGCAGAAAATCTCTAATTTATTGACCATAAATCTCATTATCATCCGCCTATATAGTATCCAAGGAGTTTTTTCTTTTGTTATTAATAGTCGATTCCCACCTCTCCCGTTCATGCTCAAGTTTTCATGGTCGGATATAGCTTTGGAGGCTTTTGACCTCTCTCTCTCTTCTCTCTCTTCTTAGACTGTTATTCCTGCTTTTTATATGTTTCTTTTTTCTGGAAAGAAGGCATCTTCCTTCTCTTTGAGAAAAAAATGCATTTTTTAGTAGAATAGGTTTTAGGGCTTTGCTGCATATATCACTTACCTTTCTGAAAAGTGTAATTATGATTTTTTTTCTTTTCATATTGTTGATTTAGTTATTGCACCTTGAACTGCTGTTGATGAACTTCTATTTGAAGGAAAGACATTACAAGCAGCAGAGATGTATTCTAATTGAAGTTTTTGTCTGTCATGGTCCTTTGCAGGCTGGTATTGGCATATTTGATCATGATGCGCAATGGCTTTTCTATAATTGGAAAATCTCCTCTGGCAGTTTGTGACAATTAAAGTGACTTGTCTTGAAGTTAATTCTTAGTCTCGCATCTATTGACAGTCCAAGAATATCATCTACTGGTCACTGTATGGGAGATTATTTGTGCTGGTTGTCAAATCCTCCTTAGTAGGGGGATACATTTTTAGAATTTCTTCACTTTCTGGGCAAATCTCATTTGGCAAGTACTTAATATGCTTTGAGTTAACTTTTTCTCTCTTGGGAAAATGTCTATTGGGGTTAAGATTTTCCATCTTGGGCAAATCTCCTTTGGCATTTAGTAGTTTGCTTCACTCTGCTGGGCAAATCTCCTTTGGCATCTAGCAGTTTGCTTCACTCTGCTGGGCAAATCTCCTTTGGCATCTAGCAGTTTGCTTCACTCTGCTGGGCAAATCTCCTTTGGCATCTAGCAGTTTTCCACTCTTCTGGGCAAATCTCCTTTGGCATTTAGTAGTTTTCTTCACCTGCTGGGCAAATCTCCTTTGGCATTTACTGGCTTTCTTCAGCTGCTGGGCAAATCTCCTTTGGCATTTTATAGTCAATATCAGCTCCATTTAGTAAACTCAGCTCAGCTGGGCAAATCTCCTTTTGGCAGTGATAGAATCAGGTAGATCCTGCATCTGTATCTAGATAATTCTTGTTTGGCATCAAGTAATTGCACTTATAATACCGTGATAACATTGAACCAGTTGCTGTTTTCTGGATAGTATGTCAGCGGATTTCAGCACATCAGGGGTTACATCTGGCAGTTGCAATGTTTGTTCAGTCAGGAAGCAATCTGTTTCCATCAGTCGTCAGGGTTGACTATAGAATAGATAAATTAACTTGGAGGTAAGTAGACTCTCCCTTCTTTCTCTTTTCCCTGTGAATATCTTGATTTGTAGCATGATAGTTTTCAAAGTGTTATTTTGTTACATGTTCAATTTGTATTTTAATATCCTATATATTGCAACAGTCCCATTTTTGTGCATGGTTGTCTTATTCAACAAATGATGTCTTGGGTGTAGATGGGAGAGTTTCTTGTTAGGGTAATATCTTTCCTATCTTGATGATAAGGTGAGCCGTTATCTAATTTTAAATTTGGCTTTCTATGTAAACAGCTGCATTTGATATCATACTTAAATGGATCATATTGACTTTTAACAGGTAATTAGATGATGGATGCACTGTTTGTTGATTCAGATAGTGATTCCTACTCTGAATTTAGTGATAGTGAGAATCAAGACTGCAATGAATCTTTATTTGGCGGGCATGCTCAAAGTATCTTGTCAGGTCTGGATGAGAGCATAGGAAAAATTGATGACTTCCTTGCATTTGAGAGACACTTTGCTCTCGGCGACTTCGTCTGCTCCATTACAGATCCTTCAGGACAGTTGGGAAGGGTGGTGGATGTTGATCTGATTGTAGACTTGGAAACAACCTCTGGTGGACTCGTAAAAGATGTAAACAGCAAGAAACTTCTTAGGTTGAGATCCTTTGCCTCTGGAGACTTTGTAGTTTATGGGCCATGGCTTGGAAGGATTGAAAAAACATTTGATGCAGTTACCATTCTATTTAATAATGGGGCTAAGTTTGAAATATTGATCAGAGACTCAAAAGACCTAACTCTGCTATATCCAAGCTTTGAAGATGCATCATTTCCTCTCCATCCAGGCCAGCGGGTGAAAATTAATCTTCCGACTATTTCCCAGTCCAAAACATGGTTTTGCGGCTCACTCAAGGCAAGTCAAGATGAAGGTATTATCTGCCATGTGGAGGTAGGATTAGTGTATGTTAGTTGGGTTGCTTCAGTTGTGGGTCAGAGCATCCATTCATCAACTCCACCTCATTTCCAAGATCCAAAGAACCTTACTTTGTTGTCATGTTTTTCACATGCTAATTGGCAACTTGGTGATCGGTGTACACTTCCAGTAGATTACCATAATGTGACTGCAGAAAATTCAGGAACTCTGAGTTCTCCAAAGTGCTTTACAAACATGCAGAAAGAATTGGATATGGAAACTCTACAGATGTATGTGATTGCAAAGACCAGGAGCAAGGTTGATGTTCTGTGGCAAAATGGTGAAAGGTCAGTTGGTGTGTGTACTCAATCCTTGTCTCCAGTGAGCAACATTGGTGATCATGATTTTTGGCCAGGACAGTTTGTGCTAGAGAAAGTAACAACAGAAGAAGTACATGTTCCACAACCACAAGGGCTGGGAATTGTGAAAAATGTGGATTCACACGAACAGATTGTGAAGGTGAAATGGATGCTTCCTGAGCTTAACAAGAATGTTGATTTTAGTGGTGATTTTACTGAATTTACTGAAGAGACAGTGAGTGCTTATGAACTGATTGAGCATCCAGATTTCACCTATTGCATTGGTGATGCCGTGCTTAGGCAAATTCCTTGTGTTCAGAAGGTGGGAGAAAATATTCTTGATGTGCAAAATATTAGTTGGAAAGAAAGACATAATTTGCCTGTTGCAGTAGATGGATTATTTTGTGGAATTGGTTCTCTCAAGAAGCCTATTGATGAATGCAATCATGAGGATCTACAGGGTTACCTATCATGCATTGGGAATGTTATTGGTTATAAGGATGAAGGTATTGAAGTTAAATGGGCCAATGGTGTGATATCCAAGGTATGACTGTTGTGGCTAGATATACATTTTTCTATCTGTAGTGACATCATTTTTTTTTGCATGCATTGCCAGGAAATACTATTAGGAAATTTTTTTTATAAATTTTTACCTGTTGTAATTTCAAAATTTACCCATTAAAGTTTATCCTACAGGTTTTTGTCAGATGGATTAGTATAGTTAGCATAAGGTCCCAACAATATGGAAGTTTCTGGATCGGTGTCATTTTACCTCCAGTTTAAATGGGAGTTTTACTTGGAATTAAGTAATTAACATTGATTAAGCTAGTAAGAATTCAGGTTTTTTGGCCTGAACTTAATCTATTACATAGAGGTGTTATGTGCTTGCAGCTTTGTATTATGGTGAGATTCTGGTTATTGTATCCATGATTTACAGGATTGTGAAACATAGATACTAGGTTACAAGTAAGATGCATGTGCAAGAGCACAACTAGTTTCTGTGAGACCAATGTTTGTATTGATTCCAGATATGATATCTTGCAGTACCCATTACCTATTAGGTCTATATATTTTTATTTTTTTGTCATTTTAAAGTCATCATTTAATGATATAGTGTTGGTTATGCTCTATGTCCAGGTCTTTTTGTTGCTAGTTAAATGCAATTACAAAGTAATACATTTCCCAAGTAATGGGGGCCTTGCAGTTTTTTGTTGTTGTCCTTGTTGTACAGAGCAATACGTTAACTTTGCTTTTCTGTTTCCTTGTTTCATTCTGTTTATCTTGTTGTTCCAATTAAAGAGATAATATATCAAATATTGGTATCAGGTTATGCCTTTTGAAATAGTTGGACCGGACAGGCTTCTTCATCCTGCCTTGACACCATCGGCTACCATGGAGTCTTTTCCTCCAAATGTTGACAAAGACTTAACTGATCAGGAGAAACAATCATGGAATATGAGGCAAAAGGTTCAGGCCTGCTCTTTTCCACAAATGTGGTTGTTTATTTTGTTTCTGTTTTGTTATTTCATGCCAGAATACTGATCAGAAAGGAACAATTTAAATGTTAAAATGTGTATTCTAGAAATCTACGGATGATTCTGGTGGATTTTGCATGAAAGATGTCTGGAAGGCCGCTTCTGCTTTGTTTCCTGGGGCAGCTTTTGGGTTCCTTACACATGTTGCCACAAGCCTTTTCTGTTCTCGTGGTTCAACTTCTTTGCCTGATCCAGTTACGTCCTGTTCTCTTGTGTGTTTATGTACATCATAAAACATGCAATCTTAACTACCACAAACTCAAACTCATATTGGCTATTTTTCCAGGAGTTTTCTCAGTATAGGAATTTGAAGATGGAAGAATATATATCGGAACCAACTGATTTACAGCCTGAAAATTTGAAGCAGCAGATTGAGGAGACGAAACAAAGTGGTGGGATGACATTTTCACCTGGCAGTGATGAACCTAGAAAGTTCAAGCAATTTGATATTGTAAATGATCATACAGACCATCATTTTGTGAATGGCATTGGCAATGAATTGATGTTGTCCCATGTGAGCAAACAAGTTTGTGCTTTGAATTTAATTATCCGTCATGAGTACCATTTTTTTATGGTTTATCTTACTTTCT
Source organism: Musa acuminata AAA Group (assembly GCF_036884655.1). NCBI lineage: Eukaryota > Viridiplantae > Streptophyta > Magnoliopsida > Zingiberales > Musaceae > Musa > Musa acuminata. The sequence goes on along the minus strand of NC_088346.1, from coordinate 3,963,964 downwards.
CAGTATCCTCAGGTAAAAAAGGGTTGGTTTAAGAGAGTACAACAAGAATGGAGCTTCTTAAAAAATGATCTTCCAGGTTTATTCTTTATTCTGAGCTCTTCCATCCTGATGCATGATTTAACTTTGTCCATTCATCTTCATTTTTTTCATTTTATTACACTTTTTTGCATACTTGGATGGACTTGGCTAGTCAAGATTCAGGAGATAATAACTATGGTCACTGCAGTATTCTCACAAGACACCAGTTTGTTATATTTTTTTCAAATAAAACTGTCCTTGCTTTCTCCTGCAGTGCTCCTCTTTTGTGTATAAAAATTTGTGTGTTCCACACTAGTATGTAATAGGAAAAAGTACGATGTAGCTTTTATAACATGTGCTAGTTGTACAACCAAGGAAAACAAATAGACATAAGTTTTTGTCAAATTCTGTTGAGCTCTATTTACAGCAGTCATAAAACCTGATGATCAAATTTGGTTTTAAATTGCATGCTGAGAATTATATTCATTTTGCTTCTGTTGTGCTAATAGTGGCATGTATTCCTTGCACTTTCCAGACACAATCTATGTCAGAGTCTATGAGGAGAGAATGGATCTACTGAGGGCATCAATGATAGGAGCACCTGGAACTCCCTACCATGATGGTCTATTCTTCTTTGATATCTTTCTTCCCTTTGACTATCCTCATGAACCCCCTGTAAGTATTCTTTTTCCAATTATTGGTTTCTCCTGAATACATGGTGAACATTTACAAGAAAAGACTTTTCTTTATAAAGATTAGTAAATATTATGTAGCATGGTTTAGTTTTTGAGTATGTGCCTGTACGAATTAGTTATTTTCAATCACACTCTTGGTAGATAATCATAATATATAGGGAAAGAACTTGAAAGAAAACCAAAGTCAATATTTTATACTGGAAGTTCAGGATAAAATAAATTTTGTAATAGGATGTAGGTGTTCTTAGAATCATGATGACACTAAAGATTTTATGGTTGTTCATTTGGATTGCACCTAAATTTTACGGAAGCAGTTGGTAGAGTGACATTCATACCTATTTCCTGAAAGAGGCCTCTTTCTTCGCCTGCACAGAATCCATACCACCTGAACAACCCTATTGCAGGTTGTCCTTCAACATCTATTAATTGCTCTAGTGCCGAGCTCCTCTCATCTTTAATATCTTCTTGGAGCTTAAGTTTCACAATTACCTCCTAGAGGTCCTTGTTATTTATTTTTCTCTATGGGCCCCACCATTGTCCAATTTTTTTATTTGAACTAACACCGTCCAATCAGATAATGACATTCGCCCTCAACGTAGCATAAACATCAGACGAAAAATGATGAAAGTCTTTGATAACAAGAATTAGTGGAAATCCTATTAGTTGTCTCAATCAAATTTCTGGAGTAGCGATCCAGAGCAATGCTTCAAGAGATTAAATGACACTGTTATGATAGATTATTAACATAATGGTTCCATAGCAGAAGCCATGGTGGAGGGAAAAGAACGTGAGAAAGAGAGTGCAAATAAACAAACGATTTGGGTTTAAACATGGTCTGTTTGATGGCCACCATCCATGGCAACCCTGGCTAGAAGAGTCTCACTTGGATGATGATATATCTAATGTGCTAGGTTGGGAGTTCTCTCTTTAGAAACCTCTTTTGAAACCTATTAACACAAAAGGAGATAATATGATATTAGATTACATGTTCTGATAACAAGTGTACAAGTATATGTTGATTCTCTCACTCTTATTGGTTCTGTGGTCACGTTGGCTAGTGCTAATGGATATGTTTCATTCTTCAGTACTCCAAAAATTGAGAAATGGAGTGTGGTTGCATCATATGTTAATGCATATATACATTTTATTTATTTTCTAGTTTATCATACCTTAAACTTCATTACCTGTGATAGTTCTACTGAGTGATGATTTCCATATTCTGAATATTAAACAAAATGGTTAGAGATTAGATGAAAATTTTGCAAGTCTAATGCCAGCCAATTATTTCTATTGCATGACAGCATGTCTTTGCCTATGTTTCTTAGGTATCTCTATCTTCAGTAATAGCATTTATTCGATGAAGGATAAATTAATATTATTAAATTATCACCTCACGTGTTCCTAGTGGGAAGGCTTACTGGACTTTGGGTTTTATCTTAGTTGCTACTCACAGTTTTGAGTGAGGTGCATCTTTAGGCCCATGCGTTCCCTAATGGATGTCTCTCCCATAATGTTGCATTAACTTTTTGTTAGCTCTTAATTTGTTACTATCAGGTATATGTGATTAATTATATTATAAAGAGTATCTGACCTACAATCAACGTCAAGTTGGCAATGACATTTTTTCAACGAAAATCTAGATCTTTGATGAAATGAACTCTAGGAAACTTAAGTACAGTTTGATTTTCACTTTGTTTCACTGTCATCTTTAAGATCACTTTATCTCCATGGTCAAGATAATTGCTTTCTCAACAAGGTATGCATCACACATTGCACGTTCCGACAAAGCTGCAGATAACCTTGTTTACTTAACTTTCATTTGAAAAGTATTTTATCTTAGATGTCATTCTAACTGCTCTCTTAAACTATTCATGCATTGCCTTGCATCTTGCAACTAAGCTCCAAAAAGTCTTGGTGCCTTATTAGCTCTGAATACTTGACAACTTCACAAAATTTCTTTTCTTCAAAACATGTCTCATTATTGTTTTGGTGGTCTGGATCTTACAAGGATCTATATGCTGATTGCTTTAGTGGTGTCATTATATTTTGCAAGTAGCAAAACACTATTCTTTTGGTTTATAAATCAAAATTAGTATTTTGAGCATTTAGGTATTAGTTATTGTAAGCACATCTTGATGTTTGAAACTGATTATCCTTCAAAAATTATCATGCGAGGTGCTTCTTTCTTGAGTCAGGAGTCTTCTTGCACCACATAATTAGGCTCCAAAAGATGTCAGTCCTTAATATGCTTTGAGTGTTTGGCAAATTTAGATTCACTTATTTCTTCCAAAATATATTGCATACTCTAGTGGTTTGGAGCTTTGAGGGTAGGCTTTTTTTAATGGGAGAAACATTTATTATGTAGGTTGTTCACTACATCTCTGGGGGGCTTCGACTAAACCCAAACTTGTACGAGTCAGGGAAGGTTTGTCTCAGCCTACTAAAGACATGGATGGGAAGTGGCAGCGAAGTATGGGATCCAGAAAACTCCACAATTCTTCAAGTGTTGCTATCACTTCAGGCCCTTGTTCTTAATGAGAAGCCGTATTTTAATGAGGCGGGATATGATGAACAGATTGGAAGAGTCGAGGCTGAGAAGAACTCGATCACGTACAATGAGAATGCTTTTCTACAGTCGTGCAAGTCGATGCTATACATCTTACATAGACCACCGAAGGTAAGATGACTAAAAGCCAACGTAACTTTGGAAATAAATTACCTTCTTTTCGTTATGTAATTTATGCTATTAGTTTCCGGATGGTCCTGCAACTTAGCTTACTTGCTGGTTTATTGAAATTGCAGCACTTTGAGGCACTTGTTGAGGAGCATTTTACTCATAGGTCACATCATATTCTCAGTGCTTGTAAGGCATATTTGGATGGCGCTCAGGTTGGGCATGCTGATGCATGCAGAGAAGCAGCCGACAAATGTCACAACAGTTGTTCTACTGGGTTTAAGATCATGCTTGCTAAACTTCTCCCAAAGCTTGTGTCAGCCTTTACAGAAAGAGGGATCGATTGCACCCAGTTTCTGGACGTCCTGAATTAAATTGCCTAATGCAGATAAGATCACGTATTTGGTGAGGTCTGAAAGTAAAAAAAAAAGAAGGTTGTTGGGTATCTTAGCTACCATGCTTAGAAATATAAGATGTCTAATAAAACTAGCTGTGAGCTAGAGCAACTGCTTGTATTTAGCAAGTGAAGCCAGAACCCCTAGCTAGTCTGGAGGAGTGTGTCGGTTTGAAGCTATTGATGTTTGTAGTTTTGGGTCGCTTGCTAGTTATTATATGGATGAGGAGATGTGTAATAAGCTAGCTGTGAGCTACAGCTACTGTTTGTATATAGCAAGTGAATGCGTGTGCCGGTTTGTAGCTATTGAAGTTTGTAATTGATGATTATTTACTAGTTATTGTATGGAAGCCATGATCTTTTACATTTATGTAGCTGTTTTTTGCCCATGCTTTTTTATCCTTTTCTCTTTTATTATAGCATGTGGTCTCTTTCAAGTGTAGCATAGTTGGTCTCGTCCTTGTCGTCGTTGTATTTACGGAGTTTTATCTAAGAATTGTTTTATAAGCTTCCTTTTCGATACGAGTCAAAGGGGTTCCATTGATCAAATCTTGTTCTTTCTCAAATTTAGAGATATCGATTTTTTCACCTTCTGAATGTGAATAAATTATTGAAATAGTTCTAATATTATTTGCATAGGATGAAATTATATTTGAAATATAAATGAATAAACTATTCATATTAAATTAAGGGGGCAGGCTTTTCCTAGAGAAAGCCAATTTCGAGATAAAACTAACGTTTCGACTCCTTGTCGGGCTTAAGCTAAATAAATATGATTAAATAGATAGAATCGGATGAGATAAGTGCATCATAAAGAGGTCCCATTAACCATCATAAAGTCTTCTCCCTGTTACGTACGTTCTATTTCCATTCTGCATGCCAGCCCGACCCCAAGAGGCCCAACGGCTTGTGCCTATTGCCTGACCCGCGACTCCAGTCGTCCATTTCCCATCGTGCAGCTCCGAGACTGTTGGAATTCTGTGCAACATCATAGCCAGCGTTGTTCTGCTCATCACCATATCCCTCCAAGACTGTCAAATGTAACGACTCACTGTTGGTTCTTCCAAGAATAGCACATCGATGTCCAACTTCGGAGCACGAAGAAGGTTGGTAGAGAAAAATGCGGCATTTGCTTTAACGAGAAGCTTCATATATAGAGAGCAAATGATGTTTTAGGAAAGCCAAGTAGACACGAATCGTAGAGAGAGAGAGAGAGAGAGAGAGAGAGAGAGCGCTTCTGTAGCTGCGTTTCGACTGCAATGTCTCCTCGGGTCTTCCTCTTACTGCTCGTCTGCTCGCATGCATTCCTTGCCTTGGCTTTGGGAAAGCGTTCGACTTCAATTCGCCTCAAGCTCTTCCGCCGCCCGGCATCCGCCGGCTCTACTCAGCTCGAACGCATGCAGGAGCTCTTCCGTGACGACCAGCTCCGGCAAGCGATCATCCACGACAGGCTCGGGCGGCGCCTCCACGGTCGGAGGGCGAGCGAAGTCTCGCCGCCTGCGCAGTCCTTCATGATGCCTCTCAACTCGGGCGTGTACACGGGTAATGCGCAGTTCTTCGTGCAGTTCTTCTTAGGCAAGCCGGCGCAGCACTTCGTGCTCGTGGCCGACACGGGGAGCGACCTCACGTGGGTCAAGTGCCGGCTGCGTTTGCCGGGGTGCCGCCTGTGCAACGGCGACGGCAACGGGACCCGGGTTTTCCACCCTGAGGTGTCGTCGTCTTTCCAGCCCATCCCGTGCTCCTCGGAGATGTGCAAGACTTCGCTGCCCTTCTCGTTGATCGAGTGCCCCTCGCCGACGACGCCATGTTCTTTCGACTACAGGTAACGTCGCATCATATCCCATCTTCTGTTTCTTATAAATCCCCTAAAGCCACTCTCGCGGTCACGTGAATCGAATCAATTGGTCCTTCAGAAGAAGGCCGAAGGTGCGGTGTGGTTTTGGCTTCATGCGATGCTGTCCGTGGCAGGTACGGCGACGGATCGAAGGCCCAAGGCGTCTTCGCCAACGAGTCGGCCACCGTCGTCCTATCCAACGGGAAACACACGAAGCTGCGGGACCTGGTGGTGGGCTGCTCGTCCGACTCCACCGGATCCAGCTTCCAGGCGTCGGACGGCGTCCTCGGCCTCGGCAACAGCAACATCTCATTCGCGACGATAGCCACCGCGCGCTTCGGCGGCAGCTTCTCCTACTGCCTGGTGGACCACCTCAGCCCCCGCAACGCCTCCGACTTCCTCGTCTTCGGCCACAGGCCGGCCGTCCTCTCCCCGCCGCTTCCCTCCGAGACCTCTCTCGTCCTCGATCTGGAGCCTTTCTACGCGGTCGGCGTCGATGGCATCTCCGTGGACGGGGAGATGCTGGCCATCCCCAAGGACGTGTGGGACCTCAGCGCGGGCGGCGGCACCATCCTCGACTCCGGGACGAGCTTGACCGTGCTGGCGCAGCCGGCGTACCTGGCGGTGGCGTCGGCGCTGAACCGGCGGCTGGCCGGGATCCCCAGGGTGAAAATGGACCCGTTCGAGTACTGCTACAACTGGACGACCGCGCCGACGAACGCGGCCAAGAATCTGCCGCGGATGGTGGTTCACCTGGCCGAATCGGCGTCGCTGAAGCCGCCGGCAAAGAGCTACGTGATCAACACGGCGGACGGGGTGAAGTGCCTGGGGATCGTGGCAACGCCGTGGCCGGGCGTCTCCGTCATCGGTAACATCCTGCAGCAGGAGCACCTCTGGGAGTTCGACCTCAAGAACCGACGGTTACGATTCAAAAGATCAACGTGCGGGAAATCGACCTCAAGAATCGCGGGTGATAACAAGTTGAATTAGAAATATGTTCTAGCCCACGTCTAATGGCTTCCAATCTAATTTGCAACATCTATATTATATATAAAACTAATCAATGCATTTTAAAATAAATAAATAAATAAAAGACAGCCTTGACAATATCTTCCCATGTCAAAAAAAGTTTGATTTTACAATATTAAAAGATTAAAACCCAAACAATAGTATTAAATCATTAAATCCATGAACCATTATAACCGGTCAGACAATCTTGAATTGCTCTTACCATGAAAAACAAAAAAGTCAAATCACTAATTAAGAAAGTCAAGGAAAAGATGTCAACGGTTGCTCGACATCACTAAACCGACATAATACTCGGACAGCATTTTCACGCTTCAGTCTGTTCTCTCAATCGACGAATAGTGCTCCTCACGGTAACAGCACTAGCAGTGCTGCAGAGTATCGAAGTGTAAGTAAGAAGAGAATAATTGTATATCTAAACAGGTAAGAAACTACAAGTAGCTCACTCACTTCAATGTATAGGCACCGCCTGCCTTGACTTTACCGCAATCCTTGCAGCCCCAAATCCCAACTGCTTTTCTTTTCACGGCATACTGAAGAAGCATCAAAACCAACTTGTATCATCAAGAACTCAAACTGATAGGAAGGTGACAGAAAAAAACAAATAATAATATACAGGTTTCAATTATGAAAAGATGACAAACACAGAAAGAATGTGAGAGAGAGAGAGAGAGGGTAGCAATTTGAAAAGCAACTACATTGTGATAAATATTTTTTGGGTAGTGCAATATGTTTATGTAGTGCAATTAAAAGGAGGGCAGCTAAAACTATAATTGACCTCGTCACCCGTATATGAAATCAAGATTTTTAATCTCTTACCATATATTGAACGGTTCACTATACCCTTACAAGAGAGTTTAAAAAAGTATGAGAGTGAAATGGATTTAAAAAAAAAAAGAGAAAAGGGTTTAAAAACCTTTAGGATGCCTCCAACGGTCAATTGACCATTTGAAGACCGTTATCAATTCGTAACAATCGGTACTGCCAGGTACATGTTAGTAACGATTGAAATTTCAATCGTTACCGTCTGATACAACCCTGTATCAAGCTTGATACTGCTCGATAGCGTGCAGTTCGTGTGCTACAGGTATGTACCACCCATACCGAGCGGTACAATACAAAATTAAAAACCCTGTATGAAACTATTCATTTAAATATGTAAATGGCATTTGCTCTAGTTATTGTGCCATTTCAACTAGTCAAGCTCACTGCAAATACTGGAAGAGAAGATGATCATTAAATTAAGCTAAAACTTTTTTATGGCACCACCAACACTTGAGAATAAGAATGCTTCAAGGATACCTTGCAAAATATGCAACAACATGCAAATCAAAAGAAGCCATACCTTCCCACAGAATTCACACAAGTACTTTGCATGCTGAGAAACCTCCATCTTCTTGATTTGCTTTCGCAAACTTGCACCATATCTAGTGCCTAAAGCATCAAAAACCATATTAGAAGCCATTGGAGGTCAAAGCCAGAATGTTAGCTTAGATCGAACTATCAAGTACCATATTTGCCAACAATTCCAGCCTTCTTCGTGCGCTTCGTCTGTACTCCATCAAAACAAAGATTAGCTACTATTAGTGCTAAAAACTGAGCGTGAAGACTCAAAATAACCTTTTAAAGATCACTAGTAGTTCGACAGCTTAAAGAGACAATGCTGCTGATTTGAGGGCACCAACACAATGAATTAGTGAAATGACATCAAGAAACACGTCTGATGCATAGACACTGTTCATCAACTAGATCACTCCCGTATGATATCGAAATGGTATGTTCCTTTGTTAGACTTGATTAATTGGTCATTCCATATCCAAAAAAGATCAAAATGTTCTAAAAAGAAAACGCAATTTTCAGCAAAGAAGCATAAGATCATTCTTCCATCAAAGAGTTGCTTCTGAGTAATATCTTCCATCGATTTTAGTATGTTCTACAGGCCACCACTGGAGACCCATATAGTTCCCCGAGGAGACGGATTACGAGAACACAACATGGAAAGCAGAGATGAAACAAAAAAACGCATCCCTTGAGATCGAAACCAGATAAGAAAAGCATACATACCATGGTAGAGGAAGAGGCTGAATCCGATCTACCACCGAAACTCCAAAGAGAAGACGACCCAGTCGCCTTATCGCCGTCGACGCCTTATAACCCAAAACCCTAATCCGGTGGCCCCAAGTTGAGCCGTCTCCAACTTATGGATCCATCAATCACAGCCGTTCGATGTCCTACGGTCCAGATTTAGAGTGGTGCAAAACTCACGATCTTGACCGTCCGATCATACTTAGTATTCTACGTCACATTCGCATCCACCATCACTCGACTTTCTCCCTATATTCTTATTAAAAGAGAAAAAAAAAAACCTATGGATCACTGTATGATTGCAATCCGCTCCAGCATCTGATCCTGCCTAAAGATAAAGAAGCGTTGTTTATAATGCCAAGTGACTCATACATATCCTGTGGAAAGAAAAAGAAGCACGTAGCACAATAATCTCAAGTTACTGAGACGGTTGATATGGTAGCATTCAGGCACCGTAGACCATCACCAACGTGCCGGTGCAATTTAATAACCCGGGAGAGACGCGTTGCACCTTACCACCCGCAAGGTCTAGTGGCAAGGCCGCCGTGACCATTCACAGCACGAAACGTGGTCGGAGAGAGGGCTTCTCGCGCCACACCGTTCCAACGCCTGACGTGCATCCACGTCACCCATTACGATCTGGTGCGCTTCCCCTCTCTCTCTCTCTGTCTCTCTCCTAGTCCTTCGCGGAAATTTCCCGAGACTTGGGATGGATGACTCACCCAAAGCTTCATCGCTAAGCAAAGTGTAGAGAGAGAGAGAGAGAGAGAGTCTTCTACTAAAAGAGACCGAATGCAATGTCCTGAAACGGCGCCGTGGTCATACACTCATTTTATGCCATGGAGCATCTTGCAACGATGGACAAAAGAATACTTGACTTTATCTACGAATTTTGTGATTTAGAAGGTATTTGATGGACTCAATTACCTACTTAGAATACTTATACTAATGTGATGTAACTCGAAGATGATTTATATCCTCTAATGGAAGGTCTAAAAGAAAGGGACGCGCAGCATCTCTGTGTTATTAAACAAAGTCATCATTTGACACGGCAGCATGCCGTGAAGTCTTCGCCTCCATCATCTTATATTTTATGCCGCATTGAGCAACTTGTCCGGTCCATCCCCTGAATATTTATTTTAGGCAATAATGATATGCCGATCCCGAACATGTTCGTGGATATGGATTGTATGTATCATCAACGTAACGGCATGCGTAACACCGGCACATCTCTTTACAAAATTGTTCGTGATATCTGAAATGTCGATTGCATATCTCATGATTTATTACCTTCCCATTCTAAACTTGACATGGAAATTTACTTCCATGGAATCGATATCATCTCAATCTTTCGAGAGAGATTCAAATATTTTTCGTGATGCCGGTTTTACTCGGCACACTAGTCCTTCGGTTAGTCCACCGGGAGGTGGCCATACCTCCAAGATGGCATTACATGTCACATCCAGCATCACACACATGCATGTACACGGAACCATGCGTGAGTCTGGCATCGGTTACGGCACCTGTATATAGCTTAACCGGGACCCCCAAAAATGACAAAGTCAACCGCGCCTAGTTGGGCTGCTGTTGCCGTTCTGATTGGTTGGAATTCGTAACGGCTTGAATCCCACGAGGCACCAGATCGGCGCCCGCTAGATTTTAGCTGCGTCCGCCCACCCACTCGAGATCATCGGACGGACGAGAGCCCATTTGCTGCTGCCGAGCGCAAAACCTCGTGGACCGCTAGATCGCGCCTCGAGGACTGTCGTGGGCGCCTCCTCGCCGTCCTTTTTCTCCCGGGCTCCAATCCCTCCGAATCCCACGCCTCCGTCTCCGCCCCCACCACCGCTCGTCGGAAACGGCTCCTGCTCCGGTTCCGGCGACGAACGGCTCCCTTGGTCGGGGTTTGGGTCTCGTGGGAGTAGGTCGATTCGGACGCCTTTCGAGCTGGAGGCGACGAGTAACTCAGGGTTCTTCTGCGGAGACTTGTGGTGCGATCTGATGGACGCCAAGGCGAAGCCGGAGAAACGTATCCTGTGTCATATTTTTGTTTATTTTCCTGTTTAATCTTCGGTTTGTTTTGCAATCTCGTGGGTCTTCTTGTTATCTGGTCAGATCTATTTTCTCTTCATTGATTTTCTTTATCTTGGAGCTTTTCGTCGGACTTTTTTCGGAGATTCTTGACTTTTCGATTCAAGAAATTTACGGTTCTCCGTTGTCGACGCTCGTTTCCTCAAAATTTTCCCCTCAAATGATTTTTTTTGTTTTCTGCTTGGATCTCCCGATTGATAGAGCTACCATATGATCTATCTTCTTTTTGTTAGATCGGAGTCGGATAGTTGATTTGAGCTTTTGGAACCTGAGCTATTTCTGATTAATTGGTATAAATTAAGCTTCTTTTTCTTCTCCGAAAAAAAAAGAAAGTGATAAAAAGAGAGATTACGCCTCCTTTAGATGCAAGAAATTTGATGGGTTCATTTCTAGCGTCAACAACAGGGAAATTTGGTATAAACCGTGAATTTTTTAGAATCTGGAACGATCAAAGATCGGATCGTGAAATGATTTTGCAGATCTGAGATCTGGCGAGGCTAAATGGACAGAGTTGGAATTTTTACGTGGTCTCAAAGACTTGTCATGTTTCATGGTGGGGGAGGAAAGTTGCGTGAATATGATTCTGCATGGTCGTAATTTGTTGCCGTGACGTCTTTATTTTTATCATCGAAAATCATTAATGATTTCTTTGCCATTCTGTAATTGAAGACCTTGACTTTTCACGATCCAGCAATTGAGGATGCACTGAAGAAACTGAAGATAGATCTGCCGGCAAAGGTCAACTGTATCAATACGGTATGTTGTAGTTTTGAGTCGTTCGATAATATTTTTTTGGCGTCCCTAATCTTTTCCTTCTGTTTTTGCCCAGCTGAGTTTGGTGATACTGTTGGAGTTTGATCTTGGCAAACCCAGCACTAATGCTTGTGCTTGTTTTTTTGTTTAGTCTGGTCCAAAAGGTGGAAGCCAATATGATTCGACATCCTGCATCTCCTCAGGGGATGCAGGAAGCAGCACCAAAGAAAGTGGGGTGGATCAAGAGCCTTTGGTCGGTGAACAGGGCATGTATTACTATGGCTACTATTATCCAGGTTTGGCCTTTTAAGTTATTGATATTTATTAAATATGTGTGCTTTTGAGTTTGATCTCATAGTTATATTAACAAACAGGATCTACTGGTTTGATGGGGGAATGGGATGATCAATACTACATTCAAGGAAGTGACAGCTTGCAAGTTCAGCATCCTGTAAGTTATTACTCTCTTCTTTTTGTTAAGCTTGGTACTGAAAATTGGCTTTAATGTCTATCTGTTTATTCACATTTAAAATTTTGCAGAAATCCTTCCTTTTTCTGTTGCAGTATTTTAAATTTTGCTCTGTTTCTGAGCCTGTGGCCTTTTCTGTTTTTTGTTTTATACATTTGGGTTAACAGCCTTGTGAATGGAAGAAAAATACATCTCTCCTCTGTTACACCAATTGCATGCTAAGTTAGAAGTTTGCAGTATTTCTAAACTTATGCAACTAATATTTACAAAGGTGATTTATTGCTGAACCAACATCTATTGATCGTACACAAAATTTCAAGTTTCATTTACAGACCATCCTACACAGCATGGGTTTTGAATTGAAAGGGGCACATCGGGTGTCAGATTGTGAATCTAACATGGGTATCACTAATAGGAAGAGTGGAAAAGCCAAATCAGAGCACTTCCACTCTCAAAGTGGCTTGGTATTGTATCTTTGTGGTCAAACTTAATAGCTGTATGATCCAAACTGTTGTACTACTGAAAAGAAGTGAGCCTGGCTTATTTGTTTTTTTTAATTGCTGTTTCTGCTCTTTATGTTATTACAATCATTGCATATGCTTCTCTAAGGTTCACGTCGAGTGATGTTAGTGTTCACATCAATATTTGATTACCTTTTTTGCTTCAGGCTGTTCAAGCAGAAAATGGCTCGTTTGTATACTACTTCCCAGGCTATCAAGCTGGGTATACTCCTTACAGTCCAGTCTTACCTGGAGCTATATATGGTGTTGACGGACAATTTTTGAGCCAAGGGTCATATTATCCGAGTTCAGTATCCCCTCAAACACTTGTTTCTCCAGGAGTTTTACCACAGCCAGTTGCTTATGGGCCTGAGTTGGTACCTGCATACCCATGGGACCCGTCTTTTTTCTTCACAGATGAGATTCAAGGGAGCATTTCTGTGGACCCAACAAATCCACATTACAAACCAAATCTTGCATCCCATGCTCATACCCGTGCTCTTTCCAAAACCATGCCGACCTCAAAATCAGTCTTGGGAACAAAAGGGTCCTCGCTAGCATCTGATGTGTCACATCCTATAACAGTTCAAAATCAAGCACACAAGCCTGTGAAGAAGGTAATGCATTTTGTTCGATATATAGTTGTCTTTATTTTGTCAGATTAGCTTATTAGGCAACAGTTACATCGGATACAATTTTTTGACATGTCATAATGATTTCATGGAATAAATGGTTCCAGGGAGCTGCTGCTGTTCTGTCCAAAGGTTATGTTCCGATAAACAAATTCAATGTATATGCTAGCCAAGGGAAAGGTGAACTACTTTATTCGAAAAGTGCCATTAACTTGAAAGAAAATGGACGAAGCTGGGTTGATGATGAGAAGCTAAAAGTGAAAAATAAGCTAAATAGCCATGGTGATTTTGATTTGCTGAATGAACAGAATCGAGGTCCTAGAACCAATGGCAGCAGAAGTAGCTCTCAGTCTGGTGTTGACCCGTTGGAAGCACTTGGTGCCGAGAAGAATGATAGTGGCTGCATATCGAGTGATATTGTTAACAAAGATGAATATAATCGTCCTGATTTCCAGACAAAATATGAGCATGCTTTGTTCTTTGTAATAAAATCATATAGCGAGGATGATATTCACAAGAGTATTAAGTATAATGTCTGGGCAAGCACTCCAAATGGGAACAAAAGGCTTGACAATGCTTTTCAAGTTGCACAAGAGAAGATGGCAGAAAAAAATAGCAAGTGTCCTGTTTTCCTCTTCTTTTCTGTAAGTTGGCCTACCTTTGTTAATGTTTATTATAATCCTTGATTCACCTGTTACCATTCGCAAGTGCATCTCATGGTTCTGCAGTCACATGCATCCTAGCGACCCATTTGACAGTACATAATACTGCACTTCTATCTGAAACATTCATGTAAGGTTTGTTATTAAATTGATTGTTGATTGGGAGAAACTTTTGTTACTGCAGTTCAATAGTTGAACAAATAACAATGAGTGAACAGCCCAAGTGGTTAGGATGTTAATTTTACCTTTATGACTTCCACCCTTGAACTCCTTGTACTCTTAAACCCCCCCTTTCAAAAGTAAGTTCTTTTTTTTTTCTTTTGCTCTCTCTGTGCCATGTTTAGCAAATAGGATTGCTGTCAGCTGCCATATGTGTTGTTCCATGGGTATGTTCACATTTCTGTATGTGTACTTAAGTGCAACCTTTGATTTGAATAGACATTGGGATTTCTAAGATGTATTTCTTATTGTTCTTTTCCAAAATGTTACCCTTTATATGGCAAAGCATTATTATGCTGACAGTGATTTGGTTGTAATGAGTCCTCAAGTGATTGAACTTTTTCTTCTCTTTGCTTATATCTTTAAAAATTTTAACGCACAGGTTAATGCAAGTGGTCAGTTTTGTGGTGTTGCTGAAATGACTGGCCGAGTTGATTTCAGTAAGGATATGGATTTTTGGCAACAGGACAAGTGGAATGGGTTTTTCCCCGTGAAGTGGCACATAATTAAAGATGTTCCAAATCCACAATTTCGACACATAATCTTGGAGAACAATGACAATAAGCCTGTTACGAACAGCAGGGATACACAAGAGGTATGCTTCTTGAAACAATTTTCTCTGCAAGATAATTGCAATGCTTACCTACATCTTGAGAAAGGTCAACTTTTAACATCTGGTTCTTGAAATTTGACATACGAAATGTCTTCCGTATTTTGACTTGGTATCAATGAAATTGTTGTCAAAATTGTGGATTTTGTTCTCAAAGACAAACTTGGATGACAATTATGTGCAAATAAGCTCCAAGAAGACATTTTATAATTTAATAACTTTTCTGTTAAAGCAACAGAAACATCCATTTGCGAGATGAATTTTTCTATTGATCCATCTTATCATCCCTAACTTGGAATCTTTCTATTGATCCATCTTATCATCCCTAACTTAGAAATATTCGGTGTACTTCAAGCGATCTTGAGGAATCCTTTTGTTGATGTTATGTAGCTTTCTTTGTTGGTCTAACTTTTCTCTTTGCAACTTAGCGAATAATTAATTGTGTAATGTCTAACATATTTCTGTAAGCTATCCAATTATTAAATGTGGTACTAATAAAATCTAAATCCCTCTACCTCAGGTGAAATTTTCTCAAGGTACTGAGATGTTAAGCATTTTTAAGAGCTATTCCTTCAAAACATCCATATTGGACGACTTTGGCTTTTATGAGAATCGGCAGAAAGTCATGCAAGAAAAGAGGAACAGGCCAAACACTCCAAGTTTGGTTAATTCACTGGTAATATTTGCTGTCCTATATGTATCATGGTTGTTAATTTTCAATATTTTCATTTTCTGATATTGTCTTAAGCGTTTGTATTTAGATTAAAGGAAGCATTATTGGTACCGCAGAAATTTAACATAAGGGCTAGGTTATCAATTTTTGCTTCCAGAAATTTTTCCCTGAATGCCGTAGGTTTTTCGAACCGGCTCTTCCAAGTATCAGTTAAGTTGAAGGGACGTCTCACCTAGGCAACTAACTGCATTAAGAACTTGGGAAGATTAATATAGCTGTTTGCAGTTGATATTAAATGCGTAAGGGTAGTGTTCAATTTTCCTATTTTAGGTTAATGTAAACTCGTTTTTACCCCCTTTGATACGAAGGTTGATGCAAGCATTTGCTAGTCAGTTATCCGTGTGTAATATTAATTCTAATTTTGTGAGATGGCCTTACAAGTTTTTACATTGATAGGTGATACTGCATTTCACGAGTGCTTGTACTATTAATTGCATGCTTTTTGTGCTTATATTTTGATTTGTATTTGCCCACAATGTCTGCTAGTAGTGTTCCTTACCAAGCAATAAAATCTTGGATCTCTTATTATTCTTTTGATATATCTTTTCCAGCCCAAAAACGACGAACCGATCGAAGTCCCAAAGACAGATGATTCAAAGTCCAAAACTCCCAATCTTGTGTTAATCGAGGTGGAGGATCACCAGACTGGGATCCCTACAAGGAAGTGAGCTTCAAGGAAATCAGATGCTTTTCCGAACTGGGAAATATAGAGCAGCACAGCACTCGTTGGTTTCATAAGAACTTCTGGCTGATGTGGGTCAAGTAACATGAATTGCTGCTATCGGAGAACCGTGAATCTGGTCGGTGTGCAAGAAGGAAAATAAGTACGTCATGCAGTCAAGAAATAAAAACAAGAGCCTTCGGGAGCACCTCCCCATGAGCAGTTTGTACAATGATTGGGGAGAAAATATACTGCTGTTACCGGTATACCCGAAACAGCGCATGGTGGCATTTGGCTGAACTGATGCCCAAAATGATCTTGTACAATGTCTCCTCTGCCTTTTCTTTTTCTCGGCTTGGGGGATTTAAAAGATTTAGATTCTTGTTTCTTCTTTGGATGTTGTTGGGCATCTCTCGCCATGGAATTTTTTTTGATGGCGGATGGACGAAAGCCACTATGTTGTTGGGGTCGGTGGCTGGTCCCTATCCTGCTGGTTGGTAAAAGCTTTGGACTAGAAAATGAAGCCCGAGGCTGCTCCTCCGGCAGGGAGTTGTATGATTCAAACTTGGAAGAAACAGTGACAAGGGAAAAGAAATCTCTGCCCTCTACATTTGTTTTCTTCTCTTCCCCTTTGTACATTTCTCTGCTTACTCCAACATCTCTGAGACTTCTTTAATGAAGTAAATTATAATTCAAATTGTGACATGTTGTTGGTCGAAAAGTGATGATCTGAGCGTCGTAAATCTCTTCAACAATTAGAGGAAATCACAATGTTCTTTCTTTACCTTCGAGTCTTTGCCAACTTAGCATGTTTACAAGAACATGTCTGTCATTGGATTTCGTTTCTCGTGACACCCACGGATCTTAAACAGTGCCTCCCATGCGCATGTGGTGCAGTTTGGTGCCCTGCACAGCTCGGGGTAGGTTTATGTGCCCATCGCGACATGACGCACTACCACCATAGGTTTTTTCTTGGGCGGAGCTACCAAGTTGGAGACTGGTCGGTGCTAAGTTGGCGTTTGCTGTGCTGTGCTGCCCGGACTTTCCTGGCGGCCTTTAATTAAGAAGACACACTACCCTCTCTTGCAGATAGAACAAGGAAGTCACGTACCTGATGAGCCTATTAAATCAACTTTAAAGCTGCTCATGTACGGTAGATTGTCAACGTTCAACATGATGCCCTCGACATTGCAATAATGAATGAGATTTGGCTAATATACTAAATAATATACCCATTAGATAATTATTTTAATTTATTAAATATAAATTATTGACTCAAAATATTTAAAAATTAAATTAATAATAATATGCCCATCAGTTTATTATAAATCAATCTTAATTTTTGTCTGTTTTCGAAACGGGACTAAACCAAGATATTACATCGAATCATAAGGATGATCGACATAGACCTTCGAACTGACTTCAATACTGATTGATGTTTACGTTGGTTTTAGTGATTTGGATCACAAAAAACAAAGCACGAAGCAGCCACACTTGATTGCGCTAAGACAACATAACCTTACGAAGAACAAAGGAGAAGAAAGCAACTCCATTGTTAGTGAGGTACGGAGCCCATGTAAAACCATACGACATGGCTTGTCCTCGGCAGTAATGGGTGGATTAAGCTTTCCGCTGGTCTTAAACCATGAGTTGAACGCCTCCTCTTATTGCTCCCACTAGTCAAAGATAAGGTTGAGCTACTGCATAAACAATATACGCTCTGTATTCAGAACTTATTTAGACCACGTATTAACGATATACAATCAATTCAAGTTTCACATGTATGTTATTCTACTCAGAAGTTTTTAGATGGAATGATATTGATCAATAATTATTAGGACGTCGAGAGACAAGAGGAAGAAAGATCTCCAAATTAATTCTGGCATGCTTGAGCCTTCGGGCTCAATTCCACTATAGATCTCACGGCGGTTTACATGTCGTCTCTGCTCCCGTATGACCCAACAAGCGCACATAGTCAGTGTCTATCTGATCCAACTCCCGGCCCAAATCATGAAGTTTCACGAGATGCATCACAAGAATTGGCGAACGACCATCATGTCAACTTGGTGTGTGTGTGTGTGCATATATATATATATATCTTCCCTGGCCTTCCCTCCACTTTATCTGTGTATCTGATGGAGAAGCAAACCAATCACTCCCAACTCGACGAAGAAAGAGGAAGAGGAGGAGGCGACGGCGAGGACGCTGCTCTGGCGTCCCGTGAGGCAGCAAACAATCGGTCGACGTCGAACCACTTCCTCTTGGCTGCCACGTACGCGTCTCTCATCCTCGGCTCCGTATCCTCCTCTCTGCTCTCCCGGTTTTACTTCGTCCATGGCGGCTCCAACCGCTGGGTCTCCACCCTGGTCCAGTCGGCCGGGTTTCCTCTCCTCCTCCCCCTCATATACCTTACACATTCTACCTCCTCCCGTCCCTTCTCTTGCTTCAGCCCTCGCCTCCTCTATCTGTCCCTCTTCCTTGGTCTCCTGTTGGGCGTCAACAACCTGCTCTTCTCCTGCGGCGTGTCCTACCTTCCGGTCTCCACTTCCTCGCTCCTTCTCTCGTCGCAGCTCGGCTTCACGCTTATCCTCTCGGCGCTTCTCATCCGCCATCCCTTGACCTTCTCCAAACTCAACTGTGTCGTTCTGCTGACACTTAGCTCTGTTCTTCTGGCCTTGAACTCGTCCGGCGACCACTCCGCCGGCGTCGACCGCGGCCACTTCTTCCTCGGCTTCGCCGCCACCCTTGGCGCCGCCGGGCTCTTCGCGGTGTACCTCCCGGTCATGCAGCTCGTCTACCGAGGGGTGAACGGGTACAGGACGGCGGTGGAGGTGCAGCTGCTGATGGAGGCGTCTGCGACGGCGCTGGCGGCGGCCGGGATGGTGGCCAGCGGAGGGTGGAGGAGGGAGGACGCTTGGGACCTAGGCGCCGCCCACTACTGGGTGGTGGTGGGGACCACCGCAGCGAGCTGGCAGCTTTGCTTCATGGGCACCGCGGGGATGGTGTTCCTGACGTCCTCGGTCCACAGCGGCATCTGCATGACGGCGCTGCTGCCGGTCAATGTGCTGGGCGGCGTGCTGGTGTTCGGCGACGAGTTCGGCGGCTCCAAGGCGGTGGCCATGCTGCTCTGCCTCTGGGGCTTCGCTTCCTATCTGTACGGAACGCGCACCAACAAGGAGGAGACGGTAATGGCAATGACGGGAAGGAAGGAGACGGGAAAGACAGAGGGTACTGGTGGGAGTGGAGTTGATGAGAACACTTGAACAGTGCAAAGATGCGTCTTCCTTTTCCTTTCTCTGCCAATAACTCTCTCTCTCTCCCCAACTGCATTAGGGTTTCTGGGTATACAGAATGGTGTAAATATTAATGGTGGCCAGTCCTTCAAACAAGGTGGAAGGTCATGGATGGTCTACAAACAAGGAAGGTGGTTGGTCGAGAGGGCAAGAATGTTATGGCCATGGGGTTTACTGTTGCTAGTTGTTCTCTTGAAAGTCCACGTTAGTCAACCACCACAAGGAAACATATTGTCCACTGTCATCCAAGCTTCTTCTCTGGCTTCGGTCTCTTCTTCTTCTTCTTCTTCTTCCTCCTCTCCTTGGTTCCTCAACCCTAGATAAAATATACTAACATTTATTGCAAGTTGAGCTTTGATGACATAGAAAATAGAAGCCAGCAATTGCATGTATACAACTAAACAAATGGTGTAAGCAACATCAAACAAATACATCCTCCACTGTCTCTGCAATCAGCATCCTTGATAAGGGGGAAACGTACAACTTCGAACTGCGTTAAAACCAGTGATGGAACACAAAGCCCTCCTCGATCTTAGTAGATCACTAAGTCCTTACCAATCGAAGGGGACAATGAGCACAAAACTCCAAGAATGTTTGACAACGACCACATGCAGTTCTCATGAGCTCTATAATATTCCCTCCTTCTAGCATGAGAATTAGCTACAGTCGAGGCGCGTGAGATCAGATGACAAGCACGGGAGAGTTGACTAACTCGATAAACAAGCTTTCATAGTGTTAAGGTTGCGACAAAGTGGTGACTGCAAGGGATATGCATAAGACTTGGAGAAAAGATACCATGAAGCACTATACCCGATGGTGAACATCATATTCCGGACACTGTAGTGTTTGTTCTTGGCATCAGCATGACAAGTCATTAATAGAATGAGCAGTAGCTTCGATTGAGCTTGATGCTACTGCTGCAACAACGTACCGACACAAGCTAGGCTGAACGCTGTGACCGAGAGAGACGGGTCCTTTTCTAATAATTACTAAAATTCATCAATAATTTATATATGATATTGAAACCAAAGATGATATCAATATCTTCTTAAAAAATTTTGAGGAAGCATAAAGGGCCAAATAATTGGTTAAAATAATAAAAATGTGACAAATATATTCAACTTGATTTTTTTTGGGGAAAAATATTAACATATATACACATATATATTAATTAATTAAAGGGTAAATATGTTATTTCTAAGATTTGAAAGGATAGATGTTCAAATAATGTTGAGATAGCAAAATTGGAGGCCCATTATCTATTGGGCCGAACAACCGGCCCGATTTGGACCGCCTCTCAATCCAATGGCCTTCCTCGACCGGGAAAGTGAAACTATAAATAGCGGTGAGTGCGAGGGTTTGGGTAGGCGGAAAGGATGAAGGACCCTTTCGAGGCTGCCGTGGAAGAGCAAGAGTCGCCGCCGGAGTCGCCCATTCCTCCCGAGGAGGATGCCGTGGCTGTTGCTGACGCCGTAGACGGCGATGAGGAGGAGGCCGACGCCCGGTCGCAGCCCCCGGCCTCCGCTCCTCCGGGCGCACCCGCCGCCGGCGGTGGTGGGAAAGGGAAGGAGGAGGATGAGGAGGAGGAGGAGGAGAATATGGATGTGGAGTTCGGGAAGCTCCCTTCTGGCGGCGACCCTGATAAGATGGTCAAGATGCAGTGAGTTCTTGTCCCACACTAAACCCTCTCTAAGAATCATGTTGGTGTTCATTGATGTTTGATCTTGGTGTCAACCATTTTTTATTAGGGAATTCTCCCGTTTCTTTAGCTCCGTAGAATCTGATTTGCACCAATCTTGGGATCTTCAATTTGATCAAGAAAGAAAAATAGGAAATTGAGATAATTTGGTTGAAATTAGGGCTTTAATCTGGAGCATGCTGTTTCTTTTTTTATTCATGGATTTGATTTCTTGGTTATTTTGAATGACTTTAAATAATTAGGAGTCGCTGAGATCCGTTTAGATGGCTTTGTTTCGGATCTTCAAATCGTGTTCTCGTAGACAATGTTTGGAGGAGCTATGGTGCTCTACCTTCAGGATATCATATCAAACGGTAATGCAGGTTTGTCCCGGAATGACTTGGTTTCTGATATCTCTGAGCTCGAGGATTGAAAATTTTGTTGCCAGTTTTCTCAGATCTGCAATAGCTGCCATTCTGTGGCTCTAGAATAATGGGTTGAAATTAATTTTTTCTTCATCAAGTAAACGTAGCAAATATCTACTATTACCCCTATAGTTAGACTTAAAAAATTTATCATATAATAGAGGACTTCAAAAAATTATATTATAATCTCTATAATTATGAAAGTGAACATCTAGTTTCATTTATCATAATGTCGTCGATTTTATCGATAGAACTACGAAATCGATGGGTAAAAAAGTAATTTTGATATCTTAATTACGTTTTCGATGGTGGTGGACTACGACGTCGCTGGATGAGGAGGGAGAGCGGCGACGAGAGGTGAGACGATGACACAGAGCCGATGCTCTGCATCTACATTGTCGTCTCACCCCTCGTAGTCGCTCTCCCTCTTTATCCACAACAATCACCCATGACTCCAGCGGTAGTATCGTCCGCCACCACAAAAAACATAATCGAGATGTTGAAATTATTTTTTTGCATATTGTTTTCGTACTTCCATCAATAAAACCGACGATATTAGGGTACATGGAGATTGATGTTTTACTTTTATAACTATAAGGATTCCAATTTAAATTTTTTAAGTCTAGGGATCGAGATGCTAATGAAGCCTAACAACGGGGGTAATCTGTAATTAGCCGTGAACATCTGCTATCCAAGTTTTTTTCTTGAGTGAGTCTATGATTTCCTTTATTTCATGTCGGTTGCACTTTATTCTGCAGATCATTCTTGAGTAAATGATTTTATGCATTGTTTCTTCGTTGCTTACATCGATTTACTTTCAGGGCAATACTTTCCCAGTTTACGGAGGAGCAAATGAGTCGTTATGAGTCGTTTAGGAGATCTGGGTTTCAGAAAGCTAACATGAGAAGGGTATGTTTACCGTTTCACTCAACTTGCCATTTAGGAGCAAACGTGAAGACATATATGCTTCAAGGGGTGTCATGCCTATTCATCAAACTAGGAGATAAGCATGAGACTTGCATTATCATCTTTTTTGTTTTTTGATCAATAGGTTGTAACTAAGAGTAGGAGACATAACTTTCTAGATATTATACCATTAATAATCGACAATTTTTAGGTCCTATGATTAGTTCAAAATTCTTTTATTACATAAAATTTTCTTTCATTTCACATTGCCTAACTACCTTATTGGAACTTTTTAGTTCTATTATTTCTTATTTTGAGATGCACTACTTTCTTATCATGTACAAGAATCTTAACTGTGCAGCAAAATATAGTTAATTAGTAATATGCCACTTACTATTCTCTTGCTTGCTAGTTTAGCTATTTCTTTATAACATGCATTGTGATCTTTTTTTCTACAGCTATTAACAAGCATCACAGGAAGCCAAAAGATTTCTATACCAATGACCATAGTGGTGTCTGGAATAGCAAAAATGTTTGTTGGGGAGCTGATTGAGACAGGCAAGTTACAAGTATTGAAGAGTAATAGTTAAATTAAGTGAGCTTTATCTGATTCCGTATGCAAGTTGATTCTGTTCACTGCAGCTGCTTCCTTATTTTTCTCTTTTATTTGTGCTTTTTAGCTCTGTTGAATTCTTAGAGCATAATGAACAGTCTCAAACTTTGGTCTTCTGTTGCCACTTTATCTTTGTTGTACAAGAAAACAACTCTTTCATGGATCCTACATGCACGATCTTCTAGTCATGTGTAGTCAACAGAACAAGTGAGGGTCTATATCTTCATGTAGGATTGGCCATTCAACAAGAATATGACACATTCATGACATAGAGGTCCAGATTTAGATGTTGAATTTTCTTTTTTACCCTAATTATGTTTACTTATCACCAGATAATTTTCTTCTTATTAAACACTAATTGTGAAGGTGATTTTATGTTTTCTTCAAACATGATCCTGTACTTAATCTGCTTCGTTGGTTAAAATGTCACCTTCTTTTTCTCACTTCTTGCCATTATGAAGATCTCTGTGAAAACATGTTTTTGTTTTTCTATTTGTATGCATTTGATCTGGTTGGAAGATGCTAAAGGTTAATATTATTTTTTTATCTTTTAATACGCTTAGTCTAGTGATGTCTACTTTTGCCAGACCTGGATAGTGTAACCCATTGTTAGCTATAGAAAGTCAATGTAGCACAGGACAAATTGAGTGAAGTCCTAGGTGTGTCATAGTTAGGTTTAGCAAATAAATTTAGAGTTAAGTACAATATTGTTTTAGTTGTAATTTCTTTTTATTTTTGTTTTGTTTATATGGTTTCTCTGATTAATTTTCAATAGTCTTCTGGAAAGTGACTGTTCTTGGCATAGGATTTAGTTTAGTTGTTTATGATATATCGGGTAATCATGAGTTTGAGTTTGATTACTTTTTTTGCTAGGGATATTAAATCATATTTTGTTTGAAACTCTTAGCTTTATGGTTTGGGATTAGAAACAGTCCAATATTTATTTATTTGGTTCTGATTTAAATCTTGTTTTCAGTCAAGTCTGAGTCCTAAGTGATGGCTTATCAAAGTGTTACTTAAGACAGGGACTAGAAAGGCTCTTGTTTCTATTTTAAGAGTGATCAATTGGTGGAGAAAGATGTAATAACCTGACCAGGTATGGGGAGAAACAAATCAGAGACTATCTTGTTGGCACTGGATGACAACTTTTCTATTCAAGTCATTATGTGTTGGAATGCCCTTGATATGAACTGTACTACCTGTCAGTTCTGAGATATGCAACTTACTCTGAACTTACTCCCTTGATTTGAACTGTACTACCTGTCAGTTCTGAGACATGCAACTTACTCTCAACTTACTGCCTTGATTTGAACTGTGTACTACCTGTCAGTTCTGAGACATGCAACTTTTACTCCCTTGATATGAACTGTACTGCCTCTGGTTGACATGACCTGGCACATGTGAGACATGCAACTTACTGCACATTACAGCTTTCACTCGAGCATTTTCATCAATTACCATTGTATGGTCTGCAAATGATGTATTTATGCTAAAAATAATGCAGTTGTGTTGTTTCTGAATTTTGCTTAACACATTTTTATGCTGCAGCTAGAATTGTGATGACAGAAAGGAAGGAGAGTGGGCCAATCAGGCCTTGCCACATTAGAGAAGCATATAGAAGACTCAAGCTCGAAGGAAAAATACCGAAGAGATCAGTGCCTAGGCTTTTCCGGTAGCATTTAGGTCATTGGTGCCTCTGAGATCATCTTCGTTTGGAAGTTGTAGATTTCTTGAGATATTGCCTCTGAGATCAACGTTTCTAATCATCGTATAAGATGTGCTACTGGGAGATTGGACATAAAGGCTGGTACCGTGACTTGCCTTGGTTCTCCACAAGATTCATGGTTTTTGTAAAGGCAAAATTGTAAATGCTAAGAACTGCTAAATCTACTTTCCTCAACTGTTCTATATTTTGGTAAGGATGTGCACCGCTTAATTGCTGTCTGCTAAAAGTCAAAAAGGATTTGGTTCTTGCTAACATATTTTGCTGCTAAATTTTGACACTTAATTTTGTGGTATAATTGTCTTGTAGTTTTTCTTTATTCTGAATTGTTAATTGCGATGTGTGATTAAAGTTCCACAAAATGATATGTTTAGTTTTGTTGCAACTTCCATCTCTGAATTGTCAACGTTGGCTGCGTCAAAAGAAAGCGACAGCCTCATTATCTGCCTGAACCTACCTGCTGTTTAGTAAACTGCTTCAACTCTTCCAGTGATCGTCTTCAGCTGCTGTGTTTGGATAATTGTAGTCTGTGATACAATCAGATGGTTTGATCTGGTGCGCTGTCAAAGAACATGGGGTTGGAGCTCACAGGGAAGATGACTCTTATTGTGATGCTAAAGCGCGGGATAAAACTATCACAGGCTAAAATTCTTCCATCCCTCCAAGCTATGTTGTTTGATTTGTTTTCTGGTGCTTTCTTTACATGGGAATTGAAAAGCTTGCTTTTGCTAAGCGTGGAGTCAGTATTTGTGGATGCTGTCATGGGAATTATAACTACGGCTTCGGAGCAAGAAACACCGTTGGTGGTGGGTATCACCATTGGCTCGCTCTTCCACCTCTGTATCAGTTTCTGGCTATCGAGATGGTTCACTTATTTCGAGTGCTTTCTTCTTTGGTGGATGACGTCCATTTTAGCCTGGTGGTTGGTTGCAGTCCACGAACAGCAGGCACTCGAATAGATCGAGCAGAAACAAGCGCGGGTGCTCTCTGCAACTTCCAGCAATCGCCAAGCAGATTAATCTGATGTTGATGCTGATTTGAGGCTCAACATGTCCCAAGTAACCTACAGGTGGTGCACATCCCTGTCGATGAACATCTCCGCGGTCCTGATGATCTCATCTAGTGCCAGACAGATATCAGAGATTTCAACTGTGAAGGGTGTCTTAACAGGAAGGACATGCAAGTGCCAAAATCATCGGTGGCGTTAGTGCGTCTTCACTATGAACATCCTTTTATTCAAATTACCTGTACAGAACTACAACACAGCTTCATTTCTCCCTATAAAGCCTTTTACTACATACACCCCATGGGTGGTTATCGAAGATTTCCCAGTGTCAAGCAGAGATATCTATTCATTTGATACTGGCTTTATGAGGTTGACTATTTCGGGGCATTTGTTCTTGCAGAGAAAGCTCTTCCAACACGAGGGAGCAGCGTGAGCCGCTGCCAACTTCTACAGCTTGTCTGCTTCGATGCTTGCATCGACATGTTTACACTCTTCGGTCTTTGCAAACCTTCCACGAACTCTTGGCTGACTGTCTGCAAGAGCCTTCCTGCAAGCATACTGCAAAATACCTTTGTGTCACTTGCTGTTTACTCGAATTATGTCGATAAAAGCTAGCAGGGAATACGATGCACTTGGAAAATTCTCATGTATTAGTCTTGTTTCATTGCCATTTTCTGTAGTATCACTCTACGTGGTTTATGAATTAATTTGACATGATACAAGATTACAATGCAAGGGATCAACCTACAAGTGTTTCCAACATCATTATGGGTAAAACAAACAAAAACTGTTGATGATTTATGAGTTAGCTCATTATGAGCTTTATGAGAAATGAGATCATTGGTGGCACAAGTCATAGTTAGATTGTATACATCTAAGTCAAAAAGTTCTTAAAACATCAAATTTACTCTCTGAACATTGTTAATTGTTACTTATGAGATAGATAGAAAATTATGGAACTTCAAGCTTTGTGTGGCTTTCAAAGTAGAAAAATATTATCTGAGGTAGACTCCGGTTATTCATGTGCAAACCAGGAAAGGTGATGCACGCTGGCGGTGATTATAGAAACAGAAGCATCATTTCTTGAAGATTTTACTTTCTGAAGAAAGAAAATTATATGGAATAGAACTCAACTAAGTTCATACCTTGATCTTTTTGCCAAAGTTTCTCTTGCTCTTCTTCTCCCGGTACCTGGAAAGTTTTAGCTGCCGCTGTTCAGTCTTAAGGTCACTGATGGTTAGGAGCTGCTCAAAGGAAGAACATACGGCAGTTGTACTTCCAATCCTTGTGTTTTTAGTTCCAAGATTCTGCCACAAAAACTCGAAATCGATTATTTTGTTCATCGTGTAGAAATTACGAGGGACATCTAAACATTGCTGTGATATTAATTAGCTGTGAGCTGTCAGCTGTGATTGCATGCGGATGGGTAAGTGATGCATCTTAAAGATATATTCACTGGTCTAGAAGTTAAATTCATGGAGTTCTTTCCCACCATGCGACAAAACTCATAAATCTAGTACTTCAGTTAAAGATACTACTTAGTTATTTTGTTTCTGAACGTCTACTCTTTCCGACATCTATGATGGCTGTGGTCATTAATCATGCATTAGTTTGTATTGCATGACTCGATGTTTCGTCTACAGCCTTCTAAGACCAATGAGATGAAAACTTATTCGACATGACACAATTTATGTTGATCAAGGACTTGTTTAAGTTTTTTATTTCAAGGGAAACATATGAAACATTGTAAGTTCCACACCTCCATTTTTATAAACTCTGGTTTTCGTCGTTGACAGTTTTATCCAATATGATAAGCATTAGTGTTAAAGCAAAAAATATTCAAACTCAAACCTACCAATCTGCTACAGAGCATCCTTGAGAATTCAGTACATTCATATGACATGCCTACATGATGCAAGCTGAGAATAGTTGAATATACACATCAAGTGAACTTTCTAAATCGAAAAGTAGAGGATCGAGGCATTGCTTCTCATTTTCTAAAGTTTTCGGAAAGAAGAGAGCTTATGTCATATCCTGTCTCAGTTGTAATTGTACACAAATTAGAAGAAAATATTTGCAAAATAAAAAGAGAACCAATAAAAAGCACTTAGAAAAATGATTATTTATACCCGAATATCTCTCTCGCTATATGATCTCTTCAAACCAAATGCAGCTTCAAAATCTAATTCTTGGAAATCAAAGAACTCTGGTCTCATAGTGCTTCTGGGAACCCATTCCACTGAATTTAAACACCCCGAACTAATGCTCTTCTGCATCGATCCATCTGCTTGGCTAAGATCTTTTGAAGGCTGAACCTCATCAATTTGTACTGCAGGTATCTTGACATCTAAAAGTTCAGAAATTGAATTTTCGATCTCTGACTCCTCCAGAAGGCCCTTCTTGCACTCATAGAATAAGCCATCTAGATGATCATTTTGGATTGACTCCATACTTGCAACCTTGATTATTTCTGTGATTACATCACCTCCGCCGTATATGATGGGCACGGCAGTTGCCATGGGATCTAGTTCAAGTTCTGCCTCTACCAAGAAAGGTTCTGGAGCTTTGAATAGATCTCCTCCTCCTCCCATATCATATTCTGATTTCACCTGCTCATCAAACATGATTCCCTATGACAAAAATCCAGAAGTTAGAAGGAAAAGATTTCTAATCTCAATGAAGTAAATTCTTGCTCTTCAATCATATGTAGATTTTAACTCTGAAGCACTCATTACACTTTTTGATCTATAATATACACATTTACGTGTAATCAAAACAAATTATATTTAGGCACACAAATGTTCATTAAGGTTGTCATGTACAAAAACTGATCACAAGGTGTTCAGATTTTAACTCATTACTGTTCTTTCAAATTGAGACTGTGTGTGTGTTGGTGAATGCTAAAGGAAGCATAGTAACTCTTCAAGTCATTCCAACTATGATAATCCAGATTGCGAGTTCCTAAATCTGAAATTTCTACTTCTACCATGGCAGCCACAATGACACCCACCTCTTTTTGTTTCTCTTCATTTTTCTTTGACATCATAGCATCCAACAACAACAACAACAAAAAATCTCTCTTTTTATTTGGTTTTGAGCTACAAAAGTTTGCTTGTATGATCTAATAGATGCGTCCCACTGAACTAAACAATTCCAATTTGGTCGCTTTCAGAAGGTGGCGCTTCCTGTGGAAGGTTAACATGTATGTTGATCTTAACGTCCCTCCATCACTCTTTGATCTCAGATCGACCGAAGCAGATAATGGAACGGATTTATTGGAGAGAATTAACACAGGGGAGCAAGATTACCAAGCTGGCATCTTCGGCGTCGACGTGCAGACCGGGGAGGAAGTCATCGTCGTCGTAGGGGAGCGGGAGGTGGGAGTAGTGGATGTTGTAGCTGCCGACCGCCACTTCCTGCAAGAAGCCCCCCTGCGACATGGCTGGCAGCTCGTGCATCTTCCCCTCTTGCTGACTGCTATATTCTCTGTAGTGGCTCTTGTGCATCAACACATCCGAGGTGGGGGGGCCTGCCGCCGATATAAAGAGAAGAGCTTTGTGTTGTCTCAGCCAACATCGGGCGGCGTGGCATCGGATGACCCACCGGGACCACCTGACTCCATTGCCCTTGCCGTCATCATGCTCAAACAATTAGATCTTGTCCTTCCATGACATCAATAATGGAGTGACTGCACGGAAGCTTACACTGATCAATAATGGAGAGGAAGAGCACAACAACAATTTCCCTGTATTCTCTTCCAACTTGTTTTGGTCGGATGGTCAAAATTAGACGCAGTGCTGGTTGGATTTCTTGGATCCCCTGTGCACCAATACAGTATTATTCCCGACAGACAAGACAAGGTGATTCAAGATGCCGACATAAATGCGGGTGTGTGATTAATCTATATGAAGCGTTCTACTACCTGGTCGAATAGTTCCACCATCACAGGCTGCTGCTGTTGCTGTTGCATGAGGTGCCGATGGTGGTTGCAGAGTTCTTCGCTCTCGTTACTCCTTCGGGAGTGCAAGTTGATTGCCATCATCTACTGTGCGTTCGTGCTTGTTTCAGCTGCATAGATTTTGGCTTTGCCAGTGCAAATTTGAACCGATCCATCTGAACCACCGTCTCTAACTATTCGAAATGGCTCATGCCATTGTTGTTGTTCTTGGAGGGATCCATTTGACTGCTCCATTGCAGAGATGCTGTAGGAGAGTTGTGTCCCCACCTCGACAACGATCGAACAGCTTTGTGGCCACCACCCATCGTCTTCTTCTCGGGGAGGTGACGACAGCTGTGTGGGTCTACTGGGTTTTTTTTCTCTCGTGTAGACTCTTCCCGGACACCTCCCTCTCTAATGGACTTCTGTTGATGTGCCCATTCTTTTGGGCCACTCACTGCATCAGTCCTCTCCTTCCCCTTCGGTGCACCTCTGTTCGGTGAATCTCATCTTGTTCATGCATCAGCCCATCGTCTGTTTGTTTGTCCATGAACACAGCGCACCTCTGTTGGGTGAATGTCATCTTGTTCATGCATGAGTCCATTGTCCGTTCGTTTGTCCATGCACACAGGAGAGGGCCATCGCTTGCACTTCTAGAAGAAGTTTGGATCTAGCCATGATGTGGGTGGCCAATAATTCTTGGACTCTTCCATGATGAGAAAAGTGTCTCTCGCTTTATGGAAACCCTAGTTGATGATTACTCCATGACACACTGAGGCTCTCTATTGGCACATCAACGCAAGCACATTGGCGGCATCGCTGGACAGCGCAAGGCCTGGCCAAGCTTTCATGGAATCTAATTATCTCAAAACTTTGATCACTTGACTGTCTAATGACGAAGCTATAGTACTTCTCCATCAGAGAGGATTGGAGATGGATGGACCAAAAGGTGCCGCAGCAACTTTGATTCGATAAGCTCTTTTAGTTGTGTTCTACAGCCCAAGAAATTGGGCTTATCGTCCATGACGACCATCTGTTTGCCATATTGCGTCTGAGAAATGAACTAGTTTTTGAACCACCATTTATCTCAAAACCTTGTTACTTTCTTTTCCCTTGAGAATCCAATATGAGTAAATGCAATCACACTACTAGATCTGTACTCCCCCTATATCTAAAGATTTCAGCAGTATCCCAAACAAAGTCAAGAACGAAAAAGAGAGAAATCCGCAGTCAATATCTTTGGACAGTGTTAAGTAGTAATCGGATGCTTCATTTTCATTTGGATGTATTCTCGCCTCACCATCAATGGCGGCGGTCTCTTCCTGTCACTGGATGCTTCACATGATTTGCGTCGGTCTTCTGACTCCAGCGATCGAGTACTGCTGCCACCATTAACATCTCCAACTCTGCAAGCGCTGCGCTCCTTCCTCACCATTTCTATATGGTCTGCATGTGTTGCTTCCTTGGAACGGAGAGAATCTTGATTAGGCTTAAACTGACTCACATTAACTGTGTGAATATTCTATATCTGAAGTCAGAGATATATAGCGTTCACGTTTTCACCACTCTCGGAACGAAGCAGGCAGCGACGTCGTCATGCATGGAGTTTACTCCGAGTTCGGACAGGTGAGCCGAGCATTCCGACTTCGACCAAAGGCCACCGAACCGCAATTAGGCCATGCGCAACACATGACTCCGAAGGAGGAGACCGACGTTATGTTGACTTAGCTGATGGCTTCTTCCTTAAGAATGAGATCCCCGGAATAGGTACACATGCACTGTGACAAGTTGGAGGACGACCAGGAGAAAAGAAAGCTAAGAACCTACTCGTGCGAGAGGAAAAGGATTGAATTGGATCCGTTTGACTCGGCTTTTGCACCACGAGTTCACTGCCACGGCAGTATGCCGCAACTTCATTGTCACTCACATCAACTCTTTCTTCTTTCCCCATCAACCAAGAGGCTCTGCACTTGACTTGGGGTGGATCCACAAGTCAAGGTCTCTGCCAAGCAACCTGCCCACCTTTTGCTGATCGCCTAATTTGGACGCCGCATTACTTTGAAGTTGGAAGTCCACCTTCTCAGAGCTGGTAAACTCCTCTGTCGTGGATCGTCGAGTCAACCCTAACTATATTCCTTTCCAATTAAATCATTCTTCTGTCGCAAATATTTAAGATATAGCGATCGGTGCTTTCTTGGGTGTTATATATATCATTGATGTAATTAATTCTTTTTTCATGTTCTTTAATCCCGCAAATCTTCAGATCCAAACATCTCTCTACTCTTTCTTCGGCGTCATAATGGCCATTATGGCCACTCGTCGGTCGTCACTGCCAGACGATGGCTACTCGCCAGTCTACGTCTTCGTAATTCCTGCGAACGGGCCACAGGTCAATGCTTCTGCTCTCTGGATCTGCACCTCCTTTTGTTATTTTAAATCAAACATGAGATCTATTGTTGACATCGTGCAGACTAGAAAAATAACGTAAATAGATCTTTCTAGAATGACATGCGATCTGAATCTTCTCCTGCACACTGTTTTCTTGGCAGAGTCCAACTTTTCTACTACATATTCTTCTTTTCTTGGCAGATTCCATGGCGCCTCGCACGGGCGTTCGGCAGTTCATTGACGTGCGTGCGAGTAGAGTAAAGCAAGCGAGGCTCCGTTGCGTCTCTTACTTGGCCTTTTTTTGGCTTTCCTTCTCTCGCTATTGTTTGTTTTCCTTTCAAGCCAGATCTGTATCGCCTTTTGGTTGGTCCCTCGTCTCCACAAATGCCAGATCAAAACGTGGATGACTTTTTGCTTGCTTACATGAACAGAGAGCCCGGTGGTCGTTCTACCACCGGGACGCAAAGGGCACCACGTTCGTGTCCGCTATGAGTCTCGAGATCTCCGCCCGTCCCCAGAATACGGCGCCATCTCCTCCGTCAAGTCTTCGGAAAAAAGAAATCCACCATCGCCTCGCCTCATTGTAATTTCATCAAACATGTGGCCTACCAGTCGAGTCGTGCTGCCTGTCCCGTGTCCCACTCGAGCCTGACTAGGTTGTCTGGTCCATTCGGCCGGCACACTCGCACCGAACGGCGACGGGGCCCACCACGAGAGCCTCGACACCTTTCCGCCACGGCGGCGGAAAAAAAGCTGTGCCCTGTCTGGGTCCGGACAGCCGAGCCGCGCTCCTGTCCCCCAAGACCGTTGGCGACGGACCGAGCGGTAAGAGTCCGGAGTCCGCCAGTCGATCGAAGCCACGTGAGCGGTTCGATACCTTTATGACGGCGAAAGCATACGATCCCACAGAGGGAAGAAACGAAAACGGGAACAGTTCTCTCTTGTTGACTATTCGCGAGCGTTCACAGGCATTGACTCTCGGTGGTCATGGCGGTTAGGGATCATCTGCGGGTATATATTCCTTCCTCCCTCGCTCCGGGATCCCAAGACCGCTCCCTAGTCTCTTCTCACCTCTGTTCTCCCCCCACTCGCTCGGCGTTCCTTTCTTCAGTCATCGAGAGTTCCTTGATTCGCCTTCGTCGTTCCACCGATCCGATGCCTTCGCCACCGGCCGTGGCGCGTACCATTTTGGTCACCGGTGGCGCCGGATACATTGGCAGCCACACGGTTCTGCAGCTCCTCAAAGGGGGCTTCCGAACCGTGGTGGTGGACAACCTCGATAACTCCTCGGAAGTCGCCGTCGAGCGGGTCAGAGAGCTTGCGGGGGAGTTCGGCAAGAACCTCGTCTTCCACAGGGTACCAATTTCACCCTCTTATTCCACTCATGTAGGTTCAGCCTCTGGATTTTCGTCTTCTGGATGTGTTCGGATGGTTTCCTCGATATCTGCGAGTTGGGAGTGGCTTCTTGATTGACGATTTTGTTTCATGCACGGTTCTCGATTGAGAATATTTGTTCCCGTTTGCGCTGTTTCCACCGTGACGTGATTCTTCTTTCCTTTCTGTCTTGCGCTCGAGAACGTCATGCTGCATTTCTAGCATTTTCCCAGCATTATGAATCAGTGGATTGCTCCACTTCCCAATTGTTGCCGCTACTAATTAGTTCCTGATGTTCATGCAATTTTGGGTTCTGTGCGAACTTGTAATTCTAGGATTTCTTGAATGAGGCTTGCTCGTGCGTCATGACATGCCTTTCATCAAATTTAGGAAATAGTCGAATTTTAGAGGCTAGACCGTGTCTTAAAACGCTTATTTGTAGCCAAAGGCCTTCGTCGTTTTCATCAAATTAGTTAAACATTCATGTTCTAAATGCCAGAACATGAATGTTGAACACTTACTTGGAGTCTAAAATCCTGGAAATCGCTACCGAATCTGCTAAAATTCATAAACTGCTAACACTAATTACCAAAATAGTTTAAATAGGTTATTTATGACATATTTCTCTGAGAATTTCAGCATGGGAAAATAACTGGTCGGTCTTTGTGTATAATTCACTCAATTGGGAGAACTAGATTGACAACAGCACATGCATTACCCCCCTTACGGTTTATTCTATGTTTTGATCTCTGTTGTTCGTGCAGTTTATTATATTCTTTTATCATTCTTGCTATCCTAATTTTAAAATTTCCAACTATAAATTGGGTCAGCTTAGTTCACAGAGCACTATTAAAAAGTATCATAACGATAGGATCCTTTTGTCTAGAAAGATAGTTCCTACTGATCACTTAATGAGGACGAGGATATTGAAAACATCCTTATAAAAAGTTAAAATTCATCAACCTAAAAGCTTTACCTGCAAGTGCAAGTTGAAACATGATATGCCACATTTTCTCTACCTCTTACAGTTTCAGTCGTTTTCTATTTGACATATTGTTTTTTAAACAAACAATAACGACATGACCTTTACATCATGATGTTGAGCACATGTGTATTTCTTGTCGATAGTTAAAAACCTTTCTTCATATTACAATGTTGTATTCTATGCAAAATGAACTGTTTGATTCTCTTTAGAAGTTGCAGAGGGCAACATTTGAATAGCTAGGAAATTGTTGTGACAAAACGTCATCAAGAATATGCTTCAACCGGCATGCAAAATTAGTTGTTTTGCCAACTTTCAATTAGTCTGATTTTTATAATTGAACAATGAAAACTACAAGATTCAATATAAAACTTTGACGTTCAAACTGTCCCTTCTGCAGGTTGATCTTCGAGACAGGGAAGCACTTGAAAATGTTTTTTCTTCAACTACGTAAGGTTCTTTTATTATGAACATTGTTATCGTTTTCTCACCATTACATTTTTTCTTTCCTTTTGCACGTGGAATACTATTGTTAGAATTCTGGATTGTGGTGTCTTTTATTATAACCTCTGGCGCTTTATGAAGGCAAACAACTGCACAGCACACTCTCATCTTTCTATATTATTAATCTCAAATTGATGGTTTTTTGTGATGTCTTGATAAAACAAGATTTGATGGCATTTAGATATGCTTTACATGTTAGACCTCTAATTGCATACTGGTTTTCCTTTTTTGTCATTGATATTTCCACTTCCATTATATGCCAAGTTTTATTTTTAGTCTTCTATGATGTGCTACTTTTATAAGCTCATATTTTGATTTGGTTCTGCAGGTTTGATGCGGTCATACACTTTGCTGGACTTAAGGCTGTTGGTGAAAGTGTCAAAAAACCTTTAATGTATTACAACAACAACCTCATTGGTACAATAAATCTCTTCGAAGTAATGGTTGCATATGGATATAAAAAGGTACTGCGATCCATATATTTCTCTTGCAAACTTGACAGGACATTATGAAAAATAAAAATCAATATTCAGACTTTCAGAGCCTCTGAGCTTCTTGCAGTGATATGCATGAAATTGACATTTATCGAGCAATAGCTTTATCTAGTTCAATAATAAATGAAACAAATATTCTTTCACAACCACCAAGGTGGTGGCTGTAGCTTGAATGCATTGACTGCCTCCTGTGACAACTTTGAAGTTCTGGCAAATATTCTTTCTTTGCCTGAAATTACCTATAAAACACTAATCTGAGTTTGAAGTTCTCTTTTCCCAGTATGTTTACTCTCTGAATTCAGGGGTTAAACATTGTTTTATCCTATATGCATGAATTCCACCTCAATTATCACTTATATGTTATTATTCATGACCATTCTGAACACATGATATCTTAAATTTGGGTGCCTGATATTTTTTAATTTACAGCTGGTTTTCTCCTCATCAGCCACTGTTTATGGGTGGCCCAAGGAAGTACCCTGTACAGAAGAAGTTCCTCTATGTGCAATGAACCCATATGGACGAACTAAGGTTTCTTTTTCATCTTTGCCTTACATTTCCATGTTTTTATGGCCACACTATCTGATCTAATAATCCTTTAATTATTTTGTCATTGTAGCTTATGACTGAAGATATCTGTCGTGATATCTGCCAAGGTGACAATGATTGGGATATAATACTATTAAGATATTTCAATCCTGTTGGAGCTCATCCTAGTGGATGCATTGGTGAAGATCCTCAGGGAATTCCCAATAACCTCATGCCTTTTGTACAACAAGTAGCTGTTGGTAGGAGGCCTGCCCTGACAGTATTTGGAAATGACTATTCAACCAAGGATGGGACAGGGGTACTGATCTTAAACATGTTAACTTTATTACTTTTGAGATTTCATTTATATTTTTTTTTATAAACATCAATCGATAGGAAATAATTTTTGCATATCTAGCCTTTTAGCATAGGCCTTAGGTCATTTGTATTTTCAAGCAGATAAAATTGATTGGTCTACATGAGTACGACATGGATTCAGAATACCTGTAAAATGACAACATTATTTGGAAACAGTATATTCTACCATAGTTTCTGAGTTATTCTACGTGACCTTTGCTCAAAGATTAAGAACCACCTAAGATAGCTTTTTGCGTCCTAATGCCAGATGTGGAAGTAGTCACAACAGAATTATAACAGAACACACCATCCTGACACTAAAACAAGGTTAACTTTTCTTTACATTTTCAATAGAAAATGATTTGAGAAGGCTAAAAACACATTCGAGAAATTAATTTCGAGCTGTGTTTTTGCCTATGTCTATTTTCTAATATATTATCAATTTTATTTACTTCCTGTGTTGCTATAGTATGTGTTTACCAGCATATGTTGAGAGTTTTGGTTATTTTTGTAACCTTGATTTTGTTCAGTCTTTTTCCTGACCCACAATTTTCTGGGTTTTAGATGAAGAATATATATTTTTTCTGTATAGTTGTGTTTTTTAAACACAATTTCTGATCTTATGGACATTATACTGTGATTCCAGGTAAGGGATTACATTCATGTAATTGATTTAGCGGATGGACATATTGCAGCTTTGCAGAAGCTCTTTGAAGGTTCTCATATAGGTCTGTACAACTGGCACTTAAGTTATGTTGTTGGAATTAAGTTCTTGGCTTAAACGAGGTGTATATTATTAGTTATGTTTCCATAACGTGTGTTTGATGAAGTTAGGACCATCTGAGAACCTATGCATTTTCCGCATGCCATGTGAATTTAATTTATCTAGTTCAGCATAATTAAGAATTTTGCTAAATCAAAGGTTAAATTGATTGTTGTTATCTCTCATAATAACATGCATACAAATAATAAATTATGAAAGCCTTTTTCTGGTACTTGTATCTATCACCGTGCATTGTATTCCTTCTGTTTTGGTTGAGACGGTAGGAGTAGGAAAAAGAGAGGGTGGTAGGCACATGTTTCTCATGGGTTGAGAAAGGGTCAATGTGTACCACCTCTCGTCTTATGGAAATAAAGGGTAAAAGCTAGCCATAGAAAGGTGTGAATCCATAACCTGGGTGCGTTCCATGGGTATGAAATGGTCCTCCTCCTCCACATTTGTCTTGGTAAAACTCTCTGCCTGTTTTATTGTACGTATTCTTCTATGTTATGACAATCTGTTCTAATCCTTTCTACTGATATCTTATAACTTTCCTAGGTTTTAAGTAGTATTTTGTTGTTTGTTAAATTATTTTCTTATGCAAAGTGCAGTATATTGCTCTCCCTTGTTTGAAATTATTATACGGAGTATGCACATAATATATTCTTTTATTTCTATTTGGTTTCCCCTCCATTATTTTAAATTTCCATGTATGAGTACATTTCTCTCTATGTTCTAGCTTAATTTTATTAATTTTATTTTTTTGCCCTTTGATAATTATACGATCTTCCGAGGCTTGTGCCCCTCCCACTCCTCTCCCCTCTTTGAAAAATAAAAATAAAAGGATAAAATTTTAAAGTCCTGGCTCAACTCCATCAATGGGTGTGTCAATAAAATCTTCACATTTTTTTTCTAAGCTCATTCTTTGTTTGCAGCCAGTTTCTAGCAAAGCTGGTTTTATTTGGTTGTCCCTTGACTGCAGAGATGTCATAAGTCTAAATATTCAGGTTAATGTCACCTGAGTTGGGTTTACGAAGTTCAAAAGAAGTTATTATTGTTATGATCTCCATCAGACTCGGACATGTTGGGATTAGCTATAGAGAGCACTTTGTTAAGTAGGTTCCATTTTAAGTCTTACCTTAGAAAACATGTAGCTTTTTGAGCATACATGTATTCTTGGTCTCATTGAAATAAATGTTGAAGTCTAGGAATGAGGGCCAATAATTATACTAGTTATTTGAGTTAGTAAATTTGACACTGGCAGGAAACACACTGGAGTAAAAACTAGTTCAATAATCACTGCTCCTACTTGTGGTAGTGATAGGCGAATCGTAAATAGGAAGCATGTAGACAATGTAATAATTGAAGCACATTCAACTATCGAAGCAAAATTTTTGACATGATGCAATAAAGGTTCCTTTTTTTCCTTCGCTGATGTATAAAGTTAAGTTGTTAGCAGTTAAAGAATGATAGGTTTTTCTTTAGCTACGGCAATGCCTGCTAAAGTCTCTGCTGATCTTGTGTTATGCATATACATGCTAAAGACAAAATGATGTGTATGCTGTGGTTTGGTTCAGTAGAGTATGCACCTATATGAATCAGCTCACATTTTACTCGCACTTAAGGACCTCCAATTTTGCCAAAAATTCATTGGCATGGTCGTTGCAGCAGTATGTAATATAATCATAGTACTTTCATGCCTTGGTAGTTGATATTCAGAGAAATATATCAATTCATAGTATATTTTTTCAGTTCATTTTATATATACAACTGTTAATGTTTCCCTCCGATATCGAGCAAGGGCTATGTTCACCATAAGTGATGAATGTATTGGGTCCTAATAGCTAATCAAGACCCTTGCTTTCTGTGTCGTGATTAAAGCTGTTTTTGCAAGATGCAGGCTGTGAAGCCTATAATCTAGGAAGTGGGAAGGGAACATCTGTTTTGGAAATGGTGGCAGCATTCGAGAAGGCTTCTGGGAAGGTGCTGCTGTTCTTCTTTTATGATCCTCTACATAATGATTTGAAGCTTAAGCCTGGTTTCGCTTTGTGCGTTGCATATTTTTCTGACCTCTGATATCGTTTCAGAAAATCCCTTTGGTCATGGCTGAAAGGCGACCTGGTGATGCTGAAACTGTTTACGCATCCATCGCCAAAGCAGAGAAGGAGCTACATTGGAAGTACGGAGTAGCACATCTTTACTATTATATGCTTAAGTTCATCTAGAAATATTTTCCGCGGTCCTTTGGTAGCGAAAAATCTATTCTGAAATTGTAGAGGCATGTTAGATCTTTGATCATCTATTGTTTGAATGTCAATTGAACACAGCTAGCTTAGTGATGGGGTATTATTTGATGTTTACTGTGCAGGGCAAAGTATGATATTGAAGAGATGTGTCGAGATCAATGGAACTGGGCTAGCAAAAATCCTTGGGGATACAAATCGCCTGAGACCACTAATGAAAAGCATCTTACTTGTGGATCTCCTGAAACTATTAATGGGAAGCTCCCTACTTATGCGTTGCCCAAGATTGCTAACGGAAGGCTCTGTACTACTGGGTCATTGGGCAATTCCAATGGAAAGCATCATATTTATGGAGCACCTAAGATTGCTACTGGAAAGCATCCTACTTCCGGGTCATCTGAGACTAATGGGCATGCTTCTAATAGATTGCCTCGGACTACCAATGGGAAGCATCATTCTTATGGATCACTTGAGACTGTGAATGGAGTTCACCCTACTTATCGATCATTTCAGATTGCCAATGGAGAGTACCCTACACTAGAATAACATCAACTCTTCAACAGAAAAAAAGAAAGATCACTAATCGACAATTTGATACAATACATGTGGCATAGTCCAGCTGATACGATTATTCAATTATATGTCTGTTATGTGAATAAACATGCTTCTATGATCAAAAAGGCATGATAGTCAAAAGTGTCTTTACATTTATCTTTCTTTTGAGGTCCATTCTTTGTTTCTCTTTCATGGCATATATCT
This sequence comes from Musa acuminata AAA Group, assembly GCF_036884655.1. NCBI lineage: Eukaryota > Viridiplantae > Streptophyta > Magnoliopsida > Zingiberales > Musaceae > Musa > Musa acuminata. The sequence continues at coordinate 3,923,938 of NC_088346.1, read as the reverse complement.
GGTCTACAAGTCTAATCATGTTTTGACTATTAATTTTTTTTATATAATCGATCAGAAGGAGCTACCTAAGCAGGCATTTGTCTTGATGGATTCGGAAGAAGAGACAGTAAATGTGCCATTAGTGATTGCCAAGGTGACAATTCAGACTAATTTCTTTAATATTATAGGTATAATATTAATTTAATAAAATCTGTATTTTATAATAATAATTATATATTTGTCCTACTTAAATTCTCTTGCTTTATAGTCAAAAGTGTCTTTACATTTATCTTTCTTTTGAGGTCCATTCTTTGTTTCTCTTTCATGGCATATATCTGGTCTATAAGTCTAATCATGTTTTGACTATTAATTTTTTTTATATAATCGATCAGAAGGAGCTACCTAAGCAGGCATTTGTCTTGATGGATTCGGAAGAAGAGACAGTAAATGTGCCATTAGTGATTGCCAAGGTGACAATTCAGACTAATTTCTTTAATATTATAGGTATAATATTAATTTAATAAAATCTGTATTTTATAATAATAATTATATATTTGTCCTACTTAAATTCTCTTGCTTTCGACTTGAGTTTAATCTGAGTTGGGGATCGGATCGAGTTTGAGATAAAAAGGGTTCGCCCAAAAAAGAGGGATGGTTTGGTCAGTGTAAGTTCGGTGGGCATGTTGGGTGTGGCGTACGACGACCTGTTATCCTTCCACCGTTAAGAGCGGGAGGTGGTCGCTGCTCTGTGAAGCCAGCCTGACGCGGTGTCCTCCGCTTTAGGATCCCGTGTGACTCAGGCTTTCGCCCAGATCATATGGCTCATCTGCTTGACTTGGAATGGGCAAGCCGAGTTACTGAACGTACACCCAACCCACTCGCGCCTAACACGCCGTCCCAACACCCTAATGCCCCCGCTTGGGTTACAAGCCAACGCTATTAGGCTCGGCGATCGAGGCGCTTTCATCCCATCTTATCAAGTGAAATAATTCTTGAAAACTAGCAATGTGGGACTAAGAATGGTACGACAACTGCTTCTTCCCCATAGCGCGCACCAAATGCTTTGGATGCTGCGGTAACTGTACGCCGACTCCGTGTCGGAAGAGACGCGAATTGAACTCCACTGGATTGTACTCCTTCCTACTCCGCCCTGAATGATACAAACCAAATGTTAGATACTTTAATCTGTGAAATTATTAGCATCAAGTAGAAATTTGGTCATATATATATATATATAGGTTAATTTGAAATTTCTATGATCATTGAGCATCGATCATAATATGTACACTCACAAGGCCTCTCACACGTTACTTTTTTATTTGCTTTTTTTGTTTCTTCTTTTAGATACCTTCTTATATAGTTCAACTCAACATTAATAATAATAATAATAATAATAATAATAATAATTTTTATTATTTTATTCCATCCATCGAAAGATATGAACTTAAATAATTGGACAGTATAAGAAAAAAGTATAATATCAACAAGACTATCTGAAGATGTATACAAAATTTAAAAACACAACTTAAATAGCACAAATCAACAAGTACATAAAGATGATCTTTATAAATCTCAAACTTATTATCAATGAAGTAAAATGCATATAAGCGTCACAATAAAATCATAGAGAGCATATGTCCCTAGTTTATTTAAGGACAAGGGATAGGGAATAAATAAAACTCTAATTAAGCTTTGACTTTATCATTATAAATATAAAAAAAAATTAAAAACATATTTTTGTAAAAGATTGACAAGAATTCAAAATTGGTTGAACAATATAACTTAAATAAAAGGAGACAACGTTGTTGTTATGTAATCCCAAAAGGTTATAATCCATTTGTGATTGATATACACGAGATAATCAATAGATCAATTATTTTTATTATTAAAATAAGCAAAAGAACATAAGTTTGGAAGAGTATATACCGTTCAAATCTATGCAGATATTATCTTAATTTTTGACATCAACATCACTATCTCAACAACATGGTTTTCCAAGCAAGTCTAAACATATAAACTATGATGTTTTCGGAAAATCGAATTCGTACCTACATAGCTTTTTATAATCAAAATAACACCAAAATTATCTGATTCAGTTTTTGATGCCAAAGGATGCGAAGGATCATGTTTGTGTTACATATTCACTGTATGATTTTGTTATGCTAGATAGTGTTAAAAAGATCCACTGAAATTATATAGTCCAAGGAGAGTCTTTTTAATCCTATATCATAGTCCTTTTGATGCATGATGTTGGGATGTACCATGATACCTTAGCAAAACTAAGCTCTATCGTAAGATGTTAGTGTTGTATATTCATATTATCATATAATAATTATAAATTTAGATGATTATAAAAAATATTTATGATATTCTGAGACCCTTTATAATCTCAAAGAGATCGAACAAAAAAGGTGATGGTTGGGATGTACCATGATACCTTAGCAAATCAAAGAGATCGAACAAAAAAGGTGATGGTTGGGATGTACCATGATACCTTAGCAAAACTAAGCTCTATAGTAAGATGTTAGTGTTGTATATCCATACTATCATATAATAATCATAAATTTAGATGATTATAAAAAATATTTATGATATTCTGAGACCCTTCATAATCTCAGAGAGATCGAACAAAAAAGGCGATGGTTTGATCAGTATTAGCCAAGTGGGTATGATGGGCGAGGCGTGCGCCAACTTGTTATCCTTCCACCGTCGAGAGCGGGAGGTATTCGCTGCTCTGTGAAGCCAGCCTGACGCTGTACCCTCCGCTTTAGGATCCAATGCGACCCGAGCCTTCGCCCGGACCGCATGGCTCAGCTGCACGACTTGGAACGGGCAAGCCGAGATTTACACGTCAACACCCCACCCACTTGGCTCTCACATTCATCCCACCACCTCAATGCCCCCGCTTGGGTAACAAGCCATGGCTACCAGGCTCGGCGATCGAGGCCCTTCATACAACCTCATATAACAGTTCAAGCAACTAAATAAACAGGCGATGTGGGACTAAAGATGGTGCTCACTGCGATACCCAAAGAAGTGTTGGGTGTCGACAGTAATACAACAGCGCCCTGTTACAAACCTAATATCATAAATTGGTACATTTGGAAGGAATCCTTAACAAAAGTATGATTCTACTCTGCTGTAACGAACAACGACAAATCCAGTTATAGCCGCAACTAAGGTTATCCTCGACTTCCACCCTCTGCCTGGGCTCTCTTCCTCCTCCTAAATCTTTGTTCTCTTAAAACCCTCCTCAAACCCCCTTTTTAACCCCTTAACTCGAAGTTGATCATCCGATTGCTTCCACTGCCGCGAGCGAGATAGAGAACGCCTTCGAGATCAGGTCGTCGTCCCGCGGCAAGGAAGGAGGCCGGTCCACGTCGGTCAAGAAATCCGCCACCGTCGGTTAGCTGATGATGGTCCAGATGAGGGTCTCTGAATGGACGGATTCCCGGACACGGAAGGGTTTGCTGCGGGACGGGTGACCACCTCTGCAGAGTAGCGCAAGTTGCTCTTCTTTCTTGTTTCAGCGTTCTTCTTTGGAGTTAATATACCATCTGGTAAAGTTGGAGGAACTGATCGGACTTCGTAAACTATATATATATATATATATATATATATATATATATATATATATATATATCTCAGGGGTTATGAACTGTATGTTATCATTGATCAGGCATTGATTACCTACAGTGCTGCATAGATGCCTGTTTCTAGGATCAAATTTAAAATGTCAATATGCTCTTGATAATTCTAGTGAATGACGGGACTATTGTGATGAGTTGTTTTCTTTTTCATTAGATGTAGTAGATCTTTGTTGACAATTTGGTGTGGTAGGATCTAAAGATCCAAATACTTGATTAGTTCGTGTCTCCTTTCCTTGCAATGATTGAATGCATTTCATTTGGGTGTATATTGTTCAAAAAAATACCTATTTGAAAAGCTATCTGTTTGATTGGTAATTAGTATTTGAGTTCCTATGGTTTCTCCAGTTAGTTGGTAATTAGAGTTCCTATAGTTTCTACAAAATATGTTTGATTGGTAATTAGTATTTCAGTTCCTATAGTTTCTCCAATTAGTTGGTAATTAATTTTCCTCCATCCTGACAGCTTTGGAAGATGTGTGGAGTCAATGGTGCTGCCGCTGGAGTTACTGCAGCAGTTCAATACTTCAGATTTTCCTGATCAGCAAGAATATGAAGCTGATACTGTGTCCACTTGAGCATCCTCTTCTTCCATCAGAGAAAGCAGATACTGTGTCACAATGGCTTAGGCAGATTATGTGTGTAGACTCAGTGAAGCCAATTGAAACTGGAAGAAATTCAGAGTCAATGCAAGTTCTGTGGAGTGCAGTGATGTCCTTTGCATGCAGATCTCCTAAGGATCTGCTTTGGATCTTTGCCACTGGGCTGATGGTTTTCCACTAAATCTCCATCTATATCGAATGTTATTAGAAGCTTGTTTTGATGGCACCAATGATGGATCAATAATTGATGGAATTGATGAGATCTTGGAGTTGATAAAGAAGACTTGGGTAATCCTTGGCATAAACCAGATGCTTCACAATCTTTTTCTTTGCCTGGGTTTTGTTTCACCGTTTTGTAACAAATGGTCAAGCAGACATTGATCTGTTGATTGCAGCTGATAACCAGATGGCTGAAGTTGCAAAGGATGCAAAAGTAACAAATGATCCAGAATATTTAAAAATATTGAGTTCAACTTTGAGCTCAATATTAGGGTGGACAGAGAACATTCTTCTTTCATACCATGATACTTTCAGTGCTAGTAACATTGAAAATTTTCAAGGTATCATATCGCTAGGAGTATCAGCGGCTAAGATACTAGTTGAAGACATTTCTAATGAATATCATCATAAGAGGAGAGAGGAAACTGATGTAGCTCGCAGCAGGGTTGATACATGCATTCAGTCTTCACTTCGTACTGCTTTTGTTCAGGTAATCTGCAGAATTGTGAATTTGGGTTCCTATTGACCTGCTTGGTCCTGTTTCCTTTGCCATTTCCACATGTTCATGGTTTTTGCTAGATCAAACAATATTTTCACATGTCATTAATCATTTGTACTATTGTATGTTTTTTTTTCCCTTCAGATCACCCAAATGGCAAATTTTGAATGTATCTTTGAACAGTTCCCTGGCATGCAGTAGTGCAAATTTTATTTATGTTTTCTGACACTATATACATACCTGTTAAACTATTATTGAAATGATGGACAAAATGTTGGTTTTCTACTCGAAACACTTTATGATTTTATTATATCTTCGTGTTAATTACTAACAATTTCTCAGCCAATAACTGATTTGATGCAGAGAATGGAATTAGCAGATTCTGGCAGGCTATCATCAAAGAACCAAAATACTTCTACTCCTGTTCTTTCCATCCTGTCGAAGGGCATTGGTGAAGTAGCAAGAAAAGAAAAGTCATGTTCAGTCCAATACTAAAGAAATGACATTCCCTCGCTGCAGGTGTTGCTGTTGCTACCCTTCATTCTTGTTATGGAGATGAACTAAAGCAGTTCATATTGAACACTACGGAACTAACACCAGATACAGATGAAGTACTTAAAGCTGCCGACAAGTATGGGGGCACATCATTGTTGTTGTGCATATTGTTGTTGAAGATTCTGTCGATAGCAAGGATGGGGGTAAGCCATTAATCAAAGAGATGCCACCTTATGAGGTTGATTCTGGAATTGCCAATCTTGTTAAAGTGTGGATCAAGAAAAGAGCACACAAACTAAAGGAGTATGTTGATCAGAACTTGCAGCAAGAGGTTTGTTCTTTTACCTATGCATGTAGCTTTTTTTAATCATACAAAAAAAATAAAGGAATGGTTTAATATATGTTTGCTAATTTCTAGTTTACTAAAGTTCTCCATGGTTATGTTTTTTCTATATCTGAATAAAGATGTAAACTAGTAGTTACTTGATTAGTTGATTGTATTTATAACCCTTATATTATATCTTATACTTGTACTCATTTCATTAGTTTGTAATACAAGTTGTAGAAACTTCATTTTCTTCACTAGTACTAAGAAAAACTGATGATTCCTGCTGTTTAATAAGGATATGTTTTTGACACCTTTGTATAAAAAAAAGGAAGGCATATCCAGTTGCTTGAGTCTCTCACCAATGCGGGATCTGAAGAGGGTCAATGTACACAGTCTTATCTTTAAATATTTAAAGAGGTTGTTTTCGTTACTCAAACCTTGGTCTCCCAGGTTTCAAAGAAGCAACCTTAACTTTACTGATTTTTACACCTTTGTATAATATTTTTATTTCATTTTACCTGCAGCGTGTTTTTCCTATAGCAAGCTTGTTTCAGTTCTTTCCACTTGGGTTACTAAGTGCAAGATTGCAGGATACATTTAACTCATTCTTTGGCACTTATTTAATGAATTTCTCTTTGGTTCTTTCTTAGATTTTCTTTGTTTGCATAAGTCGAGTTTTTGCCTATCGTGCATGTAGCAAAGTTTGGTACATGTATTCTGGGAATTATTAGTTAATATATTTTGTGACTTCTTAACTTGAGAACTCAAGATGTTCCAACGTGTATCATATTTTATGTTTTCCAACTTTCAAGACTTGGAATATGACTAGATTCTACAAGTTAGCTATAACTTCCCATATCAAGTGACCGATATTGGTTTGTGGAATGTCTGTAGGATTGGAACCCAAGGGTGCGATTGAAGTTCTACTGATAATTGATGAAACTTTAGATGCATTCTTTCAACTGCCTATACAGATGCAGAAAGCCATGCTGTCTGAGTTGTTAGTAGAACTTGATTAAAGTCTGCAACATTATGCATTAAAGGTGAAGTCTGGATGCGGTACGTATCAAGTAATGATGTGAACTAGTTTCTTTATTCGGTGGAATAATAAACCTAGTACTTCCCCTTTAGGAACACAAAGCAGTTTTATTCCTCCATTGCCAGCATTAACCAGATGTGAGATTGGTTCAAAACCAAGGAAGGAAAAAGAGAGGCTACAGGACATGCCAGAAAGGAAATCTCAAGTTGGATCAACAAATGGAGATGGCTGTTACGGTCTTTCACAGCTATGCATATGCATACGTGTGAATTCACTTAATTATATTTGGACAGAGTTGGAGAACCTAGAAAAGAAAATTATAACTTGTTCAAGGAATGTTGAGTCAGCCCAAGCAGATTATATTAAATGGGTTGCATATCAGTTTTAAACTTACTCGTGCTGCTTGTCATGAAAGAATTCTGCGACTATGTGAGACAACAGCATTCAAGGTGATCTTCCATGACTTGAATCACGTTCTATGGGATGCCTTATACATTGGTGACACTGCTTTTTGTGGAATTGATCCTTTCAGAAAGGAACTTCACCCTGCTGCTATGGAGATGATATCAAATACTGTGCCCAAGAGGGTGAGAAATCGTGTCGTAACTGCACTAATGAAAGCTTCTTTTGATGAGTTTTAGCTAGTTCTAGCCGATGGCCCATTTCGAGCATTCTCTTGCCAAGATTCAGAGATAATAGAGGACTTTAGATTGCTCAAGGCAATTTACCTGGCTGATGGCGCCGGTTTGCCCCAGGAACTGGTTGAAAAGGCTTCATCACAAGTGAAAAGTGTGCTGCGCCTATTCTACGCCGAGACTGAGAGCCTCATTGAGCAGTTTAAATATCACCGCAGGGATGAACTCAAACCACCTAATCGTTTTCATGGAGGTGTTCCTGAACATCATCTAATAGGTGCAGACGCTAATGGGTATGATATAACTTGTTATTTCGTTCTTACCTTAATTTGTTCAATATGAGGCTCCAACAAAATAGAAAGAGATAGCGAAGTATTACCCTACCTCGGTTTGTGGATAAGTTATCCTTGTTCGACCGACGATCCTTTTCGATGGATTATAACGACTTGCTCGATCATAATAGCCCCTAGCTAATGCAAACCAGGATTCTGAAGGTGATTGCGATGGCAAGTTCATCACTCTCGGCCAACTCTTCAAGCACATCAGTGATACTCACATGATGATGTCATCGAGAACGATGGCTACGCCTCCCTAGAGCACCACGTCCTCGAGCTCAATGACTTCGCACTCAAAGGTGATGTTGGCAACCTTGGATCCATCTTGAATTTCATCTTTAATGGGGCGAGGGAATAGGAGATCTTCATGATGTTGGGGATAAATGGGGAGCCAAACTCATTGTGATTGACACCCTCACTAACCACATCATGTAGGAGAGCTTGTAAGGTCCCATCACCCTCAACGGTGAGATGCTTGAGGGGTAGCTCTATGAGGTGATTTTCGCTTGTGTAATGCATGACAACGCATTGTACCCCATGTTTATCGTGGAAGAGACCTTGATGTCCTCCATCGAGTTTTGGCTATCGCAATCATTGTCTACCTCCAAGAAGAAGAGTTGGGTACAAGCACTCATCGATTAGCTCGGCCTCCCATCCGTCACCAACACCATCGTTGATGATGAGATCCATCGTGACGTCTCCGACAAAGAATATCATCATGTGTTGATCATAATTGACATTATCCACGGTAGAAAGAAGATTTGAAATCTATCACTGCGAGAAGACCCGAGATCTGCTATGATAGAGGAGAAATGAAATTCGCTATGGCAGAAACAAGATTTGAAACCTGCCATAATAGGAAGACATGAGATTTGACAAAGAAGGAACATGAAATTTATAATAGAAGAAAGAAGATTTGAAGCCTGCCACGATAGGAAGACTCGAGATCCGTTATGGCAAAGAAGGGACATGAAATTCGTCATGGTAGAAAGAATATTTGAAGTCCGTCACAATTGGAAGACCCGAGATCCGCTACGACAAAGAAGGGATATGAAATATGGTATGACAAAAGAAGATTTAAAGCCCGCCATAATAAGAAAACTCGAGATATGCTATAGTATAAAAGGGACACGAAATTCACCATGACGGAGAGAAGCTTTGAAGCCCGCCATGGGGGAAAACTCGAGATCCGTTATGGTGAAGGGATATGAAATCCACTACGACGGAGAGAATATTTGAAACCCATCGAAGACCCGAGACTCACTATAATGGAGAATAGACATAAAATTCATCATGACGGAAAAAAGATTTGAAGCCCACCATGGTAGGAAAACCCAAGACTCGCTACAACGGAGAAATGACATGAAATCTATCACGATAAAGAGAAGATTTGAAGCTTGCCATGGTGGGAAGACATAAGATACGCTACAGTGGAAAGGGGACTTAAAATCCGTTATGGTGGAGGTGCAAGGCAAAATGCACCCAAGATAAATCCAGAAAAACTTAACTTGCACCAAAATAAATCTGCTATGGCAGAAGCACAAAGCTAAATGTGCCTAAGATACGTAGATTAAAGAAACCTAACTCACACTAAGATAAATCTACTATGATCGAGGTGCAAGGCCAAATGCGCTTCAAATGCATAAGTTGAGAATACCCGACCCTCGCCAAGATAAATCTGCTACTATGGAGGCGCAAAGTCATATGCACTCAAGATACATGAGTCGAGAAAACTCGACCCGCGCCAAAATAAATCAACTATGACAGAGGCATAATGTCAAATACGCCTAAGCCACATGAGTTAAGAAAACTCAACTCGCGCTAAGATAAATCCGCTATAACGTAGGCACGAGGCCAAATGCACCTGAGACGCATGAGTTGAGAAAACCTTATCTACACCAAGATAAATCCACTATAGTGAAAGCAGAAGGCCAAATGCACCTTAGACATGTAAGCTAGGAAAACCTGACTCATGCCAAAATAAATCCGCTATGATGGAGTTGCAAGGCCAAATGTGCCCAAGATGTGGGAGTCGGAAACACGACCTACACCAAGATAAATCTGCTATGGTGGAGGTGCAAGATTAGATGTGCCCAAGACGCGTGAGTTGGAAAAACTAGACCCATGCTAAGATAAATCCACTATGGCAGAGGCACAAGGCCAGATGCGTCCAAGACACGTGAGTCGGGAAAACCCAACCTATGTCAAGATAAATCCGTTATGGTAGAGGCGGAAGGCCAAATGCGCCTAAGATGTATAAGTCGGGAAAACCCAACCCGCTAAGAAAAACCTACTATGGTGGAAGCGCAAGGCCAACTGCACTAAAGACGCATAAGTTCGAAAAACCTAACCAGTGTTAAGATAAATCTGCTATGTTGGAGGTGTAAGGCCAAATGCGTCTAAGATGTATGAGTCGAGAAAACTTGACCCATGCGAAGATAAATCCGCTATGAGGAAGGTGTAAGGCCAAATACGCCCAAGACACGTGAATTGGAAAAACTCGACCCACTCCAATATAACTTCGCTATGGCAAAGGCATAAGACAAATGCACCCGAGACACGTGAGTCAAGAAAACCCTACCCGTGCCAAAAGAAATCCGCTATAGCGAAGACACAAGGCAAATGTACCCGGGATACATGAGTTGAAAAAATCCTACCCGTGCCAATAGAAACATAGGTCAACGTGCTCGAGACACTTGAATAAAAAAAACCTAACTCGCATAAAGAGACTCATTATGACGAGGGCATAAGGCCTAATGTACTTGAGACACCTGATTCGAAAAACTCAACCCGTAAGATGAAAAACCAAACAACGTGCTTTGAGCCCCTCTCGCAAGAGTCCCAAAGTATGCCTTTGGATGGGAGGGACAAATGATAGAGAATTTACCATCAACTAACATGTAGTTACCACATATCATCCAAGTCATCCTTCGTATGCCTATGTGTACATAAACACAAGCTTCCTTTTAATTTATTATGGAAAGAAGATAATCACAAACTTTTTTTTCTTCCTTTATAACAAACAAGATAATCCTAAGCTCTTTTATCTTCCTTTATGATAAGTATATCATAAATTTTCTTTTCCTCCTTCAAGGTATAAAAACATATCATAAATAGGAAAATAGAGGACTTTCTCTTTTCTTGAACTACTCGAGCCTACATTTACGGATCTCATATTGTTAACTTGAGTGTCGAAGGGACAAAGTCGAGAAACCTCTGTTAACTTTGGTCTTCGTGTAGGTGTTATATTGAGAACGTAATACTTTCACCTCGGGAGCTCGATATCTCCACCTCGAAGTCATCTCGGAACCACTTCGAAAAGACAATCTTGTGCATATAGGTTTGGACCATATTGGAATGACCAAGAATATTTCTTCCTAACACTAGTGAAGCCTAATTGAATGATGTAATGCTTTATAAATTGTTGCACTGCTCGGCACCAAAATATTGCATTTGTTTCTATAAATTTTTTTTATATTAAGACAGGTTGCTGGCCTTTCAGCGATACAAAGAATATTCTTGATGCCAACATGAAATATCTCAATCGATCTATCAAACACAATATCTCACTTAGCTCACCACTTCATCAAGTCAGATGATTCCAGTTTCAAGAGTGGCATTATTCATGGAACACAACCCTGTCTTCCCTTACGAGCAATTCGAATTCAAGCTGAAACTGTAGCCGAGCTGTGTCCTGGGGCTTTGGCAACTCTTCTCTCCCACATCAACCTTCTAACTCTCTCTACCTCCCCCCACTTCTTTGCCGCTGCATAAATGTTCGACAGCACTACATACACCCCATCGTTCCATGGCTCCAGCTCCAACAGGTTCCTCGCTGCCCACTCGCCGACCTCCACATTAACATGCTTCTCACAGGCACCCAGCAATGTCCCCCATATCACCACATTTGCATCCATTGGCATCCTCTCCACCACGGCTCTTGCCTCCACCAGTCGCCCCACCCTACCCAGCATATCCACCACACACCCATAATGTGCCACCGTAGGCTCCAAACTGTACTCCTCAGCCATTGCCTCCAGGTAGTTCATGCCCTCTTCCACCAATCCCCCATGCGCACACGCACTCAGCAAACCAACGAACGTCACCTGGTTCGCCCGCACTCCTTCCTGCTGCATCACCCGGAAGAAGTCCAGTGCAGCGACTTCCTCACCATGCATCGCCAGGCCCATGATCATTGCTGTCCAGGACGAGACATCCCGGCTCGCCATTCTCGAGAACACCTTGTACGCGAGGTCCGTCCTCCCGCATTTGGCATACATATCCACCAACGAATTCGAGAGCATCACGTCTAACCTCCCTGACCGCCCTGCCTGCAGGAGACACTTGTGCACTTGCTGCGCCAGACCGAGGTCACCTAACCCACCGCAGGCCGAGGCCACGCTGACCATCGTCACGTCATCCGGCACGAGCCCACTTCTTCGTAGCTCTACGAACATATCAACTGCTTCCGCCAATCGACCGCCCTGCGCGAGTCCGCTTATGACGGCATTCCACGACCCAAGCTTTCTCTGCGCGTTTTGGTCGAACACCTTCATCGCCGAGTCGAACACGCCGGCCTTGGCGTAGAGGCTAATGAGACCGCTCTCGGTAAACTCGTGGTTCTCGAGTCCGAGCTTGACAGCGGTGCAGTGGAGCTGTCCGCCGGCATGGAGGGCGAATAGGAGGGCGACGGCCTTGAGGGCGAGCGGGAGGGTGTAGCGGTCGGGCACGGTGCCGGAGCGGGACATTTGGGCGTATAGCAGGAGAGACGTGCGGGGGCGGACGAGGCGGAGATAACACCGCATGAGGGCGTTCCAGTGGAAGGGAGCGCGGAGGAGGTGGGCGCGGAGGACGTGGGCGTGCGTCTGCGCCAGATCCTCCGGGTCCGCGCAGGACTCGAGACGGGCTGCCGCCTCCGCGGCAGGATCGCCAAGGCATTGCTCGGAGGAGAAGAGAGAGCGGGAAAAGTGGAGATGCGAGGGAGAGGAGGAGGGAAGGTTGGTCTCGGTGGCGGTGGCGGTGGCGGTGGTGAGACGAGAGAAGAGAGGGTGGAGGGAGCGCATAGCACAGCAGGCATTTGGGTGCGCGAAGGACGGTAAAAGAGGTTATCCGCATGATACATAAAAGATTTACATGCATACCGTTACGCTTAACCCTGACCGTGCCTTGCTTACGTCAGGCTTCCATAAGACCACATCACCTGAGAAACATTTCGGGGTGATTCAGTCATTCCTGAGAAACTTACGAAGGTACAAAAATTCCCAGTTTTACGGCAAGATTACCGATAGAAGTTGCAGCGATCAAGTCCTACACGGCCTCCCATCAAAGGAGGCTTTCCTCTTTCCCAAGACACAGTGATAGCAACTGTTCAGATATTACTTGTAGTTGGTTACCAGAAGAAGGCTATCATCCTTCGGCGGAGGCGACGCCGAGACCGATCTCTGCCTCCACCCTCTCGGCCACGCCCTGCGCCAGCTTTTCCAGATACGCGACGAACTCTTGCTGGGTCCATCCTTTCACCGGGTCCGCGGCGAAGGACCACACGAGGCAGCACCCCTCGGCGGCGCAGCCCGGGTCGGGGGCGACCGCGAACGTGGCGCGGTACCAGGCGAAGCCCTTGTTGGTCTCCACGATCTCGTAGGTGTAGGAGCGGCCGGCGGGGTCCATGGCAAGGAGCCGCTCCTTGGACCACCCCGTGGGCTGGGTGGGGTCGGAGCGGTTGAGGGGTCCGCCGCAGTAGCGCACGCAGCCGGGCTGGCCGTCGACGCCCTCCAGCTTGTGGCAGGTGCGGACGGAGGGAACCCACCGGTGGAGGCTGCAGAAGCCCTTGAGGAGGGACCAGGCCTGCTCGGGCGTCGCGGCGCGGATTCTGGCCGTCACCTTGCCCTCCCATCCCGACTTGGGTTGTGCTATTGTCTCCATCGCTCGTTACAGAGACGGGAAGGGACACGGAACAATGCGCGTTGTATCGGGGGACGAAGAGGCGAGGTGGTGGGACCTAAAATTCCTTGTAGACCACGTGGTTGTAGATTGACATTTTGCAAATCCATGTGGACCTAATTAGTTACTAAATCTTTCAGAAATTTAGCAAATTGTAGAAAAACAGAAAATGTCAGTAAAAGTTGAAACGATGAGCTAATTCTAAGAACTCCCCCCATCCAATCTCAGACCAATTTTCCAATTCTGTTCCAAATCAGACCAATCAACTCAGTCCTAAAGGTCACCGTAGAGATCCAAATATGAATCAGGGGGGACCACCGAGCCTTGTTGAAACTGCAATATGAGTAGAAAATTGAATTAGATAAAAAAATATTTTCAATATATAAATATTAATCAAAACTTAATTATACAACAAATTTGGCGTGGGAAGGCTGTGCTCATGAAGGACGATTTCTAAAAAAAAATAAATTTGAGAATTTTTCATAGAATATCTGAACTTTAAAATATTTTCAATGCTCAAGTAAAAAATATCACTTAATCATTATCTTCATCAAATCCACCCTCATCTCTATCCATCAAGAGGATGACAGATGAAGCAGAGACTCAATCAGGGATAGGTAATGGGTGGTGACCAACGGAGATGGAATAATAAAAAAAATACATATATATTTTTTTAATTGGAGCGAATTCTCAAATTTATGATTTAAAAAAAAACAATTCGTGAGGATAATTATGGATTTATGCTTTCAGTATACTATTTTCGAAAAAAACAGCAAGAAAGCAAACCAACGCGTGAGAGCTCCACGCGACAGTTAGCAAGCGTCCGGTTCCCTCTCTGGCCTCTGTCCCCTTCCATTGGAATGCGACGAGATCCCTTGCCTCCCTCGGAGCTAAAATTTCCACTGCGATCCCGATCCCCTTTCTTCCCCATGGCTTCTTGGCTCGAGATCGTCGAAGGTACGCTCGTTGATCCCATCTCCTTTTTCCAATCATGATGGGTTCCATGATTCGTCTTCTTGGCGTCATCCTCTGTTTCTCGAATCGGTTTGATGGATTTCTCCCCTATTTCTTATAATTTTGGGTGCAAGAAACTGGGGTTTAATTTTTCGTTGGATAAGTTCTTAAAAGTCGTCATAAATAAGGTTAGAGATGATTAGATTACGGTTTCGAATTAGATATGATTCTGCTTTGCCTCTATTTTTGTAATATGATCTCCCAACTCTAAGCCTTGATTTCATGACCGAGCATTTTGTAAGCAAAAGTTGTAAGCGGAGACAATTCTCTTTCTTTTTCGTTGATTTTATGAAGGAACAATTACAAAAATGATAAGAAAGAATATCTTTTTCGTTGCACTCGTATACATAGGGTCATCTGAAATATCTCTGAGATGGAAGCATCAAACTTTTTAGGTATCACCAGCATAAAAAAAATTGAGGTATGAGTATGAACGTGAATAGTCAATAAAAATCTCTGTTTTTTTCTATGTTAAAGATAAGCTTTTATACTTAGTCGTAAGGAGTACGAAGAAAGCTCGTGATTATCTTTCTCGTTATGAATGATGAGAAAGTAGTTTATAATTATTTTTCTCATCATAAATGGAAGAATAAAGCTTACGATTGTCTTTCCCGTCATAAATGATAAGAAAAAGCTTCATCTTATCCTTCCTCATTAGACACCACATGACAATGATGTTGGAAAATCTAGGAGCGATATCACATGCGTCGCAGCGGATGAACATTAAAAATAAAATCCTCAATTTCTCAAAGATGTGTTTGTCGTCGTGTGAAAATTGGTGCATAAAACTTACAAAACTTAAAATTACGTATATGAAAGTTTGTGTTACCTAAGGAGATCGTAGATCCCTGAATCCTTGCATATATCTAGGAGATGATGGAGGAAGTCAAGCGCCCTCCTCTCTAGTGGTGATCCACACAGCAGGACTACGACGATGCTCCTCAAAACTCCAAGCCTGCTATCTGAGGAGGACGTCATAAATGATAAGAAAAAGCTTCATCTTATCCTTCCTCATTAGACACCACATGACAATGATGTTGGAAAATCTAGGAGCGATATCACATGCGCCGCAGCGGATGAACATTAAAAATAAAATCCTCAATTTCTCAAAGATGTGTTTGTCGTCGTGTGAAAATTGGTGCATAAAACTTACAAAACTTAAAATTACGTATATGAAAGTTTGTGTTACCTAAGGAGATCGTAGATCCCTGAATCCTTGCATATATCTAGGAGATGATGGAGGAAGTCAAGCGCCCTCCTCTCTAGTGGTGATCCACACAGCAGGGCTACGACGATGCTCCTCAAAACTCCAAGCCTGCTATCTGAGGAGGAGAAGGGGAGGATGCTATCTGAGGAGGAGAAGGGGAGGAGAATAGGAGAGGCAACCTAAAAAGGCTTTAGCCTATGAACCATTGGTTCTCTCCTATTTATAAAGGCCCCCTATCAATATAACCCTAATGGACCCAACCATATTGAGTATTGGATCTTCATCCAACCACCCTGGATCCAACCATATTGAGTATTGGATCTTCATCCAACTACCCAAGCCTCTTAGATTAGTAGATCTTTATCTAATAATCTCTCTTTGGCTCTTATTGGATCTCATACATAGGATTCAATAATTCAAGGCTTATTGGATATCCAATAAGATAAGGGCTCTAGCGGATATCTCATATCTGAACCGCTACTCATCGCAACACCTACCATATGCGTGTGACCCTCTAGGCCTAATATCGAGCTTGTCGTAAGTCATATCTGTCAGAACTCCTTCTAACTCAATGAATTATTATCTTCATAATAATTCACTCGACTCATAGATTACGGACGTACTAGACTACTACGTCGCAGTCCCCAAACAATACAGGGAAATTCAATCCATTGGACATGTTTGTCCTCGGTTACCATGTACTTATAGCCCCTCATCTATATAATATTCCAAAGACCGTATATCGGGTATGGTGTTGTCAGACTCATACGGTTTCTGCTTGAGTCTCGCTCTAATCGGATTCTCTCGGAGAACACTTTCTCTCTTAACCCGAATGACCCTAGCCAGGGATTTGTCTGAGCAAGAATATATGGGATATTCCTCTCAAGACAACGAGAGTGAATGATCCTCTATCGAAACTCAATAGTCCTCGTAAGGTTGGCTACCACTCTCGATGACCGGTTGTGCAAGATCTAGAACCTCTAGACAAGTCTGGTATCAAAAAGTGGAGTACTCATACAGGACATCCTTGGTGTCTTAAGTCTAAGGACCAGATACATTACTGGAATTACGAAATCGTTGTTTGCCAATAAGACATCATCAACCATCCAGCATTTCGTAAACGGATCAATTAGTGAACTCATTCTCGCTAAATCCATCATATGGATGGGTATATAGCATACCAATCTATCCGGTTATCTCGATATCCCTCTCGAGTAACCTGTGTCCATGGATTTTTACTTATTATCATTGCACAAATCCATGAATATCACAATATATTCAAGCAACATGCAATATAAAGTGATAAAATATCAAATAATAATAAGTAAAAAAACTGCGTCAATTCACACATGCTATCACTCACGTGATTGATTTGCAGGGCACATATGACTAGCAAATGATGTATCAAATGATTAATCGATTTCTTGCAAATTGGGTCTTCCCGACGTACATTGAACCTTGTGCTTTCATTATGATAGATTTTTTTTTTTCACGCAGGTTGGATTTTCCCAACCTACGTGAAGAATGGCCATTTTGACCTTAAAAGGAAGGCTCGATATCGTAGAAGAGTCTGATTACCAACCCTCTTGATGAATGCTCAAGTGAAAAGGCATTGCCCCAACTTATAGTACTGTCACTCGAGGGGCATAGCCACCCTTTTCACACGTGGATGCATATCTCAGTATAAATATTGATGCGATACTAGCTTCCACTCAATGACTCGAGGGCGACCTCGAGTCACCTGCTCATCCCTATTGAAGCATTCCTAAACCTCTTCGAATAGGTGCAAATGTTAATGGGTATGATGCAAGCTATTGCTCTGCTCTTGTCTTAACTAACCCAACAAGTGATGCCACCACCTCAACCATAATCAGCAACTCAACCAACACTAGCACCTGAGGCTTATCGAGCCATTAGTTAAATAGTAGCCACTTTTGCCCTTACATAGTAACAAACAAATCGTAAAAAAGTTTACGGGTTGGAATAATGTCAGCATGCCAATATTTCCTAATGAATAATATTAGGTAGCGCCATGAGTTGGATGTCATTTGAGAAGTGACATCTTCTACCATTATAGGTAAGACACTATCACTAGATAGAAAAAAAGATGAAATCCCACCTCAGGGTCGTCACAAGATAAGCAAAGAGACCCCAACGCATGATTGAATGGATGTTGATTAGGTCGGAGCACTTGTAAGTCGAACTCGATCGAGATGAAACACTTAACTCGTAGTAATCCAGAAGTGATGCATTCACCACTGAATTATAGTTATGCTAGGTTTTCATTAACTCTAAGTCCCCAAGAACTTTTGGGTTTACGGGGACTGCCTCCCTCAACGAAAGGGAGGTCATGATTTCCTTTGACCCTGGACTGCCCAAAGATAAAGCATGGATCTTAACCATTTCGTAGCCAATAGATTGAGAATAACTTGTACAAGAAAGAAAAGACATCTCGATTGAAGGAGACATAGGAGCAAAATGGTAGAAGACTTATCTATTTCTGAATTAACATCAACACTATAAGAGACTCCAGAACTAACTTACCCTATAGGGAACCAGAACTAAGCAAAGAAAATTTTGATGGAGGCTCTGGAGACTCAAATGGAAGAATGAACCTCACCCATAAGGTGAAGAGAGATTTATATGGAGGAAGCCGGTCTCTCTCCTTTCATGATTGAGACAAGTGTCTCTTTGAGACACTTCTACGTTAAGGATTCAAGAAGCATCAGATAAAAGAGATAAAAGATTCAAAAGGTGCTAGATAAAGGATTCAAAATATATTGTACGAAGGATTTAAAATATGCTAGATGAAGGACTTGAAAATTACATAAATCTATCATAATAAAGGCACAAGATAAAATATACCGAAGACACATGAGTCAGGAAAACCCGACCCGCATAAAGAGAATTTCGCTATGGTAGAGGCATAAAATAAAATATGCTCGAAGCACATAAGTTAGGAAAACTCAACACGTGTAAAGATAAATCTGTCATGGTAGAGGTATAAGATAAAATGTGATCGAGACATGTGAATCGAGAAAACTTGACCTGCGTAAAGAGAAATCTATCACGATAGAGACACAAGATAAAATATGCTTGAGACACATGAGTCGAAAAAACCCAACCTGCATAAAATAAAATCTATCACAATAGAGGCACAAGATAAAGTATGTTTAAGACATATGAGTCGAGAAAACCTAACTCACATAAAGAGAAATTCGTCACGACGAAGGCACAAAATAAAATGTACTCGAAGCGCGTAAGTTGGGAAAAGCCGACCTACATAAAGAGAAATTCATCATGACAGAGGCACAAGATAAAATGTGTCTGAGACGCATAAGTTGGGAAAATCAGACTTGCATAATAAGAAATTTGCCATGATAAAACACATATGTCAAGAAGACCCAACCTACAAGAAAAAAAAATCCCAAACGCTTACGTGTTGGATGAACTAAACATCACACTTCGAGCCCCTCTCTATAAATGATAGAGGATATGTTATCGATTAATCATTTGACACATCATCGTCATGTGACACTCATCAACGAAGGATAAGAGGAAACTTCATTTTATCATTTATGATCTAAAAAATAAGTTTTTTTCTTATCATTTATAATAAAAAAAGATAATTATAAGCTTCCTTCTCGGTATTTATAATAAGAAAGATAATCACAAGCTTCCTTCGTATTCTTTACTACCAAGATATCGAACAATATTCTTTTTTTACACGATATGTTTGTCTAAGATAAAAAAGAAATATCGAAAGTACTCAATATATTTAATATATTTTTCTTACCTATCATACATCTGGTAAGATAACTTATTCATCCAAAATAAAAAAAAATAAATGATTGATATCATCTAAAGTATCTTCTTAAATACTATGCATATATCGAAAACAAAAAAAAATCCCAAAATAGCCGACATATCGCGAGCTTCCTTTTTATATGCAATGTATTTCTTAGGATAAAAAAATATTCTAAAAATGAGAAGAACAAAATCGTTGTTTTCAAACTTAAGACATGTTAATATTAAAGTGCCAAGAAACAACAAAAACTGTTAGGCCAATGCCACATCAGGAGTCATCGCAACCGAAGATATTCATCGCATTACATAAAGAATATTTCCTTGATTGCAAACTATCACCAGTCTTCATCTATAAATAGCAGGTTCGTATACCCCAATGGACCCCAGTGAACCCTGTTACTCCCCAGCCCAAACTATTCCCAATCTCCAACTTCGGTACCGCTGAACCATACACTACGCGTATTTTTGTACATTTCCAATCGCACCCCGCACAACGTTACTTAATTTCGTCCGCTTCCCTTTGTCGTCGTCTCTCTCCTCTTCGTCTCTCTCTCTCTCTCTCTCTCCATCTCTCGCCAGTATCTCAACTCAAGGCTTCCGAAAGCTCTCCATCAAACCCTCTCTCCTCATCGAAACCCTAAGTCAAAAATCTCTCAGTGATGAAACGATCCCCGTCTATTGTCTCCAATATTTGATTCAAATTGATTGCGGCGATCGATTAGCGTCATCCTGATCGTAATTTCGAGGCTTCCCGGCGTCGAATCTGCCCGCTAGGTTTTCGAAACGTGTAGCGATCACGTGGCTTTTGAGGCATGGGGCTGGGCAGATGAAGGATGCCTGAGCTCCGTAGCAGAGTGCGCAGGGGCCGGGCGCAGGCGACCCCAGCAGTCCAGGCTGAGCGACCGAATGAGAGGAGGCGGCGGGCGGCGAGGAACCAGCAGCCGGTGGATGAGAACCCGCCAGTGGCGAGGTTTGCCGAGCCGCAGGAGGAGATCAGGCTTGCGGAGGGTGGCGGCGAGGTCGGGGAGGTGAATGTTGAAGGGATCGGCGAGAGAAGGATGGATGAATATGATAGTGGGGCGAGGAGCGCCGACAAACTTCTCCCCCGTGGCGAGGACGAGGGGAGCGCCGCTCCCCTTCCGGTAAAGGTTCGAGCTATCTATACTTTTTGCATTTTCTACAGTTGTTTACTCATTTTACTGGGAAAAAGGGGCTAGTCGTTTTCCTCTGTTCGGATTGTTTTGTTACACCATCTTTCGCTCTCTAATTCAATCGACTTTTTAAGACGGATGCAATTCATTTGGGTTCTGTGTCCCTTGTACTTCTTTTCATAAGTGAAACAATGTAAAATTGACTTTTGTGATGGTGACTTCAGTTGGTCTTCTTTTCAATCAAACAAACAAGTTTCTTGGATATCTCAAATTAAAGATCCGTTGGTGTTACTGTGTATGTTTTCATGTGCTTACTTTATCTCTATAAATATGGTTCGTTTGGCATCAGATGGTGCCTTTTGTGTGTGCGGCCTCTCAAATACTTGATGTCGTCAATGAAAAATGAAGATCTTCCAGCATGATAGAATCGACTGATATTAGGTCAAAATATGACTGCTTTCAATCAGAGAAGAAACAAAACAGGAAGTGAAGGAAAAATTAGCAGGCATCAGATAGAAAAGCAAACTGAAGTTCTGATGTGTAAACTTTTACCATCTCTAAGCAATCCATTTGCTCACCAAAAGCATCCTGTTTTGTAGCTCATGCTACCAAGTTTTCTATATGATGGTGTTGTATTCATTTTCTTGGCAATAATTTAATATATTATGCATACAACATCATGATGCACTTGTGTCTACACTTTGCAAAAAATATTTACCAAAGTCTAGACTGGTCATGGTTCTTAATATGAAAAATAAGCTCATTATTGTTGGTGATTCTTTTCGAGTCTTGAGTCATTGAGCTGAACATCTTAAAATTATCAAATCAGTTTCTTTCAATCTACTAAGGTTTATCCTGAAGGAAATTATAAATATAGAACTATAAATAATATGTGATGTCCATAATGCTTTATGAGCCTTAATTACTTAGACAAGCTGTAAACATAGCACCAAAGGCAAAAATTTGAATCTAGTATTGTTTGAGTAAATATTGATGCTTGAAACCTGCAAAATATGGTGCATATATTCTGGAATTTGGGCCTCTCTAAGTTTAGATTATTAACTCTGTCATCCTTGCTGACCATGAAGTCCATGGGACAAACATGCCATTGTTACAAATCTTGTGAAAGTAGGACAATATGGGGATGCAAAACATATATATGTGACAATGTTATCCTGAAGCAATAAACTTTACGTATTTTATTGTTTTTTTTTTGTTACTATTAATTTTTAAATTAGTTAGATTATACAGATAAGTAACAGTGGTTTGCTATAAAAAAGTAAAAAATAGAAAAATAGTGGTTTGGTGAGATATGAGAGTTGGAGAGGATCTATATTGGGTCAAATTGCTAATATGGGATTTTGAGGTTTTTTTGTTAGTAGTTTTGTCCAGGAGCATCCTCATTAATATTTAATCCTGGCAAACATGTTGCACATTTATCCTTCTGTCTTTATTCTTCTTCCATTCCTCAAACTTGTGGTGTCAATTAATGTTTCTGCAATGGCTCATGCATGCTGCACATGTTTCCCTCTCTTTCTCCTCCACCCATTCTCTGACTCCAGGGGCTGATAATGGATGGTGGCAGGGAGTGCTGCTACTTGGAGTCATTTCATGTCACCTTCTCTTTCCTCCTGTTCTGTTTAACTCATGATTGTCATGTAAGTGATGTATCTAATGCATACCCATGTTGAACATCTACCCAATGTGTACACTAGTTAGATATGTTATCGACTTTGACAATTTGCCCAAATTACTGTGTTCCAAGTTCCAACTTCCGATGCTGCTGAGTCATTTACTTAAGGTTTGAGTTCAGATGTTTCAATGACAATTGTTAGATACCTAATTAGATTTTAGATTATGTACAACCTTTGACAATCAAAGGCATGAAGTTAGTCACCTTTATGATGTCGAAATTTATTTTACAGCTTGGTGTATAATGTATATGTTATAGTCAGTAGTTATTCTAGCAAGAAACTTCATATTTGAGATAAATTTTCTGGTAATATGTTGGGACTAAAATAGCTAAAATATCTAGTTTCATTCTTTAGACTAGCTTATACTCTTATTATTAATTTTGAAATCTGTTTCTGGGACATGATAAATCTTGAGAACCTCATCTTCTGAAACATGCTGAGTTGGGTGTCTAGCATGATGCATTTTAGTTCTACTTATATTTATATGCTTCTTTATTTAAAAACGTAGTGTTTCATACTGCACCATTTCCAGCATATTATATTTCATATTAAATTAAATATTTCCAGATGTAAGGATTTTTCAGTGTGATAAAAGGTTCTTTCTCATTCACTTCATTTGTGCAACAGTTTGTCTTTAACACAGTTTATTGTATTTGACTGCAACAGGTCCAGGTTGGCAGTTCACCAGTATACAAAATTGAAAGAAAACTAGGGAAAGGAGGATTTGGGCAAGTTTATGTAGGTCGCCGTGTTTCAGCTACTAATGCAAATGATAGAATTACTGGTTCTGGTGCTGTAGAGGTGTGGTAACTGCATATTTCCCAGTTTGGCAAAAAGTTAAGGTTGAATATTAAAAAATTGTACCATATCTTGTATGTCAGGTAGCATTAAAATTTGAGCATAGGAGCAGTAAAGGCTGCAACTATGGGCCCCCTTATGAATGGCAAGTGTACAAGTAAGTTCTGTTTGTCTTTTGTTGAGCTAAGTTTGTACCATGTCTTCAGTGTCTGATCAACCTTGTCTTCATTTGTAGCACACTTGGTGGTATTCATGGGGTACCACGAGTTCACTATAAGGGTCGCCAAGGGGATTATTATATCATGGTATTTCATTTTTGAAAATATCTAAAATAGTAGTGTCATCTGGGGTGTTAAGATAACTATATTATGAAACTTTGTTCAGGTTATGGATATGCTGGGGCCTAGTCTATGGGATGTATGGAATAGCAATTCACATTCGTAAGTGTTGAATCAAATATTGATTATTATTATGATAATTTCTTTCAGATTACTTTGGCTGTTGTAACTTTTTTCTTTGTGCAGAATGTCAGTTGAAATGGTTGCATGTATTGGCACTGAAGCGATTTCTATACTGGAGAAGATGCATTCTAAAGGGTAGATCTTTATTCCAAATTGCAGCATGATTATCAAAATCTTATGCAATTAGCTGATCTTCCCATGTCAAATTATTTAATGTTGTTCATGTCCTTAATTGATTGTATAATTGTTAATATATTGACATTGTGCATTTGCTTCAATAACTATATTAATGTATTTTAAATCATGCTTGTTATAACAGATATGTACATGGGGATGTAAAGCCTGAGAATTTCTTACTTGGGCCACCTGGGACTCTTGAGGAGAAGAAACTGTTTCTTGTTGATCTTGGTTTAGGTAATTGAATGGCATGGAATTGGCATTTGGCAGTATATTGTGTTTAGATATCATTCTTGATAAAGAATACCTCTAAGGGCTATTGTTGAAAATTGTTTTCTTAAACTCTTAACTGACAGCCACCAAGTGGAAGGATAGTGCGACAGGGCTGCATGTGGAATATGATCAGAGGCCAGACGTTTTCAGGTTTGTTTATGAACAGCCTTGAAGATCACTACATTTGGTTTGCCTATCAAATTTTAAGAAAATGAAATGAGCTATTTGTTTTGGTTTAATCTGATCTCCTAAGACTCTGTATCGCAAATTGCATCTTGCAGAGGGACAGTTCGCTATGCCAGTGCTCATGCTCACCTAGGAAGGACAGCAAGCAGGAGAGATGATTTAGAATCCCTGGCATATACATTAATCTTTCTTCTCCGAGGTCGTCTACCTTGGCAAGGATACCAGGTAACTATTTAAGACTGTTATAGCCCCTTTGTTTTGATAGATTATCTAAGTGGTAAAGTATCAATATCTTAGGTGGTACATGGACCTGTATTGTCCGATATACTAAACAAAATAATAGAAAGCAGAAATAAAATAATCATATCAATGTTCCGATACCATTCTTGGTTGGTCTGTTTAATACCAACCAACCAGTCCGATCACTACTTAAAAACTTTCAATCTGTATTTGTTGCATTTGCTAATCCCATGCATTTTATCCTTACCCATATAGGGAGAGAACAAGGGCTTCCTTGTGTGCAAGAAGAAGATGGCTACATCTCCAGAGACTCTGTGTTGCTTCTCTCCCCAGCCATTCAAACAGTTTGTTGAGTATGTGGTCAACTTGAAGTTTGATGAAAAACCTGACTACGCAAAATGCATTTCCCTTTTTGACGACATAGTAGGACCTAATCCAGATATCAGACCCATTAACACTGATGGAGCTCAAAAGGTACTGCTAGTCTCCTTTTGCCTTCTTTAAACTAAAAGATTCTCTGTAAGACCTAAACGTAAGTTGCACACCCTGTAGCTTATATACCAGGTAGGTCAAAAGAGAGGTCGTCTGATGATGGAAGAAGAGGGTGATGAACAACCAAAGAAGAAGATCAGAATGGGAATGCCTGCAACACAGTGGATCAGCGTCTATAATGCTCGGAGACCTATGAAGCAAAGGTGCTTTTCTGTGTGATTATTTATCATGATTAGAATATGGTACAAATGAATGATTTATTTCCTTTTTAAATTTCAGGTACCATTACAATGTTGCCGATGTAAGGCTTGCACAGCATATTGAGAAAGGGAATGAAGATAGTTTATTCATTAGTTGTGTTGCATCTTGTTCAAATCTTTGGGCACTTATCATGGACGCGGGCACTGGTTTCACTTCTCAAGTTTATGAAATGTCTCCAAATTTTCTTCACAAAGTGAGTACCATTTAGTAACAACTCTTTCACTTACTAAATTGCTTGATGGCACGTGTCGATGTTGACAGTTAAAAGATAATGCAAATGATTTTTATTTGATTCTTACTAGGAATGGATAATGGAACAGTGGGATAAGAACTATTATATTACTGCATTAGCAGGGACAAACAGTGGTAGCTCTTTAGTCGTAATGTCTAAAGGTAAATGTTGCTGTATTATGAGCTAGTTTTATTTTCAGGGTTTTGTATGAGTTTGTAGTTAAATTCATTTTGGATCCTATTTCAGGCACACAGTATGTACAACAGTCTTATAAAGTTAGCGAGTCATTTCCTTTCAAGTGGATAAACAAAAAATGGCGTGAAGGTTTCTATGTCACCACAATGGCAACTGCTGGAAGTAGATGGGGAGTTGTCATGTCCCGAAATGCTGGCTTCTTGGATCAGGTCACCTTTTATTCTTTTTTGCTTTTCTTTTAAGGCATACTGGCACTAGGGGTTGCATAGTGCATGAATGGCTTGAGTATTTTAGTTGTGTATATACCCCAGCTGATGTGGATTGAGTAATGTGTTGAATGTGTAATGTTCCAAATACAGGTTGTCGAACTTGACTTTTTGTACCCTAGTGAAGGCATTCATCGAAGGTGGGATGGCGGTTTTCGCATAACTGCTACTGCTGCAACATTGGACCAAGCTGCCTTTGTTCTTAGTGTACCCAGAAGAAAGCCTGCAGATGAGACACAAGAGACACTTAGAACATCTGCTTTTCCTAGTCAACATGTGAAGGTGTTGATATCTTCTTACATATTCTGTGAATTTTGTTTTATGATTATAAAATTTATGCGCATTGGTTTAGTTGTTAACATTAAATTTGTTGCAGGAGAAATGGGCAAAAAATCTTTACATAGCCTCTGTCTGTTATGGCCGCACAGTTTCATGATGTTCCACTTTCTATTTTGGGTTGGACAGGCGTAATTGGCTCGAGTAAACATTACATCATGCTGTTTCTTAAAGGCTAGGAAGATGTTGAAGATGCAGAAGGCGTCTTCTAATGTGTTTAGGCTAGAGAATTTGAGGTGCGAGCTTCATTCAAGATTGTCATCCTAATATTGGCCACATCTAACATGTGGTGCAGTATAGATGCCAAGTCCTTTGATGCCTTGCATGATCTGTTGCAATTAGAGCTGATTTGATGTAGTTAGCGTTAGGTTTGTACAGTCAATAAACGGCTACCTGTAGGTAATTTTCAGGGGAGTTAAAATGTCTATCAGATGTAATTTTGCACTTAACTGATGGCATTGTTCCTCCATTTTGTCTAATTAACTGTATCATCTATAATCAGGAGCATCTATTTAAACTGCTACAATTTGTTCTCTATTTGTTCAACACATTGATGTCTACAACCATCTTTATTAATATCTATTGGGCTAGTGAGCATGATAATCTTAGTTGCATAAATGACAGTTGATGACATGGTTATTGTGCTTTACTTCTCTTGTCATTTTCTAATGATTATTATTATTTATATATTTTTGTCTGTTTTTTCAAGTTCCTTTTATTCTCAGGTAATCGTGTATAATAGGATATATTGTCTGTTTTCAGAGGGCAACTGACATATCTGTTTTGATCCGTCTCAATAGCTTTCTTAAGAATTGTTTCATTTGTTTTTTGTCTTGTTGAGTTATTAACTATCTTCAGAGTCTAAAATTGCATTGTTCTGTTTCTATCAAAAGTTACACTGTAATCGATTTTTCACATTCTTTCTTTCCTGTTTTTTATTTATTTTATGGCTCAATAAGAAAGGAAAAATGTGTAACATTACACAAAAGAGGGCTGATTGAAAAAAATGAAGGGCGTCTTTGTCATTTCAGAAATCAGCGGATTTTTCTGGTAAATTGCATAGGCAAAAATATACATAATGGATCAATGGTTGTGATGAAACGACATGGCGGTGCGTTCTATCACTTATAACGTGTTATAATGTTTCGGCAAATTTTCGATATATACTATATAACGGGTTTTCCAGTAGGCCCCGTCCACTTCGAGCGTCTGAAACTTGAAGATCTCGATCTCTCGATGGGTTAGTTATCCATGGAAGAAGGAAAGGCAGAGGCGATCAAGAAGCTGATGGAAATTAGGGAAAGATTAGATCGCGCACCTCTCTCTCGCTTCCCTGCTTCCCGCGTCTCTCCGCATCGACGATGTCGGTGCCTCGCCATCGCTCCTACTTGGTTATCCATGTCTTTCTCTCTCGCTTTTATTCGTTTTCCAGCGCTTCTACTTGGTTATCCCTCGCTTTCCTGGGTTTCCATCGCTTCTACTCTTCTACTTGGTTATCCCTCGCTTTCCTGGGTTTTCATCTACTAGCTCGGTAAACTTGACTTCTTGATGACTCAAAGACGGCGTAAACGGTTGCGATCTGAGAAGTAGATGTGTCGTCCCGTCTCATTTCCCCTTCTTGGCGGATACCGTTTTCAAATGCAACTGCACCGCTTCCGTGCCCGTGACCGAGACCTCCCGGCCCCATGAAGTGATTGGTTCTAATCACTTCGTTATTTTTGTGCCTAATTGTTTCTTTCTGATGATCTTTGGGTTCTTGCAATTTGATTGCGTTGCATTGAGTGTCCAGATGCTTGGGGTTTGCAACTGCCTTTTGATCCGTATTTGTGGAAAAAGATTCAAACTAGGTTCAAGAAACAACCATCTCTTTTCTTATCAATCAAGCAGAACACATATAACCATGTAGACTATTGTAGGCATTCCATGTGATTCTTAGGGTTTGGCACTGAATGGAAGAGACCCGAACTCGGTCAAGAAAGTGCTTTTTCTTGTCTAATCAAGCAAGCCGACTGCATATAGCCCGAGAGGTTCCATTAAAGTGTCCCTCCGAACATTCTAACTTCCTAGTTCAGTTTGAATCGTGCCATCTTTGTGAGGGTTTCATCTTTTGCTATTTCCAACTTTGTTCATTCTTCCGTTTCTTTATCTATTTACTGCAGTAGGGACATATTTGGTTATCCATGCTTCTAAAGATAATTTTGGTTCGATCTTCACCCAATTGGCAACTATATGAGCCAGCCACTGGCAAGAACTTGATCTTGCAATCAATCTCAGCACCCCACCGGGGTTATATTAGTTTCCTTTTCGTTGAAATTTTGGTTATTATATTACTGGAGTATGCTTCATTAAATTGCATTTAGACTTTTTATTATAAGGATACAGTTTTGTCTATTATTGTGAATCTGGTTGTTAAAATTCTTCCCTGTGCATTGCTTTTCTGCAAACATTGTGAGGAGATAAATCTAGTGCTTTTGTGAGGAAATATTGATTCTAGTTGGACATGTTTAGTTAGCAAGGTCACAGTAGATGTTAGTATATGTTAACGGAAATATAATGGAAATTTTATAGCTTTGAGGCATTGTTTTCCTGATTCTCATTAAGATTGAGAAGTCCTGAACGTTCCCCAGATTGCATTGATCATTCTTCACTCTTACCAAAGTTTTCACTAGAACTCTCAAGGTATGAACCCTAATAGTAAAGTAACTTGTTTAGCCGATAATAGATTCATATTATGACCCTTGGGACACCAGATAAACTTAATTCATTGTAGCTGTTTTAGTTACTCTTTAGAATCCTTTTATTAAGGACAAAAATCTGTCTGAAAAGCATAGTGCTGTGTTCTCTTCATTCCTAATTCGACTAGGATAGTCTTGAGAAATAGATTCAACACTCAAGAAAAGATGAGCTATCCACCGTTTTACAAATAAAAAAATAGGAGATATTTACCAAAACCATGTAAGTACCCTCCATCTGCATCCAGTTCAGGCTACATTTGGATATCATTGCATGGAACTCTTCTTTGTATATCTGTTTGGTATAACAATCTTCATTTGATATGGTTGTCCTTGTATGACTAAGATACCATGCTATCTTAAAACTATTAGAGGTTCTCTTTTGCATGAAAATGATTTCTGAACAATTAACTTCGGTTTTGCCTCACCAGGACTTTGATAGCATGTTTTGGTTCTGGTAATTGTTGTCTCTTCAGGTACGATATTTGGATATTCTGGTAACTATTAAAGGTTCCTTTTTGGTTTTTAACAAAGAACAACATTTATGGCATTGCCCAGCAGTATCTTCTTTATTTATTTGTGATTCCATACTCTTTTTTTTTTTTCACATAATAAGAGTCGGGAAGACTTGACAGTTCCGCACTAGATGACAAGTCTTGGTTACTGACACCATGACATCATGCCATCGTGGTCTGATGTTATAGTCTTAATAATCTAACAGTACATGTTCTAGTACGAAGGCTATGTTTATTAACATCCAATGAATATTTTGCATTTGTTTTAACCAACCTGAAAAGATATTTTTGGAAAATGTAGCTGGAAATATATAACACTGTCGTGCTAGGTCAAATGAAAAACATGAAGAGTTATATTAATTCACTGATATAGAGTTATAAACATGAATCTTAATTGGTTTCAGTTAGGTTGTCATGAAGTCATAGTGTCATTAATGATAAATGATAAATGATCTTAATAATCTCATATTAATTCACTGATATATAACATTAAAATTTTTATAGATCTTAATAATCTCAATAATGATAAATGATCAATATAGTTATTTTTAAATAATTGAGACTTTCGATTTTCTTGTTATTATTCTTGTTGTAACTGAAAATATAAGTTATGCCATCCTAGCGGTTTTTTTTTTAATCTCATATTACCTTTTTCTAATCTAATATTTTGGCAGCCATGCAAGTGCTTTTCATAAAATTTTAAACCGCAGTTGCTAATGTTTAGATGGGTCGTTTACGGGATTATAACTTAGCCATACATTACGACGGTACAATGTAATTTTACTTGGAAACTAAAGAAGGCAGGGAGGTAGAGCCGCTTCAGGGAAATATAACTTTCTGAACGAGTTGTTTTACTTGTTCATACAGAGTTTCCCTTTAGTTAACACGTTTAAATTGACATGATATCTGATTTCACAATCTTGTCTAAAATGTAACAACACCAAATCATAATTAATGATACTCAAAACTTAGATAATATCAAATTATTTACAGGATTAATCAATTGACGTCCACCTCAACAATCAATCATGATCCACCCCTCCCTTGTACCCTCCCTCCGGACTTGAAATAGTGTGTTAAGAGAGGCAATGTTGACAACAACGCTCGTGCATTTTATTAAGTTCTTGTATCTCAGCATTGGTCGGCCATCCAGTTCCTGATCCTTAGCCACAGTGCCTTGTGAGAAAAGTAACCAGCTAGGAAGATCACATCTTGTCGTGCTTGCACATCACTGGTTAAATATCCCTGTCCAACAATCCAGTCTACCTTTAAATTTCCTGTCATGAATATTATTTAAGTTGCAAAAAAAAAAAACTTATGAATCACCATGCCTCAAAACCGAAAACTTCATGCAATCGATGCCCTGCATTGAGTGAAAAGATGGTCAAATCGCAAGCCAACTAGCACAAGTGGATGATCATGATAAACTTATGAATCACCATGCTTGACGGCATCTGACAGCCTCCTGACGAACAACTCTTTTTCGATCATCCAGAGCAGTTGAAACAGCTCGAAGAACCTAACAGGAGATCAGTTTAACAACATCGTCCAAGGAAGAAAAAGAAGGCATCAATTTAACCAACCTGTGGTCGATATGGGTAAATCCTTGCATAAGGAAGAGCTGAAATGGCTACTAGGCACTGAATTGCTGTTTCACGAACAATCTGATACACAGACATTGGAAATTTTCCAATAAAACCTGTTTACTGCAGAAAGAACTAGATATGCCTGACAGATTTTGTTCATCAGCAACTGACTACATCAAAAGGCCCATATTTTAAATTTCTTTTGTTTTTTTTGTTTTGTTTTTTTTTGCACAAGTGATCCTATGAGGTAACCAAATAGACTGAGGTAATTTTAAATTTGGCCATGAGGTTACAGTGAGTAGGCCTGCTTACAAAAAAATTTTAAATGTTTTTGAGAATACCTTTCGCTGCTACAGGTAACAATTACATTAAGTATGCTATATACATTCTATTCTAACACAATAATAGATGTCTAGAAATCTTATCATGTGTTTTCTGATCAAGAAAGACTATTTGTAGATCTCCTTGGAACTTGTCCTGGTGACTAAATAGATTCGATGGTCAATTTTCCTGGTTTTGAATTAGATTGGGATATTAAACTAGATGGACCTACCAGTAATTGGGGCTTAAGCATTTTGGCTTAGGGTCATTTAAAAGAGTTATCATGCTAGTAGATCTATCAAGAAGTATTGAAACACAACAATTAGACTGCAGACATGGAGTTACTCTATTCATGCAGTTTCAGACTTTGACGAGGATGCCAAGGCCAAGTATGATTCCCTAGTAATATGGGAAGCTACGAAGAGTTGTACCACGTTATGAGACTAAATGGGCTAAATATTAACCTACCTTGGATGTTTCGAGCATGTGATTAAAGTCCATTCCTACCCGAGTTAAAGTTATTTAACTATGAGCCTATCAAATCAGACCAATGACAAAATGAATAGTGAAGCAACTGCAGAACAATGTTAACTTCATTTGATATGGATGCTAAGGTTTTGCTTTGGCATCAAAGTTCACAAAGAAGTAAATCATCACAGATTAGATCTTACCATCAAATGAGGGTAGGAAATCAGTTTGATAAGGAGGCTAATGATGGTGTGAACATTCTCGAGGACAATTGCTTTACCTGCAAGAACATGCAAATTCAGTCTCTGAACAACTAGAGAATCAAAGTGACAAATCTCGTTGTAATAACTTCAATAAGTTAACTTGTAAGATTTAGGGCGGGGAGGGGTGTGGACAGTGGAAGTTTGAGCACTATTCAAGGCAGTATAGTGAATTGCTTGCAAACATGAGAATTCTGTGGATGTAGGAGGCTTTTAACACTGCTCAAGCAATAAATTACTATACTAATTTAAAACTTTGGCCACAGATCGTAAACGAGTCAGAAGTCATGTAATCACAAGAAGCATAATGATTTTGGGGTATTGTCAATGAATAAAAAAATATCTAAATTAAAATTTAATGTTTGCACAGTTCAACTGGTGTGGCTGTGTTTTATGTACTCTAATATTCTCTTATGGATACACAACCAGAAATATTTGATAGTTCTTAAAAACCAACTTTCTTAGCCAGAAGGTCCTTAAATACAGCAAAAACATAATATAATTGTAAAGGTAATCAGCACATGCACAGAAGTTTGCTCAAACAGCATGACTATGAGAACTCCAAAAAACTAGAACTGTATCTTCACAAATTAAGGTCCGTCCATCCTAGTACGCAATATATTTTATTTACATCATCATATTAGGGCAGAAAGAAAGTTTAAAAACTATAGCAAAATTACAAGTTTCTAAATGTAAATTGAAAAAAATAACTATGGTTTCACAAAAAAAAAAAAAAGTAAAAGGCAAGATCAGAAGCAGTAATTATTACAAACCCTATCAAATTACAGTAGGAAAAGGTACACACAAAAGAACCATCCCCTCAGACTTAAGATGCATGATGAAACTAGTCAAAGTTTTAAATACTGATGCAAGACCAGTGTCACTGACTAATTGGACCACTACGGTATACCTGGCAGTATACCAACCTGTGCCACATGGTGTCACAAAAATAAATAAATGCCACCGGGTACCAATCAAGTCCTTGGACCAATAATATCCTATTATTTTAGTAATGGGATATCGAGAGCATGTGTATTTGAAACCATTATTTTATTAAAAAAGCCTATCTTTAATAAGCATGTGAAAAATGAGCACACCGTTATCATCCATCAGTATCCCCGAGACAACTAGCAGCAGACTGTATATCAGATCTTTATTCAGAATATCCAAACTCAACATAGCCAACGCATCAGCTAGTGTGGGCACAATCTGCACAAAATAGGCAACTTCAACGTAATTAACTGCATGAACTCACTAAATTCATATACTTGATCATTTCCCTTCAATAAGTTCATTTTGAATTCTGAGATTTCCAATACCAACCTTCTTGGCTTCACCAACCACAGCAGCCAGTGGAGTGTCAGAAATAACATGTCCAAAAGCTCGATATAATACCACTCTGAAATCTCGTGAAAGTAAAATTGAAATTAAAACTAATTACAACAATATAATCATATACAAAAAAAAAGCATAAATTCACAACATAATATGCATGTGCAAATACTCACTAGAGAGATAAGAGCATTTAAGACAAAAGCCTTCCTGTTTCAGTAAGTATGCTAAAAGACATCAATTCATGAAGATGTGTTTCATACACAACATTAACGTTAAGAACTGCATTCTTTGTGAGTAAGCCACTACTTAAAGAGGCAATTACCACTGTCATGCCTACATTCATAAAGCAAACAAAAAGTAAAACCAAGCAAGTAGGTATTACATATGGCCACTTAGAAGACAACATCCGAAGCAGGGAAATACATATTTCATAAAATGAAGAATAGGATCAACCTACATAATTAATTACTAAAAAAATAAGAAAACTATTATGCATTAAAATGACTTGAAAAAAAAATCAGCATAAACAACAAAAGAGACGCTAGATGAGAAGAGGATACTTTTTACTCGAGGGATCGGATTCTTTGATTGAAGAGAGCAGGATTGGCAACATGCTTGAGAAGAAACGTTGCTTATAAAGTGGCCTTATCGTCGCATGGAACTTCTTATTCAGACAATCTTCTGAATCACTTAGAAGTACATGGAATGCATCCGCTGCAAATGTCGCCAAAGGGGAACTTGCATCCTGCCCAGCATCCTTACCATTCTCATGCTGTTGAAAAGGTGTTATATCGACATATTTACCAGCAACTAGACATTTCAAAAGAAGCATCGCTATTTCCTTTAGTTTCTCATGTCCCCTCATAAGCAAACCTTTTCCAATCCATGCCAGTCCAAGGACAACATATTTATGAAAACAACTATCTCTATCTATAAAATTGCTACTGCTTTCTGAAGTCCATAGACAACTCTTCAGAATCTCCTCAATTGCTTGATCCAAAGAATAAGATATTTCTGATTTGTTAACATCTGCAGGCCACTTGTTAACCATGGATGCCAAGGCTTGAGCTGCTGGCATATTTCCTTTGTGTAGAAGGACCACGAACAAGTTCAAAAGTATTTTCACATTTACAAAAGGAGTCTGCGGACGAAGTGCTATAACTACTGATCCAAAAAGAGAAAAAATCCATTCATCTTGACATGACATGAGAGTGGTATCTTGAATGCATTGTAAGCCTTCGAGTTGTGACAAAGCACAGGGCAATGGCTCCGCTATAAAAAAGGTCTTTGGAAGACTGCCGTATGCTTTTTGTAAAATCAAGAACTGGCTTTCCTCTGTACATCCCGCGACTAAATGCTTCATTGTCATCATAACCTGATCAAGAACATCCTGAAACCAAAGTATTTAATTTTTGTCATGCAGTTACATAGTTCTGTTCAGCAAAGTCCACATAAATAATCCATTAACAGAATACATTGATGCTACAGACCTCTAAGTTAAAAACAACTATAATCAAACTTGTTAAAAGTGGCTATGCTAAAGAAATCAATGCTACTAAGATTGAATGCTGGACAATTATGGTAGCTTGCAGCCAAAACTAATTATAATATCAAGTCTAGCAGCAGTACCTTCATTAATATGGCACTACTGAAAACAGCCACATTTTCTATTTGATTCCATATACTGACAGCAACTTGAACAGCTATATCGTTGAAATTTCCGCAAGTGTGGCATCTATTTGGAAAGGAAGTTGTTAAACAATAAGCAGAAGTTTAAATATTTAAGTGTTCTATTTGATTTTATGAACACAAGGACACAAAAGTCTATAAAACATACATATGCATGCAAAAACACCCATCCTTCACTAGGCATTAACATATACAAGTTAAAGCTTCAAACAAAGAAGCTCCTTAGCAACTAACAAGTCACATGGTTCCATCAGTAGATGTAAAGAACATGACCTAGCCAAAATCTTACAACTCCTCTACTTTTCAATACCAAACTAACACCAGGGCGCAGGGAGTGTTGGTCACCAACACAGACAGTGGCCCATCTTATGGAAATTGTGTTTTTCCCATCACATGCCTGCAGACTCAAAACTCCATGTGTGCCAATGCCTAGTGCCTCTGCCTAAAGGCATCATATGCCAGCCAAAAACAGAACTGAGTTCTCAATTAATAAAGTAAATTCATTAATTTGCATCAAAAAAACTTCTCAATCATCTGGTGAATATTATACACCTGAGTTAGACATGTGCTTCCTAAATAAGGTCATCAACTTGAAATTCTCTTCCATCAATATTTTTTTTCTAGGAATTCTCTTAAATCAATGTTAGGAAACAAAATTAGGGGGAAAAATGCACATTGATTTAAGAGAATTCCTAGAAAAAAAATATACATAGGAAGCACATGTACCTTGGAAACAATTTAGTTTGTACCTTGATCTTTGGAAAAATGCACCTAAAATGCACCTAAACTAAATTGATTTAGTTTGTACCTTGGAAGCACCTGATTGGAGTAGCACTGGAGCAGAGGAACTAAAACATCAGACGATTTTAGATTTCCTTCAAACTACACAGGAAAAAAAAAAGATGAAATATTATGTTCATCATCTTCAGAGGATTAAGAGAAAAAAATTACTAAAAGATCAAAATTTGAAGAAACAAAAAAAACCCATACGCAAGCTCTTAAGTTGGAAACTATAGCCTCTTCAAATGCTTGAACTATTCTTAGCAGGTAGAGGCCAATGCTGCTAATTTCAGAAATTGCAACCAGTTTCAGTGAAAGAGAGATAGTAGAATCATTAGATTGAAGCATGGAAACA
The DNA here is from genome assembly GCF_036884655.1 of Musa acuminata AAA Group. Lineage (NCBI taxonomy): Eukaryota > Viridiplantae > Streptophyta > Magnoliopsida > Zingiberales > Musaceae > Musa > Musa acuminata. Next base: position 3,887,390 of record NC_088346.1, on the reverse strand, counting down.
ATTCTCTGAATGACAAGTTTGTTATAACTTGTTGCTTTTGCAGAATCATGAGCATTTTCAATCCACAAACCAATTTGGACTAAGGCTTTCAAAGACAATTCCCACAAGTAAGTTTCCTTGCTCCTTCTAGCGATTATTGACATAAGCATCACTAATATATCTTCAAAAGTTGCCTCAGAAACAGGTGAATAGATTTCTGGAAATGTTGCAAGCACTTGCAAACTTTTCACTGCATAAGACAAAATAGAAACAAAAATCAGAATGACATGCATGAGCTGTTGCAAAAAGAGTTTCAAATACCAGTGTGGTGCTTGTTGACTCTTATTTACCAGTCCGGCAGAAGACCTGATTAAACTATAAGATCCAAAATCCAAATACCACCATTTTGTTGTTTTTCAGCTCAGTATTATTAGTTTATTAAACTTTGACTGGTATCAGGCAGTGTGAGTCGGTATTCTGGCACATAGATTACTAAAGTCGGTACCAGAATAAGATTTAAAACCTTGGCAGAAAGCACCTAATAGTACTCCACAGAATCAAATTAAAACAAAAAAAACCAGAATGTTGAATACATCTGTACCATGTCTTCATTATAATACGATGAATGACATATGTTACACAAAAACCAGCTTAAACTGGAAATGAACCCCATAAGCACATCATGCAATACAAGATTTAACATTGTAGATGCAATTCAAAGTTAATCCACAAACAAAAAGAGGAGAATGGAATGCTATCTACTATCTGTATATGCAGAACACGAGCTTCAAGAAAGTCAATTATCAGATGAAATTGAAGACAAAACAATCAAAAGTCATGATAAATAGGAATATGAACTATACAAGTACATCAAGAATAAGCATACTGAAGTAAGAAAGTCACAAAAGGCAAACATTACCTGCACAATAAACATGTTCTGCACTCTCTGGTGTCTCCAAAATTGACCCAAGGGCATCGCATAACTCTCTGGAGATATTTTTTAGCACATAAAACCAGCTTCTTGGTTCCGAAATAACTTCTGGCGCAAATTCCTTGGAAGACAAAGTCAATTCTCTACATGAAGTAAGGAGTTCCATGGAAAGATAAAGTGCTCCAAAATTCAATCCATCAGAACATGTGTTGTGGTCAGTAACACAAAGTTTAGATGGATGCTTTCCTGAAACTCCTAAAATATCCATTAGGCAGGAAAAGAACTTCTGAAACACCTTGGTGCAGCAATATATGGATACCTTTGATGCAATAGATAAGATACTTCCAAGAGCACTTAATTGACAATGGATTTCTGTTGAAGTGCCTGAATATTTTTTTATACTTGTTACAGACCAAAATCTTGTCCCTATATCTTCATCATCAATAATCAAACACAAGAAAGAATCTTGATCAGGAAAGTTCAAGTGTGAAATAGCTGTTTGCAAACAATTTAGAGCTTCATCTGCAATTTTATTAACCTCAGAATCCATATCCCCATCGGAACCATAAGTTGATAATGAAGACCTATGTGGTGAAAGATTAAAGATCACATCTTTCAAATTAGACCAGATAACTTGAGAATGCTTGACCACCTTGTCTGCTTCATAGTGGCGCAAGCAACTGTTAAGATACTTCAAAGAATCAAGCTGCAAAGATTTGTCAAACTATCAGACTAATATGTTTTTCCCATAGTTATAACAAGCCATAATGAATCTCAGGATTTTAGAACAAACCTTTGCTGATGGAAGGGATGAGGAGAGTTTTTCAAGGAGCAATGGGATAACAAATGGTTCGAAAAGTGGAGATGAAGAGAAAGCATCCTGCAATTAGCAAGCAGATATTAACAGAACTGATGTAAAGTTGCCTCATCATACACACACAAGCACTACCAAAGAATAGACAGGCTTCCAGAGGAAAAGGTTGCTGATAGTTACAAATTTGCTCACCGTTATAATATTATAAATTAATGATCATTGGTTAAAATGATTAGAGCAAGACAAAGCTAGAAGCTAAAGAGGTTCAAATAGAAAACAGGAAGAATCATGCATGAAAAGGAAGTTGCAGCATAAAACATGTCAAGTGGTACATAATCATAACATGACAATAAATGACATCAATTTTTCTACCCAGCACATGATCAATTGCTTACTTTCCTTTTGAAGATTTTCAGAGCAAGACATATGAAAGAGGTTCTTATATAGGAGATAAACTGAAAACCACTTAAAACAAATTTGGAGATGAACAAGAGATATAAAAGACATACCATTAATGCCTTAGAAAGGTCATCCCTTGTTATATCTAAGCCATCACCCTTTGGCTGCAAACAAGAACACTCTGTACATCATGATTCAGCTACAATAAGAGATGCATTTGTCCATGGATATCAAATGAAGAAAGAAATATAAGCACAACAGCAAATACCATATAACTGATATCCATTAGTACAAGGAACAATTGAACAAACCCATGATAAAAATATGATGAATTGGTCTGATGCCATGATATTAACATTGCAAGAACATAAGTGTGAAATAACAAGACTGTTCTGTTCAAGTGCACTAAAACTTAGATGTCCATGGAGTCATGGACATTATTGAATTATCTGACATCATACTTCTTCTTACTCATCCAAGATATTTGATCCTTGAAACACAACTTAGAATAGGTTTAAAATGTACAAAGACTAAAGATCCTAAATCCTAATTAAAAAAACATAAGACTAGCATCTAGAGCCACATGGCAAAGGCAGTGCAACTTCTTTTTTTACGTAAGTTAACAAACAAAAACATCGACAGTAGTCAGCTATCCAATAGAATTCCTTTGAATACAACTGCAATTAGCTATCCAATAGCTATTCAATTGTAGTTTACTTTTTTCTGATTAAAAAGCAACCACCCAATTCAAAATCTCATTAACTGTGAAGAGGTCTTGAGTGAAAATGCAACTTTGGATATACGGAGTGAATTCTTTTAAAAATAACAAAGAGCCAACAAATAACACCTGATGCATAACTTGAAAATTATAACCAAAAAAATGCTCAAAGTGCTATAATGTCTGGAAGTTCAAACTCTATAGAAGCACCACAAATCAATTGCAGGTTAAGCATTTTTTCCAAAGGCAAGAGTACCTAGTTTCCATATATGCAAACATTATTCCAAAATGGAATAAACTGGAATATGATATTCTATGTAGTATCCAACCAGGAAGTTGCATCAAACCTAATACTGAGTTCCAAATGTTGGATCTAACAGAAGACAATGCACAGTGCTCTGATCCCAGTTTCTACACGTTGCACTGCCACGGTAGATAAGGGTGTTGGAGTGCACTCAAGGAAAAGCTTCAGACACAATATGCCCCAATTACTCAACCGTAAGTTGTGCATTATTCCTCTTAGGCCATAAATCAAGAATCATGCAGATTAACATACTGCTCTTAGTTGTTCTGTGAGGGATTGCAAGGATTGGTAGTACAATCTGAGTCTTCTAGACCTCAACAGAATTGGCCAGAGATAGGATCCTCAATACGGCAATATGATGGCATGTAAAAAAGATAGCAGGTGATTGATCACATAGCCTAGCTTGTATACATTCTGCTCAATCAACAAGAGGTTGTCATACAATAACCCTGTACATCTCCAATGTCTTAGACATTACTAAATGATAAAGTAAATATAAAATTTTGCAGAATATAAGCCTTGATGCACTATTGAGCTACTGGGATGTCTCAAAATCATTGTAGTAGCCTGCGCCAAAATTATTAAATGCAAGGACCACCTTCATAAGCATCATAATCAATATATATGATCATTGATGACCAATCTGTCCAGTCATAAAATAACAAATGTAGCAAAAAACAACACACCTATGAGCCTAAGAAGACCCAAAAAAGAAAAGTCCACTGTACACATGCAACAAACATTTAAATAATGCAAGCTACGTCTTACACAATTCCTTTTTGTGTAAACTTACATGTGTGAAGTATATAGGAAAATATCGGCTCAGAATATCAAAAACATCAGAAGAAAAGTTCCCCATTGGACCAGACGGATCAGGAAACAGTCGTCCCAAAGTCCCAACCAGAGAGAAAGTAAGCATCAAGCATCGAGGATCTTTTTCTTCATCGATTGCTTCACATATTCCATACACAAGGTCATCACCCTACACCATGATAGTTCTATAAGTAAGATAGATAGAAGCATTAAAATGAGATACATGGCAAAAATCAAATACCTATGAAAGTAAAAATAAAATAAAATCAACTCGAGATTAAGCTAAAAAGTGATGGCACAGAAATCAATTGTGAATGTATCCAAAGAACAGCAACAGCAAATTCTCGCAAAAGAGAAAAGAAATTCACATCAATAAATGAACAAGAGAAGAAAAAAGATTCAATAAAGCACTAGATTTGTCATTTGTAGGGGCATTTAGGCTTCTTTATTTTTTCTGACAGGTTTGAAACCAAACCAGACCTGTCGATCCTGGTTCTAGATTCCAAGAACTGGAATCAAACTGCCAAAACCATATTCCAATTCAGTTCGGAACCACCGAACCATTGACCCAGTTTGGTTTCGATTCTTGACCGGTTTGGTTCTAATTCAAATCAAATCATGGTCTAACCCCAAAAGAGAAGAACAAAAAAACTGAAACATGCTAATGCTTACAACGGTGGTAACATAAATATTATGTAAAGCAAAAGGAAATAGCAGAAGACTTTCTAAATCATAATATAGTATCGTACATTGGATTGATGCTGCTAATTCCTAAAACTGCAAGAGTTACAATCTGCAGTTTTTTATTAACTAATTCAAACTTTTACTATATGTCTCAAATCATATTATTGCGGTTAGGCAACAACAACAAAACCATATGTTATAGAACATTTTGAAGTTATAATAGTGCAAAGAAACAATTACAAAGTTGAGCAAACGTGACTATCTTTAGAAGAAAGAGAGAAGGGAAAAAGAGACATATACTAAAAGTTGGATACATTAATTTGAGGCCACTGAAAAAATTGAATAAGTTACTATAGTAACACAACCTCGTTCTTTCATGACCCTTATAACTCATTATGTATGCCAAGTTATACCTAAGTAAATGACTCCCCACTGCATTCCACAACATAAAGTTCCAAATTCACGAGGTACTTTACAGCATTCTCTGCCATAAAATTCCTTGACTCGGCATTTGAACAATTGAAGCAGCAAAATATTAGCACAATGAATATTCAAATATAAATATAAGAAAAGCAAATTATAAGCAATAAAGAAGATATATATATGTATATGTGTATGAATATATATGCATATGCATATGCATATATATATATATATATGCATATACATATATATATATGCATATACATATCTCAATACATGTATATATACATATATATGTATACATACATACATACATATATATATACATATTTATATATATACACATATACATATATGTGTATACATACACATGCATACACATTTATTTATTTATGTATATATATACATATATATCTATGTATATATATACATATATATATCTCGATACAAGTATACATATACATATATATACACACACGCACACGTATATATATATATACACACGCGAATGTTGTTCACGAAAATGATAGCTAAGAAATTTAAGTCTTACATACCATAGCTTAGTCAAAAATTTTAAGACCAGCACATTAATAAAATGCTAATGCCGAATAACATATCTCTAGAAAGCCATAAAAATAGATGAAAAAACTAAGCCCAATGTCCAATAAGGACATTGAAAATCATAGAACATTGTGAAAAACTAGTATATTATGAACTCATTTAAAGCAGATGTGGCAGTTATCCAATGTGAATTAAGTCAAGTAAATCAAATTATGAATTGATAGTCCTGCATTTCCGCAATGTTGAGCATAGCAGATCAGGTTTGCAAAGGTAATAGAGTTCCTTATAGTAGGCACAGAACATAGAAAAATAACTGTTAATGCATTTTTAAATGAATGTACAACTTTACATGGTAATAGGCTCAAGTAGAAAGATGAGAGTTAGAAGATTCACTCAAAATTCAGAATCAAAAGGGATTATTGGTAATAATACCAACTCTACAACAGCCTGAGGGTACACATCCAACAGGCGCTGAATAACTTCAAAGCATAACTGCAAATACACAAAAGAAAGGTCTACATCAGAAAACAATAATCCACCTTCATATATTAATAACAAGAATAAACCAAAAAAATTTCACCTTACGATCACGAACTGCTAGTGATTGTACTTGTACATTTCTTAAAAAAGATTCTGCAAGTGACTTGGCATCATTACTTTCAACCATACCAAATTTTTTTGTCCTTTTCAAAAGAGCTAAGCAACCAATAAGGGCTCCACGGAGGGCTTGCCAATCTTCCTGATGCCAATAGGATAACATAAAATATCATTTTGATAGGAACATATCGACCTAAAAGAATATCACTTCCATAATAGAATCCAGAAAATGCAGGAATTCTAAGTTATAAGATGGGAGGTGAGTTAGAGTGAGAATGAGTGCGTGAATGAGAGTGAGTGAGAATGAGTGAGAGTGAGTGTAAGAGGGGGGAGGGAGAAGGATTTAAAGCCCTGAAAGAGACCCAGTGGCCAACCACAAAATAGACCCAACGTTCAATTTGACTGTTGAGGTCAAACTTACCCCGATTTTTGGTCATTGTCGGTCAAATTCCAACCAGTAACGACATTGTACCAAACGATACAACATTATTATCAACCGTATCGGCCAATACATCACCCGTACAGGTCGATACCTAGCCTATTTCCTACATACCAGCTCATTCTGTATTCTTTTATGTGGTATATCAAAAACAGAACAGAATATTAAGAAATTGGAGGATATTTCAAAACAGCCATTTACAAAGGGTATCTCAGGAAAAATGAGAATTTCATGTGGCAAAAATACTGCAAACAGACAACATTTGAAAAAAGTAGTTTAGAAATGAAGAAAACTTCACTTCTGGCAGAAGCATTATCAACCATTATACAGTACTAGATACTGATTAAAGGCAGCTGTTACATAACCAGCTGAATAATTGTTATCATGGTAAAACGACAACGCAGCATCCCAATTATTTGGGAACTTAACATTTCCCAGCATTGAGATCTTTTTAGGGCAATATCACTGGCCAACCTAAGAGAAGTCTGATCTCTTTCCTTGTCTAATAAAGTTTTCTTATTAAATGCTAAGCAACCAAAGATTCTTTTTCCTCTAAATAACTAACATCAGGTTCCTTTTGAAGTCAGAATGGTGCAAATGTCCTTCCTACTTAACTTTTTCAAGTCATAAAATTAGCTGTGGATATTCCATTAACAATTTTCCCACTCTTAAATGTCCACAATATATATATTCCCAGATATATTACATGATTTCACAATACAACATAAAAAATCAAGGCAAAATTTCCATGATGTGAAAAAAGAAACAATGGAAGAGTGATGAGAATGGAAAGCGAAGAGATAAAACAAAATGATAAAAGAACATAAATGGATGAAGAATTTGAAACAATAATTGGATCATTTTGGATGCAAACAACAGTTAGCAACAAATTTTGATAAGAGCATCTTACCAGCTTTGATGTGAAGAACTCCACCAAGCTACTAACAGTGCGACTATCTAATGGCTTCTCTAGAAGACGAGAAAGCACTTCTGATAGGAGAAGTATACCTGAAAATAATCATGAGAATACTAATAGGTAATATGTAAAATTTCAGACTTGAAAAAAGGTGAAGATACTTAGAATTGCAAGCTCAGTAATGTGGTGAGTTTATGTACTCATATAGCTTACGCCGCTAATGAAATCTCATGAGAAACTTGTTTTAAGCAAGTTGTCAATCACATCTAGCTCCTGGAGCCACCTTACATTTTCATAGCAGAAAACAGGCACTCAAAATATGACATGTTATGAAATTTAGGTTTCAGAAATATGTGAATTCTTCCATTCAGTAAAAATATATTCCATATCAGACAAGATCTGCAATAACCATGTCAATATAGTAAAAATATGAGGCCAAACAAATAGGAGTGGCAAATCGTAGCTGTTGATAGGTACTTATAAGCAGCTTAATTTCGTATATCTTATTTTTATATAGATCAGTTATCCACGAATGAATAAGATATTAGAACCCAGCAACCTTATAAAGAAGATGTGTGGAGAAAGGAATACCTATAACAACTGCTATAAAGGTTTGTCTTAAGCCCAACTTGTTTAGCACACAACAGCATTGATTGAGTGGTTTGTTGACCCATTATACAAACAGAACCACTGAAGGTAAATCCTCCAATTGCATCTATATCAATAAGAGAGAAACACATACAAGGACTACTAAGTCTCTATGATCAAGTTGTAGGCTAATATAATGGCACTACTTCTTTAGTTATAGGTAATGAAAGAAGCATGCTTAAGTAGCATCAGAATACAAATAGTCTTTTAGCAAGTAAAAATTACCTCTAGCACGAATCACATGGTCTGAGGCGGTTAGATACTGTTCCATCTCTCTCACCTAAAAATACAAAAAAAAAAGAAAAGGAAGAGTATCACAAATATCCGCACACCAAAGATTTGAAAGGTAAAGCATAGAAATAAAATTCAATGACAAACCAATCCCTCAAGGGTTAAGAGGTCTTTATGCACTAGGACTGCGATGGCATCCACACTAGCAGCCTGTTACACAATTATTTCAGCAATTTAAACCGATGACATAAAAGCTATAAAAATAAGGAATATGTAAAAGATTATGAGACATCAACATTTCACAATCAGTTTGAAGCATACGCAATTACATCATATACAAAAAAGCTTACAGGGCCAAACAAGTATTTAAAACCCTTGCCTCAATATATTTTAATTTCAATGGATTGACTCGACACTCGACAACCTATTCAAGAAGTATCTTGATGCAGATCTAGCAGTTGAAGTAAGACTTATCTTCACAAAAACAATAAGAAATAAGGGACTGACCACAAGAAATTAACAACAAAATAAAGCTTACGATCAAGATTCGAATTCAAAGAAATACAGGGTTCAAGAACGCGAAAAAGTGACAAAAGAAACCCTAAGTAAAATGCTTTGTCATCAAGTCGATTAAATCGCTAAAAAGAAGCACCACGGTTCACAAGAAGTTCCAACATGATGAACCTAACATGACAACTAAAACAAGGAGGGAGGGAGGGAGGAAAGAAAGAAAGGAGAAGTTTCTTAAAATTCGTAAAGGAAAACGGAGGAGGACGAAGAGCGAAGACAGCGCGACCTGCTGGTTCGAGGCGCGAGCGGAGTCCACAAACGCTTCGACATGGGCGATCCACGAATTTGGTTTCTCCATCAAGATTGGAAGCCGGGGTGAGGAGGATGAAGGGGGCAACGAATTTAGAGAGGGTTCTGGAGCAGCGAGCGAGCGAGCGACGATTCTTGAGGCTAGCAAAGAGGAGCCGCGACACAAAGGGTTTTAAAAGAGGGTTTCCGGCCACCCGACCTCTCGTGGACCGGTTTAACGGAGGCGGAGTTCATTTATTTTAGATCCGCCTCACTCACTTGCACGGTTATTGACGTACCAGTCGTCCGACTTGTGGGACCATGAGTTACCTCCAATTATCACGAAGGTAGTTGCGTCGTGCTAGAGATAGGACACGCCATTCACGTCTACCTGACGTTTTACCGCGAAAGTGCTTTAAGTTGGAGCCAAAAACCCAGGAACTTTTCACGGGTGACGTGGTGTTCGATAGAGCTCATGTGAGAGAGACAGGTGACTCACATTTGGTAAGTGCTACTATAATTAAGCTGGATGAAATCTTTCTAACCATCGCAAACCTCCCGATGGGACCCATGTGGTTCCATCACCGGATGATTCGGGCTGATTGATTAGAGAGACAGAGAACGGGTTGATCGGATGAAGTGTCTCGAAGAGTTCCTCCACATGCGGGCCATTCGATAATCTGGCAAGAAAGATAAGTCATTAATCCGACATTTGATGCATCACATCGGATTTTGAATTTGGACAACCGGTGACGCATACGTTGACCAAGTTATTTGAACCTGTCTTAAACCACCAAAAGTGGAGAAAAATAAACGAAAATAAAAGAGCCCGTGGGATGAGAAATTTTTGGGTTACTTTCTTGGGCAAGATCCCAATAAAGGGAGGGCTCACGAAGTAACGATGCATCGAATCAGTCACTGAAGTCGAAAGCAAATATTGCAGAGACGTATAAAATATAAAAACGAAAACATTATTCTGAATCTACTGTTCAGATGCACCAAGCAAAAGGAAAAATAAAGAAAAGGATACCAACTCAATTCTCCACTTTCTTTCCATGATGATAAGAAGTCTGTAAGAAAAATAATGAAACATCTAAGCAACCTTGTTCTAAAAACTATCAAACCAGAAACATCCAGGATTTACTGAGACCAAATAGGGAGATCAGAACAGATTGATTTAAAGATCCAAAAATTTGAGGGAGAGATGCAACATCACAAATGACTTCACACTAAATCATGTCAAATTGTGTGAATCTAAGTACTAAATATATGCAACAAATGCTTGCAAAACATGAAACAAGAATCTAAAGAAAAAGATTGCTTGAAAACTTAAAACCCACATCTACTCAATTATAGGATGTATCAGATAAAGAAAGGTCCATGAGTCATGGAAATGCACTGTACCAATCGTCCGAACTCATGGACTACAACTCCAAACTGTGTCAAGAATGCACTGCATCACTTGTGTTCTTTTCTGATCCAAGCCCTTCAAGATGGGCTACAAGGACTTAAACAGTAGCAACAATAGTTGGAAAAAATAGCACTATAATAGTGAATGAAAATGCACTAAGACAAATGCAAATTCACAAACAAATAGCTTCAGATTGTTGATCATACGAAAATAAGAAAAATAAAAAACTGTAAACATCCGAACAAAATCTAGAATGAAATGTAAGAGCAAGGGACCTAAAAGAGCGTGCAGCTCATTCCGAGGATAGGCAAAGGCTCCTAGCGAGACAACAATCTCCAAACTATATAAAGAACTGGAATTCACGTACGAAGGTCACCATCCACAAGGTAAAATATGCTACCTCACTCAGACATATATAACAGAGTAATTACTTGCAATATCTTAAATCTGGGAACCTAGACATGATGCACTAAATGCTAAGCAGATAAGGCTTTCCCTCATGCAATGGAGATACACAAATAATATGGATAAAGTTAATCATTCTATGAAAATAAAGATAAATCTAATCATGAAGATGTTAAGAAAAGAACCAATAATAGCAGTTGAAATCGGAGTTATAGGTAACAAATTGCTATGAAATTTCAAGGTGCATAACAACAATGGACCGTAAGGTAGTTCAGAACTATGCTCATGTTCCAGCATCCATGTGTATGAGAAAGATACATGTTTGCCGAAACCAAAAATAAATCGATGTATCGTTTAACTAGATAAGGGACTACTTTATAATTCACCAATCAGGTAGAATATATCTCCATATGATTTGCTATTTTGCTCGAGAAGTAGCAAATACACCCGTTGCCATAATAAATTGACTCTCAAATCATTTGATCACATGCAATTCTGCATGAAAAGGGTCATTACAAGTCTTTTGGATGCACAACAAAAATTTCAAAGGAAATGACGTGCTGCATGAAATTAAGCTGAAATTAACTTTCAGGTGTATGTGTGTCTTCAACACAGGAATAAATAAAGCAACAAAACATAGCTTGCTTCTGGGGAGTTTTCAAGAGAAGAATGAGAACAAGTAATTCCAATCACAAATAATCATCTAAATTACGCAAAAAATTCAAACAAAAAGCAAGCATATTCAGTTAAACAAAAGACAATCAGTAGAACACGGTGATCATAATTTAACAATTAATAAACAAAAGTTGCCAGACAGATTGGCCCAAAAGATCGCTTGTCAAAGACGGTAAAGATGTAACCTTAGATTGAAGCATCATTCATCTCTTTCCCTGGATCATGATTATTCTTGCCGATCAAATGGTATAGAAGCACCCCTGCTGCCACACTAACATTTAAGCTCTCAACAGCAAGAAAGGACTTGAGATCTTTCCCAGAACGAGCCTGATCCTTTTCCTCGATATCCACTTCAGTAGTTCCACCATACACATCCAACGGATCGCTTCCAGGGATTCTAATCAACTGAGTACAAGACCTCTCCACCAAAGGCCTTAACCCAATGCCTTCACTACCCAACACAAGAATTGTAGGCACCCCTGCTTCAACGTCTCCCAAAGGGACAGCTCTAGAAGAGACTGACCCTCCAAGAACTCGCCAACCGTTCTCAGCAGATGATGACAAGAACTGCATCATGTTCTTACAAGACAGAAGTTCAATTAGTTCAAGAGAGCCTGCACTGGCTTTGCTAACTACACCGCTTAGAGGAGCCGAATTCTTAGCACATAGGATCACCCCTTGTGCCCCAAAGAAATAAGCTGATCTAATGATAGCCCCTAAGTTTTGAGGGTCTGTTACCTCATCCAGAGCCACCCAAAGAGGAGCACTTTGATCATCTTTCATGACGGGGTCCAGCTCCTTTATATTCACCATCTCCAATGGTGAAGCATCAAGAACCAATCCTTGATGAGGCCGGTTATCGACCACCATATTGAGGTCGTGCTTCGAAGCCTCTGTGACCTTCAAGCCTATCTTTTCCGCTATCTGCAATATTTTCTCCACTGCTTTCTTGTCCTTCTTCTTCTTGCTGTTTCCACTCAAATCCAATCCTTCCTGGACATAAAGAACATAAAATTCCCTTCTTTCTGCCATCAAAGCCGCCAAAACCGGACCAACACCGTATACGCCCTGGCCAACCATCTTTGGAACTGATGATTCAGTGGCCTCTTTCCAAGTCCTTTTGCCCCAGCTCTCTTGCTTACTCCACCGTTGAACCTCCGGCTTTTCGAACTGAGACCTCCCGGCCTCTTTCACTGGCCTTCTTTCCCAACTCTCCCGATTACTCCAGCGCTGGATCTCTGGTTTCTGGAACCCAGACTCCTGTCCAACGATACCCTTGTACTTGCTCTTGATCTTATCCCACCTTGGGTCGTTAATAGGCTCGACGTCTCCGTCTTCTTCCTCCACCCCTTCAACGATGGTGCCTTTTCCCACAATGTCATTATCATTTCTGGCAACAAAGCTCTCGGCTGCCTCTTCCCAAGAGGAGCGTTTGGTTCTCGCTGGCGCCTTTTCTTGTATACGCTTCCCTTCCCTGTTCCCATAAGCTGCCGCTATCCAAGGGAGTGACTCACCGGTCCTCCGACCGCCACCATCGCCCAGAGGTCTCTGCTGTGAGCCACTGGACAAAGCCCTTGTTCGCTCTCCATGTTTGCCTCCTCGGGGCCCAAGGTGACGCGAAAAGCTTCTAAATTCTTCGGAGGAACAACTCGATATCCTTTGACGGCTGATTCTTAGTTTTGATATATTGAAGAAGAAATGAATCGCGGGGCCTTTGGCGAGGCTGCACAGATACATGACTGTGGCAAGGTTTAAGTGAGAGAGGAGGGAGAAAGATTGGCACCGCGAGGAGAGAGAGGCGGCCGAAGGAAAAAAATGGCTGAGATGTGTTCGATGAAATGTCCCACCGTCGAACGCAATGCGACTGACAGGTTGTGTTGGCCAATGGGTATTAAAACGTGCTGCCTTAGAGCTTGCGCCGGATAGAGGAATCGATAATTTTATGCAAGTATTTTTATTATTTATTGATATTATTATTTATTTAGTCGAAAGGACCAATACAACATGTGCCCATGAGAAAATTAATTTTTATTTTTCTTGACTATAAATTGAAATCATATGCCTTAGATACTTAAATCAAACTTACGATAGTAATTTTTCTGTGGCCAACACACTATTTCCCATTCCTAACAACAGCTCGTGCACTCTCCTCTTCACTTCAAAGTGCCACGAACTCCACGTCAATGCTGTGTGGCCGTACGCACTGTTTGTGGTCTGGTAAAACATGGAATATTAATTCATTATGTAGTTTATCGGATCTGTATGCATGCATTAGTCAATAGATCTGTATACATGTATTTGTATCAGTAAATACTGTATCAGCAAAAGAATTGTGAAAGGCAATACAGACCAACTTAAATGACTCAAGGAGAACTTCCTAGAGCTACAATTTCCATGTAAAGAACCGCATACCAGTCTCAGAAAGCAAACAAGAATATTAAACAAAAATAACCAATATACTAAGTCTCGTGCCAAAGGAAGCATTACAAGAATGATATAAAAATCGGCTGTAAGAAATTTGTTGGGTCTAATCAAACCCAAAAACATCTACCATAAAGCCGTCAACAACTTGAGTGAAGTACGACCCAAACACATCCCAGTTAAAGAAGCCACATATTGGGATGAACAAGACAGCACAAAGTCACAGTGCATATGTTATAGTCCAATTCATTAGGGTTTCATATGAGGTAATGTTATATTTCAAGAGTATGATACATGATCAAGTTCAAATAGTAAGGAGGTAATAGTAAACAATTGCATTCAAGGATGTGATGGCACTTAACACTTAAAGAACTTATTTTAATAGACAATGAACCAGGATCCACCAGTATAATTACTAATGGTTAATGTAACATGGCTCTACGAATAGGCTAACAAAGGTACAAATAAGAGTAACATGCGAGAATGTAAACTAACGACGCCTGATAAGATTGCATTAACAATGCCTCATCACAATATCACCACAGTCAAACTAAATTTCACCAAGACGATCTAAATTGCTCTTCAGGAGTGACATTTATAAGATTATTCCCCGCTTGCTATCTGTCTCGTTGAATTGTAGCAATATGTTAAGCATGATTGACATAATATGCTACGGTCACCAGCCAGTTAACAAAGCTTATAGAGGTTTGAGCATCACTGCCTTGAGGCTGGATATCGTATTAAAATTATATAGATAATTAGGCTTAAGAATTGCTCATAAGTTCTTTCGGAAGAATGCATTTGAACTTTTTTAAGTTTAAAATGAAAATAACACAAAAGAAATATGATAGTTTTGGCACCGGAATGATGCCAAACTATCTCTAAAAGAATTTCATTCATTGAAATCAGAATTTTCCTCCTGATGAAATCAAGAACATAATTTCTTGTTTTTCAATATGATGTACCCAACAGGAGTGCAATGTTTTCAGTAGAAATTATAGAGCATAATGTCAAAATCTTAATATGAACAAGTTCCGAACAGTAGAGAATGACTCCTGCTTTGTAGCACCACTTTTTCTCAAGCAATTAGTCACGATCAAGTCTAACATAGGGAAATGCGTTTACTGCACATATGGTATAACAAGCATCACTTTTCACCGGCAAAACTTGGGCTATAATATCATGCACAATTAAAGCAAATATATAGTCTGACGGGAAACCCTAACATCTATGGTAGGAGTTCCCTTATGTTTATTGTGTGTGTATAGGCACGAGCTACCAGTGAGAACCAACAGAGAGCTACAGCAGCTCATCCTCAAAGGATGCATTGCATTAAAACTATTAAAGGCATGCAAATAAACAAAGCACCACAGACATGAAGTTAAATGAGTTCCTATAAGTAAATAATTATAGCTCCTTGCAGAAGCTACTATAAACCACTGATCAAATTCTATATCCTTCAACAGAAAGTATAGAAGCAATCACCATTGCAACTAGTGAGCATCACCAGATAAGTAGCCAAATGAGATCAAATGCATTCAAAAGCACAGTGATAATTCATTGCCAAACATCAGCGATGACAGAACCAAACAAGCACAACAAAGCACCACAGACATGAAGATAAATGAGTTCCTATAAGTAAATAGTCACAGCTCCTTGCAGAAGCCACTATAACCACTGATCAAATGCTATATCCTTCAACGGAAAGGATAGAAGCAATCACCATTGCAACTAGTGGTCATCACCAGATAAGTAGCCAAACAAGATCGAATGCATTCAAGAGCGCGGTGATAATTCATTGCCAAACATCAACGACAACAGAACCAAACAAGCACATAACATATCCAGTTTGGCAGACAAACAAAGAGCAAATTGGCATATGATAGATATGTAGATCGCAAATTTAGCTGACTAACGACAGTTTTAACGTGAAAGCAACCTAAACAGGATTAGAAGGAATAAGTAACTTAATTGAATACCAGAGTTTCATGCTGATCCTGAGCTTGGCCCTCCTTTGAGGCAGGTGTTGTTGAGTCGTTCTATGACCAAAATCAACGCCTGGGTCCCTAATTCCCCTTCCCCATGCGCCATGAGCGAGACATACAGCTGATGCGCCAACGCCAAACCTGGCAATGCCAATCCCATGCTCTGGCATTCCTTCAAACAGATTCCGAGATCCTTCACATAGTGATGCACGTAGAACCCAGCTTCCATGTCCCTGTCCAAAATCCTCTTGCCATAGAGATCGAGCGATTTCGACCCTGCCGCGCCCGTGGATATGGCCTCCAACCACCGCCCCACGTCAAGCCCGGCCTTGTGAGCGTACATCATCCCTTCCACCAACCCTACCATCGTCGATGCTATTGCAATCTGGTTCCCAAGCTTCGCTCTCTGCCCTTGCCCTGGCCCTCCCATGTACCTCACCGTCCCCATGCACCCGAACAGAGGCTCCAGCCTCCGGACGACGGCCTCGTCCCCTCCAGCGAAGATCGACAGGGTCCCGGCGCGCGCCCCGCGGTCGCCGCCTGACACCGGCGCATCGATCGCGGCGCAGGACCCCGCGCGGGCGGCCTCGGCGATCTCGGCCGCGAGAGCAGGGTCGCTGGTGGTCATGTCGACGAGGACAGAGCCCGGGGCTAAGCCAGCGAGGGCTCCATCGGACGGATCGAGGGCAACACGGCGGACGTCGGAGGGGTAGCCGACGATAAGGAAGACGACGTCGCTGGCGCGCGCGACGGCGGCGGGGGAGCTGGCGAGCTTGGCGCCACGGTCAAGGAGGGGCTGGGCCTTGGCGGGGGTCCGATTGAAGACGGTGAGGTAGTAGCCAGCGGAGAGGAGATGGCCAGCCATGGACCGGCCCATGACGCCGGTCCCGATCCAGCCGACCCGGGTCGTGGCAGGGGTTATGTCACGGTCGGACGAGGAAGCGGCAGCCATGGCGAAGAAGCGGAGGCGGCCGACGAAGCGAGTGAGACGGAGACGACGGAGGAACGCCGGGAAGGGCATGGGGGATAGGTGAGCAAGTGGCGCATCGGTAAATATAACGTGAGCCAGCAGTATCCTTCAAATTTCCTAAACTGCCCCTGGTGATCGAGATAAGATGAGACGGGTGGTAGCACTGCGGTGTTGATCGGACGGGGGAGGCAGCGCCGTTTCGTTAAGATGGAAAGGCGGCCTTCGACTTCGACTTCGACGGACGGGGTGGTGGAGCACGAGCCGATGGGTGTCAGAGGCGGTCATCATCTTCCCCGGGTATGCGTTGGATCCATTTGCGCTTGCCTCGTGCAGCTATTGACTAGGTGGTCTTCTTGTGTAAGGACTCGTTTGAACCGAAGGCTCCGATTGCGCAGAGCCCACGGGAATATGGGCTGTTGCTTCTCAACAGCCCACATAGAATGAATGAGCTAAGCAGGCGTTTTGACATTTTGGATTCGGACGACACAAAAATAATTGGCATTAGAAGGCGGAGAAGAAACACAAACGTAAGCAGCATTATCCTATTCGTTTTAAAATAATTCTTCCTCGAAACAGCAACTCAGATTCAAAATTTATAATTATTCAACTGATAAATGTATTTTATATTTTATGAAAATAGATTATCTTAGTACACACAATAGTATCTCTTTTTATTAAAATATCCGAATTGATTAGTGCCCTCTCAAATAAGCATAGTCCATATCTATTGAGATATCAGAATTGATTAATGTATTAGTATAAGTGATTAGTGATCTCAAATTTAAATATCATTGATATGATAATTTTTAAAATATATATATAACTGTCTAAAAAAATTATAATCGAGGCTTCAAGAGTTTAGTTGAAATTTGGGAGTCTTCCAAACATAAGCATGTTTCTCACCAAAGAAAACAAAAAGTCTACTTCTTAATAATATTATTATCCGATTCATTTTGAAAGTAAATCTCGTAAAAACGAAATAATAAGAACAGTTTTTGTTATATATTTGATCATCGATTAATCGTATGTTTTGTTTGTCATTCAACATCACTATTAGAAATCGCATCAACTACTTATCTGTGCACGTCTCTCTCTTTTTTTATTTCCGTTAGAATGTTTTCTTAATTTTCATGTTTTTCTCTATTTCTATGTGACATAGTGCTGATGACATTCTGACACCATCCGATCGACAATTCAACACCATATTATTGTCATCTCAACATCACCTAACTCATTTCTCGAACATTTTAATCACATGTATGGTCATTACATGATCTCTTATTTTGCTGTAATGTGATCCCACTCAATATTAGGAAAGATACATAATAACTTTGATATTAACATAGTCTTCAAATATAAAGATTCAAAACTTTACTATAAAAGCCCTTTGGGTGTGCTCCCAAACTCTCTTTAAGATTCTCCATCTCTATTATTTAACTAATACCTCATAATCAAACCTAATTTATGCGTCGAAAAAATTTTATTAGCATACCCTCGATGCAGTTTTGTATGATTTGAGGTATCATAAACTAAGGGGATTCGATATTTCTCGACATCAATATAAGATAAATGTATAATAAAACCATGATTGATCTTGAATTGACATTCCAATCGAACAATCAAAATATAGTATAGAAATATTACTATTGACATAACTTTACAAACTTAATATTCTTATTTCTTCATAAATTCCTCCCCCCAAATGATATATTTATGATTATGAATATCTACGATTAAAATTTAAGAGGGTGTATTTTCAATACCATCCATCCAATCATAATTTGATGATAATAAGGTTAAGGTATGATATGATAAATATTGTTCACAAATTTCAAATGTGAGATTTATATTTAATTTAAATATAGACCCGAAGCTTATTATAAGTTTGGTGGTACATAAATTATATTGTGGTCTACTCAATTTCTTCAATACATAAGTAAGTAGGGATTAACTCGTATATCCCTATAAACACACTTTGGGGGCACTTTTACAATGAACTTAGTAATCGCTGAATTAAAGTGATGATTAACTCGTAATTATATAAATTTTAATATGATCAGACTATGGTGGAAATGTATATCAATCCAAGTTATAATTATAACACATTGGTACATTCTACTGTAGGGATGAGTAGTCATCTTAGTTGATACTGTTTCAAATTCGATCTCATAAGGTGACGTATTATTGGATTGCCGGAATATCAATTCTGCTATATATATATATATATAGAGATATATATATATATATATATATATATATATATATATATATATATATATATATATATATATATATATATATATATATATATATATATATATATAGATGAAACCCACTTGATAGAGCCGCATGAGACTGACATATAGACAAGTATACACTTTGACGTGAGACTTGATAGGTGTTGGTGTAAACAACCTTAAGTCGTGACATTGGGACCGACGCGGCTTAGTTCAGATCTGGATGACGGGGATCTTCCTGGGACGTTCCTCCCAACTACTGAGGTGGCCGATCACGGTGCTCCGATTGGGACGAGGTCGTTATTCCCTCCGAGTATGAGCTCCTCGCCTGCGCATTTAATGGGGACCTTCGGCCTCGCACCTACACATAGGTTGGGTCGGGATGCTCGACCCGACCCTCCGACGATTAAGTCAGTGGGCGATCGTGGGGGGTTCTTTTCTTTAGGCAAGTGGTGTCTGCTTCTCCCCTCTTTCTCCTCGGCGCGCGAGGGTTTTTATAGTGAGAATTACCGTTGCATGATGTGCCTGCCCGCAGGGAGCATGATCGTACTTCTGGTAGCGTCTGACATTGTTGTTGGCATGGCGTGAGGAATCGAGCATGAGCAAGATATTAATGCGCTTTGGTAGGTGTTCCGGTCCGTTTTGACCGGGTGCCTCATTAGGTCAACATAGGCGGGAGGTGTCATCTGGGATAACTGATGTCACGCGAGTCTTATTATAATTATTACCCTTAGGTAGTGTGTTCAAAGCTTGTGTTTGGAATTGATACTCGGGGGCAGCAAATCGATGAGGATGGCAGAAGCGAGTCAACCAATAGACTGGTCAAAAGATCAGTTCTAGATGATCAACGATGACTTCCAAGAAGGTGCGCTGTTATGAAAACGTGCATATCTCTTTGATGTGGCAGACTGACTACCAAAGTCAGCAATCCAGAAGAGCGTGTTGCGGTCGTCGAAGGGACTCTCTCCTTTGCTTCACGTCTGCTTCCTCATTCATAAACGTTCATTTTCTACTTAGTAGGCGGAGAACTTCTCGCGTTCCCCCCTTCCATTGGCGTAAAACACATGGCACCAAACCACGGAAGGGGACACACAGAAGAAGAATGGCAGAGACGGAGAGACGGACTTTGTGTTTCACCAAGTCAGCAGAGGCAGTCCCAAAAGTAAAATTTGTCTTTTTCATAAAAAGGTAAGTAAGAAAAATTAGATTCGATCTCAATATTAAGATCTAAACTGATTAATATATATTTTACAAAAAAAATAAATTAAGAAGAAAAAAAAAAATTAATACTGCAGTTTAGTTATTAAGTAAGATTGATGATTTTTTTTGAAATAATAATAATAATTCTAAAAAAGAAAAGAAGAAGTTTACAGTTTCTAGAAAGAGTTTGATGGAGAGGAGAGATCAACATTTTTTTTTTTTAATGTGAAGAGCAATTATTTGAGGTATTCTTTCTTAGTCTATTGTAATCCTAAGAATTTCGATGCTGATCTTCCAAAAACGTGTTTTCTGCTCTCGTCACCGAAAAAAAAAACATGATTCCATTTGGCCCCAGGATAACGTTTGCTAGATGATCGAGTCTTGGGAATAGACTTTGTGCACGGAGAAAGGTTGTGTTTTGATGTTGATTGTTGCCATCCAATCTAGAAATTAAAGAAAAATATTTATTTATTTATTAAATCAAAATTATATGATTCACAACAAAAATTCCTTCGCCATCCACTAACTTGATCGTCGGAGGGGTCGGGCCGAGCTTCCGACCCGACGTGCGAGAACGGGGTCGCCTCTTCCCGACGTCGCGGTAAAAGCTTTCCCCCCGACGCGACATCCCGACCGGACCGTCGTAATCGGCCATTGAGAGATTTCGAGAGACGCCGCGTAAAATCCCCCACATTCGGACCTCCGACCAAACCACGTCGGCCCCGAGGCCATGACATAAAGTTGTTTAGACTAACACTTACAACAATTAGATACGGTTCCTTTTTTTTTTCATTTGGACATATCTTTTAATTTTCTATCGATGAGGATCGAATACATGAAATTCAATAAGCCTAGATATATAAAAAATAAATCATTGTATCACCTCAAATCTCGAAGATAATGAAACACTAAATGGACATATGCATGACATCGAGAGAGTATTTCTCACTTGATATTTTATAATCGATGATGATGGCAAAATCAATACCATGTAAAATAATATTTTTAGATATATTTTCATTACTTATTCAAATACTTCTTATGAGCCTCTTTATGGATGCCTCTAGAAATAAACTAAAATATGATATAAGATAGAGACCGTTTTGTATCGTTGAATTGAAGCAAAATATAAATACAAATATTTTTCCCTCAAGTGAAAATTGTCCAAACACGATAAAGTCAAATTAGATTCAAATCGACCATATCAGCTACATATAAAATTTAGTTCACATGTCTGAAACCTTATATAAATTACACTCGTCAGAGAAATGCTGTGTGCTGACATACATTGCTTGTTTCACTCGATGGCTTGCTTGCATTACCACCAAAAGGGTGTCGTTCTCGAGCATTTCCGACCTCTTACAACGTCCACAATAAATATCAACAATAGTTACTCGGTCCTTCATTCTCTATTTTACGAGATCCATGCAATATATATATATATATATATATATATATATATATATATATATATATATATATATATGATCCTTCCCCTTCTCCGTAAGTTAGTAGATCTTAAGCCATCACAGGCGTTCCCCATCTTTACGCGGGACCCGCAGGCGACGTCTCCGTGGGCCGTCTTCAAAAGTCAACAGCGTAGGGCCGTCGACCGCTGACCGTTCAAAGTTTCCAGAGGGAACACTCCCTCCGCAAAAATCCATACTGCACACCTCAATTAACGCCTTTCTACTGTGGACAGAATCCAATCGCAGTATCTGTTTCACCATCACACTTTTTGAGCTCCATAAACATAAGCAGAAGCCTCATTTCGTTTCCTTGCCACCGAGACGCAGCCCCTGCCTCTCAGACCAGCCTCCTCACACAGAGGCTCAAAAATGGCGGCCAGAACCACACGTGAAGTCTCTTTCTTCCTCCTTTCCTTTCTCTCCCTCTGCTTCGCACTCAGAGCCGCATCACAAACACTATCCGACGACGAGAAGCGAATCCTCCTGCAGATCAAGAGGGAATGGCGAGACCAACCCGTTCTCGCCACTTGGAACGACACAACCACCTCCTCCTATTGCGCCTGGACGGGAGTCGGCTGCGCCACCGATGGCTCCGTCGTCAATATCACGCTCTCCGGCCAGGCGACCCCAAAGATCTCGCAACCGATCCCCAATTCCCTCTGCAGCCTCAGGAACCTGACCTACCTCGACCTCAGTTACAACAACATCCCCGGCTCCTTCCCCACCTCCCTATACGACTGCTCCAGCCTCCGGTACCTTGATCTATCTCAGAACCGCTTCGTCGGCGTGATCCCCGACGACGTCGACCGCCTCTCGCCCCTGCTCACGCACCTCGATCTCTCCTCCAACAACTTCTCCGGCGACGTCCCTCCCGCCATCAGCCGGTTCCCGGCGATCCAACAATTAGTCCTCAACAGCAACCTTTTCAACGGAAGCTTCCCGGCGGAGATCGGCAACCTCTCCCGTCTCCAGACACTCGTGCTCGCCTACAACCCTTTTGCTCCCAGCAGAATTCCGCCCGAGTTCGGTAACTTGACTCAGCTGGTCTTCCTGTGGATGACCAGTGCTAATCTTGTCGGCGAGATACCACCTTCGTTCTCGAAACTGGAAGCGTTGGTGCAGTTGGACTTGTCGGAGAACTCGCTCACTGGAACGATCCCCGCCGGAATCTGGGCGCTCCAGAATCTGGACTACTTGTATCTACACAAGAATAACTTATCCGGGCCGATCACGATTGATGGGACCATCGGAGCTCTAGGCCTGGAAGGGATTGATGTATCGATGAATCAGATCAATGGGTCGATCCCGAAAGACTTTGGCAAGCTCCTGAACCTGTCTGTCCTCTTCATGTACTACAACCGGTTATCTGGCGAGATACCGGCGAGCATCGGCCTCCTGCCGTTACTGTACGATCTCCGGCTGTTCAACAACGGCTTAACCGGCGTCTTGCCACCGGAATTGGGCAAGCACTGTCCTTTGTGGAACATCGAGGTCGACGACAACAAGATCTTCGGTGAGCTACCGGACGGCCTTTGCAATGGTGGCGCCTTGACCTCCATCGTGGTCTTCAACAACAACATGAGCGGAAAGATACCGCCGTCCCTCGGTAGCTGTTCAACGCTCGACAACATTCAGGTACAGAGCAACAGTTTCTCCGGCGAGGTGCCCGATGGGATCTGGTCGGCGGTGAATTTGACGACCATGATCATGAGGGATAACGCCTTCTCCGGCGGCCTCCCGGACGAGCTTCCCTGGAACCTGACGCGGTTAGATATCAAGAACAATCGATTCAGCGGCCAAGTCCCGTCCTCGGCGGGCAACTTGGTGGTGTTCTTGGCGAGTAACAACATGTTCTCCGGCAACCTCCCGTCGACCCTAACAGGACTCTCGCGGCTGCAGTCCCTCTCTCTGGAAGGCAATATGATCACCGGAACGATCCCGTCGGATTTGTCAGTGCTGAAGTCGCTCGTGGATCTCAATCTTAGCCACAACCAGCTGACCGGACACATCCCGGTGGCGATCGGGTCGCTGCCGGTGCTGACCTCGCTCGACCTATCGGCGAACGAACTCTCCGGCTCGATCCCAACGGCGATGGCGAACCTGAAGCTCAACTTCCTGAACCTCTCGTCCAACCAGCTCTCCGGCGAGATTCCGGCGGCGTTGCAGAGCCCGGCGAACGAGCAAAGCTTCCTCTCGAATCCCAGCCTTTGCGCTGCCAATTCCAAACTCAACGTCCCCGCCTGCCGAAGGGGCAGCTCGGGCGGGCTGTCCCGTGGCCTCCGCATCCTCTTCTTCGTCCTCGGCGGGCTCGTGTTCTTGATGGCCTTGGCGTTCTCCGTCTTCGTGTACAGAGACCACAAGAAGAGAAGCAACGGCAGCGATCCTGCCGTGTGGAACGTGACCTCCTTCCAGTCGGTGGATTTCACGGAATCCAACATCATGCGCGGCATCAAGGAGGAGAACCTGATCGGCAGCGGCGGGTCCGGCAACGTCTACAAGGTCGACCTAGGGAACCGCGCCGGGGAGACCGTGGCCGTCAAGAAGATCTGGAGCAGCAGGAAGCTTGACTCCAAGCTGGAGAAGCAGTTCCAGTCGGAGGTGAAGTTCCTGGGATCCATCAGGCACAAGAACATCATCAAGCTGCGGTGCTGCATCTCCAGCCCCGACGCGAAGCTACTGGTGTACGAGTACATGGGGAACGGGAGCTTGGATCGGTGGCTGCACGGGAAGCGGGCGGCGCCGCTGCATTGGTCGACCAGGCTGGAGATCGCCGTCGGGTCGGCCCGAGGGCTGTGCTACTTGCACCATGATTGCTCGCCGCCGATCATACATCGGGACGTGAAGTCCAGCAATATCCTGTTGGATATGGAGTTCAACGCCAAGATCGCCGACTTCGGTCTGGCACGGATGCTGGTCAAGCCCGGGCAGCTCGACACGGTGTCGGTAATAGCCGGCTCCTTCGGCTACATGGCTCCAGGTAAGAACAAAGGCCCCCTCGAACTCGGTCTCCATCCATGATTCAAAGCATCGAATGACTGCTAATGTTGTTTTCGTACGCAGAGTGCGGGTATTCCAGGAGACTGAACGAGAAAGTGGATGTGTACAGCTTCGGGGTTGTTCTTCTGGAGCTGACCACAGGAAGACGGGCAAACAATGAGGGGGAGCAATGTAACCTGGCAGAGTGGGCCTGGAAGCAGATCCAAGAGGGAGCAAACCTGAGCGACGCGGTAGACCCGGCCATAAAAGACTCGCCGCAGATGGACGACATAACCAAGGTGTTCAAATTGGGGCTTCGCTGCACGGAGTCTTCGCCTTCACGGCGGCCGTCCATGAAGGACGTGCTGCAGGTTTTGATGAGGTGCAATCGGCCGCGCGGAGACGATTGCAAACCCTGCGCTGAGCGCGACGTGGCACCGCTTCTATCTTCGAAGACGAGTAGTCGACGAAAAGGATCACCCGATGATGGCGATGAGAACAGTTTGGCATGCAACGTCTGAGGCAATGGTTATTACCTCGTCGTCATGAGGATCTCTGATCACCAAGACACGGTCAATATAGAGCAACTAATGGAATATGGCCACCACTTGCTTCACTACAAGGAAATCACCGGATGTAGTTGCAGAAGATTTCTGGCACAGCAACAGCTGCAGAGACATGACAGACGCAGAATTCGAAAGGTTATTGTATCCCCTCCATTTGTATGTCGATAGTGAAGAGACAACAGGACGAGGAAAAAGAAAGGGAGAGGAAGAAGAGCATCACCACAATGCAATGCAGGTGCAGGAGACAAGCCGGGCAGCATCAGAACAGCGTCCTCTGCACAAGATTCTGCCGTCTTCTGTGAACTGACCACCGCTTGCTTACTCTACTATCAGATGCAATCACATAGGTCAAATTAAGAACTGCATACACGACATAGAAAAGGGTCTTGTACAAAATGTTTGGATTCGTTTAGACTGTGCTAGATGCGATAGATATCATTTTAAGATACAGAAATACCTCTGAAGATTATGCCAACTACAGACAACAGGCTGCCAAATATGAACGCCAGTAACCAAGAAGATTGTGCCTTCAAGACTTCCTTCGGTTTAGTCCCAACAACAATAAGATCAGGTGAAGCATGGTGGTGCATGGCTGACATGACTGGAGTCCTGCAAATCTCATGTTGAAAATTTGTTCAAAATCAACCACAATATGTAAAATCTGGAAGAGACCAAGACTGCACGATGTAAAACAATTGCCAACCAGAGGAGAAAGATAAATACCACTGATTAAATCAAGATCACGATGCATATAAGCATATAACAGCATCGGAAAAATTCAATCTTATGCACTGCACCAAGCTTCAGGTTATCACAAGTTGATCTAAGAATAAATTATAAGCACAAAGCAATCTGTGAAGTAATGCAAACTCAAGCTCGGCCTGTGACAACTCAGTTGGAAAAGAGAAACACAAAATCCTATATCTGCTTCACGATCTTGAAGATAACTTACATGAAAGGAACCATTGGAAGATCAATTATCTAAAATGCACAATCAATAAAATTGATCTGAAGAAGATTATACAAGTTTATGTTGAGGATGATTCTAAAATCTGTGCTCATAAAGGTTCCTCCAAGGAACTATAATAATAAAAACCTAATATCACATTGTGCTGAGATATCCCATCACAACCATAGCTAATACATTCAGATCGACCTGGAAGATAGATAGAAGGGAAATCCGATGCAAGCAAAATATTTTCAATTCCAGCCACAACGGGATCATCACATATATCTAGCCAGTTAACCGCAGTAAGTTTAACTCTCCAGAATGGATCATACCATTACTCCACAATTAACTGATTCTATCCATAAAACAGAATATTTCCTTAATAGCAGCAGTTATACGTACCTTAGTATAAACAGAGTTTTGAGTTTCGATGGAACACAGTCTCCAAACAAGGCAAGCTTCGTTAACCAATCTCAGGAATCTCCTAAAATTCCTTTCAGATACATTCCAGATATCAACTTCCCAAAAATCTGCAATGACAAAGTTTCTTGAATTTATAGCATTTGTACAATTCTAGTGATAGAAATAAGTCAAGTTCTTTATACATTACTTGTCACCAGGGTTCAAACCCTCAAAAAACTAATGCTTGATCATAGTCAGTTAAAGAAAAGATGAGATGACCTGAAGTTTCTCATTCCACGTTGATAACCTACATAAAAATGAAATTTAAGAACTTATACAATGTCAACAAGCTTTCCTAACAGCTGCATAGTAGAAATCTTGTTTTATTATATGTTATATGTTCAATTATCATAACCAAAGGAGAAAAAGATTAACTTTACATGTCAGGCAAAAGAAAGTTTGTTCACCATCTCTCCTGATTTGGGAAGAAGACTGTGCCACTTAGGTATTGCATGGGCAAGCTCTACATAGGCTGCATTTGTACCAGCGCCTAGTATCACAGCAGCAACTACATCATTATCATAACATCTCGCCCCAGCTAATGTCCCGATTGTATAATTAACCTGAATCAAGAATTACTACAATTGTTAATTCTCTCTAGTCTAGAAAAGGAAGATCATAGCAAAAAGTTGAATAACCACACAGCTCAAGAGGTACATATTGAAATCTCAGTCAAAAGTAATTTCATCTGAAACTCGAAGAAGGGAATACAAAAAGGAACTTACCAGTGCTGATACTTGCATATTGAGACCTTGTCCTTCAATGGCCCTCATCAATTCAGCGACCACATCTTCCCCAACCTGCCTTCAAGAACAACAACAGTGTGTCAGCAAGCTGTGAGGTCCCATCCTGACCGCACAAGTTGAAATACATAAGGTTCCAATAAACCATCAACAGAAATGATCATAATTTTCACAAAATAGTCTGGTTTGTCTCACTAAGAAAATATATCAAAACATAGAATGCCCAGACATGAAGATATTAAGCTACCAATGCATGTAAATATCTCAAAAGCAATTGTGAGAAGATACATTATGAATTCAAGAGACACTTTTGAACTTGAAAACTAAGTGTACTAGGTAATAAATCAACAAGGAAACTTGACATGGTAATGCATGCAAAAGTTACTAAAATCAACAAACAGAAAAAATGCAAACTGTCAGCATAGGAAGATGGGAATTTTTTATGAAGTAAGTTTCTGTTGCTCATTCTCAAAGCCTGCTGATCCTTGTAAGAGATGGAAGCTGGTTCCTCCGAGGTCTAAAGCATAAAACAATTCTGTCTCATCCTTGTAAAAGTTGTGTTCAAGGGGTCCTGATATTACCATAGAATAAAGATCCTTGTAAAAGTTGTGTTCAAGGGGTCCAGATATTACCATAGAATAAAGATCCAAATTGAAGATAAAAATACACATTCATTCCCGAGGAATGTATTATGTAGACTAGTAAATAAATGTCAATATGCTTACCTGTAATTACATAAACCAAAAAAATATTAACATCCCAAATGACTATTCTGAAGCAATGCCTATTTCTTTATAAAGGAAAATTCACTTCTAACATACTGCAATTTCTTTGTCATGAACAACTGCTTGCATGTGCTATACGCATATGGACAGAATATGTTTTGTGCATAATAACTAACTAAAATGAAGTTGAAGTGAATTTGTGTAAAACGAACTATTCGCTGACGGAAATGCATGAGGTGCCCTAAAGGCAATTTCAGTTAAACAAAAGTCCTATGCCAATGGTTATACGGCCTCACCGAAAAGAATGAATGTCATGGCAGAGAATTGATTAAACTTATACTGATCTAATCTTGAATGCACACCTAGAAAACCATGTTTGATAAGGCACCAAGGAGTCCAGAGCCAGAGACTAGGAGATGACTACTATTATAAGGCAACCCCAGCGAGCGATTTCCATAGAGTGAATCCTGTGTTCTTCCACTCTCCAGAAACTATCAAGTTTATAAAAGTTCAATAACTTCACTTGAGAAACTAATTTAGAACCACAAAGTCAGGTAAAGAGGAACCATACAAGGTTTGCAAATGCCAAATAACAAAGCTAAGTTTCATGAATCGGTAGAAAAATGGGCGGTTCCTTTTCTGGTAACGGGAAAGATGGCTCGTACCCAGGGGGGAGGTTGTCGACGTAGCTGATCAGAATCTTAAGCTTGCTCCCGCCCTGGGAAGCGAGCCCCGCGTGCATCTCCTCCGTCGTCACGTCCGCCACCTGCCGCGGCTTCGCGTTGGGCTGGCGCGGCGCGTCGCTCCTTGAGTTCGTTGATCACCGCGGCAGCCCGAGCTCCGCGTCCGGTGCCGCACGAGGGGCACCGCCATCGCCGCCTTGGCCATGTCCTCGGAGCTACGGTTCCGAGCCGATCAGACGAGCCCCTCTCGACCTCCTAATCGATCCAAGAACTAGGCTCCCGGGCTCCGTCTTCCAAGATCCTTCCTTCGGAGGACGAAAACGATCAGGATCACGAAAGAAGTCGGGATCCGTAGCTGCCTTCCCCTTTGTTTGAATGGCGAAGGCGAAATGAAAGAAATCTCGAAGGCCAGACCGCTAAAATGTGGGATTGGGCGAAACGGGGGATGGATTCGGCGGAGAGAGAGAAAAAAAGAAAACGAAGCAGAGAGCAAAATAAATAAATATAAATATTGGGTAATTTATAAAAAAAACAAACCCTTCGTAATAAGGTTTTATGTATACCTCCATATATTTACTTTTTATCGGGGCGTTCTTTTTATTTAAAATCTCAAAAATATTATTTTAAATTCGATCGATCCTTTTTATTGAAACTTAAAAATGATTGATCTAAGAACTGATTCAATCTGATCTTAGTTTAGATGAAATTAGTTCGGGTTAAATTCTTTAAAGCGAATTGGCCATGTTTGAATCAAAAGTCGAAAGAGGATATACAAGGATTATATTAAACGAGTGTAACCTTAGTCTAAGCGATGATAGCCAATGCTCCATTCCTTTCTTGTGTTTCTCTCCGATAACAATGATGAACTCCTGTGTTCCTTTCCTCTCTGACCGTCAACGACAATGACATTCTCTACAACTTTATTGATAGCATCGAGCACAACCTCATTAAGTATACAAACAATAGTGTCTTCGTAGATGATGAAATCACATCATTGACCTATCCATTGCTCTGTAGTTAGAACGATAACTTGTTCTTTGATTGCTCGCCCGATATCTCTGTATAAAAACAAGTGGACTTATTCTTCTCCTTCAAATTCAAACTCAATAGCTCGTCCCTTTACTTAGCCGTATCCCTTGAACTCAGTTTGCTTCCACGGGAAGTGCCAATCGAACAATAGTGGCATCCATCTAAGCATATATATATATATATATATATATATATAATGAAATAAAAGATGCACCGATCAGTCTCCAAAAAAAAATTGTGGTAGAGAAATTTGCTTAAAACATAATTGATTGTGTCGGTGTAATATGCTATTATCGTGTTAATGTCACTTGAATCTAGTTTTATTTCAATTTATTTCTTGGCTTATACAAAAATAATCAAAATCATCAGACCACATTGAACTTGGTTGGAGTCAGATGGTTTTGGTCAACCCTACTTAATTTATCATCATATTTACTGTCTGTCACCGATGTGATTCTTTTCATATGGATGATCTAATTGAAGAAAAAGATTTGCATCATCATGATGGTTTGTTTACACATATAGATCAAGTTGTCTGAAACTAGAGAGAGCTGCACGTTACGTGATTTCTTCTTTGTGAAGATTGATGTTTTTCATAACCTGTAGTTACCACTAGATTGAGAAGCTCATGATCCTCAAAATTGAAGGCATATGTATTTAAAAACTCAGAAAAACTAAGATGATGTTATAATAATTTTTTAAAATTTTGGATAGTTTTATAGATAATTTTTTTATTTATACCTATGTTACACTCGGGTTATACTTGTATTACACTCAAATTGTGATCCTCCAAACTTTATATTGACGAGATAAAGTTTAAGCATGTGCTTAATCACTTAAATCAAGAAAAAAAATAGAAAAAGTGATACTAATTAAGTTATCTTTATCAAATAAACTTGATTTTTTTAAGTTATTAAGTTATGTATATTACTTGATTAGAATGTAAGTGTATTGAACTTTCTAATATGTATTATGATATATCTATGCTTGAATTTCTCTTTGGTTTTTATCCCCTAAACTTCAGATATAATGTCTTCTATTCCTAATATTTACTTTTGTATATAAATAAAATAACGCCATTACATAGATCTCCTCAGCTTCAGGGAAATAAGACAGATGAAGTTGTTACTATAGGTAATATATATCATAACTTAAAGATTTATATTAATCATTATTAAGTTACATGCAACTTATTATTCTTTTTTCATGTGTGAAGTCTAAGAAGCATGAATCACTCGTTCCCCCTTCACTTTTTTACGATCATTCTCTTTTTTACATCATTCTCTTTTTTACGATCCTCTTCACAATACATAATTAATAGTTATTGTTATATCGATCATTTGAGATATTTTCTCTATAAACCTAATGGTAGAAATTGATGACACATTTTATTCATTTCTTTTAGGCGATATCATCTTTATATTCTTATATAAATATTTTTTATCATATAATAGATATTTATAACATTCGTATATGTTAATATGCTCTTTGTAGTATTTCGAAATATTAGATAGAGGGATCCACTATTACTTTTGAGGTGTCTTAGTTGAGTTTAGATCGATATTATTATGATTTTAACGGTTTCCAATGATAAAAAAGTCATATATGTTGAAGATTTGATATAAAAGATATGATATATAGGCTGATGTCAAATATTGCCCATTTTTATCACTAAATATAACTAAAGTCAAATATGATCAACAAATATTATATGTCATTATTTGATTTTATAGAAAATATTTTGTGAAAACATAAGAATGCCATTCGATAAAACCCTATTATTGAGTTTTTTTTAGGATAAATTGCACATAATTATTCCTTCAAAAAATAATAACTATATGTGTTTAGTACCCAAAAACATATTGCAGTTGAATATTACATACAGAGACGTGTACGATTTTTTATTACATGCAACAATGCAAGTGCTGCAAGAAGATAAATACGACAAAATTATTTTACAAATGAAATATGTAAATACATTTCTCAAGAAGTGTCCTATTTTTTAAAATACTTATCAAACTATAAATAAGACATTTTTTTTGGAAAATAAAGAAAATCAGTAAAGATTCCCATCAGTGCTCTATGAAAAATGTTTTAAAAAAACGAGGATTTTTGCAAAAAAAAAAATGAAAAATAGCTTTATTTGTAAAGCAACATCCAATAATTTTTGAAGTATTATTCTATAGCAAAATAGAAAGATAAGATACTATAAGTTTTTTGTTTGGAAGTGAGACTCAAAAACTAAAGTCTAATTTTAAATTGAAGAAGAAAAGCTAAGAAATTTTGGACTTTTCAAGCAAACATTAATTGTTGGCTGAATAAAAAAAATTCGCATAAGCGACGATCCGATTTTATGTTGATTCAATCGATTGTCATGACTCTGATTTACAATGACGTACGATGAAGCCATACATGACCCATTATTATAATTTGGTTCTTTTTTACAGCCGTCCATATTATGAAAAATTTTATGATCATCCAATATATATATATATATATATATATATATATATATATATATATATATATATATATATATATATATATATATATATATATATATATATATATCGATTAGAAATGGAATGGAATCGGATCGAAGTTTTGCAACCCACGATCGATCCAATTTCTAATCAATACACCAACAGATAAAGCCCGTGTTCATGTTTCTGGCCCAACGAAACCTTATATTTTATTCCTAGCAAAAAAAAAAAAAGAAAGAAAGAAAAGAAAATCTAAATGCACAGCTAAGTTGAAATTCTAATTTATAGCACATACACCATTCAGAATCAATTACGTACTTGTCGTTCTTAATTTATGTTTAGATAATTAAAAAAAAAGGGATGAAATGTAAGGTTGTTCAATTATTGATTTTTTTTTATTATCCCTTCGAATTGATTTGGAATCACAGTTAGTAATGGTCGACACAGGTAAATTTAGATGGGTGTTAACGATAGTGACATATAAAAGAGGATTACTAATATATTTACAATCTATATATTTAATTGAATACATAAATAAATAATTCGGCTTCCATAACCCGTTCAACGCTTATAAATGAAGATTGTAGTGCAAGTAAGTAAACGCCAAGCATCTTCCTCCAAATTCGTTGAAGTGGGCCCGTCGGGCTCCTGCTAAGATTCTCTGACTCACTATGCATCCAACTGTTCCATCCCATCGGAATCACGTCTCCACATTACTCTTGACTTGACCAGCACAGCACAGTTAAACAGGTTCGACGATGGCATGTCGAATAGGAGCAGTGACCCAGCTCGATGCAACCAGCGGATGGATTTGGAGTTCCACAGTGTGGTGCAGGCTTCCCTGATGCAACTGTCCTTGCATAGTGGCGTCCTATGATACTTGTTGCCCCGAGAAGAATGGAACAGAGACCTGACTTCCAGGGACGTACTACTTGGGAGGTTAAGGCCGCCGAGTGCACGTCCCCGGGAGCAGCAGGGCCACTGTGCTCCCGAACGCCATGCAACCCCAACAGGAGAATCGCACAGCAAGCCCGCTGAAGTCGGTCGAGACTCGCACACAGAGACCACTGTGGAAGCACAAGCCCCAGCCGCTGCTGCTACTGTACTTGCACAGTCGCAAGAAGATTTGAGCAGTAGATGGAGGTGGAGATGGAAGTCTGCTTCCACGATCTCTGGCGCACTGGATAGGACCGCAGGCCACTCACTGTTCCAAGTGGCTCGTAGACTAAATCATACAGTGATGCGGTCGGGGAACTTAAATGCACTCCTACTGTTCGAACAGCAGAAGAGGAACTCAATATATATTCCATGACCTTAATATTTTATAGCTCCAAGCAAGTTCAACGAGTATACGAAACATACGGCAGGTGGTGATTGGCTACAAGGTAAGCCCTGTAGCCATATTCTCGTACTTGTAGCTCGGATGAACTAGTAGGATAGATATATATATATATATATAAAAAAGCAATCAAAGAAGAAGAATAAAAATAATAAAGAAAGAACGAGCTCATTTGAGTCCATGCTCGTTAGATTAAAATATCAGCATGACTGTCGGCTGGCACGATGGCACCATCAATGATAAGCTCTTCTTCAGTTGTTAAATCATCATTAACTATCATTTAGAAGCACAGCAAGCCATCATTACGTTGGCCTATGAACGGAGGAGCTCCATAATATCAACTAGCGTCGGAGTGCGATGCACATACCGGACTTGTGTCTTAATCGAGGGCCCGCCACCACCTTGACATCCCTAACTTGTCGTGGTTCGATCAGGCCAGATGATCCGACGGCTACTGCGAAACCGGAGTGCGAGAAGGAGAGAAGATAATTATGGTGGAGGTCTCTTTGGATCCCAATGCTGTGGATCAGCAGTGCAGCGAATGTGTAACACGTGTATGGCAGCTAATGAGACCAACCCAACCCAAGAAAAACCCATCTCGCACGTGCCCCGCCCGTGATTTAAGCTGCAATGACTGCCCCCACTCTCCAAATGCCTCGAGTCTTTACAGCGGTGAGGAGGAGAGGCTCACGTTTACGTCGCCCGTGACTCGGCACCATCCCCCACACGATTATTATGACTATTGTTTTCACCCGCGCACCACTGTTCGCTATGCTTCCGCCGTAGCTGCCTTGGCGAGCCCATTCTTCCACCTCTCGGGCGACAAATGCGTGCTTATCCAACCAATCGATTGCGAGGACTAAACTTTGGATGGCCATGCCGACTTCTTGCATCCTGGGAAGGCTCACCGGGCTGACACTGGGGTTACGATGAGTGAGGTGTTTAGGAGCTAAGTCACATCTAATGGAGTCGGCACGGTGCGCTGCCAGAGTTGCTGTTTGCTTAGCCGACGAAGGAGACAAAGCATACGCAAGATGTCAAATTCCACTCTCCAGGTTTTGGAATTTTCAATGCCCATCCATCGAAGGATGCTACGCTGCCGTTTCCCACGTCCTCGCCACTCCCGCTGGGTTTACATCATCACCGTCACCAGTGCATCGGAAGTCTAAACAACCCATTTGTAGCCATATAAAATGTTCCCTTTCCCTTCTCCCCATCCAAGGTAGCCTGAAATCTCAATCCGGGACTCCATTTCCTCTGCACCACATCATCACGTCGCTGCTGCAGAAGCAGAAGAAGGTGGAGGCGTAGCTCACACCCACACACCATATCGTTTACTCGGGGTAGTAACTAGTGAACCACTCCCTCCTTGGGGCCTTTACTGCTGCCATACCCTGCGGATCTCTGCGACCGACCCCTTTGACCAAGCCCTTTTTTATCATCTCAGAGAGAGATCTCCTCTGAGGGGGAAGCCTGACGACGAGGGCTCTCACACTAAACAGAGTAAGATACGGTTTACCAAACCCAGGATCTTTCTTTTTTCTTTCCTCTATCGAGCCTCCACCCCCTGTTTGTGTGTGTTTCGATGGGGTGTCTCAAGCAGAGAGGCTAGCAAGGAAGCATAAAAAGTAGTGGGGAAGAGAAGCACAACTCATTCCCTTGTTTCTCGAGCGACGTGTGTGTATCCATCTACCTACACAGTAGCGGGCAGCCCTTTGGTTTGGCTCCCCTGTTCTTGGCTTTGTCGTCTAAGAGCAGCTGCGATGCGTTAGGATAGGCCGGAGCTTTGAGATAATATATCTTTCCCGAGGAGATATTTATCAGCAGAAGGAAGGGAGAGAGAGCGAGAGAGAGAGAGAGAGACGATGAGGTCGTACTGAGTGTTACTCTGCAAACCGGGCCTAAAACTCCGACATTGTTGTAAGCATTGAGCTCAGTTTTATTACTTGCTGTCGCTTACCTCTGTCATTTTATGAAGCGTTGCCTGCTAAGTAGAGGGGAAAGGTCCAGGGTTTTTCGTTCTTTGAGGTGTGTTCCACACCTCCATGGTATGGAGTCGTGTTTTCTAGCGGAACAAAGCGGTGTGTTTTCTAGCTGGGCCGAGTCAAAGATGAAGACTACAGGGAGAAGGGAACAACCGCAGATGGCAGGAGGAGGACGACGACGTTAAATTTTTTCCCCTTCAACAAGTTTAAGATGGGCCCTATTCCTTTCCTATCTACCTTCTTTCTTTTTTTTTGAGGCAACAAAAAACAAAAAAAACAAAAAACCCCATACTATCTTTTTTTTTTTGGCCGATAAATCCGAGTGAGGGGAGAATGTTGGGAGACACGAGATGTTCACCATAGCGCGTCTTTTTACTGTTGGAAGTGCAACGATCACATATCTGCCTACCCCCCCCCCCCCCCCCCCCCCCCCCCTCTCATCTCCTACACAAGCTCTTTTTCCTTCCATGAAACTCCTTAGGTTACTTAATTCTTTTTGAAGATTTCTCGCTGCTGCTGGTGCCTTCTTTTCTAGCTGTCCACCACCGCCATGCTCATCTCCCAACTTTTAAATAGACCCCCTCGCGTCATGCCTTCCCTAACTTGTAGTTTTTGATTCACTCCTTTCCCTCACTTTCTCCGTAGGAGCTCCTCGGCGATGGGGCGGGCTGCTAGGTGGCTGAGGAGTCTTCTGGGAGGGAAGAAGGACACCAAGGGTCAAAAGGACGATGCCAGCACCAGTGGCCACGACACCAGAGATCGAAAGAGGTGGAGTTTTGCCGGACCCCAGCAAGCCGCAAGCATGGGTCACAGTCCTGTTACAGCAGCGTGGTTGAGCACCTTCCACGACGACAGCGAGGAGGAGAGCAAGCACGCCATAGCGGTGGCGGTAGCCACTGCGGCCGCTGCCAGCGCCGCGGTGACGGCGGCTCAGGCGGCGATGGTGCGACTGAAGAGCCTTGGGACAGAAAGAACGACGCCCTATGGCATCTACGAACGGTGGGCTGCTGTCAAGATTCAGACAGCCTTCAGATGTTACTTGGTATGGATAAATCTTGTAGACTTTGTGAAGAGATCCCACCTTTCACTTCGAGCGCCTCATCTGATTCTATCCTCGAGTTATTTGAATCTGGATAGTCCTTTGTTTAGTCTTCTTTTCTCTCTCTCTCTCTCTCCTCTATTGCTGTTTCTTATACCTGTTTTATGCTTTAACTATGGTTTGCTAGCCCAGGCATCAGGTCCTATATCTATTTGGCGTTCCTGTTGTGACGCAGGCAAAGAAAGCTCTTCGAGCTCTCAAAGCGCTGGTGAAGCTGCAGGCTCTAGTCAGAGGCTACCTTGTGAGGAAGCAAGCAGCCATAACCCTCCGCAGACTGCGAGCTCTTGTAAGAGCTCAGTCTGTAGCCAGGCCTCGAGAAGCTCGTGCTCTGCCCCAGCAAGGTCGAAGACTCGACGCACAAGTCTGCCATCGCAGATCCTTCGTACGACCGAGATCCTCAAACACTAGTGGTATTTACCTTTCAATCGACGACCACCATCCTCTGATTCTGTGTTCTCCTCTTGCTCTCTCTTTCGCCCAGGAAAGGTTTAATGTCAGAGATGCAAGGTGCAAGCCTACGGGATCAGAAGAGAGCCATGGCCTCGATAGGAGTCCAAAGATCGTGGAGATGGATACCTTCCAACTCAAGTCCAAGTCATTCAGGAGGACAGGTTCTTCTAGTTTTAATGCACTCGAGGAACCCACGGTGCCACTTTCTTCTCCACTCGCACACAAGATCCCGTCTCGTCTCTCCATCCCCAGCTGCCGGAGTTCTCGAGACTACCACTATTACCGAAACCCTGAAAGATCTCCCTGCTCCAAGACAGCACAAAACACTCCTCGCCTCAACCCACAAACTCCACCGAGGTACATGAACATAACCGCAGATGTGGTTGTATGGCATACTCCGAGCCCCGCGAACTCTCCGAACTACATGGCAAACACATCGTCCTCTGCGGCAAAGGTGAGGCCTCAGAGCACGCCGAAGCAGAGACCAGAGAAAGCCAGCCGCAGGAAGAAGTTGTACGCAAACGAGACCGTGCCGGGGACTAGTCTGAGCGACACCTGGTCTCCCTTACAAGAACACGAAGCTTATTGCAATTTGAAATATGGGATGGTGGGAAGGATTAATAGGACTGCCAAGATGGTGAAGGAGGCAGCCAGGGATTACTACTTGGATAGCATGTGGTGAGTCAGTAGTGAAAGCAAACTGGTTTGGGAGAGGTTCTCTTGGAATTGTAAGAACCTCTGAACTATTCCTTGCTACTGAATTGTGAGTGTAGAGGAAGGGATCTGTAGATTCTCCTGGTCTGATCTAAATTTGCTGCAACCTTGGTTCTTAGCTTCCTTTATGAATCTATATCAGCATGCCAATTTCAGTAATCTACTGTTGAAGTTCTCAAAACTTGAAGGAACTCGGTCCTCGGGATAAAACCAACATCTTGTGTCATAAGTACAAACAGCCTTGTTGATTGAGCTAGTTTTGACAGTATGCCTTGCTTATGAGACACTAAAACTTAGTAATTGTGAAGCTAGACCCAGACTTTACATTTTAGATTGCTTTCTAAGATAATCATACTGAATCGTTTTAAAGTAATCCAGTCCAAAAAATTCTATAGGGCTTGAATGGGATTATTTTATAGTTTTAATTTTTCTTTCTTTCCTAGGATTTCTAAGCAATCCACAACTGGGTCCATCCAGAGTTCCCTAAATCTCTACCATACGATCCTGATCTTGACAACAACATTGATCTAAAATTCGCCTTAAGTTTATGAGGAATTCTATTCATCGATCAATTGATTATAAATGTGTGCCAAGTGTTTGTCTTAAATGTGGCTGACACATATCATGCCTGCAGGGGGAGTTGATTCCTCTTGAAGAGGAAGTGTACATGTGTGATTTAAGAGCAACTAAAAGATGGATTAACTTAGTGACTTTGTTTAATTAAGTGACCTACTAAATTCTTGGACAAAACCAATATGTTCTGAGCTAAAATCTTTCGGAAGAACCTATCTGATTAGCCAACATCGTTTTTATTATATATCAAGAGCTGCACCCAAGCAGAAGGGGCAGGTGCACAATGGATGGGTAGAAGTAAATGCCAGGCAGGATCTACCATGAGATATTTCATAATTTATTTGTATAGATCCACCAAGAGAAACTCAATCGATCATATATTAGTTGCAATACTACAATCAACCAAATAAATCAACTTTATGAAATAAAAGATTCAGAAAGTTTAGAGAGTACTAATCTTTATGCACATAAGACAAGATGAACCACCACTTTTTAAGTGCCTAAACACGATATTCACGAAAAGAATTTGCAGCAGGTGATTAAGAAATAGGTAATCTAAGGGAAGTCATGTAAATGGCATGATATACCGCAATCTTAAAATAAAGTAATTGCATTCGGGATATACTGCACTTACAGATAACTCACCCATAAACAAATAAAATCAACCTACCAGTTATCCTATCTATAATTATTCTACAATGGGGTAGTCTAACACACACAATTTCCATCAATGCAGATTCTGGGGATGGAAAAGTTGTCAATCAAAGAAGCTGTTTTTCATGAACATGTATTCTATAATAATGATTATATCTGGATAAGCTTCCAAGATGAAGGAAGATCTACCAATGTCAAAGTGCTTATGAGTAAATGTCTTCTGCAATCTCAAATTAATTGATCTTACTGAACATAAATTTATCACCAAGCATTTTCAGATATGGTGGTCCTGAGCACCTACAAGTTGTGACATGCAGTGTCCTCTTCGATGATGACAAACCACATTTAATCACATGAGCGGTGCGAATAATGATTACGAAAAAGACCTGTTGCTAAATGAGACTGATATGGTTAACGTATAAGAGCATGTCATCCAATCTTGGAAGAACTTCTAAATATAAATTAATAACAAGTGTAGTAAAAAATCGCAAACAAGTTAGGAGAACTTATTTGCCACAGCAGAGGGTCAGCATCCAATCAATCATTGAGAAAAAAGAAATCAGGAAGACAGGAGCAAAAAAGAATGGGTTTCCTTTGTCCTATCTCTCTCGAAGAGAACCTAAACCAAGGTTGTTCACCAAATTTTTAGTCTCCTCAAGGAGATGGTAGTGGATTTTCAGGGTTTGCAGTTGCAAGATTTCTTCAAGAGATGGAGGAAGAGGCATAAAATCAGAAATTCATTTTTTTTTAAATGATAAAATTTATGGACATCATTTCTTCTCTATTTTCTTAAATCTTTATTCTTCAACATTGATTTCATACTTTAACCGAGTTTCGATATATCTCTTGTGCACACTCCTGCTTCTCTACCTAAACATCGAGCTTGAATGCTAACCACAATCTCTGTTAGCAGATCCCTCTAGAATATCGGCATCAGCTTCATGTTAGTGTCATTCAGGATAAATTTCCCATCATGTAGATGTGACACCAGCTGAAAGATCCATGCTTTTATCTCAATGAATCATAAAAGCACATGTAACAGTGCATGAACATTCAGCAGTCAATAGTGATATCGGTTATTGTGATTCCATAGATGAGCTCTGCTAAGAAGTAAATCATATCAAGAAGGTAAAGATCAGTAAGGTAACCGTACGCGAACTCAACTCAATCTTTCCGCATATTTTGTCGAAGTCTCTAATCCAGATTAAAAACAAAAGCTGCAGTTTTCTTAATTGGGGGGTTCAAAATGGAAATTTAGCATTAAATGAATTCACACCGAACTCACTACCTACCGGTGCACCATCGGCGATATCATACATCTTATCTTGCTAGGCCTACATAAACAACATAACAATCCTGAATTACTTGGACAATAACTTGAGATCTGACTCAACCAGTTATCCCCCATGCTCTAAAGTATCGGTTGACAATCAAAAACAAGTTTCTTTATATTCGCTGGTCTCAAATGTGACCATGAAACTAACTGTTCTTGCCCTCTGTGAAATAAAAGCTTGCTCTCGAGAGAATAGCAAATCATAGCATCCTTCAACGTGTTTATTGTGAGTTTTCCCTTGTTATCTCAAAATTCCCTTTGTGTCTCTATTCAAACCTCAAAGTTTGATTCACGGTCATGGGTTAGGGAAAGAGTTGACCATTTAGATTGCATTATGCCGTCTGACAAAACAGAGTTAATTCCTGCAACACGGTAATTCATCGAACACCTTGAAGGTTATCTCGCCCTCCAGTTCCAACAAAAAGGAGTGACTGCGATCGCTCTCAAAAGAAACGATCGCCGACTCAATTTAACGAAATTAATCAAGGAATCTGGCAACTACCAGAAGCATCATACTGTAATCAGACACGGACATCACAAGAGAATTTATCTAAGAATGAACTTTCACAAGAATGACAACAAATAATAAACCCGAAGTTTCACAAGAACAAGTACCTCCCCTTTTTTTTCGCCCTCTGATGCCCCTCGGCGACAGAAGCCATGCGTTCTTCTGCAACGTGCAAGAGTAGGCCTTCAATTCCACGAACGACAGGGTAACAAGGGAAGGGTGACGATAGAAATCTCGCTACTCCACTCGGGAATTGGAAGAACCGGACGTCTAGGACCCCGAATTTTAGCACTAGAATCTCATGATCGTCGTAATAGGGAAGAGTCGGGCGGACGACTAACCCTAATTCCAGACTCGTCGAGAGGAAGAAGGCAAATGAACGGCGCTCCGAATCATTCCTACTCGTCGACATACCTTTTTTTCTCTTATTAAAATAAACTTTAATTTATATATTCGACATACATATTTGAGTATTAATCTCAATTTTTTGACATACATATTCGACATCCAACTTTTCACAAATGTCACAAATCTCCCATCAAACTTCTCTTATATTGCAAGATCGACGAATATATATATATATATATATATATATATATATATATATATATAT
This sequence comes from Musa acuminata AAA Group, assembly GCF_036884655.1. NCBI lineage: Eukaryota > Viridiplantae > Streptophyta > Magnoliopsida > Zingiberales > Musaceae > Musa > Musa acuminata. Next base: position 3,845,478 of record NC_088346.1, on the reverse strand, counting down.
ATATAATATATATATAGTCCAATGAATAAGGTTACGTGGAATTCTGGGTGGGTGATAGAGCATGCAGCCAACGAGAGGAGGAAAGAGGTACGAAGAAAGGATTTAGGACACGTGGAAATAGGGATGGGGGACCAAATTAATGTTCTTGGAAGAACCCAATTCAATTTTCATTCGGGAGAAAAAGCCTCTGCCAATAAGGTCACGTCGTCGAGAGGGGACCGTATGTTTGTTTCTCTAATCTTTTGTGCAGTATTGTGACATCTCAATTTCATCGATTTAAATTGGATTTAGACATTAATTCATCGATCTGATTTGTTCTTTTGCGAGATGTAAGCAGAATTCCGACTTCCGAAAGAAAGTTGAATCCCATCACAAAAACGAGAGGACATAATAAAATATTTTTGTTTTCATAGTAAGACTAAAATTAATGGGTTTTATTTTTTTATTTTATGTTAATATAAAATTTTGATTATTTAGATTTTGAGATTCATCTAATAATTAAATAATATATCCGACAATTAGTTATTGAGCTTTAGATTTTTCTCATATTTCTTTTTATTTTTTTAGTTGGGAGTCTTTCGATTCTATCATTTAGGTAAATACTTAAGCAATTAGTGGTTGCTAACCGTTTGTGTAATTATTTTGGTAGTGGGAAGCCACAAGATTAAAGGGTTAATTAGTAATAGTACCCTATTAGTTCGAAATAAGCCGCAAGATGAGAAGACATGGCATGGGCTTATCCGGACCGTTCGGGTCACGAATCAATTTAACATTGGGCTTTGCCGTGATTATTAGGGTTTCGACTACATTAAATGAAATAAGGTTTCTCTTATGAAGCCATCTCTCACTGTGCAAGTAGCCCAATAGTTATTCGATAAGAAATGCTTCGATTTTATATACAGTTGGGAGTGCTGTTGCAGTCGGACATAGAAAAGGCCAAAAAAAAATAGAAAACAAAAATATTTTCGATTCAGGAAATTTTTTTTTTAGTACACATTTAATCCCATATGGATTGACACGAAGAAAAATAAAAGTCTCATAAGAGTAAGGTATTATCATCATCATCATTATTATTATTATTATCATTATTATTATTATTATTATTATTATTATTATTATTATTATTATTATTATTATTATTATTATTATTATTATTATTATTATTATCGTCGTAGATAAATTTTAATATTAAAAGGTCAAGACGATAATTAAAATCGAAGAGAATAACATATCTAACATCACTTTCTTTATTAGCCAAACCGATATTATATCAATAAATTAAAATATTTAAAATTAATTAGGAATGGCGTATTGATTTTCTCATACACATAACATATAAAAAAAAGTTCCAATGTGTTGTTTGTGTTGCTAACTTATATTTTCGGTTGTCGATCCTTTTTAAGTCTGACGTGGAGATGAGTAGGTTTGACAGGACATCTTACAAATCTAAGCGACAAAAACTCATTTAATTTAGTAATTCTAGAAAAATATAATGTACGATTCAAAAAACTCTCTCAATTCACATATTTAATCAATAATAATTATTATTTATTACTTAAATCGTTGGATCGACATGTCAAACTGACGATACATTAGAATAAATGTTAATTTATTCGATATCGATAATATCAAATTATTATTATTATTAATTAATATTTTGTTAAGCTTCACATTGGCAATATTAACTATACCAACATGGACCGATATTTCTCATACGTGTATTTGATTTATCATATTTCTCGATAAACAAATACATCAATGCAATAACAATTGCCTACGGTCTGGTCACGTCTGAGCTGCATGCAAGCAATGGTGTTGTGTCCTTGTCACCGAATCAAATCAAAATAATGCAAGCTCGCACTATGTCTGGGGTTCCACATCAACTTAATCATTTCGAAGAACAAAACGCACACATGGGCCCCATTCGTAAGATAACTCCGTTCCTCTATAATACCAGTCGGCCTTCCATCTCTCTCGGTTCAATTATTCAATTATTGAAACATGCTTATCATTGTTTATCCAAATCATACAAGTGATTTTGATTCACTACTCATAATAATGAAAGAAAATAAATTAGATCCAAATAACATGAGGTTTTGATCGAGGATAGCATACACGCAAAAGAAACAACTAAGTTTCTAAACAATAATACATTTTTCATCCATCGGAAGAGTATTAATTTTAATTTAAAATAAAGTGGAATCGGAAGATTAATTTTTCCTGGTGGTGACGTGGACAGCTAATCGCTATCCACGTGTTGAAGCCACACACCGTGGACTTACGTGGTGTGTATCTAAACCCCCCTCTAAACTTTTCCTTGACGTTTGACTACCAAAATAATGTTCCCATTGGATGGACTCCTCCAGTCAACTGCGGTCCCACTTCGGCACGACGTTGGCATGACCACTGATGCAGAGTTACCTCGGAATAAACGCCAGCCACATCATTTGTGGGTCCCGTGCCGCGACCCTCGCGTGGATTCCTTTCGTTCATATCCGTCGTAAATAATCAATCTTTATCTTTGTTTTCGGACAGCTCCCTTTTTTTTTATTATTATATATTCATTCGAAAAATATGGCCTCTTATTCGCTTATGTATGTGATGTGATATTTATGCTTATTTTTTATATTTATGTTACTGTTTCCTTACGACACCGAAAACATCTCAATAAGGGTTTCGTCCAAATCATGTGATCTAATTCAAGTCTTTGAGAAGATCAAAAACCATACTTTAATACTCGTGTTTGCAACCTCTCTTCTCCCTTAATACAAATCCTTCTTATTTGTTATGCGCTCCTTTTCCTCCTCCTCGATGAGAATGAGAATGCTTTCTTATCTTCCTTCTCTTTCATATTCATCCTTTTTCTCTATCATCTCTTCTTTATTTTCCTTTTTCTTCCCCCTTTTTATCTTTCTACTTCCTTCTCACCCTCCATCTTCTCTTTCTCCTTCCTATTAACAACATAAATACATATATATATTAATACATTGATATTGGTCTAATACACGAAACTATATTCCTATTAGCACATTAATAAAAGAATTATCTACTTTATGTATTTTTTATTATATATATGTACATAAATAAAAGATTGTGCACACCAACCATGATTTTTCATTAGCGAAAATATTATGACAGTATCCTTACAATAGAATGATGCACAAAAAATCATACTCGGTGATGATGCAATTTTAGAAATACTTAATGGATTCCATATTTTAAATATTTATACTATTTATTGATAATTATGATCCATGATAGGTAGCACATAGCATACCGAGATGGCACAGGGCGTAAATACGTTGTATATGAGTCGATACAAGCGTCAAGATAATAATAACAACAGTAATAATAAGGGAGGGAGGGTTTTAGCTTACTTAAGTTGACATGCTTCCCGTCACTCTCATCACTGTTTGACCAATATTTGTCATGTCACGTTACGTCGTGTCTGTATATTATTAGGAACAAACACCTCTCCTCCCTCTCTCTCTCTCTTCATCGTCTCTGCCTCTGACACTCTGCTCGATGAACCACTAAATCAACGCAAAATTAAGGTTGAAATGGAAACACGGATGATGGACACGTCATCCCTCGAGAAGACTCCCCTCCTCGATCGCACCGCCACCGGCGCTCCCTCCGCCCGCCTACTCGTCGCCGGCGTCCTCCTTATCCTCCTCCTACTCCTCGGCCTTACCGCTTCCCCTCCCTCCAAAGCCACCTACCACTCCCTCTTCCTCTCCCTCGGCGACAACGCCACCGCCGCCCGCCACCTCCTCGCACTCACCCGCAGCCCCCACGTCGCCGGCACTCCGGCCAACGCCGATGCCGCCTCCTATGTCCGCTCCGCACTCTCCGCCGCCTCCTTCCCCGCCCACGTCGCCTCCTACGACGTCCTCCTCTCTTACCCCGTCCTCCGCTCCCTCGCTCTCTCCCCTTCACCGCCGCCCTCGTCCGTCCCCGCCACCGCCTTCCACCTCGTACAGGAGATTTACCCTGGGGTCCCCTTCGCTGATGCCGCCGCCGAGGCGCTCCCCGCCTTCCACGCCTACGCTCGCTCCGGCTCCGCCGCTGGCCCTGCCGTCTACGCCAACTACGGTCGCGTGGAGGACTTCGCCAACCTCAGGGCGATGGGGGTGAACGTCACCGGGGCGGTGGTTCTAGCGAGGTACGGGAAGATATACCGGGGGGAAATCGTAAGGAACGCGGCCGCCGTTGGGGCAGCCGCCGCGGTGGTGTACACCGATTCCAAGGATTACAGCGGCGATCGCTGGTTCCCGGATGGACCGGGGATGCCGCCGAGTGGTGTCCAGGCGGGAAGCACGTACCGGGGAATCGGGGATCCGACGACGCCGGGATGGCCAAGCTCTGCGGGTTGTGAGCGGCTGAGCGCGGCAGAGGTGGCGACGAGTGGTATGACGCCGGGGATTCCATCGCTACCGGTCTCTGCGAGGGACGGCGAGGCGATACAGAGGTCCATCGGGGGACAGGCGGCACCTCATGATTGGCAGGGAGGCGAAGGGGCTCCCGTTTACCGGCTTGGTCCTGGTCCCGGGTTCCTCAACCTGACGTACATTGTGAGTATCCATGTTATGATTGTTGCCATGATGTTGATTGAAACCATATGATTCCTTTTGTCTTCCCTTGGCCTCGTATGGCTGTCTCTGCAGGGCAATGAAACACTGGCAACAATAGAGAACGTCTGTGCTATGATCGAAGGGGAAGACGAGCCCGACCGGTATGTTTTGTCTTTAACAGCATACATAGCGGAACTTTACTTTTAGAAAAAAAGACTTCAATATAGTATAGTTTACCACATTGCATTTAAGAGTAAATCTAGACCAATTGTTTTGTTTTCTGCAAAGCAAATATTTCTTTTTGTTGAAATTTTTCTTTGCCTGAAAGCACTTAGTTCCATTCTATATGACTGGATGAACTGAGCCACAGAAAATTCTGAAGTCCAAAGTCATGAATTGTACTTGGTGTACTTTATAATTAATCACTTTAAATTCCTTTGAAAAGAAATTATCCAGGACTCATTACACATGTCTGCTATGATTCTGGTGTGACTATTAATCATCTAGCTTGATTGTTAGTTTTCCTTGCTTATGTACATTTTATGATTATACAATGTTGAAGAAGTAGCTCCACTTGTTGCTTGTTCAAGTTCAATTTTCTTCAGAACTAACACAGGTATTGGTATATTTTGGAGCACTGAAACTGAAAGTGGATGAGACTGCTCTGCATGTCATGATTTCATTCAAGTGAATAACAAAATAACAGGAAGGAGGCTCCAGTGATTGTGAAGAAATTTTCCCTTATTTTTTTTCTGTTTTCATGTTTAATTTTCTTGTTCTGTGTGGCTGTGGCTTTGAGCATAGTCACAGTGGTTGTGAGCATATCCTGGCTCATTCCTGAAATTGATCCGCTAAACCTATCTTTAGAAGTCTAGCCTTCAGAATGGAACTCTTATTGTACATCATAGCAGTTTGATATGACAGAATGCATGTTTAGATTCTTGTTATTACCATGCTGCTAACTGTGTGCTTGGAGAATATTTTTGCTGTTGTAACATATAGACATTTGCCAGTTGCCGCATTTGTCATGAAATATAAGCAGTAAATGTTTGAAGAGTACTGCTATTTTGACTAACATAAGTGACTATGCCTGATGCTGTATATCTTACCCTTTATTTCTTTTGTTGTTCTGCCAATGGCACTGTTTGATTCTTGTGATAAATTAATAAATGGGTAACAAAATTCTGTTCAAGTTCATGCTTTCTGGTGTAGTTGGACTGCAATCAAGTTTTGTCTACAGGTATGTCATTCTTGGTAATCATCGAGATGCATGGACATTTGGAGCAGTCGATCCAAACAGCGGAACTGCAGCTTTACTCGAGGTACTTCTGGATCTACATGGTTTAATAAATGCAACTTTTAATTTGATTAAATTGTCTTCTAAGGTATAGTTGCCCTGGTTATTAAGCTAAATTATAGATGTGAGACTTGATGGAGTCTTTATCGCAATCATATATAATAATCACATAGGAGGGTGGAAGTCTCCATTCAATTCAGTTCACTATATTAGTTAGTGCCTTCAGTTCACCAAGTAGTTTTTGCATCTCATGTGTTATGGATGTGACCCTGCAGTGTGGATTTATGAGAAAAAAAATCTTGGATAAAGGAACTCTTTGCTTCTCTAGAGGCTGCGAGTATCATTGTTGTGTGGAATTTCTCTCTAGGGCCTCTAATAAGAAAAATGAAAAGATAAAGCCATGAGGTTGGTTTTACAGTTAAGTCATAATTTACCTGCATGATGTTTTATTTGACATAAAGTTAGAGAATCTCACTGACTGTTGCATCACTTACAACTCCATCCATTCTGGCTTTATTTTGGTCCAAGATCCTGTTCACTTGGTATACAGATACCTTAGCCCAAATGCATTAATTAGATAAAGGACTTCAAATATAGGTCCGTACCTCTCCTGGCAACTGTGATTTTCTTATATTTGTAAAACTTGAAATTGTTGAGTTTTAATTTTATGTTCTAAAGTAGCAAGCACTAGAAGTTAAATCTAGTGTACCTTCGTATTCATTTTATGTGAAGTCCTTTTCATGATCTGTTGATGAGTTTCTTTCAAATTGGCATGAGGTTTATTTGCGATTTGATACCTGGTAGGATTCTTCTTGAAGGAGATATGTTCTTAGTTAATTTGTTAATTATGGGTATTCATCAACTGATCATCTTTTCCCTCAGTTGGTTATGGAATAGCCAATTATGAAATTGTTAAAACAAGATGTCAAGATCTACACATTTTAAAATATCCCCCAGATGTCTAGAAGATAAAGAGAATATGAATTTGCAAGTTGGATGTCTGTACTTAGTCGTCGGTCATCTGAGGTCTTAATAAATAGAAGGCTTAGTGATACTAATATGTTTGGACCCAAAAGGTCCAAAGGTTAGCTCGACTTAAACCTAAATCTACAGGCAGTTCCTTTTTACAGCTAATTCTTAACTTTCATCGCGTTCAGGATATTCAAGTGATTTTCTGGTTACGTTTTCGTTTTTCTTTGGCTATATATCAAGTTTTTTTTTTTCTTGTTGGTTGCTTGATGATGTTATTCCTCACCATAAGTACTTCTTAGTTAATTCATAGATTGCTCAGAGGCTGGGGAAGCTACGAAAGAGAGGATGGAGACCTCGGCGGACCATTGTCTTTTGTAATTGGGATGCAGAAGAGTATGGCTTGGTTGGTCTCTCTCTTTCTCGCTCGCTCTCTCTCTAAATCTATATATTTACCACTCTGTCTGTTTCTTTGTGTGCAATGTGCAATTTTATATTCCTCAAATCCATACTATTGCAGATTGGATCAACAGAATGGGTTGAAGAGAACAAGGAAATGCTAGCTTCAAGAGCTATTGCTTATTTGAATGTTGACTGTGCAGCCGGAGGTCCTGGATTCCATGCATCTACAACACCGCAGCTTGATGAAATAATTAAACAAGCAACTAAAAAGGTTTCTGACTGTCCTTTCATTAAATCTACTGCAGCAAGATTCAACTATAGCAGTAATGGACCACAAAAAGAAAGCTGGATATAGAATACTAGATGTAAGAATAACCTCATTTGGATACTATTGAGTGGCAGTTCTATTAACAAGATACAGAAAATTGTAGGCCTGGAAAGTGAAAGGGTATGAAAAAAGATTACAGATTACTTGCATTTATTTATCAACTATTCATGTAAAATATCATTACTTTCCTGATCGTTTTCACTTGTTAACCTCTTGTATAGGTTCAAGACCCAGATAATTTCTCTCAGATGGTATATGATTCATGGGTTAACTCCAATGATTCTAAGCTCGTAAGTTGCTAAGTTTTCTATATAATTTAAACATTTCAACCGAAAAGTAATATTATATTGTAAAAGTTACTCTTGTTCCAAACTATTTCTTGTTTTCCACTTGTACCTTGAGGAAAGTAGGATGTTCTGATTTTTGCCTGGATAATGATGGATTTGGTGTATGATAGCTTTTTCCCACCTCAGCTTGAATGGTTAAGCATGAAATTATTGGCCAAATGAGTGACCGCTGAATTTTCATGAAGATTGGGAGATTAGGTGGTAGAGGAACAGACTTTGCAGCATTCGTCCAACATGTTGGAGTTCCTTCTGTAGACTTGTTTTTTGGAGGAGGTATTCTCATCTCCTTTGATGCCAAAGTTCTTTTGTGCTATTACTTCCTTTGCACTTACTGAGTTTTCTAGTTTGCTTAAACCAAATAGTTGTAGAAGATATTTCTCAATATACCAATATATGCATGCCTACTTAGAAAACATTATTTTCTTTTCCCTTGTGTCTAGTTTTGGCAGATATGTTGCTGTTGTTCTTTCTTTTTTTTATACTGTGGGTAGGTAGAAGGGGGATGTGGAAGGGGCTGAATGCTTCATTAGCATAGTTTGCACACATCTCAGTAAGATATTTGGTTTTGTGAGAACACTAAATGTCTTATTTAGTTATTCTTTTTTTCCCTGGGCTCTTTGATGCTCTTTCCTACTTTGAACCCATGATCCCATTTTCTTTAAAGTGTTAGGCGTATTTCATACTTATTAATTTTATTTTATAGCATGACTTATTATCCCCGGTCTTAGAAGGGCTGGATCTTTTATCTAATAACAACCTTTTTTGGGGGCTTCTTTCTAATTTTATCTAAGGAATTTGTGTTTTTCTTTACAGGATACCCAGTTTACCATTCGTTGTATGATGATTTTGTATGGATGCAGAAATTTGGAGACCCTTTATTCCATAGACAAGTGGCAGGTACTGCTACTACATGCAATTTATTTTAGCACATATCATGTTGTTAAAAATAGAAAGTAAGGTGTTTGATGCCTTAGCCTCGAATGCAAGGAATCTATAGCAGTAGCATCATCCTTCTTTGTATCTTTTGGGATACTTGTTTAGACCGGTCATTTTCTGTGATAATCCCAATGGATTCTGTCCAAACAGATTAGGTGCTCATATAATGACTACCGATCTTATTGAGGTTGACTTTCAATCTCCATTGCACTACAATCAAACATTAAACTCTACTATCAATGTACTTTCCTAAATGATTTCAGAAGGCTAAACTGTTGTACACTGGGGACCATGAAGCTGCCAATCCTGCAAGTTAACTAATGTCTATCCTTGCAGAATTGTGGATGATGATAGTTTTGTCTTATTTTGTACTCATCCTCCATCTGATGGAAATTGGAACATCTGCATAAATTATAAAACGTAGCACTTATACTGTGTGACTGATCTTCGAAACACTGTATAGCTTTGGCAACTCGATACCTATACCTAGAGCTTGTTTATGCGGTCATATTTTGAGTTAAGCTAATAGTAACTTCTTGGATACTATTATTTCTTCTTTCTCATGCAGTGGCTAGCATCTGGGGTCTTGTTGCTTTGAGGCTTGCAGATGATGAGTTCTTGCCTTTTAATTACATTTCCTATGCTCTTGAGCTCCAGGTACATATTCAATTCTTCAAGGAACTGTATTACTAGGAAACATCCACATGCATCATGGTATACATATAATTTAGGTGAGTGGATGCAGAGGATGCCAAACTTATGAGGAAGCACGACAAGATTGCTGGGGAACTTTCTTTTATTTGTTCTGTGCTGCCTTGATGAGTACATATGATTCTGTTGATCCCTGTATGATTATCATTAAATGATGTATTAGCTTTTGCATGGCCCTGTGGATAAATATTTTCTCATTCATAATAAGTAGGTCCGAAATCTAATGTGTTCTACAATTACAGGGAAGCACAAAGACACTAGAAGACAAGGTATTGGGGATGCCTGTTACTTTCACTCCATTGTACAGGTCAATAGAGGAATTGGAGAAGGCAGCTACTAATATAGACAAAGAGAAAAAGGTATCTCCAGTGATTTGTTGCAGATAATTAAAGTAAGATATTGTTCATCGACACTGAAGCATTACAATTTTAGGCACTAGAACTGGAAGTCGGATTAGTAGGACGCAGAAAGGATCTGCTGAAAGTTCGAGAACTCAATGACAGGCTGATGATGGCCGAACGGGCATTTACAGATCGGGAGGGGCTCTTTCACAGAGAATGGTACAAGCATTTGGTATGTTTCTGCTTTTAATCCCGTCTCTGATCTTATCCTTGCAAACAACTCGATGTTATACTCCGCTAACGACACTTTTGACTGTTCAACAGATTTATGGACCTTCATTGCATGACGATTATGGATCAAATTCATTTCCTGGGATCGATGATGCGATCGAGAAGGCTAAGAGTTTGAACACTTCAGATTCATGGCGTTTTGTGCAGCATGAAGTGTGGAGGGTTGCCAGGGTTGTCACCCAGGCATCCCTAGTCCTTCATGGAAAATTCACGTGAATCCCCGTGTTGTCATTCTATAATTTCCTATATATGCCAAGAAAATGTTCAATCCAGTTATATCTGATAGCCCAATACGAAAGACAAGAAAGGCCACAAAAATTAATGCTAGTGATCGGTGGAAATTAAGTACTACAGTGCTTTAGTTGGATCTGATCATTCAACAATGTGCAAAATATCCATTTCTTGTCGGTGGTAATGCTGATGTTATATATATATATATATATATATATATATATATATATATATATATATATATATATATATATATATATATAAGGGTGAATTAAAAAACATTTCTTGAGTGAATTTTTTTTACAAAACATCGATCATGAAAAAAGATCATTTTATTTTTACCTTTATCAAATCTATTGTTGTCGCCTCTACCAATCGCACTTATGTTTGAGCAGGTCCCTTTGTCGGACCTAGCGATGAAGGTGTAGTGGTCTTTGTTGGACTCCACTAAGTCCTACAATGGAGGCATAGCCTTTGTGACCATCGTCGTCCCTTATGGCCTCAGAGGGGTCGCTAGTCTTGTTCATAGCTTTTGTTATTGATCGCAGAGGGGTCGTGCCTCCTTCGTTGGTCCAACGGAGTTGCTTTGCCTTCGTCGTTAGATGGGTCCTATATAGGTCGAGTGAAGAACGATGGTCGACAACAGAATTATCATTGAAAAAAAAAAATTGTTAAACTTTTTCAAAGTTGATGTGCTATCTAAAAAATTTTCAAATTTAGAATATTTTTTTTTTAGAATTTGCCCTATATAAAATGCACGCAATTCAAACGATTGTAATCTGAAAATAATTCATAGAAAGCACTGATGCAACATAAAACATAAAACATGCTCAAAACATGAGCATAGTCTCTAATTATGGACAAAACCGAAGAGCATGAATGACTGCTGCAGAGCATTATGTACTTCACTCGTTTAACATCACAAACACCAAAAGAAGCATAGAAGAACGTATCATCCATAAACAAATGAAAGAATTACGGGTAAAGCAGAAGCCAACGCTGCTCCCCCTGTGATCAAAACAAGTCTCTGGTCATCACTTCACAGGACGAGAGTCAACTCCGATGAAGTCCTCAAAGGCTGTAATCTTGCTGGTCCTGGCACAGCTCCTTCCTTAGCTTCTGTGAGAACAGCTGACAGGCATCCATGCTGAGATCAATAGCGGCAGATAGCGCTATGAACAGGGCCACGTCGGCCATGCATGAGACGTGCTGCACGCCCACCTGCACCGACGGCTTGCTTGCCTTCCCCTCCCCTTCGACCGTGGATCCCATCACGAACCCTCCGTCGAACGGCCATTGGCCGGCCACCATGTCCCCGATCACGCTGGGATCGATGCAGAACTGGCCACCTTTGCGGACGCTGAGGGAGGACTCGGCGATGGGCACGCCGCCGATGTGTCCGGTGTCCGGCACGAGCTCGAACCGGTAGCCCAGGGCGTCGACGGGCCCTCGTTCTCGCCATGCCTCGAGGCGGCCCCATGGCTTCCAGTTGGTGGCGGCGGAGGTTGAGCCACCGATGGGCCGGAGGATGAGCCACGCTCCGGGGTTGGACCTCGAGACGCGGTCGGAGCCGGGGGACGGGACGAAGGGCGTCACCATGGACGCGGCAGCCACCGGAGAGCCCGACAGGTCATGTATCGTCACGGTCCAGCCTTTGCGCTGCTCCCTTCTTTGGTGGTCCCTTTCTCCCCCAAAGGAACTAAACCAGCTTCTGATGCTATTGCTGCGGGAGCCATCAGATGCCAGCGATCTGTGCGTGCATCACACAGTTCAGGATGAAACCATGTCAGTCTCCAGAGGCGTAGCTAAAAGATTCAGATCTTGAAAGCATTAATATACAGCGGCACGAGGGACTGCAGCATCGCACACAATACTACTGTATCTCTAATCTGCAGGCACTCATCCAAAGAACTCGTAGGGAGACCAAACGATCTCATGGAATCTTACAGCATATATTGAGGCAGTACAAAAGCGAAAACACACAAGATTATATTTTGATATTGATAGCCAGGCATGGTTCTTATTATTCTTTCTGAAAAGTAAAAGAAAAGCAGTAAATGACACAGCCTTCCCTCGATGATCAAAGCTTTTCTAACCAAGCAAGCAAAGGTTGATTTAGGAAGACAGAGTTCCAAGTCTCGGCAACAGCTAGCAGCAGATGCAGTGCGGAGGGATGAATTAGAAATCAAGCGTATGTCTCAACTTTTCCCCCATCAACCACTAAATATTTGCAAATCCTACCTTTTTATTATGAGGATAATTCCCCGTAAATAAATATTTATTTAAAATATGAGAAGAAAAAGAGAGGAGAGAAAAAGTAATGCCACTCACGAGGACATGGATCTGGAGTTCCGCCGGCGGTCGACGGTGAAGCGGCAACTGAAGACCGGCTGCCGAATACACCCGCTGCGGTTGCCGCCGCAGTTCCCCTGGATCTGATACACCACCGGGCTGCACTCCGGCTCGCCGCCGAACTGGAACACGAAGCGGGGGTCGGGCTCGGACCGGACCACCAGGTGAAGCCTTGCCGCCGACCGCCCAGCGCCCACGCTCACCCACCCGTTCTGCGCCACCGTGGGCCTCGTCGGCGCCACCTCCAGGTCCATCGCCACCCGCACCCGCCCCAGAAGCCGCCCCGAGCTGAACCCGCACGTGCTCCCCGTCCGGCCCATGTAGACCGACACCACCAGGCTCGCCCGCTTGCCCGAGAGCCGCTGCAGCGTGGGCTGGTCGAGGCTGATGACCACCGAGGCGGGAGGGCCGGCGGGGACGGGCGCCTCCATCAGGTTGGTCGTCGAGTTGGGATCGGCGGCGACGGGGAGCGGGGTGGTGTGGGGCGAGGAGGCGCAGTCCTGGAGGTGCAGAGAGCAGAAGCAGGGGGTGGTCGAGGGGTGCACGCCCGGCCCTGCCGGCTTCGATATGGCCGGCAGTTTCAGCACGAGGGATTCGATGATAAGCCGCACGAAGGGACACGGATCCATCTCTTCCACCTTCCTCTCCTACTCTGACTGCCCTCGGCGTCGGAGTCCCGTCGTTTCATGAGCAGTTCGCCGCTGTCAGAAGCAGGTCTGTTCTCTTTATTCGGATCATATAGCCGACGGTCCTCCATTTCGAATATTGCAATCACTTCCCTTCATTGGCAGTCGGTCCCACTCAAGCGTGCGGTCCAGATTTGAAGGGCCGAGGTGGGGTCGGTGATGAGGAGGTCCGGGAAAACAATGGTCGCGATCTTTTCAGGTGCGCTGGGCCCCGCGGATCGGTGGACGAGGGTGGGCCCCTGGCAGTCGGTCGTTGGAACGGCCACCGGAAGCATGCAGTTGGTCGAGTTCTAATGATCGCTTGCCGCGCCGCGCCCATGACAGCTATAATTGTTGAGATGCGCAATGATGGGATTAATCTACTTTCATGATATCTTATTATGCAGATTAAAAGGCATGATTACATAAAATACATAAAAATGTCAAATCAATGTACCGAAATTTATGAAAATGCAATTCTTTTCCTTTGGCATTAATGTTAAAACTCATATGCTTTTTTTCTTTAATTTAATTTATAATTTTAATATTTTTATTAATTTATCCTTTTTTAATTTCTTTAGTGGTTATCCTTTTTCATCATTGTTATTTCACTCTAATTTGAATTCTTTTTAGTTTGGTTTTAAAATTTTCTTTAAAAATGTTATATCTTTACCATAATTTTTTATAAAATTAAAATTTTACATATAATACGAAAATTATCATTTAATGCGTCAAAGAAAGGTAGAGAGACATAGAAAAAATTTATTAAAAACTATTATTAAAATTTTAATTTTTTTATTTAATTAATAATGATAAAAAGATTCATGGAATCTATCTTAAATAGGTAGAATAATACTAACGATTTTATTATTGTCATTATAGTAATATAAATAGTATGTGTCACTTACCATATAGGCATATTTTCCGTGATAATTTTATATCAACCCAAGATATGATTGAATTAACATTTTTATTTATATCAACCGAGCTCGTGACTAATTTAGGTTTGGAGAAACCTCAACAGAGATTGGAAAGGCCGTCAAAATCCAGTGGTCAATCCAGTCATCGGTGAGGGATCTAATCACCATCACCATCACCACGGGCTGCCACCAACCCGCACTGTATCTCCCAAGTTCTGGCAGTGAGATGGTGCATGAAACACTGGTCATATGGCTTTAATGTCACTGGCTGTTGCTCACTATTTCTCCGTAAAAGTTCATGCCATGATTGGATTACAAAGAGCGGAGTGGACTCGGTTGTGGACAGTTTATCCAGCAATCATGTTGATGACAAGACTAATTTACGGATGAGAAAGAAAAGAGAGCGAGAGAGAGAGAGAAAGAGGAAAGGTAGGAATATGACAGGGTGGGAGGATTAGATAAGGCAAGGCTGGATGTGGTGGGTGAGAGATGCTGTGTTTGGGACCCCAACACAGCTGGAAACTGGCTGTGTTCGACGCCTTTCCATGTGAGCGTCGCCACATAACGACACAGCCCTCATTGAAGCCGGACAGGGAAAGGCCGCGGCTGCCCCGCCGTCGCCATCGAGGAGTACAACGCACGCCGGCATCATTCGTGTCCTCCTCCTCCCCTTTTGCTTAACGGGGATTGCGGCGGCGTGAGATGGCAGACGGCATCATCGGGGGCTTTCTTCCTCGCTTTCTTTTCCTTCGTCTCCCTGGCGTGGCGTTGGGACTGCAGCAACGATGTGTATGGGATGGAGAGTCACGGGATCCGACGGATGATTGCAGACCTCCTCTGAGCTACCACTCCCGACCCATCACGTGTAGTGTTCGTAGGTGCAGAGGAGGTCAGATACGGAGAATTGACGGCGATTTGTGTCCACTGGATTCATTGTGAGTCGATGAATTTTATAGGAAGCCACATCATTAAGGAAAAAACTATAGTATTATTATTATTATTATACATCCATCCAACTATTGTCCTCCTCTCTCTCTCTCTCTCTCTCTCTCTCTCTCTCTCTTCGTAAAATATGATGAGTGGAATAGCAAACACCATCTCTTCTCTCTCCTTCGAGTCCTGCATTGGAACCTCAATGCAAACTACTTTTGGAGAACACCTCGGTAAAGATAAAAAAGAAAGTTTCTGTTGAACACACAGTGTCAGCGTGCATGAACTACTGAAGAACCGCGAGAACTGACAAAAAACTTTTAGGTTATACATTGGATATATTGAGTAATCTTGTTATGCTTTGCATGGGTTTTAGGATCTCATTGGGGCAAGCGTGGATCTTGATGCCGTCCATCCACGTTCTCTTACATGAATTTAGTGCATGAGTTGACACTGGTCGATGACATGTTCCTCCTACGATGAGACCAGCGAAGAGTTTGCAGCCATTCATACTGTCTATAGATCGGAATACAGAAAGATTGTGGTAGATTTTTTTGTGCTATCCCGTCTTATAAGATGAAAATGTAGATGACAATTGTTGGTGAACTTTTACGTCGTGATCATCGACACTCAAGTGGCGAGAGCAAGCGTGAGTCGAGTGGAGTTCGAGTTCCGCTTCTTGAGCGCAATTTTCACCCTCAACGAGTGGTCTGCTTCTTTGTCGTCAGGTTCCTATACACGGGACAAGGTCGGGAGAGGGATTTTCTAAATCGACCCCTCCAAAGCTTAAGTGTGAAAAAAAGGAGAGTTCCATGGAATGAGCAAGCCCCCCATGTGTCGATTATGTGGTAATCTTTTATACCAGCACATAGGGGTCGGTTGTACTTAGTTCGTTAATTGTCGTCGACCCCTTAGGCAGCCCAGCCCATATCTTTCGTGTGGATGTCGATCGACTTGTACGGAACGATGTTGAGCGGTACCATCCCAAGCTTTCTGGGACAGTTTTCTACCTGACAATATCGTCCCGAGCTTTTCGGGGGTGGCCTCGTACCCGACAACGTATCTTGCACGGTCCTATACCGTGCGGGAGGATGGCTGAGTCGGCTAAGTCCTTGCACCGACGTGGTCCGCCACATCGGTTTTTAAGCTCCACGTTGGTGCTGTCGTGGCTGTTGACTCTGGGCGTGTTATCAAAATGTGCCTAATGTGTAATCTCACAGGATTGGCTGAGATAATGTTATTGCTACTTTTTCTGTCTTCCAACTATTCCTCAATATATATTTCTCAAGTTTTCCTTATCAGAATGCCACCCAAAATATCCGCTGGAAATATCTTTTCACTCTTGATAATAATTCTCAAGCCAATCATTGCAGCAGTAGTATGTGAGAAGTTTTGGTGGTTGTACCCTCTTAACCTTAAGATTATTGATGTCTTCTTTTACTTATAGAGAGTAAATGTAGAAGCAAAATGGCAGTACTACAGCACACTTGCATCTACTAAAAGTTCAACAAGATGCACAAGTTGAGTTTTCACTTGCAAAATGAATAAGCTTTAGAATCTAATCCAAACAAGTTTAAGCAAGGCTTGGCCTTATGGATGTTCTGATCTAGAAAAATAATCTTGAGGACAAAATGCAGATCTGCATGCGCCATACATGACATAGCATGAAGCTATGAGCTGTTTGATGTGAATATGTTCTTTCTGAGGACACACAGTATCACATCAGGAAAAGGATTAGACACAATTTATCCAGATAACAGCTTTTCATAATACATCTAATTGGCTGCAAGTCAAGTTAGTGTCTCCACAGCAGTACTGTCAGCATTACTTCTCCATCTCCACCATCATATGTACTCTGAAGTCTGAAGAATACTTTCCTTACACTGCATGCATGTGCACCAACTGATGTTGTCTTTCAACCAGCTATCCAGGTCTTAGAACTTACTGCATCATGGGATTCCTTTTTGCATAGTGATTCCTACTTGCACCATCACTTGTATCCAAAGCTCATCCCATATCTTGTGTGTTCTGCTTAAAGAGAGTCGACCTGATCAAGAAAATGTCTTCTTACGTGAAGAAAAGGACAAAGAAATCCCTCGTGAGATCCACCTTTCTGACTGACAAAAATAACTGGAGGATCGATCCTCTGACCCTGTTCCCTTGCCCTGCTCTCTGACAAAGATGCATAGTCTTTCCACTGGTTGCAATTTCTAGTCGCAGTCCAATGCCTTTCAACTCACTCCCCATGGAATCCGATGTCACTTGGGCCGACCGAAGATGACATAAATTAGTGTTGTCCGTGGTCCAAGAAAAGGTGGCACGGGTGCATCCCATGTGAGTGCGTCCGACGTCCAACTCATTTGCACATGTAACTCCCCAACCCCTGGCTTCACTCAGGTAATCAATCATACACATGCTTCCGATGGAGGTCTCCCTGTTGCTTGCCGTGGCGCCGACGGACGTGGATTTTGGTCTCCTGGAGAAGCGGCTGCGCAGGGCATGTGCAAGCGTACGTCCCCTCCATGGTGCATGTGCTTGGTTCCATGGCTCGTGAAATCATTGGCGACGCCCACAAGACTCAGCAAGTGGAAATCATTTTAGGGCCTTTAAGATCCTGATGCCGATGATGGACGATGGACCTCATGACCTGTTGCCATGTAACTAATCAGATCGGGAACATTACGACATTAACCCTAAGTTATTTTAGAATGATAAAGTCTAAAATTTGACCAAGTAATACATAAATAGAGGATGAGCCTTACTCAACTTCCAACTTCAATAAGCTGGCCACAAACAGTCTTTGCTTGTAAAAGGTGATGCTGCCCTCCTAGATCCTGTATCAATGAAAGAGTTAAGCATTGAGCAGCTTTGGCAGATGTACACATGTATATGTATATGAACACAGATACCCTCTACCTAATGGCGTTTAATTGAATTATAAATAGCATATACATGTATATACTTTAATCGGGGGAGCCGTTCTTAGCCCCTCAAGTCTCACAGACGAGAAAAGCACAACAGAGTAAATATTGGGCTTGAACTGAGGAGGGCAGTTGGGCTGGCCATCAAGAAGGGCTCATGTTGGAGAACAGAAACAGTGTCACTCAAGAAAGCTAGCACAACTACTGTTCCCAGCAGAACAACCAGGCATTCTATCCAAAGGCAAAACAATGCGGGCACATGATTAATGTAACAAGATCGATATGCAAATTCCAGGAAGAGATTTAAAATTGTTGTAAGCAGGTCATGCAGTCATAAACTGATGACTAGAAAGAGTCCCAAGATAGTAGTGTTCACATAACTCCAATTTAGATGCACAAAGTGGTCACTGGAAGGCGGTTACAAGCTCATGTTTGTGATTGAAAACCTAACTGGAAGAGGGAAAAAAATGCTGCAATACGAATATGAAACTTAGGAACCGTGATCGACTAGACAATCGCCAAGCCTCTCGATGATCATGTTGCACTGCAAGACCCATGGAAACAAACATCCAAATCACCTTGAAAAATGCATTAACTTCATACTTCAGAAAAAATAAATTAAATGTCATCTTGATGGAACCATAGGAAACTTCACATCTTCATAATTTTCTTTTCTTATTTGACCACTATTAGGAAATAGTAGCTTCTTCCAAAACTAAACCACTTTATGTGAACTGAAGAAATACGGTGGTTGTGCTATTAGAATGTATCTGGCAAGAGCCATAAAATATAACATATTGTACACTTCAAAAGTTTCAAAATGCTAAAGAAACCTTGAACATGTAGTGATCCTACAGTCTGCATTGAAAATTTAATGTTTAATTAAGGACATGAACCAACCCCCCCCTCCTTTATCAATGTGAATTTACTTGTAATGGAGATAGGGATCAAGACAAATCCTTATCATTGATGAAATCAACAGCTTGGCATATATCCACAAGTGAAGGAGCAAAAGGATAATCTCTGTAGGAATTTATAGGTGATTGTCCCCATGAACCTGAATGAAAAGAAGAGGAAACAAGAGTTTTGCCACATTTGAATGAAAACACTTCATAGAAAGTCTTAATTTAAAGAACGAGCATATAACTTGTTTTATAAACCTACTGCATTACTCAATAAAGTTTACCTTCAATGAGATAGCATGATATAGTGTCAGGATTTTCTTAACACCAGTTAATTCCCAAAACAAGTCTATTAAATTTCTTATTATGCACTTGCAGATGCAGAACTTACTCCAGAACATGCATAGCTTTGGATTTTGAATTATGAGCATTAATCAGTGAAACATGGGTAAAAGATTCAACTTTGACAAATGGCTTCTGGGTATTATTGAATTGTTTGTAATATAGTTTTGTGAATGCAAATCTTGGTTTCTTTTGGCAACAGCATAACTTTTTCAGTTCTAATGTTAGTCCTAAAAGTCCTTAATAGTGGTGGTCCTACTTACATGAAAGTCAGAATTTTTCGGACGATTAGAATGATAAAATATATATCAGACAAAAAAGAAAAGAAAAAAAAAGAAAATATCTGAACAAAAGAATGAACCTTAAGAGAACTGTACCATCCAAAAATAAAATATTTTACCATATCTAGATATGATGAATAGGCAATTTTTACCGTATGTCTGATGGAGCCGAAGTTTCTTATGGTTCATTCGAACTAATGACTTCTCGAATTCCAAGCTGGTGCAAACGAGGGACATATTTGGAGATGGTACAGCACCCAAGAGTGTAAACTGAAAACTCAAAGAGCAAACCTACATTGTGTTTCAAAAGGTCAGCATATTAGGATCCTTCAAATGTAAAAGCCCAAAACTCACAGCATGACCCAGCAGAGCTAAGCATTTCGGGTTCATTACTGCCGATCGTGTGCAAAGATAACCAAATTTTGGCCACTGTAGTTATCTCAGCGTAATGAATCTGTGAATCAAAATCAAGATGCTATGTACAATTTCAAGAAAAGAAAAGAGGTACCTGACGATCTCATCCCACAATCGGAACTCAGCTTGCGTCCTGTTCCGTCGACATTGTATACAAGTGAGGGACAGAAAAGAATCCGACCTCCTGCAGCCAGAATCCTCGGATCCTCCATCTTCCGACTCCTTAATTCTCATCGTGCACCCAAACTAGAGTCCCTCCTCAACTCCACTCGGATTGAGGTATCAAAGTATCAATCCCCTACAGACGCTCTACAATCGCTCAAATCGAACGCCGATTGGGGAAAGCATCCTTCGAATACGTCCTGGCAGGACAAATACCGCATTCGAAACTGCCATTTCAATCGATACAAGCAAAAGGTACCTCGATCGGGAGCTCGGACAGAAGGGAATCTAATTACGGTGCTCGAATCCGCCGATTCCTCGGGAGAACGTCGGGAAAAGGAGAACAAATATCACGCTTCACGCGGCAAGACGGGTCCAGCGCCATAGGACGAGAACGGCAGCCGCCAAAGCGGCACATAAAACACCGTTCCCTCCCAAACCAGGCCCCTTCCTTGGAACACTCTAATTAACTCGCTCCCCTTCAATAATCACAAGAAGAGTTTCGATCAAAGAGATCATTCGACGGTTCAGATAGCTGGAGTACGATAAAAAAGAAGCACGCGCGAGTCATACGTGTGGACCATCGAAAAGACCTGATGGTTGATCAGGGACCATCTGTTCCGGATCTAAGGGTGACGTGGTGGAAGCTCGGCCCATTCGAAGAATGATTGATATAATAAACTGCTCTGTGGCATCCAATTAGTTTCTAATACGATGAAGCGTAACACTAAGGCCCGGTAGGATCCGACACGATAACAGTACGGTGAGGCGCCGCGCTTCGTGGGCCGGATTCTACCTTCGAGGGCACCGTTGGAATATAAAACGTTGCTCCAATTTCCCGCTTCTCTCCTCTTTCCCCCCTCTTTTTTTCGGGTCAGTCCGAGAACCCTAGGCGCACTCTCCTCCGTAGGGTTTCTTCGTGATCGCTTAAAGCTCCCACAAGCGTCTTCAACCCCGCGCTGATCTAGGATTTGCCTTCCTGCGAGGACCCTGGGAGGAAAAGAATGGCGCTTAAACAGAAGGGCGGCGAGATTTCGGCGGAAGCCAAGAAGCGGAGGCGTGTCGGTTTCGCCAATATTGGTAATTCACCTGGCGGAGGTTGCGTTAACTTTCTGTAATCGGCTTCACCTGTAGATCTGGCGCCATCTTCTAGCTTTCCTTTATTTCTTTTCGTGTGTCGTATAGAAGTCTGTATACCGCTTGAAGTTTTTTCACGTCCTTTTTTATTTTGCAAAGATGTAGCGGTTTCACCTTATTTTTCTGGATTTCTTGGATAAGTCCTCATTTTTTGGGGGGTTATCGTATCTTTTCTTTGTTGTCATCTTGATCTAGATAGGTGGGGATTTCTGTATGATTCAGGTGGCGGAAATGCTCTTGGACATCAAATTTCCGGCCTTTTTCCGTTTGATGCTTTAAACTCTGGTCTTGCTTAGTTAAGGCCCTTACCCTTTCTTGAAAAAGGCCTACTTTTATTTTCTTGTCTCTCTTTTTGTGTCCTTTTCTTTTTGCGCGTGACTTGGTTCATCTTAATTGTGGCTGCTTTGTGTAAGCTGAATTGCTTATGGAATAGGCCAAGTTTTTTTTTACAATATTCATTTTACATGATGCAACATTTTGGTAAAATTTCCTTTTTTAATTGAAGTTTTGACCAGGTGGGATACAAACAAGGTGCTTAAAACTTATCCCAAAATGACCTAACAGAAGATCGTGTTCTCCTTGTCTGCAATTGCACCAACACTCAAGGTTCTGAAAGACTGTTAGGATCAAACACACCAAGGATTTGAGAATTTCTTATGCCAAACATAGCATGCATATGACTGTTTAGATGATTTATAGATGATGCTGTCATCAGTGAACAATTTCTTCTATAATATGGAGTGACATTCTTGATCAAGCAGCAAAAGAAACACATGAGGCACACCAGTAGCTTTTTTTTTTGCTTATAAGAGTAGATTACTCTTGTTATGGCTATTATCTTTTTTTATCTTCAGTTTGCTTGACATCTATAAAACTTGCCCAGAAGATAAATAAATTTGATGTTTCATGCCAACTATTGAACTGCACTCTCATGGATACTATCTGAAAGCTCCTATGAAGCCATTTCATAACTTTTTTTATTACACTACAGATACTGGAGTTGAGGCAAGCGAGTGCATTAAAGTTTTTCTTGGTAAGAGTTCTATTTTGTTCCTTGTTTTCTATCTGCAGTCTTTTGTTGTCAGACCAGAAATAATTTTTCTGGAGATTGTCAGATGTCCCTCTTAGGTATGTAATTATAATGATGTCCTGGTTTTTAAAGTCAATCTATTGAATGGTTGTTTAAATGCTGTTTTTTCTGCATGGTTACTTTTTGTAATCAGTTAACAATAAGCATAACAAGAGAAAATGTTGACATATCTGCCTTTTCTCTATTGGTAATTGGAAAACGATGTACATGAACCCCATATTTGGAATCTGTGCTGTATGACGTTTTTCTTTTGTTTTCCTGATGCTTAGGCACAGTGCCTATTGAAAGGTCAACCAAGATCACTGTCCGATGCACGATTCATTTAATTTATATAAACCCCACAAAGCCCATGGAGGATGGTATAGAATAAGATCAGCTAGCAGTAATTTGTTTTGTTTATGAACCATTAAAACATAAAAAATGCTGCAGAAGATTGAGGCAAGCATTTATTTAGTCCCATGGGGAATTGGAAAACACAATACAGTTATTTAAAATCAGAGATACCTCCCAGGTGAGCTAGGCTTAAAGATGATATTTGTCGTATTAGATCAAGATTTTAATTTCCTAGCACCATTTTCTTGTTTGGTTGTTGAAATGAATCTTAGCATGTTTGATTGTCAACAAAATGACCCTCAATTTTCATGAATGTGACATTGAGGATCGGGTAAAGTCACTGTTGGATTTCTTATAAGTCGTAACCTAGACCAATATATGTTTCCAGGCATAAAGATTTTTTTTTTTTGTTTTTTGCATCTTGTAGTGTAATGAGGCACTAAGATGTCCTGAGCTCAGAGTTTTGGAGTTTTGACTTTGTGCTGGTGCTTGCTGTCTTTGAAGTAAAAGTTTCTCATGCATATCATCACAGGATCTTTGAACATTGTGGAGCCTCTTTAATGATAAAAACTAGCAGGCATCAGAACTTTTGGCTTGACTGCAGCCAGTGCTGGTGGAGACGTTGAAATGCTAGATATTATGCACACAAGGCTAGAGAAATATATAACATATAATTGTGCACATCGTGATAGGATCTCTGTTCCTTTTCAACATTGCCTTTAGTTCTGGTTTTAAGTTAATGGTGAAGTTCTATAGTCAGTTATCCATGGTAAAAAAATGCCAACTGCATTGGAAACATAGCTTTCAAATTTGTTTCCCTGTGATGTTTGATATTTGTTATTGGGTACTGGGTAGGTAGATAATCAACCTAAATTTAAGAACTTACGGTGTTTTTTTGCAAATGTCATAAGTTGCCTTATGACAACATGTTGTGTGAATCTCTATTGCTATTGAGTGCATGTCTCTGTCTTGGAGATCCTCACCACCCAAGTGATCATCCTTTTTAGGTTTACGGTCCGCTCTCTAGTTAACAAGAGACTGACAGCCATGTAAAATTCTCTTCGTTCCAAAATAAACTTTCTTCATTCATCAATTTTCTTGATATTGTAAAGCTAAGGAAGTCAGCAAGACAAAAGTAAGGAAGATGAGTATTTTGGAAATCACCAAATTGGCAGGAAGTGTTCCAAGATTGGAGGGTGCCTATCTACATAATATATTCCAGTAGACTGCAAAAAAGCTTTGGGTACTTCAACTGGTACGAAGAAAGTTGGTACCCTAGGATCATAGCAAAAAGACTGACATTGCCTGTGTATGACACTTAATTATGTTCTTGGATGCTTTATTACTTTTGCTCTTTGAAGATTTGCTTGTTTACTATTATTTTTTTAATTTGCT
This sequence comes from Musa acuminata AAA Group, assembly GCF_036884655.1. Lineage (NCBI taxonomy): Eukaryota > Viridiplantae > Streptophyta > Magnoliopsida > Zingiberales > Musaceae > Musa > Musa acuminata. The sequence goes on along the minus strand of NC_088346.1, from coordinate 3,821,207 downwards.
ACTACCTTCATATGTTATGTTCATGTATTTGTTTGACTGCAGTAAAAAGTGGAGATGAAGTGGGATCAACAAACAGTTTTTGTATCAATCCAGTTGACCTTAATCAGTTTTTTGGTGAAGATGGGAAGATATACGGCTATAAAGGCTTAAGGGTAAGCCATAGTTTCAAAATGCTTTTAATTCTTAGTGTTATACCTAATATTTAGACCTGTCAAAAATACATAAGGATGCCGATTTACTTGTTGCCATTTAAACAAGTTGCTAAGATAAGCCACAGTTTTAAAATGGTCTGAAATCTCAGTGTTATCCCTAATGCAGACATGTCAAACTGATAAGCTTTCCAATTTACTTGGTATTGTTTAATGGTGCTATGATTTTTTTTTGCCACTACAGCTTATTATGGTAATGAATAAATTTTTCCTTTAATATGAACAACAAATTTATAATGCTAAGTCAGATGTTTAAATATTTTATGGTTCCTGTTTATTAAGTTAATGGCCAATTTGAGCTATTTCACTAATGCTGACGTTTTGTGTTTCAGAAATCTTTTGATGGTTTCTATCTATGCACTTACATCTACAATTAAGTGCTACCATCATTCAATTTGTTTATCATCTGTGTTGAAATTATGGGGATAATGTAGGAAGATCTGTGGACATACACATTGATGAAAAGAACACGTGTAAAAGATTTCTGCCAATGTTTCTTCTGCTTTTCTTTTATAACGAGAATGAATTTGCAGATTTCTACCAATGTTGTTCCTCTATATATGGTTGTTCGATGCAATTATGTCAATTAACTTTTTTCAGGAAATTTTTCTTGCTTAATTATTGCTTCTCTTATGATCTGTTGGAAAAATAATGATGACATCTCAAAAGTTTAGGTTTAACAAAGTAGTTGGTATGTTTTGACTTTATCTTTTTCTTGTAGAAAAAGATTTATGAAACCTGAAAGTACTGATTTAGCAATCCAATGTTACTAGTAGCTCTAATAAAGTTTTATTTTACTCCCTAACCAAATTGCAATGCATCCTAATGTAAATGGCATCTGTTACTGAAATTATGTTTTCTCTTTTATTTTATTAATATGCAAATCTAACAGTAGTCCATCTCAGTGCAGGTTAACATTTGGTTGAGTACAGTGTCATTTCATGCTTACTCTGAGATTACATTTGAGAGCACCAGCGACGTAAGTGTCATCACCTAAATTGCAATCACTGTAAACCATGGCATATTTGAGGCATTATGCTTACTCTGAGAATGTTTATCTGGAGCTCTGAGAACGTGTCAGATGTGGGTCTAAACTTTCTAAAAACGAAATTCTTGAAATATTGTTGCTTGTTGTGATAATATACTTTTTATGATTACTGGATTACTTGTCAGTGTTTTATTAACTTTCATAAAAGAAGCTCAAAATATTACTCTTTCGTTTTGTGTTGTTTTGACTGATGCAAAATCACAGTCACTGATATTTCAATTTGAGTACTCCTTTGTTATCTCTATCGTCTTTCTAAGTCATCTGAAACTAGATACTGTAAATTGTTTCAGGGTGGAAAAGGGATCACTGATCTTGAGCCAGCTCTTCAGGTAATTCAGGTTTACTTGCATGACAATTTTTTGTTCTTCTCTGAATTCTACTTTTTTTAACATGATGGATGTTTACTCTTTCTGTAGGATATATTTGGTGAATTATTGACTGAGAAAGAACAATTTCTTCAAACATTTTCAACAGAGCGTAATTTCATTAGGTTTGAATTCAATCAAATTTCTCAATAGCTTTCTTTCTTCCAACTTCAAATAAATTTTGTAGCATTGTTCTTCTATTTATTATCTGTGTTCTTCTGGATATCAGAAATATCGTATCCGATGGTGCAGTTGTTCCTTGTAAAACCTCAGAGGAGGATGATCATGCATCTAATTCAAATTCTGAAGCTGATGGTTCAATGATTGAGGTACTATTGCATTGCATTTATAACTTGGTCACTGTAATCTTACAAGATCTGAACTTATTTTAAAACATCTGCTGATTAACATTTAATCTATACGCTAATGTTCCATGTCACCTGTCTGAAATGTACTTTAAAATGCAGTATTTTTATTTGAGATGCTAGAAAAAGGATTCTAACATTTGCCTTATGACTTACTTGCGGAAGTTCAAACAACGCATATTTGCCTTTTGTTTTTCTTGCTGTTCTCCAGCATCAACATAAATCAAAATATTCTTTTTTCAAATTTCTAGAGATTTTACATATGATCTGTAATTTCTTTCTCTTTGTATCAGGTTATCCGGATGAAACAGGACAGTGAGCCTGTTTGTTTACTTTATAGTCGACTGGTTCCTCTTGTACTGCTTCTTGTTGATGGTACCTCTTGTGTGAATGTTATCTAATAAAATCTTCCATTTATGACTCTTATCAAATTTCGGTACTCATATGTTGTGCCAATTGTTAGGTGGCAGTCCAATCGATGTAACTGATCCAAGATGGGAAATCTTTTTGGTTGTGAAGAAGGTCCAAGATCCTCTGGGTGATTGTATAACCAATGTGCTTGGTTTTGCCACTGTTTATCGCTTCTTTCATTACCCAGACAGTACACGTTTACGGATTGGCCAGGTTTAATTCAATATTCTCTGGTTGTAGTTCCATATTTTTGGGGCTTTTGGAACTATACTGCCTTGTTATATCTATAAGCTTTGCCATTGTTATAAAAGAATAGATACCAGATATACCCATTGTTGGAAATTCTATGTACTATATCATTCATGCTGCACTAGGAACAGCCACCTTAGACTTGTCCACCAATTTATATACCAAAGAGTGTTGATGCTTCCTGAAAGTGTTGCTGTGAGATTGAAGTGTGGCATTGTAGAAACAGCTGGCCATCTATCTTTTAGCTACAATATTACAGTAGTCTACCTGCTAGTTTCGGGATGATTTTCTGATTCATTGTGTTTGTTCTGTTTCCAGATCTTAGTATTGCCCCCTTACCAGGGTCAAGGCCATGGACGCCATCTCTTAGAGTCTGTGTATTCTGTTGCAGTATCTGAAAACATATATGATGTGACTGCTGAAGAGCCTTCAGACTACCTTCAGTATCTTCGTGCTTGCATTGACACCAAGCGCTTGCTGTGCTTTCAGCCGATAAAGCCAGCCATTAATTCAGTTGTTTCATGCTTGAAGGAAGGGAACCTATCAAAGCGGATTTGCAGGTCAAGCTCCTGCCCACCGGCAAGTGTGATGGAAATTGCACGACAGAAGCTAAAGATCAACAAGAAACAGTTCCTTAGATGCTGGGAGGTCCTCATCTATCTAAACCTCAATCAAGAGAACAGCAAGTGTACTGAAAACTTCAGAGCCTGGGTTTCAGATCGTGTTAAAAGTGACATAGTTGATAAAGATGCCGTGGACAGTAGGAAACATCTTGTCGAGGTGCCAAATGACTATGACCATGACATGACATTTGTTGTATGCTGGTCGCAAAATGGTGGAGAACCAGATGGTATTGATGGCAATCCAGGGGGAAGCCAATCAACACAAGATGAGCAGTTAAATGAGTTGGTCAAGAAGCGATTGGAAGATATTGTTAAGATCACTAACAAGGTTTCTGCAATTCCGAGAAATTAAGTAGTGTGGGGGTTAAAGCTTGCTTATCGAGTGCTAGTGCAAAAGGGCGTTAACTTAGCATAAACTTGATTGTAAATTGTTACATCATTTTTTTTTTCAACTCAAGAGTCATGTTTGATGTAGTGTCTGGACCTGTTTATGAGCTGAATGCATGATCTTAATTGCCATATTTATTAAAACTTGGAATTTTGATGTTTGGTGGAACATTTGCCGAATCAATCAGCTGCATATTAAGTCTTGCTTAGCTCTATTACAATATGATCACAGTGAGAAGTTAACCTTTCATGGATGTTTCAGCTGGTGTTAGATGCCAGTCGATCTAATGCTGCAATTAAATAATTTGGGTAATCCTGTCATCAAGCTCTGGATATTGGCACTTTTAGCTGAGTCTACTGTTTGTGCTTCATAATTTTCAGTTCTCTAACAAAAAATATGTTGACTATGCAACTTTATTGGATCAGGAAAGATGATAGGGTGTCTTCGGCTCTATGGAGCACATTCAGCTGAAGTCATTTCATGCAAATATAATAAATAGTTCTCTGTGAATTGGATATTCTTGCCAAGGCATGTGGTCACGGCAGCTTTCATTTTCTCAGCCTTCCATGGCTTACAGGAAGAGTCATTGTTAACTTGTAGTTCTCGATTGCGAATGCTGATCTTGTTTGGTAAAGTTTCTCTGCTTCCTTGCATGGCGATGTATTGGATTTGGGAGGTTCGACTGTGGCAATGGCTGTGATGAAACTGGGAATGCCGAAGTCTGCTTGTTATACATCTTTTTCAGGGAGGCCAGGTGATGGAGAAAGGAAGAAAACAACAATAGCAGACATGGATGACCATCTTCCGAAAGAACAAAACAATCTTCAAATCCATGTCTTTCTTTATTCATCAATTGATGAGCAGCCCTTTCCTTCCCATGATGGCAACAGTCTCCTGTTCAAGTAATTTCTTCTGCACTATAGCATCTTTATTCTTATGTTTCAAAAGAGAGAGCAAGAGCATATAATGAGAACAGAGGCAACACAAAACAGCCACCTGCCCATTTAATAGTCTTCTCGTGGGAAGTCAAGTCGAGAAGCTCCAAACGTGAATCATTCATTCCTCTCTCAACCCATATATCTAATACTAATAATCCGCGCTGGTTTCCACGGACGTGATTGAAAATAGTTGTGTGCTTGCTACGAGTCAATGAGTTGATATGTTGGTCTGCTGGGAGCACTCGGAAGAAACCACATGCATGCCTAGAATGTGGCAGGTGATTGCTCTCCTGCAGTTGGCTGGAATTCTTGCCTGGCAAGAATCACCCGATTTCTTGAGTAACACGATGAGATCTGCTGATCTGTTTCTTCGTATCATGAACTTGACCTTCTGAATTAGAAGACAAGGAGAAGCTTTTCTTAAACTTATCCTCTCTGTTCTATAGTTTGACTTTCTTCCGGATATTAATGCCATTCTGATCTATTGATTCTATTCTAGCAACGTTTTTCTTGTACCGTATTGCATGTCTTGTAGTGGGCTGTATCTTTTCCGATCTTTTCATGTAATATTCTATTGGAGCAATTCTATCCTTTATATGTATAAAAATGTAGTTCATTTGTTCTCCAGTATATGTATGTTGATTTCATCCCTCTGAGCTTTGTCTCGACATGCTCTTCTGCAGAGGAAGAAAGGGCAATGGCCATTTTTGGAATGAGATGCTTCAGCTCCAAGAAGATGGCGCTCCTGTGCTTCTTCTTCTTCTTCTTCGTGGCCGCTGTTCAAGTTCGAGCACAGACGACAGGTAGAACAGAGGCCAACCAAGAGATGATACGATCCGCTGCGTGTATTCTCAGTGCTTCCCATCTGAGTGTTATACTCACTTAGATGCAGGTTTCATTAACATCGACTGCGGCATCCCGGAGAACTCTTCCTACGTCTCGGGCCTAACTTACGTCTCCGATGCACAGTATACGGACACCGGTGTCAACTACAACGTCTCGCCGGCGTCCTTCCCTGCTCTCGCTCAACGATTTTTGACGGTGAGAAGCTTCCCTGACGGAGCTCGCAATTGCTACACCTTCAAGTCGATCGTCCCGGGGTGGAAGTACCTCATCAGAGCAACATTCTTGTACGGGAACTACGACCTCAAAAACAGTCCTTCCGTTCAGTTTGATCTCTACCTCGGCGTCAACCTCTGGAAGACGATAAACCTGACAGATCCATCAAGTAACTATTTGACCGAAGCTGTTACCGAGGCCATCACTGATCTGATATCAGTGTGTCTGGTGAACACCGGCCGTGGGACTCCTTTCATATCGGGGTTGGATCTGAGACCAACGGCGGCGTCTCATTATCCGCTGGTCAACGCCTCTCGCAGTCTGGTTCTTTTGGATCGCTTCAACATGGCGCCGACCGGTATCTCTATCAGGTGAGAATTTTGAGTTGAGATGTATGATCCAAGTTTTCTTCTCCATACACTATTGTTTGCATGGAATTAATAGGTATCCATTGGACCCGTATGATCGTTATTGGTTCCAATATACAACCCAACCTTCCTGGGATGAGATATCCACCAACTCCACTGTCGAAGCTCTTGGGAATGATCACTTTGAGGTCCCTTCCAAGGTGATGCAGACAGCAGTTTTCCCTGCGAACTCCACCAAACTGGAGCTCAGTTTCACACCAGATCCTGGAGACCTCGATGAATTCTACGCCGTCATGTACTTCGCCGAGCTGCAGCAGAACGCCTCGAGGCAGTTCTTCGTCTACCTCAACGGAGCCCTGTTGAATGACGCCAAACCTTTCACTCCGGACATCCTCGTTTCCGACGCCATATATAACATCAATCCTAGCGCAGGATACAGTGAGTTAAACATCTCACTGGTCGCAACAGAGAGTTCCGCACTTCCTCCCCTCCTCAACGCCGTGGAGGTCTTCTCGACGGTGCGAAACACGAACGTGGCATCGGATGGTGGAGATGGTAATCTGTATCTTCATCTCTGTTCATGGTGTCTGCAGGAATGCACTGGCTTTTCTTGTGGTTGTTTCTCTAACACAGGATTATTTTGCTCTACCTCGTCGACTGCATCAGTTCATGCCATGATGGCGATCAAGGAATGGTATCAGGTGAAGACCAACAATTGGGCAGGCGATCCATGTTCTCCCAAATCTTATACCTGGGATGGGCTTAATTGTACCTTCAATGCATCTGGTATTCAGAGGGTCACTGCACTGTAAGTTTCTCTTGGCTCAACAAAGAACTCCGTGGATAAACTCTAATCATCAACAAATGACAATGGAATGACTCGGATATGATGATGTTTTTGCAGCAATCTGTCATACAAAGGATTGATTCGTGAAATAAGCCCTTCTTTTGCCAGCCTCAGTGCGATTCAGTTCTTGTACGTGCTTCTGATTTGAAGCTATTATCATCCCGACAAATAAATAATGGCATAATTTTACAGGGATTTATCTCACAACAACTTAACAGGGCCAATACCTGCTGCTCTGGCATATATACCATCTCTCAAGCTCTTGTAAGTATTTCTATGGCGGCATCGTGTTTCCTTTGTAGAACAGTAAGTCCAACTGTGATGACACAGCGTTATTTGGCTATATTTTCAGAGATTTGACAGACAACCAACTCGATGGATCAATTCCTTCTGCTCTTCTCGAGAGATCACGGAATAAATCGATTACTCTAAGGTCTGTCCTAATCTTGAAATCTCAGTTTTCCAGATTCTTTGTACTCCATGATTGAATGCAAAAAGATTATTTGGGTCGACTTGATTGGTGATAGAGGTAGAATACAGAAAGAAAACTTTACTGAATGGTGATGGCAATTTGGCTTTAGAGATGTCAGCTGCAGTAAAATTTCCACATCTGAAGCTCGGTGTTGAACTGAGCGATTGTTTACATTCAAGAAAAGCTGAGTTTGAAATCCTTGTAATGATAGAACTGATGGCAACCCAAACCTCTGTGACGATCCTGCTTCTTGCGAGTCAAAGCCGACGTCAAGGCAGAAGGGAAAGACCGCAGCTATAGTTATATCTTGTGTGGTTTCCGTGGTGGTACTCTTTGCGGCGGTAATCATTCTCTACATGCTAAGAAAGAAACAAGGTTAGTCATGTTCTTGCAACTACAAGTTTCATTTAGAGACCTCCATGTGTAACCTGCATTTGATGATACTACGCTAGGCTTGAAATCCTCGTCAAGAGGAACCACTGATAAGCTTCATAACGAAGATGAATTGCAACTTGAGAATCGAAAGTTTACATATAGGCAGCTGCAGAGCATCACTGACAACTTTGAGAGAATCATTGGAAAAGGAGGATTTGGGACTGTTTATTATGGCCATCTGGAAAATGATACCGAAGTTGCTGTCAAGATGCTATCCCAGTCATCATCACAAGGAACTAAAGAGTTTCTTGCCGAGGTAATCGATTCACGGCTTCTCCAAGCTTAAAATCTATGAAAGGAACCACCGAAAACAAGTTCATATTCCTCCTTACTCTGTTCTCCTCTGTTTTCGTTGACCTACACGAGTTCGTCCTATTTGTTTCATGGTACATCCTTTCCATTCTACTCTCCAGGGGACAAAAAAGTGACTTGATTGTGTCACAGGCCCAGCATTTGACGAGGGTGCATCACAAGAATCTAGTCTCTATGGTCGGCTACTGCATGGATGGAGATCATTTGGCACTTGTCTACGAGTTCATGTCTCAGGGAACCCTTAAAGACCATATTAGAGGTTCTCAAAGAAAAACTCTACACCTTAGCTATGTTAATCTTGGTTGTAGACATCTTCTGATTTGGTCTTTGGATGAAGCTACAAAGGGGTACTCATCATGACCTTTTAACAGGTACTGGCACTGCTGCACCTTTGAGCTGGGAACAGCGCCTACAGATCGCTCTTGAAGCTGCACTAGGTTGGGCACTGAAACATACAAGTCACTTCTAAGGCCGCCGCTTTCTTTAACCTTCTCTGTGCACTCACCGGTTTGGTTTGGATGATGTGTAGGACTCGAGTACTTGCACACCGGCTGCAAGCCTCCACTGATTCATAGAGACGTGAAGACCACAAACATCCTCTTGAACGAAAGGCTGGAGGCAAAGATATCAGATTTCGGGCTCTCCAGGACTTTCCAGAGTGACGGCCACAGTCATGTCTCCACCAGGGTCGTCGGCACCATGGGATACCTCGATCCAAAGTATTTCACTTGGCTTCTTGTTGACGTGAATGAGCACACAAGCAAAACGCAAAACCTAACCAATGGAACGATTGTTGTTATTTAGGTACTACACCAAAAACCAACTGAGCCAGAAGAGTGATGTGTATAGCTTTGGGGTGGTTCTCTTGGAGCTGATCACAGGGCAACCTCCGGTGGTGAATGATCCCGAGAACACTCACCTGGTGGAATGGGTTCGCCGAAGGCTTTCAAAAGGGAACATCGAGGACGTGGTCGACCCGAGCCTGCAGCAGGAGAACGTTGTGAATTCTGCTTGGAAGGTGGCCAATGTGGCGCTGGCATGCGCTGCTCATGCGTCGAGCAACAGGCCGACGATGAGTGATGTGGTGATGCAGCTGAAGGAAAGCTTGGCGTTGCACGGTGACGGAGCTAAGCTCCATTTCCAGCACTCGAACAGCGAGAAGATGTACACTGATTCGGGGGATATAAGCCAGATTAGTAAGTTTGATATCGAGCAGGTTGGGAACATTTCAGATAGCGAAGGCCCTTCAGCAAGGTAACGCTGGTCTCGCCACATCTGTTTTGGGTCGCGCTTCGCGTGGTTCGAGAATGAACACAAACGGGAGGAGAATGTATCCGGCTTCTTTGTGCTCAAAGACCACAAGTATTGGGAGTTACTCGACGTAACAACAAATATTATACATATGTTAAAGCATTTCATCGATGGGTTAAGGTTTGATGTTTGGTTTTGGTTATGAATTTAAAAATATAATATATAAGTCTTTTTAATATGACATACTAACTCATAATAAATTATTAATATAATGATATATATAATTTAAATTTAAAAAAGAGATAAAGATTTATTTTAGCCTCTGTAATTTTGATCATAGATCGCTTAAGCTCTTATAGTTTATTCATGTCTAAAATAATCTATATATTTTAAAAAATATAACATATAAGCTCTTCCCGTAAATATGAATTAATAGATGTTAAAATATACTTACGTGGTATGTTGGATCACAATAAACTATTAATATAATAACACATATAATTTAAGTTTAAAAAAAACTAAGATCACCATCAATTGCAGAAGAAGACATCGTCATGAAAATGATCACCAACAGCAACACCGAATCACTATTGTATAACAAGGTGTTGTACGCATCCAATCTCTCTCGCACTAATGACTAGCTCAAGAGTTTCTGGTCCTGTCTTAAGTGGATGTGTGTCGATTAGTCTGATGCTAGGTACATAATAGTCTGATAGTCCAGCTCTCTCTCACTTTTACCTCCGGTCTCTCTTACCTTTATCTCTTCGCTTTTGTCTATCGCTATGACCTCTATCACTTTCTCTTTCTCGACAAGATGTACTTTAACTTTTTTTTAAACTTAAATTATACGTATCATTATATTAATAGTTTATTATGAGTCAGTATGCTACATAAGTAAACTTTAATATCTCTTAACTCAGACTTGACGGGAAAAACTATTACATTTTTGAAAATATAGGGGTTATTTTAGATACAAGTAAATTATAAGGGCTTAAGTGATCCATAACTAAAATTACATGAGCTAAAATAGACCTTAATTTTTTTAAAACTTAAATTACATGTGTAATTATATTAATGATTTATTGTGAATCAACATATCAGATTTTTAATATGAAAGGAACTTATATGTTATATTTTTAAAAATTTAAGGATTATTTTATACATGAGTAAATCGGACCGAAATCATAAAAGCTAAAATATATCATAATCCATATATATATAATTAATGTATTGATTGATTAGTAATAATAAATAATAAATAATAAATAATATATCACAAAATTAATATAAGATTTAATATGATTCATCAATTCTCTGCTTATATTCATTATAAAAACCAAATTTAGGAATCATTCTTTCTAAAGGTAGTTACTCGTTCTAGCAGCCACTTTACTGGTTTGTTTATTCTTGAGTTGTTTATTCTTGAGGAAACATAAGTCAAATGCATTCTCCTTCAGTTTGTGTTCATTCTTAGCTTAGAAGTACAAAAGCCAAATCATCCTCTGGAAGTGAAAGCAAACGGCGACGATGACCCAAGACAGAGGTGGCGATACCAATGTCATCTTGCTGAAGGGCCTTCGCTGCTATCCCAAACATTCCCAAACTGATGGACATCAAACGCACTAATCTGACTCGTATCACTAGATTCCATGTACAGCTTCTCGCTGCTGATGCGTTCGAATTGGATCTTATCTCCATCACTGTACAGCGCCAAGCTCTCCTTCAGATGCATCACCACATCCGTCATTGCCGGCCTCTTGCTAGAAGCATGAGCAGCGCATGCAAGTGCTACATTGGTGACCTTCCAAGCGGAATTCACCACGTTCTCCTGCCGCACACTCGGGTCGACGACATCCTCGATGCTCCCTTTCGCAAGCATTCGGCGAACCCATTCAACCACGTGAGTGCTCTCTGGAATGCATACTATGGGAGGCTGGCCTGTGATCAGTTCCAAGAGAACCACCCCAAAGCTATACACATCGCTCTTCTGGCTAAGTCGGTTTTTGATAAAGTACCTACAGAAGTGCAAAACCACATCCAAGTTAAGCTCCCTTCTTGCTGATGATATGTAGTGCAAGTGCAACGACAAACAGTGTATGAAGATGATCAGTGAAGATGTTTGTTGTACTAAGTTTCTTTCTTGATCTTCCTGTTCTTCTGTACTTGTTCATGTCAGCAGAACAGGATTAGAAGAGCAGAAGTCAAAGTTAAAGTACTCTGGATCGAGGTATCCCATGGTTCCAACAATCCTGGTGGAGACATGACTGTGGCCATCACTATGGAAAGTCCTGGAGAGCCCGAAATCTGATATCTTTGCCTCCAGCCTTTCGTTCAAGAGGATGTTCGTGGTCTTCACGTCTCTATGAATCAGTGGAGGCTTGCAGCCGGTGTGCAAGTACTCGAGTCCTACACATCATCCAAACCAAACCAGTGAGTGCACAGAGATGGCAAAAGAAAGCAGCGGCCTAAGAAGTGACTTGTATGTTTCACTGCCCAACCTAGTGCAGCTTCAAGAGCGATCTGTAGGCGCTGTCCCCAACTCAAAGATGCAGCAGTGCCAATACCTGTTAAAAGGTCATGATGAGTACCTCTTTGTAGCTTCATCCAAAGACCAAATCAGAAGATGTCTACAACCAAGATTAACATAGCTAAGGTGTAGAGTTTTTCTCTGAGAACCTCTAATATGGTCTTTAAGGGTTCCCTGAGACATGAACTCGTAGACAAGTGCCAAATGATCTCCATCCATGCAGTAGCCGACCATAGAGACTAGATTCTTGTGATGCACCCTCGTCAAATGCTGGGCCTGTAACACAATCGAGTCACTTCTTTTTCCCCTGGAGAGTAGGATGGAAAGGACGTACCATGAAACAAATAAGACTGAACTCGAGTAGGTCAACGAAAACAGAGGAGAACAGAGTAAGGAGGAATATGAACTTGTTTTCGGTGGTTCCTTTCATAGATTTTAAGCTTGGAGAAGCCGTGAATCGATTACCTCGGCAATAAACTCTTTAGTTCCTTGTGATGATGACTGGGATAGCATCTTGACAGCAACTTCGGTATCATCTTCCAGATGGCCATAATAAACAGTCCCAAATCCTCCTTTTCCAATGATTCTCCCAAAGTTGCCAGTGATGCTCTGCAGCTGCCTATATGTGAACTTTCGATTCTCAAGTGGCAATTCATCGTCGTTATGAAGCTTATCAGTGGTTCCTCTTACTGAGGATTTCAAACCTAGCGTGGTATCATCAGATGCAGGTTACACATGGAGGTCTCTAAATGAAACTTGTAGTTGCAAGAACATGACTAACCTTGTTTCTTTCTCAGCATGCAAAAAACGATTACCGCCGCAAAGAGTACCACCACGGAAACCACACAAGATATAACGATAGCTGCGGTCTTTCCCTTCTGCCTTCTCGTCGGCTTTGACTCGCATGAAGTGGGATCGCCACAGAGGTTTGGGTTGCCATCAGTTCTATCAGCACAAGGATTTCACTCTCAACTTTAAACATGAACAAGGTTTCTACCGACAATCGAGTTGACTGAAACCAATTTTTTGCGTTCAATCATGGAGTAAAAAGAAACTGGGAAACCGAGATTTCAAGATTAGGACAGACCTTAAAGTAATGGATTTATTCCTTGATTTCTCAAGAAGAGCAGAAGGAATTGGTCCACTGAGTTGGTTGTTTGTCAAGTCTCTGTAAGTAGCCAAATAATGTTGTGTCATCGTAGTTTGACTTACTGTTCTTCAAAGGATACACGATGCTGACATAGAAGTACTTACAGGAGCTTGAGAGATGGAACATATGCTAGAGCAGCAGGTATTTGTCCTGTTAAGTTGTTGTGAGATAAATCCCTGTAAAATTATGCCATTATTTACTCGTCAAGATGAATAATAATAGATTGAGATGAGAAGCACGCACAGGTACTGTATTGCAGTGAGGTTGGCAAAAGACGAGAGTATTTCACCAATCAATCCACCGTATGATAGATTGCTGCAAAACTCAAAATCAACATCGTATCAAACTGATTCCCAATGCCATTTCTTGATGATTGGAGTTTGTCGAGAGAAGAAAACTCACAGGGTAGTGAGCCTTGGAACACCAGATGCATTAAGAGCACAATTTAGTCCATCCCACGTATAAGCTTTTGGAGAACATGGATCGCCCATCCAATTTTTCTTCACCTGATAGAACCCTTTGATCGCCATCATAGCATCAACTGATGCAGTCAACGAGGTAAAGCAACGTCTGTTAGGGAAACAACTACAATAACAAAACAGCAAAAGCCATTGCATTCCTTCGTGCAGACACCATGAACAGAGACGAAGGTATAGATTACCATCTCCGCCATCCGTCGCCACGCTCGTGTTTCTCATCGTCGAGAAGACCTCCACGGCGTTGAGGAGGGGAGGAAGTGTGGATCTCTGTGTCGCAACCAGAGAGATGTTTAGCTCACCGTATCCTGCGCTAGGATTGATGCTATATATGGCGTCGGAAGTGAGGAAATCCGGAGTGAAAGGTTTGGCGTCATTCAACAGGGCTCCGTTGAGGTGGACGGAGAACTGCCTCGAGGCATTCTGCTGCAGCTCGGCGAAGTACATGACGGCGTAGAATTCATTGAGGTCTCCAGGATCCAGTGTGAAACTGAGCTCCAGTTTGGTGGAGTTCACAGGGTAAACTGCAGTCTGCATCACCTTCGAAGGTATCTCAAAGTGATCATTCACACCATATTCCACAATGGAGTTGGTAGATATCTCATTCCAGGAAGGTTGGGTCGTATATTGGAACCAATAACGATCATACGGGTCCAATGGATACCTATTAATTCCATTCAAACAACAGTATATGGGGAAGAAAACTCGGAACATACATCTCAACTCAAAATTCTCACCTGATAGAGATACCGGTTGGCGCCATGTTGAAGCGATCCAAAAGAACCAGACTGCGAGAGGCGTTGACCAACGGATAAAGAGACGCCACCATGGGTCTCAGATCCAACCCCGATATGAAAGGAGTCCCACGACCGGTGTTCACCAGGCACACTGATATGAAATCCGCCGTGGCTTCAGTAATAGCTTCTGTCAAGAAGTAACTCGATGGATCTGTCAGGGTTATCGTCTTCCAGAGGTTGACTCCGAGGTAGAGGTCAAATTGAATCGAAAGACTGTTTTTGAAGTCGTAGTTCCCATACAAGAACGTGGCTCTGATGAGGTACTTCAACCCCGGGGTCATCGACTTGAAAGTGTAGCAATTGCGAGGTCCATCAGGAAAACTTCGCACTGTCAGATAACGTTGAGCGAGATCAGAGACGTACGCCGGCAAGACGTCGTGGTTAACGCCAGTGTCTATAAACTGAGCGTCGGAGACGTATGTTATGCCGAGGGATTGATCGAGGTAGGAAGAGTTTTCCGGGATCCCACAGTCGATGTTAATGAAACCTGCATCGAATTGGGAAGAATAACAGATCGAGTGCTTTAACTCTGAGATGGGAAGTATGAGATTACCATGATTGCTTGTCGTCTGTGCTCGAACTTGAACGGCAGCCACGATGAAGCACAGAAGAACGAAGGACCAGATCAGTGTCATCTTCCTCGAGTCGAAGCGTCTCATACTGATGGTCATTACACCTTCTTCCTGCGCAGGAAGGCTTTCCGGGACAACGTCAGAGGACTGGACTCAACAAATGATCCACATTTTGCTATGTGTATATGAATAAAGTAAGAGATACATCCTGCTTCAAGACATACATACAAGACAGTACAAGAAAACAATGCTGGAATATTCAGATGAGACCGAACATATCATCGGCAATTAAAGGCTCAAAAAGTCAAACTACGAAGATAACATGATAACGTTTATTAAAGCTTCTTCTTTTGTTTAGTTTGGAAGGCCAAGTTTTAGTAACAAAGAAATAGATCAGCAAACTACATCATCTTGACAAAATCCAAGGACTAGATTGCTGAGACTAATTCAACCTCAGCTGTTATCAACAGAAAGAATTAGTGGCTTCCCAATTCCCAAAATATAAGCAACTCCCGATGAATGATCGATTCACCGGATGTAAGTTAATAATAAGACACTCATCATCATTCATCACGTCAAATCTTTATAGATAAGTTTAAATACTTTTCCATTAAGCTCAAAACCAAACTTTGACACGGTACATATGAGTTATAGTCCAATAATAATCCACTCTATTTAGCATCTGAGCATGTCTAGTACTTGTATTATTCGTCATAATCAAAGTCGTCGATCGAATGACTAACTCTTAACAACTTTGAATCTCCCCCCACTTAATATTTGGTAAGTGTTCTACTATTAAATTTAAATATTTTAAATCAATATTTGATGAGTATTCTACTATAAATCGATGGTGATAAATATCATACCCTTTGAACGAACTCATCTGGTCATCGTCTGCGAGCAGCGTCGGCTGTTCTCGTTTACCAGCACCAGCCACTTGATGAGCAAACTACGTCTCAAATTGCACCTCTTTGTGGGCAAGAATTGGAGGGTGGTGGTGGTGGTTTCTTAGCTCATGAAAGCCAAAAGTCAACGTCTAGAAGAGAAAGAGGTAGGTACATGGAAGAGCTCATTGGTTGACTAGCGATCAGGTGGATGATCATAGAACTTATTATGATCTTCTTCATATTATAATTAGATTTCTTGGCTATGCAAGCAGTGCTCGGATCATTTCATTCATAATGCTATCAATCTTATTGGAAAAAACAAAAAAGCATCGAGTACTACTAGTCTCCCACAAAGTAACACAAACCTTCCAAATTCCTATCAAATTTACCAACAAAATTGTAAGCATCCACGGATATCATGTAACAAAGAAGACCGGAGTGACACCAATATCATCTTCTTTTCTCGGAAATGCTTTCGTATTCCACGTCGAATGCACCAAATCTGCCATATGTCGCTATGTTCTCTATGTAGATTCTACATTTTGTATGCTTGCATCAATTGGGTTTTGTCATGCGCACTCTGCAGTGTTCGTCATCACCACCTCGGTCATTGTAGCCCTCTTGGAGGAGTATTGCATGGCAGAGGTCAGAGCTCCGTAGGCAGAGATTCCGATAAGAATCCACGTCGTGTTCACCTCGCAGGCATAACATCCTCGATATTCCCTACAGCAAGCCTCTTGTGAACCCACTGAACTACGTGAGATTGACGTGATTTCGAGGACGATGTTGCTGCATGGGGAGTCGGACATGAACTCAGTCAGGAAGTGTGCCGATTGATGCAGAACTGGGGCAGACGTGGTGATGCACCTAAAGGCGAGCTTGGAGCTGCAGAAGTTAGTGTTGTGATTTCTACAAATCTACCAAGAAGTACTCTCTTGATCGACAATCAATGTTGCTTCATGCCTCTGATTTTGACTTTTTTTCTATCGCACTCGAACCTAAACTACATCTAGTGGATCATAAGATATGTCATTTCTCATTCCGCTGAGCTGACCATTAGGGATATCGATACTTACAGAAACAACACGAGAAGCAATGTATAGGTGGAGATCTCGACCTGAACATAATTGAGCTGTTCCATGTGCCTTCCCCTTGACAGTCGCCTTCACAGAACACCAAGCGGCAGTCATCTCACACGCAGTTTGCGAAACCCATCACGATTAGTATGACCAAAGAACAACACATAATCTTCCTCTGCTTCGTATACGGTCTGCTGAATTATTAGTTCTTTTACACAGGCCGAAAAGAATTATCCGTTCTTGAAATATCTCGCTGACTTTTGTGTTTGTGTGCGGATCCCTTCCTCATTCTCATTGTGTATGGCTCGTAGTTGATTCAATGATTTCGGCGACGATGAGGACGTCTTATCCTTCACCTCCGATAGCAAACAAAACCGTGTCGATCATTTCGGATCAATGGCGAAGTCACTAAAAACTTGAGCTGGTTTCCAAGCAAACGGAAGAGTGCGCTAAGTCAAAGTCAATGACCCCCCCACCCATGTGCAGCTGCATGTAATGGATCCCGAAGACTCACCAAACCCATTGACTCACCGGAAGTCGTCCATGGAAGCGAGTGGGGCGCCACGGCCACGCTCTGCTCTCTGCTCCACGGCAAGGTACACTTTAAGAGCAAGCTACCTGCTAATCCGGGATCTTCTTTGCTTGGATGTGCCACGTGCCAATCGTTGGTACGTGTGAATAGGTGTGTCCTGTTCGAGGTCATGCAGATAATTGAGGTGATCACGAAATATTGTCGTGCTAACAAGTGGTTTAAGGTGGCTTCCTCTTCCGCTGCTGTACTCTGAAGGTAGCAGCGGCGATGGGCGTGACAATGGAATGCTGCTTCAGCTCGGGGAAGATGGCCTCTGTCTGGTGCTCCGTCCTCCTGGGCCTCGCCATGGCCGTTCTTCCGGTTCACTGTCAGTCCACAGACGCTCTCGGTAAGTAGCTGTGTATATATATCTTCGAGATGCCAAACTAGTCATCTTTCCATTAGATTTCTGCTGATCAAGCTGAGGTTGACAAACTCATCTTGGATCATCTTGCCGTAGTAATCTAGTCTTGCTTTCCAGGTTTCATAAGCATCGACAACGGTATAGCCCCTGGCACCACCTACATCGACCCGAAGACCAACATAACCTACGTTTCTGACACCGGATTCATCGACACCGGAGAAAACCATAACATCTCCGGGGCATACGTGGCGAACGGCATGGCAAGACGATGGCTGAGCCTGAGAAGCTTTCCCAGCGGGACTCGCAACTGCTACAGGATCACGTCCATCACCAAGGGCTCCAAGTATCTTGTGCGAGCGTGGTTTATGTACGGGAACTACGACGGCATGAACACGCAGCCACTGCTGTTCGATCTCTACCTGGGCGTCAATCTCTGGGCGAACATGAACATCACCGGCCCCGACCTAACGTATACCATCGAGGTCATCACGGTGGCCTCATCTGATGTCTTCTCGGTGTGCCTGCTGAACACCGGGCATGGGACTCCGTTCATATCGGGGCTGGACGTGAGGCCATTGAAGGACATGCTTTACCCAGCCGTGAACGCCTCTCGCAGTCTGGTCCTCTTCAAGCGGCTTAACATGGGACACAAGGGTACCTATGTCAGGTAAATACTCTGTTCCAGCAAACATGCTCTGCTCCATATGCTAACTGCAATCTTTGAAGAACTTCATATCCTTCTTTTATATTAATGTTACAAAATGGATCACTATTACGATTAATCCGATACGGGCAAATATCATCATGCTTATCAAGCCGTACTTTAAAAAATTATAATTTAATTTGAATTATATATTAGTCCTCATGACCTTACCTACTTAAATTCAGAATATTATGGATACTTAAAAAATTGGCATTAAAAATATTATAATTCTTGTGTACAAAAAGATAATTTTAATATCCATTTTGTTTCTAATGACTTTATCGACATGCTGAAAACAGAAGGGATATTAAAATTCTCTTTTTACCTATTACTTTTATACAGATCCAACATATGGTGTCATGTATTATGTTTTCTATTAACGTAGCTTTAGGATAAATAAGATTATTTGTTTTGCTTTCAGAATTATAGAGATCCTAATGTAATTATAGAGATCCTAATGAGACCAATGTTTTCTGGTCACGACCGTCGGCAGGTACCCGGACGATCGCCACGACCGCCTCTGGGAGCCGTGGAGCTTGCCCATATGGACCGACATCTCCACCACTTCCACCGTCGAGAATCTCTCGGAGGACTACTTCGAGGCCCCCTCTGCCGTCATGCAGACGGCCGTCACCCCCGTCAACTCCACCACGCTGCTCCTCTCCTGGGATCCCTATCCCGGCGACGTCAACCAGTACTTCCCCATCTTGCACATCTCCGATTTCCTCAAACTCTCCGGGACCAACGTCTCGCGGCAGTTCTACGTCTACGTCAATGGGATCCAGTGGCTGGGAAACCCCATGACCCCGGACTACCTCTTCTCCGACGCCGTGTACAGCATCCACCCCCTCGGCCAGTTCCTTTCCTACAACATCACACTTGTGGCGCTGAGCAACTCCACCCTTCCGCCCATCCTCAACGCCTTGGAAATCTTCTCGACCTTGAGTAACGCCAACGTGCCGTCGAATGATGACGATGGTACGACGAGACTTTTCTCCCTTCGTTTATGTTCATAAACTGTTTGATGTAATGTCCCTGGAGAGCGAGCATGGCACGATGGGAAGGAAAACGAGCTCCAACTCAAGATTCTACCCTTTCTTCGTGAGTGTGTGTCTAAAGCCTGTAGCCTCAAAATGCCCACAACATATTTTTGCTTGAGTGCAAAGACGACCACTATCTTTGGATCTTAAAAGAAGGGGTGGTGTCACTGAACCCTAGCACAGGTTTGAATCCTCAAAATTAGAGTGTTGAAATAAAGGATTTTTTTTTCTTTTTCGTATATGTCTTTTGAAACTATACTTTCTGATTGGAATAGAACAAAAAAAAAAGCTATTCATTTAGAAATCCCAATCAAGTGTAATTGGAACAGGATAAATATAAATTGATGCTGGATGTTTATAAACTGCAATAATTTTGGTTAGGCTTGGGAGGTATCCATGATGGAAGATGGATCAGCACAGGGATAAGTGATACGATGGATTGTAGTGATATGATTTTGTTAGAGTGTGTTGTTTACAAATTGCCTTAGCATTTCGTTTGATTCTTTTTTGGTAAGTTACACACACTTCGGTGACATGTCAGAAGTTTGTTTTTTTTTTCAATTTGCATTATACAGCTTTTAAGCAATGACATTAACTTACGTTGTTAAATTCTCTTTGGATTTGATTGCAATATCAGTTAATGCCATGATGGCAATCAAGGCATGGTATAAGATTAAGAGAAATTGGATGGGAGATCCATGTACTCCGAAGGCATTTACTTGGGATGGACTAAACTGTACTTTTAGCGTCTCAATTCCTCCAAGGATCACTACTTTGTGAGTTCTTTAAAAGAGAATTGCATTGAAATTAAACTGCAGACGATTCATTATCAAAATGTGTCAATACAAAAATAATGCAATTACCTTACTAGTTTAAATATTTTGCAGGAACCTATCAACAAGTGGATTGACTGGTGAAATAACCAAGTCTTTTGCCAGCCTTGGTGCAATTGAATATCTGTAAGGCTACTGTTTTCAAGCTAATTTCTTTTTTGCCTTGGCATAGACATTTGAGCACAGTAAGCAGTCATTAGTCTTTGTTGGGGCCAATGCTGAGTGTCGTTGAAAGGCCAAGCATCTGTCCTAAATGATGCACATTTTTGGAATCTCATACATGAACAAAAGAACTCGAGAAAAACTATTCTGATGAAATTAAAGCATCAGTATGTTAAAGCAAAATATATGCCTTCTGCTATGTGTTTTGTCTTTGTATTGCCAAGTCCATAATTAACCTTCCTCAAATTTGATATATTGTATGTGTATCTCGAGAACCCAGAACCACAATTTTTTTAAAAAAATAAGGCATTTATCACCAGACTGATTGCATAGTACAATAACCATAAATGTTCTCACAAAGAAGATAACACTTTCGCAACATGAGATTTCCACTGATGATCAGCACCTGGTCTACAAGCAAGGCTAATCAATTAGCTGCCTGATTAGCCTCATGATTCACAAGACTTGTTATGCACTCGACAATGTTATTATTTAAAGCAACAATTGGAATCCATGCTTACAATTAGATGTGTGATATCCTGTGAGGCCCATAAGAGATCAACTATAAGAGCAGTTGCCTCCGTCGTGAAAACAGACACATTCTTTCAGCAGGAGAAACCTGCATAAACAAGCCCACATGTGGACCTTCTAATAATAAAAACATATCCACCGATATATCGTGGGCTTATCCAAGAATCATCAGAATTCAGATACCATATTGAAGCTTTGACCATCCATACCTAGTATGGCTTCTTTTTTCAGTGATCTGGATCTCTTCTAAATGCCTTTGATCCAGGCTCTGAAATTTGTTACATAAGGTTGTAACTTTAGTTAATAATGTCAGGGGCCCTTGAGTTCAGTGAAGTTAAACTCAAAGAAATGGCAATAACTGCTAGATTTTTGGAATGGTAATAGTTGTTTATGACATTCTTCAGGGACTTGTCTTACAACAACTTAACAGGGACAATACCTGCTGTTCTAGCGGAATTAACTTCCCTCAAACTCCTGTAAGTATTTTCATTAATGTTGTTTTTGTTTTAAAAACATAAATGGAACTTAATGGTTTAAGATCTAATGCCTTTTTGCAGAGATCTGACAAGGAACCAGTTAAATGGATCGATTCCTTCTGCCCTCCTTGAGAGATCACAAAATGGATTTCTTACCTTAAGGTTTGTGCTGTTCTAAAATTCTAGATTCTTCCAATTGTTTTTTTAATAATGTGTAATCTCAAAGAACTAATTTTGATGTTTAAAAAGCTCTAGACAAGGAATATTATTGACAGTTAGCTGTTATAACTAGAGTAATACTTTGACATATAAAGGTGCTAGGTGTCTTATCCTATGGAATGTTGATCTTAAATGGGTCCAGGATTATTAGAAAAACTCTTAAATTGGTGAAGGATGGAGTATTGCACTAATAAGTCTGAGGATCACTCTCAAATCGGTGAAGGATGAATGGTTGTACTAAGAAATTAAGGTCGGAATGTGGGTTTAACGGAATTTCAAGCTCAGGTTTAAAAGATCTTACTTTCCTGAAGAATTCTATACGTTTAATGTATTTAGTCACACACAGAAAGAGGTAGCTTTAGATTGCCAACATAGATGTAAACCTCATGTGGACCAAAAATATAAATACAATGTCCTTTTGCTGATATCATATTAAGCACTTAATGGTGCCAAGTTTCCTAGCCCTTGAGTCGGGTGTGCTTCCAGGAAGTATTAGGGTTCTGGGCTGTAACAATGGTTTCAGGCTATTTTGACTTGTTTGATCAAGTTAGGGGGTAATCAGACTATTATGACCAAACCATATTTACAAAATTCCAAAATTGTTCTCTAAAGCAATTAAGGACTGTGGCCTTTTATTTATGGACTTCTTAGACATAATTCTATAATAAGGCGAACTTATGGGACAACTATTTCTTGGAAATGTCATATTGCTACCCAACACCGTAACTAAAATATTAGACCTCCAGCTCTCCAAATTCAATTCTCAATAGATACACAATTTTCTCTAATCATACCATTAATAGGTTTTCGATTGCTAATATAACTCCAAGTAGGACCCTGCAAACATTGTAAAAAAATTCATTAAAATAATTACATAAGTATTTATAAGGACAAAGATGACTAGGAAATTCAGTACCTTCACCTTTTAACAACAAATAAGAAAGCTAAAATTTGCTTAGCATGATTACAAAAATAAAAGAAAATTTTTTTGTTGGATTCTTCTATTTTTTACTGCTTACAAGAATGTCAAACTTTCAAAAGGTTGTTATTCTCTTTTAGAACTATAATAGCAAGAAAATAGTTTCTTTTACGCTCCCATCACTGTTTCAGCTTTGGTCCCTTTTTTCTCCCCTTAATGTCGTTTATATTATAAAACAGTAACAATACAATGTTTAAATCTCATGCCAGAATTGAGGGAAATCCATATCTTTGTGAGAATGGAACTTCATGCAAGGTGACGCCATCATCGAAAAAGAAGAAGATAACGACACCTGCAATTGTTATTCTTTGTATAGTTCCTGTTACAATAGTGCTCATGGTGATCCTCATAATCTGCAGGCTGAAGCGACAAGGTAAGCTTTCTTATAGCAAAACTCTTGCAATTGTGACGAGCAAGTTTAACTCAGATATGGTTATAATTAAAAGAACATTATCTTCTGATCCAATTTCTGAACCTGCATTTGATGTTGTGATGCTTAACTTGAAAGGCTCGAGAAAAGGTACCTCTGTGAAGCCTCAGAATGAAGGTTTCTCCAACCAAGTAAAGGACCATCGTCATGATCCATTGCAACTTGAGAACCGACAATTCACATACATGGAGTTAAAGAACATAACTAATAATTTTCAAAAGGTCCTAGGCAAAGGAGGATTTGGCACTGTCTTCTATGGTTGTTTGGAGGATGGGACTGAAGTTGCAGTCAAGATGCGATCCCAAGCATCATCACAAGGGACTGACCAGTTTCTTGCTGAGGTATTTGGTTCTTAACAATTAGGTGTTTGTAATCTTAGGTGGATTTTGTGTGATTGAATACAGCAATCGGCTGCTCAAAAAGAAAAATAAAGCTTTGAATTTTTTCGCTGGAAATTTATTCGTGAATCAAGTAGTATATGTTACTTTTTGGAAAATAAGTAATACTTTTATTTTTGGAAACCATAATGTTAAATTCGTTCGTGAATCAAGTAGCATTCTTGAACAATAATGTTATATCCATGATTACTTAGATACCAGAGAATGTTCACCCTTGTCTTTTGTGCCTCCATTCTGTGGTTGTTGTTTGGATTTTGGTGTTGCCAAGCTTCAAAACAATTGTGGATTTTCTTTTTGCAGGCCCAGCACCTGACAAGGGTTCATCACCGGACTTTAGTTTCTATGGTTGGCTACTGCAATGATGGAGACTATCTGGCACTTGTATACGAATATATGGCTCAGGGAACCCTACAAGACCATCTACAAGGTTAGAAACTCCATGTACTTATGCTCTCTATCTTTATCCACAAACTGGTCCTTTCCAAGACAGCACTTGCTGTTTTGGCTCTATGTTACTATGGCCTGGTTCAGTTTAACTTAAGGCGGTAAACATGAGAGTGCAATGTCAATAATCGTCCTCAGGTCATTATCTAACTTTTTAGATTTTCAAATAAAGTATATTGGTATGTGAACTTGAGTAAAACTCATGTGTTTGTTCTCAACGTTTAGAGTTCTCTACTAATAGAGTGTGAAATTTAAAGGTGATATTCGGTTCACATGATGAAGCAGGTTGAGAACAAATAAGGGCAAGCCAAAGGGAAAAATAATATGATCTGAAAGTTCTTACATGAGTGGATACTTCAAACACACACACACACACACACACACACTCTCTCTCTCTTCTTTCCTCTGTTTTTTTTCTAATGAGAGAATACTAACATTTGATTCCAATATTTATATATATTTTTAGAACTATTCCAAAATTACACCATTCTTTGTTGGTACTTTCAAGTTTCAATTGCAGCAAATTTCCAATTTTTACACATCTGTATAGGGAAGCATAAATGACTTGAGATGACAAGGCTAGTTACTATTTAGCAAGCTCTCTGTAATACAATTTATCTGCATTGATCTTTCCCATCAGATGTTGATGTCTTGTTGATATGAAATGATACAGGAAGGACACACAGTACCAGACCTTTAAGTTGGCGACAGCGTCTCCTGATTGCAGTTGAGGCTGCAGAAGGTTGGGAGTAATGCAAAGATTTAATACGAGTACTCGGCCTGATTCTTCGGATATTCATTTTTTTCGTCTTCATGTTCATGAATTTCAATGTGGTGCAGGACTGGAGTATTTGCACAAGGGATGCAAACCAGCATTAATTCACAGAGATGTGAAGACAGCAAATATCCTATTAAGTGAGAAGCTGGAGGCCAAGATAGCAGATTTTGGCCTCTCAAAAGCTTTTCAAAGTGAGGTCAATACTCATGTATCCACGGCAGTCGTGGGAACCCCAGGATACCTTGATCCAGAGTATGTCAGTTTTCTCATTTCTTTCGCTTTGCTTGAAAAAATATAACTGCCTGGGATGGCAATGACGAAGAAAAAAAAAAGCGGTGGTTGATTACACGTTTGATTTAAATTTTTGGTTGTCAACCATTAACATTTAACATAACATCTAAATATGAAAATACATTATGGGGCAGGAAAATATTTTGGAGGAATCATATACTGACATGTTTTTTAACCTAAAAAATCTAGTTCTATTAGTACTCTGAAGTGCTGCCTCTGTCTTTACTGATGCTACCATTACCTTTGCTGTTTGTGTTAATTCTCTGCAAATTAAACAGTTGTCTCATTTGTCAAGCACTTCATAAATCTAGTCATCCATCTCTGTATACCTTTGTTATCTGTTGGACTAAATGGTTACTGGTCTCATTCAGGAAAATAATGATGATAAATAGGCAACCAATTGCAAATAGGTTTTCTATTTTGTAACTTTTGCTTTAATCCATGACAATTAGGGTCCTTCTTTTTCTGACCTTTGAGTAGCTTATATAAGCACTTGTCCGTCAAGGTTATATATGATTATATATTGAACTAATTTGTATTTGCATATCAGTGACCAGATGAATTTGAGGAATGGAAAGGGGAGAGATGATTGGAAATTGTTATGTTACCTGTGCAGGTACTACAATACCTTCCAGATCAGTGAGAAAAGCGATGTGTACAGCTTTGGGGTGGTTCTTTTGGAGCTGATCACAGGGCAACCTCCAATTGTACAAAGTGCAGAGCATGCACATATAGTTCAAAGGGTGCGCCAAAGGCTTGGCCGAGGAAATATTGAGGATGTTGTCGATGCCAAGCTGCAAGGGAATTATGATGTCAATTCTGTGTGGAAGTGTGCTGATATCGCACTGAAATGCACATCACAAGCGTCCCATCAGAGGCCAACCATGGCAGATGTTGTGATGCAGCTGAAAGAGAGTTTGGAACTAGAGACTTCTCCTGATAGAACTGAGAACCTAGTTACATGCAGTGAGAACCTATACACAGAAGTCAGCAACATAAGCGATACCAACAGTGCACTTGAAATAGAAAATATTGCAAGAATGTCTGACGTTTGTGGTCCATCGGCAAGATGATGTAGGAATCACTTATCACTTCCCTCTTAATGCTTTGTGCTTCCAGCTGGAAGGTGTTCAAAATGGTTTTTGGTTGAAGTTTGGTCT